>NC_083576.1:24653105-25968105 GCF_027579695.1 Neoarius graeffei | reverse complement strand
ATAGCAAGTTATAAGTGTTTGAAATATGCTATGTAATATATCAGTCCATATGTCAAATCAATGGCTGTAAACGAGATTTGCTGAGACCTGTGCAAGACTTCATAGGACGGAAGTAAAACATACAGCAGAAATCAAAGTGACCAACATCTGCCAACATTGTAAAAAGATGTGTGTGCCCTCCTTCAAATGCTGACCTAATCAAGGAAGAAGTTTTCCCTGTGTCTGGAATCGCTCCCTACTCACTATATAGGGCACTATATAGTAGGGACACCATTTTCTAGTGCTGTTCAAAACCTTAGTGAGGATTATGTGGGAAATACGCTCAGTATAATATGTATTTATCACAAAAATACATATTTATTATTTTGAAAACCCACCAGTCGCCTGATCTGGCATGTTTAAATTGTGCGACAGTAATGATGTAAATACCAGCGCAACAGACTAGTCCTAATCCTGTCATCTTTCCTACTCTTCTCAGTTGGTTTGAAGTCGTATGGAATAATCCCCATGTCATGTACGCGAGGGAGGTGGATGTATGTGCAGAAGTATAGAGTTTAATAAGATTAGATTAGATTAGATTAGATTAGATTAGATTAGATTAGATTAGATTAGATTAGATTAGATAAAACTTTACTGATCCCTTTGGGAGGGTTCCCTCAGGGAAATTAAGATTCCACCAGCATCATTACAGATAAACAGAGAAAAGAAATAGAGAAAACTTATAGATAAATTAAAATAAATTAAGTATTTACATATACAAATATAAAAGAATAAGATATGGGGAAGGGGGGAAGGGGGGAGAAGTGGGGTTAGGGTAAGTGTGTGTGTGTGTGTGTGTGTGTGTGTGTGTGGTGTGGGGGGGGGAGCAGGAAAGATATTGCACATTATATTGCACATTGTCCGGTATTGCTTATTGTTAGGCTAGGCTACTGCTCCTTCCCGTCCTCTGTCCTCCTGTTACCCCTCCTCCCCCCCAGAGAGGAGTTGTACAGTCTGATGGCATGAGGGACAAAGGAGTTTTTGAATCTGTTTGTCCTGCACTTGGGAAGGAGCATTCTGTCACTGAACAGGCTCCTCTGGTTGCTGATGATGGTGTGCAGAGGGTGACTGGCATCGTCCATGATGTTCAGTAGTTTGTCCATAGACCTCTTCTCTGCCACCGTCACCAGAGAGTCCAGCTTCATGCCGACCACAGAGCCGGCCCACCTGATCAGTTTGTCCAGCCTGCACACCACAGTGTAAAACAGGACACTGGTGACCACAGACTGATAGAACATCCACAGGAGTTTCCTGCAGATGTTAAAGTGCAGAATATAGAAGAAGAAGAAACCTTTATTTGTCACATGCACACTTCAAGCACAGTGAAATTCATCCTCTGCATTTAACCCATCTGAAGCAGTGAACACGTGCACACACACACACACATACAGTGGGGCAAAAAAGTATTTAGTCAGCCACCAATTGTGCAAGTTCTCCCACTTAAAAAGATGAGAGAGGCCTGTAATTTTCATTATAGGTACACTTCAACTATGAGAGACAGAATGGGGGGAAAGAATCCAGGAAATCACATTGTAGGATTTTTAATGAATTAACTGGTAAATTCCTCGGTAAAATAAGTATTTGGTCACCTACAACCAAGCAAGATTTCTGGCTCTCACAGACCTGTAACAACTTCTTTAAGAGGCTCCTCTGTCCTCCACTCGTTACCTGTATTAATGGCACCTGTTTGAACTCGTTATCAGTATAAAAGACACCTGTCCACAACCTCAAACAGTCACACTCCAAACTCCACTATGGCCAAGACCAAAGAGCTGTTAAAGGACACCAGAAACAAAATTGTAGACCTGCACCAGGCTAGGAAGACTGAATCTGCAATAGGTAAGCAGCTTGGTGTGAAGAAATCAACTGTGGGAGCAATTATTAGAAAATGGAAGACATACAAGACCACTGATAATCTCCCTCGATCTGGGGCTCCATGCAAGATCTCACCCTGTGGGGTCAAAATGATCACAAGAAAGGTGAGCAAAAATCCCAGAACCACATGGGGGGACCTAGTGAATGACCTGCAGAGAGCTGGGACCAAAGTAACAAAGACTACCATCAGTAACACACTACGCCGCCAGGGACTCAAATCCTGCAGTGCCAGATGTGTCCCCCTGCTTAAGCCAGTACATGTCCAGGCCCATCTGAAGTTTGCTAGAGAGCGTTTGGATGATCCAGAAGAGGATTGGGAGAATGTCATATGGTCAGATGAAACCAAAATAGAACTTTTTGGTAAAAACTCAACTTGTCGTGTTTGGAGGAGAAAGAATGCTGAGTTGCATCCAAAGAACACCATACCTACTGTGAAGCATGGGGGTGGAAACATCATGCTTTGGGGCTGTTTTTCTGCAAAGGGACCAGGACGACTGATCCGTGTAAAGGAAAGAATGAATGGGGCCATGTATCATGAGATTTTCAGTGAAAACCTCCTTCCATCAGCAAGGGCACTGAAGATGAAACGTGGCTGGGTCTTTCAGCATGACAATGATCCCAAACACACCGCCCGGGCAACGAAGGAGTGGCTTCGTAAGAAGCATTTCAAGGTCCTGGAGTGGCATAGCCTGTCTCCAGATCTCAACCCCATAGAAAATCTTTGGACGGAGTTGAAAGTCTGTGTTGCCCAGCGACAGCCCCAAAACATCACTGCTCTAGAGGAGATCTGCATGGAGGAATGGGCCAAAATACCAGCAACAGTGTGTGAAAAGCTTGTGAAGACTTACAGAAAACGTTTGACCTCTGTTATTGCCAACAAAGGGTATATAACAAAGTATTGAGATGAACTTTTGTTATTGACCAAATATTTATTTTCCACCATAATTTGCAAATAAATTCTCTAAAAATCAGACAATGTAATTTTCTGGATTTTTTTTTCTCATTTTGTCTCTCATAGTTGAGGTATACCTCTGATGAAAATTACAGGCCTCTCTCATCTTTTGAAGTGGGAGAACTTGCACAATTGGTGACTGACTAAATACTTTTTTGCCCCACTGTACTCAGAGTAGTGGGCAGCCACACCAGAGCGCCCGGGGAGCAGTCAGGAACCTTGCTCAAGGGCACCTCTGTTAGGACTAGGACTGTTTTGGCCTCTAGAGGCCGCTGTTATTTCCTTTTCATGTCGTGTTTATTTTGGCCTCTAGAGGCCGCCACTGTTCCTGTGTTTTGTGTTTGTGTTAATTGCCTAATTATCTTCACCTGTGTCCTTAATTAGTTTGTCTATTTATACCCCTGAGTTCAGTCCTCTTGTCACGGAGTCTTTGTGCTGTTATGTTTATCTCCAGTTTCCTTTGTACTGTGTTTTTTGATCTTCTTAGCTTTTGTATTTTTGCACTTTGCTTTTCTTTTGGATTTTACTCTTTGGTTTTTTTTTTTTTTTTGTTTTGCCCTGTATATAGTGTACATAGTATAAATAAACCTTTTGTTTCTTTTTCTACTTCCGCCTCACGCCTCTGCATTTGAGTCATCCCCCTGGTGGCCTAGTGGGGGTTTGCTGGATTATCACACCAACGAACCAGGTTCGAATCCCAGCAAAACCCTAACAGAAAGACTCCGTCATGACCGACTCAGCAGAGGCTGCTTCAACTGTCTACCCGGCCAACCTTCAGGGAATTATGGCAGCTTTGACACGCTTCGGAGCGACCATGGACGCTCATGGACGTACGCTCACCAGCCAACGTGAGGCCCTCGCTCGCCACGAGGAACTGCTTCAGCAAATTGGGAAAACCCTGGCACAGCTGACATCTCTGCCTGCATCTCCTGCTCCTGATCCAGTTCCTGCTCCTGATCCAGTTCCTGCTCCTGATCCAGCTCCCACTCCTGCTCCAGTGCCTCCTGCAATGCTGCCTTCTTCACCTCGCGAACCCAGCCTTCCTGCACCACAGAGGTATGACGGCAAGCACAGTGAGTGCCGAGAGTTCCTTACCCAGTGTCAACTCACCTTTGAGCTTCAGCCTACCACCTACACTACGGATCGCCGCAAGATTGCCTTTGTGATCACCTTATTAGCTGGTAAGGCGCGAGCCTGGGCTACTGCTATCTGGCAAAGACAGGGACCTGAGTGCTTTGATTTCCAGCTGTTTTCTGAAGAGATGCTTCGGGTCTTCGATCAGGCAGACATCAGTACCGACGCAGCCCGAAAGCTCATGTCCATCCGGCAAGGAGGAAGCGTCGCAGATTACGCCATCTCGTTCCGAACACTCGCAGCAGTAAGTGGATGGAACGAGACTGCCCTGGTGTCAGCCTTCCACCATGGTCTGTCTGACCCCATCAAGGACGGTCTGGCCTCTATTGGATGCCCAAGTGACCTCGAAACCCTCATCTCACATGCTATTCGTCTGGACAACAGGATGAGAGAACGCCACCAAGCCTTGAGCCCCCCCAGCCTCCCTACCTCTACCTGGAGACCGTCTACCTCCTTCAGTTACTGTCCAGAACCCATGCAAGTGGGTCGTACTCGCCTCTCCGCATCTGAGAGGGAGCGCAGAAGGAGGGACAAGTGCTGCATCTACTGTGGCAAGCCTGGTCACTTCCGAGCATCATGTCCCGAACTCTTGGGAAAAGGACCGCCCCGTCCAGCCGAGGGAGGGTTGTGACGGGGCCTACCCTCTCTCCCGGACTCCCTGGTCAAGGAATCTACATCCCGGTCTCCATCTCCTGGGGTGAGTCTGTCCACTCTTGTCAAGCTTTGATAGACTCAGGGGCGGCTGGGAACTTTATGGATATTCACTTCGCCCAAAGCATCAATATTCCGACTGCACCTCTTGAAGTCCCACTGTCTGTGTCTGCCCTCGATGGCCAAGCGTTAGGTGATGGAAGAGTCACCCAAGTTACTTCTCCAGTTTTCCTCCAGTCTCAAGGTCACAAGGAAGAAATATCCCTGCACCTGATTCCTTCACCTGAGTTCCCAGTTATTCTAGGCCTTCCTTGGCTTACTCGCCACAACCCTCGCATAGACTGGGTAACAAGCCAGGTTGTGGAATGGGGCCCTGCATGCCATGCCTCTTGTCTGCTCTCTAGCTCTCCTGTGTCTCCTGCCGAGCCCCCTGATCTCACCGAGTTATCTCAAGTTCCCACAGAGTACTGGGATCTCAAGGAGGTATTCAGCAAGAGCAGGGCCGCCGTTCTTCCTCCGCACCGGGCCTACGACTGTGCCATCGACTTGCTCCCTGGGACTACCCCTCCTCGTGGCAGACTGTTTTCACTCTCTCAGCCAGAACGCAAGGCCATGGAGGAATACCTCAAAGATGCCCTGGTCTCTGGGTTTATTCGACCCTCCACTTCACCTGCTGGAGCCGGCTTCTTCTTTGTCGGCAAGAAGGATGGGGGGCTCCGACCATGTATTGATTACAGGGGCCTGAATAAGATCACTGTGCGCAACCGATATCCCCTTCCGCTGATGTCCACAGCTTTCGACCTGCTCCAAGGCGCCACCGTCTTCACCAAGTTGGACCTACGGAACGCATACCACCTCATCCGTATCCGACAGGGAGACGAGTGGAAGACTGCCTTTAACACCCCGTCTGGGCACTACGAATACCAGGTGATGCCCTTCGGACTCACCAACGCACCAGCTGTTTTTCAGGCCCTAATCAACGACGTCTTAAGGGACATGATTAACCTATACGTTTTTGTCTACCTCGACGACATCCTTATCTTTTCCAAGACCGTGCAGGAGCACCGCCACCATGTCCGCCAGGTTCTCCAGAGGCTGCTGCAGAACAATCTGTTCGCCAAGGCCCAGAAATGCGAATTTCATGTTCCCGAGGTCTCCTTTCTGGGATTTATTGTACGGACAGGCCAACTCCAAATGGACCCTGCCAAGACCCTGGCCGTCCGGGATTGGCCTACTCCCAAGTCCGTTAAGGAGGTTCAGCGGTTCTTAGGATTCGCTAACTTCTACCGCAAGTTCATCAGGAACTTCAGTTCTGTGGCAGCACCCATGTCAGACCTCACCAAAGGGACAGGTGGATCTTATGGCTGGTCTCCTCAGGCAGAAAAGGCATTCAAAGACCTCAAGGACCGCTTCTGCACGGCACCCATTCTGGTTCTCCCGGACACCTCCCAACCATTCATCGTGGAGGTGGACGCCTCGGACAGTGGTGTCGGCGCGGTGCTCTCTCAACGTTCGGAAGGAAAGCTGCACCCCTGCGCTTACTTCTCCCACCGCCTGAGTCCTGCTGAGTCCCGGTACGATGTGGGGGATCGAGAACTGCTAGCGGTCAAACTGGCCCTTGAGGAGTGGAGGCACTGGCTGGAGGGAGCACAACATCCATTCCTGGTTTGGACTGACCACAAGAACCTGGAGTACCTCCAGCAAGCCAAGAGACTGAACCCTCGACAGGCTAGGTGGGCCCTGTTTTTCAGTCGGTTTGACTTCACCCTCTCATACCGCCCCGGCTCCAAGAACACCAAACCTGACGCACTGTCCAGACTGTTCTCTGCCACTAACAGGGAGAATGAAGTCGGGCCTATTATCCCTGTGTCCCGGATTGTGGCCCCTGTCCGCTGGGGTATTGAGGAGGCTGTCCGACGAGCCCAACGCCAGGACCCCGGTCCTGGGACGGGGCCACCAGGCCTCTTGTACGTCCCACATCAAGCCCGGGCCAAGGTTCTCCAGTGGGGTCACTCTTCCCCTCTCACCGCCCACCCGGGAGCTCGGAGGACCCTGGACTTCCTGAAAAGACGCTTCTGGTGGCCTAACATGGAGAAGGAAGTAAGGTCATTTGTCCTGTCCTGTGAGGTTTGCACCAGAACCAAGAACCCACGACAGCGTCCCCAGGGTCTCCTGCATCCTCTGACCATTCCCCGGCGTCCCTGGTCCCACGTGGCAGTCGACTTTATCACGGGTCTCCCTGAGTCACAAGGTAACACGGTCATTTTGGTCTTAGTTGACAGATTCTCCAAGGCCTGCCGCTTCATACCACTGTGCAAACTCCCCTCTGCTCTTGAAACTGCGAAACTTTTGTTTAATCATGTCTTCCGAGTCTTTGGTCTTCCACAGGACATCGTCTCAGACCGAGGGCCCCAGTTCTCCTCCCGAGTGTGGCACGGGTTCTGCAAGGTCATCGGAGCCACTGCCAGCCTCTCCTCTGGGTTTCACCCACAGTCCAATGGTCAGACGGAGAGGCTCAACCAGGACCTGGAAACCACCCTGCGAGGCCTGGCTATGGATAACCCGACATCGTGGAGCACCTGGCTGCCATGGGCGGAGTACGCCCACAACACCCTGCAGTCATCGGCCACCAAGCTGTCGCCATTCCAGTGCCAATTCGGGTTCCAGCCACCTCTGTTCCCGGACCAGGAGGAGGACGCGGGGGTGCTCTCGGTCAACCAATATGTGAGACGGTGTCGCAAGACCTGGAGCAAGGTCAGGAAGACCCTCATACAGACCTCCAGAACCAACCAGACTCAGGCCAACCGCCATAGAAGACCTGCACACGCTTTCCGCCCTGGGCAGCGTGTTTGGCTGTCCACTAAGGACCTTCCACTGCGGGTGGAGAACCGCAAGCTTGCTCCTCGCTACATTGGCCCCTTCAACGTGGTGCGCAGGGTGAACCCTGTCTCCTACCGGCTCCAGTTGCCCCGGACTCTGAGGATCAACCCCACTTTCCATGTTTCCCTGTTACGGCCCGTACTGACGTCTACGTATGCCCCTGCCCCTAGGAACCCCCCACCCCCCCGCATCTTCCAGGGGCAGACTGTGTTCACTGTGAATCGCCTGCTTGACTCCCGCCGGGTCCGCGGCGGGTTGCAATATCTGGTGGACTGGGAGGGCTATGGTCCTGAGGAGCGCTGCTGGGTTCCTGCTCGGGATGTCCTTGATAAAGAACTATGTCGGGACTTCCATTCGGCCCATCCGGATCGCCCTGGGAACGTCAGGAGACGCTCCTAGAGGGGGGGGTCCTGTTAGGACTAGGACTGTTTTGGCCTCTAGAGGCCGCTGTTATTTCCTTTTCATGTCGTGTTTATTTTGGCCTCTAGAGGCCGCCACTGTTCCTGTGTTTTGTGTTTGTGTTAATTGCCTAATTATCTTCACCTGTGTCCTTAATTAGTTTGTCTATTTATACCCCTGAGTTCAGTCCTCTTGTCACGGAGTCTTTGTGCTGTTATGTTTATCTCCAGTTTCCTTTGTACTGTGTTTTTTGATCTTCTTAGCTTTTGTATTTTTGCACTTTGCTTTTCTTTTGGATTTTACTCTTTGGTTTTTTTTTTTTTTTTGTTTTGCCCTGTATATAGTGTACATAGTATAAATAAACCTTTTGTTTCTTTTTCTACTTCCGCCTCACGCCTCTGCATTTGAGTCATCCCCCTGGTGGCCTAGTGGGGGTTTGCTGGATTATCACACCAACGAACCAGGTTCGAATCCCAGCAAAACCCTAACAACCTCAGCCCAAGGTCACCCCACATCAACCTAACTGCATGTCTTTGGATTGGGGGGGGGAAACCGGAGCACCCGGAGGAAACCCACGCAGACATGGGAGAACATGCAAACTCCACACAGAAAGGCCCTCGCCGGCCGCTGGGTTCGAACCCGGAACCTTCTTACGGTGAGGCGACCATGCTAACCACTACACCACCGTGCCGCCATATTCACCTATTATACAGTGAGACAATATATACACAGGCAAACAATATAAAATGGCAGGCAAGATCAAAAACAAGAATACAGGCAAAAGGGTCGGTAAAGGGACAAACAGTACATCAAAGGCTAAGTGAGGACAAGAACGAGAAACCAGCAGAAGGATCGTGAAACAGGAAATCAAGACAACGGGTAGAAAGGCTCAGTAATGCGTACATGCGTATCCTAATACTTTGTGATGCAAATGCATCAGCACAGTCCTTAAATAGGCATAGTTCCTTAATAGAGCTCAAGTACGCCTTGTTCATGGCGCGTGTGCTGGAGTCCACTCGGCACACGCACAGCCCAAGGTGGGCCTTCAGGTGCACGCGCCACAGCATGCAGGACTGACACTCCATCACTGATGAAGCTGGCAAATCTTGAAATTAATATAAATTGGAATGATATGGTGATCTGGCCGCTGTGTAAACAGTTTTCAAAATGGCGGCACTGACATTTCACATTTGAAGTCTCGCACAAGTCTCGTGAAGATCGCACATCTGCGCGATCTTCACGAGACTTGTGTGAGACTTCAAATGTGAAATGTCAGTGCCGCCATTTTGAAAACTGTGCGAGGCTTGTGCGAGACTTCAAACGTGAAATGTCAGTGCTGCCATTTTGAAAACTGTGCGAGGCTTGTGCGAGACTTCAAACGTGAAATGTCAGAGCTGCCATTTTGTTTCATGTGACACCTGCCGTGGACCATACGAACTACATTCAACATGGCTTAAAACCGAAAAGTTTGGTAAGTGTAGTATAATATGCCAATACGAGTCACGATATAAGGTTAATAAAACTGAAAATGTAATTGAATAACATGTTAATTAAGAAATAAAGCAAGTTTAAAAATGACTTCAGTTCCCCTTTAATTGCCAGGGCAAGCCTGTTCTACACTGGAAGTCAAAGCCTTGGATGGTAGTCTGAGCTGCTCACCCTAGTAAAGGATATTAGGCCACTAAAGTTGTGCATTTTAACAACATTACAGTTTGTCAGTTCCCACTGGAATCGGTCCACATGGAAATGGAGGAGCCAGTGATGGGAGAAAGGCAAGTTCCCCAGGTAGAAGGTGCATCATAGACTTGTTTGTTTCGGGTTTTAAAAGAGGAGTTTCTTCACAAAATGCATTATCCATTAAAGGATTGCTTGTGCTTACAAATTATATTGTCATCCCTGTTACATAGAAAAAATGGAGAAAGTCCAAGAAGAGTACAAGCTGATGACCTTGCTCCTATGAAATGCCCTCTGACAAGATTTATATTACTAGTTTCATATGCATACCATATCTATAATTTACTTGGTACACTCTGCTTGGGCTATCCAGGTATTTAATGCATTTGTTTCATGAAATAGGTATTTAACATATTTAATAGGCATTTAACACATCCACATATTTAAATGCATCTGTGGTAAGAAATAGATTTCAGTGACCATTCTTAAAACCACAAAAAAAAGTTACAGCATACCCATGTGTGTGCTCAGACAAAATCACTTATACCCCTGACTCCATACACATGGCTCCATAGAACCACTGCATGTTCCTGGTCACAGTGTCATACAGTTATAGTCATGGTAAAAAAGAAAGCACAGCCTCTTCCAATTCTGTGTTTTTATTTATAAGCACCTAAATAACAATTGTGTGGTTTTCACCAACTTCTATAAACAAACAACCTCAGGTGACAACAAAAAAATGCAACAGATTTGAAGATGTGGTCACTTTTTTCAAATAAATATATCTCATATCATCTCTAGCCGCTTTATCCTGTTCTACAGGGTTGCAGGCAAGCTGGAGCCTATCCCAGCTGACTACGAGCAAAAGGCAGGGTACACCCTGGACAAGTCGCCAGGTAAATAAATAAATAGATGGATAGATAGAAATATTTTATACACACACACATACATACATACATACATATATATATCAGCTGGATAGTACAGTGGTAATGCTCACTGACTACAATGTGGGAGATCGGGGTTCAAATCCCGGTCGGGGCAAAACATCATCCAGTAAGGGTCCTTAGGCAAGACCCCTCATGATATATCAGCCTACCTCAGGAATGAGTGAAGACATAACTGATAGAGTCATACCGGCTCAGATGTTGCCCTCAGTTGCTAGGGAATCAGGGCAAACTGATGAGAAATGGGCTACTGGACGAGGACAGAAAATACGGATTTGTTGGAATGCTACTATACAAGCAATCCCAGAGAGAGGGACCATTGGATACTTCGAAACCCACAATCAAGGCTAACAAAGAGATTAATGAAATACAACAATGATGCTACGGCAAGGAAGACAGGTCAGCGGGGAGATGTCATCATCATCCCCACAACCAGAGATTGGGAGCCTCAACACAAGAGCTGCTGACCTGAGAAGGAAGATCGTGACCCAACTGGAAACCTGGAGCCGCTGACGAATACCGAAGCTGAGTTGCCAAGTACCTTCAGAAGATCTACTAGTAGATGTGAATGCTGCTCTGAAGACAATCTCCACAAGAACCATCACTGAGACCAACAAGCTGATACACAGTACAGCAACAGTAATCATGGAGATGCTTGGACACAAGGTGGGCTCGGGACATAACAAACAGTATCCACCAGATAATTAGAGGCCAAGATAAAGGCAGGATGGAGAGAAGTTAGCCAGCTAGCTGAACTACAGAAAGGGAACATGGTGAATAAAGGGGCACCCAGGAAGTACAACTCACTCTCCATACCAGAGGCACTCGAAACTGCCAAACAGCGACTAACAGCTCTGGCCACCCGGTTGAAGAGATACACCAAGGAGGGAGAGGCCAGGAGAATAAACAAGCTGTTCTCCACTGAACCAGCCAAGGTGTACTCTCAGTGGCAGGGGAACAAAAACCGGTCAGACCCACCAAGAGCTGAGGTGATACTGGAAAGATATATGGGAAAGAAAGGCATCACACCATGAATGCCTAGCAGCACAGATGAACCAGCTGCTGAGGGATGGGACCCACCCAGAATGGCTAACCCAAGGCAGGACAGTCCTAATCATGAAGGACCCCCAGAAGGGACCCATCCCATCCAACTACCGGCCAATTACCTGTCTCTGCACAACATGGAAGGCCCTGTCAGGCATCATTGCGGCAAAAATGAGTAAGCATGTGGCAGAGCGAGGCACAGAAAGGAATTGGCAGTAACACCAGAGGAGCCAAACACCAGCTACTGGTCGATAGAACAGTCGCCCGAGACTGTAAGAAGAGACAGACCAACCTGTACACTGCCTGGATTGACTACAAGAAAGCCTATGACTCAATGCCACACACATGGATACTGGAATGTCTGGAACTGTATAAGATCAACAGGAACCTAAGGACCTTCATCCAGAACTCAGTGGAAATGTGGAAGACAACCCTAGAGGCCAACTCAAAACCCATTGCCCAAGTCAACATCAAGTGCGGCATCTCCTTGGTATATGCACTATCACCACTGGAGATGCGCTATCACCACTGCTGTTCTGCATAGGCCTGAACCCCCTCAGTCAGATCATCACGAAGAGCTGCTATGGGTACCGATTCCGTAGTGGGGCAACAATCAGCCACCTGCTCTACATGGATGACATCAAGCTGTATGCCAGGAACGAACGAGAAATAGACTCGCTGATCCACACCACCCGGATCTACAGCGATGACATAGGGATGTCATTCGGATTGGACAAGTGTAGCCGGATGGTCTCAAAGAGAGGCAAGATGATCCGGACTGAGGGGATTGACCTACCAGAGGGCAACATAGGTGATATCCAAGACAGCTACAAGTACCTTGGCATCCCACAGGCTAATGGAAACCGTGAAGAGGCCACAAGGAAGTCAACCACAGCCAAATACCTCCAGAGAGTAAAGCAGATCCTGAAAAGTCAGCTGAATGGTAAGAACAAGGTCCGAGCCATCAACATGTACGCACTACCAGTCATCAGATACCCCGCTGGTATCATAAACTGGCCAAAGGAGGAGATAGAAGCCACAGATATCAAGACTAGAAAGCTCCTCACCATGCATGGAGGGTTCCACCCCAAGTCCAGCACCCTGAGACTATACACTAAGCGGAAAGAGGGAGGCCGAGGGCTAGTGAGCGTCAAGACCACGGTCCAGGATGAAACATCGAAAATCTGAGAATACATCAGAAAGATGGCCCCAAAGGATGAACTGCTAAGTGAATGTCTCAGGCAGCAGAACCCTGATGAGAGTGCAGAGGAGGAGGAGGAACAGACAACCTGGAGGGACAAACCCCTACATGGCATGTACCACCGTCAGATAGAGGAAGTGGCTGATATCAAGAAATCCTACCAGTGGCTGGATAATGCAGGACTGACAGACAGTACAGAGGCACTAATCATGGCAGCACAAGAACAGGCCATAAGTACAAGAGCCATAGAGGCCAGGATCTACCAGAGTAGATCAGACCCAAGATGCAGACTGTGCAAAGAAGCCCCTGAAACAGTCCAGCACATAGTAGCAGGGTGTAAGATGCTAGCTGGATCAGCGTACATGGAGAGGCACAACCAAGTGGCTGGGATAGTATACAGGAACATCTGCAACCAGTATGGAATAGAAGTACCCAAGTCCCAATGGGCCATACCACAGAAGGTGGCTGAGAACAACAGGGCCAAGGTTCTGTGGGACTTCAGCTTCCAGACTGACAAACAGATCCTGGCTAACCAACCGGACATAGTGGTGGTGGACAAAGAGCAGAAGAGGGTGGTGGTGATAGATGTGGCAATTCCAGCTGACGCCAACATCAGGAAGAAGGAACATGAGAAACTTGAGAAGTATCAAGGGTTGAAAGAGCAGCTGGAACGGATGTGGAAGGTCAAGGGTTGCGTGGTCCCCGTGGTAGTGGGGGCACTTGGGGCAGTAACCCCCAAACTGGGAGAGTGGCTCCAGCAAATCCCAGGAACAACATCTGAAGCCTCAGTCCAGAAGAGCGCAGTCCTAGGAACATCGAAGATACTGCGCAAAACCCTCAAACTCCCAGGCCTCTGGTAGAGGACCCGAGCTTGAGGATGACATGGATACCACCCCCCTGCCGGGGGTGAGAAGGAGATTTATATATATATATATATATATATATATATATAAAGTGTGTGTGTGTGTGTGTGTATAAACTATTTCTATCTATGGTATATATAGATGTGTGTGTGTGTATGTGTGTGTGGTTAGCGCTGTTGCCTCACAGCAAGAAGGTCTGGGTTCGAGCCCTGTGGCCGGCGAGGGCCTTTCTGTGCGGAGTTTGTATGTTCTCCCTGTGTCCGTGTTTGTTTCCTCCAGGTGCTCCGGTTTCCCCCACAGTCCAAAGACATGCAGGTTAGGTTAACTGGTGACTCTAAATTGACCGTAGGTGTGAATGTGAATGTGAATGGTTGTCTCCGTCTACCGTATGTGTCAGCCCTGTGATGACCTAGCGAGTTGTCCAGGGTGTACCCTGCCTTTCGCCCGTAGTCAGAAGGAATAGGCTCCAGCTTGCCTGCGACCCTGTAGAACAGGATAAAGCGGCTACAGATAATGAGATGAGATGATATATACAGGGTGTCTCAAAAAAATGTACTCACACTTTGAATGATGAGAAAACCTTTATTTATGAACATAGAGTGAAATGGAATAGCTTCGAATACAGAAGACAAATGTAATTGAAGAATCATGTTCGCAAATGTTCAAATTGATGACCATTATTGTCCAGACAATGCTGATAACGCGCACCAAGGGATTCACAAACGTCACGAAACAGGTCATTAGGAATATCGTGACATTGTCTTCCAATTTCCAATTTCAATGCATCAATTGTTCTTGGTTTGGTGCGATAATTTCCTGCCATGCTGTGATTAATTAATTACACCTGCAACACAAAAAAGGCAGCATGTTAGGGACAGTTAAAGTGTGAGTGCATTTTTTTGAGACACCCTGTATATATATATATATATATATATATATATATATATACAGGATATATTATATATATATATATATAGGCCCTGCAATGACCTGGCGACTTGTCCAGGGTGTACCCCGCCTCTCACCCATAGTCAGCTGGGATAGGCTCCAGCTTGCCTGAGAGCCTGTACAGGATAAGCGGCTACAGATAATGTGTATATATATATATATATATATATATATATATATATATATATATCATCTCATTATCTCTAGCCGCTTTATCCTGTTCTACAGGGTCGCAGGCAAGCTGGAGCCTATCCCAGCTGACTACGGGTGAAAGGCGGGGTAGACCCTGGACAAGTTGCCAGGTCATCACAGGGTTGACACATAGACGCAGACAACCATTCACACTCACATTCACACCTCGTTGCTCATTCGTGGTTGTCCAGCGCTCTGCGCTTTAGTGCTTGGCGTGATGTTCCGGGCGATGTTGCTCGGTGGTGTCACAGCGGCTGTGCAGGCGGTTTGGGACACACCAGCGCTCTGCGTGGTGGAACTTCTGTGCTCGCTTTGTGGATCCATGGCGTGGTGTTTGAGTGATGTTGCTGATGGCATCACGGCAGCTGTGCTGGAGATGTGGGCCTCGTTTTCATGTGCCTTTTGGTGGGACTGTGGCTGCTACACCACGGGAATTACATCCTGACCCCTTCTTGGTGGACTTTTTATTTATTTAATTAATTATTATTATTTTTATTTTCTTTATTTTTTATTTTTTTATTTTTTTTCCTTGTCTATAATTGTAAAGCGTCCTTGGGTTTCTTGAAAGGCACTATATAAATCTAACTTATTATTATTATTATTATTATTATTATTATTATCCACAACAACCAGAATCACCATCTCCAGGCCCTTGTCGACTCAGGGGCAGACAGGAACCTGATCTGCTCCTGCACTGCCAAGTGTCTGGGAATTCTGCTACTCACCCTCGACGTCCCTCTCACAGTCCTGACACTCAATGGCACCGGCTTGACCACCATCACCCACCTTACTGCCCCGCTCACCCTGCGGATTTCTGGTAACCACTCAGAAACCATCCAGCTCCATGTCATGAACAATCCCCACGTACCCATCATCCTAGGATTACCCTGGTTAATGCTGCACAACCCTCACCTAAACTGGGCCAATAACACCATCCTAGGCTGGAGCCATTCCTGCCTAGCTTTCTGCCTGAACTTCGCTCTGCCTCCCACCAGACCACCGCAGCCTCCAGCCAGTGAGTTTCCTGACCTCTTTCATGTGCCTCTGGAATACATGGACGTAAGACTTGTTTTCAGCAAGACCCAAACAGTGTCCCTCTCTCCTCACAGACCCTATGACTGCGGAATCGACCTCCTGCCCGGGATGGCACCACCCAAAGGGCGACTCTACTCTCTGTCTCCCATCGAAAGGCAAGCTATGGAGAAGTACATCTCTGAGTCTCTGGCAGCTGGGATCATCCACCCTTCTTCCTCCCCAGCAGGGGCGGGATTCTTCTTTGTGGATAAGAAGGACAAGTCACTCCGCCCATGCATTGATTATCGAGGTCTCAACGCCATCACAGTCATAAACCGCTACCCACTACCACTCATGACTATGGCCTTTGAACTACTCTAGGGAGCCAAGATATTCACCAAGTTGGACTTACGCAATGCCTACCATCTCATTAGGATCAGGTAGGGGGACGAGTGGAAGACAGCCTTCAACACCATCACTGGCCACTACAAATACCTCATGGTCCCTTTTGGCCTGACCAACGCGCCTGCAGTCTTCCAGGCACTCATCAACGATATACTGAGGGACCTTCTCAACATCTTCTTTTTTGTGTACCTGGATGACATCCTGATCTTCTCTTGCTCCCTGGAGGAACATCGGGGCCACGTCTGGCAGGTCCTCCAGCGCCTGCTAGAAAATAAGCTATATGTCAAGGCAGAGAAAATCCAATTTCACCAAAGCTCTGTCTCATTTCTGGGGTTCATCATCTCCCCAGCTAGGATCCAGATGGATCCCCTCAAGCTTGAGGCAGTCGCTGACTGGCCCACCCCATCCTCGCAACGAGAGCTCCAGTGTTTCTTGGGATTTGCCAATTTCTACAGGCGCTTTATCCACAACTTCAGCACAGTGGCCGGACCTCTCACAGCTTTAACCTCGACTAAGACCTCATTCAAGTGGGGGGAGGAAACAGAGAGAGCCTTCTCCATGCTTAAGCACAAGTTCACCACAGCACCCATTCTCACCATACCCGATCCCACAAAACAGTTTATCGTGGAGGTCGACGCTTCCAAGTCTGGGGTCGGGGCCATCCTCTCCCAGAGGGCCAATGATAACAAGGTCCACCCCTGCTCCTTCTCTCGCCAGCTGTCCTCTGCTGAATGAAATTACAACATCAGTGACAGAGAGCTGTTAGCCGTCAAGCTAGCCTTAGAGGAGTGGAGACACTGGCTCGAGGGGTCGGATCTCCCCTTCCTCATCTGGACTGACCACAAGAATCTGGAATACCTCAAATCCGCCAAATGCCTTAACTCGCAGCAATTCCGATGGTCTCTCTTCTTCTCCCGTTTCCAATTCACGCTCTCCTACCGCCCAGGCTCCAAGAACAGCAAACCCGACTCCCTGTCCAGGATATTCTCTGCCTGCCAGGAGGAGTCTAGTATGCCTGAAACCATCCTCCCTCCATGCTGTCTGGTGGGGGCTGCCCTACTTGAGGTAGAGACATTGGTGCAGAAGGCCCCGGAGAAGGTAACTCAAGCAACATACCACCTAACCATCTGCTTGTTCCCTGTTCTGTGTGGACCCAGGTGCTGCAGTGGGGTCATGGGTCCAAGTTGGCTTGTCATCCAGGAGCTGCTCGAACCCTGGCACTCATCCAACAGTGCTTCTGGTGGCCATCCATCAAGGAAGATGTCTAGGAGTTCGTGGCAGCCTGTGACACATGTGCCTGGAACAAGACAGCCAATCGACCCCCTGCCAGCCTGCTAAGACCCCTCCTGATTCCTCATTGACCCTGGTCTCACATCGCCCTGGACTTCATCACGGGACTCCCCAACTCAGGTGGCAACACATGCATCCTCACAGTTATTGACCGGTTCTCCAAGACAGTCCATTTCATCCCTCTGCCCAAGCTTCCCACAGCTAAAGAAACCACCAAATTACTCATACTTCACGTTTTCTGCCTACACAGACTCCCCACTGACATCATTTCCAACCGGGGTCCTCAGTTCACTGCATGATTCTGGAGGGCCTTCTGCAAACTCATCGGAGCCTCCTGTAGCCTCTCCTCAGGGTTCCATCCTCAAACCAACGGCCAGGCGGAATGGGCAAATCAAGCTTTGGAGGTGGCACTCAGGTGCATGACGTCCAGGGATGCCGCTTCTTGGAGTAAGTACTTACCTTGGGTTGAGTATGCTCACAACACTCTCCCTTCATCTGCCACAGGCCTCTTGCCCTTCCAGTGCTCCCTAGGTTACCAACCACCACTCTTCCCCAACCAAGAGGAGGAGGTCGCCGGACCCTCAGCCCAGACCTTCATACACCACTGCAGGAGGACGTGGGTATCAGCTCAGTGAAGACTCATTCGCTCAACCCTAGCATCCAAGAGGCAAGCCAACAAACACCACTCGAAGGCACCCGCTTACCGGGTAGGGCAGCGAGTCATGCTCGCCACATGCCATCTGCCACTCAGAACTGTCTCCCAAAAGCTGGCACCCAGATACCTAGGAAACCCTTCCTCATCAGCAAGGTAGTCAATCCATGTTCCATCAGACTGGCATTACCACTCACCATGCGACGTATTCACCCCACTTTCCATGTGTTACAGCTTAAACCTCTGGTCTCTAGTTCTTTGTTTTTTCTGTATTTTTGAGGTTACAGTGGTGCTTGAAAGTTTGTGAACCCTTTAGAATTTTCTATATTTCTGCATAAATATGACCTAAAACATCAGATTTTTACACAAGTCCTAAAAGCAGGTAAAGAGAACCCAGTTAAACAAATGAGACAAAAATATTCGATTTGATCATTTATTTATTGAGGAAAATGATCCAATATTACATATCTGTGAGTGGCAAAAGTATGTGAACCTCTAAGATTAGCAGTTAAATTTGAAGGTGAAATTAGAGTCAGGTGTTTTCAATCAATGGGATGACAATCAGGTGTGAGTAGGCATCCTGTTTTATTTAAAGAACAGGGCTCTATCAAAGTCTGATCTTCACAACACATGTTTGTAGAAGTGTATCATGGCACAAACAAAGGAGATTTCTGAGGACCTCAGAAAAAGCATTGATGCTCATCAGGCTGGAAAAGGTTACAAAACCATTAAAAAAGAGTTTGGACTCCACCAATCCACAGTCAGACAAATTGTGTACAAATGGAGGAAATTCAAAACCATTGTTACCCTCCCAGGAAGTGGTCAACCAACAAAGATCACTCCAAGAGCAAGGCATGTAATATTCGGCAAGGTCACAAAGGACCCCAGGGTAAATTCTAAGCAAGTGAAGGCCTCTCTCACATTGGCTAATGTTAATGTTCATGAGTCTACCATCAGGAGAACACTGAACAACAATGGTGTGCATGGCAGCGTTGCAAGGAGAAAGCCACTGATCTCCAGAAGAACATTGCTGCTCATCTGCAGTTTGCTAAAGATCACATGGACAAGCCAGAAGGCTATTGGAAAAATGTTTTGTGGATGGATGAGACCAAAATAGAACTTTTTGGTTTAAATGAGAAGCATTATGTTTGGAGAAAGGAAAACACTGCATTCCAGCATAAGAACCTTATCCCACCTGTGAAACATGGTGGTGATAGTATCGCGGTTTGGGCCTGTTTTGTTGCATCTGGGCCAGGACAGCTTGCCATCATTGATGGAACAATGAATTCTGAATTATACCAGCGAATTATAAAGGAAAATGTCAGGGCATCTGTCCATGAACTGAATCTCAAGAGAAGGTGGGTCATGCAGCAAGACAACGATCCTAAGCACACAAGTCATTCTACCAAAGAATGCTTAAAGAAGAATAAATTTAATGTTTTAGAATGGCCAAGCCAAAGTCCTGACCTTAATCCAATCGAAATGTTGTGGAAGGACCTGAAGTGAGCAGTTCATGGAAGGAAATCCACCAACATTCCAGAGTTGAAGCTGTTCTGCATGGAGGAATGGGCTAAAATTCCTCCAAGCCGGTGTGCAGGACTGATCAACAGTTACTGGAAACATTTAGTTGCAGTTATTGCTGCACAAGGGGGTCATACCAGATACTGAAAGCAAAGGTTCACATACTTTTGCCACTCACAGATATGTAATATTGGATCATTTTCCTTAATAAATATATGACCGAGTATAATATTTTTGTCTCATTTGTTAACTGGGTTCTCTTTATCTACTTTTAGGACTTGTGTGAAAATCTGATGATGTTTTAGGTCATTTATGCAGAAATATAGAAAATTCTAAAGGGTTCACAAACTTTCACTCACCACTGTATGAGGGGTATGAGGTCATTTGTGATAATGTTTTATTTTTTTCCTCAAACACACTATGCACGATGACCACACATCCCAATCATTCCAAAGGAATTTTTGTGGATTGTTCAGGTGCGATTTTATAAACTTGTGCTGCCATATTCTTTTTTGGAGAGACGGGGCTCGTTCCTCGCTCCCCTTCCATGAAAGCCATACTTTTTCAGTCTTTTTTTAAACAGTCTGACTTTGGACTGAATTTGCTGGGAAGCCCACTCTTTGATACATTGGCAACTGCCTTGAAGGCTCTCAATTTGTAAAGAGTCGTTCTCCCTGTTGAATGATGAATTTTAATTTGTTTGGAGATGGCCTTATAACCCTTCCCAGATTGATAAGAGGCAACACTTACTTCTCTGAGACTATGACTGATCTGCTTTTTTCTTGGCATGTTATAGACACACATCTGAGTGCTCTTGAATACCAAACTCCCAAAAGATCTGTTTTTTTTAAAGGTAGTCACACTTCTTGATGATTAACTAATCTTGTGCATTTCATTAATCACACCTGACTGCTGATTACTCTCTTAATGATTGTGGAAGTAGGAAGGCTGTACTTATTTTTTTCCCCACCTGGTTTCTGAATGTCTGATTATTTTTTTGGGGAAAAATGGCTATGTATTGTTATGTTTTATGATTTTTATTGTCATCAGAGGTTGGTTGGTTGTTTATAGAAGTTGGTGAGGATCACATGATTGTTATTTATAAATAAATCATAGCATTGAAGGAGGGTGTGCTTTCTTTTTCCCATGAATGATGAGGCTAGAGAAATTACCATCTACAGTTGTGGTCAGAAGTTTACATACAGTGATGTGAATGTCATGGCAATATTTATGCTTTCAGTAATTTCTTTGAACTGTTCTTTTTCTGTGGCAGAATGATTGTACAGCATACCTCTTTAATTAAAAAAAACATCTGAATTTGGTGCACAAGTTTTAATTTTCTTTTGGTTTTCTGAAATCAACACAGGCTCAAAATTATACATACAGGGTCACAAATTTACATATGCTCACTTTGATTATTAATTCAGAGGTGCTGAAATATCCAAAATATGTCTTATCTTGCTAAGGCCGAGGTCTCTTAACTTCCTGTTATTGCTCATGATTGACTACAATTAGTAGCTTCTCTGTGCTTTCATAAAAAGGGTTTGTTTACAGCACTAATTGTAAAACACACAGTAAAATGGGAAAGTCCAAGGAGCTCAGTGCAGATCTGAGAAAGAGGATTGCAGATATACACAACACTGGAATGTCTCTTGAAGCCATTTCTAAACAACTGCAAATACCAAGATCAGTTCAAACAATTGTATCCAAGTTACTGTGAGGTGTAATCACTTTGCCAAGCCACTTTGCTTCAAGAAAACCCAAACTGTCACCCTCAGCTGAAAGGAAATTGGTTTGGATGATCAGGAACACCCTGCGAACCACCATGGCACAGCCTTGCCATGAACTGGAAGCCAATGGATACCTGTCTACAGTTCAGATCACCATGGACTAAGAGGCTACTGTCCAAGAAATAATCTCCTGCTCCAAAATTGACTCCTTCAAGCTTAACTAAAGTTTGAAGCTGACCACATGGACAAAGAAAAAGCCTTCTGGAGGATAGCTGTATGGTCAGATGAGACAAAGGTTGAGTTGTTTGCCCATAATGACCGCCATGTACAGAGGGACACTGTCCCAGCTGGTGGTGGGATCATTATGCTCTGGGGCTGTTTTGCTGCCAGTGGAACTGGATCATTGCACAAAGTGGATGGAATAATGACTACCTGAGGAGGACTGCCTCAGAATTCTTCAGCATAAACCATCAGAAACTTGAACACAACTTGGGACATGGGAGTTATGTCTGTGAAGATTCTCAGTCATCCAGGTCATAGTAACTGTGGGTGGTAAAAGAGAGCAACTGGACTTGCTTGAAGATTCTTGAAGACATTTCACCTCTCATCCGAAAGGCTTCTTCAGTTCTGTCTGACTAGGGCCCTGTCCACACGGCAACGGATTCAGGTGACTCCGATACAATTGCTTATCGTTTAGGCCTGGCGTCCACATGGCACCGGCGTTTTGGGTGCCCAAGACGCAATCTTTTTGAGAACGGGTTCCAGAGTGGAAAGATCTGGCAACGTTGCCGTTGTGAAGTCGTCTGGATGAGTAGAACGGATTTGTTTACGATGACGTCACAACCACATGACTGTGAGTGCTTCACGCCGGGTAGAAGTGTAATGAATATCACCAGGAAAAAGCCTTACAGAGCACTAGTGAGAGTGAAACACGAGCTTGGATATTATTATTATTATTATTATTATTATTATTATTATGTTCAGTGTTAGTTCACAGTAGTAATGCAAGAAGCAGAATAGTGACAGTAATAGTGAAGCAAAAACATGCAATTGTACAAACACTGCAGCTCTACAGCAAAATATTCATTTATGAAATGGTCTGATTCTTAACACCAGTAGTGCCAATGATCTTCTCATTGCGATGCGAGTTGTCAACAAATCCTATAACTTGGTTCATGAAACGCGCTTACAAAATATTTTCACTGTGAATATTTATTGTGTAATGGTGCAATTCCGCCAGCAAAAATAGGGGAAAAAAGGAGCGATCTCACCTCTTCAGATGTTGATTTAAGTCCGACAATACATTCTTTAAAAAGGGCGTAGAGGAGCAAATTAATCCAATTTATTCCGGACCATTAAAGACGCCGCCTTCCGCATAGAATCATATGTCATCCTCGCCGCCATATTGGAGAGGTCAAAGCGGAGAATAAAGATTAGCTGCGTTTAACTGTACCAACAGGTTTACCGTCCAAACGAGATTATATGGGATTACTTTTCACAGGTGAGAAACAACAAATTAATTCCATCAACGTGTATCATTCACTTTATTCCGGACCATTGAAGACGCCGCCTTCCGCATAGAATCATACGTCATCCTTGCCGCCATTTTGGATAGGTCAAAGCGGAGAATAAAGATTAGCTGCGTTTAACTGTACCAACAGGTTTTCTGTCTAAACGAGATCACATGGGATTACCTTTCACAGGTGAGACTGGAAAAATACTTTTCATTGTATTTGGTCATTATAATGTAATTTTACAAACAGATTTTCCTGACTTTGTGGCTAATATGAAGTCTCGCGCATAATAGTTTATGCGCATGCGTCGTTACTTCTTCTATTGTTCTGGTGTCTCCGAAGGGACCGTCTTACAGTGCCCCTAGAGGTGTGGCATGTGTATTGCATCGTTTTCAGCAAGCGTTGCGTTGCCATATGGACCTGATATTTTACTGATTGTTGCCCATTTGGACGCGATATATTTTTAAATAACATCTCGTTGCCGTTGTCGTGTGGATGTAGCCTAGTAGGGAGTATCAGGTATTTAGTATCAGGTATTATAAGGTGTCGTTGAGTCATCCTTTTGGTGTGGGTCAATGGGGGCTGGATGTGAACGGCCTCGAGAGTCTTTAGGGTGATCAATGGATTGCCCGTTAAGGTGATCAATGGAATGCTGATTCTCTCTGTCCTCACAAGAGGACACAGTGACTCACAAGAGGACAGAGAGAATCAGCATTCCATTGATCACCTAAATGGGCAATCCATTGATCACCCTAACGACTCTCGAGGCCGTTCACATCCAGCCCCCATTGACCCACACCAACAGGATGACTCAACGACACCTGAGATGAGCTTTTCATCCATGAGAGGATAAATACCTGATACTCCCTACTAGTCAGACAGAACTGAAGAAGCCTTTCGGATGAGAGGTGAAACGTCTTCAAGAATCTTCAAGCAAGTCCAGTTGCTCTCTTTTACCACCCACAGTTGACATGGGAGTTACAACAGGACAATGAACCCACTGGCTGTCTTCAATGAACCCACTGGCAGTGAAGACCCTGAATATGAGGTTATGTTTTTGAGACTACAAAGCAGTTTTGTAAAGGGTTAACGTACTTGTCCACTAAATGACCAGAGTATTGTCATATCAGGTATCATGTGCAACTCATTAACTCAATGTCCTACGTTTTCAGTGAGTGTTCAACTACTTTCCTATTCCTGTTTGTATTTTGGAGAAATTGTTTGGACTGTTTTATTCTTTATTGTTCACCCCTTTTTTCATGAAATGAAACTCTGCAAATGGATTCTCTTTTGAAGAGTTACATAATGCTTATAAAAACAGCCATTCAATACTTTTCACTGGCCACATTTATTTCTCATTAATGCAGAATAAAAGCCATCTGCTCCTCATTAATGTTCCTTTTTTGATTTCATAAAGTCACTGCTTCTCTTCTCTTGGGGTCTTTTTGCAATGACCATCTCCCAGTGGAATACCAATCTGGCCTACTGTTCTCTCGAGGGGATGTGTTCAGGAACACCTCCTCTGTGCATGTAATACTACTAGTAATGCAGCACACCACATGCTCTTGATCTAACCACTTGCTAAGTACATTTCCTACAGGAATTGGGTTATTGGTTGTTCTTCCAGCTGGCCTTAATGCCCCCTGTTGGACCCAAAGTAATTGTCAGTCTATAGCTGTAAAATAAACCCTTGTTTTGATCAAGCTTAATAGAGCCCCACAAAATAACTGACAAGAATTAAGTGACTGTGGTTTACAAACAAACAAGAAAAAAATGCTTTGAATTTCACAGGAATGTATACTGACTATTTTGCAAGAGGAGAGCTGCTGACAGTTTATTGTGACAGACAATTGCTGGGAATCCATATTTACCTGTAATGTAGCAGCGGATTTGAAATACTTAGAGCCATTTTTCCCCCAATTTGCAAACAGTCATTATGCTATCTTATTTAACAGCACTGTGGTACTTTGACCTGTGGTACAAAGGAGGGATTCTACCTTAATTTTCTATTTGAAATGCAAAAAAGTGACAAAACAAACAAACAAATTAAATAAAATGGGATAAGCTTCAACCCATTGCTAAGGATAATGCATGATTAGGTAATTCACAATTCTTCAGGGTACCACACAGCTACGTTCCTAAGGTGATCAGATTTATTCTCATCTGAGTGACAGTTTATTGTTGTACTATAGGCTTGTCTGACAAGAGTGCCAAATTTCCTGTCTTTGTAAATGAGATTTTAATCTGTGGCCCCCCAGAGATGCGCTAGAGCATCTCCTTTCATGCTGAGACTCCCATCATGCTGAGATCTGTCATCAACAGATTGCCCTGCTTGAAACCATGCTTCAGCTAAAAAAATTTAGGGGGCTAAGAAATGGTAACAAATAACAACAGTAGCTCAAAATCCTTTAAAATATAAAAACTCAAAGACAGTCTCCAACAGAAATGTGATACAGAGATAGGCATCATTTTTACAGTTTCAGTATTTGAAGATACAATGCACAGGATTTTTTTTTAATTATCAGGAAAAAAGGGGGGAAAAAAGCTGCTGTGAGTGTCAGTAAACCTGTTGGTGAAGAGTTGACTACAAACATGGACAGTTCAAACTACAACTCCCAGAACACACAGCCCCCTCTGTCTCCCGCCTTCTAACACACAGCTGACATCCATTTCCTCATCACCTGCCCCTGTATAGAGAGTGTGCACATGACGTCACGAGGTCACGTGATATTTGTTTATCCGCCATTTTGGACAGCAAGGTCGCGCATAGAACTTAGACGAACCTGTTCTAATTATCAAGTGTATGGGAGTAGATCTTTCGAGAATGGTTATATCTTGTTCAGCATTTGGTTATACCAATAGACAGGGCCAAAAGGAGGGCCTGTCATTTTATAGATTCCCCGCAGACGCGAAGAGACGCGCAAAATGGGTGTCCGCTGTGCGAATAGAAAACTGGTACCCCAGTTCTACCAGCCGAATTTGTAGTGAACACTTCATATCAGGTAGGTGTAATCTTCTAATTCAATACTCCGAGTACATCTGTTAAGTTGATTTTTTTGATTGAATGATAACTGCATACTTAGAAACTAGACAGTCTCTAATGTTTAAAATGGCCCTACTACCCTGGCCTAGTCTATGACAATGTTTTATCTTTTTGGCTCATATATGCCTTTGAAAGGCCAATCCATAGTAGGGATGGCGAAAACTAAAAAAAAATCTTGAACGACCACCGAGCCTCATTAGCTGGTTAAAGTCAGTTAGCCTATGAGTTTAAACAGGGATGCAAACGGTGGATGCGCCTTTTTCACGGCTGAATCGTACAGATCCGATTTTTTTTAGGGGGGGCGTTGGAGTGTCTGAATAATTTCATCAGAGTAAATTCTGTATTAAAATTACTAAATAAGCGATAAAACGTCCTGCATAGTCTCTTTATGATAAACGTCTTAATGCCACTTACCCGTGAGGTTATCAAGTAGACTTCCTTCTTCGGAACCTTCCAGAGGTATAGTTGGGATACCCATCCCGCAACAAAATATTTATAAGCTTCCAGGCTCTTGTAAGCTTTGAGGGCTTTGCCAGTGTAACACGATTCACGATTAATGAGAAAATTGTAAATGTCGTGGTAGGCCAGATCGGGGAAATCGCCGGCACTGCAGCTCCGAATTTCCCTGAACAAGGATTGCGGCTGTTAGGACTGGGACTGTTTTGGCCTCTAGAGGCCGCTGTTATTTCCATCTTGTCATGTTTGTTTTGGCCTCTAGAGGCCGCCACTGTGTTTTTGTGTTTGTCTTCATTGCCTGTTTCCTGCCCCGCCCTGTTCCTTAATTAGTGTGTGTATAAATACCCCTCTGTTTGTTCCCTTGTCACGGAGTCTTTTTCCTATGCTATGTTGTCTAGTGCTAGTTTCCTCTGTCCCATGTTTCTTGCCTTTGCCCTTGTGTTTTTGATATTTTTGCTTTCTTTGGACTTTGTACTTTTTGATCTTTTGAGCGTTCACCATTTTTGCCTTTCCTTTTGTTTTTGGACTTTGCACCTTTGGATATTTTTATTTTTGTTATCTTCTGAGCTTTTGGATTTTCTTTTTGTTTTTTTCCATCGGATTGTAAATATTGTATATAGTGTAAATAAACTGTTTTTTGATACTCTACTTTTGCCTCACACCTCTGCAGTTGAGTCATTCCCCTGGTGGCCTAGTGGGGGTTTGCTGGATTATCACACCAGCGATCTGGGTTCGAATCCCAGCAAAACCCTAACAGAAAGACTCCGTCATGACCAACTCAGCAGATGCTGCTTCAACTGTCTACCTGGCCGACCTTCAGGGAATTATGGCAGCTCTGACATGCTTCGGAGCAACCATGGACGAACGCTCACAAGCCAATGTGAGGCCCATACTTGCCACGAGGTACTGCTTCAGCAAATTGGGAAAACCCTGGCACAGCTGACACCTCTGCCTGCATATCCTGTTCCTGCTCCAGTGCCTCCCGCCACACTGTCTCCTTCACCTTGCGAACCCAGCCTTCCTGCACCACAGAGGTATGACGGCAAGCATGGTGAGTGTTACCCAGTGCCAACTCACTGTTGAGCTCCAGCCTACCACCTACACTACGGATCGCTGCAAGATCGCCTTTGTGATAACCTTGTTAGCTGGTAAGGCACGAGCTTGGGCAACAGCTATTTGGCAGAGACAGGGACCTGAGTGCTCTGATTTTGAACTGTTTACTGAAGAGATGCTTCGGGTCTTCGACCAGGCGGACATCAGTACCGATGCAGCCAGAAAGCTCATGTCCATCCGGCAAGGAGGAAGCGTCGCAGACTACGCCATATCATTCCGGACGCTCGCAGCAGTCAGCAGATGGAATGAGGCTGCCCTGGTTTCAGCCTTTCACCATGGTTTGTCTGACCCCATCAAGGACGGCCTGGCCTCTATTGGATGCCCAAGTGACCTCGAAACTCTGATCTCACATGCTATTCATCTGGACAACAGGATTAGAGAATGCCGCCAAGTCCTGAGTCTCCCCGGCCTCACTGCCTCTACATGGAACCCGTCTACCTCCTCCAGTGACTGTCCAGAGCCCATGCAAGTTGGCCATACTCGTCTCTCCGTAGCCGAGAGGGAGCGCAGAAGGAGGGACAAGTGCTGCATCTACTGTGGCAAGCCTGGTCACTTCCGAGCATCATGTCCCAAGCTCTTGGGAAAAGGACCGCCCCGTCCAGCCGAGGGAGGGTTGTGACGGGGCCTACCCTCTCTCCCGGACTCCCTGGCCAAGGAATCTACATCCTGGTCTCCATCTCCTGGGGCGAGTCCGTCCACTCTTGTCAAGCCTTGTTAGACTCAGGGGTGGCTGGAAACTTTATGGATATCCACTTCGCCCAAAGCATCAATGTCCCGACTGCGCCCCTTGAAGTTCCACTGTCTGTGTCTGCCCTCGATGGCCAAGGGTTAGGTGATGGAAGAGTCACCCAAGTTACTTCTCCAGTCTTCCTCCAGTCTCAAGGTCACAAGGAAGAAATATCCCTGCACCTGATTCATTCACCTGAGTTCCCAGTTATTCTAGGTCTTCCTTGGCTTACCCGCCACAACCCTCGTATAGACTGGGTCACTAGTGAGGTTGTGGAATGGGGCCCTGCGTGCCATGCCTCTTGTCTGCTCTCTACCTCTCCTGTGTCTCCTGCCGAGCCCCCTGATCTCACTGAGCTATCTCAAGTTCCCACAGAGTACTGGGATTTGAAGGAGGTATTCAGCAAGAGCAGGGCCACCGTTCTTCCTCCGCACCGGGCCTACGACTGTGCCATCGACTTGCTCCCTGGGACTACCCCTCCTCGTGGCAGACTGTTTTCCCTCTCTCAGCCAGAATGCAAGGCCATGGAGGAATACCTCAAAGATGCCCTGGTCTCTGGGTTCATTCGACCCTCCACCTCACCTGCTGGTGCCGGCTTCTTCTTAGTTGGCAAGAAGGATGGGGGGCTCCAACCATGTATTGACTACAGGGGCCTGAACAAGATCACTGTGCACAACCGATATCCCCTTCCACTGATGTCCACAGCATTCGACCTGCTCCAAGGCACCACTGTCTTCACCAAGTTGGACCTATGGAACGCATACCACCTCATCCGTATCCAACAGGGAGACGAGTGGAAGACTGCCTTTAACACCCCGTCTGGGCACTACGAATACCAGGTGATGCCCTTCGGACTCATCAATGCACCAGCTGTTTTTCAGGCCTTAATCAACGATGTCTTGAGGGACATGATTAACCTGTACGTTTTTGTTTACCTCGACGACATCCTTATCTTTTCCAAGACTGTGCAGGAGCACCGCCACCATGTCTGCCAGGTTCTCCAGAGGCTGCTACAGAACAATCTGTTCGCCAAGGCCCAGAAATGCGAATTTCATGTTCCCGAGGTCTCCTTTCTGGGTTTTATTGTACGAACAGGCCAACTCCAAATGGACCGAGCCAAGACCCTGGCCGTCCGGGACTGGCCCACTCCCAAGTCTGTCAAAGAGGTTCAGCGGTTCTTAGGATTTGCTAACTTCTACCGCAAGTTTATCAGGAACTTTAGTTCTGTAGCAGCACCCATGTCAGACCTCACCAAAGGGACAGGTGGATCTTATGTCTGATCTCCTCAGGCGGAAAAGGTGTTCAAAGACCTCAAGCACCGCTTCTGCACGGCACCCATTCTGGTCCTCCCGGACACCTCCCAACCATTCATCGTGGAGGTGGATGCCTCAGACAGTGGTGTCGGCACGGTGCTCTCTCAACGTTCGGAAGGAAAGCTGCACCCCTGCGCTTACTTCTCCCACCGCCTGAGTCCTGCGGAGTCCCGGTACGATGTGGGGGATCGAGAACTGCTAGCGGTCAAACTGGCCCTTGAGGAGTGGAGGCACTGGCTGGAGGGAGCACAACATCCATTCCTGGTTTGGATGGACCACAAGAACCTGGAGTACCTCTAGCAAGCCAAGAGACTGAACCCACAACAGGCTAGGTGGGCCCTGTTTTTCAGTCGGTTTGACTTCACCCTCTCGTACCGCCCCGGCTCCAAGAACACCAAACCTGACGCACTGTCCAGGCTGTTCTCTGCCACTAACAGGGAGAGTGAAGTCGGGCCTATTATCCCTGTGTCCCGGATTGTGGCCCCTGTCCGCTGGGGTATTGAGGAGGCCGTCCGACGAGCCCAATGCCAGGACCCCGGTCCTGGGACGGGGCCACCGGGCCTCTTGTACGTCCCACATCAAGCCCAGGCCAAGGTTCTCCAGTGGGGTCACTCTTCCCCTCTCACCGCCCACCCGGGAGCTCAGAGGACCCTGGACTTCCTGAAAAGACGCTTCTGGTGGCCTAACATGGAGAAGGAAGTAAGGTCATTTGTCCTGTCCTGTGAGGTCTGCACCAGAACCAAGAACCCGTGACAGTGTCCCCAGGGTCTCCTGCATCCTCTGACCATTCCCCGGCGTCCCTGGTCCCACGTGGCAGTCGACTTCATCACGGGTCTCCCTGAGTCACAAGGTAACACTGTAATATTGGTCATTGTTGACAGATTCTCCAAGGCCTGCCGCTTTTTACCACTGTTCAAGCTCCCTTCTGCTCTTGAAACTGCTAAGCTATTATTCACTCATGTCTTCCGAGTCTTTGGTCTCCCGCAGGACATCATCTCAGACCGAGGGCCCCAGTTCTCCTCCCGAGTGTGGCACGGGTTCTGCAAGGTCATCGGAGCCACTGCCAGCCTCTCCTCTGGGTTTCACCCACAGTCCAATGGCCAGACGGAGAGGCTCAACCAGGACCTGGAAACCACCCTGCAAGGCCTGGCTATGGATAACCCAACATCATGGAGCACCTGGCTGCCATGGGCAGAGTACACCCACAACACCCTGCAGTCATCGGCCACCAAGCTGTTGCCATTCCAGTGCCAATTCGGGTTCCAGCCACCTCTGTTCCTGGACCAGGAGGAGGATGCGGGGGTGCCCTCGGTCAACCAATATGTGAGACAGTGTCACAAGACCTGGAGCAAGGTCAGGAAGACCCTCATCCAGACCTCCAGAACCAACCAGACTCAGGCCAACCGCCGTAGAAGACCTGCCCACGCTTTCCGCCCTGGGCAACGGGTTTGGCTGTCCACTAAGGACCTTCCGCTGCGGGTGGAGACCACAAGCTTGCTCCTTACTACATTGGCCCCTTCAAGGTGGTGCGCATGGTGAACCCTGTCGCCTACCGGCTCCAGTTGCCCCGGACTCTGAGGATCAACCCCACATTCCATGTTTCCCTGTTGCGGCCCGTACTGATGTCCACGTGTGCCCCTGCCCCTAGGAACCCCCCACCCCCTCGCATCTTCCAGGGTCAGACTGTGTTCACCGTGCATTGCCTGCTTGACTCCCGCCGGATCCGCGGCGGGCTTCAATATCTAGTAGATTGGGAAGGCTATGGCCCTGAGGAATGCTCTTGGGTCCCCGCCCGGGACATTCTAGATAAAGGATTATGCCGGGACTTCCATTCGGCCCATCCGGATTGCCCTGGGAACGTCAGGAGACGCTCCTGGGGGGGGGGGTCCTGTTAGGACTGGGACTGTTTTGGCCTCTAGAGGCCGCTGTTATTTCCATCTTGTCATGTTTGTTTTGGCCTCTAGAGGCTGTCACTGTGTTTTTGTGTTTGTCTTCATTGCCTGTTTCCTGCCCCGCCCTGTTCCTTAATTAGTGTGTGTATAAATACCCCTCTGTTTGTTCCCTTGTCACGGAGTCTTTTTCCTATGCTATGTTGTCTAGTGCTAGTTTCCTCTGTCCCATGTTTCTTGCCTTTGCCCTTGTGTTTTTGATATTTTTGCTTTCTTTGGACTTTGTACTTTTTGATCTTTTGAGCATTCAGCATTTTTGGCTTTCCTTTTGATTTTGGACTTTGCACCTTTGGATATTTTTATTTTTGTTATCTTCTGAGCTTTTGGATTTTCTTTTTGTTTTTTTCCATCGGATTGTAAATATTGTATATAGTGTAAATAAACTGTTTTTTGATATTCTACTTTTGCCTCACGCCTCTGCACTTGAGTCATCCCCCTGGTGGCCTAGTGGGGGTTTGCTGGATTATCACACCAGCGATCCGGGTTCGAATCCCAGCAAAACCCTAACAGTGGCAAGTTGTACGGATCTGCAATCCTCAACCTGGAACACTTTTCCATCTAATGCTGCCTCACGTCACCTTCAAGATGCTGAACAAACTTAGACAAGTAATTGCGCGATGTAGATGGGGTATGTGGCAGTGGGGGCGTGGTCAAGCGCCGGTCTGTGACAGGAGGGTGGAGCCGGGGAAGGTGAGTGGCAGAATCGCGACACCTGAGGATAATTAACCTGTGTTTGTGTGTGTGTTTTCCCAGTAACCGCTCCCTATTTAAGGAGGCAGAGAGAGAGGAGAGGGAGCGCAACCCGGGACCAGACAAGTGTGTGCATGTGAATGAATGAATGGTATCATACTGAAAAGTTGTAAAAATAAATCGCCTGTCTGCCTCCAAACGCTGTCCTGCCGTCCTCTGTGCTCCACCCACACTCGATACGCGCTACAGGGTATTTTCCAAATTTTCTTGGGGATTACTCCCTGGATCCATTACACTCGCACAATGTAAACAATCCTGAAGCCGTCCAATATGGTAGAGTAGGCGGAGTAAACACGGATGGGTCACGTGACTGCACATCCTCTATATAAACACCAGTCACACAAGCACTCAATGCGAAGTATTGTTCCAGTTCACCGATCATACCAAGCCTTGGTATCTCTCTGACTGCCTTTCTACCATTCTGACCTTTGCTAGTTTTTCTCCTTTCCTCGATCTCTGTTTACCTCTGATATTCTGTTTGCTGATCACCCGACCCTAGTGTGTTTACTGACCTTGATTCCTGTCTCTCGATTTGGCTTGGTTCGCTATTCTAAAGCTGTCTTTGGCTGCACATACATTCATAAGTGCCTGCGTACTCACAGTGAGTTGTTCTGACAACTCCTGAAATAGTAATACACAGTCAGTACTATTTCAAAGGTTTTCACTGTTTTGGGTCAGAATTGGTGGAAAATGTGTATGCATACATCACATCCCAACTTTAGGCACAAAAGAAATCTAACTATCAGGTGAGTGACAGGAGCCACAGTTAATCTGGATAGGGTAATTAGCTGTGATTCCATTAACCTGCTTAATACACAATTTGAAATTGCAAACTAAAAAAGTAATGGAAACAAATAAATAAAAAAACTCAAATATGGTAAAAAAAAGTTTTTACGCTTGCATAAAGTAGTTTTTCAGATAATTCAATAAAGCAATATTTTTAAAACTGAAGAGCTATTATGGTATGAGAGGAGAAACTATTGTGAATGGAGAAAATCCAGCTTTAATCACAAAACATCACTCAGTGTAAATTCAGACCATTGTAGTTTCTCAAGAGTTTTAAAATTTTGCTTCTACTTTGCGCAAAACTGCAATGGAAACCCAGCTACTGAGGCCCTGTCCACACGGCAATGGATTCAGGTGACTCCGATACAATTGCTTATCATTTAGGCCTGGCGTCCACACGGCACCGGCGTTTTGGGTGCCCAAAACGCAGTCTTTTTGAGAACGGGTTCCAGAGTGGAAAGATCTGGCAACGTTGCCGTTGTGAAGTCGTCTGGATGAGTAGAATGGATTTGTTTACGAAGACGTCACAACCACATGACTGTGAGTGCTTCAGGCCGGGTAGAAGTGTAACGAATATCACCGGGATATCACCAGGAAAAAGCCTTACAGAGCACTAGTGAGAGTGAAACACGAGCTTGGATATTATTATTATTATTATTATTATTATTATGTTCAGTGTTAGTTCACAGTAGTAATGCAAGAAGCAGAATAGTGACAGTAATAGTGAAGCAAAAACATGCAATTGTACAAACACTGCAGCTCTACAGCAAAATATTCATTTATGAAATGGTCTGATTCTTAACACCAGTAGTGCTAATGATCTTCTCATTGCGATGCAATGCGAGTTGTCAACAAATCCTATAACTTGGTTCATGAAACGCGCTTACAAAATATTTTCACTGTGAATATTTATTGTGTAATGGTGCAAAGTGAGAGAGAGAGAGAGAGAGAGAGAGAGAGAGAGAGAGACTCTGCCCTTAGGGCAGAGTCAATCCCGCCAGCAAAACTAGGTCAAAAAAAGGAGCGATCTCACCTCTTCAGATGCTGGTTTTAGTCCTACAGTACATTCCTCAAAAAGGGCGTAGAGGGGCAAATTAATCCATCAACTTGTAGTATTCAATTTATTCCGGACCATTAAAGACGCCACCTTCCGCGTAGAATCATACGTCATCCTCGCCGCCATATTGGATAGGTCAAAGCGGAGAATAAAGATTCATGCGCTGCATTTAACTGTACCAACAGGTTTACCGTCCAAACGAGATCACATGGGATTACCTTTCACAGGTGAGAAACAACAAATTAATCCATCAACGTGTAGTATTCAATTTATTCCGGACCATTAAAGACGCCGCCTTCCGCGTAGAATCATACGTCATCCTCGCTGCCATATTGGAAAGGTCAAAGCGGAGAATAAAGATTAGCTGCGTTTAACTGTACCAACAGGTTTGCCATCCAAATGAGATCACATGGGATTACCTTTCACAGGTGAGACTGGAAAAATACTTTTCATTGTATTTGGTCATTATAATGTAATTTTACGAACAGATTTTCCTGACTTTGTGGCTAATATGAAGTCTTGCGCATAATAGTTTATGCGCATGCGTCCTTACTTCTTCTATTGTTCTGGTGTCTCCGAAGGGACCGTCTTACAGCACCCCTAGAGGTGTGGCATGTGTATTGCATCGTTTTCAGCAAGCATTGCGTTGCCATATGGACCTGATATTTTACTGATCATTGCCCATTTGGACACGATATATTTTTAAATAACATCTCGTTGCCGTTGTCGTGTGGATGTAGCCTCAGGGTGCGGGAAAGTGTAATCAAAGCAAACAGGAGTGAGAGAGGAAAATGTTTCAGCACTACAATACCCTGTCCCCACTCACAGTAAAAAACATACATTTTCCATTATTATGCTGTAATGGAGGGCAGCACGGTGGTGCAGTGGTTAGTGCTGTTGCCTCACAGCAAGAAGGTCCGGGTTCGAGCCCTGTGGCCAACAAGGGCCTTTCTGTGCAGAGTTTGCATGTTCTCCCCGTGTCCGCGTTGGTTTCCTCCGGGTGCTCCGGTTTCCCCCACAGTCCAAAGACATGCAGGTTAGGTTAACTGGTGACTCTAAATTGACCTTAGGTGTGAATGTGAATGGTTGTCTGTGCCTATGTGTCAACCCTGTGATGACCTGGCAACTTGTCCAGGGTGTACCCCGCCTTTTGCCCATAGTCAGCTGGGAGAGGCTCCAGCTTACCTGCGACTCTGTAGAACAGGATAAAGCGGCTAGAGATAATGAGATGAGATGGAGTCCTGTGGGAATGTGGGTAAAATGGCAACGTCAAAATGTTAATCTACTCCCTGGTGACCTAATAACATTTACAGATTTTTTTTTTTTTGTCACAGCTCCAGTGAGAATCTGGTTTACATGTTGTGACCAGTCATGACAGTGCACTCAGTGACATAAATGATGTAGTGATATTGCGACGGCACTACTCATACTGCCTCAATGTAAAGTAACCGGTGGCAAACTCAAAACAGTAAGCAAAGAAAACATTGGCAGATACAGTGGGACTGCTGTATCCATGGGGCATACACTCCAAGATCAAATGCAGCTAGCTGAAACCATGAATAGGCTTGAACCATATACAGTATAAAATTTGTTTTTGTGTACATGCATAACGATAATAAAGGCTCATTTAGAATACGACATCAGCAACAGTAACTAATAAGAAAATAAAATAATATTCTGTCATAAAAGTTAGAATAAAATGTGAATGTCAAGTTTATTTTTATAGCGCTTTTAACAACAGACATTATCGCAAAGCAGCTTTACAGAATTTGAATGACTTAAACATGAATTAATTTTATCCCTAATCTATCGCCAATGAGCAAGCGGCGACGGTGGCAAGGAAAAACTCCCTCAGACGACATGAGGAAGAAACCTCGAGAGGAACCAGACTCAAAAGGGAACCCATCCTCATTTGGGTTATAACAGACAATGTGATGATAACAGTTTTAACATGAAGTCAGTTTCATTGATGTTATAACTCTTCATTGATGGAAACTTGAGTGCAAAACTGTTCATGACAACTGCAGTCCTAAAGTTAGCAAGTCAACTGTAGTCCTCAGCCATAAAAGCATGACTGTAAGTGTCCAGAGCATCTTCCAATGGCCCTTTTCCACTACCCTTTTTCAGCTCACTTCAGCTCGCTTCAGCTCACTTCAGCCCGACACGGCTCGCGTTTCGACTACTTTAGAACAGCACGACTCAGCTCGCTTCAGCCCTGCTTAGCACCCAAAACTCGCACGGTTTTGGAGTGGGGCTGAAGCGAGCCAAACCGAGCTGAGTGAGGCTGGGGGCATGAGCAGACACTCCCCTGTGCACTGATTGGTGAGGAGGAGTGTCCTCACATGCCCACACACGCCCCGCGAGCACGCTGAGATCTGTAAACACCGTAAACCCGGAAGAAGGAGAATTACGAATTACGAGAATTTCTGAAGCCTTATGCGCCTCGCCTCATCTATACGCTCTTGCCAGTATCTGTTGGCGTTGTCGGTGACAACAAGCCACAGCACCAAGACCAGCAACACTAATGACTCCATGTCCTCCATGTTTATTGTTTACTATCCGGGCTGTGAGACTACCGCTTAAAAGATCACTGATGTCACTGTTTGCACCACTTAACGACATCACGTGACGTCCACCCACTTTCGCTAACTCCACCCAATGTGTCCACCCACTTCCAGCCAGCACGGTTCAGCGCGGTTGTAGTCGAAATGCAACTCCAATAGCCCCGCTCAGCTCGACTCAGCCCAACTCAGCACGGCACGGCTCAGCCGCGGTTGTAGTGGAAAAGCGGCATAAGTGTGCTCTGGACACTTACAGTAATGCTTTTATGGCTGGGGGAGGGAGAGAGAGAAAACACAGGTTGTTAGGTATGCCCAATGTCACGTGATAAGTAGGAACAGTATACAGTGGTACTTGAAAGTTTGTGAACCCTTTGGAATTTTCTATATTTCTGCATAAATATGACCTAAAACAGCATCAGATTTTCACACAAGCCCTAAAAGTAGATAAAGAGAACCCAGTTAAACAAATGAGACAAAAATATTATACTTGGTCATTTATTTATTGAAGAAAATGATCCAATATTACATATCTGTGAGTGGCAAAAGTATGTGAACCTTTGCTTTCAGTATCTGGTGTGACCCCCTTGTGCAGCAATAACTGCAACTAAACATTTCCGATAACTGTTAATCAGTCCTGCACACCGGCTTGCAGGAATTTTAGCCCATTCCTCCATACAGAACAGTTTCACCTCTGGGATGTTGGTGGGTTTCCTCACATGAACTGCTTGTTTCAGGTCCTTCCACAGCATTTCGATTGGATTAAGGTCAGGACTTTGACTTGGCCATTCCAAAACATTAACTTTATTCTTCTTTAACCATTCTTTGGTAAACGACTTGTGTGCTTAGGGTTATCATCTTGCTGCATGACCCACCTTCTCTTGAGATTCAGTTCATGGACAGATGTCTTGATATTTTCCTTTAGAATTCGCTGGTATAATTCAGAATTCATTGTTCCATCAGTGATGGCAAGCTGTCCTGGTCCCGATGCAGCAAAACAGGCTCAAACCATCATACTACCACCACCATGTTTCACAGATGGGATAAGGTTCTTATGCTGTAATGCAGTGTTTTCCTTTCTCCAAATATGACACTTCTCATTTAAACCAAAAAGTTCTATTTTGGTCTCATCCATCCACAAAATGTTTTTCCAGTAGCCTTCTGGCTTGTCCACGTGATCTTTAGCAAACTGCAGACAAGCAGCAATGTTCTTTTTGGAGAACAGTGGCTTTCTCCTTGCAACCCTGCCATGCACACCATTGTTGTTCAGTGTTCTCCTGATGGTGGACTCATGAACATTAACATTAGCCAATGTAAGGGAGGCTTTCAGTTGCTTAGAAGTTACCCTGAGGTCCTTTGTGACCTCGCTGACTATTACACGCCTTGCTCTTGGAGTGATCTTTATTGGTCGACCACTCCTGGGGAGGGTAACAATGGTCTTGAATTTCCTCCATTTGTACACAATCTGTCTGACTGTAGATTGGTGGAGTCCAAACTGTTTAGCGATGGTTTTGTTACCTTTTCCAGCCTGATGGGCATCAACAATGCTTTTTCTGAGGTCCTCAGAAATCTCCTTTGTTCATGCCATGATACACTTCCACAAATGTGTTGTGAAGGTCAGGCTTTGATCGATCCCTGCTCTTTAAATAAGGGTGCCCACTCACACCTGATTGTCATCCCATTAATTGAAAACACCTGACTCTAATTTCACCTTCAAATTAACTGCTAGTCTTAGAGGTTCACATAATTTTGCCACTCACAAATATGTAATATTGAATCATTTTCCTCACTAAATAAATCACCAAGTATACTATTTTTGTCTCATTTGTTTAATTGGTTTCTCTTTATCTACTTTTAGGACTTGTGTAAAAATCTGATGCTGTTTTTGGTCATATGCAGAAATATAGGAAATTCTAAAGGGTTCACAAACTTTCAAGCACCACTGTACATTTTACGCTGAGTGCAAGCAGGGACTCTGGCAAAACTAACTATGACAGTATAACTGAAAGGGGAGAGCCAGAAGGTAACACAGGCATGAGGGAGCCCCGGGACATAAAGCATCCAGCCACTACACAGTCAACAAACTCGAGTGAGCAAGCGAGTGGGGGACTGACAGCATCTGTACATCCCAGTTTACCAAAACACTATGTCTGAGGACCCTCCAGATCTACTCCTTTCCCTCATAAACACTTAACCAATGGCTTGACTAAACAGATATGTTTTCAGCCTAGACTTAAACGCTGATACTGTGTCTAATTCCCGAACACTTCTTGGAATGCTGTTCCATAACTGTGGGGCTTTGTAAGAAAAGGCTCTGCCTCCTGATATAGCCTTCACTATATGAGGCACCAGCAGATAGCCTGCACCTTTTGATCTGGTCTCTCTCTCTCTCTCTCTCTCTCTCATATGAATGGGATTCTGACATTTCCACTTAATATTTTTATCATGATTGAGGTGCAGAGACAGATGCAAATGTAGAAACGTTTTATTTATACAGGATAGTCAAAGCAATAAAAAACAGCAGACAAGAAAATGCGAGAGTAAAAGTTAGGAACACAACAAGCATCAGCATGGAAAATAAAGGCAAATGTAATACAAACTAACAGCAGCTGAGGTTTCAATAAGGCAAGTAATAAGTGAAAATGAAAGCAGTAGGGCACAGTTAACCATTAATAAATAGGGTATATGGGAATTGTAGTTCAAGGGGTCATGCTTGTTAACTGAAACAGTGGTTAGCAAGTCAACAGATATGATGGTCCCACTGTATATGCAAAAATAATATAGATATTTAGGCACTGCCTAAAAGTGGAGCTCTCGATGAGTGTATGAGCAAAATATTTGCAAGGGCACAAAACTGGTGTGAGTAGAATAATAATAATAATAATAATAAATATAGCTGCAAGCAGCAATGTGGGGGCCAAGCAGTATAGGTGCGACGGATTCGTCTTGACCCAAGTATTCCAGAGATTGTTGAATTTTGTTTCTAGCCAAAAAGCATCATGAGATATGAGCCAAAAGACATTTTCCCTAGTTATAGTGCCCCTAGCGACCAATTTGTTCCAAATGTTTTGTGGGCCTTTTTGGAGGGGTGTGGCATAATGCTCCCAAGTTTCGTTAAGGTACGCCAAAGGCCGGCCGAGATATGACCACACTTCCTGTTTCGCATCAGCGCAGCCAAATTTGATTGGCTGCCATGGCAAAATGCTTATGAAATTCAAAACACTGAGCATAACTTTTGTGCGGCTTGATCCCCTTATCCTATGCACCAAGTCTGGGAAAAATTGGTCAAAAATTGAGGGAGGAGAAGCATTTTATTGATTTTCACAAAATTCAAAATGCCGTGAAAAATATCCGGCGGTAAATGACGACATAGGGTGCGTTGGATTCGTCATGGCCCAAGGATTCCAGTAATACCAAGTTTTTGAAGATCGGACGTACGGTTCAAAAGTTACAAGCAGAAATGTACTTGAAAGTTTCACCTGCTGGTGGCGCTAGAGGGTTGGGGCTGGGGACCTAAAATTTCTTGAAGGCAATCATGAGACTGTCTAGAATGTGGGTGCAGACCACTTTTTGGGAAAATCCGACTAAATTTGCAGAAGGAGAAGCATTTTATTGATTTTCACAAAATCCAAAATGGCGGAGATTCTTTTCTGGTGTACATGACATCATAGGGTTCGTTGGAATCGTCTTGGCCCAAGGATTCTAGGGATACCAAGTTTTTGACAATCGGGCATACGGTTCAAAAGTTACAAGCAGAAATGTACCTCAAATTTTGACCTGTTGGTGGCGCTAGAAGGTTTGAGCTGGGCATCTGGATTTTTTTTGTGGCGAGTCCTGGGATAGACCAGAATCTGTGTGAAAATTTTGAAAACATTCCTATGAAGGCTGCCGAGATAGGAGCTCACTTCCTGTTTGGCATCTTTGCAGACGCGTTTCATTGGCTGCTGCGGCCAAATAGTTTTAAATTTCAAAACACTGAGCATAACTTTTGTGCGGCTTCATCAAATGATGCCATCTACCCAGTCTGGGAAAAATTGATCAAAAATTGAGGGAGGAGTAGCAATTTAATTGAATTTAACAAAATTCAAAATGGTGGAAAATCTACCAGGTGCAATATGAGGAGATAGGGAGATATGGATTCGATTTGACCGAAGGACTCCAGAGATACTAAGCTTTTGACGATCGGATGTACGGTTCAAAAGTTACAAGCAGAAATGTACTTCCAACTTTGACCTGTTGGTGGCGCTAGAGAGGTTGAGGTGGTGAGCTGAAATTTGCTGAGATGAACCTTGAGGGAGCCTAGAATCAGTGTGCCAAATTTCACAACCTCTTGTCAGACGGTTCTATGGCTTACCATAGAATTTCATTGATTTTAACAAAATTCAAAATGGCGGAAAATCCTCAACTCAGACCATGACGCCATAGGGTGAGATGGATTTGTCTTGACCCAAGGATTCCAGAGATAGTGGAATTTTGTTTCTACCCAAAACGCATCATGAGATATGAGCCAAAAGTCATTTTTCCTAGTTATAGCGCCCCCTAGCGGCAAATTTATTCCAAATTTTTTGTGGGCGTTTGTGGAGGGGTGGGGCATACAGCCACCAAGTTTCGTTAAGATACACCAAAGGGCGGCAGAGATATGAGCACACTTCCTGTTTGGCGTCTGCGCAGCCAAATTTGATTGGCTGCCACGGCCAAACGCTTGTGAAATTGAAAACACTGAGCATAACTTTTATGTGGCTTGGTCCAATTATGTTATCTACCAAGTTTGGGAGAAATTGGTCAAAAATTGAGGGAGGAGTAGCGTTTTAACTGATTTTCAAAAAATTCAAAATGGCGGGAAAACTATATGGGCGGAAAATGACGTCATGGGGTTCGTTGGATTCGTCTTGGCCCAAGGATTCCAGGGATATCAAGTTTTTGAAAATCGGACCAACGGTTCAAAAGTTACAAGCAGAAATGTACTTGCAACTTTGACCTGTTGGTGGCGCTAGAGTTTTTAAAGGAGAGGCCTGAAATTTGCTGAGAATAATGATGAGACTGTCTAGAATCAGGGTGCAAAATTTCACAAATTTTTACCAGACGGTTCTATGGGCTGCCATAGACTTGCAGAGGCGGAAGAACGTTGAATAATAATAATAATGCAAGTAGCAATGTGGGGGCCAAGCATAATTGGTGCGACGGATTCGTCTTGACCCAAGGATTCCAGATATAGTGGAATTTTGTTTCTACCCAAAAAGCATCATGAGATATGAGCTAGAAGTCATTTTCCCTAGTTATAGCGCTCTCTAGTGGCCAGTCAGATCCGACTTGACCCAAGGATTGCAGAGATAGTGGAATTTTGTTTCTACCCCAAAAGCATCATGAGATATGAGCCAGAAGTCATTTTCCCTAGTTATAGCGCCCCCTAGCGGCCAATTTGTTCCAAATGTTTTGTCGGCCTTTGCGGAGGGGTGTTGCATAAGCCCACCAAGGTTTGTTAAGATATGCCAAAGGGCAGCCGAGATATGAGCACACTTCCTGTTTCGCGTCTGCACAGCCAAATTTGATTGGCTGCCACAGCCAAACGCTTATGAACTTCAAAACACTGAGCATAACTTTTGTGCGGCTTGGTCCACTTATGCTACATACCAAGTCTGGGAAAAATTCTCCAAAATTTGAGGGAGGAGAAGCATTTTAATTGATTTTCACAAAATTCAAAATGGTGGAAAATCTCCTGTGTGGAATATGACGAGATACAGCGCGTTGGATTTATTTTGACTGAAGGATTCCAGCAATACTAAGATTTTGATGATGAGACGTACGGTTCAAAAGTAACAAGCAGAAATGTACTTCCAAATTTGACCTGTTGGTGGCGCTAGAGTGTTTGAGGTGGTGAGCTGAAATTTGCTGCGAAGAACCTTGAGGCAGCCTAGAATCATTGTGCCAAATTTCACAACCTCTCGTCAGACGGTTCTATGGGTGGCCATAGAATGGCAATGATTTTAACAAAATTCAAAATGGCGGAAAATCCTCAAGGCAGAATATGACGTCATAGGGTGCGATTGATTCGTCTTGTCCCAAGGATTCTAGCGATAGTGGAATTTTGTTTCTCCCCAAAACGCATTATGAGATATGAGCCAAAAGTCATTTTTCCTAGTTATAGCGCCCCCTAGCGGCAAATTTATTCCAAATCTTTTGTGGGCGTTTGGGGAGCGGTGGGGCATACAGCCACCAAGTTTCGTTAAGATACGCCAAAGGGCGGCAGAGATATGAGCACACTTCCTGTTTCATGCCTGTGCAGCCAAATTTGATTGGCTGCCACGGCCAAATGCTTGGGAAATTCAAAACACTGAGCATAATTTTTATGTGGCTTGGTCCAATTATGGTGTGTACCAAGTTTGGGAGAAATTGGTCAAAAATTGAGGGAGGAGTAGCATTTTAACTGATTTTGACAAAATTCAAAATGGCGGGAAAACTATATGGGCGGAAAATGACGTCATGGAGTCCGTTGGATTCGTCTTGGCCCAAGGATTCCAGGGATACCAAGTTTTTGAAAATCGGACCAACGGTTCAAAAGTTACAAGCAGAAATGTACCTGCAACTTTGACCTGTTGGTGGCGCTAGAGGTTTTAAAGGAGAGGCCTGAACTTGGATTCCAGAGATTGTTGAATTTTGTTTCTAGGCAAAAAGCATCATGAGATATGAGCCAAAAGACATTTTCCCTAGTTATAGCGCCCCCTAGCGGCCAATTTGTTCCAAATGTTTTGTGGGCCTTTTTGGAGGGGTGTGGCACAATGCTACCAAGTTTCGTTAAGGTACGCCAAAGGCCGGCCGAGATATGACCACACTTCCTGTTTCGCATCAGTGCTTCCAAATTTGATTGGCTGCCATGGCAAAATGCTTAGGAAATTCAAAACACTGAGCATAACTTTTGTGCGGCTTGGTCCACTTATCCTATCCACCAATTCTGGGAAAAATTGGTCAAAAATTGAGGGAGAAGAAGCATTTTAATTGATTTTCACAAAATTCAAAATGGCGGGAAAAATATCCTGCGGCAAATGACATCATAGGATGTGTTGGATTTGGCATGGCCCACGGATTCCAATGATACCAAGTTTTTGAAAATCTGACGTACGGTTCAAAAGTTACAAGCAGAAATGTACTTGAAACTTTCACCTGCTGGTGGCGCTAGAGGATTGGGGTGGGGATGTAAAATTTCTTGAAGGCTATCATGAGACTGTCTAGAATGTGGGTGCGGACCACGTTTTGGGAAAATCCGACTAAATTTGCAGAAGGAGAAGCATTTTATTGCTTTTCACAAAATCCAAAATGGCGGAGATTCTGTTCTGGTGTACATGACGTCATAGGGTTTGTTGGAATCCTCTTGGCCCAAGGATTCTAGGGATACCAAGTTTTTGACAATCGGGCATATGGTTCAAAAGTTACAAGCAGAAATGTACCTCAAATTTTGACCTGTTGGTGGCGCTAGAGGGTTTGAGCTGGGCATCTGGATTTTTTTGTGGCAAGTCCTAGGATAGACTAGAATCTGTGTGAAAAATTTGAAAACATTCCTATGAAGTCTGCCGAGATATGAGCTCACTTCCTGTTTGGCATCTTTGCAGACGCGTTTCATTGGCTGCTGCGGCCAAATAATTTTAAATTTCAAAACACTGAGCATAACTTTTGTGCGGCTTCGTCCAATGATGCCATCTACCAAGTCTGGGAAAAATTTATCAAAAATTGAGGGAGGAGTAGCAATTTAAGTGATTTTAACAAAATTCAAAATGGCAGAAAATCTACCAGGTGGAATATGACGAGATAGGGCAATTTGGATTCAATTTGACTGCACTGATACTAAGATTTTGATGATCGGACGTACGGTTCAAAAGTAACAAGCAGAAATGTACTTCCAACTTTGACCTGTTGGTGGCGCTAGAGAGTTTGAGGTGGTGAGCTGAAATTTGTTGAGAAGAACCGTGAGGCAGCCTAGAATCAGTGTGCCAAATTTCACCACCTCTCGTCAGACGGTTCTATGGCTTCCATTGAATTTAATTGATTTTAACAAAATTCAAAATGGGGGGAAATCCTCAACTCAGAATACGATGTCATAGGGTGCGATGGATTTGTCTTGACCCAAGGATTCCAGAGATAGTGGAAATTTGTTTCTCCGCAAAACGCATCATGAGATATGAGCCAAAAGTCATTTTTCCTAGTTATAGCGCCCCCTAGCGGCAAATTTATTCCAAATCTTTTGTGGGCATTTGTGGAGGGGTGGGGCATACAGCCACCAAGTTTCGTTAAGATACGCCAAAGGGTGGCAGAGATATGAGCACACTTCCTGTTTGGCATCTGCGCAGCCAAATTTGATTGGCTGCCACGGCCAAACGCTTGTGAAATTGAAGACACTGAGCATATCTTTTATGCGGCTTGGTCCAATTATGGTGTTTACCAAGTTTGGGAGAAATTGGTCAAAAATTGAGGGAGGAGTAGCATTTTAACTGATTTTGACAAAATTCAAAATGGCGGGAAAACTTTATGGGCGGAAAATGACGTCATGGGGTCCGTTGGATTCGTCTTGGCCCAAGGATTCCAGGGATACCAAGTCTTTGAAAATCGGACCAACGGTTCAAAAGTTACAAGCAGAAATGTACCTGCAAATTTGACCTGTTGGTGGCGCTAAAGGGTTTAAAGGAGAGGCCTGAAATTTGCTGAGAGTAATGTTGAGATGGTCCAGAATCAGTGTGCAAAATTTCACAACTTTTTACCAGACGGTTCTATGGGCTGCCATAGACTTGCAGAGGTGGAAGTGGACTGAATAATAATAAGAAAAAAACAATAGAAACACTATGGGTGCCTTCGCAGCTTCGCTGCTTGGCCCCCAATAATATGACAGCATATGACCCATCTAATTGTGTAGTGCGGTGTATTTCACATAAATAAATTGCTGCATTGTATTGTGACCGTGATACCAATAATGAGATGCGCATTGCAGTTACGAATACATATTTATTCCTTTCTTTGACACTGCATGCCATGCACCAAAAACAACACCACAACATTATGGTGTGACTCTGCTGGGTGCCTGGTGGACAACAGTGAACCAGCGCTTTCACTTTACATCATTACTGTGTAGTTACTATCCAATATCAAACTTGATATGGCAAACAGTTTCCTGGTCACATCTGTCATGTCCACACATGCTGGAGCTCGGAACGTGCAGCTGTAGATTGCAAAGCATCTGTATGCCATTAGGGGTAATTTGCATGCATCTGTTCCTAATTAGAGTGCAATCACAGCGCATACATATAAGGACTCTCAGTAACACACAGACTTTGCAAAAGCCTTGTATGTTGTATCACTTTTCTGGTTTTGACCTTGAGTATTCTATTTCCTCTGATATCCTGCCTGTGCCTTGCTTGACCACTGCCTGTTTTTTTGACTCTGTCTACATTTTGGCTCTGTTTGCTAGCGTGTTTTCAGTAAAAGTTTTCCTACGGTTATATCTGTCTACCGCCCTTACATGACAGAAACTGTCAATTGTCCAACAAGCTAGTGGACTAATAAAACCATTTTAACTTGTTTTATATGAAAGGATTGTGAATACTTTCCATAAAATGTGTAAGTAAATAATCCCACACAATTTTTTAAAAAGCAAATTAAACTAGACTGCATTTCCAGAGAGAAAATGCAAAGTCTGCTTGCTGAGCTGTAGCAGAACAGCTATCATGTTAAAGGGGAACTGAAGTCATTTTTAAACTTGCTTTATTTCTTAATTAACGTGTTATTCAATTATGTGTTCGGTTTTAGTAACCTTATATTGTGACTCATATTGGCAACTAATTGCAATTAAATATTATACTTATCGGCCTATTTGGTTTTTAGCCATGTTGAATTTAGTTTGTTTGGCCCATGGCAGGCCTCGCTTATCTGCACGATCTTCACAAGACTTGTGTGAGACCTCGAAACGTGAAGTGTCAGGCAGGTGTCAGTGCCGCCATTTTGAAAACTATTTTCCAAATGAAATATTGCACAAAAATTAGTTTAAATGATGATTACTGTCTACTTTTTTCAACCTTTCCTGATTGCTATCAAAACAAACAAAACATCCAGCTTGATTACATCAGCATTCGAAAGAGGGCATGTGTGTTTTTTGACAACATTAGCAGATGTTGGTCACTTTCCCTGTGTCCGAAATCGCTCCCTACTCATTACAGAATAGAATGCCTTTATTGTCACTATACACATGTACAATGAGATTAAAGCATCTCCAATAACAGTGCAAACAGCGTGTAGAGAGGGAGAGAGAGAGGAACGGGGGGGGAAGGAAAAAAAAAAGGGGTGTAAGGTGCACAGTCTGAGGTGTATGTGTTGTGTTACACATTATGGAGTGAGGTATTGCACATATAAAGTATTGCACAGAGACAGTCACATTGTAAATTATTGCATGAGAGAGTCACATTATAAGATAAAATATTACACATTTGAATTATTGCAAGGTAAGGTGCACAGACTTGAGGTATATGTGCTGTGTGTAAGATGCACAGTCCTGAGGTGCATGTGTTGTGTGTAAGGTGCATAGTCCTGAGGTGCATGTGTTGCATTTCACATTTTGGAGTGTGGTATTGCACATTATAAAAAGTATTGTATAGAGAGTCACCTTATAAAGTACTGCACATTTATAAATTAGTAAAATAGTAAATAGTAAAATAAAATAGACTATAAAGTCAGAGCATATCTGAGTTCAACGCGGTTATGGCTTTTGGAAAGAAGCTGTTTTTTAATCTATTTGTCTTTGCCCTAATGCACCTGTAGCGCCTCCCTGAGGGCAACAGGTCGAACAGATCAAAGCCAGGGTGGGAGCGGTCCTTGATAATATTCTTAGCTCTGCACTATATAGTGGGGACACCATTTTGTAGTGCTGTCCGAAACCTTACTGAGGATTATTTACACCCTATATAGTGCACTCAAAGTATCCCACAATGCATCATGAAAAGTAGTGTACAATGATGGTCACTAACCAAAGCAATATATCCTATCATGCGGTCGCACTGAAAGAAATCAAATTAAAAGTCTCAAATTTGATTTAATAAAAGGCAGCAGCAAAGAAGCCTTGATTTAAAAGAACTGAAAGATGCAGGTACTTTGCATTGATTAATATGGGAAATACACTCAGTATAATATGTATTTATCACAAAAACACATGCATGTATTTATTATTTTGAAAACCCGCCAGCCAACTGATCTGGCACATTTTAATTGTGTGACAGTAATGATGTAAATACCAGCATGACGGACTAGTGTCCGAAAGCTTTTTTTTTTTTCATTTTACCAATGAGTTTACTAGTCCTCTTTATAGTAATTCTCTACATAGGGAGTAGGGAGTAGTGAATGAGTGAGCGATTTCGGACACAGGGTTTGAGTTCCGCTGTATGTTTTACTTCCATCCTACGATGTCTCGCACAGGTCTCAGGAAATCTCGTTTATGTCCATTGCTTTGACACATGGACTGATATATTATATAGCATATTTCAAACACTCCTAACTTGTTATAGCAGTGACAAAATAGCTATCAAAAATGCATTCCTATATTTAATAAAATGAGAAATAGAATTTTGATAATAAAAAAAATTGCCTTCAGTTCCCCTTTAACATGCTAAGGTGAACATGGTAACAGGTAGCATGTTAAGAGCTAGCATGCCAGCATGCTAATGCTTCCATTCTAGTGGTAAGATGCGAACTGTTATCATGTAAATGTGCAAAAGCTAATATGTTAACATGCTACATACTAATAGTGAGCATGCTAACATGCTAATAGCTAACATGTTAATTGTGAGTATGCTCACAAGCTAATGCTAACATGCTAATGTTAACATGCTAACAGCTAGTTTGTTAACATGCTAAGGCTAACATGTTAATTGTTAGCATGCTAACATGCTAATGCTACCATGCTAATGCTAACATGCTCATGCTAACAACTAACATGCTAATGATACCATCTTAACCGTTAGCATGCTAACATGCTAATGTTATCATGCTAACATCTTGAATGCTAACAAGCTAATCTTAACATGTTAATGCTAACATGCTAACAAGCTAATGCTCCCATGTTAACTGTTAGCATGCTAATGTGTGTGATGGGTGAATTGGCCTGAAGTGCCGTATGAAGTTTGGTGGATGTGTGGTGAAGTGTTACTGAACAAAACTCCATTCATTTGAATGGGGCCAAAAATCAATGTAAGTCTATGGAGGGAAAAAGGGATGCATTGAAAACCAAGGAAAAGATGAGTGCAGGTCTCAGATGAGTGGAGGGATATGTGTGGGGACTTGGCCTGAGGCATTATGTGAAGTTTCATGAAGTTTGGTCACTTGGTTCAAAAAACTGATGGAGAGTGAAAGTTTTTCTCCGGAAACTCCATTCATTTTCAGTAGGGCCAAAAATCAGTGGAAGCCTTTGGAAGAAAAAGGGATGAGTTAAAAGAAAGGAAATGACGAGTGCAGGTCAGACCCGATTGCATGCATGTGTCGGGGGAGTTGGCCTGAAGTATCACATGAGGTTTAGTGCCTCTCTGATGGAGCGTGTCCGAGCAGGACGATTCGATTCGTGAGCCCTATTCATTTTCTATGGGGAAAAATGACAGAAAAATGACACGAATGAGAGAACGAGTGTGTAGATCCCAAAGCTGTATACATGCACAGTACGTAGGTTCAGAATAGACATTTCTGAGTTGGAATGGTGCCGCTATCTCAAAAGCTGTAGGAGGAGTAGCAGCTCCAAAAAATGGGTGGACAGGAATAAATAAATAGAAAGTAAATTTAAGAAGAACAATAGTGTGCTTGCTGCACAAAGCAGCGCTTCACGCTGCTTTGTGCAGCAAGCACACTAAAAATAACTACTGGATAAAAAACATCTATCTAATGTAAATAAAGATACAAATTTTGTTGTCCAGTGGTCAAATGTTTGAGATGCATTGTCCTGTACTTACAATCAGGTTCCCTGTGGTGGTACACATTTGTCGTTCATACGTATTTACAGACATCATACAGTCAAGCCATCAAAAATTAGGTTGATGCATGACCATTTTCTCTTAAATATGGAGCTCAACTATTATAAACAGCCTTTGCTTGAACAAAACAAATATTCGGAAACAGGAAGACAACTCTCTCAACAGAGACATAAAGCAGCTCGACTCATGCCATTTTGCTAAGTTACTAATGTCTCAGGTTTGGCTTTTCACAACAATGGACTTGCCACCTCATGACTTATATCCAGTCTTGCATGGTTGGTCTTCCAGTGCATTCGGTAGCATACACAATATCTGTTACTTTTCTGTTATGGAAGACTGAGTGGGAATAATAATTTTTAAAATCTATTCTGTGCTGCTTTTACCTTATACAATAATGGCTTTTGTATGTGAAAGGGACTCAAGCATAACAAAGAGTGAGGATTGATAGCCTTTTTTCCTTCATGAACAGGTAAGGCAGTGGTGCTTGAAAGTTTGTGAACCCTTTAGAATTTTCTGCATAAATATGTCAGAGTGACACTAGCCAGTTGTGGGTGTCTGTGAATTCATGCATGCAGAGTAGGGTAGATAGCAGTTTTTTACAAGTGGGTCACACTGCCCTGTGACACAGCATGAACAGTTCAAAATGATCACTCTCCCAGGTCGGCAGATGTCATGTGATGGGGAGAGTTAGCAAGTGGGTGGAAACGATCAGGAACAAATTGGGAAGAAAATGGGGATTACCCCCCCCCAAAAAAAAAAAACATAGAAACCTCACAATTGTTATGAAATGTTCTACACCGTACCATTATTAGGCATATCAGGTGAAAATGCAAATTAAATTCAAATGGCTTAAAACTGCTCTCACTGAATTCAGAACTGAATGGTAAACAACACACTTTTTACAGAATTAAAATATGTTTATCTGTTTTTGAGATATTATAAGTCAGAGATTGAAAAAAAATGGTTTTGTTATTAGGCTAATTAGGTTATGTATTAGGATAACATGGCACAAAATGGGCCTAATTAACGAATGAGATCAAATGTTTTTTTTTCTAAATAACTATTTTTCAAGATATTTACATGGAAATTGGCAGGCACATAGATGGTTGTATAGTGAATACAAAGTTTGAAAAATTTGTAAAAAAAAAATTATGTAAATTCATATTTAATTAGTATCAAATTATGCTAATTAGGGGAAACTTTAAATCAGTACACTCTCTTCTTCAAAGTTTCAACAAACTGCTTTATTTGTGCAATATAAACCTGATCTTAACTCTCATTTATACATCACAAAGAAGGAGAAATCAATGTTAATTATAAAGTATGCATAAATAAGCATTGAATGTCATTCACACTTACCATTCTCTATCAAAATAAAAAAAGAATAAAATAATATTTCTAATTGTCAGGGTGCAGGCACTTATGGATGTATGTGCAGAGGAAAGTGGGATGCAACACTCCCCACCCCTCCCCCAGGAGCTCTCTCTGGGAGCTACATTCTTTCTAGGGTGCCCCCTACCTCTTGGTGCTGGTTTGTCGGGATGTACAGCATGGAATTCTTGTTTGAGGAGCTGGTCTAGAATGTCCTTGGCAGAAACCCAGCTTTGTTCTTTGAGTCCATAACCTTTCCAATCTACCAGGTATTTGACTTGCTCTCTTCTACATTTAGAATTGAGGATCTTATTTACCTGGTAGATGGGTACCAGGTAAATAAGTTGAGTGCAGGGTGCTCCTGGACTGGTGCATTTTTGGTGAGAGGGCCCAGGATGGCAGGTTTCAAATTGGAGACATGGAATGTGGGAGATAACCTGCTGTGAGGGGGGAGTTCTACATGATAAGAGACCTCATTAATGCGACGCAGTACCTTGAATGGCCCAATGTAACATGGGTGAAGTTTTCTACAGGTGTTGGGTTCCCTGAGGTTTCTTGTGGCCACCCATACTCTGTTGCCTGGGGAAAAGTTTGGATTGTCTCCTCTATGTTTGTCCACATATTCTTTATACTTGGCATTGATTTTTTTCCAAATGTTGGTGCACCTCCTCCCATACTGTCTGGCTGCATGTGAACCAGTCTTCCACAGCTTGTACCTGGCTTGGCGTATCGTCCCAGGGGAACAAGGGCAGTTGATAGCCGAGTATGCACTGAAACAGTGTTAGTTCGGTTGCAGAATGTCTGAGGGAGTGTGAAAGGTAGAGTGTCGAGGGGTCTTTGATTGGCACCAAAAATGTTGCAGAAGCGAGAAATTGTCGACGTGATTTTTTTTTATTATCCACCAGTTGCAAATATTCCACCAGAGTCCCAACCAAAAAATCCAAAAACTATACAAAAATATTAAAAAAAAAAGAAAAGAACAAAGATCCAAGGAAAATCTCACAGCTGAGATAAGGTGCTTTGGAATAGCACTGCAAAGTCACAAACAGTATAACACGTCCTTCACCTACCGACCTTTTTGAGTGACTGAGGAGGTGCACTTTAAATAGAGAACAATTCCCACGCTCTATCCTGGACCAATCCAATACCATAACAAACCAGAGGGGGATTAACACAAAGAAACAGAAATAACTAAATAAAGTCTATAAAATGGTACCAATAACACAAATAACTAAATCAGGCCTTTAACAGAAAAATAATAAGCATGTACATACACTAATAAAGCAACATATAGCAAACAAAGAGATAATTAATTCTCCGAGGCGCAACCATGCGCAGGCGCGAACGCACCCAAACAATATAAGCTCCTTGCATGGTGCGCTCGGTTTCTCCGCTCGGAGGTGGAACAACTACAAAGCCGGTAAGTTCTCATTTTTATAAAACACTTTCACAAACATAAATACGAGCAAAGAGGGCTCCCTAAATCTTGTAAAAACGCTAACATCTTTGCAAACATGCCCAAGAACATTTCTACATAAACGAAACATAAAACAAGGAAATGATGTTACCGTGTCCATGCGTGTAATGTTGGTGTTTGTAATGTTTGTTGTGCCGCTATCAGTATGTGTGCACCCATACTTTAACAAGCACTAAAAACAAAGCACGCTTGTCGTCTTTAATGTCTATGACACGGGTGACAAGACCAAAGTCGCGTCATCACACACCCCCCTCCTTAAGCTTGGCCCTCCTCGTAGAGGCGGGACAAGTAGTCGGCAGTGACGTTGTCCTTTCCGGCCTTGTACCGGATGGTAAAGCTGTATGGCTGCAATGACAGGTACCACCGTGTCACCCTGGCGTTACTGTCCCTCATACGGTTTAGCCACTGCAGCGCATGGTGGTCTGTCTCCAGCACAAACTGTTTCCCCAGTAAATAGTACCGGAGACTGTCCAAGGCCCACTTGATAGCCAAGCACTCCTTCTTGACTGTGGAGTACCTGGTCTCATGGTCAAACAGCTTGTGGCTAATGTACTGCACAGGCCATCAGTCCTCCCCCTCACCCTGCAGCAGCACAGCACCTAGCCCCAGCCCTGAGGCATCGGTCTGCACTGTGAAGGGAAGGTCAAAGTTCGGACTCTGCAGTACCGGGGAGTTGCATAGACAGTCCTTCAGGTCCTGGAATGCTGCCTGACAGCCATCCGTCCAAACAACCTTGTTAGGGCTGTTCTTGCGTGTCAGGTCTGTGAGCTTGGAGGCACGGCCGGAGAAGTTGGGGATGAACCACCTATACCACCCCACCAAACCCAGGAAGGACCTTACACCCTTCTTGGTGGTGGGTGGCGGGCAGTTGCGGACGGCCTCCACCTTGCAGACCTGAGGCTTTATGTGTCCACTACCCAGGACATATCCCAGGTAACAGACCTCCAGTCTAGCCAGCTGGCATTTGCCGGCATTGACCACCAGACCTGCTTCACTGATCCGGCAGAACACATCTGCCAGGTGAGTCACATGCTCCTCCCATGAGGAACTGAAGATGATCACATCGTCAATGTAAGCGGCAGCATAACTCTCCGCCCCCTGCAGTACTTGGTCCATAAGCCGCTGAAAAGTTGCGGCTGCCCCATGCAGTCCAAAGGGCATTGTGGTGAACTGATATAATCCGGACGGGGCCCGAAAGGCCGTCAGCTCCTGAGCCTCTGGTGTGAGAGGCACCTGCCAGTACCCCTTGCAAAGATCAAGGGTACTGAGGTACTGTGCTTTTCCCAGGCGCTCCACCATCTCGTCTACCCTTGGCATTGGGTAGGGGTCGAATGCTGAAATAGAGTTCAATTTAGAAAAATCCACACAAAAGCGTAGCCCGCCATCCTTTTTGGGGATGAGGACAACGGGGCTACACCACTCACTGTGTGATGGCACAATCACACCCATGTCCAGCATTGCCCGGACCTCCTGTTTTAGAGCTGGGACGAGCCTGGCTGGGACACGATATGCCGTCTGCCGGATCGGACCTGGTCCTGTCAGCCTGATGTCGTGCTGGATCAGTGTTGTCCGACCTGGTTCCTCCCTGAACAGGCCCTCCGGGATGATCTGCTGCACGTCCTCCTGTCGCTGGCTGGACAAGTGTTGCAGTGGGGGTGGAGAGGTCTCACCTCCCCCAGTGGGGAAGTACTGCTCCTTGCACTCTTCCTCTTCTTCCACCACCCGAGCCCAGTTCAGGTGGCTGGCAGTGTCCGGCCGGGGTACCCACTCCTTCAGCAGGTTGATATGGAACCTTTGTCTTGGCTTTCGTCGGTCAGGCATTGCCAGTTCATAGGTCACAGGACCCACCTTTGCTAGCACCTCGAAGGGCCCCTGCCATTTTGCCAAAAGACTACTGGCTGATGAAGGTAGTAACAGGAGTACCTTCTGGCCAGGGTTGAAGGTGCGGCTCCGGGCTGTACGATCATACTGAGTCTTTTGGTGAGACTGGGCCTGGGCCAGGTTGTCGTAGGCCAGGCTGCGTAGCTCCTCCAGTTTGGCCCTCATTTTCAGTACATACTCCGCAACGCTGGTCTGCTGTGACGATCCCTCTCCAGTCCATGCCTCTTTGAGCACATCCAGGGGGCCTCTCACTTGACGACCGTAGAGGAGCTCGAAGGGCGAGTAGCCAGTTGAAGCTTGAGGTACCTCCCTGTATGCAAACAGGAGATATGGCAGCCACTGGTCCCAGTCTGCGCCGGTGTCGCTGACAAACTTCCTCAGCATAGACTTGAGGGTTTGGTTGAAGCGCTCAACCAATCCATCTGTCTGTGGGTGGTATGGCGTGGTTCTAATTGGCCTAATGCCCAGCAGGGAATAAACCTGTCTCATAAACCGGGAATTGAAGTTGGTACCCTGATCTGTAATGATCTCTCTGGGGATCCCTACTCTGGAAAAAAGCTGGATGAGACAGTTGGCAACTTGCCTGGATTTTATATTTCTTAGGGGGTAGGCCTCGGGGTATCGAGTAGCATAGTCACAAATCACCAAGATGTAGTGGTGACCTCCTCTACTCTTCTCCAAAGGGATCCTTGTGAACGGGGTGTCAATGATAGGCATGTTCATGAGGGGTGCTTTTGTACCTCTGTGTGTGTGTGTGCTGTAAGTTGGCATGTGGGGCATGATTTACAGTACTTGATTATCTCCTGGTACACCTTGGGCCAGTAAAAGCGCTTGGCTACTCTGTCTAGCGTCTTCTGCTGCCCTAAGTGTCCTGACCAGGGGATACTGTGTGCTAGGTGCAGAACCTTTGATCGCAATAACTCTGGGACCACAATCTGTTCACCACCCTCAAACACACGCATCAACATACCATCTCGCACCACAAAACACTCTTTTCCACACACTTTAGCCTTCATGACATCCTCCTCACTCACAACCCTGTCAAAGCAGCTTTTTAGTGTAATGTCAGCTCTTTGTAACCCCTTGAAGTCTGCACTGTTTACCACACTGCCATCTAGTGGTGGAAGGGGCAACTGCTCCTCCACTGGAGTTCCCAAAAACTTGTCCCTCCTCCTCAGTGACCTAGACTTCTTTGGCTTGCTACCCGGCTGACTGTCTGAAAAAGGCAATTCTGCAAAAAGATCTTTTTCAGCTGATTCGGACTTAGCTTGTAACCGTGTAGTAACACAAGCTGATGCTACCGGTGCGTGCTGTTGTAACAGATCAAGCAAAACTGGCACATCCTGGCCTAGAACAACTGGATACGGACATGAATCCATAATACCAACATTTAATAAATACTTCTGGCCATCAATTTCCACATCAATATCAGCTGTCTGATGCTCAGTTTCATCGCCATGAATACACCTTACTCTAACTCTGCCAACACTAGTGCAATCAGTGGGATCTAAGCATGCTCTGCGTATGAATGTCTGACTGCTACCTGTGTCTACGAGAGCCTGCCATGTTTTTCCCCTGATGGTGATAGGCACTAAAGTGTCAGTGGAGCTAGGTGTGAGCAGGGATGTGTGAGATGGTGTGTAGCACAAGCTGATCTTGCTAACAGTGGCTATGGGACAGTCTGGTTTAATATGGCCAGGTTGGCCACAGTTATGGCAAACTATGTTGGACTTAGATTTAGCTTGTGTGCTAGGCTGAGACTGAGGGCTATAGGAGTGACTAAACACACGACCACCACCCACAGACTTAATGAGCTGCTGCCGCGCCGGTTGTCTCTGTGGTACCTGGCTCTGTCTCATTGTGTTGTCATGGGCGCTGAGCTGGTAGGTCCCTCTGTGACGCCGTGCAGCGATGAAGGCCTCGGCCAGGTCAGCAGCTCCCTTTGATGTCTCTGGGTTGTGTTCCTTCACCCAGATTCTCAGCTCCGGGTTCAGCATGCGAAGGAACTGCTCCAGGATAATGGCATCACCAATCTCTGCCTTGGTCTTCTGCTCAGGACACATCCATTTGCTGTACAAGTCACTCAGTCTTGCCTGCAGCTCTTTAGCAGTTTCTCCATCCACCAATGTCATGGATCGGAACCTGTGTCGATAGGTGTCACTGTTGATCTCAAACTTTTTCAAAATGGCTTCTTTGACTTTGCCATAGTCCATGGTATCACTAATGTCCATTGCGACATAGGCTGCTCGGGCTTTCCCTGTCAACAGGGGTATGAGGTAAACAGCCCAACTATGCCTTGGCCACTGGTTGGCCAAAGCTAGCCACTCAAAAGTAGTCAAGTAGTGCTCTATGTCTTCATCCTCTTTATAAGGCGTCATCTTGGGCAGACTCAAGCCATAGTACTCCGAAGGGGTCGTGCTCACCAGCCTTGCAGGTACTGGGCTGGATGAGCGTGCTTGGTCCCACCTTGGGCTGTGGTCATCTGGTGTGCTGGGTAGTGTGGACTGGCTCCTGGCTCCATCTGCTGCATGCTGGTCGAGGTTAGGGTCCACGTCCACCAACCTCTGGAGCTGCTGGAATTGGTGCTGCATGGACCGCCATCGTTGGTCCTGCCGTTCTGCCTCACGTTCCCAGCGCTCATCCCTGGCTTGCTGCACTTGGATGAAGGAGGTCAGTGTTGCCTCCAGCCTGGATGTGCGGTCATCAGGGGGTGTGGAGTGGGGCCTGGAAGCCATGTCGTCCTCTGTTGCCGTCTGGTGTGCTGTCGAGGCACCCCCTGCTGTTTTGCTTCTTGTAGCAGGTGGTGCCTGCCTCACCTGCTGCGACATCGTTGGGTGCCACCCTCTTTGACACTGGAAGAACACCGCTGCCACCAAATGTGAAAGGTAGAGTCTCGAGGGGTCTTTGATTGGCACCAAAAATGTTGCAGAAGCGAGAAATTGTCGACGTGATTTTTTTTATTATCCACCAGTTGCAAATATTCCACCAGAGTCCCAACCAAAAAATCCAAAAACTATACAAAAATATAAAAAAAAAAGAAAAGAACAAAGATCCAAGGAAAATCTCACAGCTGAGATAAGGTGCTTTGGAATAGCACTGCAAAGTCACAAACAGTATAACACGTCCTTCACCTACCGACCTTTTTGAGTGACTGAGGAGGTGCACTTTAAATAGAGAACAATTCCCACGCTCTATCCTGGACCAATCCAATACCATAACAAACCAGAGGGGGATTAACACAAAGAAACAGAAATAACTAAATAAAGTCTATAAAATGGTACCAATAACACAAATAACTAAATCAGGCCTTTAACAGAAAAATAATAAGCATGTACATACACTAATAAAGCAACATATAGCAAACAAAGAGATAATTAATTCTCTGAGGCGCAACCATGCGCAGGCGCGAACGCACCCAAACAATATAAGCTCCTTGCATGGTGTGCTCGGTTTCTCCACTCGGAGGTGGAACAACTACAAAGCCGGTAAGTTCTCATTTTTATAAAACACTTTCACAAACATAAATACGAGCAAAGAGGGCTCCCTAAATCTTGTAAAAACGCTAACATCTTTGCAAACATGCCCAAGAACATTTCTACATAAACGAAACATAAAACAAGGAAATGATGTTACCGTGTCCATGCATGTAATGTTGGTGTTTGTAATGTTTGTTGTGCCGCTATCAGTATGTGTGCACCCATACTTTAACAAGCACTAAAAACAAAGCACGCTTGTCGTCTTTAATGTCTATGACACGGGTGACAAGACCAAAGTCGCGTCATCACAGGGAGTTTTGTGCATACTCGGCCCATGGAAGGAAACATGCCCAGTCCCCCTGATTACGCATGCAGAAGATCCTCAGGAAACAACTGATTTCCTGGTTGGCTCTTTCTGCTTGGCCATTTGATTGTGGATGGTAGCCAGATGTGAGGCTCACTGATACCCCTAACCTTTCCATGAAGCAAGTCCAAAAATGTGAAATGAACTGAGAACCCTGGTCACTGACTATATCTTTGGGGATGCCATAGTATCTAAATACTTTCTGGAAGAGTAGTTCTGCTGTTTGGTATGCCGTGAGGATGCCAGGTAAAGGAAGAGAAGCTGTCGATAGTTACCATTATTGTGGTATTACTGTACCTTGTGAGGGAGGGAGGTCCATGATGAAGTCAACAGCTATGTGGGACCAGGGTCTCTGAGGAATAGGGACGGGGCACAGTTTGCCTGCGGGAGGGGTTCTAGGAACCCTCACTTGGGCACAAACAGAACATGAGGCGATGAACTGGTTAATCTCAGTGAGCATGTTCTCCCACCAGTACTTATTCCTCAGCATTTGATGAGCATACTGGCTGCCAGGGTGTCCCATGGCAGGAGATGCGTGGACCCATGTGATGAGTCTGCCTCGAAGACACTTAGGCACATAGAATAGGCCAGGTGGGAGGTTAATGGGGAGAGTTTGAGATGGAGAATTCCTTATTTCTCTGTCTAGGTCCCAGGTGATGGACTGTAGAAAACATTGGGATAGGAGAATGGGGTGGGTGACAGAATCTTGATGAGAAGGCCCAAAGGTTCGAGACAGGGCGTCTGCTTTGGTATTCTTGGAGCCGGGACAAAATGAAATTGTGAAATTGAAGCATATAATAAAAACAGAGTGCCCACCTGGCTTGGCGAGGATTTAACCTCTTGGCTTTCTTGAGATATTCAAGGTTCTTGTGGTCAGTGAGAATTACGAATGGGTGCATAGTTCCCTTTAGCCTGTGTGGCTACTCTTCGAGGGCTAGTTTAATGGCGAGCAGCTCTCTGTTGCCAACATCGTATTAACATGTTGCCAAAAGAGAGTTTGAGAAGAGAGTTTCTTTCTGCAGAGGTGAAGGCCTGCTTGAGACGATGGAAAGCTTCTTTTGCCACAGGGTTCCACTGGAGGCGCTAAGGTCCCTTTTTAAGCAGAGCTGTTAAAGGAGCAGCTATCGTGCTAAAACCCCTAATAAATCGGCAATAGAAGTTCATGAAGCCCAAGAAATGCTGAAGATCCCTTATGGATGTGGGCATGGGCCAGGACGTGACTGCAGAGACCTTGGAGTTGTCCATGCTAACTCCATCTGTGCTGATGATATATCCTAAGAAGGAGATACAATCCTGATCGAACTCCCACTTCTCTGCTTTCACATAGAGGTGATTCTCTAGCAGGTGCTTGAGAACAGCTCTGACGTGTTCCTGGTGACTTCTTTCATCTGGGGAGTAAATCAGGATGTCGTCTATGTAAGCGATGGCATATCTGCCTAGCATGTCCTGTAGCATGTCGTTGATTAGGCACTGGAACACACTAGGAGCCAAAGAAAGGCCATAAGGCATTACCCGGTACTCAAAATGGCTGATGGTAGTGCTGAAGGCGGTTTTCCACTCATCGTCCTTTTTGATCCTGATTAGGTTAAATGTGCTGCATAAGTCTAGTTTCAAAAAGATCCTTGCTGATCGTAGTTGCTCCAAGGCAGCAGGAACAAAATGAAGGGGATAGGGATACTTGACGGATACCTGGTTTAAACCCCTGTAATCAATACATGGTCAGAGTCCACCACTTCATTTCTCCATGAAGAAAAGGCCTGCAGAAGCTGGAGATTTGGATGGGTGGATGTATCCTTGCTTAAGGGCCTCTTGAATGTACTCCTCCATGGCAGAGTGTTCCTTTTGGGATAGGGGATATATATGCCCCCATGGCGGTGACATGCTTGGCAGTAGGTCAATTGCACAGTCATAGGGCCAATATGGTGGTAGCCCACAGGCTTTCCCCTTGCTAAAGACCTCCTGAAGGTCCATGTAACATTCAGGAACATTGTCCATGGAGTCTGGTTGAGGACTCTCCACAGAGGTGGATGAGAGATTGACTTGGGGATGAGAGATACAACTCTGAAAGCAGGTAGACGACCATTGGAGAATTTCCTTGTTCTGTCATGATATCAAGGGGTCATGAAGTTGAAGCCAAGGGTAACCAAGAATGAGATTGTGACTTACAGTTGTGGTGACAGAAAGTGAGACATGCTATGAGTGTAGCACTCCCACTTGGATATGAATCGGTGTGGTACACGTGGTGGCGAAAGCATCTCTTATGGGTCCTCTGTCGATGGTCCTAATGCTGAGTGTGCTTTGCAGAGGGTTTGTGGGCAAGTTGAATTTCTGTACGATTGTGCTGCTGATAAAGTTCCCCTCTGTCCCGAATCAATAAAAGCAGAAAGGACGTGCGTGGAGGATGTCAATTTTAATAACACTGGAACCTTAAATGATTTGGAATTGAACTCTCTCACCGGACTCACAGTGCATGCTGGACCTTCTTCTGGAGCTGCCCAGGATGGACGGATGGGACAGTGGTTGAGCTGATGCTCAGAGCCCCCGCAGTAGAAGCACAGCCCCTCCCTTTTCCTCCTTTTGTGCTCTGAGCGTGCTAACTGGGTGTGTGATACTTCCATGGGTGAGCTGTCCTCGGAAGTCTGAACTGGCTTTACACTTTCCTGAATGGAGGGTCGATGTGCTAACAGATGATCAAGGCAAATGGTTAAGTCAATGAGAGAGCCCAATGTGAGCTGTTCATCTCTGCAGGCTAGTTTGCTAAGTATCTCGGGGTGCAGACCTTGGCGGAAAACAGCTTTCAGGGCAGGGTCATTCCATCCACTGGCTGCCACTAATGTTCTGAAGTCTAGGGCATACTCAGCCATGCTTCTGGAACCCTGTGATATAGTGAGCAAACTTTCACCTATTTCAATCCCCTCAGGTTCATGGTTGAACACTATCTTGAACAGAGTGAGGAACTGCTCATAAGATGATGTCTACTCACTGTCCTTGTTCCAAATGACTCTTGCTCATTGGAGTGCTTTAGCCTTGAGAAAGGAAAGAAACTTAGCGATCTTGTTTTCATCAGAAAGGTTTGGCATGGTAGCAAAATACATGGAATATTGAAGTAGAAAACCTTTATAGGTGAGAGCGTCTCCAGCGAATTTCTCCAGAGTGGGGAGTTGCAGCGCTGGGCTAGGAGTAGACTCAGAGCATGTTAGGAAGGCCTGTGACATCACAGTTGCGAGTTGCGCCAATTGGGTGTTGAGGTCTGCTAGCATCTGTTGATGTTCTCCTAGTAAGCGTCCCTGAGCATTCATTGCAGTCTGCTTCACCTCTTCTGCTACATCCATGATAGGCGAAGTATCCTGTCAGGGTGCAGGCACTTATGGATGTATGTGCAGAGGAGAGCGGGATGCAAACTGTTGACAAAGCCAAGACGAGAGACAGGAAGCAAAGTCAGGAAACTAGTGAGAGTAGGGCAATCGGCAAACAACGTAGTAGAGGTGAGACAGAGAGTGTAAATGAAAGAGTAAGCAGAGGTCAGAAAATCGAGAGCCAGGCAGAAAGTACAAGGCTTGGTATGAACTGGATGAGGCAGAACGATACTTCGCATTGGAGTTGCGTGAGTGAGTGAATTAAGTAGGGAGAGAGGTAATTAGGAAGATGAGTGGTGCATGTAAATCAATAGTCTGGTGACAGAGGGCACTGTGGAATGTAGTTCAAAGTATCTGTGTTTGTAGTTTGATCGTTCTCAGCAGGTTTACTGACACAAATACCCTATTTATGCTCTGTAGGCCTTTGTATTTCTAAGTAGGGCCTACTAGTGTTTATATGAAAGAATATAAATGATTATTTTGATTAACATTCACAGCTTTCAGCGGCACGGTGGTGTAGTGGTTAGCGCTGTCGCCTCACAGCAAGAAGGTCCTGGGTTCGAGCCCCGTGGCCGGCGAGGGCCTTTCTGTGCGGAGTTTGCATGTTCTCCCCGTGTCCGCGTGGGTTTCCTCCGGGTGCTCCGGTTTCCCCCACAGTCCAAAGACATGCAGGTTAGGTTAACTGGTGACTCTAAATTGACCGTAGGTGTGAATGTGAGTGTGAATGGTTGTCTGTGTCTCTGTGTCAGCCCTGTGATGACCTGGCGACTTGTCCAGGGTGTACCCCGCCTTTCGCCCGTAGTCAGCTGGGATAGGCTCCAGCTTGCCTGCGACCCTGTAGAAGGATAAAGCGGCTAGAGATAATGAGATGAGATGAGATGAGATTCACAGCTTTCAAGACTAAACTGAAAAAAAAAACCTGTGTGAGCCACATCCAATAAACAATTCCAATTCATTGAATTGAAATTGACACTCGCATTTCTGACTTCTGGGTTTTTTTTTTAAATATAATTCCGACCACTAAGCTCTCAATATTTTTCATCAAAACAACTACAGTTATATTCTAAAATAGTTATTTATCGACATGAATCAGTTTGATTTGGAAAAAAGTAAGTAAAGCTATGAAAACTCACTTCAAAGTCTCCCGTGAATCATAACATCAAAACTAGTTGACAGAAAGTTTTTCTGAATACTTCATCAGAAACAGTGAGAACTAGAGACCATTCCTATAAAAGCTATCTGATTGTTATCCATGAGTAATCCAGTCAGAAAACTATCAGAAGAGAGCCTGACCACTTTCCGGTGACTCAGAATCCACCGGCAGTTTCCCGATGTCACGTGAGCAGTTTTTACTCTGTTGTACCAAATTCAACCTGCTGTTACTCCCAAAGTACTGAACAGATCTTATCGAGATAAATTTCTTAGGAAAGCAGAAATTATAAGCTTTTTAAGGATAGTATTCATGATGGAAAATATTCAAGACTTAAGCAATGACAGATTTGGAAACTCAGGTGAGCATCTGCATGCACATTTTTCACAGCAGAGCCAGCGAGCGTCTGATATGCCTACCATTAGAGATGTACTTATTGATAGGATGAAATTAAGATGGCAGATTGTAGTGGTCTTAACTGAATAACAGAGATGCTTTTTAATTAGCTCAATACATGATTTATTTGCATAAATAAAAACAAAAATAAAACCACCAAACAAAATAAACTAGACAAAAGCTTCTAGGTCTCAATCTGAAACATGGACCGGAAGTTGGTTAAAAGTTTTTTGTTTTTTGTTTTTCCATTTTACTGTGCTAAAATATCTGTCCTTAATATGTTCTGAGATTTAAATAAAGTGATAAAAATCTGAGATTTAAATAAAGTGATAAAAATCTGGAGAAATTAATACAATGTGGGAAGGAATATTGTTCATTTGCCTCTGAAAACGCTCCCATAATAGGCCCTTCAAAAGTATATTAGGTCTGCCAGTGCACCTCCTGTAGCTGTGAGCCATTCAGCAATGTTATGCCCACATAACCATGCTGATGCCCCTGTTGGCTGGTGCATCACTTAACAAAGTGCTCTCAGATGAGTTCTCAAGGACCTCTGACCGCAGAATGCAGCTGACTCCCAGCAGTTGGCATTACCTTGAAATTGCTTAGCAGTGCTTTTTAGGCTTAGCAGGTGCAGTATGTAGAAGGCAAACATTTAATCCTTACCATCCTGCATGCTGATTCACTTACTTGCTTGGATGTATTATAAATGGCTAGGTGAATGATCTACCTTGGAAATTCTTTCTTCCTCATGCATGCCAAAGCAGCTACATGTTTATTGCATGAACAATACATTAGATTATTTGCAAGCATCCAAATGTTCTCTTTTAATGTTCTGTAGTATATGGAATGCCAGCAGTCAATTATTGTTGCCGAATCTTAATGTCAGGAACATAAAAAAGTAATGGAGATGTATGCAGGTTTCAAAGTAAGTGGATGCATTAAAAACAATAATCAAGAGGCAAAGAAAAAAACACTCATTGTTACCAACTTAACAATGAGTGTTCTGTACTAAGAAGTAAACTCACCAGCCACTTTAATAGGAACTTGTCCTTGATTTTAAGATTCCTGTTCTTGGCTGGCAGGAGTGAAACCCAATGTGGTCTTCTGCTGTTACATGCTGAGATGCTTTTCTGCTTACCATAGCTGTCAAAGTCAAGTCAAAAGTCAAAGTCTACTCTATTGTCAATACTGCAATATGTACAGGACATACAGAAGATTGAAATTGTTACTCTCAAACCCATGGTGCAACAATAAACATGAAATAAACCCTAAGTGTAAAATATATGACTAATATACACTAATTGTAAAGATAATATATAAAGATCCCTGATACTGACATCAGAACAATAAAGTGACATAGGCACCTAATAGTTTAAAGTATGTGGGTATGGCTAGTGCAATTATAAACAGTAGTGCAAATTGGATGCGCTTATAGGCTGCCTAAAGTGATGTGTGTGTGTGTGTGTGTGTGTGTAGATGTCAGAGTGGGTGGGTGGAGCACAGAAGTACGGCAGGCCAGAACTGAGTTCCAAAACTCTTTTATTTTAGCTTTTCAGCTTAAACTTCACATTCTCCCAGTTGCACGCACGCACAGACACACAAGTCTTCTGGTGCGGGAGAGAGCTCCCTTCCTCTGCCCTCTCTCTCCTTATATAGGGCGTGGTTGCTGGGAAGACACACAAACACAGGTTAACTCACATCAGGTGTAGTGATTCTGCCACTTACCTTCCCTGACTCCGCCCTCCGGTCACAGACCGACGCTTGACCATGCCCCCACTGCCACATACCCCCACCGCCCGACTCAGGCCGGGCAGCCTTCCGGCCTGCAGCCGACTCCCCCCCCCTTGACGGGAGAGAAAGTCCGCCACGACCATCTGCGACCCTGGCCTGTGGACCACCTTGAAGTTAAAGGGTTGGAGTGCCAGATACCAACGGGTGATCTGCGCGTTGGCATCCTTCATGCGGTGGAGCCACCGGAGGGGCCCGTGGTCCGAACAGAGGGTGAAAGGGTGTCCCAGCAGGTAGTAATGGAGGGCGAGGACTGCCCACTTGATGGCCAGGCACTCCTTCTCTATGGTGCTGTAGTGCCCCTCACGCACTGACAGCTTCTGACTAATGTACAGCACTGGGCGATCCTCCCCTCCACCTCCTGGGACAAAACAGCCCCCAGCCCTCTGTCCGACGCATCCATCTGCAATATAAAAGGGAGAGAAAAGTCAGGGGAGTGTAGCAGTGGCCCCCCACACAGTGCAGCCTTTACCTCAGAAAAAGCCCACTGGCATTGCTCCGTCCACTGGACCAGATCTGGTGCCCCCTTTTTAGTGAGAGCAGTCAGCGGGCTGGTGACATCCGAATAATTAGGTATAAACCTACGATAATAGCCAGCCAGCCCCAGGAATTGTCTCACCCCCTTTTTGGTCTTGGGCCTCGGGCAGGCCGCAATCACTGCAGTCTTGTTAATTTGGGGATGCACCTGCCCATTGCCCAAGTGGAAGCCCACATACCGTACTTCCACCCGCCCAATCGCACACTTCTTCGGGTTGGCTGTGAGACCCACCCGCCTCAGCGACCTAAGGATGGCCCTCAGGTGTTGTAGGTGCCGCGGCCAGTCATTACTATAAATAATGATGTCGTCAAGGTACGCGGCAGCATAGGTGGCGTGGGGGTGGAGGACCCTATCCATCAGCCACTGAAACATAGCGGGTGCCCCAAACAGCCCAAAAGGAAGTGTGACAAATTGGTGTAAGCCAAATGGTGTGGAAAAGGCCATTTTTTCTCAGGATAATGGAGTCAAGGGGATCTGCCAATAACCCTTTGTCAAATCCAGTGTCGAGTAAAAGAGAGCCGTGCCTAGTCGATCGAGCAACTCATCAATAGGAGGCATTGGGTACGCATCAAATTTAGACACCGCATTGACTTTTCTATAGTCTACACAGAACTGGACCAACCCATCGGTCTTGGGTACCAAGACCACCGGGCTGCTCCAGTCGCTGTGGGACTCCTCGACGATGCCCATTTTGAGCATGGCCTCGAGTTCTTCCTGAACCACTTTTTTCTTGTGTTCGGGTAGCCTGTAAGGGCGGCTACGCACTACCACCCCCAGGGGCGTCTCAATGTGGTGCTCTATGAGGTCGGTGCGGCCAGGCAGGGGCGAGAACACATCCGAAAATTCGGTCTGCAACTGGGCAACCTCTGCGAGTTGTGTCGGGGAGAGATGGTCTCCACAGGGGACCGGAGAGGTACGCGATGCCAATACTCCCTTTTGAACCTCTGGCCCCAGCTCCGCCTTCTCTGGAACCACCGACACCAATGCCATGGGGACCTCCTCGTTCCAGAGTTTGAGTAGATTGAGGTGGTAAATCTGTAGCGCCCCACCCCGTCCGTTCACCTCACCTCGTAGTCGACGTCCCCAACTCGCCGTGTGACCTCAAAGGGTCCTTGCCAATTGGCGATTAATTTGGAGCTCGATGTGGTCAACAGTACGAGTACTTTATCTCCCGGTGCGGACTCCCTAAGGCGCGTACCCTTGTCATACAGGAGGGTTTGCCGTTCTTGGGCCTGCCGCAAATTCTCCTGGGTTAGGTGGGTGAGTGTGTGGAGTTTTGCATGGAGGTCAATAACATATTGAATTTCATTTTTACTTGAAGGTCCCTCCTCCCAATTTTCTCACAGCACGTCTAAAATGCCGCGCGGCTTACGCCCATATAACAATTCAAACGGGGAGAACTCCGTGGAGGCTTGTGAGACCTCTCGCACTGCAAACAACAAGGGTTCAAGTCATTTATCCCAATTACACCCGTCCTCGCTTACGAATTTCTTAATTATATTTTTGAGGGTGCGATTGAATTGTTCAACTAAACCGTCCGTTTGTGGGTGATAAATGCTGGTGCGGATCGGCTTAATACCTAATAACCCATACAGTTCGTTTAGTGTTTGTGACATAAACGAGGTGCCTTGATCAGTCAGAATCTCTTTCGGGATTCCAACTCGGAAGATAACGTGGAAGAGCGCTTCTGCAATACTGCATGCTGAGATATTGCGAAGAGGCACTGCTTCCAGGTATCACGTTGCATAGTCCACCAGAACTAATATAAAGCGGTACCCTCGTGCTGACCGATCTAATGGCCCAACGAGATCCATTCCAATTCTTTCGAACGGGGTCTCGATTAATGGTAGAGGGCACAAAGGCGCTTTTGGAATGGCCGCTGGATTTACTAACTGGCATTCGCGGCACGCCGTACACCACCTACGGACATCACCGCGAATTCCTGGCCAATAGAACTGTGCCATTATTCGGGCTAGTTTTTTATCCTACCCTAAGTGTCCAGCCATGGGATTAAAGTGAGCCGCCTGGAATACCAATTCCCGGCGGCTTTTTGGAATCAAGAGCTGCGTGATTTGTTCTTTAGTCTGAGTGTCCTGCGTCACTCGGTATAATCTATCCTTCATAATAGAAAAAAAGGGAAGGACGGGGTGGCATTTGGCTGGAGTGTTTGACCATCGATTACTCTCGCTTGGTCAAACTCATGCTGCAGAGTCTTGTCTCGCGACTGCTCTAACGGGAAATCCGCGAGGGATTCCCCGAGAGAGGGAGGAGGAGCCGGCGGCTCCTCACTCTGACGCGGAGATGACGTAGACAGCTCTGTGACAGCTGCTCCCGCCAAAGCGACACCAGGACCTCCCCTTGCTGAACTATGGCAGGACCCACTTTTCACTAAATGACTCATTAATGCCCCGAATCCCGGCCAATCAGTCCCCAAAATTATTGAGTGGGTAAGGCGAGGATTAACCACTGCCTTTACTCTAAATTTTTCTCCTCTGAAAAAAATGTGGATTGACACCAAAGGGTAGCTGTGAACATCCCCATGCACACACAACACCTTCACCCCCTGTGCTCCCCCAATGCCTCGTCTTGCACCAGGCTTTAGTGAATTGAGGTCTGATTGCAGCCAGAGTCCACCAAAGCCTGATATGTATCCCCTTGGATACTCACCGATATGCGATACACTCCGGCCCGATTGAAGGCGGCTCCTGGCGCATCGGGGATCCGAACCACCGCGCCCACTTCCATCACCGAGCACTGCTGTTGGAGGTGGCCCGGTTCCCCGCAGTGCCAGCAAACCAGCCCGGGCTTTCTCTCTGCACCGGTACTCTGGGGCTCACTCATCTGAGGGGGGAGAGACAGACACAGAAGTGAGAAACGGGAGGACACCACGGGTGCGGCGGACTGGCTGTGAGGGAGCCGGCCCCCACCTCTGCGGTGGGGGAACGGGGCGAGGACGAGACACAGAAGGGGAGGGGGAGAGAGAGAGGAGAGAAGCGAAGAGGGGATCTGTGATCCTGCCGTGGGAACAGCTGCCAAATGATCCTCCGCCAACTCAATGGCCCGAACCAGTGACGCTGGGCGATGGCACTGGACCCACTCTGCCGTTCCTTTGGGAAGTTGTGCAATGAACTGCTCCAGTGCCACCAGGTCGACAACTCCCTCGGCATCGTGGTTGTCAGCCCTCAGCCACCTCCTGCAGGCATCCCGGAGTTGCTGGGCAAACGCGAACGGGCGGCCGACCTCCTCTAGGCACAGAGTGCGGAAGCGCTGATGATGTTGTTCGGGGGTGTGCCCCACACGCTGGAGGACAGCCCGGTGCAGGTCCACGTAGACCAGCCGGCTGTCGGCGGGGAGCTGTAGCATGGCCAGCTGCACCTCGCCCGTTAGCAGGGGGAGGAGGCGCGCCGCGCACTGTTCCACAGGCCACCCCGAGGCTTCTGCTGCTTGTTCAAATAGCGTGAGGAAGGCCTCGGGGTCGTCGTGCGGGCCCATCTTTGTCAGGGTGAGGTGGAGTGGACCCGCAGTGGAGGAGATGGTGGACCCCGCCGACGCGAGGAGGTGCCGGAATGCCTGACGATCTTCCTGTTGTGCCAGCACCAGGGCCTCGAACTGTTGTTCTTGCTCCTTTCGGAGGGCGATCAGCGCCTGGTGCTGGCTCTGTTGGGCCGTGGTGAGGGCGTGGATCAGGTCTGCGAAGGGGGAGGACTCCATGGGGCTGTTCTCTTCTGTGCTCGGTCCCGGGTCCCGCACCACTGTAGATGTCAGAGTGGGTGGGTGGAGCACAGAAGTACGGCAGGCCAGAACTGAGTTCCAAAACTCTTTTATTTTAGCTTTTCAGCTTAAACTTCACACTCTCCCAGTTGCATGCGTGCACACACACACAAGTCTTCTGGTGCGGGAGAGAGCTCCCTTCCTCTGCTCTCTCTCTCCTTATATAGGGCGTGGTTGCTGGGAAGACACACAAACACAGGTTAACTCACATCAGGTGTAGTGATTCTGCCACTTACCTTCCCTGACTCTGCCCTCTGGTCACAGACCGACGCTTGACCACACCCCCACTACCACAGTGCGTAACCAGTTCTTAATGATGGCAAAGTCCGGTATTGATCGGGGGGGGTTGGGATCCTGAATTTGTGTATTGATGGGGAGGGATGCAGGATCCAAAGTTTGTGTGTGCAGGGGGCAAAAGAGGGAGGGGGGGCAGAGCAGGGAGAGAGTTGAGCATCCTGACAGCCTGGTGGACAGAGCTGTCCCTCAGTCTGCTGGTTCTAGCCCGAAGACTCCGCAGTCTCCTCCCTGATGTCAGTGGGCTGAAGAAGCTGTGTAGTGGGTGGGTAGGATCACCTGCCTAATGTCAAGAACATAAAAAAGGGCTTTCTGAGTGAGGCGGGTGCTGTGTATGTCTTGGAGGGAGGGGAAAGAGGTGCCGACAGTCTTGTCAGCTGCTCTCACGATGTGCTGGAGGGTCTTGCAGCAGGATGTGGTACAGGTGCCATATGACACAGTGATACAGCTGGTCAAGATGCTCTTGATGGCATCTCTGTAAAAGGTGCACATGATGGGGGTTGGGGCTCTTCTCAGCTTGCGGAGGAAGTAGAGGCATTGGTGAGCCTTCCTGGCCAGTGATGCGGTGTTGCTCCAGGACAGGTCCTCTGAGATGTGCACTCCCAGGAACTTGGTGCTGCTCACCCTCTCCACGCGAATACCATTGATGGTCAGAGGAGCATGCTGGGTGCACATTTTCTTGAAGTCCACAATAATCTCCTTCATCTTATCAATGTTCAGAGAGAGATTGTTGTGTCTGCCCCACAAAGCCAGGCGGCTCACCTTGCTCCTGTAGCTTGTCTCATCATTGTTGCTGATGAGACCCACCACAGTCATGTTGTCTGCAAACTTGATGAAGAGAACTGTGCGATGGTGTGCAGTCGTGTGTCAGCAGAGTGAATAGAAGGGGGCTCAGCACACATCCTTGGGGGGCCCCATGTTCAGTGTGATGGTGCTGGATGTGTTACTGCTGACTCGTACTGCCTGGGGTCTCACAGTCAGGAAGTCTAACAGCCAGTTGCACAGTGAGGTGTTCAGCCCCAGGCTGTCCAGTTTGAAAATGAACTGTTGGGGGATGATAGTGTTGAATGCCGAGCTGAAATCAATGAATAGCATTCTGACATAAGAGTCTTTTGTGTCTAGATGTGTGAGGGCTGTGTGGAGGGCAGTGGAGATGGCATCATCGGTCAAGCGATTGGACCGATATGCAAATTGGAAGGGGTCCAGGGAGGGGGGAAGGATAGACTTGATGTGTTGCATGACTAGCCATTCAAAGCACTTTCATAAGGATGGAGATGAGTGCCACCGGACAGTAGTCATTGAAACAGGAGGGCGATGCCTTCTTCGGAACAGGGATGATGGTGGTGGCTTTGAAGCATGTGGGGACAATGGCCTAACTCAGTGAGATGTTAAAGATGTCTGTGAAGACAACTGCGAGTTCCCCCGTACAGTCCCTCAGCACACAACCAGGTATGTTGTCAGGACCAGGAGCTTTCCGAGCATTGATCCTGCTAAATGATCTCCTCACACTGACTGGGGACAACGTCAGCACCTGGTCGCCAGCAGGGGAGAGGATTTCTGTGCATGCATGCATGCTGTTATATGCCTCAAACTGAGTGAAGAAGTCATTCAGCTTGTTCAGCATAGAGGTGGTGCTGTTGCAGGTCTGTGTGTGGGGGGGGGTTTGTAATCTGTGATGGTCTGTATCCCCTGCCACAGGTTCCATGTATCTCTGCTGTCGCTGAAGCAATGAGCTATCCTCCTAGAGTACTGCCTCTTAGCCTTTCTGATGCTCCGGGACAGGTTGTTTCTAGCTGTCCTCAGGCCCACCTGATCTACTGCTGTGAAGGCAGCATTCCTAGCCTTCAGCAGCCAAGAGGGAGACCTCTCCTATCAGCCATGGCTTCTGATTGGCCTGAGCAGTGATGGTCTTCAGGTCATTTACATCATTAATAATTGGGCGGCACGGTGGTGTAGTGGTTAGCATGGCCGCCTCACAGCAAGAAGGTTCTGAGTTCGAACCCAGTGGCCGGCGAGGGCCTTTCTGTGTGGAGTTTGCATGTTCTCCCTGTGTCTGCATGGGTTTCCTCTGGGTGCTCTGGTTTCCCCCATGCTCCAAAACCATGTGGTTAGGTTAATATGGGATGGCCTTGGGCTGAGGTGCCCTTGAGCGAGGCACCTAACTCCCAGCTGCTCCCTGGGCACTGTTAGCATGGCTGCCCACTGCTATGTGTGTGTGCTCATTGCTCACATGTGTGTGTTCACTGCTTCAGATGGGTTAAATGCAGAGAGGATATTTCACAAGTGTGTGATGAATAAAGTTGTGCTTTCTTTCTTTCTTTCTTTCTTTCTTTCTTTCTTTAATACACTTGGTGATGTAGGCAGAGACCATATTTGTGTACTCCTGGAGATCTGTGGTGTTGTTGTAGGTAGCAGCTTTTTTTAAACACATTCCAATCTGTGGTATTAAAACAGTCCTGAAGTGCCTCTGAAGACCCTTCCGGCCACACTCGTACCTGCTTGTGAACTGGTTTGATGACTTTGGCTAGTGGTCTGTATGCTGGCATTAGCTTAACAGTGATGTGGTCAGAGGTACTGACATGGGGGAGGGGAAGGGCCTTGTAAGCTCCTCAGGTGGTGTAGACTTGGTCCAGTGTGTTGTTTCCCTGTGTTGGAAAGTCTGTGTGTTGATATGTCTTGGGAAACGCACTCTTTGGATCTGCATGGTTGAAATTGCCAGCCAAGATGAGAAACGCATCAGGGTGAGCTGTCTGCTGCTCACTGATGTGCTGATACAGTTAATTCAGTGCTTCACTCCTATTGTTGTTGTTGGAGCTCGGAGGGATATAAACAACAATGATTATAATGGCGGTAAATTATCTCGGTAGATAGAATGGTCGGCCCCTAATAACCATAAACTCCACTAACACTGAGCAGTGTTTGCAGACCACAGCAGCATTGCAACACCAGGCATCGTTGATGTAAACACAGAGCCCCCCGCCACAGGTCTTACCTCCTTCAACGAGAGCTCTGTCCACTCGATAGCATGTTAGCTGCTCGAGCTGAATGGCATGGTCCGGGACATTGTTGTTGAGCCGTGTTTCTGTAAACACAAAAACACAACAGCCTCTCACAGTCTTCTGAGTTGATCATAGTAGGCATATTTAGTCCAGCTTATTCTCCAAAGAGGATATGTTAGCCAGTACCATTGTGGGAATGGCCTGCTTGTGTGGGCTAGCCACTAGCCTACCCATCGTGGCTCAGTTGGATAAGGTGCCATACCATAAATCCGGGGACCTGGGTTCGATTCCAACCCGAGGTCTTTTCCTGATCCCTCCCTGTCTCTCTCTCTCTCTCCTGCTCATTTCCTGTCTCTACACTGTCCTATCCAATAAAGGTGAAAAAAAGCCCCCAAAAATATCTTAAAAAAACCCACTTGACTCACAGGACAAAAACCATGCAAACATTTTGTCGGGAGAGAGAGGCTGCAGCGTGTGTATGTGCCACCATTCAGAGTTGAATGTCAAGAGTTGCTATGAGTTGCTGCATCCTTCCTGGCAGCTTGAACCAATCTGGTAATTTTTCCTCTGACCTCTCTTATCAACAAGGCATTTCCACCCACAGAACTGTCACTCACTCAATGTTTTATGTTTTTTTAACCCAGGAAATCAGCAGTTTCTGAAATACCCAAACCAGTCCATCTGGCACCAACACCCATGCCAAAGTGAAAGTCACAGAGATAACAATTTTTCCCATTCTGATGTTTGAAGTGAACATTAACTGAAGCTCTTTATTTGTATTTGCATGATTTTATGCTTTGTGCTACTGTCAAGGGATTAGCTGATTTAGATAACTGCATAAAACAGCTTATGCATGGGTGATCCTAATAAAGTGGTCAGTGAGTGTATATGTATATTATAAAAGGGGTCTGCTTAAATGGCATGATTACAGATGTGTTCAGTTAATATGCTTGTGAGCTACAGTATAGTGGTGAGTAGGCGTGATGAGCTCTGTGGAAGTTGTAGTTCCAGAGAGAGCTGTATAATTATTAGATTTGAAGAAAGAGGTCTCATTGTGTCTGTGATCAAACTGTTCCTTCTGTCATTTCATGACACTCTCCAGTGTCTATTGAGTGAGCCAGAAGGCACACCCTCAAAGAGGCACAACTTCCTTGTTCTATGTTTTATGGACCAATCACAGAAATTATGAGCAGGGAAAGTTATGGCATAAGCCTTAATAAAGACTTCTGATAAATATTGGTGGGGGAAGAATTAAAAACTTATTTTGTTCATTGGCGCTTTCTACAAAAGACTAACATTATTTGTGGTCTATTTCAGTCTGTCTGGTTACAAAAATCAGACCAAGAGACATTGTCAGGGAAAGCCTGACATTATAGGATGACTAGAATGATGAAGAATGCCACTTCCTCATGATGAAATGTGCCAATATGCGGGTGAAGATTCTAAGTGACCTCAGTTACCACCTCATATCTTATATTCTTTCCACTGAAGGATTTTAGAGGAAGAGTAGAGGAGACTGGAGTGGTGGGGATGTTTGTTTGTTGCACTCTGTCTTAATCAGTGAAGATTGCTTCTGCTCCTGACTCAATTAATGCTGAAACAATATTAGTTTTTTTCTGTAGTGAATGATGACAAAGTTTGAAAGTTAACAAAACTCTATTATTTGAAATGAGACTAACTAACTAACTAACTAACTAACTAACTAACTAACCATCCATTCAAACAATGAGCAAAACCAACATCCAAATTCCAGGTAGCCAAAACGAGTAACTCAAACTAAAAATCACAAATAGGGATGAGCGAGTACAGCATTATCTACAGAAGCGTATTAGGGCCACTTGGAGAAAATATTTTTTTCTAAATTCCGAGATTAAAAGTCAGAAATTTCAAGAAAAAACTCGAAATTCCGAGAGTAAAAATCGAAATTTTCGAGAAAAAAAGTCGAAATCTTCGAGAAAAAAAGTCGAAATCTTCGAGAAAAAAAGTCGAAATTTTCATCTCATCTCATCTCATTATCTCTAGCTGCTTTATCCTTCTACAGGGTCGCAGGCAAGCTGGAGCCTATCCCAGCTGACTACGGGTGAAAGGGGGGGTACACCCTGGACAAGTCGCCAGGTCATCACAGGGCTGACACATAGACACAGACAACCATTCACACCCACATTCACACCTACGGTCAATTTAGAGTCACCAGTTAACCTAAACTGCATGTCTTTGGACTGTGGGGGAAACCGGAGCACCCGGAGGAAACCCACACGGACACGGGGAGAACATGCAAACTCCACACAGAAAGGCCCTCACCGGCCCCGGGGCTCGAACCCAGGACCTTCTTGCTGTGAGGCGACAGCGCTAACCACTACACCACCGTGCCGCCCAAGTCGAAGTTTTCGAGATTAAAAGTCGAAATTTTTGAGAAAAAAAGTCGAAATTATGACATACAAAGAAGGCATGCTCTAACTGCTGCCATGGCAACGAATGGCCTCCGGAAAGGGAAGTCGTGGAAAGTGGCTGCCAACCGGCCTGGCCCTGAACATGTGAACTTAGCGACGTTGACTCTGAATGCAAGACCCAAGGTATGCAGTTGAAAGGTAAGATTATCATTCTGTTCTGTTTGATGTTGCATTGCATTGCGGATATGGTTAAGGGTACGTAATATCAATTAGGATCAGAAGCGACACTTATTACCATGCAGGCTGCATGCTACAACCACAAGGCGTACTGCTAGTTTAGAAACCTGGACATGACACTACCCTTAGTAGCCTATCATGTTCGAGTGCTAAACGTTTGTGCGTACAGTGAAACGACACAATTGGTGTCCGTATAATGACTGCAGAAACCCATTTCATCTAGCTAGTATTGCTAATATTATGCTAATGCCACTACAGTAGGCCTAAGCCTTGTCTGTAGAGCAGAAGGGTTTCCAAGTCTCATCTCATCTCATCTCATTATCTCAAGCCGCTTTATCCTTCTACAGAGTTGCAGGCAAGCTGGAGCCTATCCCAGCTGACTACGGGCGAAAGGCGGGGTACGCCCTGGACAAGTCGCCAGGTCATCACAGGGCTGACACATAGACACAGACAACCATTCACACTCACATTCACACCTACGGTCAATTTAGAGTCACCAGTTAACCTAACCTGCATGTCTTTGGACTGTGGGGGAAACTGGAGCACCCGGAGGAAACCCACGCGGACACGGGGAGAACATGCAAACTCCACACAGAAAGGCCCTCGCCGGCCCCGGGGCTCGAACCCAGGACCTTCTTGCTGTGAGGCGACAGCGCTAACCACTACACCACCGTGCCACCCGGTTTCCAAGTCACCTCTAAATGTTAGAGACATCAAACATATAATTTGCCTTGGCAGGCTAGATGAATAATTCCACTTGTACCTACCTGAATTGTCATGAGTCCAGGAGTTAAATTCCTATTAAACGTTTTCTGGTGAGATTAGCCCACTGAATTGTTTTCGTTTTGGATTAATTGGCTATGAAAGTAGTTTAATCAAGGAAGATAACGTTAGCCTAAATTTGGGCTCAGCATGGGATGACTTTTGATGTTATCAGGGAAGTCTGTGGGGATAAGATGGAACAGGCATATCTGTCCATACAATGTGATAGTAAAATATTGTGATTTCTACAGAAAGTATTATATGTGAACGTTCTTTTATGACTTTTCTCAGTTTAACGCACTGATTTTCCTGTATGAAGTAGTATCATCACACATGAAAATTAAATACATGATGTCAGAAGCACTTTGCAAATATTATCTGGTGCTACTCAAATTCTTCAGTGTTATAATTTAATGCACTTGATCTGAGAATTTGTTACACATGGCATTACACAATAGTGCCTCGGCCTAAAAAACCATCTAATCCCTAGCCCAGGGCCCCTACTACTGGGTCCTGGATAATGAATCCCACTTTGCCTCCCACTTCAACACCCCTGCTCCTGGTTTGTTTGTTTGTATTGTGCCCACCCCCTCTCCCACCCAAATGAAACCATTTCAACCACTCCATCTTAAATAATCAGGATACTGTTACTGAAACTGTAATACAGAATTTATATACTGAATATTATGTCTGATCTCTAGGAAGAAGTTGATGGGGTTGTATCGACTTGGAATGACCACAGAGTCCATCAAGTCCACAACTCTCGTTCACTTCATGGACGTCCCTCCATATTACATGCAGTCCCTCAGCTGTATGGAGGCAGAGACTATTTGCAGAATGTGGACCTGGAGAAAGTTGAAGTCTGCCTTGAAGAGTGTATGTTCAAAGTCTTTCCATGTGATGAGGATGTGTTTCACATTTGTGTGGACCTAATGTCAGAGCATAATCTGTCATTAACAAATGTGTTTGAAACAGTTAACCTGTATCTCACACTCAGACAGCTGATAAACAATGATCTTGGTGTAAATCATTAATTTTATTGGACGCGGTCTTGTCACCTGTTGTAAGATGAGATAGTACTGTATTCAAGCATCCCATAACATCCACAGCAAGATACACATACACATGATGTCAAGGTTGCCATGGTCGTGGACACCTCAACAGGCACAGGCCATTTCAGAGATGTCTTTGTTTTTTCCTTTGCCCATTTTATTCACAATTTGAAATACTGCAGTTTAACTGATTGCCAATTAAAATGTTTTTTTTTTACTTGTAATACCTGCTTTAAATGATGTAGCTTCTTATTTTCACATCAAATGTATTAGCAGTCAAGTTATTTTGTTCTACCATTCAACATTTGCAAATATGAATAAAAATGCAAAATCCTAACAAGTTTTAACTGAATTATTTATTCAGATATTTAAAATATCACAATACAAAGAATGCAAAACTATATAATTTCATTGGAACTGTAATGCCACCTTAAAATCTTTACAGAAGGAAGCCTTCAAAAGTAAGATGTTTTTTTTTTTTGTAAACAGCAACTGTATGGAGTAAAACAGTGGTTGCCATGAGAAATGTAAACAAGTAGTCATACATTGGTAATTCCGACTTAAATCCATGACATCTCATCTGAAATTATTTATAAAGATAACTGGAATTTTCTGCTGATAATAACTCTTCCCAGGCAGACAAAACAACAACAGTACAACAGTAGGCCTAATCCATTAGCACACAACAGGTATTCACAATTCCCTGCAGCATACCACTTAAAGTTCATGCCACTTAAAGTGTGTAAAGTAAACTCAAACAAAATACAAAAAAAAAAAAAAAAAGTGGTCAACAAGGCGGTGACACTAACATCTAGTGAATGCTGCTGAAAGTCAGTTAACTCACAGTCAAAATCATCAAGCTTCCCGTCTGCATTTCTTCCACCTGGAAAAGACAACTGCACAGCTTTATCAAGTCTGATTTTTTACTTTCCTTCTGAACACTCATTTTTCTGGTTCCACCTCCTTTTTTGGTTCGTACCTGCACAAATTCCCCTTTCCTAAAATGCAACCATCCCAATTCAGTTTTTCTCTCATTCGTCTGAGCATTTCTTGCTGTGGTTTGACACTCACTCTCAGACACACGATCAGCTTTTTTCCCTGCAATCTTTGCTTTAAGCCGCTCAAAGACCTTTGACTTGTGACTTCTGGGTTCTTTTTCCTTCCGTCTGCAGTATCCAAAAACAGCCAGTTTTTGGATACACCATAGGAAGGCAGATATTCCCTTAGTTGGTCATCTGTCATTAGGTTTATGATGCTGGAATCATCTCATCTCATTATCTCAAGCCGCTTTATCCTTCTACAGGGTCGCAGGCAAGCTGGAGCCTATCCCAGCTGACTACGGGCGAAAGGCGGGGTACACCCTGGACAAGTCGCCAGGTCATCACAGGGCTGACACATAGACACAGACAACCATTCACACTCACACCTACGGTCAATTTAGAGTCACCAGTTAACCTAACCTGCATGTCTTTGGACTGTGGGGGAAACCGGAGCACCCGGAGGAAACCCACGCGGACACGGGGAGAACATGCAAACTCCGCACAGAAAGGCCCTCGCCGGCCCCGGGGCTCGAACCCAGGACCTTCTTGCTGTGAGGTGACAGCGCTAACCACTACACCACCGTGCCGCCATGCTGGAATCAATCTACAATAAATATATACATTATGAATTCTCAGATCAAGTGCATTAAATTATAACACTGAAGAATTTGAGTAGCACCAGATAATACTTGCAAAGTGCTTCTGACATCATGTATTTAATTTTCATGTGTGATAACACTACTTCATACAGGAAAATATGAAAATCAGTGTGTTAAACTGAGAAAAGTCATAACAGAACGTTCACATATGATACTTTCTGTAGAAATCACAATATTTTACTATCACATTGTATGGACAGATATGCAGGCTGCATGCTACAACCACAAGGCGTACTGCTAGTTTAGAAACCTGGACATGACACTACCCTTAGTGTCTACCCTGTTCCATCTTATCCCCACAGGTTTCCCTGATAACATCAAAAGTCATCCCATGCTGAGCCCAAATTTAGGCTAACATTATCTTCCTTGATTAAACTACTTTCATAGCCAATTAATCCAAAACGAAAACAATTCAGTGGGCTAATCTCACCAGAAAATGTTTAATAGGAATTTAACTCCTGGACTCATGACACTTCAGGTAGGTACAAGTGGAATTATTCATCTAGCCTGCCGAGGCAAATTATATGTTTGATGTCTCTAGATTGAAATATTAGAGGTGACTTGGAAACCCTTCTGCTCTACAGATGGGGCTTAGGCCTACTGTAGTGGCGTTAGCATAATATTAGCAATACTAGCTAGATGAAATGGGTTTCTGCAGTCATTATACGGACACCAATTGTGTCGTTTCACTATACGCACAAATGTTTAGCACTCGGACATGATAGGCTACTAAGGGTAGTGTCATGTCCAGGTTTCTAAACTAGCAGTACGCCTTGTGGTTGTAGCATGCAGCCTGCATGGTAGTAAGTGTCGCTTCTGATCCTAATTGATATTGCGTACCCATAACCATATCCGCAATGCAATGCAACATCAAACAGAACAGAATGATAATCTTACCTTTCAACTGCATCCCTTGTGTCTTGCATTCACAGTCAACGTCGCTAAGTTCACATGTTCAGGGCCAGGCCGGTTGGCAGCCACTTTCCACGACTTCCCTTTCCGGTGGCCATTCGTTGCCATGGCAGCAGTTAGAGCATGCGTTCTTTGTATGTCATAATTTCGACTTTTTTTCTCGAAAATTCCGACTTTTAATCTCGGAATTTCGAGTTTTTTCTTGAAATTTCCGACTTTTAATCTCGGAATTTAGAAAAAAATATTTTCTCCAAGTGGCCCTAATACGCTTCTGTAATTATCTGTATCTGTTAACCATATGAATTATCTGTATCCGTACTCGGAGTGGGCGGGGCCTAACCAGGAAGTGGGCGGGATTTAACCGGGAAGTGGGTCTGGTTGTTTTGAAATGGGCGGGGCTTTAACCAGTATGCTATTTTAAGCATGCAATTGATATGAGTTGATCAGAAATTGTTATATTTATTGCTTATTAGAAAACTATTTACAGGACAGCATCAGCATTGAGCTTCAGATCAATGGTTTTGATCATGATAGCAAATGAACTATTTACAGAACCAGTTTTGCAACAATGAATACAACACATGCGGTTGCAATTATGAAATGAAATGTAATGAACAAGAGTTTTCATACTCAACATAACTTTCTTTTTTAACTTTTAATTTTTTTATGATCAGTGTGATTTTTTTTTGGTTCTTTTTTATTTTTTTTTAATTTCCACACCAGGTGTGTGTGTGTGTGTGTGTAGCTTAATTTGTAATATTATTTATACCACTACTACCTAGAAAGTGTCAGACACTCAGTGCATGAAGTAAAATAAAACTGGTTAGAGCCAACTGACAGCTTAAAAAAATTAAAAAAAAAAAACTCCGACAACCAGCAGAGAGAGAGAGAGAGTGTATGTGTGTGTAGCTTAATTTGTAATACTTATACCACTACTACCTTTATTTTTACATGAATTACAGCAAGAAAGTGTCAGACACTCAATGTGTGAAGTAAAAAAAACTGTTTTTAACCGACGGTTAAAAAAAGAAAAAAATCTCAGACAGGCAGAGACACAACGCGAGTCACTTTCGACCAAGCACCACGTCTGAACGAACCCACGTTTACCAGAACTCTACTGGTTATAAGTACTGTAAGTACAAACTGAAATAAAAACGAACTTGAAGCTGAAGAAACCCAAAATGTTAATGGAAAAGAGCCGCAAACCTGAGTGACTGAGGGAGAGATAGAGAGCTGTTCTCTGTGTGAGTGAGCAGAGCGGTGTGTGAAGGGCAGGGGCGCTGTGATGCTGTGTGAGGATTTTCATTCAGTCCGAGCACAGGTATTGACTCGTATTACTCGTATAACACTCGTACTCGGCAAAAGTGCTTTATCTGTACTGGATACTCATTTCAGCCGAGTATCCGGCTCAACTCTAATCACAACATTTATCCTCAAAATTATATTTCAAATAGATATTTTTGTAACCTTTTTATTATTATGAGGGTTTAGTTAGTTTTTGTTTTTTTCTTTTTTATCAGACATCTAATTTTTGGGTTTGTTTACCTGACATGTTTCGATGTACAACTTCCGTCTTCCTCAGAGTGTCACCGGATGTTATTGGTGACGCATCTTTTATCAGCTGCTGTTTCTGAAGGCGTGGCCTTCCTGTCTGGTTAGACAGTATAAGGCGTGACCGACCTGTCAAACCAGATGAGAAGATGGGGCAACTGTGGCATGCATAGCAGCTGCCAAGCACATTTAGAAGGTGACTTTGGACAATTAATACAAACAGTTTTGCTATGAGGGTGGCACAGTGGTGTAGTGGTTAGCGCTGTCGCCTCACAGCAAGAAGGTCCGGGTTCGAGCCCTGTGGCCGGTGAGGGCCTTTCTGTGTGGAGTTTGCATGTTCTCCCCGTGTCCGCGTGGGTTTCCTCCGGGTGCTCTGGTTTCCCCCACAGTCCAAAGACATGCAGGTTAGGTTAACTGGTGACTCTAAATTGACCGTAGGTGTGAATGTGAGTGTGAATGGTTGTCTGTGTCTATGTGTCAGCCCTGTGATGACCTGGTGACTTGTCCAGGGTGTACCCCGCCTTTCGCCCGTAGTCAGCTGGGATAGGCTCCAGCTTGCCTGCGACCCTGTAGAACAGGATAAAGCGGCTAGAGATAATGAGATGAGATGAGTTTTGCTATGAAGGCTTAGGACTACAATTGCCATGATAACTTTCAGACAGCAGTTGTCATGAACAGTTTTGGACTCAAGTCCCCATCAATGAACAGTTGATAACTTCAACAAAACAGACTTCATCTCATAATGATAATGAATTTCCTGGTTACAGAGTTGCATTTTTGACCACAAAAGACAGCTATTGAAACAAGTTATTTATCATGCTATCTGTTGTCATCCAAATGAGGATGGGTTCCCTGTTGAGTCTGGCTCTTCTCAAGGTTTCTTCCTCATGCTTCCTCAGGGAGTTTTCCTTGCCACCATCGCCTCAGGCTTGCTCATTAAGGATAAATTTATGAGTTCATATGTTTAAATTTTATACCTAGATTTTATATATAATTCTGTAAAGCTGCTTTGTGACAATGTCTATAATTAAAAGCACTATACAAATAAATTGAAGACAATTGAACTGTCTCAATTTGGCAACATGAATTATCAACATCTTATTTCTACTTTAGTATGTGACTGTGTGACGCTGTGATCAAAATATGTATTGAGCAGGTTTATGGTAGGTGCATTTTTTTTTTATTTCCTTTTATTATTATTATTATTATTATTATTATTATTATTAATAAAGTACTGCTTTTTTCTCTCATGGTGCCGAGTTCATCCCTCAAACCTGAGGCAGTCATAAGTCTGGTGAATTACTGGATGGATAGAGTCCTCCTGAGTATGTGAGCAGTTCCAAGGAGAACGATCTTCTGAAGCTCTTCAATTCTGATTTTCCCAGGGATCTTGTTGGTGTATTTTTCAATTCCCTTTTTGAGAAGCCAAAGGGCACCAATGACCACCAAAATTGTTGTTGTTTTCATGCCCCACATTATCTCTATTTCTATCTCTAGGTCTTTATACTTATTATTATTTTTATTAATTAATTAATTAATTAATTAATTAATTAATTAATTAATTAATTAATTAATTAATTAATTAATTAATTAATTAATTCCAAGTGTAATTTGTTCTCCAACAGCATTGCATTAGCATATAAAATGATGCTTGGCAAAGCCTTGTTATTGGCTTTCTTTCCCAAGTGGAAATGTCAAGACATTATTAATAAGTGCTGTCGGTGAGACAACAGCAAATAAGACGCCAAGAGGATTAAAGATTACAATTTACAGATTTGTCTAAGATTTGTCGACAAGTTAGACCACACGCCTGTGTGGTGATGTTTATTCCATTAAACTCTTGGATATGTGAGCCATGTAAATGATTACTGGAAAATGCAGTTTGGTAACTATGAATTTGTGTGTGTGGAGGGTGGGGGGGATCCCAACAAGAATATCATGATCTATCACATGGAGCAAAGCTTTATTTCATTAATGCCTAATGGATCTTTCAACTATTCCAACTCCATTCCATTTGTACTGTTCTATGAATATGGTGACTCATTAATATTTTGTATGTGCAAATGATGAGTATGTTATTATTACCCAAGCAAACATCTCTCCAGGAATGTGTTGGCATAATTTTGATTTAGGATAAACTGGTTGATTTTGAGAGATGTATGCACTTTGCCATAAATGGTAACCCATATTCCAGCTCTATTGCTAATTGTTTTAATTCATTTCTATTTCCTCCCTTCATTTTAATATTTCAAGTAATAATAGCCATTAAAATAGCTTAGTTTTCCGTGTGTGTGTGTGTGTGTGTGTGTGTGTGTGTGAGAGAGAGAGAGAGAGAGAGATGAACTTTTTTCAATTAACATTATATCATATCTGCTGTTATTGCTGGGCAATGTGCTGAGAATCACTTGAGAATACAGTCTTGAGTTACAGATGGGCAATGCCAAGCATTTTCTATTTCCCTAGCCCTCAACTAGCCTTAATATGTCTATTGATACCTGGACAAGTATATGGCAACATAAAATGACCATTGTTCACTGTTGTCTGAAGCAACGTGTGGTGATTCTATGTTTCTTACAGTTTGCTCCAGGCTATGAGTAATGTTTACATATAAATGAAAAATGAACTCACTACATTGCACTGGGCTGCTCACTTCCAGAAAAAAAAGGAAATAAATACACACACAAAAGTAGATACTCATGAAATATAACATGTGTAAGTGGGAATCAAATCCTTGTTATATCTCAGACTCATTTTGTATCCTTGCTGTCATTTCTTCCCCAAGAATAATATGGCGTCAGTCTGACCAAGTGTTGCACTGGATTTATGAAATTACATTTTTATATTTTCACCCAATGTGCTCCATCATGCAGTGTCTCAAAGGCACCTTAATGAATCCTCTTTTTTTCCATTTTGCACCCACAATCCCCACATGCTCCATAGAAATTCTTAAAAATTGCTATAAAAGAAGTTTAACATAATGCTCTTTGATAACGGGTTCTGTTATATTTTTATTCCCCTCAAAATGCTTAAACAGTCTGAAAGATAGTTTTACAGAATTGCTTATAAACATGTAAATACAAAGGTTATACATACTTGTACTTCTGTGGGTATTTGTTCCTTTGCTTCCTTTCAGGTAGTCTTGGCTATGGGATATAGAATATCGATGTAACTATGAACAAGTGTTGAGGACAAAAATTCTTCTCTTGGCTGTTCCCATTTACATATATACTAGTGCATCTCAAAAAATTAGAATATTGTGAAAAAGTTCAATATTTTCCATCAGTTATTTAAGAAAGTGAAAATGTTATATATTATAGACTCATTACACATAAACTAAAATGTTTCAAGCATTTTTCTATTTTAATCAGTATGGCATACAGTACAAAAACATAAAAAAAACACATCTCAAAATATTAGAATATTTCATTTCGAGTTTGAGTAAAACAGTATAAACAAAGTGTATCTCTCGGTCTAGTTCAGTACACACAACCACAATCATGGGGAAGACTGCTGACTTGACTGTTGTCCAGAAGATGATCACTGATGCTCTCCACAAGGAGGGTAAGCCACAAAAGGTCATTGCTGAAAAGGGTGGCTGGAAAAGGTGCACAAGCAACAGGGATGGCTGCAGTCTTGAGAGGATTGTCAAGAAAAGTTGATTCAAGAACTTGGGAGAGCTTCACAAGGAGTGGACTGAGGCTGGTGTCAGTGTATCAAGACCCATCACAAACAGACATCTTCAAGAAAGGGGATACGACTTTTGCATTCTGAATATCAAGCTACTCCTGAGCCAGAGACAATGTCAGAAGTGTCTTATCTGGGCTAAGGAGAGAAAGAAATGGACTGTTGGTCAGTGGTCCAAAGTCCTCTTTTCAGATGAAAGTACATTTTGCATTTAATTTGGAAATCACAGTTCTAGACTCTGGAGGAAGAGTGGAGAGGCACAGAATCTAAGGTGTTTGAAGCCTAGTGTGAAGTTTCCACAGTCTGTGATGATTTGGGGTGCCATGTCATCTGCTGGTGTTGGTCCACTGTATTTTATCAAGTCCAAAGTCAACACAGCCATTGTGGCAGCGGGGGCATGGTCAAGCATCGGTCTGTGACTGGAGGGCGGAGTCAGGGAAGGTAAGTGGTAGAATCACTGCACCTGATGTTGATTAATCTGTATTTGTGTGTCTTCCCCAGTGACTGCGCCCTATATAAGGAGAGAGAGAGCAGAGGAAGGAAGCTCCCTTCCAACCACAACGCATGTGTGTGTGTAGAGTGTGTGATAGTGTGAGTGAGTACACAGTAAAAAATGGAGTGTCAATATTGCAGTGTAAACCTATTTTCCTCTGGATAGAGTAGTTATAACACTATGCAGAGTAAAATCGTCTAAATGGTAGTGTCAAAAGTGAGAGTTAATTCCCACTTGCACACAACGACAAATTCTACTCTGCAGGGTGATGATCATTGTTAATTTTGACACAAAATAGAGTAAAATTAACTCTAAAAATCTTACACTGGCTATAGAGTAAATTTTACACTGATTTTGAGTGGGACCAAATGTTATCTGACAGAGAGTTAAATTCAACTCTTAAAGAGTAAAATTGACACTATGATTTTTACTGTGTAAAAGCTGAAAAGCTAAATTATGTAAAATAAAAAGTTTTCTTTGTGGAACTTAATCCTGGCCTACCATCTTTCTGTGCTCCACCCATACGAACTGCCACAGTGGTGCTGAAACCCGGGAATTCGAGCACAGGAAGAACAGCCCCATGGAGTCCTCCCCCTTCGCAGATCTGGTCCACGCCCTCACCATGGCCCAGCAGAGCCAGCACCAGGCGCTAGTCACCCTCCGAAAGGAGCAGGAGCACTGGTTCGAGGCCCTGGTGCTGGCGCAGCAGGAAGACCGACAGGCATTCTGGCACCTCCTTGCGTTGGCAGGGTCCACCACATCCACCGCCGCAGGCTCTTCTCCCCTCACCCTCACTAAGATGGGCCTGCATGATGACCCTGAGGCCTTCCTCACGCTCTTCGAGCAGGCAGCAGAGGCCTCGGGCTGGCCGGTGGAACAGCGCACGATGCTGCTCCTCCCCCTGCTAACGGGCGAGGCGCAGCTGGCCGCGCTACAGCTCCCTGCCGATCGCTGGCTGGTCTACGCGGACCTTCGCCGGGCCATCCTCCAGCGGGTGGGGTGCACCCCTGAACAACAGTAACAGCGCTTCCGCGCTCTGCATCTGGAGGAAGTCGGCCGGCCGTTCGCGTTTGGCCAGCAGCTCCGGAACGCCTGCTGGCAGTGGTTGAGGGCCGACAACCGCGACGCCGAGGGGATCATCGATCAGGTGGTACTGGAGCAGTTCATCACCCGCCTACCAGAGGAAACTGCAGAGTGGGTCCAGTACCACCGCCCGGAGTCACTGGATCAGGCCATCGAGTTGGCGGAGGACCATTTGGTGGCTGTTCCGACGGCAGGACAGTGGACATCCTCTTCTTCCCTCTTCTCTCTCTCCCCCTCTCTCCTCCTGTGTCTCATCCTCACCCCGTTCCCCCACTGTGGAGGTGGGGGCCGGCCCCACCCCAACTGGCCCATCACACCCGCGGTGCCCTCCCTTTTTCCCCTTCTGTGTCTGTCTCTCCCCCCCCCAGGTGAGTGAGCCCCAGAGCGCCAGTGCAGAGAGGAAGCCCAGGCCGGTTTGCTGGTGCTGCTGGGAGCCGGGCCACCTCCAACAGCAGTGCTCAGCGATGGAAGTGGGCGTGGTGGTTCAGATCCCCTACGCACCAGGAGCCGCCCTCGATTGGGCCGGAGCGTATCGCATACCGGTGAGTATCCAAGGGGATACATATCAGGCTTTGGTGGACTCTGGCTGTAATCAGACCTCAATTCACCAAAGCCTGTTGCAAGACGAGGCATTGGGGGAGCACAGGGGGTGAAGGTGTTGTGTTTGCACGGGGATGTTCACAGCTACCCTTTAGTGTCAGTCCACATTTTTTTCCGAGGAGAAAAATTTAGAGTAAAGGCGACGGTTAATCCTCGCCTTACCCACTCAATAATTTTGGGGACTGATTGGCAGGGATTCAGGGAGTTAATGAGCCATCTAGTGAAGAGTGGGTCCTGCTGTAGTTCAGCAGGGGAGGTCCCGGTGTCGCTTTGGCGGGAGCAGCTGTCACAGAGCCGTCTACGTCATCTTTGCGTCAGAGTGAGGAGCAGCAGGCTCCTCCTCCATCTCTCGGGGAATCCCTTGGGGATTTCCCGTTAGATCAATCGCAAGACGAGACTCTGCAGAATGCGTTTGACCAAGTGAGAGTAATCGATGGTCAAACGCTCCAGCCAAACGCCACCCTGTCCTTCCCCTATTTTTCTATTATGAAGGATAGGTTATACCGAGTGACGCAGGACACTCAGACTAAAGAGCAAGTCACGCAGCTTTTGATTCCAAAGAGCCGCCGGGAATTGGTATTCCAGGCGGCTCACTTTAATCCCATGGCTGGACACTTAGGGCAGGATAAAACACTAGCCCGACTAATGGCCCGGTTCTATTGGCCAGGGATTCGCAGCAATGTCCGTAGGTGGTGTATGGCATGCTGCGAATGCCAGTTAGTAAATCCGGCGGCCATTCCAAAAGTGCCTTTGCGCCCTCTCCCATTAATCAAGACCCTGTTCGAAAGAATTGGGATGGATCTCGTCGGGCCATTAGATCGGTCAACACGAGGGTACCGCTTTATTTTAGTTCTGGTGGACTATGCAACGCGATACCCGGAAGCAGTGCCTCTTCACAATATCTCAGCACGCAGTATTGCGGAAGCGCTCTTCCGCATCATCTTCCGAGTTGGAATCCCCAAAGAGATTCTGACTGACCAAGGCACCTCATTTATGTCACGTACACTGAACAAACTGTATGGGTTATTAGGTATTAAGCCGATCCGCACCAGTGTTTATCACTCACAAATAGATGGTTTAGTTGAATGGTTTTATCGCACCCTCAAAAATTTAATAAAAAAATTCGTAAGTGAGGACGCATGTAATTGGGATAAATGGCTTGAGCCCTTGTTATTTGCAGTGCGAGAGGTCCCCCAAGCCTCCATGGGGTTCTCCCTGTTCGAATTGTTATGGTATATGGGCGTAAGCCGCGCGGCATTCTAGATGTGCTGCAAGAAAATTGGGAGGAGGGAGCTTTGCCCAGTAAAAATCAAATTCAATATGTTATGGACCTGCGCGCAAAACTCCACACACTCACACACCTAACCCAGGAGAATTTGCGGCAGGCCCAAGAACTGCAAACCTGCCTGTATGACAGGGGTACGCGCCTTACGGAGTTCGCACCGGGAGATAAAGATCTCGTACTGTTGCCCACATCGAGCTCCAAATTAATCGCCAAGTGGCAAGGACCCTTTGAGGTCACACGGCGAATCGTGGACGTCGATTATGAGGTGAGGCGAATGGACAGGGGTGGGGCGCTACAGGTTTACCACCTCAATCTGCTCAAACTCTGGAACAAGGAGGTCCCCGTGGCGTTGGTGTCGGTGGTTCCGAAGAAGGCGGAGCTGGGGCCGGAGGTTCAAAAAGGAACATTGACATTGCATACCACAGGATACTATCCTTTTTGACTTCCTGGTTTGTGCACTTCCTGGTTCCGGAGTTGTTTGCGCCGAGTCCTTTTTTTCCTGCGAGTGCTGGCGTTAATTACTAATCCTTTTTTAACTTTTTTCTACAAATAATTTTCCAGTATCCTCTTCATTTTTATTGTACTGTCGCTTTCATTTTTGTACTTTTCACTTTCACTTTCCTTTTTCCGTTTTTTTTCTTTCTCTCTCTTTCTTTTTTCGGAAGAACGCCGAGACCAGAAGCTTTCTTTTTCTCTCCTCCTGTGTAAAGCCCACAAGTGGATGCCATCCACATCGGATCTGCTTTAATATAAACAGATCTTAGATTAAGGTATGTGAATCTTTTCATCATGACACACCTTCAGCCTGTTCAGTGTGCTGAGTGCAGGATGTTTAGTCATTCTTCCTCCGTCACTAGTGATAGCTTTATTAGCTTTATTTGTGATAAGTGCAGATTAGTTAGCTCTCTGACGGCGAAGATTACAGTGCTAGAAGCGCATGTCCAGGCTTTAGAGAAGGTTAGTGAGCGTGAGAACAGTGTAGTTTCTGTAGGGGAAAGTCTGGATGCCCTAGGTGGAGTTAGTAATCCCCCAACTCCGGCATTAGAGCCCTTACAGCAGGGTGAATAGGTGACGGCTCGGCGGCATAAGCGTAGAGCCAAAGCTACCGCTGAGGCTCACCTACAGGAGCACCACTCCTCTCTGCGTCACCTGCCGAACGGGTTTGCTCTCCTTAGTGATGCACCCACTGAGAAACCTGAAAGAGCTCTGGTTATAGGGGACTCTATCATATGGCACGTGAAATTAGCTCAGCCTTTAGGGGCACCAGCAGCTTTAGTCAGGTGTATACCGGGAGCCAGGGTGCCGGACATAGCAGGTAATCTTAGGGTCCTAGGGAAGCACAGGTTCTCAAAGATAGTTATCCATGCAGGAGCTAATGATATACGCGTTTGTCAGTCTGAGGTTACTAAGAGTAACTTTGTAGAGGTGTTTAAATTAGCAAAGGCGATGTCCGATGCTGTAGTATGCTCTGGCCCCATCCCAATGCGGCGTGGCGATGTAGCTTACAGCAGGTTATGGTCACCGAACTGCTGGTTGTCCAGGTGGTGCTCTGAAAACAGTGTGGGCTTTATAGATAATTGGGCTAATTTTGAGGGCACTGCTGGCCTGTTAGGGCGGGACAGTATCCATCCCACTCGGGAAGGTGCTGCTCTCATTTCCTGCAGCATAGTTCATAGTCTCAGAACAGGCCTAGTTAATTTCTGACAATCCAGAGCCAAGGCCAGGGAGCAGACGAACAAGCTAAACCGACTGTCTGCGAGCTGCACAGAGTCGTCACTCAGGGTCCACAAGTTCCCCGAGCTCAACAAAAAGGTAGAAATTTTCAAAGAGTTTGTTCCAGTAACCTAATCAATATAAAATTAGATCATACTGACTGTACAGCTGCTGCCAGCACCTTTGATCTAAAGGTGGGGCTATTAAATATTAGATCTCTTACATCTAAAGCGCTAATGGTTAATGAACTCATTACTGATCAGGAGTTTAATGTACTTTGTTTAACTGAAACATGGATTAAGCCAAATGAATATATAACATTAAATGAAGTGAGTCCTCCTGGATACAGTTATATACACCAGCCTCGTCTAACTGGCAGAGGAGGAGGCGTTGCGGTTATTTATAACGATTATCTAGGTGTAACACAAAAACCTGGTTATAAATTTAATACATTTGAAGTTCTTCATACTCATATAATGTATGTAGCCTCGAAAAATAAGTCTACCCAGTTAATTCCATTGCTTATTATTTACAGGCCCCTGGGGCCATATTCTGAGTTTCTTTCTGAATTTGCAGATTTTATCTCAGATCTGGTTATTTCCTTAGACAAAGCATTAGTTGTCTGAGATTTTAATATTCACTTCGATAACCCAGAAGACCCTTTAAAAACAGCGTTTGTGTCCATCTTAGATTCAGTAGGGATTAATCAGAATGTCATAGGACTGACCCATAATGGTGGTCACACCCTTTAATACTAACATTGATTAAACGTAGACAATAGTCATACTTCCACAGTCTGAAGTTATCTCAGATCATTATCTCATCTCATTCAAACTATGTCTGAGTAATAATATATGCACCTCACCATGCTACTGTAGTAAACGTACTTTCACGTCAACTACTGCACAGAGCTTTATAAATGATCTCCCAGAGTTATCAACTTTGATTGGGTCACTGTCAGCCCCTGCAGAACTTGATCAGGCAACTGAATGCTTAGAGTCAACATTCCGCCATACCTTAGATAATGTAGCTCCTCTAAAAAAGAAAATGGTCAGAGACAAAAAATTAGCACCCTGGTATAATGATGACACTCGCACTTTAAAACAGACCACTCAAAAATTGGAATGTAAATGGCATCAAACAAAATTGGTAGTGTTCAAATTAGCGTGGAAGGAGAGCTTCCTGAAGTATAGAAATGCTCTTAGTGCTGCGAGATCAACATATTTCTCCTCCCTAATAGAAGATAACAAAAATAATCCTAGATTCCTATTTAATAGTGTAGCAAAATTAATGATGAATAAGTCCACTATAGACACATGCACACCTGCAGTATGTAGTAGCAACGACTTCATGAATTTTTTTAATGACAAAATTGAGAATATCCGACAAAAAATTCAAACTACTAATTTAAGGTCAGACAATGAAAGTGACCTTGTAGTTAACTATATAACTGTATCAGATCATCAGTTAGAATGTTTTACTCCGCTTAAAGAAACTGAATTACTTTCACTAATCTCTACATCAAAAGCCTCAACTTGCATACTAGATCCCTTAACTACACGTCTATTCAAACAGATAATACATGAAGTAATTGAACCGCTTCTAAAAATAATAAATTCTTCTCTTACGATTGGCTATGTACCCAAATCCTTTAAACTAGCAGTTATCAAACCCCTGATTAAGAAACCTAACCTTGATCCCTGTCTGCTGTCCAATTATCGGCCAATATCAAACCTCCCCTTTATCTCCAAGATCCTTGAAAAAGCTGTGGCACAACAGTTATGCTCATATTTACAAAGGAATAACATCAATGAAATGTATCAGTCAGGATTTAGGCCTCATCATAGCACAGAGACAGCACTGGTTAAAGTAGTAAATGACCTACTGTTGGCGTCTGATCAGGGCTGTGTCTCGCTACTTGTGTTGCTTGACCTTAGTGCAGCATTTGATACCATTGATCATTCCATTCTTCTGGATAGACTAGAAAATGTTGTGGGAGTTAAGGGAATGGCCCTCTCCTGGCTCAGGTCTTATCTAACTGATCATTATCAGTATGGTGATATAAATGGTGATATTTCTAGACATACTGAACTAAAGTTTGGTGTTCCACAAGGTTCTGTCTTGGGTCCACTGCTTTTGTCTCTATATATGTTACCTCTGGGTGTTATTATTCATAAACATTTTATTAGTTTCCACTGTTATGCTGATGACACACAGTTGTATGTCTCTGCAAAACCTGATGAGAGACACCAGCTTAATAGAATTGAGGAATGTGTTAAGGACATTAGACACTGGATGCTTATTAATTTCCTTCTGCTTAACTCTGACAAGACTGAAGTACTTGTGCTAGGACCACATACAGCTAGAAGCAAGTTTTCTGATTACACAGTAACTCTGGATGGCCTTTCTGTTTCTTCACATGCAGCAGTAAAAGACCTCGAAGTGATTATTGACCCCAGTCTTTCATTCAAAACTCACATTGATAACATTACCCAGATAGCTTTCTTTCATCTCAGAAATGTTGCAAAGATAAGAAATTTAATGTCATTGCATGACGCGGAAAAACTAGTCCATGCTTTCGTTACCTCCAGGTTGGATTACTGTAATGCCTTACTGTCTGGATGTTCCAATAAGTGCATAAACAAGCTCCAGTTAGTTCAAAATGCAGCAGCAAGAGTCCTTACTAGAACTAGAAAATATGACCACATCACGCCTGTCTTATCCACACTGCATTGGCTCCCAATCAAATTTCGTATTGATTATAAAATACTACTATTTACCTTTAAAGCACTAAATGGTCTCGCACCACAGTACCTGAGTGAACTTCTGCTCCTCTCTGACCCGCCACGCCTACTTAGATCAAAAGGTGCATGCTATCTGCTGGTACCTCGTATAGTGAAGGCTACATCAGGGGGCAGAGCCTTTTCTTACAAAGCTCCACAGTTATGGAACAGCCTTCCAAGTAATGTTCAGGAATCAGACACAGTCTCAGCATTTAAGTCTAGGCTGAAAACATATTTGTTTAGTCAAGCCTTTTGTTAATGGTGTTTATGAGGTAAAGGTGTAGATCTAGAGGGTCCTCAGACATAGAATGTTTTGGTAAACTGGGATGTATGGATGCTGTCAGTCCCCACTCACTTGGCTGGCTGCTTTATGTCCCGGGGCTCCCTCATGCCTGTGTTACCTTCTGGCTCTCCCCTTTTAGTTATTCTGTCATAGTTAGTTGCCGGAGTCCCTGCTTGTACTCAGTGCAATATGTATACTGTTCCTACTTATTCAGGTGACATTGGGCATACCTAACCACCTGCTTTTTCTTTCCCTCCCCCCCAAAAAAAAATCTGTCCCTCTGAGTTACATGGAGTCAACAGAAAATTTTTTGCTGGAGAGGGTGGAGACCTCGACTGGCTCTCGTAGCCTGCAGGGAATCGGCCGTCAGACATTCTGTCGCATGTCCCAGACCCGGTGAAATGTAACTGAATTGTCTTGGCCAGCCCTAAGGGTCCCATCTGCATCTCATCATTGCTGAGGAGTGTGCTCCCATCACCCAATCAAGCATCCAGCCAGAGCAGGTCATGATATTTTTTAACCATATTAACATGCCATTGTTAATATGGTTATGCCTGATGTCAAGAGACTCGTCTCTGTGAGCCTACCACACAGATTTAATACTTGTGTCATTTTTAGGGCAAACCTAACAACCTGTGTTTTCTTTCTCTCTCTTTCTCTCCCCCCAATCTGTCCCTCTGAGTTACATGTTGGTCCTGGGATTGAGATGCTGGCCTCTTCTGCCCCTCGGACTTGCTTGATCCATCCTGGTGCCCTGTGTCTGGTCGGAGTTTTATCGCATCGCTCCTGTGGAGGACGGCCCCATGAGGACAGTTGAGGGTTATACCTGGAGGATGCTCTGGATTCTTACAGTAATGCTTTTATGGCTGAGGACTACAGTTGACTTGCTAACTTTAGGACTGCAGTTGTCATGAACACTTTTGCACTCAAGTTTCCATCAATGAAGAGTTATAACATCAATGAAACTGTCTTCATGTTAAAACTGTTAATGTTATAGTCATGCTGTCTGTTGTTGCCCACATGAAGATGGGTTCCCTTTTGAGTCTGGTTCCTCTCGAGGTTTCTTCCACATGTCGTCTGGGGGAGTTTTTCCTTGCCACCGTCGCCACAGGCTTGCTCATTGGGGATAGATTAGGGACAAAATTAGCTCATGTTTTAAGTCGTTCAAATTCTGTAAAGCTGCTTTGCGATAATGTTTATTGTTAAAAGCGCTATACAAATAAACTTGACTTGACTTGACATACCTCTCCGGTCCCCTGTGGAGACCACCTCTCCCCGACCGAACTCGCGGAGGTCGCCCAGTTGCAGAATGAGTTTTCGGACATGTTCTTGCCCCTGCCCGGCCGCACCGACCTCATAGAGCACCACATTGAGACGCCCCCTGGGGTGGTAGTGTGCAGCTGCCCTTACAGGCTACCCGAACACAAGAAAAAAGTGGTTCGGGAAGAACTCGAGGCCATGCTCGAAATGGGCATTGTCGAGGAGTCCCACAGTGACTGCAGCAGCCTGGTGGTCTTGGTACCCAAGACCGATGGGTCGGTCCGGTTCTGTGTAGACGATAGAAAAGTCAACGCGGTGTCTAAATTCGACGCATACCCAATGCCTCGTATTGATGAGTTGCTCGATCGAGTAGGCATGGCTCGCTTTTACTCGACACTGGATTTGACAAAGGGTTATTGGCAGATCCCCTTGACTCCATTATCCCGAGAAAAAACGGCCTTTTCCACACCATTCGGCTTACACCAGTTTGTCACACTTCCTTTTGGGCTGTTTGGGGTGCCCGCTATGTTCCAGCGACTGATGGATAGGGTCCCTGCCCCCACGCTGCCTATGCGGCCGCGTACCTAGACAATATCATTATTTATAGTAATGACTGGCCGTGGCACCTACAATACCTGAGGGCCGTCCTTAGGTCGCTGAGGCGGGCGGGTCTCACAGCCAACCTGAAGAAGTGTGCAATTGGGTGGGTGGAAGCACGGTATCTGGGCTTCCATTTGGGCAACGGGCAGGTGCATCCCCAAATTAACAAGACAGCAGCAATTGCGGCCTGCCCGAGGCCCAAGACCAAAAAGGGGGTGAGACAGTTCCTGGGGCTGGCTGGCTACTATCCGAGGTTTATACCTAATTATTCAGATGTCACCAGCCCGCTGACTGATCTGACTAAAAAGGGGGCACCAGATCTGGTCCAGTGGATGGAGCAATGCCAGTGGGCTTTCTCTGAGGTGAAGGCTGCACAGTGCGGGGGGCCACTGTTACACTCCCCTGACTTTTCTCTCCCCTTTACGTTGCAGACAGACACGTTGGACAGAGGGCTGGGGGCCGTTCTGTCCCAGGAGGTGGAGGGGAGGATCGCCCCATCCTGTACATAAGCAGGAAGCTGTCGGTGCGTGAGGGGCGCTACAGCACCATTGAAAAGGAGTGCCTGGCGATCAAGTGGGCGGTCCTCGCCCTCTGCTACTACCTCCTGGGGCGCTCTTTCACCCTTTGTTTGGACCACGCACCCCTCCAGTGGCTCCACCACATGAAAGATGCCAACACGTGGATCACCCATTGGTACCTGGCACTCCAGCCCTTTAATTTCAAGGTGGTCCACAGGCCGGGGGCACAGATGGTTGTGGCAGACTTCCTCTCCTGTCAAGGGGGGGGGAGTCAGCTGCAGGCTGGATGGCTGCCCAGCCTGAGTCGGGTGGTGGGGGTATGTGGCAGCGGGGCCGTGTTCAAGTGTCGGTCTGTGACCGGAGGGCGGAGTCAGGGAAGGTAAGTGGCAGAATCACTGCACCTGATGTTGGTTAATCTGTGTTTGTGTCTTCCTCAGTGACCGTGCCCTATATAAGGAGAGAGAGAGAGCAGAGGAAGGAAGCTCCCTCCCAACAACAATACATGTGTGTGTGTAGAGTGTGTGATAGTGTGAGTGAGTGAGTGAGTGAGTGAGTGAGTGAGTGAGTGAGTGAGTGAGTAAAAGCTGAAAAGCTAAATTAGATAAAATAAAAACTTTTCTTTGTGGAACTTAATCCTGGCCTGCCATCTTTTTGTGCTCCACCCATACGAACTGCCACAGCCATTTACCAGGAGATTTTAGAGCACTTCATGTTTCCATCTCCTGACAAGCTTTTTGGAGATGCTGATTTCCTTTTCCAGCAGGACTTAGCACCTACCCACAGTGCCAAAACTACTACCAAATGGTTTGCTGACCATGACATTACTGTGTTTGATTGGCCAGCCAACTTGCCTGACCTGAACCCCATAGAGAATCTATGGGGTATTGTCAAGAGGAAGATGAGAAACACCTGACCCAAAAATACAGATATGCTGAAGGCCAATATCAAAGCAACCTGGGCTTCAATTACACCTTAGCAGTGCCACAGACTGATCACCTCCATGCCACACCGCATTGATACAGTAATTCATGGTAAAGGAGTAAAGGAGCCCCGACCAAGTATTGAGTGTATAAATGAATATAATTTTCAGAAGTTGGACATTTCTGTATTGTAAATCCTTTTTTGATTGATCTTGGGGAATATTCTAATAAATTGAGATACTGGATTTCTGATTTTTATGAGCTATAAGCCATAATCATTAAAATTAAAACAAAAAAGACTGTAAATATTTCACTTCACATGTAATGAATATAGAATATATGAAAGTTTACCTTTTTGAATTAAATTATGAAAAAAAGGAACTTTTTCATGGTATTCTAATTTTTTGAGATGCAGTAGTGTATATATATATATATATATATATATATATATATATATATATATATATATATATATACACACACACAGTGGTGCTTGAAAGTTTGTGAACCCTTTAGAATTTTCTATATTTCTGCATAAATATGACCTAAAACATCATCAGATTTTCACACAAGTCCTAAAAGTAGATAAAGAGAACCCAGATAAACAGATGAGACAAAAATATTTTACTTGGTCATTTATTTATTGAGTAAAATGATCCAATATTACCTATCTGTGAGTGGCAAAAGTATGTGAACCTCTAGGATTAGCAGTTAATTTGAAGGTGAAATTAGAGTTAGGTGTTTTCAATCAATGGGATGATAATCAGGTGTGAGTGGGCACCCTGTTTTATTTAAAGAACAGGGATCTATCAAAGTCTGATCTTCACAGCACATGTTTGTGGAAGTGTATCATGGCACCAACAAATGAGATTTCTGAGGACCTCAGAAAAAGCGTTGTTGATGCTCATCAGGCTGGAAAAGGTTACAAAACCATCTCTCAAGAGTTTGGACTCCACTAATCCACAGTCAGACAGATTGTGTACAAATGGAGGACATTCAAGACCATTGTTACCCCTCCCCAGGAGTGGTCAACCAACAAAGATCACTCCAAGAGCAAGGCATGTAATTGTCGGCGAGGTCAGAAAGTACCCCAAGGTAACATCTAAGCAACTGAAGGCCTCTCTCACATTGGCTAATGTTAATGTTCATGAGTCCACCATCAGGAGAACACTGAACAACAATGGTGTGCATGGCAGGGTTGCAAGGAGAAAGCCACTGCTCTCCAAAAAGAACATTCCTGCTCATCTGCAGTTTGCTAAAGATCATGTGGACAAGCCAGAATGCTATTGGAAAAATATTTTGTGGACAGATGAGACCAAAATAGAACATTTTGGTTTAAATGAGAAGCATTATGTTTGGAGAAAGGGAAACACCGCATTCCAGCATAAGAACCTTATCCCATCTGTGAAATATGATGGTGGTAGTATCATGGGTTGTGCCTGTTTTGCTGCATCTGGGCCAGGACAGCTTGCCATCATTGATGGAACAATGAATTCTGAATGATACCAGTGAATTCTAAAGGAAAATGTCAGGACATCTGTCCATAAACTGAATCTCAAGAGAAGGTGGGTCATGCAGCAAGACAACGACTCTAAGCACACAAGTCATTCTACCAAAGAATGGTTAAAGAAGAATAAAGTTAATGTTTTGGAATGGCCAAGTCAAAGTTCTGATGTTAATCCAATCGAAATGTTGTGGAAGGACCTGAAGCTAGCAGTTCACGCGAGGAAACCCACCAACATCCCGGAGTTGAAGCTGTTCTGTACGGAGGAATGGGCTAAAATTCCTCCAAGCCGGTGTGCAGGACTGATCAACAGTTACCGGAAATGTTTAGCTCCAGTTATTGCTGCACAAGGGGATCACACCAGATACTGAAAGCAAAGGTTCACATACTTTTGCCACTCACAGATATGCAATATTGGATTTTTTTTCCTCAATAAATAAATGACCAAGTATAATATTTTTGTCTCATTTGTTTAACTGGGTTCTCTTTATCTACTTTTAGGACTTATGTGAAAATCTGATGATGTTTTAGGTCATATTTATGCAGAAATATAGAAAATTCTAAAGGGTTCACAAACTTTCAAGCACCACTGTGTATATATATATATATATATATATATATATATATATATATAATTTCTCCTTCTCACCCCCGGCGGGGGGGTGGTATCCATGTCATCCTCAAGTTCGGGTCCTCTACCAGAGGCCTGGGAGTTTGAGGGTTCTGTGCAGTATCTTCGATGTTCCTAGGACTGCGCTCTTCTGGACTGAGGCTTCAGATGTTGTTCCTGGGATTTGCTGGAGCCACTCTCCCAGTTTGGGGGTTACTGCCCCAAGTGCCCCCACTACCACGGGGACCATGCAACCCTTGACCTTCCACATCCGTTCCAGCTGCTCTTTCAACCCTTGATACTTCTCAAGTTTCTCATGTTCCTTCTTCCTGATGTTGGCGTCTGCTGGGATCGCCACATCTATCACCACCACCCTCTTCTGCTCTTTGTCCACCACCACTATGTCCGGTTGGTTAGCCAGGATCTGTTTGTCAGTCTGGAAGCTGAAGTCCCACAGAACCTTGGCCCTGTTGTTCTCAGCCACCTTCTGTGGTATGGCCCATTGGGACTTGGGTACTTCTATTCCATACTGGTTGCAGATGTTCCTGTATACTATCCCAGCCACTTGGTTGTGCCTCTCCATGTATGCTGATCCAGCTAGCATCTTACACCCTGCTACTATGTGCTGGACTGTTTCAGGGGCTTCTTTGCACAGTCTGCATCTTGGGTCTGATCTACTCTGGTAGATCCTAGCCTCTATGGCTCTTGTGCTTATGGCCTGTTCTTGTGCTGCCATGATTAGTGCCTCTGTGCTGTCTGTCAGTCCTGCATTATCCAGCCACTGGTAGGATTTCTTGATATCAGCCACTTCCTCTATCTGATGGTGGTACATGCCATGTATATATATATATATATATATATATATATATTCTCATTATCTCTAGCCACTTTATCCTGTTCTACAGGGTCGCAGGCAACCTGGCGCCTGTCCCAGCTGACTACGGGCAAAAGGCGGGGTACACCCTGGACAAGTCACCAGGTCATCACACACACACACGTGTGTGTGTGTATATATATATATATATATATATATATATATATATATATATATATATATATATATATATATATATAATGTATATATTTACACACACACACACACACACACACACACACATACATACACCCACATATATATATATATATATATATATATATATATATATATATATGTATATATGTATGTGTATATATATATGTATATATATATAAACACACACGTATATATATATATATATATATATATATATATATATATATATATATATATATATATATATATATATATTATACACAGGTCAGTTATCACTGAAATTGTTTTACCCCTCTGCATCAAAAACAAGGCAAAACATGTGCAACTATACTACACACCAGGGTTTTAAACACTAATAGAATGATGGATTCTTTGTAAGTGTCTTAAAATTGACATTGGCAAAGGTGGCATTTATCTTGTGTCTTCATACTAATAAAAATAATAATTGTTGTTTTCTATAAAAACTCTATATGGACACATCACCATTACACCCATATGTGGAGCTACTCCAAACTGTTGCCAGAAAGTTGGAAGCACACAATTGTATATATTTGTGTACAAATGTATTTGTATGCTGTAATATTACAATTTCCATGAAATAGAGCTCAGCATGTTCCAGAATGACAATGCCTCTGTGCACAAAGTGAGGTCCAGAAGACACGGTTTGCCAAGGTTGGAGTGGATGAACTCCAGTGGCCAGAGCTCACCACTGCTGAACCTCTTTGAGATTAATTGGAACACCAACTGCACCCCAGACCTCCTCACCTGACATCAGTTCCTGACTTCATTCAGCTCTTGTGGCTGAATGAGCACAAATTCATACAACCATGTTCCAAAGTCTAATGGAAAGCCTTCCCAGAGCAGTGTAAGGGGACTACATCTGGAATGGGATTTTTTAAAATCACATATGGGTGTGATAGTCGATTGTCCATAAACTTTTGGACATTAATAACTTTTGGTGTATTCATGTTACAATAATGTCATCATATCACTATGTTTGAAGCACATATCAGGGATTGCATGAAGAGAAACTGGTTTGAAACCCACTTTTGTCATGTTAATTTATAGAGAGCCATTTTATATTATTATGCCATGCACACTTATATTTTTGAAAGTTATTTTAATTGGTTTCTGGCAAGACATTATACTGTATGAAGTATTTTTTACACACTACACCTTCTAAATGTGGTGGAGACAAAACTGGGCATATAACAAAGAGGTGGAGAGATGTCCCCAGAGTAAGTTATGGCAATGGATTAGAACATTGGTGTTGGGTTTTGAGTAATGACCACCAAAATGCTTTTTGAAGTGAGTGTATGTGCAATTCCTCAGGCCCTAACATTGATATTTTGTGAGTTGTTATGCACAGAGACTGTTTTTTAGAACCTGTCTCTTTGATTTTTATTTGTAATTTTGAAGAGCACTGAAGACTGGCACTTTAATAATCCGAGGGCTATGTGGTCAGAATTTTGATAACCACTGATCTCCTTTTCCCATTTGTCTCATTCTCATGCAAAAGTGCAAGGAGAACTGACTTTCAGACCTCTTTCGTCTCAGCGTCTCTCCTCTGCCATATTCTTTGACAATTCCCTGTGATATCCTTAACCTAAGACTGGCCTTTTTTAATGGAAAAAATACAGATTGTTACGCTCCAGGAGACACAGCACTGCAGAGGATAGTATCCTGTCTCATTTAACACACCTGATTCACCTTATAAACTAATTACCGGGGCCTTCATGGGCTGAATTTGATGCATTAGACGTGAAAGGAAACAAATTTTTGTCGAGCGTTGACATGCATGTGCTACCTAATTGAATGTATTCATAAAAGCTGAACATTTGTTTATAAAATGTATTGTTTCCCATATTCAAACTTGTTTTACAAAAACAGGCTTGTGAAACAGTGCTAGACAACATCAGATTGGAGATCTTAGTGTAAATGTCAGCAGGCATTACAGCACCTCCCGAGGAGCCTTATTGGAAATGGTATTTTGACACTGCTGACCATATGGCCTGGGTAATTAATGGCATGGTTTACATTTTGGCTTTCCCCCAAATTTCCTCCAGCAGACTTCTTTTTTCTCTTTTTATTTTATCTGTAATATACAGTATATGCAGTATAAAGGTTAGATCATTTTATTGTTAATCATTTTAGGTTCAGCAGTGATGCATAACCGATGTCTAGAACATATTCTTTGGGATTTCATACATTTCCAGTTGCGAATAATAAAAATGTTTCAGGCTGGATATTACAATTTTTCTTCTAGCCCCAAAGCAATTATATACTTATGAATGCGCAAAACCAATCATAGCCAAGAAACAGTCTCTATTTTCCTCCTTTATCTGTTAGTGTTTCTGACATAACTATAAACATTTGCTTAAATCGATTGTATTCCTGTTGACATGGGAATGAACTCCAGCCATCTTTTTCCTATTCCTCAGAGTGATGTGATTGACATCACCAAAGCACAGCTTGCATATTACATATGCATAGTTATGTGTATAGCAATGGTTCCTGGCAAGAGATCCTGTGGATTACACCCTGGAGATGCATTTCAACAGAAAAATGCTGGAAATGGTTACACCAATTAAGCCTCATCTTAACGATATGTGCCAGATTGTGGCAGAGGACACAAAAAGGTTATTTAAATAAAAGTGTGCTCTAAGTCACAGTATGATAGCCTGCCTGATAAAATTGATTTAAGGTAGACTACTACACATCAAAATCCCTTGTGTTGAATTAACATTAATGAAGTAAAAAAATAAAAAATAACAGTAACTTTAACACTGGGGATTATACTGTGTACACACAGCTACCCATAGGAACAGAGACTGATAATGTGAGTTTGATGCAAGATCTTTGCTTTTAGTTGAAATATCCTTTTCAAAAATTCAAGGTGACAAAAAACCTCAAGGGGAGTATATTTATCTCGCATCATCATGCAGTGCAATTATCCAGAATTTATTGTTTTAAGACTTTCTTGCATCTCATTTCTGAAGGGTAAAATAAACCTTTAACTCTTGTAGTCTTGTAGGAAGACACTCATGTCTGACAGCTGGATAAATGGCAGATCTCGTAAAATACAACAAAATTTGCATTTTAGAGCCTATTGCTGAATGAATGTCATTGATGTGCTCATAACTTCACAGGGAAATCAAGAAAATAACAGACATCCATCCATCTTCTACCACTTATCCGGATCTGGGTCATGGGGGTAGCAGCCTAAGCAGAGCAGCCCAGACTTCCCTCTCCCTGGCCACCTCCACCAGCTCTTCCAGGGGAATACCGAGGTGTTTCCAGGCCAGCCGAGAGATGTAATCTCTCCAGTGTGTCTTGGGTATGCCCCGGGGTCTCCTCCCAGTTGGACATGCCCAGAAAAACTCCCTTGGGAGGCGTCCAGAGGGCATCCTAACAAGGTGCCCGAATCGCCTCAACTGACTCCTTTCAATGTGGAGGAGCAGCGGTTCTACTCTGAGTCTCTCCTGAATGACCAAGCTTCTCACCCTGTCTCTAAGGGAGAGTCCAGCCACCCTCCAGAGAAAACTCATTTCGATTGCTTGTATCCATGATCTCATTCTTTCGGTCACTACCCATAGCTCGTCATAGGTGAGAGTGGGAACATAGATGGACCAGTAAATTGAGAGCTTTGCCTTTTGGCTCAGCTCTCTCTTTACCACCACAGACCAGTTTAGCGTCTGCATCACTGCTGACGCTGTCCTGATCCGTCTGTCCAACTCCCGCTCCCCCTTACCTTCACTCATGAACAAAACCCCGAGATACTTAAACTGTTCCACTTTAGGTAGCAAGTGACCCCTGACCCGGAGTAGGGACTCCACCCATTTCCGGCTGTGCGCCGTGGCCACGGACTTGGAGGTGCTGGTCCTCATCCCAGTCGCTTTGCACTCGGCTGCAAACCATCCCAGTGCATGCTGTAAGTCACAGATTGATGAAGCCAATAGGACCACATCATCCGCAAAAAGCAGAGACGTGATCCTGCTGCCACCAAACTGGACACCCTCCGTCCCTTGGCTGCACCTAGAAATTCTGTCTATAAAAGTTATGAACAGAACTGGTGACAAAGGGCAGCCCTGGCAGAGTCCAACATGCACCGAGAATGAGTCCGACTTACTGCCGGCAATGCAAACCAAACTCCTGCATTTTGTTATACAGGGTCCGAATGGCCCGTAGTAGTGGGCCCTGAACCCCATACTCCCGAAGCACCCCCCCACAGGGCACCACGAGGGACATGGTCATAAGCCTTCTCCAGGTCCACAAAACACATGTAGACCGGTTGGACAAACTCCCGTGCACCCTCCAGTACCCTTGCAAGGGTAAAGAACTGGTACAGTCTTCCATGACCAGGACGAAAACCGCATTGCTCCTCCTGAATCCAAGGTCCAACTATCGACTGGACTCTCCTCTCCAGCACCCCAGCATAGGCTTTCCCAGGGAAGCTGAGAAGTGTGATCCCTCTATAGTTGGAACACACTCTCTGGTCCCCCTTTTTAAAAAGGGGGACCACCACCCCAGTCTGCCAATCCAGAGGCACTGTCCCCGACCTCCACACAATGTTGAAGAGGCGTGTCAGCCAAGACAGCCCAACAACATCCAGTGCCTTCAGGAACACAGGAAGAATCTCATCCACCTCCGGAGCCCGGCCACCGAGGAGCTTTTTAACCACCTCGGCAACCTCAGCCCCTGTAATGGGTGAGTCCTCCCAAGTACCCTCAGACTCTGCATCCTCCTCAAACAACATGAAGGTGGGATTGAGGAGATCCTCAAAGTATTCCTTCCACCGTCAGATGATGTCACCAGTTGAAATCAACAGCACTCCATCAACGCTGTAAACATTCGGGACCGAGCACTGTTTTCCCTTCCTGAGCCACTGGACGGTTTGCCAGAATCTCTTCGAGGCTGACCAAAAGTCACTTTCCATGGCCTTACCGCAGTCCTCCCACACCCGAGTTTTTGCTTCAGTGACCGCCAGAGCCGCATTCCGCTTGGCCCATCGGTATCTGTCAGCTGCCTCTGGAGACCCACAGGCTAACCAAGCCCGATAGGACTCATCCTTCAGCTTGATGGCTCCCCTCACCATAGGTGTCCACCACCGGGTTCGGGGATTACTACCACAACAGGCACCAACAACCTTGCAGCTGCAGCTCTGCATGGCCGTCTCAGCAATGGAGGTGCGGAACATGGTCCACTCGGACTCAATGTCCCCACCCTCCCCTGGTATACAGTTGAAGCTCTGCTGAATGTGGCAGTTGAAGATCCTATGGACGGGAGCCTCCGTCAGACGTTCCCAGCATACCCTCACTACTCATTTGGGCCTGCCAGATCTGTCCAGCCTCCTCCCCTGCCATCTGATCCAGCTCACCACCGGGTAGTGGATCAGTTGATAGCTCTGCTCCTCTCTTCACCCGAGTGTCCAAGACATATGGTCATAGATCAGATAAAATGACTACAAAGTCAATCATCGATCTACGGCCTAGGGTCTCCTCATGCCACATGCACTTACAGTATGGACACCCTTATGCTTGAACATGGTGTTTATTATGGCCAAACCTTGCATGGCACAGAAGTCCAACAGCTAAACACCACTCGGGTTCAGATCAGGCAGGCCATTCCTCCCAATCACTCCCCTCCAGGTTTCACCATCATTGCCCACATGAGCATTGAAGTCCCCCAGTAAAACAATGGAGTCCCCTCGTGGTGTACTGTCTAGCACCCCACTCAAGGACTCCAAGAAGGCTGGGTACTCCGCACTACCATTTGGCGCATAAGCACAAATGACAGTCAGAGACCATTCCCCGACCCGAAGCTGCAGGGAAATGACCCTCTCATTCACTGGGGAGAACTCCGATGTTAGCTTGCCGAACTGGGGGGCTACCAATAGCACCACCCCTGCCTGACGCTGCTCACTCTTGGAAATTCCAACATAGAAGAGAGTCCAACCCTTCTCCAGGAAATTGGTTCCAGAGCCCAAGCTATGCATTGAGGTGAGCCCAACTATATCTTGTCGGTACCGCTCAACCTCACGCACAAGCTCATGCTCCTGTCCCACCAAAGAGGTAACATTCCATGTCCCAAAAGCCAGTTTTGTCTGCCAGGGATCAGTACGCCAGGGCCTCCGCCTTTGGCTGCCACCCAATCCACAGTGCAGTGGACCCTTACAGCACCTCCTGCGGGTGGGCGGTCCACAGGTGAGTGGTTCTGTGTTGTTCATTTAGGCTGGGCCTGGCCGTGCCCCAAGGACATAGGCCCGGCCACCAGGCGTTAGCCGATGAGCCCCTCCCCCAGGCCTGGCTCCAGAGTGGGGCCCTGGTATCCCTGGTCCTGGCGAGGGTACTCGGATACCCATTTTTAATATATCTGTTCAGTTATCAAGCTAGATCAATCTGTGATCAATTTACCAGCTTTATTTCTGACAATAATGCTGGATCATAAAAATGTGCTATAAATTCTGTGACCATTTTATATCTTAAGTAGTTAATACAGAATCCACAACAAAATGCAAAGGAAGATATGTTTAAGATTAAAAATTTAGACATTTTAGTCATTAATTCAGACAAAAAAAGCAATTTTTGAAATTTAGTATATTGAGTGCTCCCAACAGAGATGGGATACCAAATTGTAGCACATAATAATATTTGAATCACATTATATTTTAGCATATATAGCACTTTAAGTTCTACTTTAACAACCGTTTGTCAACATACTGTAGTGCTCTGTCACTTGATGTCAGCCTGTCATCAAAATTTACAAAAGCTGTTGGCCTTTCGAACAGATGCTTTTAAAGCAAGTTTTAATGCTCATGTAGGTTTTGGCTTGTTTTCATGAAGGGCTTATGTCATTAAGTATAAGTCTTTCCCAAACTTTATAATAATTGTGAGTAGTTTGGGAAGCAGTTATCTACAATTACCAAGCCTACTAGCTTATGGTAGCTACATTTTTAGCACTATGGGATTAGCTGAGAAATTTTCCCAGCAATCTAACTTCTCCAGTAATACACTTCTTTTTGAGCAAGCAACAAGTGACAAAACACTGCACCACTACCTTTCTCTTCATATACAGTGTCTTGCAAAAGTATTCATCCCCCTTGTTGTTTGTCCTGTGTAACAACTTTTGAACTTTGGGAAACAGAGGAACAGGAAGCAGGCTTCAGAACTGGTGAGTTCTTTTATTTTAATACACTTTTCAGTGCTCAAACATACACATGCATGATGGGGTGTCACAACTTGCTCTCTCATACCTGACTGTCTGAAAGACACACAGAGACACAGGTTAATAGACAGCCAGTAATTTGACACAGGTGCACCTCATCACATGTTACCAGCTGGTTTGACCTGCCTCCTCACAATTCACAGTCAATGCTCAACCATGCTCCCGCTGCCACATACCCCCACCGCCCGACTCAGGCTAGGGAGCCGTCTGGCCTGCAGCTGACTCCCCCCCTGGTGGGAGAGGTAATCTGCCACCACCATCTGCACCCCTGGCTTGTGGACCACCTCAAATTTAAAGGGCTGAAGGGCCAGATATCAACAAATGATCCACATGCTGGCATCCATCATGCAGTGGAGCCACTGGAATGGGGCATGGTCAAAACAGAGGGTGAATGGGCATCCTAGCAGGTAGTAGCGGAGAGTGAGGACCACCAGCTTGATGGCCAGAATCTCCCTCTCTACAGCACCAGACACTCCTCCCCCTCCACCACCTGGGACAAAATGGCCCCCATCCCTCTGTCCGACACGTCAGTCTTTAAAACAAAAAGGAGAGAAAAGTCAGAAGAATGCAACAGCAGGCCCCCACACAAAACCACCTTTACCTGAGCAAAAGCCCGTTCGCACAGCTCCGTCCACTGGACCGGATCTGGCACCCCTTTTTTTTAGTGAGGTCAGTCAGCGGGTTGGTGATGTCTGAAAAGTTAGGCATGAACTGCCTACAATAGCCAGCCAGCCCTAGGAACCACCTCACCCCCTTTTTGGTCTTGGGTTGCAGGCAGGCTGCAATTGCTGCAGGCTTATCAATTTGGGGACGCACCTGCCCATGACCTAAGTGGAAGCTCAGATACCATTGTGAAAAAAAAAAGAAATATGTTCACTTGTTTGGATCTAAGCAGGGAAAAATATCTTTATTGTTGGTTTCTCACTGCAAAAGAAACGCAGGACAAAGAAAATGGTTCTGGGTACGTGAGCCTCCCCTTCTTACAATGGTATTTTATAATCTTGTAATACATTATTTTAAAACCATAACCCAATCAGAAGCAAGAATTTAAACTCTTAACATAGAAGGAATTGTCCTTTTTCAACATATACAGTGGTGCTTGAAAGTTTGTGAACCCTTTAGAATTTTCTATATTTCTGCATAAATATGACCTAAGACATCATCTGATTTTCACACAAGTCCTAAAAGTAGATAAAGAGAACCCAGTTAAAAAAATGAGAGAAATATATTAGACTTGGTCATTTATTTATTGAGGAAAATGATCAAATATTACATATCTGCGAGTGGCAAAAGTATGTATGTGAACCTTTGCTTTCAGTATCTGGTGTGACCCCCTTGTGCAGCAATAACTGCAACTAAACATTTCCGGTAACTGTTGATCAGTCCTGCACACCGGCTTGGAGGAATTTTAGCCCATTCCTCCGTACAGAATAGCTTCAACTCTGGGATGTTGGTGGGTTTCCTCACATTAACTGCTCACTTCAGGTCCTTCCACAGCATTTTGATTGGATTAAGGTCAGGACTTTGACTTGGCCATTCCAAAACATTAACTTTATTCTTCTTTAACCATTCTTTGGTAGAACGACTTGTGTGCTTAGGGTTATCATCTTGCTGCATGACCCACCTTCTCTTGAGATTCAGTTCATGGACAGATGTTCTGACATTTTCCTTTAGAATTTGATAGTATAATTCAGAATTCATTGTTCCATCAGTGATGGCAAGCTGTCCTGGCCCAGATGCAGCAAAACAGGCCCAAACCATGATACTACCACCACTATGTTTCACAGATGGGATAAGGTTCTTATGCTGGAATGCGTGTTTTCCTTTCTCCAAACATAATGCTTCTCATTTACACCAAAAAGTTTTATTTTGGTCTCATCCATCCACAAAACATTTTTCCAATAGCCTTCTGGCTTGTCCACATGATCTTTAGCAAACTGCAAATGAGCAGCAGTGTTCTTTTTGGAGAACAGTGGCTTTTTCCTTGCAACCCTGCCATGCACATCATTGTTGTTCAGTGTTCTCCTGATGGTGGACTCATCAACATTAACATTAGCCAATGTGAGAGAGACTTTCAGTTGCTTAGAATTTACCCTGGGGTCCTTTGTGACCTTGCCGACAATTACACACCATTTTCTTGGAGTGATCTTTGTTGGTCGACCACTCCTGGGAAGAGTAATTTCCTCCATTTGTACACAATCTGTCTGACTGTGGATTGGTGGAGTCCAAACTCTTTAGAGATGGTTTTGTAACCTTTTCCAGCCTGATGAGCATCAACAATGCTTTTCCTGAGGTCCTCAGAAATCTCCTTTGCTCGTGCCATGATACACTTCCACAATATGTGTTGTGAAGATCAGATTGATAGATCCCTGTTCTTTAAATAAAACAGGGTGCCCACTCACACCTGATTAAGTCATCCCATTGATTGAAAACATCTGACTCTAATTTTGCCCTCAAATTCATTGCTAATCCTAGAGGTTAACATACTTTTTCCATTCGCAGATATGTAATACTGGATCTTTTTCCTCAATAAATAAATGACCAAGTCTAATATTTTTGTCTCATTTGTTTAACTGGGCTCTCTTTATCTACTTTTAGGACTTGTGTGAAAATCTGATGCTGTTTTAGGTCATATTTATGCACTGTAAAAAATGATTTGTTGTTTTAACTTAATTTGTACCCGGGCTGCCTTAAAATTTTGAGTTCATTGAAATTAATATAATAAGTTAACACAACAAGGTGAGCAATTTCAACTTACTATATGCATTTCAATGAACTCAAAACTTTAAGGCAGCCTGGGTGCTAACTTTTTTTAAGTTAAAACAACAAATTTTTTACAGTATGCAGAAATGTAGAAAATTCTAAAGGGTTCACAAACATTCAAGCACAAATGTATGTCTCTTTTAGGTATTCTTTACTGCTTTTTACTGGACCCAAGGGGATTCATACCATTCTTTTCCCTCATGTTTCACACGTATGCACATAGCATGAACCGCACACACCACACACAGTGAGAGAGAGACCACTGGGTTCATGAATGGGTCATGAACCCTGAACACATACAGGGCTATACTAAAAATTCCATTACACCATAATTCCACCTGCTCAATTGCACACCTCTTCAGGTTTGCCGTGAGCCTAGCACACCTCAGTGACCTCAGAACCACCCTCAGATGTTGTAGATACCACTGCCAATCATTATTGTAAATGATTATATCATCCAAGTAGACCGCTGCATACGCATTGTGGGGACGGAGAATTCGGTCCATGAGACACTGAAAGGTTGCTGAAGCCCCAAACAACCCGAAAGGAAGGGTGACAAACTGGTGTCAGCCAAATGGAGTGGAAAAGGCTGTTTTCTCATGGGATAATTGTCATGCTCCACCCCAGACTTCCATTCCGGAGATTTATCATCTCCCAGTTCAGTGCTAATCTGGATCTGGGATGCGACTTCCATCTTGCCGGCATTCACTTCCTGGTTTGCTCTGCTGTGTATAAAAAGGCTGTTCTCAGAAGGGGACTTTGCCAGAACGTCTTGTTGGTTTTTCACATCATCTCTGCACCATTATTGCTTCTTGGATTTTGCTTTCTGTTTTTACCTGTTTCTTGTCACAGTTTTTTGCACTACATTTTTGCCTTTTTTCATGTTTGTTGTGCTACGTTTTTGTCTCAAGATTTTTGTCTGGACTATTGTAACGTTCCCTACATGTGGGTGGAGCACAGAGGACGGCAGGACAGAGATCGGGGTAAACAGCGGCTTTATTGCCAAACTTTTCAGTCTAACAATCTGTATACTGTAATACACACAGAGACACACACGCACTAGCATCTTGTTCAGGGATGCTCCCCTCCGCTCTCACTCTCCCTCCTTAAATAGGGCGCAGTCACTGGGAAGACACACACAAACACAGGTTAATTGCTGTCAGGTGTAGTGATTCTGCCACTTACCTTCCCCGACTCCGCCCTCCTGTCACAGACCGGCGCTTGACCACGCCCCCGCTGCCACATACCCCCACCGCCCGACTCAGGCCAGGCAGCCGTCCGGCCTGCAGCCGACTCCCCCCCCCCGACGGGACAGGAAGTCCACCACAACCATCTGCGCCCCCGGCCTGTGGACCACCTTGAAATTGAAGGGTTGGAGTGCCAGATACCAACGGGTGATCCGCGCGTTGGCATCTTTCATGCGGTGGAGCCACTGGGGGGGCGCGTGGTCCGAACAGAGGGTGAAAGGGCACCCCAGCAGGTAGTAACGGAGGGCGAGGACCGCCCACTTGATCGCCAGACACTCTTTTTCAATCATGCTGTAGCGCCCCTCACGCACTGACAGCTTCCTGCTAATGTACAGGACGGGGCGGTCCTCCCCCTCCACCTCCTGGGACAAAACCGCCCCCAGCACTCTGTCCGATGCATCGGTCTGCAACACAAAGGGGAGAGAAAAGTCAGGGGAGTGTAAAAGTGGCCCCCCACACAGTGCAGCCTTCACTTCAGAAAAAGCCCGCTGGCATTGCTCCATCCACTGGACCGGATCTGGCACCCCCTTTTTAGTGAGGTCAGTCAGCGAGCTAGTGACGTCCGAATAATTAGGTATAAACCTACGGTAATAGCCAGCCAGCCCCAGGAACTGTCTCACCCCCTTTTTGGTCTTGGGCCTCGGGCAGGCCGCAATCGCTGCGGTCTTATTAATTTGGGGACGCACCTGCCCGTTGCCCAAGTGGAAGCCCAGATACCGTACTTCCACCCGCCCAATTGCACACTTCTTTGGGTTGGCTCTGAGCCCCGCTCGTCTCAGCGACCTAAGGACGGCCCTCAGATGTTCGAGGTGCCTCTGCCTGTCATTACTATAGATGATAATATCATCCAGATAGGCAGCCGCATAAGTGGCGTGAGGGCAGAGGACTCTGTCCATCAGCCGCTGAAACGTAGCGGGCGCCCCAAACAGCCCAAATGGAAGGGTGACGAATTGGTGTAAACCAAACGGTGTGGAAAAGGCCGTTTTCTCTCGGGATAGTGGAGTCAAGGGGATCTGCCAATATCCCTTCGTCAAATCCAGCGTCGAATAAAAGCGAGCAGTGCCGAGTCGATTGAGCAACTCGTCAATACAAGACATCGGGTATGCATCAAATTTAGACACCGCGTTGACTTTTCTGTAGTCCACACAGAACCGGACCGACCCGTCGGCCTTGGGTACCAAGACCACCGGGCTGCTCCAGTCACTGTGGGACTCCTCGACGATGCCCATTTCGAGTATGGTCTCCAATTCTTCCCGAACCACCTTTTTTTTGTGTTCGGGTAACCTGTAAGGGTGGCTACACACTACTACCCCCAGGGGCGTCTCTATGTGGTGCTCTATGAGGTTGGTGTGACCGGGCAGGGTCGAGAACACATCCGAAAACTTGGCCTGCAACTGGGCAACCTCCGTGAGTTGGGTTGGGGAGAGGTGGTCTCCACAGGGGACCGGAGAGGTGCATGATGCCAATGCCCTCTTTTGAACCTCCAGTCCCAGCTCCGCCTTCTCCGGGACTACCGACACCAACACCACGGGGACCTCCTCATTCCAGAGTTTCAGCAGGTTGAGGTGGTAAATTTGTAGTGCCCCACCCCTGTCCGTTCACCTCACCTCATAGTCGACGTCCCCGACTCGCCGTGTGACCTCAAAGGGCCCTTGCCACTTGGCGATCAATTTGGAGCTCGAAGTGGGCAACAGTATGAGTACTTTATCTCCCTGGGTGAACTCCCTAAGGCGCGTACCCTTGTTGTACAGGTGGGCTTGCCGTTCTTGGGCCTGCCGCAAATTCTCCTGAGTTAGGTGGGTGAGCGTGTGGAGTTTTGCGCGCAGGTCCATAATGTATTGAATTTCGTTTTTGCTTTGTGAAGGTCCCTTCTCCCAATTTTCCCGCAGCACATCTAGGATGCCGCGCGGCTTACGCCCATATAATAATTCGAATGGGGAGAACCCCGTGGAGGCTTGGGGAACCTCTCGCACTGAGAACAACAAGGGCTCGAGCCACTTATCCCAATTATGTGCGTCCTCACTTACGAATTTTTTCATAATATTTTTGAGGGTGCGGTTGAACCGTTCCACTAAACCGTCCGTTTGTGTGTGATACACACTGGTGCGGATCGGCTTAATCCCCAATAACCCATACAGTTCGCGCAGTGTCCGTGACATAAATGTAGTGCCTTGATCAGTCAGAATTTCTTTCGGGATTCCGACTCGGGAGATAACGTGGAAGAGTGCCTCCGCAATACTGCATCCTGAGATATTGTGCAGAGGCACTGCTTCCGGGTATCGCGTTGCATAGTCCACCAGAACTAATATAAAGTGGTACCCTCGTGCTGACCGATCTAATGGCCCGACCAGATCCATCCCAATTCTCTCAAACAGGGTCTCGATCAATGGGAGAGGGCGCAAAGGCGCTTTTGGAATGGCCGCTGGATTTACTAACTGGCATTCGCGGCATGCTGTACACCACCTACGGACATCGCTGCGAATCCCCAGCCAATAGAATCGGGCCATTATTCGGGCTAGTGTCTTATCCTGCCCTAAGTGTCTAGCCATAGGATTAAAGTGAGCTGCCTGGAATACCAATTCCCGGCGGCTCTTCGGAATCAAAAGCTGCGTGACTCGCTCTTTACTTTGAGTGTCCTGCGTCACTTGGTACAGCCTATCCTTCATAATTGCGAAGTAGGGGAAGGACGGGGTGGCATTCGGCTGGAGCGTTTGACCATCAATTACTCTCACTTGGTCAAACGCATGTCGCAGAGTCTCGTCTCGCGATTGTTCTAATGGGAAATCCGCAAGGGAAATCTAATGGGAAATCCCAATAGAGAGAGGAGGAGCCGGCGGCTCCTCACTCTGGCGCGGAGATGACGTAGACGGCTCTGTGACAGCTGCTCCCACCAAAGCGACCCCGGGACCTCCCCCTGTCAAATGGCAGGACCCACTCTTTACTAAGCGTGTCATTAACCCCCGAAATCCCGGCCAATCAGTCCCCAGAATCAAAGAGTGGGTAAGGCGAGGATTAACCTCCGCCTTCACTATAAATTTTTCCCCTCTGAAGAAAATGTGGACCGACACCAAACGGTAGCTTTGAACATCCCCGTGCACACACAACACCTTCACCCCCGTGCTCTCCCCAATGCCTCGTTTTGCACCAGACTTTGGCGAATTAAGGTCTGATTACAACCCGAATCCACCAATGCCTGATATGTAGCCCCTTGGATACTCACCGGTATGCAATACGCTCTGGCCCGATCGAGGGCGGCCTCAGGCGTGTCGGGGATCTGAACCACTGCGCCCACTTCCATTGCCGTACACTGTTGTTGAAGGTGGCCCGGCTCCCCGCAGTGCCAGCAAACCAGCCCGGGCTTTCCCTCTGCACTGGTGTTCTGGGGCTCGCTCATCTGAGGGGGGGGGGAGACAGACACAGAAGGGAGAAATGGGAGGGCACCGCGGGTGCGGCGGGCCGGCTGGGGTGGAGCCGGCCCCTGTCTCCGCGGTGGGGGAATGGGGCGAGGACAGGACACAGAAGGAGGGGGAGAGAGAGAGAGAGAGAAGAGGAGAGAAGGGTTGACGTCGTCTGCTGTCCTGCCACCGGAACAGCCACCAAATGATCCTCCGTCAGCTCGACTGCCTGATCCAGCGACGCCGGGCGGTGGCACTGGACCCACTCTGCGGTTCCTGCTGGTAAGCGGGCGATGAATTGTTCCAGCACCACCCGGTCGATGATCACCTCGGCGTCGCGGTCGTTGGACCTCAACCACCTCCAGCAGGCGTCCCGGAGCTGCTGGCCGAACGCGAACGGCCGGCCGACTTCCTCCAATCGCAGAGCGCGGAAGTGCTGGTGCTGTTGCTCCGGCGTGCACCCCACGCGCTGGAGGATGGCCTGGCGGAGGTCCGCGTAGGCCAGCCGGGGGTCGGTGGGGAGCTGTAGCGCGGCCAGCTGTGCCTCTCCCATTAGGAGGGGGAGGAGGCGCACCGTGCACTGCTCCATTGGCCACCCCGAGGCTTCCGTGACCTGTTCAAATAACGTGATGAACGCCTCGGGGTTGTCCTGCGGGCCCATCTTGGTGACGGTGAGGGGAGACGGGCCCGTGGCCGGAGCGCTGGTGGACCCCACTGACACGAGGAGGTGCCGGAACGCCTCGCGGTCTTCCTGCTGGGCCAGCACCAGGGCTTCGAAGCGCCACTCTTGTTCCTTCCGGAGTGTGACGAGCGCCTGGTGCTGGCTTTGCTGGGCCGTGGTGAGGGCGTGGACCAGGTCGGCGAACGGGGAGGATTCCATGGGGCTGCTTGGTTGGTGCTCCACTCTGGATCCCAGATTTCGGCACCACTGTAATGTTCCCTACATGTGGGTGGAGCACAGAGGATGACAGGACAGAGATCAGGGGTAAACAGCAGCTTTATTGCCAAACTTTTCAGTCTAACAATCTGTATACTGTAATACACACAGAGACACACACGCACTAGTGTCTTGTTCAGGGATGCTCCCCTCCGCTCTCACTCTCCCTCCTTAAATAGGGCGCAGTCACTGGGAAGACACACACAAATACAGGTTAATTGCCGTCAGGTGTAGTGATTCTGCCACTTACCTTCCCCGACTCCGCCCTTCTGTCACAGACCGGCGCTTGACCACGCCCCCGCTGCCACAACTATTTTTTCTGCTAGCGTTTTTTTTTGTCCTAGCCTGCCTTGGGTTTTTTTTGTCCCTAGCTTTTTCTGGATTATTTTTGGTTTACTTTTTACTCCTTTTTTATTATAGGATTTACTGGCCTGTGTTCTGCTCTTGGATCCTACTCACCACATCTCACCACCCATAACAATAATGGAGTCAAGGGGATCTGCCAATATACCTTTGTCAAATCCAGTGTTGAGTAAAAGTGAGTCACGCCTAACCAATCGAGCAGTTCATAAATGCAGGGCATCGGATATGCATCAAATCAAGACACTGCGGGGCTTGCACCCATACAGCAATTCAAAAGGGGAAAACCCGGTGGAGGTTTGTGGGACCTCACGCACCGTAAACAACAGAGGGTTGAGCCACCTGTCCCAATTTGTAGCATCCCCGTGAATGAACTTATGAATCATGTTCTTAAAGGAGAACTGAAGTCATTTTTAAACTTGCTTTATTTCTTAATTAATGTGTTATTACATTTTCTGTTTTAGTAACCTTATCTTGTGACTCGTATTGGCAACTAATTGCAATTAAATATTATACTTATTGGCCTATTCGGTTTTTAGCCATGTTGAATTTAGTTTGTTTGGTCCATGGCAGGCATCACTTATCTGCACGATCTTCACAAGACTTGTGCAAGACTTCAAAACAAAGTGTCAGCCAGGTGTCAGTGCCGCCATTTTGAAAACTGTTTTCCAAATGAAATATTGCACAAACACGAGTTTGTTAGGACTTGGACTGTTTTGGCCTCTCGAGGCCGCTGTTATTTCCTTTTCGTGTCATGTTTATTTTGGCCTCTAGAGGCCGCCACTGTTCCTGTGTTTTGTGTTTTTTTTGTTAATTGCCTGTTAGTCCTAATTATCTTCACCTGTGTCCTTAATTAGTTTGTGTATTTATACCCCTGAGTTCAGTCCTCTTGTCACGGAGTTTTTGTGCTGTTATGTTTATCTCCAGTTTCCTTTGTACTGTGTTTTTTGATCTTCTTAGCTTTTGTATTTTTGCACTTTGCTTTTCTTTTGGATTATACTCTTTGGTTTTTTTTTGTCTTTTGTTTTGCCCTGTATATAGTGTATATAGTTTAAATAAACCTTTTGATTCTTTTTCTACTTCCGCCTCACGCCTCTGCATTTGAGTCATCCCCCTGGTGGCCTAGTGGGGGTTTGCTGGATTATCACACCAACGAACCAGGTTCGAATCCCAGCAAAACCCTAACAGAAAGACTCCGTCATGACCGACTCAGCAGAGGCTGCTTCAACTGTCTACCCGGCCAACCTTCAGGGAATTATGGCAGCTTTGACACGCTTCGGAGCGACCATGGATGCTCATGGACGTACGCTCACCAGCCAACGTGAGGCCCTCGCTCGCCACGAGGAACTGCTTCAGCAAATTGGGAAAACCCTGGCACAGCTGACATTTGTCCTGTCCTGTGAGGTTTGCACCAGAACCAAGAACCCACGACAGCGTCCCCAGGGTCTCCTGCATCCTCTGACCATTCCCCGGCGTCCCTGGTCCCACGTGGCAGTCGACTTTATCACGGGTCTCCCTGAGTCACAAGGTAACACGGTCATTTTGGTCTTAGTTGACAGATTCTCCAAGGCCTGCCGCTTCATACCACTGTGCAAACTCCCCTCTGCTCTTGAAACTGCGAAACTTTTGTTTAATCATGTCTTCCGAGTCTTTGGTCTTCCACAGGACATCGTCTCAGACCGAGGGCCCCAGTTCTCCTCCCGAGTGTGGCACGGGTTCTGCAAGGTCATCGGAGCCACTGCCAGCCTCTCCTCTGGGTTTCACCCACAGTCCAATGGTCAGACGGAGAGGCTCAACCAGGACCTGGAAACCACCCTGCGAGGCCTGGCTATGGATAACCCGACATCGTGGAGCACCTGGCTGCCATGGGCGGAGTACGCCCACAACACCCTGCAGTCATCGGCCACCAAGCTGTCGCCATTCCAGTGCCAATTCGGGTTCCAGCCACCTCTGTTCCCGGACCAGGAGGAGGACGCGGGGGTGCCCTCAGTCAACCAATATGTGAGACGGTGTCGCAAGACCTGGAGCAAGGTCAGGAAGACCCTCATACAGACCTCCAGAACCAACCAGACTCAGGCCAACCGCCATAGAAGACCTGCACACGCTTTCTGCCCTGGGCAGCGTGTTTGGCTGTCCACTAAGGACCTTCCACTGCGGGTGGAGAACCGCAAGCTTGCTCCTCGCTACATTGGCCCCTTCAAGGTGGTGCGCAGGGTGAACCCTGTCTCCTACCGGCTCCAGTTGCCCCGGACTCTGAGGATCAACCCCACTTTCCATGTTTCCCTGTTACGGCCCGTACTGACGTCTACGTATGCCCCTGCCCCTAGGAACCCCCCACCCCCCCGCATCTTCCAGGGGCAGACTGTGTTCACTGTGAATCGCCTGCTTGACTCCCGCCGGGTCCGCGGCGGGTTGCAATATCTGGTGGACTGGGAGGGCTATGGTCCTGAGGAGCACTGCTGGGTTCCTGCTCGGGATGTCCTGGATAAAGAACTGTGTCGGGACTTCCATTCGGCCCATCCGGATCGCCCTGGGAACGTCAGGAGACGCTCCTGGGGGGGGGGGGGGTCCTGTTAGGACTTGGACTGTTTTGGCCTCTAGAGGCCGCTGTTATTTCCTTTTCGTGTCATGTTTATTTTGGCCTCTAGAGGCCGCCACTGTTCCTGTGTTTTGTGTTTCTCTCTCATTATCTCTAGCCGCTTTATCCTTCTACAGGGTCGCAGGCAAGCTGGAGCCTATCCCAGCTGACTACGGGCGAAAGGCGGGGTACACCCTGGACAAGTCGCCAGGTCATCACAGGGCTGACACATAGACACAGACAACCATTCACACTCTCATTCACACCTACGGTCAATTTAGAGTCACCAGTTAACCTAACCTGCATGTCTTTGGACTGTGGGGGAAACCGGAGCACCCAGAGGAAACCCACGCGGACACGGGGAGAACATGCAAACTCCGCACAGAAAGGCCCTCACCGGCCCTGGGGCTCGAACCCAGGACCTTCTTGCTGTGAGGCGACAGCGCTAACCACTACACCACCGTGCCGCCGTGTTTTGTGTTTTTTTTTGTTAATTGCCTGTTAGTCCTAATTATCTTCACCTGTGTCCTTAATTAGTTTGTGTATTTATACCCCTGAGTTCAGTCCTCTTGTCACGGAGTTTTTGTGCTGTTATGTTTATCTCCAGTTTCCTTTGTACTGTGTTTTTTGATCTTCTTAGCTTTTGTATTTTTGCACTTTGCTTTTCTTTTGGATTATACTCTTTGGTTTTTTTTTGTCTTTTGTTTTGCCCTGTATATAGTGTATATAGTTTAAATAAACCTTTTGATTCTTTTTCTACTTCCGCCTCACGCCTCTGCATTTGAGTCATCCCCCTGGTGGCCTAGTGGGGGTTTGCTGGATTATCACACCAACGAACCAGGTTCGAATCCCAGCAAAACCCTAACAGAGTTTAAATGACGATTACTGCCTACTTTTTTCAAACTTTCCTGATTGCTATCAAAACATCCAGCTTGATTACATCAGTATTCAAAAGAGGGCGCGTGCGTCTTTTGACAACATTGGCAGATGTTGTCACTTTGATTTCCACTGTATGTTTTACTTCCATCCTACGATGTGTTGCACAGGTCTCAATGAATCTTGTTCATGGCCATTGCTTTGATATATGGACTGATATATTACATAGCATATTTCAAAACTCATAACTTGCTATTGCAGTGACAAAATAGCTATCAAAAATGCATTCCTATATTTAATAAAATGAGAAATAGAATTTTGATTAAAAAATTGCCTTCAGTTCTCCTTTAAGTGTTTGGTTAAATCGTTCAACTAGCACTGCTGTTTGCAGACGATAAACGCTAGTACAAATTGATTTACTCCCCAATAATTCATATAATTCACGCAGTGTGCGTGACATAAACGTAGTGCCTTGATCAGTCAGGATTTCTTTTGGAATCCCAACTCAGGAGATAACGTGGAAGAGTGCCTCCGCAACACTGCGTGCTGAGATATTGTGGAAAGGCACTGCTTCCGGGTATCGTGTTGCATAATCCACAGTGACTAATACAAAGCGATACCCATGTGCAAATTGATCTAATGGCCCTATAAGATCCATGCCAATTCTTTCAAAGGGGATCTTTATTAATGGCAATGGGTGCGATGGCACTTTTGGCGTGGCCATGAGACGATTCAGTGTTTTATCTTGCCCCAAATGCCCAGACATAGAATTATGATGAGCCGCATCAAATAAAAACCTGCTCCAATGGGAAGTCCCCCAAGGGAGTCCCCCAAGATGGAGGAGGACTTGCCCAACTCTCTGTCATCATGACGTGGAGCTTATGCAGATGTGCCTGAGACCACCTCCCCAGCTAACATTGCAGCAGGATTCCCCCATGACATGTTACTGCAGAACTCACCTACTACTATTTGTTTCATTTGTGTCTACCATTAGTGTCACTCACCCACCGGTCACCAGGATCGGTGGGTGAGTGAGAGTTGGACTAACCGCAGTCTCTACGCAATGCTTTTCTCCCTGGAAATGGATAGTGACGGGCACCAGCGGATATTTGTTTATATCACCATGCACACACTTCACCAAATGTGCATTTTCCTGTGCCCCGCATTGAGTCAGGCTTTGATATATGGAGGTCTGATTACAACCTGAATTCACCAAAGCCTGACGTGTACCCCCTTGAATAATCACAGTTATCCTGTATGCCCATGCTCAATCAGGGGAAGCCTGAAGTGCATGTGGATGCAAACCAGTAGCCGCACCTCTTTGCAGAAGTGCTGATTCCCCACCTTTGCTTCGCACTCACGGACCTTCCCGGGCCCGCTCACGGTTCTGGTGGACATGGATGAGTTCAACTGTGGAGAGAGAGAGAGAGAGAGAGAGAGAGGGTTAATGGTGGCACAAACACAGGAGGAGAAGGGAGAGTAGAAACAAGAGAATAAACATGGGTGCGGGGAGCGGGTTTCAGGGGAGTTAGCCCCTGTTTCTGTGGGGCTGGGGTAGGGGAGGGGGAGAAGAAGGAGCGGAAGAAGGAGAAAGCAAAAGTGAGAGAGGAAGTGGTAGCACAGCCTGCTTCCAGATATGTGGCAGATCACAGAATCCAGGGACACATGTCGGCCCGGGGGCATTTTGAGTTATTGACAGATTCAGAAAGTACAGTTTCTAAGCTTTCCAATGATGCCTTCCATGTGGAGATCTGACAATATTTGAAGAATGTGTGGCCTTTTGAAAGTGTATACTTCTTAAAACAGAAAAGGGAGAAAATCGCCCTCAAAGTTTTCCATCTCAGCTACTCTGGGTGTAGGGCGGGCACATAATGGTGCTCATTTGCATGACATTAAGGAAAGCCCTACCCCCTACGAGCTAGCACGATACTACTTTCATGTAAACAAAGATCACCACGTCAATTTTCCTTCATGCAAAATATGCCCAACACAATTATGAAGTACAAAAATAAGTCCTAAAGTCCTAAAGTCCTTAACGTTTTGTGGTTGAAAAATTACTCACACCGTAAGAAAGAAAGATAGCATGATGATGACACAACTAACACAACACTAGTTTCATGTAAAGCCTCGGTCACAACCGCCCGTATGTGCTCCTACAGCCGGTCTACATGCAAAAAACGTAAGAAACACACGGAGAGCGCGCATGAAACGCATGAGAGCGCGCTTGTGATGTGATGATTTTCGAGCCGCAGACCGGCCGCAGAGGTTCTTTGTCATGTCAAACAAACTCTATGGGCGTTTACATTTTTTTCAGGTTGCAAGACAAACTTACGGCCAACGCGCGTCTTTCTCCGTGAACAAAAAAAAAAAACCGCAGCGATTTGGGAAACGCCAAAAATCACACGGCCAAAAAATCATACGTCCGGTTGTGACCTAGGCTTAACCAAACCGCAACACTCTCCGTTACATGCAAAAATAACCACACAGCCTTAGATTAATAAACTTACCCCATCAGAAAGAGAAACGGCGCCTTGCACACACCAATGCCTCCGATGGAATGTAATCCTAGAACGGTCTGTGTATCATCCAATCATTCAAGTATTCCATTCAATCTGGAAAACGAGGTTGCGGTTTTTTTTGCTAGAAATGGTGATCTCCGATGTAAATACCGTGTGTCTGTTTGCTTCGCGGTGTTTGCTCCTCTGCGCTCTGTTTAGTAACTCATTCCATAGTGAAATCACACGCCTGTATGCAGTTAAGTAGCCATGCGCTCAACTCGGATCATACAGCTGATTCGTGGAAAAAAAAAACAAATGACTTAAATCATCATGTGAATGGCCCATATGGTAATTTACCCACACCCCCCAGCAGGCTACAGTCCTGACAAAAATGAGACAATTTGCAACAAAAAATGTATGCTTTTCCAACAAAACAATCTATTATCTGAAATACTGATTGCATTCTTCAAGATCTCAACTTGCACATGCTGGAAAAAAACAAAAATCACAAATTTCGAAAAAAAAATGCTTCTTTTGCGATTATCTCGGATTCGTTTTGGCCGACATGTGTCCCTGGATTCGGTGAGGGGTCACATATGCCATCAGATGATCCTTGGCCAGTCAGACCACTTCCTCCAGCGATGTTGGTAGGTGACACCGGATCCATGCTGATGTCCCGCTCAGTGGCTGGCCAGCGAACTGCTCCAGTGTCACTCGCTCGATGATAGAATCGATGTCACCCTTGCCGGCCAACAGCCAGTGTCGGCAGGCATCTCAGAGCTGTTGGGTGACCGTGAACAGCTGGCCCACTTCGCCATAGGTCAGCACGCGGAAGTGCTGGCGCTGCTCTTCTGGGCCACATCCGAACTGCTGTATGATGGCTCGCTTCAGGTGGGGGTACTCCAGCATGATGGTGGCCAGGAGCTGTCGAGCCATAAGCTGGGCTTCCCCCGACAAGATTGGCAGAAGATGAGCTGTCCACTGAGAGGTTGACCACAAGCAACATGCTTGTGAGATGAGAGGTTGACCTCCGCAACATGAGAGGTTGACCTCCGCAACATGCTCAAACAGCTCGAGGAAGGCAGTGGGGTTGTCCTGCAGGCACAACTTCACCAGCTGGATGGGCACATTGGTTGCAGGAATGATCACTGGAGCACCGGCAGACTGGATCCAGCTCCATATCACCTGCCGGTCCTCTGCCTGGGCTTCGAGCAGAGCCTGGAAGCGCCGGCCCTGATCTACTGTCAGCACAACGAGGGTGTGCTGCTGGCACTGGAGGTCATCGATGAGTGTTTGGAGGAGCTCTTTGATTGGTTTGGATCCCATGACGGAGTATGTTCCTCAGTCCTGGGTTTCGGTACCAGTGTAACAACTTTTGAACTTTGGGAAACAGAGGAACAGGAAGCAGGCTTCAGAACAGGTGAATTCTTTTATTTTAATATGCTTTTCAGTGCCTGAACATACACATGCACGACAGGGTGTCACAACTCTCTCTTGCTCATTCCTGACTGTCTGAAAGGCACACAGAGACAGAGATTAATAGACAGCCAGTAATTTGACACAGGTGCACCTCATCACATGTTACCCGCTGGTTCAACCTGCCTCCTCGCCATTCACAGCTGACGCTCGACCACGCCCCCACTGCCACATCCAGTTTTGGTGCATTAAAAGCTGGGATTAAAATGGACTTTTTTGGGGGGTTAACACCATTTGATTTACACAACATGCCTACCACTTTAAAGGTGCAAATTGTTGTTGTTGTTTTTTTATTCTGTCACAATAATTATGATTTAAAAAAAAAACAAATCCGGAGTGTGCATACGTATTCACCCCCCAAAGTCAGTACTTTGAAGAGCCACCTTTTGCTGCAATTACAGCTGCAAGTCTCTTGGGGTATGTCTCTATTACCCCTTTTCCACCAAATCAGTTCCAGGGCTGGTTCGGGGCCAGTGCTGGTGCTGGTTTACAACTCGTTCAACTTGCGAGCCAGCTGAGAACCAGTTTGCTTTTCCATAGCTCGCAGTGCTAAGGGAAGCCACGCCATTACGTCGCTGTATACGTCAGTTACGTCACTGTATACATCAGTTATGTCGCTATGTTTGCATAAACCTTGGCATGAATATCGAAGCAAAAACAACACGGAAGAAGCAGCAGCAGCAACAACAACAATAATAATGGATGACTTCGCATTTGTACAGCTGCTGCTTCTCGTTGCTTAAAAATGGTGATCTTTCATGGTCTTGTTATTGTTGTTGGTCTTAACAACTCCGACCCCCTGCTGACATACGCAGTTCTTTCCTCTGGCCCAGCAAAGAGCTGGTGCTAGCCTGGAACCTTTTTTTTCTGGCCCCAGAGCCAGTTCTTTGTCAGTGGAAACAGAAAACCCGGTTCCAAACTAAGCACTGGCCCCGAACCAGCCCTGGAACTGCTTTGGTGGAAAAGGGGCATATTAGATTAGAACATCTAGCCACTGGGATTTTTGCCCATTCTTAAAGGCAAAACTGCTCTAACTCCTTCAAGTTAGATGGGTTGCATTGTCGTACAGCAATCTTGAAGTTATGCCACAGATTCTCAATTGGATTGAGGTCTGTGCTTTGACGAAGCCATTCCAAGACATTCAAATGTTTCCATTTAAATGTCTCCAATGTAGCTTTAGCAGTATGTTTAGGGTCATTGTTCTGCTGGAACGTGAATCTTCTTCCCAGTCTCAAACATCTGGCTGACTCAAACAGATTTTCCTCCAGAATTGCCCTGTATTTATTGCCATCCATCTTTCATTCAATCCTGACCAGCTTTTCTGTCCCTGCAAATGAAAAACATCCCCACAGCATGATGCTGCCACCACCATGATTCACTGTAGGAATGGTGTTCTCAGGGTGATGGGAAGTGTTGGGTTTGCACCACACATGGCATTTCCCACGATGGCCAAAAAGTTAAATTTTAGTCTCATTTGACCAGAGAATCTTCTTCCATGTGTTTGGGGAGTCTGCCACATGCTGTTGGGCAAACTCCAAATGTGTTTTCTTTTTTTTTTCTTTAAGCAATGGCTTTTTTGCTGGCCATTCTTCCATAAAGTCCCGCTCTGTGGAGTGTATGGCTTAAAGTGGTCCTATGGACAGATAGTACCATCTCTGCTGTGGATCTTTGCAGCTCCTTCAGTGTTATCTTTGGTGTCGTTGTTGCATCTCTGATTAATGCCCTCCTTGCCCAATCTGAGAGTTTTGGTGAGTGGCCTTATCTTGTCAAGTTTGTAGTGGTACCATATTCTTTCCATTTTGCTATAATGGATTTAATGGTGCTCCCTGGGATATTCAAAGTTAGGGATATTTTTTTATAACCTAACACTGATCTATACTTCTCCACAACTTTGTCTCTGACCTGTGTGGAATGATCCTTGGTTTTCATGTTGCTTGCTTAGTAGTGTTGCAGAGTCAGGGTCCTTCCAGAACAGGTTGATACTGTATATACAGACATCATATAACAGATCATGTGACACTGATTGCACACAGGTGGATGTAAATCAACTAATTATGTGACTTATGACGTTAATTGGTTGGACCAGCTCTTATTTAGGAGTTTCATCCAAAAGGGGGTGAATACCTATGCACACTCCAGATTTCTGTTTTTTCAGCTTAATTATTGTTTGTGTCACAAAATAACCCCAAGCAATTAGTAAATTTTTAGTGGTAGGCATGTTGTGTACATCAAATGATGCTAACCCCCAAAAATCCATTTTCATTCCAGCTTGTAATGCGACAAAACAGGACAAACACCAAGGGGGATAAATACTTTTACAAGACACACAAACATACGGTACATACATAATATATATATATATATATATATATATATATATATATATACACACACAAACATACTGTGTGTGTGTATACACTCTTAGAAAGGATGTGTTGTAACTGACAAACTGTGTTAAATTCTTACATGTCACTGGGCAAGTTTTGGGACAGTGTTTGTTGTGTGCATTTTGACACCTTCGCTGTGTAAATGATTTTAACACCCTGAATGTGTCAGGAAGGTCAACACAAACTCTGTGTGTAAACATGTAATATTAAAACATTATGTCCTATTTAAAGCAAATCAGTCTCCACACATTTTATTGAATGGTGTGAACAATTGCACAGGTTGTGTTAATTTTCAAACTACACATAACTATGCATAAAACAGCTGATACATTTAGGGGAGAGTGGGGAAACTTGTGATAAGTTTTAAGCTATTGCAGATTGTGTGAAATTCTTTGCAGGTAGCGGTCAAATTCATATTGCATTAGAGAGTATTTACTACAGTATCTTACCCAGTGGCGGCTCCTGAATTTTTTTTCAGGGGGGGCAATTTTCCCCCGTTATGTCTACATGGACCGTAAATGTCCACAGGACTGAAGTAAATTGACCTAGGTAGCAAATCAATTGGCCGAACTTGTTTTTGCCTGGTAAATTCAGATATCAATATAGACAATATCTCTTCTCTCCACTAGGTGGCAACACTAAACAAGTTTAAGGTGGCAAACTAAGGTAGCCTAGTAAACTAGACCCACCCGCCTAGCGGCCAAAAATATTTTTGCCTACGAGTGGCAAATATTCACATTTAGTCTGGCTTGCCAGGCTAAAACTAAGGAAGATTCATTGTGAAGCCTTCAAAGCAAAACATTTGGCATCACAATCAATTAATATTACATTACTCATTTATTTTCTCATATTATTCCAGTATTCTATAATAAGTAGACACAAATTCTTAATTATAAACATATTCTAATTTCTTCAATTCTAAAGAATGCAATTAAAGTGGCAGGATATAAATCCAAAAGTGTTTATTTAAGTTTTGAAAAAGATGAAGAAAAGCATAACCATCAAACAAACATGTGCAGCTTAATTATGTGTTTTTTTTATATTGAATTGCACCATTTTAACAACAAATAATTCTAAATAAATTCTGCAGTTTTTTTCCCAAGAATTCCTCCAGAAAGCCATGCCTTAAAAGGAGATTTAAAGTATTACAAGCATGTCAATGAACACAAAAGGCTTTAGTTATTTAGCTATATACACACAAGGTTACACAAGGTTTTGTAGTCAGTGCAACTTGGCTTAACAAGTTGGAAAAAAGGTAAGGTGCTGCTGGCTCCAATGAACACATACTGTACAATATATAAAAACTGAAAATATGCTTAATTTACACCAAGTCAGAGAGAACTTGAGGCTACTGAAATATTCCAAGCATGGCAATGTTAAACTGCCATTGGTAAAACAAAAACATGGCAATGTTAAACTGCCATTGGTAAAACACACACACACACACACACACACACAAAAACAACTTTTGCCTAGTAAATTCAAATATCAGATACCACTGTACCGTCTGCTGTGCTACTTCCAGAGTGGAAGAGAATGCAAGGGTAGCAAAAACGAGCACTGACTACATCACAGCCAGCTAGCCAAGTTTTCTGGTGGTACCAGTTCTTCTTAAAACCTCTTGAGTAGGTCTTCTCCCCCTTCGTAGACACTTGCTTGATGTTTAAATTCGGTCTAGAAGGTCCTAGCTGTTTGATTGCTGTTTTCTCCTCATTGGTACGACGACTAAAGGGAACTTCTTTCAGAGACGCTATCGTATTGTTGCACTCAACACTCGCCGCCATCTTCATAGAATGTTCACACATTTCCCGCGCAAGTTGCGTTTTCCAGCCCAGTTCAAAACCCACCAAAATGCACTTAAAATCAATCTGGCAACACTTGCGTGGCGCAACAGGCGTATGATGTAAGCACGCTGCTTGTGCGAGCACATAAAACCTAATAGAAAATGCATTGGGAGCATGATTTTCGAAAAAAACGTATGTACCATTAGTGTCAGTGGGAGATTTTGGGGCAAATCTGAACCTGACAGAAATCGCCCCAAAAGGGCGTGGCTACACCAGGCACGACCTTAGCCTGATTGGACAATGACATTACTGTTGGTAGTAGGAGTAGATAAAAAAAAAATCTCCCTCCCTGTTTGGGAGTGCATCGCCCAAATCGCCCCTATTAACGAGCCGCCAGTGCTCTTACCACAACATTAGTTTCTCAGCTTGTCACATACAGTGGTGCTTGAAGGTTTGTGAAACCTTTAGAATTTTCTATGTTTCTGCATAAATATGACCTAAAACATAATCAGATTTTCACACAAGTCCTAAAAGTAGATAAAGAGAATCCAGTTAAACAAATGAGACAAAAATATTATCCTTGGTCATTTATTTATTGAGGAAAATTATCCAATATTTCATATCTGTGAGTGGCAAAGGTACCTGTATGTGAACCTCTAGTGTTAGCAGTTAATTTGAAGGTGAAATTAAAGTCGGGTGTTTTCAATCAATGGGATGACAATCAGGTGTGAGTGGACACCATGTTTTATTTAAAGAACAGGGATCTATCAAAGTCTGATTTTGACAACACGTTTGTGGAAGTGTATCATGGCACAAACAAAGGAGATTTCTGAGGACCTCAGAAAAAGCGTTGTTGATGCTCATCAGGCTGGAAAAGGTTACAAAACCATCTCTAAAGAGTTTGGACTTCACCAATCCACAGTCAGACAGATTGTGTACAAATGGAGGAAATTCAAGACCATTGTTACGCTCCCCAGGAGTGGTTGACCAACAAAGATCACTCCAAGAACAAGGCATGTAATAGTCGGCGAGGTCACAAAGGACCCCAGGGTAAATTCTAAGCAACTGAAGGCCTCTCTCACATTGGCTAATGTTAATTTTCATGAGTCCACCATCAGGAGAACACTGAACAACAGTGTTGTGCATGGCAGAGTTGCAAGGAGGAAGCCACTGCTCTACAAAAAGAACATTGCTGCTCGTCTGCAGTTTGCTAAAGATCACGTGGACAAGCCAGAAGGCTATTGGAAAAATGTTTTGTGGATGGATGAGACCAAAATAAAACTTTTTGGTTGAAGGAAAACACTGCATTCCAGTCTAAGAACCTTATCCCATCTGTGAAACATGGTGGTGGTAGTATCATGGTTTGGGCCTGTTTTGCTGCATCTGGGCCAGGACAGCTTGCCATCACTGATGGAACAATGAATTCTATACCAGCAAATTCTAAAGGAAAATGTCAGGATATCTGTCCATGTACTGAATCTCAAGTGAAGGTGGGTCATGCAGCAAGACAATGACCCTAAGCACACAAGTCGTTCTTCCAAAGAATGGTTAAAGAAGAATAAAGTTAATGTTTTGGAATGGCCAAGTCAAAGTCCTGACCATTATCCAAACGAAATGTTGCGGCAGGACCTGAAGCAAGCAGTTCATCTGAGGAAACCCACCAACATCCCAGAGTTGAAGCTGTTCTGTACGGATATATAGGCTAAAATTCCTCCAGACTGCTGTGCAGGACTGATCAACAGTTACCGGAAATGTTTAGTTGCAGTTATTGCTGCCCAAGGGGGTCACACCAGATACGGAAAGCAAAGGTTCACATATTTGTGCCACTCACAGATATGTAATATTGGATCTTTTTCCTCAATAAATAAATGACCTAGTATCATATTTTTGTCTTATTTGTTTAACTGGGTTGTCTTTATCTACTTTTAGGACTTGTGTGAAAATCTGATGATGTTTTAGGTCATATGCAGAAACAGAAAATTCTAAAGGGTTCACAAACTTTCAAGCACCACTGTATCCTTAATTTTTTGTCTTTTTTTTTTGCAGGACGACCTGAGACAGTTGGAAAGGAGTCAGTTGATGTGATTCAGGCACCTTGTTAGAATGCCCCCGGACGCCTCCCAAAGGAGGTTTTCTGGGCATGCCCCACCAGGAGGAGACCCCGGGGCAGACCCAGGACACACTGGAGAGATTACGTCTCTCGTCTGGCCTGGGAACGCCTCAGTATTTCCCTGGAAGAGCTGGTGGAGGTGGCCGACGAGAGGGAAGTCTGGGCTGCTTTGCTTAGGCTGCTAACCCCACGACCCGGATCTGGATTTAAGCGGTAGAAAATGGATGGATGGATGGATGGATGGATGGATGAATGGACCTGAGACATTGAGGGGAGATATGAGACATTATGTTGGGAGACTTAGGACATAGTGGAGGAGACATGGAACAAAAAATACCTAGGCCTACATGTTTAATTTTTTATTTATCATCAAATTTGTAACATATGAACTGTATGAACATAGTGCTGGTACAGCAATAGAAAAATGTCACTTTACTCAAATCTGACAAAGCAGCTAGACAAAACAGTTCCACTCTCAAGAAGGAATGCAGATCTTAATCCTCATGCAGGTACACATCCACATTTTTAACAAAATGTTTTAAATACTTTTCTATTTTTAAAGCACAAGAAAAAACCTGTAACATGAACTGTCCCATCTCTCCCCATCTGGCCATTTTGAAACAAAAAAAAAAATCCTTAAATGTTGTTCCCCAGAATTTAAATGTAATAAATAATACTTAATTCCTAACAAATCCCAAATTCACCAGCATACATCACACCACAGAATGGAGGTGGACTGCAAGAGAGAAAATATTTTTGTTTGACAAAAACATTTAACTGCATAAACTTTACTGCAGTGTCTAGCTTCGTGGCTCCAAAAGAAGTAGGTTACTCTAAGGGGCAACTTCTTTACATCTAACTTCTGATGTAATCTAAAACCTGATTGGTTGAAATTTATTTCTGGGAATAGAAACTGTCCCAAGTCTCCCTGCCTTCCCCTACACAAAATGTGTGAACAAGAGTGCTATACATAGTTTGTGTAATTTTTCTACACATTAATTTTTAAAGTTTACTCAAAGAATTCTTCTCCTCATACCCAGCAAGGGCCATAGGGGCACCACTGATGACATTTTGTGTCTCGGACATTTAAACATGGCGGAGCCCATACCCCTCCAAGTTTGATCAATGGACAATTTTAAGTAGCCAGTTAACCTAACTGCATGTCTTTGGACTGTGGGGGAAACTGGAGCACCCAGAGGAAAATCACTGAGAACATCCAAACTCCACACAGAAAGGCCCCTCTCAGCCACTGGGCTCATGTTAGAACACAGGCGTTTCTGGATGCAGGTGAAAGGAAAAGTAGGTGCGGTGCAAACTGCAGCTGTAGCCAAATCATGAGGCAGAAATCATAGTCAGGTAACAGGCGAAGGTCGATCAATCAGTAAACAGGGCAGTACAGGAGAGACGAGGAAACAAGGTTGAAAACTAACTAAAACAGTGGTCTCTAACAGAAAGTCAGTCAGGAAACCAAATGGCATGGTATAGTCAGGTATGGGACACAGAACGATACTTCGCGAGGTGAGTTTGTGACTGCTCAGCTTATGTAGGGAAGGTAATTGCAGGATAATTGGAGACAGGTGATGTAGTTAGAACTCTGTTGATGGGGAGCACTGCATATCATGGGAAGTGTAGGTCAGAGCAGCCATGTTTGGAGGCTGCTCTGAACTCTGGTTTTCAGTGCTGTTACTGACAGAACCCCCCCATTCCTTGGTCGACCTCTCTTTCTCAGTCCAGGTTTTTCAGCGTGCTGGCTGTGGAACTCTTGAGTGAGCAGGGGGCCTAAGATGTCCTTAGAGCTGACCCAACTTCGTTCCTCAGGGCCGTAGCCCACCTAGTTGACCAAGTACTCAAGTTGTTCCTGTCTGCAGCAGGAATTGAGGATCTCCTTGACTTGGTAGATCGGTTCACCTTCGGTATCTGGGGAGGGGGTTCCTTGGGTGGGTGTGTCTGAGGCGAGGGGACCTTGGATAACAGGTTTGAGGCATGAGATGTGGAATGGTGGTGCCATCTTGCTGTGAGGAGAAAGCTCAAGCCTGTATGAGACCTTGCTGATTCTGCATAATATCTTGAATGGACTGATGAATCTGGTTTGTAACTTCTTACAGGAATTGGGTAATCTGAGGTCCTTTGTGGACCCATACTGTATCACCTGGGGCATACTCAGGAGTGGCACTTCTATGCTTGTCGGCATAGTGTTTGTACTTGGCATTGATGTTCTCCAGTCTTTGATCTACCTCCCAGGTGCTAAGGTTGATGTCCATGTTCTTGAAGGACACTTTGAGGCAGTCTTTAAAGCGCTTCTTCTGCCCTCCAACTGTGCACCTACCTTGGCTCAGTTGTCCATACATGAGCTGTTTTAGTAACTGTCTAACAGACATTCTAACAACATGGCCAGCCCACCTGACTTGGGCTTTTTGAAGGAGAGTATGAACACTGGGGATGCTGGCCTGTTCCAGGACCTCAGTGTTTGGAACTTTATCCTGCCACTTGATGTTAAGGAGTCTGCGGAGACAGCTTGTGTGGAAGTGGTTTAGCTGTTTGGCGTGTCTACTGTAGACAGTCCAGGTCTCACAAGCAAATAGCAGTGTAGTGAGTACCACTGCACAGTAGACCTTTAGTTTGGTGGCAACCTTCAGCCCTCTTCGATCCCAAACATTCTCGTGGAGTCTACCGAAAGCAGCACTTGCTTTGGCAATCCTATTGCTGATCTCAACATCAATGTTCACCACTCTTGAGAGTGTGTTACCCAGGTAAGTGAAGCTTTTCACTGCCTGAAGGTTCTGGCCCTTAACTTGGATGCGAGGTTCCTGATAGGGCTTTCCTGGTGCAGGCTGGTACATAACTTCAGACTTTTTGGTGCTGATGGTAAGTCCAAAGTTGTCACATGCCTGTGAGAAACAGTGCATTTCATGCTGCATCATCTGTTCCGAGTTCGCATTGAGGGCACAAACACAGCCTTGTTTGACCCCGTTAGTCACTGGGAAGGCATCTGACTCTTCTCTGTCATCCAGAACTTTCACCGTCATACCATCATGGAAATGCCGGACAATGGTGATGAACCTGCTAGGGCAACCAAACTTTTCCATTATTTTCCATAGACCATCTCTACTGACAGTGTCGAAGGCCTTGGTAAGATCAACAAATGTCATGTAAAGGTTGCTGTGCCATTCTTGGCATTTTTCCTGAATTTGATGTGCTGCAAAAATCATGTCCGCAGTACCACGTCCAGCCTGGAAGCCACACTGGCTTTCTGGGAGTATGCCCTGTTCATGGTGTTGAAGGAGACGGTTGAGCAAGATACGTGCCAAGATCTTCCTGGCAATGGACAGGAGGGAGATGCCTTGGTGGTTGTCACAGGACTGGCGATTGCCTTTCCTCTTGTATATGTGGACCAAGCTGGCATCTTTCAGCTGTTGTGGAACCTTCTCTTCATTCCACATGAACTGGAGGAGCTCAGTCAATTTCTGCATCAGAACTGGACTGCCTGCTTTGTACACTTCTGCTGGGATTGCATCAGATCTAGGTGCTTTGCCACAAGATAGTTGTTTGACAGCCTTTCTGACTTCTTCAGTGGGGGAGTTGTCAAGCTCCAGATTGATCTCCACTTGAGGTAGGTGAGCAATGGCTTCTTCGTTGATTGACGTGGGGCAGTTAAGGACCTGGTCAAAGTGTTCAGCCCATCTCTTCAGGATTTGTTTCTTCTCAGTCAGGAGTTTTGTCCCATCTGCATTGAGGAGAGGGGATGAGCCAGAGGGACTGGGGACCATATACTGTCATACTCCACCCTGGACTTCCATTCCGGAGATTACTTATCTCCCAGGTCAGCGCTAATCCGGATCTGGGACAGGAATTCCATCTAGCCTGCATTTCACTTCCTGCTTCTCTCTGCTGTGTATAAATAAGCCATTCTCAGACCCTGACTTTGCCAGAACATCTCGTTTTGCTATTCTAGCCATTTCTGTGCCTTTATTGCGTTTCATGGTTTTTGCTCAAGCTATTTTTCTAGTTCATGGTTTTTTCACTATGGATTTTTTCTAGTTCATGGTTTTTGCACTTAGGGTTTTTTCTTGTTTATGGGTTTTTTTGCTCGAGTGTTTTTATCCTTGTCTGCCTCATGTTTTTGTCAAGTTTTTGTCATGCCCTTTTCCCTGGATTAAAGCACCTTATTTATTGGATTACTGTCTGTGTTCTGCTTGTGGATCCTTATCCCACCACACCTCCACCACCCCTAACAGTACGTTCTGGCCAACATGGATCCAGCAGAACTCACCTGTTTGAGAACAGCCATCCAGCAGCAAGGGACTCTCCTCGGGACCCATCAACAAGATCTCCAGCAGATCACCCAGAACCTCGCCACCCTGTCCAACTCACTCAATCTCCTCACCACACAGATTCAGCACTATCAAGCTGTGCCTACCCCTGCCCAGCCATCTCCTGCTTTAGCTCCTCTCTGCGAACCCAGACTTCCAGCACCTCAGCCCTACGATGGAGAACCAGGTACTTGCAGATCATTCCTATCTCAATGCTCTTTGATCCTAGAGCTGCATCCTCTGGCCTTCCCCACCGAATGCTCACAGGTAGCATATACAATCACGCTCCTCACCGGCAAAGCCAGAGAGTGGGGAACAGTGGTCTGGGACACCGATGCACCCTTTTGTTCCTGTTTCAAGGATTTCTCAGAGGAGACGAGGCAAACTTTCGACCGCTCTCTGTCAGGCCCGGAGGCGACTAGAGAGCTCATGGAGCTGCAGCAGGGGTCCCGGTCTACCTCGGTATTCTGTCTGCTGCCCGTTCGTGACTCTGCACTCAGTAACAGATAGCTAAACACTTGATTTGGCATTGAAAGGTAAAAGGATGACCGACGTAGAAGTAAGTTGAAGCTTTACTGTTTATCTTTGTCGTGCCTTACAAGCCAGACACACTTTCTTTTTGTGAATAAACAAAGCTTCTCCCAAGCTCAACAGCGATGGATGCACCAGATTTAAAGGAGGGATGCTCAGGAGCACATTTCTATGTGCAATAACATCCAAGATGGCTGGTCTGAACTGTGACCTTGCCCATGTGACTCTGTTAACCAATAGAAAGCCAAGGAGTTTCAAAATAAAAGAGCACCTTTCAAAATAAAGTTAGGAGTCACTGCTGTGCAACATCACACTCCCCGTCTGGTATTGAATGCGATACCACTATTATTTTCTAAACAATGTCTAACAGACACAAAAAACAATGCAAGGAACTGTCTATGGTAGAAGCCTAGGAAGACATAAGTACAACTATTTCAGTTACTGGCCTGAGGAAGGTCTTCACAGTCCCGCCTTTGGTAACCTTTAGTTCAAGCTTTCTGACCTTTCCATCGCTGCCAGGGTGAGTCTTGGTGACAAGAGCCATGGGCCAAAGGTTCCTTTTTACTTGAGTGTCCCGGAGTAGCACCAGATCTCCTTCTTTGACGTTGGGATGCACATCCTGCCACTTGCTTCCGGTCTGAAAAGTGGAGAGATATTCACACCTCCATCTTTCCCAAAAGGCATTTGCCAAGTGCTGAATGCATCTCCACTGCTGATGATGAAGATCTGCATGTTCAAAGGATCCTGAACGAGGAAGAGGGGTGCAGACTTTCTGCATCATAATCATCGTTGGAGTCAGAAGACAAGGTGAGTCTGCATCCATTGAGATGGGTGTGAGAGGTCTTGCATTCATTATTGCAGAAACTTCAGCCATGAAAGTTGAAAGCACTTTGTGAGTGAGCTGTGAAGAGCTGACTTGAGATAGCATAGAGTCGAGGATCCGTCTTGAGACTCCAATCATCCTCTCCCATAAGCCTCCCATGTGTGAAGAGTGAGGTGGGTTAAATAACCATGTGCATCCTTCCTCACTAAGATACTTTGATGTGTCACTCTCATCTTGTAGGAGGATTTGCAGCTCTTTGCAGGCTCCTTTAAAGTTTGTGCCGCAGTCAGACCGAATCACCTTTACAGGACCATGCACAGCGAAGAAGTGCCGTAGAGCATTGATAAAGCTTGAGGAGTCCATTGACTCTATAAGCTCAATATGCACAGCACATATGCTAAGGCATGTAAAGAGTACCGCTCACCTTTTACTGTTCGCCACCCCTCCTCGGGTAAGACGAGTGGAGATGGTCCAAGGGCCGAACACGTCCAGGCCTACATTTGTAAATGGGGGTTCCATGCTGAGACGATCAGATGGTAGATCTGACATCTGTTGTTCTGCTTGCTTGCCACGAAGTTTGTTGCATGTGACACACTTGCGCAGAATACTAGTGATGCGTTTTCTTGCCCCAATGATCCAGATGCCAGCTGTGTGAATTGCTCCCTCAGTGAAGATTCTACCTTGATGTTTGACTCTTTCATGGTAGTAGTTTATGAGTAAAGTAGCAACATGGCTGCGGCCAGGAATGACAAGCGGATGTTTCTCACCCATGTCAAGTGGAGCATATTGGAGTCGACCCCCTATTCATAGGAGTTGCTTTTTATCAAGGATAGGGTTGAGTTTTCTCAGGGGGCTGTTTTGGGGAATAACTTCTTCTTTCTCCAAACAACACACTTCAGCTTTGTATGCTTCTTTTTGCACACATCCAATGATGACGGCCTTTGCTTGTGCCAATGCATCAGCTGTATGAGAGTTGGTACAATGATGCCAACCTCTACATTCTTGTTTAGTGCTGTCTTTCCCTGACCCAAAAGACTGAATGACATGGATGAGAGAGGCCATACCTCTGAGAAGAGATTTCCATGTGGAAAATCTTTCAAAGCGACGTGAACCAAGGCCTCTGTGAGATTCTGTAGCTGTGGTGGAGTGGCATCAAACCTCCACATCTGTGTCTGGGTCCATAAGGTCATAGGTGTCCTCAGTAGTGTTGGTCTCTACAGAACGTGTCAGAAGCACTGGACCTGTGAGCAAGATGGTGTCTGTGAGTTGAGCTGCAGGCACTGACCTAGTGGCAACATCTGCAGGGTTCTGGATGGTCGGGACATAATGCCACTGCTCTGGACATGTGGATTTCCTTATTTGTTCCACTCTGTTGCTGACATACACATAGAACCTTCTGGTTTCATTGTAGATATATCCCAACACTACCTTGCTGTCAGTATAGATATGAAAATTCTTGGGGTCAATGTCCAGCTCCCTCACAATCAGCTCAGCAATCTCCACTGCCAGGACAGCAGCACCTAACTCAAGCCTGGGAACAGTATGGGCCGATGTCGGGGCCAACTTGGCTTTCCCTATGATGAAACCTACATGGCACCTTCCTTCACCATCGGTCACCTTGAGATATGCCACTGCTGCAATGGCCTTAACAGAGGCATCTGAAAAGACATGGACTTCTGTATGTTGAGCAGTAGAGAGACAGGCAGAGGTGTAGGCTCGAATAATTTCAAGGTGCTCTAGACTTTGCAGTGAGTCTCTCCAAACAATCCATTCCATCTCTCTGTCCCCTGAGAGAGGAGCATCCCAGTCGCTGACATCACTTGTGAGCTGTCGTAGTAAGTGCTTTCCTTGAATGATGACAGGAGCAACAAGGCCAAGCAGATCAAAAAGGCTGTTAATGGTTGCAAGCACTCCTCTGCGCGTGAATGGCTTTTCACTGTTCCCAATACGGAACGTGAAGATATCCTTCGCTAAGTCCCAACTTAATCCAAGACTGCGTTGCACAGGAGGTGAGTTGGTGTCCAAATCAAGGTATTTCAAATCCTTCGCATAGTCTGTTGATGGAAATGCCTGCATGACAGTTGAGCAGTTTGACGCTATTTTATGGAGTCTCAGATTGGAGATGGCAAGCATATCTTGGGTTCCTTTCAGTAGATTGATGGCTGCACTTGCGGATGGCAGTGACTTGAGTCCATCGTCAATGTAAAAGCTTCTGTGTATGAACTGCTTCGCATCCTCATCAAACTTGTCTTCCCCATGTAGAGCTGCTTGGCATAGCCCATAGATAGCGACAGCTGGAGAAGGACGATTGCTGAACACGTGGACTCTCATTCTATATTCCACAACTTCTTTGGTGGTATCATTGTCTTTGAACCACAGGAATCTGAGGAAATTCCGATGATCCTCCCTGACAACGAAACTGTGGAACATTTGTTCAATATCTGCCATAATGGCTATCTGCTCGCACCTAAACCGCATCAGCACTCCCAGCAAGCTATTGTTTAAGTCTGGGCCTGTCAGCAGTACATCGTTGAGTGAGATGCCTTGGTGTGAAGCGCTGGAGTCAAACACGACTCGGATTTGATCGGGTTTGCATGGGTGATACACACCAAAACTGGGAAGGTACCAGCATTCTTCTCCATCATGCAGAGGTGGCACTAATTCAGCGTGATTTTGGTCCAGAATATTCTGCATGAAAGCCAGAAAATGACTCTTCATGTCAGGCTTCCTTTCAAGAGTGCTGCAAAGGCTGGTGAAGCGAGTGAGAGCTGCTTCTTTGTTGTTGGGGAGCCGTGGCCTTGGTGTGCGAAAGGGAAGTGGAGCCACCCAACTGTTAGCATCATTTATAAACATCTCTCTGTCCATCAGCTGAATAAACCATCTGTCCTCAATGGATAGAGCAACTTCGTTATCATCCTCTGTTCTTATGAAGATCTTGCTTCCCAGTGAATTATCTCCAGTACTCTAAACTGGGGTGTCAGTGGAATGAAACTGACCATGGTTTTGACAACTGAGATGTTTGTTGCTTGGACCCACTGTGAATGTTTCTTTCAAAACCAGGTGGTTGGGACATGGCTAGAAATGAGTGGTGTCCATTCTCCAAAACATAAGTGCGGTATACGCTAGCTCCCTTAGGCCTGTGTGCTGCACCTAAATAGACAACTCCAACTCCAACCCAGCCAAGGTCAAGTTTTTGGGCATAAGGGGCGTTGTTTGGCCCATTACACTGGTCTCTTGCCTTATGTACCTGTGAGACATCCCGGCCAAGGAGCAGGAGAATCTGTGCATCAGGATCAAGCTCAGGGATCAGGTGAGCAATAGGCTTAAGATGGGAATGGTGTTCTGCAGCCACGGGAGTAGGTATTTCTGACCTATCATCGGGCATGTTATTGCACTCTATAAGAGTGGGAAGAGGTACGCTGAGACTTCCATCCAAGAGCTGAGCGATGAAGCCAGTTCCTCTTCTTCCTGACATCTCTGTGACCCCAGCACATGTGCGAAGAGTGTAAGGAGAATTTGAACCTGCAAGGTTGAACAAGTAAAAAAACTCAGACTGTGCAAGAGACCTGTTACTCTGGTCATCGAGTACAGCATACTGTAGACTTTAATTGATCTGTTTTGTTGTTCCTTTGAATACACCTTTATAAGACAGATTTTTGAGCAAGATCGAAACATGTTGGTTTTGCCACACACTTCTGTGCATTTGGAGATTATGTCAGGAGATCCTTCTTGCCTTTGCTCTCCACCATGCTCTGAGTCTGGCTCTTTAGCGGTCCATGGAGCCGGTCCCGGATGAAGTGCTGCCACATGTTTATTACTGTCACACTCTTTGCATTCAATGATCATTTTGCAGTCCTTAGCCATGTGATCAGTTGATGCACAGCATCTGAAATATACTCCACTCTCTTTGAGAAATGCTTTGCGTTCATCTATTGTCTTACCATAGCTCGGAAGCCTCTGCAACATTTGAGAGGATGAGGCTTCTTGTGAATCTGGGGGTCTCTACAGATTTGATGGTAGGTATTGGTGTAATCTCTGTTTTGTGTGATGACACTTGGCCTCTAGCTGTAACATACCTCTTCACAGGGTTGTCTGTCTTCACTGCTGTGGTGCTAGATGAGCTGAGAGTGAAATTTGGATCGTTGCGGATCTGAGCCTTTCTGAAGACAAAGTCCACAAAGAATGAGAATGGCGGAAACTGCACTTGATTCTGCATCTTGTACAAGCTACCATGTGATATCCACTTCTCTTGAAGTGCATATGGCAATTTCTCCACTATTGGGTTAACACCCCGAGATGTATCCAAATAAGCAAGTCCAGGTAAGTAACCCTCTAGTTTTGCTGACTCCAACTCCTTTAGCAGATCTCCAAGTTCTCTCAATTTCAGGGGATCTTTGTTTCCAATCCTGGGGAACCTCTCAAGCTTGTCCAAAAGAGCCTTCTTAATCTTTTCAGGGGAACCATAGCACTCCTCCAGATGCATCCAGGCCATCCTGAGCCCAGCCTCAGGGTCACTGACATGAACAGCTCTGATTCTCCTGACTTTTTCTGATGACTGAGGACACAACCACTTGGCTAGAAGGTCGAGCTCTTCATTGCAGGTAAGTCTCAGTCCATGTATGGCATTCGTGAAGGTTGATTTCCATCCCCAGTAATTGTCTGGTCGGTCATCAAACCTGATTATCCCAGAGGTCACGAGCTCATGTCGAGCCATATAAATAGCAAAGTCATTCATACCTGTATGATCAGGCCCATATGGCTGTGGCGTCTGCATCTTGAGTGGGGTTGTATGTGTTTGAGGTCCCTTCATGGGAGATAAATTGTGTGACTGTGTCTCGATTGGATGTCGGACAGCTGGCTGCTTCTTGGTACGTGCCTCAAAGTGGTTAAGTTGGTGCTTGACAGAAGAAGGAATGCTGTTCAGACCATCCCCAGCCATGTAAGTGGAATTAAGCATGCTGTCTTGGAGCAGCAGAGCTAGAGGAGCTCCATGAAGCTGATCAGATGCAGTGTTACCTTCGGGATGAAGCAATGACTGGTGACTAGAATGTATTTTATTTTACTGTTCTTTTCTCTCTGGAGTCATGTGGAATACCTGCAATGTCCAGCAAGCCTACTTTAGACTCAATTTCTGCTACTGCTGCTTCCAAAATATCTGCTTCAGCTTCTGCAGCTGCAACCTCTCCTTCTTGCCTCAATGCAGTTAAAGCTGCCTCCATGCGCACTTCCTCTACTTTCAGCTGTGCCTTTTCAATCATGAGCTCTGTTTCTCTTTTAACAAAGGTGGAGTGAGCATGCGCTGCCTCTGCTTTGGCACATGCTTTAGCTGCTACTAAACTAGCTGAAGATTTGCTGGAAGTCGTAGATCAAATCAAATCAAATCAAGTTTATTTGTATAGCGCTTTTAACAATAAACATTGTCACAAAGCAGCTTTACAGAATTTGAACGATTTAAAACATGAGCTAATTTTATCCCTAATCTATCCCCAATGAGCAAGCCTGTGGCGACGGTGGCAAGGAAAAACTCCCTCAGACGACATGAGGAAGAAATCTCGAGAGGAACCAGACTCAAAAGGGAACCCATCCTCATTTGGGCAACAACAGACAGCCTGACTATAATATTAACAGTTTTAACAGGTATAACCCTCAACTGTCCTCATGGGGCCATCCTTCACAGGAGCGGTGCGATAAAACTCCGACCAGACACAGGGCACCAGGATGGATCAAGCAGGTCCGAGGGGCAGAAAAGGCCAGCATCTCAATCCCAGGATCAACATGCAACTCAGAGGGACAGATCGGGGGGGGGGAGAGAGAGGGAAAGAAAACACGTTGTTAGGTATGCCCTAAAAATGACAAGTATTAAATCTGTGTGGTAGGCTCGCAGAGACGAGAGTCTTTACATCAGGCATAACACACAACAATGGCTTGTTAATATGGTAAAATATATAAAGATGAAGTAATAACTGACCTGGTCGCATGCAATTTAACAGATGCTGGCTGAGATGGGGCATTCTGTTGATCTTCTGTGTTTCCCTCGTTATCCATCTTGTATTTACTGTATACCGCTGACTTGTTATGAGGAGCAGGTGAAGCAAGGTAATAGATGGGGAGCCGGAGTCTTTTTTTCGCTGTAACAGCTGTGTTGAGCCTGCTGTGATGCTGTTTTTTCACTATTCTGTCCGCTGCCCATGCGTGACTCTCCACTCAGTAACAGATAGCTAAACACTTGGTTTGGCATTGAAAGGTGAAAGGATGACACAGACGTAGAAGTAAGTTGAAGCTTTACTGTTTATCTTTGTCGCGCCTTACAAGCCAGACACACTTTCTTTTTGTGAAAAAACAAAGCTTCTCCCGAGCTCAACAGCGATGGATGCACCAGATTTAAAGGAGGGATGCTCAGGAGCACATTTCTATGTGCAATAACATCCAAGATGGCTGGTCTGAACTGTGACCTTGCCCATGTGACTCTGTTAACCAATAGAAAGCCAAAGAGTTTCAAAATAAAAGAGCACCTTTCAAAATAAAGTTAGGAGTCACTGCTGTGCAACATCACAGTCGGACTACGCCATCGAGTTCCGGATGTTGGCGGCATCGTGCAGTTGGAACAAGAGCGCCCAGGTCGACGCATTCCTGCATGGCTTGTCCAACGCCATTAAGGATGAACTGGTATCACGGGAACTGCCATTGGACCTTTCCAGTCTCATGGACCTTGCCAACTGTATCGATGCCCGGTTCCAGCAACAGAGGAGAGAGAAGACCCGCCCCAGCTTCAACCTCCTCTCCACCTCCCGCCTCGTCCGTTGGACCCATGCAGGTAGACCAGGTATGGGTGTCAGCGGAGGAACAACAGTGCCGGTGGAACACAGGAGCCTGTTTCTACTGCGGTCAGCGAGGACACATCTGCCAAGCCTGCCTGCTAAAGGGAACGAGACCACCAGTTAATTGAGGGGCCCTGGTGGGCAACAATCAGAACTAGCCCCCCACTGATCGACCGTTACTCCCTGTCATTGTTATCCATGACAACCAGCATCACCATCTCCAGGCCCTTGTTGACTCAGGGGCGGACAGGAACCTGATCTGCTCTGCCATCACCAAGCGTCTGGGAATTCTGCTACTCACCCTCGACGTCCCTCTCACAGTCCTGACACTCAATGGCACCATCTTGACCACCATCACCCACCTTACTGCCCCGCTCACCTTGAGGATTTCTGGCAACCACTTCCAACTCTACGTCATGAACAACTCCTACATACCCATCATCCTAGGATTGCCCTGGTTAATGCAGCACAACCTCCACATAAACTGGGCCGATAATACCATCCTAGGCTGGAGCCATTCCTGCCTAGCTTCCTGCCTGAACTCCGCTCTGCCTCCCACCAAGCCACCGCAGCCTTCAGCCAGTGAGTTTCCCGACCTCTCTCACATGCCTCTGGAATACCTGGACTTAAGACTTGTTTTCAGCAAGACCCAAGCAGTGTTCCTCCCTCCTCACAGACCCTATGACTGTGGAATCGACCTCCTGCCTGGGACGGTGCCACCCAAAGGGCAACTCTACTCTCTCCCGTTGAAAGGCAAGCTATGGAGAAGTACATCTCTGAGTCTTTGGCAGCTGGGATCATCCGACCTTCCTCCTCCCCAGCAGGGGCAGGATTTTTCTTCATGGAAAAGGACAAGTCGCTACGCCCCTGCATTGACTATCAAGGTCTCAACACCATCATGGTCAAGAACCGCTACCCCTACCGCTCATGACTATGGCCTTTGAACTACTCCAGGGAGCCAAGATATTCACCAAGTTGGACTTACACAATGCCTACCATCTCGTCAAGATCAGGGAGGGGGACGAGTGGAAGAGAGCCTTTAATGCCACCACTGGCCACTACGAGTACCTCGTGGTCCCTTTCGGCCTGACCAACGCACCCACAGTCTTCCAGGCACTCGTCAATGACTTCCTAAAGGACTTTCTTAACATCTTTGTTTTTGTGTACCTGGATGACATCCTGATCTTCTCTCCCTCCCTGGAGGAACATCGGGGCCACGTCTGGCAGGTCCTCCAGCGCCTGCTAGAAAACAAGCTGTTTGTCAAAGCCAAAAAGAATGAATTCCACCAGAGCTCTGTCTCATTTTTGGGGCTCATCATCTCCCTGGCTAGGATTCAGATGGACCCCCTCAAGCTTGAGGCAGTTGCAGACTGGCCTACCCCATCCTCGTGACAAGAGCTCCAGCATTTCCTGGGATTCGCTAACTTCTACAGGCGCTTCATCCGCGACTTCAGCATGGTGGCCGGACCTCTCTTAGCCCTGGCCTCAACCAAGACCTCGTTCAAGTGGGGGGATGAAGCAGAGAAAGCCTTCTCCATGCTCAAGTGCAAGTTCATCACAGCACCCATTCTCACCATACCCGACCCTACCAAACAGTTCATTGTGGAGGTCGACGCTTCTGAGTCCAGGGTCGGAGCCATTCTCTCCCAGAGGGCCAGCAATAACAAGGTCCAGCCCTGCTCCTTCTCTCACCAGCTGTCCCCTGCTGAACGCAATTACGACACTGGTGACAGAGAGTTGTTGGCCATTAAGCTAGCCTTGGAAGAGTGGAGGCACTGGCTCAAGGGGTTGGATCTCCCCTTCCTAGTCTGGACCAACCATAAAACCTGGAGTACCTCAAGTCTGCCAAATGTCTCAATTCCCGTCAAGCCTGTTGTTCTCTCTTCTCCTCCCAGTTCAACTTCACGCTCTCCTACCGCCCAGGCTCCAAGAACGGCAAACCCGACACCCTGTCCAGGATGTTCTCCTCCCACTAAGAGGAGTCCAAGCCACCCAAGACCATCCTTCCTCCATGCTGCCTGGTGGGAGCTGCTATTCTAGAGGTTGAGATGCTCGTGCAGAAGGCCCTGGAGCAGGACCCTGGTGAAGGTAACTCAAGCAATATAGCACCTAATCATCTGTTTGTTCCCTGTTCTGTGCGAACCCAGGTGCTACAGTGTGGTCATGGCTCCAAGCTGGCTTGTCACCCAGGAGCTGCTCGAACCCTGGTACTCAGCCAGCAGTGCTTTTGGTGGCCATCCATCAAGGAGGATGTCCAGGAGTTCGTGGCAGCCTGCGACACATGCTCCTGGAACAAGACAGCCAATCGACCCCCTGCCGGCTTGCTAAGACCCCTCTCGACTCCACATTGACCTTGGTCTCACATTGCCCTGGACTTCATCACAGGACTCCCCAACTCAGGTGGCAACACATGCATCCTCACAGTTATTTCTAAGACTGTTCATTTCATTCCTCTGCCCAAGCTCCCCTCAGCCAAAGAGACTGCAGAACTACTCATCCACCATGTTTTCTGCCTACATGGTCTGCCTACTGACATAGTTTCTGACTGGGGTCCTCAGTTCACTGCACAGTTCTGGAGAGCCTTCTGCAAACTCATTGGGGCCACCTGTAGTCTCTCCTCAGGCTTCCACCCACAGACCAATGGCCAGGCAAAATGGGCTAACCAGGCTTTGGAGGTTGCACTCAGGTGCATGGCATCCAGGGATGCCAGTACTTGAAGCAAGTACCTACCTTGGATTGAATATGTACATAACACTCTCCCTTCCTCTGCCACAGGTCTCTCTCCATTCCAGTGCTCATTATGGTACCGACCATACCAACCACCACTATTCCCCAGCTAGGAGGAGGAGGTCGCTGTACCCTCAGCCCAGATCTTCATATGCCGCTGCAGGAGGACGTGGGCAATGGCCCGGAGGAGACTCATTCACTCCACCCTAGCATCCAAGAGGCAGGCCAACAAACGCTGCTCTAAGGCACCCACCTACTGGGTGGAGCAATAAGTCATGCTCTCCACACGCCACCTGCCACTCAGAACTGTATCCCGCAAGCTGGATCCCAGGTACCTAGGACCTTTCCTCATCAGCAAGGTAATCAATCCATGTTCCTTCAGACTGGCTTTACCACTCACCATGCAATATGTTCACCCCACCTTTCACGTATCACAGCTGAAACCCCTGGTCTCCAGTCCTTTGTGCCAGTCTGGTTTCTCTGTCTACATTCCAGGTTATTGCTTGCAGGAAGCATTCAGGTAGCAGGATGGTGGTAGGTTATGATGAGTGCGGTGAGGATGAGTGGATTCGGGAGAGAGCATCAGCCTTGGTATTTCAGGAGCTGGGATGATAGGAGATGGTTAATTGAAACCGTGTGAAGAATAGGGCCCATCTGGCCTGATGGCAGTTCAGCCATTTCACTGTTTTCAAGTACTTGAGGTTCTTGTGATCGGTCAGGATCATGAATGGGTCCACTGCACCTTCCAGTTAGTGCCTCCACTATTCTAGAGCCAACTTAACTGCCAGGAGCTCTTGATTTCCAGTGTTGTAGTTCCTCTTGGTGGGAGTGAGCTTCTTAGAGTAGAATGCTGTGGGGTGCAATTTGGGTCGCTCACCAAGGCACTGAGACAACTCCTCCTACTCCTGTTTCAGATGCATCCACCTCCACAATGAAGGGTTTAGAAGAGTCTGGGTGCTACAGTATGGGAGCTGTGGTGAAAGCGGTTTTTAACTGGTTGAAAGCTTGATTGCCTGAAAGGTTCCAGTGGAGGCATCAAAGTCTGTTCTTCAGGAGAGTAGTGAGAGGAGCTGTGATGGTGCTGAACCCGCAGACGAATTGGCGGTAGAAATTGGCAAACCTCAGAAAGTGCTGCAACTCCTTAATTGACATAGGAGTGGGTCATGATGTCACGGCAGTGACCTTGGCTTGGTCCATGATCACCCCCTTCAAACAGATGATGTAGCTCAGGAATGAGATCTGGCGGACATGAAACTCACACTTCTCTGCTTTAACATACAGGTGGTTCTGGAGCAGATAAGAAAAGCACAGATATGACATGCTCATGGTGGGTGTTCTCATCTGGGGAGTAAATCAGGATGTTGTCAATGTAGGCGATAACAAACCTCCCCAGCATGTTGGGGAGCATGTTGTTGATGAGGCACTGGAAGACACTGGGAGTGCAAGAAAGGCCATAAGGCATAAGATATTTGAAGCAGCCTGCGGTGGTACTAAAGGCAGTTTTCCATGTGTCACCCTCATGAATTCTGATCAGGTTGTAAGCACTGTGCAGGTCAAGTTTGGAGAATACTTTGGCAGATCTGAGTTGTTCTAAGGCTGAAGGCACCAGTGGGAGTGGATATGGGTACTTTACTGTGATCGGGTTCAGGCCCCAATAGTCTATGCATGGCTGGAGACCTCCTCCTTTCTTCTCAATGAAGAAGAACCCCATTGAGGCTGGAGATGTAGAATGTCTGATATACCCCTGCTGCAGGTCTTCTTGTACATACTCCTCCATGGCTGCCTGTTCAGTAAGGGACAAAGAGTAGATGTGATTTTGAGGAGGAGGAGTACCTGGAAGGAGGTCAATAGCACAGTCATAAGTACAGTGAGGCAGCAGATCACAGGCCCTCCCTTTGCTGAATACCTCCTTGAGGTTGAGGTAACAAGCTGGGAGTCCGGCTGAGGGCTCTCCACAGAAGTAGATGAGAGAGAGGGAGAGTGTTGGGGAAGTTTCATGCAGTTCTGAGGACAGGAAGGAGACCACTGTAGAATATCATGTTGTTGCCAGGAAATTAGAGGCTCATGAAGCTGGAGCCATGGGTAACCCAATATTAGGTTGTGATGTGAGGTTGGAGTGATGAGAAGAAATATGTGTTCTGTGTGAATTGCTCCTACTTGAATCTCAAGGGGTGTTGCGTGCATTCAGACCAATCCCTCTTCTATGGGTTCCCCATCAAGGGCTTTGAGCTTGATGAGTCTCAAAAGTGCGTGGGTGGTCAGATGGTACTTTTGAACAATCGCATTGTTTATGAAGTTTCCATCCACCCCTGAGTCTATGAAAGCAGAGAGCACATGGGTCGAGTCTGGTAGCTTTAATAATACTGGCACTTGGAATGACTGTGAGTTGCAAGACGTGTCAGAACTCACTGGGTTTGTTGAGTTGGTAGTCTTGCTTGGCTGGTGGTCTTGTGGGGGTCAGGTAGGATACTGGTAGATCAGATAGCCTGCTACTCCATGGTAAAAGCAGAGGCCCTCTCACCTTCTTCTCTCTCTTTCAGATTGTTGAAGTTGGGTGCGGGAGACTTCCATTGGGGTCACATAATTAGTGTTAGAGAGCAGGAGATAGTCTGAGTGAGGGCTGTTTGTGGAGGAGATAATCTAAACGTATGGCCAGGTCAATAAGAGAGTCAAGAGAAAGCTGTTCATCATGGCATGCCAGTTCGCTGGGTACCTCTGGACGCAAACCTTGGCGAAAGGTGGCTTTCAGGGCTGGCTCATTCCAGCTGCTGCCAGTGGCTAAGGTGTGGTAGTCCAGTGCATACGCTACTACACTCCTTTCTCTTTGACAGATAGTTAACAAGCTTTGTCCGACTTTGATTCTCTCTGACTCATGGTCGAACACTCTCGTGAAGAGTTCCAGAAAATGGTCATACAACATGGTGTGTTTACCCTCATGTTTCCACACCATACTTGCCCACTGGAGAGCTTTACCGGTGAGCAGACTGATAAACTGGGAGATCTTGTGCTCATCCATTGTCCCCGGGAGAGAGGAAAAATACAAGGAACACTGAAGAACAAATCCTTTACAATTGGACGCTTCCCCAGAAAATTTTTCTGGCAGAGGAATACTTTGGGACGTGCCAGGAGGATAGGTGGGGCATGTGAGGATGGCCTGCGACACCACAGCAATGAGTTGCGTCATCCTGGTGTTGAGATTGCTTATCATCTGCTGGTGTTCTCCTAACAGTCACCCCTGTGCGGCGACTGCAGTCTGCTTAGCCTCCTCTGCTGCATCCCTGATGGCAAAGTATCCTGTCAGAACGCAGTCACTTATGGATGCAAGTGCAGGGGAGAGTGGGTGCAGCGCAAACTGCAGCTGTAGCCAAATCATGAGGCAGAAAGCATAGTCAGGAAACAGGCAGAGGTCAATTGATCAGTAAACAGGGCAATGCAGGAGAGATAAGGAAATGAGGTCGAAAACTAATGAGAACAGTTGTCTTTAACAGGAAGTCAGTCAGGAAACCAAACGGCTTGGTCTAGTCAGGTACAGGACACAGAATGATACTTCGTGAGGTGAGTTTGTGACTGCTGAGCTTATGTAGAGAAGGTGATTGCAGGATAATTGGATAATTGGAGACAGGTGATGTAGTTAGAACTCTGTTGACGCTGTGTATCATGGGAAGTGTAGTCCAGAGCAGCCATGTTTGGAGGCTGCTCTGAACTCAGGTTTTCAGTGCTGTTACTGAAAGCTCAAACCCAGAACCTTCTTGCTGTGAGGCATCAGTGAGAACAACTACACTACCGTGCCACCCCAAAGAAATATTGCACAGGAGAAATTCAATGACTGCAGAAAAAAAAAAAACATTACAGAATCTTCTTGCATGGGGTGAAACATGGTAAAAATATGATATGAAAACTAAATGATTAAGATATAGTGCCTGAGATATATTGTGTAGTAGTGTTATGAGTGGTGGGTGATGGTGAACAATGACAGAAACAGTTGTGACAGTACCTTACTCTTAAGAAGTCTGACTGCCATTGGGATGAAGCACCTGCAGTAACATTCCCTCTCACCCCTTGTGTGTGTAACTGTCTGTTGCTGAAGAAGCTGCTTAAGGCCCCCACAGTCTTGTGAAGGTGAAGAGAGGAGTTATCTAAGATTGACAAGAATTTTTTTTTAAATTTTGTACAAAAAAGTAGCTGCAAAATAAAATTAAAATAATTCCCTCAGACTGAAAAAGTAGTTTTAGTGTAGTTTGCTACTTTTCCAGAGTAGCTTCTAGTGTAGACAGCTACTTTCTCCAACATAGCTATTTTAATCATAAATAGTTTGTTGCCTGACAAGTTAAAATTACAGGTAGTTTCCCCAATTACTATTTTTTAGGCTGTGTTGAGGAAATAAAACCTACCCCATTTTTTCACACATAGGGATGACTCTTAATATACTGTAATGTAACAACTGTAATATGTGAAATAGTGATGTGCCTCCCCATATCACATCTTCAGTTATGAATTTATACCAAACAGAATCTATGATCAGTGATGTTATGATGTACCCTTTTAATAGGCAAAGACCCATCCAAGAACATTAGATGTAAAAACTCTGATAAATGCAGAAGAAGAATTAAATCCATTAATTAATAGGAGAAATGAAACATGTAAAATCAGACAGCAGGCCAAAATCTTAATTCAGTAGGTAAGAGTGGAGGGGAAGAGCTTGGGGAATTTTTCAAGCAGCTGTTCAGTCCCCTTTGAAGAGTCTTCATTTTTCTCATTGATGAGTTGCACAGCAACTTCATCAGGCTCTGTTGATTGGCCATGTGCTGTTTCATAATAAGCTGACAATGTGAGTGTGTTTAGCACTGGGACTTGATAATACATCTGAAATTTACCTTCGATTCATTTACCAGACACACTGCACAGTGCATTCATAAAAAGCCTTAGGAATGCAAGTGTGGTAGGATGAAGCACAATGGAGGTGAGAATGGGGGTGTGGCATTAATTTAGCCATCAGTGCAGTTGGCCTTTTTAATGCACAGGTGTCGTGATTGCAGCTCACGTTTGTGTGGAGACGGGTATGCTGGATGTTCGTCAAGGGCTCCTATGCTTGAAAGTGGACTTTGAGATTCGGGGTTAATATTTTCGAGTTCGAGGCTGTGTTGTGTGGGACAACTATAGTGCTTCTTGGTCGTAAGCTCAAAATGCACCGCCACAGGTTTGTTGCTTGAACATTTTGCCTCGACTCTATTAGGTAGGTACTTTGCTCTCACCATTTCAGAATTTAACTATGTTTCTAATTACAGAAACTTGTTGGCTGCTGCTTTGCTGCTTCACTATTGCCGCTTTGCTGTTTCGATTTGGCTTGCTATATATGCTGCATGCAGTTGCTGCTTTCTACTGCCATCTTCTGCTACTCGGCTTAATCTTTCTAAACTACCTTTATGAGTCTTAATCTAAAGCCGCTGCTCTCCACTTTTCCTGTGGGCCATTGTATGGCGGCTTGGTGTGCTTGTGGTATGTTTGGTGTCTACGTTGTGCGTGCGTGGTGATGTGTCTCCTACTTGTGAGTGTGAGGGTGAATGGTGTCGTCTGTGTCTTGCATTAACTGTGCTGTGCTTGAGTGTTGGTTTGTTTGTCTGTGTGTCTGTTTGTTTGTTTTGTGTTTGTTTGTATTGTGTTGTCCGATAAGTCCATTTTGATTTTGGATAATTTGTTTTTATTTATTTATTTTTTGATATTGCACTGTAATTTCTCAGTACTGGCTTGGGTAATTACATCTAAGGGGAGGCAAGTGTACTGGTTTACATGCATATCTTGTTTTTTTGTTGGCTGTGGGTTATTTTCATTTGGGTGTCTCTTGTAACAGGTTTTATTGAGTGTGCATTTATTATTTGGGTTTGTATTTTTTTTATGTGGCTTTTGCTGTAGAGTGCTGTGATTATTTGTTTGGTTTGTGGGGTTAGGGGGATTGAGCCTATGTTGCATTGCTACACTGCTGCCTCTTGAGGCCCAATTCATACAAGTTATACTGGAGCTACAGTTGCATGTTTTAAATATATTTTTATATTGAAATGAATTCTTAATAAAGTGTTGCATTTGAGGAATCATGCATCTGCTACATTCATTTAGTTGAATGGCCTGCTCTGTGGAGGAACACTACAGATTAATTTAAGGGTGATTCACTTGGACTGAAGTAGCTTCAGTTAGGGGCTAAATTCTAGTCATTTGGGTCGGTCGCACAAGGACAAATGGGAGTAGAAGCCATAGGGTCTCAACTGATTTATATTTCCACCTGTTTGACTCATTCAGATGCACACAACCATCACACTGCTACTATTGTGTCTTTTGTCCCATGCTGGCTCATCCTTGCGTGGGCTACAGATCTGGAAATTTAATCCCTTGGTTGCCAGCCATAATTAATTGTAATGTGCCAGGCATAGAGGACAAAAATAGGTCAAAATTGGGATATTTTGATAATCTTTCTCTGACTTGTTCTGAACTTATTTTTAATATTTGTATAGAAAAATCACAAAAAACACTGTTGTAGAGTAAAAATAACTTTAGTAATCAAAAACAACTTCAAAAACAAAAAAAAAAAGATAACGGGTCTTGTCAATGAGAACCTGTCCATAAACATGAATTACTAGTACTTGAAAACGCAATGTATACCAAGGGTCCATGCATTCCAAGTAACTGGATACCATTTTTATGATGGTCTTTGATGGCGTATCTGCTTAAAAGCAGTTTGAAACTCACTGAATGAGGGTGGAATGGACAGCCAGGGTCTAGGAGGGTGCTGGGGCATGTTCAGGAGAAAGTCCTCTGCCGCAGATGTGTTGCAGTTGAGCAGTGTGTTGAAATGTTCCTTCCATCGGTTCAGAATATCCTGGCTCTCTGTCAGAAGTGTGTTGTTGTCCCAATTGAAGGGTTCCCGTGGATGTTCTCTTGGGCCCATAGATTGCCTTGGTGCCCACATAGAAGTTTCAAAAGTCTCTCGCTTCGGCGTAGTGCCGGAACTTAGCCGCCTTTTCTTGCCGCCAGTTGTTTTGGATCTCGTGGAGCCTCATCTGGCACCAGCATTTCAGTTGTTGGTAATGGGTCTTCTTTTTGGTGGAGGTGGGATCTAGTTCATGCATGATCCTGGCTTTCCATTTCTCATCTATGATTGCAGTGATCTTGGAGTCATTGCAGTTGAACCAGTCTTGGTGTTTCCGCTGGTGGAAGCCAATGATCTCTTTGGATGCTTCATTGATCGCAGCGTGGAGAGTGGTCCAGCCTTCCTCAATCGAGCCTCGGTCTGCCACGTTTGAGTTAAGGCCGTGTTGTACAGCTTGTCTGTAGGCTTCCGACACGGCTGGATGGCACAGCTTGCCTACATCGTACTTCCTTCGTGGCAGGGCATTGTTTTGCCAATATTTTGGTTTATGGCATAACGTCAGCTTGAAAAACCAAGGAGAAGAAGGCCATTGGCATTGCAGTTTCTGACGCCTTCCTTCCTGAGGGTGTTTTGCCACAGGCGGTAGTCCTTCCCCACCCTTGCGTTGAAATCGCCCAGGAGGAGTAGGTGACCTCTGGCTGGAACACAGGAGATAAACTCATTCAGTTGTTGGTAGAATGATTCTTTGGCGTCTTCTTCTGTATCTAAGGTTGGGGCATAGGCTGAGATAACAGTGGCAACTTGGTTCCCAGGGAGAGGTAATTGGAGCGTCATGAGACGTTCGTTGATACCTCTAGGCACCAGATTATAGTCCTTTACCAGTAGGCTTTTGATGGCAAAGCCAACTCCATGGTCGTGGCATTCCTCAGGGTCTCTCCCTTTCCAGAAGAAAGTGTATCCAGCTCTGACCTCTTTGAGCTGGTCTTCGCCAGACAGCCAAAGCAGCAATGTCTATGTCAAATCTGGCGATTTGACATAGACATTAAGGTGAGAGGTCCGAGGTTTTATTTTTGAGTTTCGCCCACAGAGAGGGTGTCCCGCAGGGTGCGGTACCCCAGCCAGGCTCAGACGTGGCTTCCGATTTTTAGCCCACAGGCAGAAATACCAGCACTCTAAGTAGTTATTATCTTTATTTGTACCTGGCCATAATCATTTGTAATGAATTTACAAACCAGCAACTAATTCAACCCACTGTAATCTTGACCAGGCAGTTAACAAGAATGAAAGAATGAATGAATGAACTCTGTAAATATATTATGTAGCAACACATTAATTAATGTGGTCTTTCTTTGACCTGCAAGCTTCATATCTGACCACTCTCTCATGCCCCAAAGTTTCATAATTGGACACTCATTCCCATGAATGTAAATGAATTCTGCTTGTGTGACTTTTTTTCTTTTCTTTTTTTTTTTTTGCATCCGTGGTCAAGATGCAATTAAACTAGATGCCCTGTGAATGTTTCTGGCAAACTTTCTTAAAAAAAAAAAAAGTGAATCTGCTATTTGTGTCCATTTAGTACGTTATCAGTTCAATGTGAATAACTTACTCATATTTGTTTACATCTACAATGCATACATTGACTATAGTCACATATAGTCAGTGCAAATTAGAAGTCTCACACACACATAGATTTGTATGAAGAGTATGTTCACGCTCATCTCAGTTTACACCACACACAATTACAACAAATTGTGCTTGCAAACTGCAATTATCACTTCAATTTCCTATTCAGAGAGTTTAATTAAAATAATTATCTTTCTCAATAGCTTGACATGACCGAATTTTATGAAGCAACACTCATGCAATAAGTAGGAGCTTTTTACTGAGTTAATAACACAGAGATGTACAGTAGAATTGCTAAACTATTATGATTACAGTGCTTTTTAAAACATTGTCTGCACATACAGTATGTACCATTTTTGATCTCCTTGAGTGTAACAGGCTACACCTTGAAAGTTAAGCAATTCCATTTTCAAATATGAATTTTCTTTTTGTTTTAAGAAAAACTTAACTGTGTGGAACAAAATGAATGACTAGCACAATCTACAGTCTTTCATCCCTTAAATATTGTCAGCATTTTCACAGAAAGACCTACTTTTGTACTATCAAAGCAGACGCTGCAATAATAAATGAGAAGTCCTTATCTAGTTTCCCCTTTTCCTCTAGCTTTTTTCTGCAGACAATTTGCATTTTAATTTGATGCTTCAACCTATTCTTAACAGAATTAAATAGAGAATTATTGATATGATTCTCTAACCCATTGCAAGCTCTGTAAGAGCACAAAAACCAAAACCCTTTCTGCATATTTGCAAAAAAAGAAGACAGAACATAAACAAACATTTGTTTCATTAAACACCACATCATAGCCTGGGATTTTTTGAAAAAGATTAAAGAAGTAAAAAGATCATCCTTGGGAAACTTTAGTTAATGGAGAGTAGCTTTTTATTCACATAAAAAGCATTTACCATCTCCCTTTCCTTCCCCATTGAACATGTCTGGCATATAAATAAAGGACTTTTTCCTCCTTTTTTCTCAGATTGTGGATTGTTTTGCTTTAGTAACTGGAGGGCATATATCTATGAAATTGGAAATGGCCTTGCCAAGCATTTGGTTGTTTACAGCTGCTTTGAATTTTGCATTTAGGTCAATATTGGGTTAGGCTGCAAGGGAAATAGCTTGTGCAGAAGTGGTGCTACGATGCATGAAGACTCTAGCTGTCCTACTGGGAAAAAGAAGATGAAGTTTGGCATGTTGATATTTAGCTACGAGAAAGATGGTCTGCAAACAACATACAGCCATTGACATGCACTTTTTTGTTAGTAGTGTTTTTATAGCAGCAACAGACATATTAAGCAATGCTTGTTCCTATACTTTGCCAACATTTCCCTCAAAATGATCTTCAAAATAAATATTTTGACCCCTTACTTAAACAGTTTGAATGTTTTGGTTCATTGTACAAAAAAGGTATTTTGCAAGAGCTTCTAAACACCAGCACTCTAACATTTTTTTGTCTTATAGTACAGTAAAGGACCTGTCAAGGCTGTAATAAATCAGATAAAGGAATTGCAAATGAATTCTGACATACAGAAATGCCAACACTGATATGAAGGTGTACACTGAGTATATGATGGCATTCTGTACTGCAGTTACCAAGGAATATTTTATTTTTAAATCTTGGTTTTAGTCCAAATTCCTGAAATTAAATTCCTATTTTGTGGGAAATTAGTTTTTAAGAACCACTGGAAATCTGGCAAAAGTGTTTCTTTTTTTTATAAAAAAAATTATATGTGTGTGTATATATATATATATATATATATATATATATATATATATATATATATATATTTTTTTTTTTAATTAAAAATATTATAAAATATCTCATCTCATTATCTCTAGCCGCTTTATCCTGTTCTACAGGGTTGCAGGCAAGCTGGAGCCTATCCCAGCTGACTACGGGCAAAAGGCGGGGTACACCCTGAACAAGTCGCCAGGTCATCACAGGGCTGACACATAGACACAGACAACCATTCACACTCACGGTCAATTTAGAGTCACCAGTTAACCTAACCTGCATGTCTTTGGACTGTGGGGGAAACCGGAGCACCCGGAGGAAACCCACGCAGACACGGGGAGAACATGCAAACTCCACACAGAAAGGCCCTCGCCAGCCACGGGGCTCGAACCCGGACCTTCTTGCTGTGAGGCGACAGCCCTAACCACTACACCACCGTGCCGCCCATTATAAAATATTATTTAAAAAATATATATAATATTGTGCTGAGGGGATATAATCTAAGGGGAGACCTAAATTTAAAAAAACGGTCAATTTAGAGTCACCAGTTAACCTAACCTGCATGTCTTTGGACTGTGGGGGGAAACCGGAGCACCCGGAGGAAAATTTGGACTAAAACCAAGATTTAAAAATAAAATATTCCTTGGTAACTGCAGTACAGAATGCCATCATATAAGGTTCAAACAAATATGAAAAGCATGTGCATATCGAGCTGTGGGGTGACTTTATGGAACAGACTCAAGACAGAAATAAAACAAAGTGTAAATCTGTTTAAAAAAAGGTACAAAAAATATTTTTAAACAAGTACATGGAAGAGGAAGTATGCTAACGGAGGATGATGAGGGATAAATCTATAAATAGAATAGGGTTGATTGTTATATTAGAACTAACTTAGTATATGGTATATATGGTATATATTTATTTATGGGGATAGTTTATATATTTATATTTACAGGGATATGTATGTAGTATATATTTATTTTTGTAATTATATATTTATATAGGGGCGGCACGGTGGTGTAGTGGTTAGCGCTGTCGCCTCACAGCAAGAAGGTCCTGGGTTTGAGCCCCGGGGCCGGCGAGGGCCTTTCTGTGCAGAGTTTGCATGTTCTCCCCGTGTCCGCGTGGGTTTCCTCCGGGTGCTCCGGTTTCCCCCCACAGTCCAAAGACATGCAGGTTAGGTTAACTGGTGACTCTAAATTGACCGTATGTGTGAATGTGAGTGTGAATGGTTGTCTGTGTCTATGTGTCAGCCCTGTGATGACCTGGCGACTTGTCCAGGGTGTACCCCGCCTTTCGCCCGTAGTCAGCTGGGATAGGCTCCAGCTTGCCTGCGACCCTGTAGAAGGATAAAGCGGCTAGAGATAATGAGATGAGATATATTTATATAGATATTTATGAAGTGTATATATATATATATATATATATATATATATATATATATATATATATATATAATGTTTGTAGTTATATATTTATATCGATATTTATGAAGTGTATATATGGTATGTAGTATATATGTATTTTTGTAATATATTTATATAGATATTCATGAAGTGTATATATGGTATATATTTATATAGGTGTATTAATGTAGTTAGGATTTCGGGGTAGTTAAAAATGGGAGGGAAATTTAAAAAAGTATTGTACTTCTTCCCACTCCTTTTTTGAACAATGTGCGGTGTTTTGTAATGTCTTAACTCTTTGTTATTTTATTTTTTTAATTTCTTGTTTTCTTTTTTTTGTATGTACAAATAGTTACATACATTTTTTATACATGTTCGAAATAAATAAATTCATTCATTCATTCAATAATCCCTATGAATTTTGCACTATTTGGATTTAAATAGTATCAAAAAAAACAATAAATTTCTATACACAGATTTATCCCCTGGCAATGATCATCCTCCTACTAGTCCTTCTTCTATCACTGGGATTTATATAAAACATTTTCATGCTGATGATTCATAATGTGACATTGCTGGATTACTGTGTAGGTTTCACAGTCAGAAATAATGACCTAGACAAGTCTTTTATTTCATGACTAGAGTGTCACTATGTATCAGTGCTAATTAGTCATGTTCTTCATATTCCATCATTTAAATAGTGATACAGAGACAGGCTGCAAGCATATTCAGAACATGGTCTCACATGAATGATTAGTCTAGAAGATGAACATTTTCTCACTTCAGAACACAACTAATGTCATGAAGCATGTGCATTATGGATTATGCAATATCTCTCTCTCTCTCTCTCTCTCTCTATATATATATATATATATATATATATATATACACACAAGACTGTGCGGTGTGAGCTCAAGCCTGTAGGAGACTTCGTTGATGCGTTGGCACACCTTGTAAGGTCAGATGTAGCATGCCTGTAGCTTCCTACAAGTATTGGGTTCCTTGAGGTCCCTAGTAGACACCCATACCCGGTCACCAGGAGAAAATTCAGGGTTGCTGCTCCTGTACTTGTTGGCGTATTCCTTGTATTTGGCATTGACAGATGCGATGCGTTGATGAACCTCCTCCCAAACTGACTGGCTGCACAAGAACCACTCCTCCATTGCCTGTACCCATGCTGGTGAGTCATCCCACGGGAACAGGGGGTTGGTAGCCGAGCATGCACTGAAAGGGTCTTAGTTGTGTAGCAGAGTGCTTCAGAGAGTTCTGTGCATACTCAGCCCACAGGATGAAACAGGCCCAGTCCCCCTGGTTCTACATGCAGAAGATTCTGAGAAAACTTCCTATCTCCTGGTTAGCCCTGTCTACCTGGCCATTTGACTGGGGGTGATATCCGGATGTGAGGCTCACTGAGACACCTAACTGCTCCATGAAACTGGCCCATAGTTGAGAGATAAACTGAGGGCCATGGTCACTGACTGTGTCCTCTGGGATGCCAAAGTATCTGAATACATACTGGAATAACAGTTCAGTGGTCTGGAAAGCTGTGGGGATAACAGGTAACGGGATAAGCCTCAATGCCTTGGAGAACCTGTCGATGATGACCAGGATGGTAGTGTTGCCCTGGGATGGTGGTAGGTCAGTGATAAAATCGATGGCCATGTGAGACCAGGGTCTCTGAGGTACAGGGAGAGGGCATAGTTTACCAGCAGGAGATGTTCGAGGTACCTTGGCTTGTGCACACTCTGTGCACAACGAAACAAAATGGATGATCCCAGGTAACAATTTTACGTAGTAACTATGTACTTACAATGTAGTGGTTTGGTAGATGTTACGTAGTGTTTTTACATAGTTACTCCATAAAATTCTGGACTTCCACCAATGTTTTTACTACGTCATAAAGTTATGTAGAGAAATTACACACCTACCACCTTCCCACTACCTTATGGGCACCTTCCCACTACCCTATGGGGACCTTCCCACTATACTATGGATACTTTCACACTCATATGGGCACATTCTCACCACCTTACATTTTCACATCCTTTCTACTACCTTACAAAACTCGAGCAATATTATGCAGAAAACATGGAAGAAGCAACAATATTTTGCATAGTCGGTGCATTTATTTCAACAAAAAAAATTGCTGCATCAGCCAGGTTAGGTTAGAAATGTGAACAATATATATATCAAACCGTGTGTACTAGTACACTTGACAATCATAACAGGCCATGTGTTGTAGTTTCACAGGATGAAATAGAAGATTAATACATGCATTACCTGAATCAAATATAATCATGAATATGCAAAGGAACTTAAAGGTATTATTCTGCACTTTTATGATGGCCGCTGGTCAGACATTACATTACACTAATGGCATAAAAACCTACAGAGACTGACTGCAGTATTTACACACATGCCAACCATTATTTTTGTTCAGGCTCTAGAAAATATTTAATGGTGAACCAGTATTCAATCATAGAAACTCTAGCAGTGAAAGAGCTAACAGCTGTCTCTGGTTTCCGAATCAGATGAATGGTGGGTTGGTACAGTAGTTGTCTCCTTAGTTGTTGCAGCCACAGCAGCGCAAGCTTGCAAATATAATTATAATCAATGATAAATTGGGAAATCCTTGTTTACCATTATATGGTCAGATTAACTGATGTATGTACACATAAAATATTTGCAAGAGGTAAGTACCTACAGATAATTCTACCCAATTTCATCTAGGCACATCAGAACCTTTCTCTGATAATCTATAAAAACATATAAAAAGGAAATGGTTAGTGTCATGGGCCACATAAAAACGAGTGAGCGTTATGCATTTATGAATTAAAGACATACATTTAAAAAAAGGTTGGATTTTATGATAAAATACCAGACATCAATAAGTAATATTATTAGTACTGGATGTCACTACACAGCTATTCAGACTGACAGATCACAAATGTAAGTCATTTATTCAAGTAGTGTTTCTATCTTTTCATAAAATGTGTACGCTAGCATGCCTCTTTTGTAAGTAAGAATAGAACTCACTGTCTGATATGGTATTTTGCTGTGGATCTGTACTCCGCAGCCTGAACAGCTCTTCAAGGTCCTCTGTATCTGAGACAAATTTGCAAACCAATTACTATCTTGCAAAATGAATGGAATTAATTAAGCTAATGGTAAGATTTTACTGTTTGTTTTTAATGAATGTAATATGCAAACCTTGGAGATTAATGATATTCCCGAGATAAAAAGAAATTCCACCCAAGTGAATTTTTCTATAGATTGCATAATAAATGCATGTAACAGTAAAACAAACTGAAATAGTGTGGAACAGCTTTATGAAACATTCCAAATACCCCAATAAGTAGTCTACATATGTTGTTACAGAATACATTTTGTGAAACAATTTGGTTTTAAAATTTCACCAAACATTCATATTAGGATGCATGTTTATCAGTTTATATTGTAACAATACTAAATAACTGACCAAAGTCATCTTTTGATTGAAATCAAGAGGTAGTTAAACCTTCACAGCTTTAAACCATTGTTTAAAAAAGTGAATGAAATTACCCCATAAAGGATCCACACTAACATTCAATAACAGGGTTGCCACTGGGAGCCGGGACTCCGACACCACGGTCATCATCCCCCACAAACAATATGGCGCTGTGGCGCACTTTCCTGTGGTGGATACTCATACACTAAAATTTGTTAAAATAAACATTTAATGATAACATTTGCATATAATATATCGTCAGACTTAATCACCTTACATTCACATAGTGACAACAATAGCAAGGGTAACATTCTTACCTTGAAAGATTCTGTCGATCAAAGCTCTTCACTTATAACGAAACACCGTCCCTTCACACAAATAAAAAAAAAAAACTGTGATGCAGGAAGTCGCTCCTTCAACAGGTTTTGAAAGACCAATGCGATCTGGAGCCAGCAAAGCATGATGGGATAGAGGTCAGCCAGCATATGGCCTTTTCCCACCAAGTTAACAGGGTGGGGTGGTGGAAGGGGTCACAGGATAGGGGCGGGTATTGGATTTGGAAAGAAAGTGGGGGGATATTGACAATTTCTATGAAAAGTGTTGATGAATGGCCCGAAGGCACGCGCCCTGGAAATGAAAATGTACATGTTCATTCAGTGAATTTGAGCATATTTTGAATAATTTTGCTTGCTTCAAGCTTTCTGTTGTGTTTACTCTTTTATACCTACCCCCCCTCTCCCCTGGTCGCTGAAGGGGGGTGGGGGGTTAAACCCCTCCCCCAGATCTGCCACTGGGGGATCACAAAAATAAAAATTCTCAATCACACATCACAGGAATAGAAACAGGCTCAAATCACGGGTCACGGAAATAATTTGTTGGCAATCATGGACCATGTGAAAGTCCTCCTCTTCAGTTAAAGTTTTGCGTGTAGCGAACATGATTTTGGATAAAAACAATACCACTAATAGTTATATTGCAATGCAATATACAATGTTACAATGTTACAATGCAGATAAACATAAGACATGCCTAACTGCAAAATCATGAATCTACGAACTTTTATTTCATTGAAAAGGCCTCATTCAGTGCTATTTTAAAGTTAAAATATGATCAATTCATCAATAGACCAAGATCACATTGTTAATGTTATTCATAGAGACATACAACAAAATGTATGAAAGCAAATTATTAACACATCGATCATCAAATAGAAAATACACACAACATGTAGACTACGTAGTAGGACATATGTCACTGGATGGTCACCAGATAACATGTCCGTTACGTATTAACACTACATTGTCATTACATATTACCACTACTTTGTCGTTACGTATTGGCACGACGTTGTATTAGGACATGCCTACTATGTAACGATGATGTATTTCCCTGACATAACCAAACCACTACCTAACCACTACGTCGTATATACGTTGTGTGTTTGCTGGGATCTCAGTCAACATATTCTCCCACCAGTACTTATTCTGTAGCAGTTGGTGAGTACAATGACTGCTTGGGTGACTGGTGGCAGGAGATGCATGTGCCCAAGTGATGAGTTTACCTCAGAGATGGTTGGGGACATACAGGTGGCCAGTTACAGTGGTGCTTGAAAGTTTGTGAACCCTTTAGAATTTTCTATATTTCTGCATAAATATGACCTAAAACATCAGGAGATTTTCACACAAGTCCTAAAAGTAGATAAAGAGAACCCAGTTAAACAAATGAGACAAAAAATATTAGACTTGGTAATTTATTTATTGAGGAACTTGATCCAATATTACATATCTGTGAGTGGCAAAAGTATGTGAACCTTTGATTTCAATATCTGGTGTGACTGCCTTGTACAGCAATAACTGCAACTAAATGTTGAACTGAATCTCAAGAGAAGGTGGGTCATGCAGCAAGACAACGACTCTAAGCACACAAGTCGTTCTATCAAAGAATGGTTAAAGAAGAATAAAGTTAAATGTTTTGAATTGGCCAAGTCAAATAAAGTTAATGTTTTGGAATGGCCAAGTCAAAGTCCTGACCATAATCCAATCGAAATGTTGTGGAAGAACCTGAAGCAAGCAGTTCATGTGAGGAAACCCACCACCATCCCAGAGTTGAAGCTGTTCTGTATGGAGGAATGGGCTGAAATTCCTCCAAGCCAGTGTGCAGGACTGATCAACAGTTACCAGAAATGTTTAGTTGCAGTTATTGTTGCACAAAGGTGTCACACCAGATACTGAAAGCAAAGGTCAACATACTTTTGCCATTCACAGATATGTAATATTGGATTTTTTCCTCAATAAATAAATGACCAAGTATAATATTTTTGTCTCATTTGTTTAACTGGGTTCTCTTTATCTACTTTTAGGACTTGTGTGAAAATCTGATGATGTTTTAGGTCATATTTATGCAGAAATATAGAAAATTCTAAAGGGTTCACAAACTTTCAAGCACCACTGTAGCTGTAGGAGTTTGTGGTTGTGACTCCCTTATCTTCTTGTCTCGGTCCCATGAAATCGCTTGGATGAAGCATTCAGGCGTGAGGATGGGGTGAGGTTCAGGGTCATGAGGAGATGGGCTGAAGACACGTGACAGGACATCCACCTTAGTGTTCTTGGTGCCTGGATGATAGGATATTGTGAAGTTGAAGTGCGTGAAAAATGGAGCCCATCGGGCTTGGTGTGGATTAAGTCTCTTGGCCTTCTTGAGATATTCCAAGTTCTTATGATCCATAAGTATGACAAAGGGGTAAGTGGCTCCCTCCAGCCAGTGTCTCCATTCCTCCAGAGCATGCCTGATAGCGAGTAGTTCTCTGTTCCCAATGTCATAGTTCCTCTCCGCTGAGGTGAGTTTCTTTGAGAAGAAATGTGACTGGGTGGAGCTTGGGCTTCTCACCAAAGTGCTGTGAGAGGACCCCTTCTACACCCATCTCGGAGGCATCCACCTTGACCATGAAAGTTCGGGTAGGGTCAGGGTGTTGGAGGATTGGGGCTGTGGTGAAGGTGGTTTTGAGCTTGTTGAAGGCCTCTTTGGCAGCAGGGGTCCAGTGGAGGTGCTTGGGTCCCTTCTTTAACAGGGAGGTCAAGGGCACCATGTGAGTACTGAAATTTCTAATGAAACGGCGATAGAAATTTGGGAAACCTAGGAAGTGATGGAGCTCCTTGACTGAAGTGGGAACCTGCCAGGAAGTCACCACGGAGACCTTGGAGGGGTCCATACTGACCCCCTCTGCACTGATGATGTACCCCAGAAAGGAGATCTGATGCATGTGCAACTCGCACTTCTCGGCTTTGACATAAAGGTGGTTTTTTAACAGGTGGTTGAGCACTGATCAGATGTGTTGGAGATGGCTCTCTTCATCTGGGGAGTAGATCAGGACATCATTGATGTACGCCACCACATATCTCCCTAACATGTCCCGAAGTACATCATTGATGAGACACTGGAACACGCTTGGCACCGAAGAGAGGCCATATGGCATCACCCAGTACTCAAAATGGCTGGTGTTGGTGCTGAAGGCCATCTTCCACTTATCTCCTCGGATATGGACCAGGTTGTAGGCACTGCGTAGGTCGAGCTTAGAAAACACCTTGGCTCTACAGAGCTTTTCTAAAGCCAAGGGCACCAAAGGAAGAGGATATGGGTACTTCACTGAGATCTGATTGAGTCCTCAAAAGTCTATACATGGGCAGAGGCCACCCTATCTCTTCTCCACCAAGAAGAACCCTGCCGATGCAGGTGATGTAGACGGGCGTATGTACCCCTGCTTGAGAGCCTCTTGTATGTACTCCTCCATTGCTGCTTGTTCCATCTGGGACAGAGGGTAGATGCGACTGCATGATGGAGAAGTGCCCAGTAGGAGGTCAATGACACAGTCGTAGGGGTGGTGTGGTGGTAGGCCGCACGCCTTACCCTTACTGAAGACCTCCCTTAGGTCCAGGTAACACTCTGGGTCCCCTTCTAGGGAGTCAGGCTGGAGACTCTCTACAGAGGTGGAAAAGAGACTTAGCTGAGGATGCTGAAGACAGTTCTGAAAACAGGTTGGGGACCATTGGAGAATCTCCTTATTCTGCCAGGAGGTGAGTGGGTCGTGAAGCTGCAGCCAAAGATAACCCAAAATCATGTCATGATGTATGGCAGTGGTAACTAGGAGTGTGAGATTAGCTCTGAATGGAGGGCTCTCACCTGAATGTGCATGGGAGTGGTACGAGTGTTGATGAGGCCATCCCCTATAGGGCCTCCATTGATTATCCTGATGCTGAGTGGGCTCTGCAGAGGGTTTGTGGGCAAACTGAGCTTCTGGATGATTGAGCTGTTGATGAAGTTCTCCTCTGCCCCCAAGTCAACAAATTCAAAAAGCACGTGGGTTGAGGAAGGCAGTTTCAGTAATAACTTGAAAGACTGAGCTCTAAATAATCTCACTGGACTCATTGGGTCAGCTCTGGTCTCCACAGAGCTGGTGTGTGGTGAGCGGACTAGATTAGATTAGATTAGATTAGATAAAACTTTATTGATCCCTTTGGGAGGGTTCCCTCAGGGAAATTAAGAATAGACAGAATAATCTGATGGTTGGCACTTCTGCAGTAGAAACACAGGCCCTATCTCCTCCTCCAATCTCGTTTGGAGCATTTCAGACAAGTTTGAGAGACCTCCATGGGTGTGGGAGCGTCAGTGGCTGAAATGGGTGTGGCCTTCTCCTTGAGTGACGGGCGACTGGATGGTAGATGGTCCAGCCAAATCGTGAGATCAGTCAGGGTGTCTCAGGTGAGATGTTCATCATGGCATGCCAGCTCACTCAATTCAGCAGGGCAGAGCCCCTGGCAGAAAACAGCTTTTAGAGCCAGCTCGTTCCATCAGCTGGCTGCTGCGAGAATTCAGAAATCTAGGGCATAGTTGGTGACTCTCCTAGAGCCCTGTGTGATGGTCAATAGGCTCTTGCCGACCTCAATTCCCTCAGGTTCATGAGCAAACACATGCTTGAATACTGCAAGGAAATGATCATACAAGGTTGTGTGCTCCCCTCTACTCCTCCACACCACGCTGGTACACTGCATAGCCTTGCCAGTCAAGAATGAAAGAAACCATGTGATCTTACATTCATCGGAGATGTCTTGGATCGTAGAGAAGTAAAAGGAGCACTGAAGCAAAAATCCCTTACAGCTGCAAGCATCCCCAGTGTATTTCTCCGGGCATGGAAGTGAAAGCACGGAACTTGGGGGGATTTCGTGGTGTGTTGGGACAGCAGCTAGCTGAGCCATTTTGGTGTTGAGATCAGAGAGCATCTGCTGATGTTCCCCCAAGAGGTACCCCTGAGCATTCAGAACAATTTGCCTCACATCCTCTGCTGCATCCATCACAATGAAGTATCTAGCCTATCAGGGTGCAGGCACTTATGGATGTACAGTGCTCAGCGTAAATGAGTACAACCCCTTTGAAAAGTAACATTTTAAACAATATCTCAATGAACACAAACAATTTCCAAAATGTTGACAAGACAAAGTTTAATATAACATCTATTTAACTTATAACGTGAAAGAAAGAATAATATAACTTCGATTGCACATTTTTTCAGTTTTACTCAAATTAGGGTGGTGCAAAAATGAGTACACCCCACAACAAAAACTACTACATATAGTACTTTGTATGGCCTCCATGATTTTTAATGACAGCACCAAGTCTTCTAGGCATGGAATGAACAAGTTGGCGACATTTTGCAACATCAATATTTTTTCATTCTTCAACAATGACCTCTTTTAGTGACTGGATGCTGGATGGAGAGTGATGCTCAACTTGTCTCTTCAGAATTCCCCAAAGAAAATAATTTCTTTACACCACAAAGGTGAAGGCTACAAGAAGATCAGCAAAGCTTTACTTATCAGTCAGAATACTGTAGCAAAAGTGGTACAAAAATTTAAGAAAGATGGAACTGCAACCATCTCACAGAGACGTCCAGGTCATCCACGGAAGTTAACACCTCAACAGGAGCATCTTCTGATGAGAAGGGTTGAAGAAAATCAGCATGCAAAGTCACTGCAGTTATCTAAAGAAGTAGAAAGCCAAACTGGGTTGACTATTTCCTGTGACACAATACGGCGTACACTGCAGAGGAATGGCATGCATGGATGCCATCCACAAAAGAAGCCTCTCCTAAAGCCCAGGCACAAAAAAGCCCACCTAGAGTTTTCCAGGACCCATGCTGACAAAGATGAAGACTACTGGGACTCTATACTCTGGAGTGATGAGACCAAGATAAATGTTTTTGGAACTGATGGCTTCAAAACTGTATGGCATCGCAAAGGTGAGGAATACAAAGAAAAATGCATGGTGCCTACAGTGAAACATGGTGGTGGCAGTGTCCTTATGCGGGGCTTCATGAGTGCTGCTGGTGTCAGGGAGCTGCATTTCATTGATGGCATCATGAATTCACAGATGCATTGCTCTATACTGAAAGAGAAGATGCTACCATTACTCTGTGCCCTTGGTCGTTGTGCACTTTTCCAACATGACTAAACACACATCTAAGGCCACTGTTGGATTTCTGAAGATGAACAGGGTGATAGTGATTCAGTGGCCAAGTATGTCTCCTGATCTGAATCCAATCAAACACCTATGGGAATTCTGAAGAGACAAGTTGAGCATCACTCTCCATCCAGCATCCAGTCACTAAAAGAGGTCATTGTTGAAGAATGGAAAAAGATTGATGTGGCAAAATGTCGCCAACTTGTTCATTCCATGCCTAGAAGACTTGGTACTGTCATTAAAAATCATGGAGGCCATACAAAGTATTAGATGTAGTAGTTTTTGTTGTAGGGTGTACTCATTTTTGCACCACCCTAATTTGAGTAAAACTGAAAAAATGTGTAATCTAAGTTATATTATTAACCTTACTTTCACATTATAAGTTAAATAGATGTTATATTAAACTTTGTCTTATCAACATTTTGGAAATTGTTTGTGTTCAATTGTGTTGGTTCCGAAGGTTGATATCGTCAGGGGCGGATTAGAGGTTAAGCTCTCTAACTCCTATAAAATCCCTAAAGGCTTATGCAAAATACAGCCTCTGTCAACCAAATGTCCAACTCCTGGCCTTCCCGTGGCGGAACCGTTTAAAACCGACAGGAGAAGAGGCGAAGGCGGGTCACTGGCACCTCAAAACCAGTTGCTTGCTTGCTTTTTACATCTGGCATCACCTGTTGGCTGTACACGTCTTTCCCCTGGTGATACTTTTATCCTTGGAACCCTGGCCCTCCAGGTTGGGGGTTTTGCATAGGGGCAGCTTCCCTACCTTGTAAAAATCCTATATTGCTACAGAAACTCAGATATTTTTTTGTGAAGTTCACACGATGTGACCATGGGAGAGAATGCTTGTCCTTCTCGCATGACTGCTACCGGCCAAACCCGATCAGAAGCCCCTGGCACGATGTCTCAAGATTCGCATCACCCTAAGGATGCAGAGGAGAAGTCTAACTCTTACATCTACAAGGCAAGGCAAGGCAAGTTTATTTATATAGCACATTTCATACACAGTGGCAGTTCAATGTGCTTTACAGAGGTAAAGGCAAAACAGTAAACAATAGAAAATAAAATTACATAAAATAAAGGGGGAAGAAGAGAGAAAAAAATAATAAGAATTAAACAATAGTAGAAATAAAATAATAAAATGAAGTAAAAGTTCAGTAAAAAACAGCAGAATAAAATAGAATAAAAGTTAAGTAAAGTTTAAAACATGCAAAGCCTGTAAAAGTTAAGTAAAGTTTAAAACATGTAAAGATGATGATATTTATCAGTTAGCAGAAAGCATCTGAAAACAGCTTGGTCTTTAGTCTAGATTTGAAGCTGCCAACAGCAGGACCATTTCTGATGTCCTCTGGGAGTTGGTTCCATAGCTGTACTGCATAGTAGCTAAAAGCTGCTTCACCACACTTTGTTTTAACAACAGGTTTTACCAGTAAATTTTGCTGCTGCGATCTGGTAGATCTTATTGGGTTAGGCTGCTGCAACATATCAGAGAGGTAATTGGGCCCTGTACCATTTAGAGATTTGTACACCAGCAGCAATGCTTTAAAGTCAATTCTGTAGCTTACTGGAAGCCAGTGAAGGGACCTTAGAATTGGAGTAATGTGCCCTGTTCTTTTTGTTTGTGTGAGAACCCTAGCTGCTGCATTTTGAATCTCATCTCATCTCATCTCATTATCTCTAGCCGCTTTATCCTTCTACAGGGTCGCAGGCAAGCTGGAGCCTATCCCAGCTGACTACGGGTGAAAGGCGGGGTACACCCTGGACAAGTCGCCAGGTCATCACAGGGCTGACACATAGACAACCATTCACACTCACATTCACACCTACGGTCAATTTAGAGTCACCAGTTAACCTAACCTGCATGTCTTTGGACTGTGGGGGAAACCGGAGCACCCGGAGGAAACCCACGCGGACACAGGGAGAACATGCAAACTCCGCACAGAAAGGCCCTCGCCGGCCATGGGGCTCAAACCCGGACCTTCTTGCTGTGAGGCAACAGCACTAACCACTACACCACCGTGCTGCCCCCTGAAGTCATCTGATGGTCTTTTTTGGCAGGCCTGTGAAAAGGCCATTGCAGTAGTCAACCCTACTAGAGATGAAGGCATGTATAAGTTTTTCCAGATCATTTTTTGACACAAGTCCTCTTAGTTTGGAAATGTTTTTTAGGTGATAAAATGCCGATTTAGTGATTGCTTTCATGTGACTGTCAAAGTTTAGCTCGCTGTCAATGAAAACACCAAGATTTTTAACCATATCTTTTGTTTTAATCCCCTTTGTGCCAAGAATAGTGGTAATCCTGAGTCTTTCATCTTTTTTCCCCCAAATAGAATTACTTCTGTTTTATCTGTGTTCAGCTGAAGAAAATTTTGTGACATCCAGTTGTTGATTTGGTCGATACACTGGTAGAGACATTCAAGGGGGGCATAATCATTAGGTGATAGAGCAAAATAAATTTGGGTGTCATCTGTATAGCAGTGATACAAAATTGAGTTGCTCTTGATAATTTGTCCAAGTGGGAGCATATAAAGGTTGAATAGTAATGGTCCAAGGATCAACCCCTGGGGGACACCACAGGTCAAGGACATTGATGTTGAGGTACAATTTCCCATGGTAACAAAGAAGCTTCTATCTTTTAAGTATGATTTTAACCAATTGATAACTTTACCAGTCAATCCAACCCAGTGTTCAAGTCGATATAGCAGTATGTTGTGATCAACAGTATCAAAACCTGCACTGAGGTCCAGTAACACCAGGACCGATGTTTTGCCTGCATCAGTATTAAGATGCATGCCATTTATAACTTTAATCAGCGCTGTTTCAGTGCTGTGATTGGCATGAAATCCTGACTAAAAGTCATCAAAACAGCTGTTTGATATCAAGAAGGCAGTTAATTGATTGAAGACATTTTTTTCAAGGATTTTCCCGATGAATGGTAGATTTGATATTGGCCTGTAGTTGTTCAATACTGAAGCATCCAGATTATTCTTTTTAAGTAGGGGCTTTACAACAGCTTTTTTCAGGGACACAGGAAAAATGCCAGTCTCTAGGGATGTATTTATGATCTGAAGCACATCTGTAATTATGAGGTGAAGAACAGACTTAAAAAAGTTGGTGGGCAGAATATCCAATTCAGATGTTGAGGAATGATCCAGAAGCGCAGACATCTTCTCTGGGCCAAGGCTCATTTAAAATGGACAGTGGCAAAGTGGAAAACTGTTCTGTGGTCAGACAAATCAAAATTTGAAGTTCTTTATGGAAATCAGGGACGCCGTGTCATTCGGACTAAAGAGGAGAAGGACGACCCAAGTTGTTATCAGCGCTCAGTTCAGAAGCCTGCATCTCTGATGGTATGGGGTTGCATTAGTGCGTGTGGCATGGGGAGCTTACACATCTGGAAAGACACCATCAATGCTGAAAGGTATATCCAGGTTCTAGAGCAACACATGCTCCTATCCAGACTGCAGCTCTTTCAGGGAAGACCTTGCATTTTCCAACATGACAATGCCAAACCACGTACTGCATCAAATACAGCATCATGGCTGCGTAGAAGAAGGGTCCGGATACTGAACTGGCCAGCCTGCAGTCCAGATCTTTCACCCATAGAAAACATTTGGCGCATCATAAAACGGAAGATATGACAAAAAAGACCTAAGACATTTGAGCAACTAGAATCCTACATGAGACAAGAATGGGTTAACATTCCTATCCCTAAACTTGAGCAACTTGTCTCCTCAGTCCCCAGACATTTACAGACTGTTGTAAAGAGAAAAGGGGATGTCTCACAGTGGTAAACATGGCCTTGTCCCAACTTTTTTGAGATGTGTTGTTGTCATGAAATTTAAAATCACCTAATTTTTCTCTTTAAATGATACATTTTCTCAGTTTAAACATTTGATATGTCATCTACTGTATGTTCTATTCTGAATAAACTATGGAATTTTGAAACTTCCACATCATTGCATTCTGTTTTTATTTACAATTTGTACTTTTTCCCAACTTTTTTGGAATCGGGGTTGTATTTTTTAGATGGTGAAAAAGATTGGTAGCCAGCTGAAAGTCCTGGGCGAACACAGTTCAGTCTGTTGGTTGATTTTCGATGAACTGGGTACACTGCTTGTCGCGAATGATTTGGGCTGGAAAAAGAGAGTGCAGCCATTGGCAGCAATCTCTGCATACCTTTAGGGAAATCCATGCAGAGGGGAGACGGAGATGGTACAACAAAGTCAGAAGAGCAAGACTGAGATTGGGACTTTGGTGAGGTCTTTGTGAGTGTCTCCATGACTGTCTCTGTGGTGACTGTCTCCCTAACAGTCTCTGTGATACTTGCATGGGGTCGAGATGTGGATGATGCAGCCTTGGCATGATTGTCTTTGGTCAGGTCCTCAATCTGGATGGGCGATGCAGATATCTGTGGCTGCCCATTGTTAACAACATGCTCACATTCTCCATGTGATTGTTGATGTCCTTGGCAGTCTGCCCCAGATGGTTCTTGGCAGTCTGCCCCAGATGGCTGTGTGTCCTTGTTGAAGCATCTCTGCTGTGCTTGCATGGGTAGTTGTTTTGGATTTGCAGAGGTATTGTTGAAATCTGTAACTGGATCAGACTGGGAGCACTTATCAGCAGTTCTGCTCAATGTTGGCTGAGAAAAGAATGCATGCTGGAGAGAGAGGCTGTAGTGATCAGCCAAAACTTTGGTCCCAATCCGGCTGAGTTCAGTGCTATTTGGCTTGAAGAATTCTCTGCGATTCCAGAAAAGGTTAAAATTGTCTATGAAGTTCATACCAAATAAAAAACAAGTTTTTCCAAGCCAGGTGTTAAGACTGAAGAGTCTAGTAAATGCAAAACTTCCCCTTGCAGGGAGTGGGCCACTGATAAAAGATTGTATTCTAGTCTTATAGAGGTCAGAAAAAAGTTTTCTGAAATCATCTTGGACAAACAGCTGTTCTCTGAAAACATAATTTGCTCCCACATGCACAACAATACGTTTGATAGTTTTATGCTCGGACATGAGTTTCAAAATGCTGTCTTTGGTGTCAGAGATGGATGCATTTGGAAGGCAGCAAATAATCATCCCATGTCCTTTTAAATGTCTTACAGTGGAATCACCAAGAACAAGGGTTGTGGGATCAGGTGGTGTTACGAGCTGCTTTTTGTCTCTTCCCACAGCTCTTTGGTTGTGGTGCGATCTCTTTCTATGATGTGCTTGTCCGCCTGAAAATTCTGTTTCCACATCCCTGAGGTATTCAAATTTGTTCCGAAGCCTTATGGGCTGTGGATTTTCCATAGGACTGTAAATCCTATTGTAGTTTGTAGACCTGGCTCTATTTCTAATAGCATGGTTGTGGAGCATGGGTTGCATAGTATCAGAATGAACAGGTGTTGAGGTAATTACTCTTCTGTTTTTATTTTTGGGCCTGCCACCCATCGTGTGCCAGTTTTCTGTACTCACATTTTGCCCTGTTAGATCGATGTATTCATCCACTCGATCTGCAATGCCATCGGCCTGTCAGGGTGCAATCTCTGCATTCTCAGCCACTGTTTCTGTACTCCTTTCGTGAGATATCTCTCTTAGTTCATCCATCTTTGGCAGGGCATCAATCTTTGATTCCAGGATAGAAATCCTCTGTTCTAGTTCTGTACATTTTCTGCAGGATCGCCTGGATTTTTTGCCCCCTAGCATTTTGTTTTAAAAGCTAACTTATATTGTAAAGGTGAAAAATAAAATGAAGAAATAGTGGAAATTAAGTGAAAAAGTAAAATAAAATAAAGATCAAGCAGGAGCAAAGCAGGAGCAAAGCAAAGAAGCGTCCTACTCGCTTGAGTAGGTGGAGCAAAAAAAAAGATCGTAACTTCTTCAAGGTGCTCTACTACTCATAGTAGTCATTGTAAAAGATCATCTATACATGTTACTGCATCAGACATTATGGAGAATAAAGAACATCCAGGAATACGCCTCGCAAGATGGGCATTATCCATTGCGACCTGGAACGTTACCTCCCTTGTCAGTAATTCCAGCAAGTTATATCAGCTGGAACAAACCTTCACTGACTACCATATTGACATTCTCGGCATCACAGAAACCCACATGCCAGGGTCTGGTGAAACCATTCTTGACAATGGGTCCCTTCTTATTTACTCTGGGACAAATAAGAAGAAGGAGCATGGCATAGGAATCCTAATCACAAAACATCTAAGGACCTCCCTGATATCATTCACACCCTTTTCGGCCAGAATCATGTTTGCAAGGTTTTTCAGCCGTCAGGTGAATATCACAGTCATCGTAGCGTATGCTCCTACGAAAGTCGCGGACGAGAAAGAGAAAGACCTGTTTTATAGAAATCTTGAAAAGGCTCACAGGTATATTTCCCAGAATGATATTCGTATCCTTCTAGGGAATTTTAATGCCCGAGTTGGATCTGATGTTGACACGTGGCCCAATGTTATCGGATGCCACTCGTATCACACCCAGGCGAATGACAACGATATCCATCTCCTGGACTTCTCAGCGTTACAGGAATACGTGATAGGAGGAAGTCTATTCGAACACAAGGATATCCACAAAGCTTCCTGGACCTCCCCTAAAGGCAACACTGTTACTCAGATTGACCATATCTGTATCAATAAACGCTAGCGGTGATCTTTGATGGATGTCCGGAGCCATCGTGGAGCCGACATATGTACAACTCACCACCTCGTCAAGTGCAAACTACGCCTGAAACTCTCAGCCCAAAAACGAAGCAGAAAACTCTACCTCCCCAACTTAGAACTTCTAAGGAATGGTGAAGAAAGAGAAGTATATCAACAGGCGCTACACTGTCACTCAGTGGATGTCTCCTTGGGTTCCTTTCTGGATGATGACTGGGAGCACACTAAAGATGCCTTCCATTCTGCCTCAAAAGAAACTTTAGGGAAAAGACTGAAGAAGGCATGTGACAAGCCATTGTCTACAGAAACTATCAGTCTCATTGAAAAGCGTAATCAGATCAAGAGACTTAAGCCTTCCAAAGCAAACCATGCCCTTTACTCACAGGTTAACAAAAAGGTCAAGAAGAGTGTGCGAAAAGATGACGAAAAGTGGGCATCCCGAATTGCGGATAAACTCCAGCACGCCTCTAGTGGTGGAAATCAAAGGGAAGTTTGGCATAACATTAAGGTCCTGTCTGGTAAAAAGCAGAAGAATACCACTGCAGTTAGAGATAAGAACGGTGACTTCATCATCGACCAGGGTAAGAAATTAGGCAGATGGAGGGAATACTTTGAAAATTTGCTAAACCCCACACTGGAGAATTCTGTAGACATACCGCCCGTGAACCTGGTAGAAGAAGGGGCCTTTATCGATCTCCCTATGCACCCTCCTTCAGCCGAAGAAATCCAAAGCACGCTCTTAAAGCTTAAAAACAACAAAGCTGGCAGAGTTGATCAAATCAGCAACGAGGAGCTTCACTTTGGCGGTGAAGCGACAGTGGAGAAACTCTTGCCCATTTTTGATAAAGTATGGAGCTTAGAGCAAGTGCCCTCTGACTGGCTAAAAGGTGTGATCACAAAACTTGGAAAGAAAGGAGACTTCTCTTACTGCGAGAACAACCGAGGTATTACTCTTCGTTGCACTGCTTCCAAACTCTTCCAAATAATCATCATTTTAAGGTTGGCTGATGGCATTGATATCACTCTTCAGAAAAAACAATACGGCTTTAGGAAAAATCGATCCTGTATGGATCAGCTCTTCTCTTTAAGAGTGATAATCGAACGTGCGCTGGAGTATGGCCTTCCACTCTGTGTCAACTTCATAGACTTCAAAGCTGCGTTCAACTCCGTAAATTGAGACTACATATGGGCAACCCTGGAACACTATGGAATACCAAAGAAATACATCAACATCTTCAAAGCATTCTATACTAACACCGTCAGTTCAGTGTGCGTCGGTGACGATCTCACTGAGTGGTTCGAAGTAAAGTCCGGGACGGGACAGGGCGACATTCAAGCTCCTCCTATCTTCAACCTAGTTTTAAACTGGGTTATGGAAAAAGCCATCCAGAACAAATCCATCTCTGAAGGCTTCCTGCTCCAAAAGAGGAGAAGCTCGCGCTACCCTGCATCCTATGTCACTGACTTGGACTATGCAGATGAATTAGCTGTCCTGGATAGCTCCGCAGCCGGTCTTCAAGAAACAACTGACTTGATAGTGAGCTACGGCAAGGAAGCAGGCCTACAGATTAGTGCAAAGAAAACAAAAACTATGCTTGCTGGAAAATTTCACAACCAGCGTCCCTTCCCTCTCTCTGAGTCATTAGATATTGAGGTAGAAGGGAATCCTCTCAAGCAAGTAAAATCACTTTCGCTATCTCGGCTCAATAATTTCAAGTGATGGTACTATTGACAAGGAGATTGACATCCGGATAGGTCTTGCATCCAGTGCATTTAACTCCCTAAACAACATCTGGAGAAACAGTGGCATCTCGATCAGCACCAAGGCCAGAGTATATGAGAGTGGAGTCATTACAATCCTCCTCTATGGCTGTGCTATGTGGGCACTTAAGCAACACCAACTGCGCCACCTCGATGCTTTTCACCACAACTGTCTCCGTAGAATGCTGAAGGTTCAGCTTCTCGATTTCATTCCAAACCATGAGATCAGGGAGAGAACTGGCTGCTGTAGTATGGAAACAATCATTAGTCTGCATCGCCTTCGCTTCTTCGGCCATGTCGCAAGAATTCCGGATGACTGAATTCCAAGATGCCTGCTGGACTGGGTCCCCACCTAAGGATGCAGATCTTCTGGTCTCCCGAGGCTAAACATGCATAGACTGTTAATCGACGATCTACAACATCTTCTTGGAGAAAGTTGCGGCCTGGCGGATGGAGTGAAGTGCGCTGCTGATTGAGTCGGCTGGCGCCGCCTCCTGTGGTCCGTCGCCATGCGAGATACCTGCGAGCAGACAGATTCGCTTAGTGAATGAAGACCTGCCCAAGTACAAGTAAGTTTGTGTTCATTGAGATATTGTTTAAAATGTTACTTTTCAAACGGGGTGTACTCATTTACGCTGAGCACTATATGTGCAGGGGAGAGCAGGGAAAGCAAACTGGAAGCAAAGCCAAAATGCGAGGCTAGAATCAAGGTCGTGGGACAGGCTAGGGTCAATTGATCAGTAGACGGTGCAATGCAGACAGGGCTAGAGAATAACGAGAAAGATGCGAGGGTTGAAAATACAATAAAGCAGGCAGTAAAATAAAGGCTCAGTATGACAGGAATGAACACTGAACAATACTTGGCATTGAGTGAGAGTGGGAGAGGCGTTTATGTAGCAGGGGCTGATGAACCAGGAAACAAGTGACAGGTGTATTAAATAAACAGGTGATAGAGGGCGCTGTGGTTTATGGGTGTTGTAATTCTGAGTGGCCATGTTTGTAGGTAGGTTTGGACTGGCACTCTTGACAGCATTACTGACATCAAGTGCACCTTGGATTCAACTCCCCACCTCAAAGACCATCATCTTGCATTAGTTTAGGTGTCTTATTTAGTTGACAAAATTACTTGATAAGATTCTCATAATTAGTTAATTGAAATACTGTAAATAAATATTTGCAAATAAATATTTTTGTATTCAATATAGTTTTTTTAAATCACAAACAAATTAATTAAAATCAATAGATTCATCAATTTTCAAAATAATCACTACTTGCAGCCCTATTAGTGTTTCCTGTTACCCATTACCCTTTGCATATGTAATTCACACCTTTTCACAAGTGCACTTTTCACATAATGTATGTGTTTTTATTTTTCCACATTACTTTTTTCCTACATGATTTATTTATTTTCACATGGGTTCCAGTTTGCTTTCCCTACTATCCCCTGCACATACAGTGCTCAGCGTAAATGAGTACACCCTGTTTGAAAAGTAACATTTTAAACAATATCTCAGTGAACACAAACAATTTCCAAAATGTTGACAAGACAAAGTTTAATATAACATCTATGTGGCAGCGGGGGCATGGTCAAGCGCCGGTCTGTGACAGGAGGGCGGAGTCAGGGAAGGTAAGTGGCAGAATCACTACACCTGACTGCAATTAACCTGTTTGTGTGTGTCTTCCCAGTGACCGCACCCTATTTAGGGAGGGAGAGCAGAGAGCAGAGGATCTCTCCCGAACCAGACACCTGATGTGTGTGCACATGTGTCTGGCTGTGTGTGTGTGTTTGAGAGACCACTGAAAAGTGTAAAAATAAAACGATTGTTGAACCTGATCTCTGTCCTGCCATCCTCTGTGCTCCACCCCTTCATAAGAACTGTTACAGTGGTGCCGAAACCCGGGACCTGGAGCACAGCAGCCTAACAGCCCCATGGAGTCTTCCCCGTTCGCTGAACTGGTCCACGCCCTCGCCACGGCCCAGCAAAGCCAGCACCAGGTGCTACTCACCCTCCGAAAGGAGCAAGAACAGCGGTTCGAGGCTCTGGTGTTGGCCCAACAGGAAGATCGAGAGGCATTCCGGCACCTTCTCGCGTCGGCGGGGTCCACCAGCGCTCCTACCGTGGGCCCGTCTCCCCTCACCGTCACCAAGATGGGCCCGCAGGACGACCCCAAGGCGTTCATCACGCTCTTCGAGCAGGTCGCCGAAGCCTCAGGGTGGCCGATGGAGCAGCGCGTGGCGCGCCTCCTCCCTCTGCTAAGGGGAGAGGCACAGCTGGCCACGCTTCAGCTCCCTGCCGACCGCCGGCTGGCCTACGCGGACCTCCGCTGGGCCATCCTCCAGCGTGTGGGGCGCACCCCAAAACAGCAGCGCCAGCGCTTCCGCGCGTTGCGCTTGGAGGAAGTCGGCCGGCCGTTCGTGTTTGGCCAGCAGCTCCAGGACGCCTGCTGGCAGTGGTTGAGGGCCGACAACTGCGACGCCAAGGGAATCAAAGACCAGGTGGTGCTGGAACAGTTCATCGCACGCTTGCCAACAGGAACTGCAGAGTGGGTCCAGTGCCACCGCCCGGCGTTGCTGGATCAGGCAGTCGAGCTGGCAGAGGACCATTTGGCGGCTGTCCCGGCGGCAGGACAGCAGACGGCATCTTCTCTTCTCTCCTCTTCTCTCTCTCTATCTCTCCCCCTCCTCCTGTGTCCCATCCTCGCCCCATTCCCCCACTGCGGAGGTGGGGGCCGGCACCACCCCAGCCGGCCCGCTGCACCCGCGGTGCCCTCCCATTTCTCCCTTCTGTGTCTGTCTCTCCCCCACCTCAGGTGAGTGAGCCCCAGATCACCAGTGCAGAGGGAAAGCCTGGGCCAGTTTGCTGGAGCTGCAGGGAGCCGGGCCACTTTCAACAGCAGTGCACAGCGATGGAGGTGGGTGCGGTGGTTCGGATCCCCGACGCGCCAGAGGCCGCCCTCGATCGGGCCGGAGCGTATCGCATACCGTTGAGTATCCAAGGGGATACATATCAGGCGTTGGTGGATTCTGGCTGTAATCAGACCTCAATTCACCAAAGCCTGGTCCAAAACGAGGCATTGGGGGGAGCACAGGGGGTGAATGTGTTGTGTGTGCATGGGGATATTCACCGCTACCCTCTGGTGTCAGTCCACATTTTTTTCCGAGGGGAAAAATTTATAGTGAAGGCGGCGGTGAATACACCTTACCCACTCTTTAATTTTGGGGACTGATTGGCCAGGATTTCGGGGTTTGATGACGCGCTTAGCAAAGAGTGGGTCCTGCCATTTAGCAGGGGGAGGTCCTGGTGTTGCTTTGGCGGGAGCAGCTGTCAAACAGCCGTCTACATCATCTCCGCATCAGAGTGAGGAGCCCCAGGCTCCTCCTCCCTCTCTCGGGGAATCCCTTGCGGATTTCCCGTTAGAACAATCGTGAGACGAGACTCTGCGACATGCGTTTGACCAAGTGAGAGTAATCGATGGTCAAACGCTTCCGCCAAACGCCACCCCGTCCTTTCCTTATTTCTCTATTATGAAGGATAGATTATACCGAGTGACGCAGGACACTCAGACGAAAGAGCAAGTCATGCAGCTTTTGATTCCGAAGAGCCGCCGGGAACTGGTATTCCAGGTGGCTCACTTTAATCCCATGGCTGGACACTTAGGGCAGGATAAAACACTAGCCCGAATAATGGCCTGATTCTATTGGCCGGGGATTCACGGCGATGTTCGTAGGTGGTGTACGGCATGCCGCGAATGCCAGTTAGTAAATCCAGCGGCCATTCCAAAAGCACCTTTGCGCCCTCTCCCACTGATCGAGGCCCCGTTTGAGAGAATTGGGATGGATCTTGTCAGGCCATTAGATCGGTCAGCACAAGGGTACCACTTTATATTAGTTCTGGTGGACTATGCAATGTGATACCCGGAAGCAGTGCCTCTGCGCAATATCTCAGCACGCAGTATTGCAGAGGCACTCTTCCGCGTCATCTCCCGAGTCGGGATCCTGAAAGAGATTCTGACTGATCAAGGCACTACATTTATGTCACGGACACTGCGCGAACTGTATGGGTTATTGGGGATTAAGCCGATCCGCACCAGTGTGTATCACCCACAAACGGACGGTTTAGTAGAATGGTTCAACCGCACCCTCAAAAATATTATTAAAAAATTCGTAAGTGAGGACGCATGTAATTGGGATAAGTGGCTTGAGCCCTTGTTGTTCTCAGTGCGAGAGGTCCCCCAAGCCTCCACGGGGTTCTCCCCATTTGAATTATTATATGGGCGTAAGCCGCGCGGCATCCTAGATGTGCTGCAGGAAAATTGGGAGGAGGGACCTTCACAAAGCAAGAACGAAATTCAGTACGTTATAGACCTGCGCGCAAAACTCCACACGCTCACCCACCTAACTCAGGAGAATTTGCGGCAGGCCCAGGAACCGCAAGTCCGCCTGTACAACAAGGGTATGCGCCTTAGAGAGTTCACACCGGGAGATAAGGTACTCGTACATGTTGCCCACGTCGAGCTCCAAATTGATCGCCAGGTGGCAAGGACCCTTTGAGGTCACACGGCGAGTCGGGGATGTCGACTATGAGGTGAGGCGAACGGACAGGGGTGGGGCGCTACAGATTTACCACGTCAATCTGCTTAAACTCTGGAATGAGGAGGTCCCCGTGGCATTGGTGTCAGTGGTTCCGGAGAAGGCGGCGCTGGGGCTGGAGGTTTAAAAAGGGGCATTGGCATCACGTACCTCTCCGGTCCCATGTGGAGACCACCTCTCCCCGACCCAACTCACGGAGGTCGCCCAGTTGCAGACCGAGTTTTCAGATGTGTTCTCGCCCCTGCCCAGTCGCACTAACCTCATAGAGCACCACATAGAGACGCCCCCGGGGGTGGTAGTGCATAGCCGCCCTTACAGGCTACCCGAACACAAAAAAAAGGTGGTTTGGGAAGAACTTCAGACCATGCTCGAAATGGGCATTGTTGAGGAGTCCCACAGTGACTGGAGCAGCCCGGTGGTCTTGGTACCCAAGGCCGACGGGTTGGTCCGGTTCTGTGTGGACTATAGAAAAGTCAACGCGGTGTCTAAATTCGACGCGTACCCAATGCCTCGTATTGACGAGCTGCTCGATCGACTAGGCACGGCTCGCTTTTATTCAACACTGGATTTGACGAAGGGATATTGGCAGATCCCCTTGACTCCACTATCCCGAGAAAAAACGGCCTTTTCCACACCGTTTGGTTTACACCAATTTGTCACACTTCCGTTTGGGCTGTTTGGGGTGCCCACTACGTTTCAGCGGCTGATGGACCAGGTCCTCTGCCCCCACACCACCTATGCAGCCGCCTATCTCGATGACATCATCATATATAGTAATGACTGGCCGAGGCACCTTGAACACCTAAGAGCCATCCTTAGGTTGCTGAGGCGAGCGGGTCTCACAGCCAACCCAAAGAAGTGTGCGATTGGGCAGGTGGAAGTAAGGTATCTGGGCTTCTACTTGGGCAACGGGCAGGTGCATCCCCACATTAACAAGACTGCAGCAATTGCGGCCTGCCCAAGGCCCAAGACCAAAAAGGGGGTGTTGGTAACTTGCCAGCGCCCCCTATAATGATCCCACAATTCCTTGCGCACTCCACCCGGATGTGACGTAAAGTGGAACTGCTTTAACTGTATCGAGAGCGCCTCGATTCACTCTCTCGTGTTCTGGCTACTGGAGTGGTCGGACGGACTGTTGGCACACTCGCCTACAGTGTTGAGACTAACCGCTATTGTCTGAGAACAGCCTGTTCAAATTAGTTTCGGCCAAACTTTTGAACAACCCGCTAAGTTTCAGTGATATAGTGGTTTTGATTCTAAACCTTTGCAAAGTTTAACTACAGTTAAGTAGTTTTCCACGCTAAGAGGCATTTGCGGACAGCTTCGCTCCTCTCAGCCTTTTTCTCGTCGATGCATCACCGGAGGTTTCTCCCGAAGCACCGTGGGCCAACTAGGCCTCCATCTCCCTGCTTCGTTAGCCACGGTTGGACGCAACTCGCCGCTAACCTCCTCTCCTCGGACCGCGACCCTCAGCGCGGACATCGGAGAACGAACTTCCATCGCATTGAGTAGGCACTTGGGCAAATTTTAATTTGTAGCTTATTCAGATGGTTGTTAGGGTCATGTTTAAGCTTTGAGCTGTTTAGCATACCCGCTCAGACACGGAAGGTGTTTGTTTTTTTATTGTTTGTTTTGGTTCTGTTTTTTTTTTTCTTTGAACTTGTTAGACAGGGTATCTTGCATGATATCTTTCCTTAACTCCATTGCTAGCTTCCCTATCTGATTAGCAGCGCAGCGACAAGTTTGTTATTTTAAGCTCCGAGGCTGGACCGCTACAAGGCCTAGTTCTCTCCATCCAACACCTATTACACACATACACTCTCTCTCTCTCTCTCTCTCTCTCTCTCTCTCTCTCTCTCTCTCGCGTTGAGTTCTTTGCCTAGATAGTCTGTTGGAAATTGTTGTTAAGTACAGTGTTTGGATCCAGCTGTAACGTGGTCAGATTCTCCTTAGCAACTTATTGCTAGCTACCTCAGGGTGATACGCTAGCTGGTAGGCTTGTGTTCTCGACTAGGCCTGCAGGCGCCATATTTCCCGACGCCATTTTGGTACCTCCCTCATTGAGTTACCTATGATACGACACCTAGGCACTGACCGCCATTTTGTTTAAGCATTGCCAGAGTGCCTAGTCGTTAGCATCTGCCCACAGATACATACACACCTACACACACGCACGCATCGGCTTGCCCTAGTCTCACACACACACACACCTACACACACACAAGGGATTTCTCTTTTCCTATCTCTTTCTCTCTCTCTTCCCCTCAAATCTATGGTCCAGGTGTAATTGTTCCATTGTTTTGTCTTGTTATTACCTTTGCCCGACATTGAATGTATTTTGTGAGATTATTATTAGTGAGTAGTAGACAAATAAAAGCTAATCAAATTGAATTGCATTTTACTTGTTCCTGTTGTTTATTCACAAGGTCAACTATTTAGAACTCCTTTTTCCTTCAAAAATTTAGCTTTTGTATACAACTGGGTTTCCCATCTAATGCAGAGCTACCATTAATCTTGAATGTAACCATTCACGGTGAGTATTAAGATTAATAATTTAAGATTTTATGAGACTGATCTTTATTTATAAATTGATTAATTCAATTATCAATTACATAATTTATAATTTAATTAATCCCAATTCAACCCACAGGGGTGAGACAGTTCCTGGGGCTGGCTGGCTATTATTGTAGGTTTATACCTAATTATTCGGACGTCACCAGCCCGCTGACTGATCTCACTAAAAAGGGGGCACCAGATCCGTTCCAGTGGATGGAGCAATGCCAGCAGGCTTTTTCTGAGGTAAAGGCTGCACTGTGTGGGGGGCCACTATTACATTCCCCTGACTTTTCTCTCCCTTTTGTGTTGCAGACCGATGCGTCGGACAGAGGGCTGGGGGCAGTTTTGTCCCAGGAGGTGGAGGGGGAGGACCGCCCCGTCCTCTACATCAGTAGAAAGCTGTCAGTGCGTGAGGGGCGCTACAGCACCATTGAGAAGGAGTGTCTGGCGATCAAGTGGGCGGTCCTCGCCCTCCGTTACTACCTGCTGGGGCGCCCTTTCACCCTCTGTTCGGACCATGCGCCCCTCCAGTGGCTCCACCGCATGAAAGTTGCCAATGCGCGGATCACCCATTGGTATCTGGCACTCCAACCCTTCAATTTTAAGGTGGTCCACAGGCCGGGGGCGCAGATGGTCGTGGCGGACTTCCTCTCCCGTCAAGGGGGGGGAGTCGGCTGCAGGCCGCACGGCCGCCCGGCCTGAGTCGGGCGGTGGGGGTATGTGGCAGCGGGGGCATGGTCAAGCGTCGGTCTGTGACAGGAGGGCGGAGTCAGGGAAGGTAAGTGGCAGAATCACTACACCTGACTGCAATTAACCTGTTTGTGTGTGTCTTCCCAGTGACCGCGCCCTATTTAGGGAGGGAGAGCAGAGAGCAGAGGATCTCTCCCGAACCAGACACCTGATGTGTGTGCGCGTGTGTCTGGCTGTGTGTGTTTTTGAGAGACCACTGAAAAGTGTAAAAATAAAACGATTGTTGAACCTGATCTCTGTCCTGCCGTCCTCTGTGCTCCACCCCTTCATAAGAACTGTTACAATCTATTTAACTTATAACGTGAAAGTAAGGTTAAACACATACATTTATGTTTTTTTCATTCATTCATCGTTTTTATACATGATTTATTTTCACATGTGATTTTTACAGGATTTATTTACTTTCACATAGATTTAAAAAAAAATGTTTCATTTATTTTAATGTGGTCCCCCTCCCAACCCAATATGATTCATTTATCTTCACATCTCGCTATTTTTCCACACGAGATTTTTATTTCCATGTTGATGTTTCACATGTAGGACACATTTTCTTTTTTTTTTTAAATAACATATTCAAAAGATCTTAACATGAGTTCAGGGCATAAGGCTGAAATTCGGAAAGTTTTCACCTATAATGACACATTACTCACATAATCACACATGGAACAGAGTTTCCATAAAGGTTGAGTATATCACTTTAAAATAATGCTGGTTCCTATAATTTACTTAATGCAAAGAAAGCCGAGAAAACAGGAAGAGACAGTGACAGATAAAAATGCACTGGGCCCAATTATTAATGATCAGCTTCAAGCACTCCCACTCACAGAAGCCAAAGGCTTAATAGTCTTTTTTTTTTTTTACATGGTTTACAGTAGGCCAACCTTTATTTATTTATTTACTTGAGCTATATTCATTATACACTCCCCATGCACCATTTATCTCCACACTGTTTCCTTTCAGGAGAAGGAAAGTGTAGCGCACATGCATACCATTATCTGCCATCAGTCCCAGGCCAAGCTTCTTACCGTACTTTATTCATCAGGGAAAAGAAAACCGAAAGTTCAGAAGAGACTACTGCAGAGTGGTCAATAAAGGTACACTGTAAAGAGAAATCAAAACTTAACAGAATCTCATATTCTGTCTATGCCTGACTAACAGTTACCCCTAGATATAGTCATGCTACATTACTGTACAATTCTGTACAATTGTACATCCTGTACAATTTTAGTGGCTGGCTGCAATGGGCTTATATACACAAAGAATGAAGTCCAATACAAAAATGCACATCAGCCTGAAAATCAAGCCTTTCTTTACAAAGTGCTTTCTTTCCCATATAAATGTAATACTTTATTAACATTCTGCTAGTGTATTCCTTGCATTTGATTCTGATTGCATTTTTCTGCTAATGTTTTGTTATTCACACAACTATATATTTCTTAATGTGTATATTAATTGCATTTGTTTTTATTTTTCAATTAAAAAAAATGTGGTTCTGCCTGATGACATTTGGGATGACAATGGATAAGCAGTATAGAAAATGAATGAATGAATGAATGAATAGTGCAGTTCAGCTGAAAAAAAGTAAACTGTGCTGGTTTAACCCTTTGATGCAAACATGGGTCAAAAGTGACCCGGCTGAGTTTTTATCTTCTATATCTTTGCAATAAATTAATTCCATCATTCAGTATTCAAGGTATTCCTCAATTAACTTGTTTTTGATCATCATACATCCTTATTTTATTTTTTCCTTTCTTACTTTTTGAATAAAAACCCTTTTTGTATCACTACCCTTCTAATGCACAACATGGGTCAAAAACGACCTGCATTCATTTTCCAGGTTATTTCATGTATGGGTGAGTGTTTTTATGATATACTTTTGAAATAAATTCATTTTGTCATTTACTTTTCCAAATATGCAGTAAATATCTTGTTTTTGTTTAGCACAAATCATCATTTTTATTTTTCCTTTCTTCAGTTATGAACAAGCACAGCTTTTGTAATTCTACATCAAGTTTACACACATGGGTCAGAAACGACCTGCATGCATTTACTACAGCGTTTGGTGGGAACTGTGAATTGTGCTTGTGTCAGACATTTCACAGCTCAGCACAGTGCCCTTTGCCCATCTAATACATGTAAGTAATGTTTTTCAATTGTTCTAACATTACATTAGAAAAAAATTGATTATGTTTAGGTTACCTTGAGAATGAGTAGATTACTTGTCAGAAAGTTACAAGTAATTACTAGTAGCTACCTAGCTGTTGACATATTCTACTTTAGTTAGCTAATTTTATTGTAGTTGGCTTAGCTAACTACATAGATAATAAATAAATAACTGGCCCCATTCACTGCTAAAGTAATTACTTGAAACAAATTATTATTATAGTATTAAGACATTTAATTTTAAATCACACTTGGATGACCCATGTGTAGTAATATAATTAAGTATTTTTGTTCATAAAGTAGGAAAGAAAAAAATAAATTAATGATTTGTGGTAATTAAAAACAAGATATTTAACCTTCCTCTGGTATTAGCTTTCTGTTACTATCTCTTATGTTAACGGGTCGGTTTTGACCCGTGTCTTAAATCAGCCATAAAATACCCTAAAAACAATTATTTATCATCCAATTTGTTTCTTACCTCTTGGTTACCTTGTTAGGCTCCCTTATCCATGAAAAGATTGGTTTTAATATTTTTGTTGTGGCCCCCTGGGCCTTTCTTTTAACAGCATACCCCTCGTTTTGAATATAAAAAAGTGGTCAAATGAACGTCAAGAGAATAATGTAAACAAATAAAAGGTTGTTCTGTTACCTGACTATTACTGAGGGGTATTAGATCACATCTCTTAAATGTTCAAAAAAAAAGATTTTAATTTTAATATTATCAACTATAGTAACATCTATGGTGTTTCGGGTCAATTTCGACCCTGTAGGTACAGTCCCTTTAAAAACTACATTTCCCATCAGCCAACTTCTGCATTGACCTACGTCACGCGTGGGCGGGATCACCAACGTCACATCCACTATGAAGGCATAAGTAGCGAAACACGTTTCCGCTTCCTCCTCTTTCCGTCTGGACTCCAAGCCGTCTGGATACAAAGAGGATTCGCTCCATGAGCAAACCCAAAATAAGACGTCTTTTCTTCTCTTTCTTGCAAGATCCACAATTCAGCGCGATTTCTTTGTTTACCTTTGGCCACGGTAAAAATCCAAAAATTGCGCGATCTAACTCAAATGAGTTACAACCGGTTTTTATTCATTATCAGTACGTATGACTGCAGCCCAAAGTAGTCAATTTAAAGTTAAGAAGCGGCTGGATCCCTTTCTAACTAAAGAAAACTGTGCACATTGTTTAATCAGAGTTTTTTCTTCCCACGAGCTACGAAGCATCAGACCAAGAATTCTCTGCTTTCCTCCGAAGTCTCTATGGGCTCCTGTGAACTCAGCCTCTCCAAGAAATCTCCTGTGCTTCACGGAGATCTCCATAATGGTGAAAACTCCAGAAGTCTCGGGACATCTTCTCATAATCTCGCTTAAGACTGGCATTTTGGGGCATAATAAAAAAAACTAGTCTTAGGAATTTAGCTTTTATTGAAGTAGTGTGAATTTAAACCCAGGAACGGTTTGTTACACTGTAAACATGTAGCGTGTTGAATTGATTATTGTTTTGTTTTAATCTCTCAGTTGTTTTAATAGATAGGCTGTGCATGCTTCTCTTTATTCCTCACTAACACTTTAATTTCCTTATCACACCTTTTGACCTTATCAAGGTTTCAGTGGATTCAGTACGGTTATAAGCTAGTGAAATTAGCCTACGGCCAATTTCCTTTGTCCCATTAGCAGCCAAATCTAAGTGTATTGTCTTAGAAACACGTGGCGGTCCTCCCCCCACACACACCAACACACCTTAGCTAGCATTCCTTTACCTTAGCTAGCAACCCACGCTAGCCTTTCTTTTGCTAGGCCATAGGCCTTACCACGTGGTGGTCCTCCCCCACACACACAAACACACCTTAGCTAGCATTCCTTTGTCTTAGCTAAACACAAGGCTAATCTAGGCCTCCACACGTGGCCACATGCCTCACAAACCCACCTTAGCTAGCTTCCCTTTGTCTTAGCTTAGCCACACGAGGCTAATCTAGGCCTACACAAACACGTGGTCTCCAGGCCTCACCAGGCCTTTCACACACAAACACATGCTAGCTAGCATTCCTCTGTCTTAGTTAGCTACCAAAGCTAATTTTCCTTGCTTTACTGAGAAACACGTGGTCACAAGGCTTCACACACAAGCACATCTTAATTAGCACACAGAGCTAATCTTTTGTCTTCACTCACACTCACACACACACACACCTCACTGTTTGTATATATTTCAACTGCCATTATCCATTTTTTATCTTTGTTATAATAAATTCATTTATTATTGAAACTGTGTGTTTATTTGTGTTCCAATATCTTTGAAGTCCCCAATCTCCAAGAATTCCAAGGTGCATATGATTTATGTAATATGGTAAGTGATCATAATAATTTGGAATATACCATAATTTAGCTGTTTGGTAATTTATTATTAAGCACCAAAATTAATGGTATTAATAAATGAGACTGATTTAATGATAATATGAGACTGACTCAATGAAAACGATTCAATGAGACTGATTCAATTTAATGATTTAATTATTAACCTTCAGATTTAATGAGATTGATCACTCAATTATTAAACGCACCGACATTAAATTGGTGCCCCGTGTGAGGCAATTGGTGCTGACTTCTTGAATATTGTTGCAACAACAGATAAACTACCAGTTTGATTCAGCAATTGCTGAGGTATCCCCAGGTGTGTTAAACGGTTAACAGTAGCGTGATAACCATATCACAAATACTAATAACCTATTCATAACTTAGGATAAGAGATAGCATTTTCAAGTAAAACAAACTTTATCAACTGATTAATTAATTACATAGTTAATATTAGTTAATAAAAATTAATTAATAAATTAACTCATTGATTAATTGATCATCCAATAGCCAACCTAAGCAAAATGGCATCCCCTCATGTCTCAGAAACTGAAGACAACGCTCAAGACTTGTCTCTCTTTGAGATCATCGCAGACCTCATTCACTGCTCTGCCTCCAAAAGGGCAAGCATTAAGGACATGAGTAGGCGTGAATGCCAAATTAACATAGTCAACTCAATAAAACATATGAGAGATCCAAACAGAACAACGATTAGTGTCCAAGAGGCACTAGGTAAGCTATTCCTTTTACACTTCCAGGATACTGATCTAGAGATCAGATCCCTCCGCGGAGAGGTTGACAGGCTGACCACCAGCAACGCCGAGCTGGCAGCCGATGTCAATGATTTATATAGGGAGCGTACCCAGATAGCAAAAATCAGTTGAATCAACATTGAAATAGCGTTTGGCAGAAAACATTGAAATAATGTTGAAATGATATTGAAAGTGTCCCCTTGAATTTGGGTTGAATCAACGTTGAATTTTCAACCCTATCAGCATTGAATCAATAGTGATCAACCATCATCTTTCTATTTAGATGATGGTTGAATCACTATTGATTCAATGCTGATAGGGTTGAAAATTCAACGTTGATTCAACCCAAATTCAAGGGGACACTTTCAATATCATTTCAACATTATTTCAATATTTTCTGCCAAACGCTATTTCAATGTTGATTCAACTGATTTTTGCTATTTGGGAATTGCTCAAGGGCACCTCAGCCCAAGGCCACCCCACGTCAACCTAACTGCACATCTTTGGACTGTGGAGGAAACCCACACAGACACGGGGAGAACATGCAAACTCCACACAGAAAGGCCCTCGCCAGCTGCTGGGTTCAAACCTGGAACCTTCTTGCTGTGAGGCGACCGTGCTAACCACTGCACCACCATGAGAAATTGGGTTGATGTTGATGTTTCACCGTACACAATGATGGAAAGGCCTGTCTGTGGACATGAACCAGATATGATATGAACCAGAAAGGATTATACAGTCTTTACCTGGACAATAAAATATTGCCTAAATACAGTACGAGCAGTTAAACTTACTGTACAATTCAAATAACTGCCTGACTAACAAAATATTTGAATATTTGCTCCGGTTTCCCCCACAGTCCAAAGACATGCAGGTTAGGTTAACTGGTGACTCTAAATTGACCATAGGTGTGAATGTGAGTGTGAATGGTTGTCTGTGTCTATGTGTCAGCCCTGTGATGACCTGGCGACTTGTCCAGGGTGTAGATACCCTGCCTTTCGCCCATAGTCAGCTGGGATAGGCTCCAGCTTGCCTGCAACCCTGTAGAAGGATAAAGTGGCTAGAGATAATGAGATGAGAATACATAACATGTCATAATAAGTCTGTATAGTAATCCTCAGTCACTGTTTTATCCTACTCAGTATGGTGGTGAATCTGGAGCCTATGCCAGGAACACTGGGCGTGAGGTGGGATGGGGTTCTTGTCCATCAGAGTACCATGTGTACAAGCACATGTTCACTTAACCACTATTTTTAACCACACTACCACAAAGAGGAGAACTGGCCAGTGTTGTTGAAGCAAATTTCTTCAGTCGCAAGAACAGACAGTCTATGGTCGCAAATCTCATCGTCAACGGAGCTCGAGCTCTTCTGAAAGTTCTTCTGAGAGACGGTTATTTGGACCATTCCAAATAGCGGCCGGTACAGTAGAATTTTCTGTTCGTTTTTTCCTTACATGTTGCACACACAAGATTTGCACATAACCATAAATAATAATCTATTCTTCATAGTTCCTTGTGCTCTATTAAAATTCTAAATTAAATAAATGAAATTCAATGAAATATAGGAAACCCCCCTCCCACAAAATGGTCTCACCCAGAGTGCACCCCAGGCTCCCGTCCAGTGGTGCAGTGTATGATGACAACAAAATCAACATATATTCAACATTGATCAAATGTTTCCTTCAACCATTACATTGAGTCGAACACATTTTTTCAACTTTTTATTTTATCAGTGGTTGATTAATGGTTGATCTACCATCAGTGTTCAACTATAACTGTAAATCAACCATCTTGACCAAATATCAACATTGAAATAACATCATTTGCTATCTGGGTAGTCTCTTGAAGAACTCCCTCGATTGTGCCGAAAGGCTAGAGAAAGCCAAAAAGGCCGCCAAAAGGGCTGCCAAGGAGTAGACCCCCCAAGAAGGGCGTGTGGGGCGTGAAAGACCCCCAACAATGCGCCGAAGCTCAGAGCGGGAAGAGGCGTCCGAACCGGACACTGTGGATTACCTTGTCGAGAACCAGACATCCTGCCAAACTCCATCAACTCGCTACTCGACTCCGTCGTTTAGCCAAGATGAAGCCGTCCTGCGCTCATCCCAAGCCCAGGCCCGTAGCACACCCAGGTCAGTGCTCTATGGATCCATCTTCGGATGAATCAGACTACGCATCTCATGCGAAACAGGAGCGATTCCAGAGTAGCTCAGATAGTGAGTACTCAGGAGAACAAAGGAGGCTGCACAAGGACGTGCACCAAGCCCTCTGCATACGGCAAATTGACCTACTTGCCCAAGATGTCAAGCGATTCAACCCCGACAATAAAAGAACAAATGTAAATGATTATTTGCGAGAAATTGACTGATGCCTGATGGACCTGCCGAACGCCACAACACGAGAAAAACTTAAACTGATCTCGAAAACCTCCAGTAGCAGTGTCCGTGCCTTTTTAGAGACACTACCCCCAAACATTCATGATAGTTATTCGAAACTTCGCAATTACATGAGGGAAGAATATGCGCCATACACGGATGAAACCTCCGCGACACTGTGTGCTATACAAATCAAACAAAAACGGTCTGAGGCGCCTCGTGAATATTATAGACGGCTACGTACTGCCTATTTCCAGATTAGTAGCACACCAGGCTTGGAAGAAGATAGAGGCTTCAAATCCCTCTTCTTACATAACCTCCACCCAAGCGTGCGGACTCAAGTCACACTGATGTGTCGACGAGGTTGCTACTCGATGAGGGAAATCAGGCAACTAGCCCAAATGACCTGGGAGACCATCGTCAAAACCACAAACGGAAACGATGATGAACCCAGAGTCCTTAGTTTCCAGGGTGAGGACAAGCCCCCGCTAACCTTAGAAGAAGGTGAAGCTCCAAAAGGGGGACCCACCTGGAGAAACTATGGTCCAAACCGCCCCTTACCGAGCCATCACCAGGGTGACTGGGAGAATCGGCAAGGTAAGGCCAGGAGAGACCGATGGCAAGGACATAGTGACCATGATAACCGTTCATCAGATGAGAATGGTCATAAGGAACAAAACGGTTGGCAGCAAGATCATCATCCTCGCTCTGGCCAGAAATGGCAGGAGCATTCCGACCGTAGCTCTCCACGCAGGGGCAGAGGCTCAGACTCGGACTGAGACAGTGACTCAGACAAACCTGGTGAGTTCCGCTCAGAGTTGGACTCTTTGAAAGCCCAGTTGGCTGAGATTAAAGAACTGTTACAACAGAGGCCAGACCCCTCAACAAATGAGATAAAAGAGCCCAAGAAAAATGACAAAAGCTACCCGCTGGCATGACTAGGCCAGGAACCGCGAGTAGATCTCGTGAAAGGGGGAGGAAATCCCTGTGAAACAGCAGGCAATGGTCAGGATGTAGAGCCCCCCCTGGTGGTGAAGGCAAACCCACAAAATGCTCCTCTGATGCAGTTCTCAGGCGATCTAGTTAGAAGGGGCAACGCTAAGTGCATTTACACCCCCGTGGTGGTTGAGGGTACAATCACCCTCCACGCCCTTTTAGATACTGGATCGGAGATCACGCTCATGTGTGCTAAAGTCTTCGCCACCATCTCTCAGACACGGCTCTCACAAGGTGACCCAATCCCAACCAAACCCTGCAACATAAACTTAATCAGCTTCACACAAATCACGACCCCGTCATCGTTGAACCCCACAAAACATACACAAACCCGTTGCGACGAGATTAGTGCGAACACCGATCAACCAAGCGCCACGCAAGATCAAATTCCTGATGAACTTCAGTTCATGTCTTTGCACACCGAGTCTGGTGTCGAAACACCCGACATCGCGACTCCCCCTAGTGGCCACAATTCTTTGAAAAACCTCCCTCTATCCATCGACTCGTCTACAGGCACCCATTTCCCTGCTGGTGTAATGGCTGGGCTGTGGAACATGTTAGGCGTTCAGGCGAAATTCCATATCGCGTACCACCCTCAATCCTCTGGTCAGGTTGAACGATCCATTCAAATCAAATCAAGTTTCAAATCAAGTTTATTTGTACAGCGCTTTTAACAATAAACATTGTCGCAAAGCAGCTTTACAGAATTTGAACGACTTAAAACATGAGCTAATTTTATCCCTAATCTATCCCCAATGAGCAAGCCTGTGGCGACGGTGGCAAGGAAAAACTCCCTCAGACGACATGAGGAAGAAACCTCGAGAGGAACCAGACTCAAAAGGGAACCCATCCTCATTTGGGCAACAACAGACAGCCTGACTATAATATTAACAGTTTTAACAGGTATAACCCTCAACTGTCCTCATGGGGCCGTCCTTCACAGGAGTGGGGCGATAAAACTCCGACCAGACACAGGGCACCAGGATGGATCAAGCAGGTCCGAGGGGCAGAAGAGGCCAGCATCTCAATCCCAGGATCAACATGTAACTCAGAGGGACAGATGGGGGGGGGAGAGAAAGAAAACACGTTGTTAGGTATGCCCTAAAAATGACAAGTATTAAATCTGTGTGGTAGGCTCGCAGAGACGAGAGTCTTTACATCAGGCATGACGCACAATGGCATGTTAATATGGTAAAAAATATATCATGACCTGCTCTGGCTGGATGCTTGATTGGGTGATGGGAGCACACTCCTCAGCAATGATGAGATGCAGATGGGACCCTTAGGCCTGGCCAAGACAATTCAGTTACATTTCACCGGGTCTGGGACATGCGACAGAACGTCTGACGGCCGATTCCCTGCAGGCTACGATAGCCAGTCGAGGTCCCCACCGTCTCCACCAAAAGATTTCCTGTTGACTCCATGTAACTCAGAGGGACAGATTTGGGGGGGGGGGGGGAGAGAAAGAAAACACAGGTGGTTAGGTATGCCCAATGTCACCTGAATAAGTAGGAACAGTAAACATATTGCACCGAGTACAAGCAGGGACTCCGGCAACTAACTATGACAGCATAACTAAAAGGAGAGAGCCAGAAGGTAACACAGGCATGAGGGAGCCCCGGGACATAAAGCAGCCAGCCACTGCACCGTCAACAAACTCGAGTGAGCAAGCGAGTGGGGACTGACAGCATCCATACATCCCAGTTTACCAAAACACTCTATGTCTGAGGACCCTCCAGATCTACTCCTTTACCTCATAAACACCATTAACAAAAGGCTTGACTAAACAGATATGTTTTCAGCCTAGACTTAAATGCTGAGACTGTGTCTGATTCCCGAACATTACTTGGAAGGCTGTTCCATAACAGTGGGGCTTTGTAAGAAAAGGCTCTGCCCCCTGATGTAGCCTTCACTATACGAGGTACCAGCAGATAGCCTGCACCTTTTGATCTAAGTAGGCGTGGCGGGTCATAGAGGAGCAGAAGTTCACTCAGGTACTGTGGTGCGAGACCATTTAGTGCTTTAAAGGTCAATAGTAGTATTTTATAATCAATACGAAATTTGATTGGGAGCCAATGCAGTGTGGATAAGACAGGCGTGATGTGGTCATATTTTCTAGTTCTAGTAAGGACTCTTGCTGCGGCATTTTGAACTAACTGGAGCTTGTTTATGCACTTATTGGAACATCCAGACAGTAAGGCATTACAATAATCCAACCTGGAGGTAACGAAAGCATGGACTAGTTTTTCTGCATCATGCAATGACATTAAATTTCTTATCTTTGCAATATTTCTGAGATGAAAGAAAGCTATCCGGGTGATGTTATCAATGTGAGTTTCGAATGAAAGACTGGGGTCAATAATCACTCCGAGGTCTTTTACTGCTGCACGTGAAGAAACAGAAATGTCATCCAGAGTTACTGTGTAATCAGAAAACTTACTTCTAGCTTTATGTGGTCCTAGCACAAGTACTTCAGTCTTGTCAGAGTTAAGCAGAAGGAAATTTATAAGCATCCAGTGTCTAATGTCCTTAACACATTCCTCAATTTTATTAAGCTGGTGTCTCTCATCAGGTTTTGCAGAGACATACAACTGTGTGTCATCAGCATAACAGTGGAAACTAATACAATGTTTACGAATAATATCGCCCAAAGGTAACATATATAGAGAAAAAAGCAGTGGACCCAAGACAGAACCTTGTGGAACACCAAACTTTACCTCGGTACGTCTAGAAATATCACCATTTATATCGACATACTGATAACGATCAGTTAGATAAGACCTGAGCCAGGAGAGGGCCATTCCCTTAACTCCCACAACATTTTCTAGTCTATCCAGAAGAATGGAATGATCAATGGTATCAAATGCTGCACTAAGGTCAAGCAACACAAGTAGCGAGACACAGCCCTGATCAGACGCCAACAGTAGGTCGTTTACTACTTTAACCAGTGCTGTCTCTGTGCTATGATGAGGTCTAAATCCTGACTGATACATTTCATGGATGTTATTCCTATGTAAATATGAGCATAACTGCTGTGCCACAGCTTTTTCAAGGATCTTGGAGATAAAGGGGAGGTTTGATATTGGCCGATAATTGGACAGCTGACAGGGATCAAGGTCAGGTTTTTTAATCAGGGGTTTGATAACTGCTAGTTTAAAGGATTTGGGTACATAGCCAATCATAAGAGAAGAATTTATTATTTTTAGAAGCGGTTCAATTACTCCAGGCATTATCTGTTTGAATAGATGTGTCGGTAAGGGATCTAGTATGCAAGTTGAGGCTTTTGATGTAGAGATTAATGAGAGTAATTCAGTTTCTTTTAGGGGAGTAAAACATTCTAACTGATGATCTGATACAGTTATATTGTTAACTACAAGTTCACTTTCATTGTCTAACCTTAAATTAGTAGTTTGAATTTTTTGTCGGATATTCTCAATTTTGTCATTAAAAAAATTCATGAAGTCGTTGCTACTACATACTGCAGGTGTGCATGTGTCTATAGTGGACTTATTCCTGGTTAATTTTGCTACAGTATTAAATAGGAATCTAGGATTATTTTTGTTATCTTCTATTAGGGAGGAGAGATATGTTGATCTCGCAGCACTAAGAGCTTTTTTATACTTCAGGAAGCTCTCCTTCCACGCCAATTTGAACACTACCAATTTTGTTTGACGCCATTTACGTTCCAATTTTCGAGTGGTCTGTTTTAATGTGCGAGTGTCATCATTATACCAGGGTGCTAATTTTTTGTCTCTGACCATTTTCCTTTTTAGAGGAGCTACATTATCTAAAGTATGGCGGAATGTTGACTCTAAGCATTCAGTTGCCTGATCGAGTTCTGCAGGGGCTGACAGTGACCCAATCAAAGTTGACAGCTCTGGGAGATCATTTATAAAGCTCTGTGCAGTAGTTGACGTGAAAGTACGTTTAATACAGTAGCGTGGTGAGGTGCATATATTATTACTCAGACATATTTTGAATGAGATGAGACAATGATCTGAGATAACTTCAGACTGTGGAAGTATGACTATATTGTCTACGTTTAATCTGAATGTTAGTATTAGATCAAGGGTGTGACCACCATTATGGGTCGGTCCTATGACATTCTGCTTAATCCCGACTGAATCTAAGATGGACACAAACGCTATTTTTAAAGGGTCTTCTGGGTTATCAAAGTGAATATTAAAATCTCCGACAACTAAAGCTTTGTCTAAGGAAATAACCAAATCTGAGATAAAATCTGCAAATTCAGAAAGAAACTCAGAATATGGCCCCGGGGGCCTGTAAATAATAAGCAATGGAATTAACTGGGTAGACTTATTTTTTGAGGCTACATACATTATATGAGTATGAAGAACTTCAAATGTATTAAATTTATAACCAGGTTTGTGTGTTACACCTAGATAATCGTTATAAATAACCGCGACGCCTCCTCCTCTGCCAGTTAGACGAGGCTGGTGTATATAACTGTATCCAGGAGGACTCGCTTCATTTAATGCTATATATTCATTTGGCTTAATCCATGTTTCTGTTAAACACAGTACATTAAACTCCTGATCAGTAATGAGTTCATTAACCATTAGCGCTTTAGATGTAAGAGATCTAATATTTAATAGCCCCACCTTTAGATCAAAGGTGCTGGCAGCAGCTGTACAGTCAGTCTGATCTAATTTTATATTGATTAGGTTACTGGAACAAACTCTCTGAAAATTTCTACCTTTTTGTTGAGCTCGGGGAACAGACACAGTCTCGATGTAGTGGGCCCTGAGTGACGACTCTGTGCAGCTAGCAGACAGTCGGTTTAGCCTGTTCGTCTGCTCCCTGGCCTTGGCTCTGGATTGTCAGAAATTAACTAGGCCTGTTCTGAGACTATGACCTATGCTGCAGGAAATGAGAGCAGCACCTTCCCGAGTGGGATGGATACCGTCCCGCCCTAACAGGCCAGCAGTGCCCTCAAAATTAGCCCAATTATCTATAGGTCTGGATGTCATAATGCGATACGCGACAGGGAACGGTTTTCCCATGATCGAAAGGTCTCGACCAGGGTGGTAGGACCTTCTCTGAGACTCGGGCGTAGTGTCACCATTCAAACCATTGCATGCTCTGAAAGTATGTCACCCACCATGGTAAAGATTGGGATGTGAAACTTCCCTTGGTGCTAAGGGCCATTAGGTCCATCCCTCATGGCACCACTGGAGTCACACCCTCTGAGATGATGACTGGGCGGGAGATGGTTCTCCCACCGCATCTCCTATACAAACCAGAGGACATGAGCATCGCAATTGCATACACCGCACATCAACATGTCGCCGACCTACGACGCCACCTAAAGTCAACCTTTGCATGGCCCCAAAAGAATCTTGATTTGAGCATAGAAGGACAAAAGGCCCACTACGCCCGAGTCTCAGAGAAGGTCCTACCACCCTGGTCGAGACCTTTCGATCATGGGAAAACCGTTCCCTGTCGCGTATCGCATTATGACATCCAGACCTAATCAAACGCTCTCATATCGATGGGTCCATAATAATTGAATCAAACCTTTTGAACAGTCCTCACTCCAAAAGGGGGTGGACGATAGTTAGGCCCATCCTGTCCACCTAGCTTGTATGCCTCACTCACCCATAAATGTACACCAACATTCCCAGTCACATTTTCACATCAAATACATAACACTACACGCCAAGCTGGATAAGATGGTCTGCGTCCCTGACAGCTTTAGCCGCAGTAGCGCACACTTTCTGGCCAGACCACCCGCTGCTATTACACCAACCCAATACCTCTCCAGAAGATTAGGTTTACCAACCCAAACACATACTTCTTTCCTTCCTTCATTTCTTCTCTTTTCTTGTTTTTTTTATGCGTAGGAAATGAAGTATATATGTTTCATGTACAATGTTTAATTTTTTTTTTTTATAGATGTGATTGTGACCTAGTTAGCTAGAGTGATTATATGCCCAAATGCCTCTGCCTCCAACTGTCTTACTGGAACTCATGAGTTTACACAGTTTTCACAGGACACCATGGACTGTACAGAGCAAGGCTACCTCAAGGACTATGGACATGCGGACTGTATGGTACTGTGCTCTCAGTGCTACGACTCCTATCATACCCCTGAGACCAAAAGGGGGATTGTAGGTACAGTCCCTTTAAAAACTACATTTCCCATCAGCCAACTTCCGCGTTGACCTACGTCACGCGTGGGCAGGATCACCAACGTCACATCCACCATGAAGGCATAAGTAACGGAACACGTTTCTGCTTCCTCCTCTTTCCGTCTGGACTCCAAGCCGTCTGGATACAAAGAGGATTCGCTCCACGAGCAAACCCAAAATAAGACGTCTTTTCTTCTCTTTCTTGCAAGATCCACAATTCAGCGCGGTTTCTTTGTTTACCTTTGGCCATGGTAAAAATCCAAAAATCGCGCAATCTAACTCAAATGAGTTACCACTGGTTTTTATTCATTATCAGTACATATGACTGCAGCCCAAAGTAGTCAATTTAAAGTTAAGAAGCGGCTGGATCCCTTTCTAACTAAAGAAAACTATGCACATTGTTTAATCAGAGTTTTTTTCTTCCCACGAGCTACGAAGCATCGGACCAAGAATTCTCTGCTTTCCACCGAAGTCTCTACGGGCTCCTGTGAACTCAGCCTCTCCAAGAAATCTCCTGTGCTTCACGGAGATCTCCACAATGGTGAAAACTCCAGAAGTCTCGGGACATCTTCTCATAATCTCGCGTAAGACTGGCATTTTTGGGCATAATAAAAAAACCTAGACTTAGGAATTTAGCTTTTATTGAAGTAGTGTGAATTTAAACCCAGGAACGGTTTGTTACACTGTAAACATGCAGCGTGTTGAATTGATTATTGTTTAGTTTTAATCTCTCAGTTGTTTTAATAGATAGGCTGTGCATGCTTCTCTTTATTCCTCACTAACACTTTAATTTCCTTATCACACATTTTGACCTTATCAAGGTTTCAGTGGATTCAGTACGGTTATAAGCTAGTGAAATTAGCCTATGGCCAATTTCTTCTGTCCCATTAGCAACCAAAGCTAAGTGTATTGTCTTAGAAACATGTGGCGGTCCTCCCCCCCCACACCAACACACCTTAGCTAGCATTCCTTTACCTTAGCTAGCAACCCACGCTAGCCTTTCTTTTGCTAAGCCATAGGCCTTACCACATGGTGGTCCCCCCCCACACAAACACCCCTTAGCTAGCATTCCTTTGTCTTAGCTAAACACAAGGCTAATCTAGGCCTCCACATGTGGCCACATGCCTCACAAACCCACCTTAGCTAGCTTCCCTTTGTCTTAGCTTAGCCACATGAGGCTAATCTAGGCCTACACAAACACGTGGTCTCCAGGCCTCACCAGGCCTTTCACACACAAACACATGCTAGCTAGCATTCCTTTGTCTTAGTTAGCTACCAAAGCTAATTTTCCTTGCTTTACTTATGCCGCTTTTCCACTACAAACGCGGCTGAGTCGGGCTGAGCCGTGCCGTGCTGAGTCGAGCTGAGTGGGGCTGTTGGAGTTGCATTTCGACTACTACCGCGCTGAACCGTGCTGGCTGGAAGTGGGTGGACACATTGGGTGGAGTTAGCGAAAGTGGGTGGACGTCACATGATGTCGTTAAGCAGCGCAAACAGTGACATCAGTGAGCTTTTAAGCGGTAGTCTCACGACCCGGATAGTAAACAATAAACATGGACATGGAGTCATTAGTGTTGCTGGTCTTGGTTCTGTGGCTTGTTGTCACCGACAATGCCAACAGATACTGGCAAGAGCGTATAGATGAGGCGAGGTGCATAAGGCTTCAGAAATTCTCGTAATTCGTAATTCTTCTTCTTCCGGGTTTGCGGTGTTTACAGATCCCAGCGTGCTCGCGGGGCGTGTGTGGGCATGTGAGGACACTCCTCCTCACCAATCAGTGCACAGGGGAGTGTCTGCTCACGCCCCCAGCCTCACTCGGCTCGGTTTGGCTCGCTTCAGCCCCACTCCAAAATGGTGCGAGTTTTAGGGGCTAAGCAGGGCTGAAGCGAGCTGAGTCGTGCTGTTTTTTGGTAGTCAAAACGCGAGCCATGTCGGGCTGAAGTGAGCTGAAGCGAGCTGAAGTAAGCTGAAAAAGGGTAGTGGAAAAGGGCCATTAGAAACACGTGGTCACAAGGCCTCACACACAAACACATCTTAATTAGCACACAAAGCTAATCTTTTGTCTTCATTCACACTCAAACACACACACCTCACTTGTTGTATATATTTCAACTGCCATTATCCATTTTTTTATCTTTGTTATAATAAATTCATTTATTATTGAAACTGTGTGTTTATTTGTGTTCCAATATCTTTGAAGTCCCCAATCTCCAAGAATTCCAAGGTGCATATGATTTATGTAATATGATAAGTGATCATAATAATTTGGAATATACCATAATTTAGCTGTTTGGTAATTTATTATTAAGCACCAAAATTAATGGTATTAATAAATGAGACTGATTTAATGATAATATGAGACTCAGTGTGTTTACATGCACATAGAGAAAATCGAATTTCTGCCGTTGCTCGACTGAAATCGAAGTTCTAAATGCCATGGAAACACCTTAGCTAGGCTGAAATCGAACCGAACTTGATTTCTCGTAATCGAGCTACACGACCTAGATCATGCGATTTTAGCCGAGCTACTTAGTGCATGTAAACCCTATCGAGCTACGTAGTCGAGCTACTTACTTCAAATCAAATCAAATCAAGTTTATTTGTACAGCGCTTTTAACAATAAACATTGTCGCAAAGCAGCTTTACAGAATTTGAACGACTTAAAACATGAGCTAATTTTATCCCTAATCTATCCCCAATGAGCAAGCCTGTGGTGATGGTGGCAAGGAAAAACTCCCTCAGACGACATGAGGAAGAAACCTCGAGAGGAACCAGACTCAAAAGGGAACCCATCCTCATTTGGGCAACAACAGACAGCCTGACTATAATATTAACAGTTTTAACAGGTATAACCCTCAACTGTCCTCATGGAGCCATCCTTCACAGGAGTGGGGCGATAAAACTCCGACCAGACACAGGGCACCTGGATGGATCAAGCAGGTCCGAGGGGCAGAAGAGGCCAGCATCTCAATCCCAGGATCAACATGTAACTCAGAGGGACAGATGGGGGGGGGGGGAAGAGAGAGAGAGAAAGAAAACACGTTGTTAGGTATGCCCTAAAAATGACAAGTATTAAATCTGTGTGGTAGGCTCGCAGAGACGAGAGTCTTTACATCAGGCATAACACACCATGGCATGTTAATATGGTAAAAAATATATCATGACCTGCTCTGGCTGGATGCTTGATTGGGTGATGGGAGCACACTCCTCAGCAATGATGAGATGCAGATGGGACCCTTAGGCCTGGCCAAGACAATTCAGTTACATTTCACCGGGTCTGGGACATGCGACAGAATGTCTGACGGCCGATTCCCTGCAGGCTACGATAGCCAGTCGAGGTCCCCACCGTCTCCACCAAAAGATTTCCTGTTGACTCCATGTAACTCAGAGGGACAGATTTGGGGTGGGGGGGAGAGAAAGAAAACACAGGTGGTTAGGTATGCCCAATGTCACCTGAATAAGTAGGAACAGTATACATATTGCACCGAGTACAAGCAGGGACTCCGGCAACTAACTATGACAGCATAACTAAAAGGAGAGAGCCAGAAGGTAACACAGGCATGAGGGAGCCCCGGGACATAAAGCAGCCAGCCACTACACCATCAACAAACTCGAGTGAGCAAGCGAGTGGGGACTGACAGCATCCATACATCCCAGTTTACCAAAACACTATGTCTGAGGACCCTCCAGATCTACTCCTTTACCTCATAAACACCATTAACAAAAGGCTTGACTAAACAGATATGTTTTCAGCCTAGACTTAAATGCTGAGACTGTGTCTGATTCCCGAACATTACTTGGAAGGCTGTTCCATAACAGTGGGGCTTTGTAAGAAAAGGCTCTGGCCCCTGATGTAGCCTTCACTATACGAGGTACCAGCAGATAGCCTGCACCTTTTGATCTAAGTAGGCGTGGCGGGTCATAGAGGAGCAGAAGTTCACTCAGGTACTGTGGTGCGAGACCATTTAGTGCTTTAAAGGTCAATAGTAGTATTTTCACGTGTTCGACACGTGACGCGGAGAGGAGTGGTGCTCCCGTGGGCGAGCCTCAGCGGGAGCTCTGGCTCTACGCTTATGCCGCCAAGCCGTCACCCATTCGCCCCGCTGTAAGGGCTCTAATGCCGGAGTTGGGGGATTTCTAACTCCACCTAGGGCGTCCAGACTTTCCCTAACAGAAACTACACTGTTCTCACGCTCACTAACCTGCTCTAAAGCCTGGACACGTGCTTCTAGCTGTTAGGACTTGGACTGTTTTGGCCTCTAGAGGCCGCTGTTATTTCCTTTTCGTGTCATATTTATTTTGGCCTCTAGAGGCCGCCACTGTTCCTGTGTTTTGTGTTTTTTTTTGTTAATTGCCTGTTAGTCCTAATTATCTTCACCTGTGTCCTTAATTAGTTTGTGTATTTATACCCCTGAGTTCAGTCCTCTTGTCACGGAGTCTTTGTGCTGTTATGTTTATCTCCAGTTTCCTTTGTACTGTGTTCTTGGTTTTGCACTTTGCTTTCTTTTGGATTTAGTAGTGACTGTTTTTGGATCTTCTGAGCTTTTGCATTTTTGCCTTTTCCTTTTTGGACCTTAAACTTTTGATATTTTATTTTTCCCTTTGTCTTCCCAGTGTTAGATTATACTTTTTGTTGTTTTTTGTTTTGCCCTGTATATAGTGTATATAGTATAAATAAACCTTTTGATTCTTTTTCTACTTCCGCCTCACGCCTCTGCATTTGAGTCATCCCCCTGGTGGCCTAGTGGGGGTTTGCTGGATCATCACACCAACGAACCAGGTTCGAATCCCAGCAAAACCCTAACAGAAAGACTCCGTCATGACCGACTCAGCAGAGGCTGCTTCAACTGTCTACCCGGCCAACCTTCAGGGAATTATGGCAGCTTTGACACGCTTCGGAGCGACCATGGATGCTCATGGACGTACGCTCACCAGCCAACGTGAGGCCCTTGCTCGCCAAGAGGAACTGCTTCAGCAAATTGGGAAAACCCTGGCACAGCTGACATCTCTGCCTGCATCTCCTGCTCCTGATCCAGTTCCTGCTCCTGATCCAGCTCCCACTCCTGCTCCAGTGCCTCCTGCTATGCTGCCTTCTTCACCTCGCGAACCCAGCCTTCCTGCACCACAGAGGTATGACGGCAAGCACAGTGAGTGCCGAGAGTTCCTTACCCAGTGTCAACTCACCTTTGAGCTTCAGCCTACCACCTACACTACGGATCGCCGCAAGATTGCCTTTGTGATCACCTTATTAGCTGGTAAGGCGCGAGCCTGGGCTACTGCTATCTGGCAAAGACAGGGACCTGAGTGCTTTGATTTCCAGCTGTTTTCTGAAGAGATGCTTCGGGTCTTCGATCAGGCAGACATCAGTACCGACGCAGCCCGAAAGCTCATGTCCATCCGGCAAGGAGGAAGCGTCGCAGATTACGCCATCTCGTTCCGAACACTCGCAGCAGTAAGTGGATGGAACGAGACTGCCCTGGTGTCAGCCTTCCACCATGGTCTGTCTAACCCCATCAAGGACGGTCTGGCCTCTATTGGATGCCCAAGTGACCTCGAAACCCTCATCTCACATGCTATTCGTCTGGACAACAGGATGAGAGAACGCCACCAAGCCTTGAGCCCCCCCAGCCTCCCTACCTCTACCTGGAGACCATCTACCTCCTTCAGTGACTGTCCAGAACCCATGCAAGTGGGTCGTACTCGCCTCTCCGCATCTGAGAGGGAGCGCAGAAGGAGGGACAAGTGCTGCATCTACTGTGGCAAGCCTGGTCACTTCCGAGCATCATGTCCCGAACTCTTGGGAAAAGGACCGCCCCGTCCAGCCGAGGGAGGGTTGTGACGGGGCCTACCCTCTCTCCCGGACTCCCTGGTCAAGGAATCTACATCCCGGTCTCCATCTCCTGGGGTGAGTCTGTCCACTCTTGTCAAGCTTTGATAGACTCAGGGGCGGCTGGGAACTTTATGGATATTCACTTCGCCCAAAGCATCAATATACCTACTGCACCTCTTGAAGTCCCTCTGTCTGTGTCTGCCCTCGATGGCCAAGCGTTAGGTGATGGAAGAGTCACCCAAGTTACTTCTCCAGTCTTCCTCCAGTCTCAAGGTCACAAGGAAGAAATATCCCTGCACCTGATTCCTTCACCTGAGTTCCCAGTTATTCTAGGCCTTCCTTGGCTTACTCGCCACAACCCTCGCATAGACTGGGTAACAAGCCAGGTTGTGGAATGGGGCCCTGCATGCCATGCCTCTTGTCTGCTCTCTAGCTCTCCTGTGTCTCCTGCCGAGCCCCCTGATCTCACCGAGTTATCTCAAGTTCCCACAGAGTACTGGGATCTCAAGGAGGTATTCAGCAAGAGCAGGGCCGCCGTTCTTCCTCCGCACCGGGCCTACGACTGTGCCATCGACTTGCTCCCTGGGACTACCCCTCCTCGTGGCAGACTGTTTTCCCTCTCTCAGCCAGAACGCAAGGCTATGGAGGAATACCTCAAAGACACCCTGGTCTCTGGGTTCATTCGACCCTCCACCTCACCTGCTGGTGCCGGCTTCTTCTTTGTCGGCAAGAAGGATGGGGGGCTTCAACCATGTATTGACTACAGGGGCCTGAACAAGATCACTGTGCGCAACCGATATCCCCTTCCGCTGATGTCCACTGCTTTCGACCTGCTCCAAGGCGCCACCGTCTTCACCAAGTTGGACCTACGGAACGCATACCACCTCATCCGTATCCGACAGGGAGACGAGTGGAAGACTGCCTTTAACACCCCGTCTGGGCACTACGAATACCAGGTGATGCCCTTTGGACTCACCAACGCACCAGCTGTTTTTCAGGCCCTAATCAACGACGTCTTAAGGGACATGATTAACCTGTACGTCTTTGTCTACCTCGATGACATCCTTATCTTTTCCAAGACCATGCAGGAGCACCGCCACCATGTCCGCCAGGTTCTCCAGAGGCTGCTACAGAACAATCTGTTCGCCAAGGCCCAGAAATGCGAATTTCATGTTCCCGAGGTCTCCTTTCTGGGATTTATTGTACGGACAGGCCAACTCCAAATGGACCCTGCCAAGACCCTGGCCGTCCGGGACTGGCCTACTCCCAAGTCCGTTAAGGAGGTTCAGCGGTTCTTAGGATTCGCTAACTTCTACCGCAAGTTCATCAGGAACTTCAGTTCTGTGGCAGCACCCATGTCAGACCTCACCAAAGGGACAGGTGGATCATATGGCTGGTCTCCTCAGGCAGAAAAGGCGTTCAAAGACCTCAAGGCCCGCTTCTGCACGGCACCCATTCTGGTCCTCCCGGACACCTCCCAACCATTCATCGTGGAGGTGGACGCCTCGGACAGTGGTGTCGGCGCGGTACTCTCTCAACGTTCGGAAGGAAAGCTGCACCCCTGCGCTTACTTCTCCCACCGCCTGAGTCCTGCGGAGTCCCGGTACGATGTGGGGGATCGAGAACTGTTAGCGGTCAAACTGGCCCTTGAGGAGTGGAGGCACTGGCTGGAGGGAGCGCAACATCCATTCCTGGTTTGGACTGACCACAAGAACCTGGAGTACCTCCAGCAAGCCAAGAGACTGAACCCTCGACAGGCTAGGTGGGCCCTGTTTTTCAGTCGGTTTGACTTCACCCTCTCGTACCGTCCCGGCTCCAAGAACACCAAACCTGACGCACTGTCCAGGCTGTTCTCTGCCACTAACAGGGAGAATGAAGTCGGGCCTATTATCCCGGTGTCCCGGATTGTGGCCCCTGTCCGCTGGGGTATTGAGGAGGCTGTTCGACGAGCCCAACGCCAGGACCCCGGTCCTGGGACGGGGCCACCGGGCCTCTTGTACGTCCCACATCAAGCCCGGGCCAAGGTTCTCCAGTGGGGTCACTCTTCCCCTCTCACCGCCCACCCGGGAGCTCGGAGGACCCTGGACTTCCTGAAAAGACGCTTCTGGTGGCCTAACATGGAGCAGGAAGTAAGGTCATTTGTCCTGTCCTGTGAGGTTTGCACCAGAACCAAGAACCCACGACAGCATCCCCAGGGTCTCCTGCATCCTCTGACCATTCCCCGGCGTCCCTGGTCCCACGTGGCAGTCGACTTCATCACGGGTCTCCCTGAGTCACAAGGTAACATGGTCATTTTGGTCATTGTTGACAGATTCTCCAAGGCCTGCCGCTTCATACCTCTGTGCAAACTCCCCTCTGCTCTTGAAACAGCGAAACTTATATTTAATCATGTCTTCCGAGTCTTTGGTCTTCCACAGGACATCGTCTCAGACCGAGGGCCCCAGTTCTCCTCCCGAGTGTGGCACGGGTTCTGCAAGGTCATCGGAGCCACTGCCAGCCTCTCCTCTGGGTTTCACCCACAGTCCAATGGTCAGACGGAGAGGCTCAACCAGGACCTGGAAACCACCCTGCGAGGCCTGGCTATGGATAACCCGACATCATGGAGCACCTGGCTGCCATGGGCAGAGTACGCCCACAACACCCTGCAGTCATCGGCCACCAAGCTGTCGCCATTCCAGTGCCAATTCGGGTTCCAGCCACCTCTGTTCCCGGACCAGGAGGAGGACGCGGGGGTGCCCTCGGTCAACCAATATGTGAGACGGTGTCGCAAGACCTGGAGCAAGGTCAGGAAGACCCTCATACAGACCTCCAGAACCAACCAGACTCAGGCCAACTGCCACAGAAGACCTGCACACACTTTCCGCCCTGGGCAGCGGGTTTGGCTGTCCACTAAGGACCTTCTGCTGCGGGTGGAGAACCGCAAGCTTGCTCCTCGCTACATTGGCCCCTTCAAGGTGGTGCGCAGGGTGAACCCTGTCTCCTACCGGCTCCAGTTGCCCCGGACTCTGAGGATCAACCCCACTTTCCATGTTTCCCTGTTGCGGCCTGTACTGACGTCTACGTATGCCCCTGCCCCTAGGAACCCCCCACCCCCCCGCATCTTCCAGGGGCAGACTGTGTTCACTGTGCATCGCCTGCTTGACTCCCGCCGGGTCCGCGGCGGGTTGCAATATCTGGTGGACTGGGAGGGCTATGGTCCTGAGGAGCGCTGCTGGGTTCCTGCTCGGGATGTCCTGGATAAAGAACTGTGTCGGGACTTCCATTCGGCCCATCCGGATCGCCCTGGGAACGTCAGGAGATGCTCCTGGGGGGGGGTCCTGTTAGGACTTGGACTGTTTTGGCCTCTAGAGGCCGCTGTTATTTCCTTTTCGTGTCATATTTATTTTGGCCTCTAGAGGCCGCCACTGTTCCTGTGTTTTGTGTTTTTTTTTGTTAATTGCCTGTTAGTCCTAATTATCTTCACCTGTGTCCTTAATTAGTTTGTGTATTTATACCCCTGAGTTCAGTCCTCTTGTCACGGAGTCTTTGTGCTGTTATGTTTATCTCCAGTTTCCTTTGTACTGTGTTCTTGGTTTTGCACTTTGCTTTCTTTTGGATTTAGTAGTGACTGTTTTTGGATCTTCTGAGCTTTTGCATTTTTGCCTTTTCCTTTTTGGACCTTAAACTTTTGATATTTTATTTTTCCCTTTGTCTTCCCAGTGTTAGATTTTACTCTTTGTTGTTTTTTGTTTTGCCCTGTATATAGTGTATATAGTATAAATAAACCTTTTGATTCTTTTTCTACTTCCGCCTCACGCCTCTGCATTTGAGTCATCCCCCTGGTGGCCTAGTGGGGGTTTGCTGGATCATCACACCAACGAACCAGGTTCGAATCCCAGCAAAACCCTAACACTAGCACTGTAATCTTCTCCGTCAGAGAGCTAACTAATCTGCACTTATCACAAGTAAAGCTAATAGAGCTATCGCTAGTGACAGAGGAAGAATGACTAAACATCCTGCACTCAGCACACTGAACAGGCTGAAGATGTGCCATGATGAAAAGATTCACGTACCTTAAATGAAGATCTGTTGATATTAAAGCAGATCAGATGGCCTCCGCTTGTGGACTTTACACAGGAGGAGAGAAAAAGAAAGCTTCCGGTCTCGGCGTTCTTCCGAAAAAAGAAAGAGAAAAAAATGGGAAAAAAAACGGAAAAAGGAAAGCGAAAGTGAAAAGTACAAAAATGAAAGCGACAGTATAATAAAAATGAAGAGGATACTGGAAATGTATTTATAGAAAAAAAGTTAAAAAAGGATTAGTAATTAACGCCGGCACTCGCGGGAAAAAGGACTCGGCGCGAACAACTCAGGAAACAGGAAGTGCGTAAACCAGGAAGAGCTTGATAAGATAGAATACTTCAGCACTGCCCTTTCCGGAAGTGACAAGTGACGAGACCACAAGTGGGAAACACAACAGCCTCGGTCGGCATGACAATGAATCATGACAATGGCATGAATCTTTTCTTTTTGTGGCATTGTTTGCACTGTTAAAATTTAGCTCCCTTACTGTATCACCAAATACATCTGTACAGCTGTTGCATAGCTGTGAATTGTGTACATAAACAAGTCATTGTATTTGTGTGTGTATATATGTCCAACATCTGAAGAATGTCAATAAAAAGAAAACAATTGAACTTTTTGTGTGTTTATTAAGACATAAATTAAATTGTAAGCAAAAAAAAATTTTTTTGTAAGCAAAAAAATGGACTTTAGAAAAATATACAATTGTGCAAAATAAGTTGTCTTACAAAACAGTGGTCTGCGCAGGACAGTTTGTAGCCATACAGTCTGTTAGAGCAAGCCTAACAGCTTGAGCACGGAACTTGTGAACACGGAACTGCCAGTGTTGCCAGATTGGGCAGTTTTAAGTGCATTTTGGTGGATTTGAACATGTTTTGGGCTGGAAAACATCAGCAGTATCTGGCAATACTGCTGATGACTTTGTTTATACTCTTGAATAGCGTTTACATGCACATCCAAATCGAGCTACTGTCGGTAATCGAGCTAAGGGTCCCAGCAGGGGTGCCAGAGAAATCCAATCCTACATGCACACAAGGAAATCGAGCTATTGTGTGAGGTACATTGTGCACCCGAGCCACAGGTGGCGCTACACGCCCCATCGTGTTGGTACACTTCCGGTTGTCGTCATGAAGAAGAGCTATTCAAGAGTACAAACAAAGTTATCAGTTGTGTGTTCACAAGAAGAGTGTTTGTATGTACGAACAGAAGTGTTCCTAATAAAATGGCCACTAAGTTGAAGTTGATCTGTAATGGTGAACATATTAACTGTTAGCCTGCTAACATGCTAATAACTGACCAACTAATTGGAAATGGGTGAGTACATGCCCAGACACAAGTGTTCCTAATAAAGTGGCGGCTAAGGCGAAGTGTCATGCCGACCGAGGCTGTTGTGGGTGCATTTGGGTAATTGAGTGATCAATCTCATTAAATCAGTCTCATATTAAATTTGAAGGTTAATAATTAAATTGAATCAGTCTCATATCATTACATCATTCATGGAATCAGTCTCATTTGAATCGTTCAAAGTGAATCACTCAAGTGAATCATCCAAGTGAGTCATCCAAGTGAATCATTCAAAGTGAATCATACCGTTAATTTTGGTGCTTAATAAGAAATTACCAAACAGCCAAATTATGGTATATTCCAAATTATTATGATCACTTACCGTATTACATAATTTATATGCACCTTTCTGAATTCTTTGGGTGATTGGGGACTTCAAAGGTATTGTTAGACACAATGAATAAAGACACAGTTTCAATAATAAATGAATTTATTATAACAAAAATAAAAAATGGATAATAGCAGATTGAAATATATACAAACAGTGAGGTGTGTGTGTGTATGTGAGGCCTTGTGTGGGTGTGGCTTAAAATAGAATTAGCTTTGTGTAGCTAACTCCACATGTGTTTGTGGGGGAGGAGTTGACCACGTGGCTAGGCCTATGGCCTAGCAAAAGAAAGAAGCTAGCGTGGAATGCTAACTGAAGTGTGTTCAGCCACGTGGTGAAGGCCTAGATTAAGCTCGTGTGGCTAAGCTAAGACAAAGGGAAGCTAGCAAAAGGTGTGTTTGAGCACGTGGTAAGGAAATTAAGTGTTAGTGAGGAATAGAGGAGCATGCACAGCCTATCTATTAAACAATTGAGAGAACATAGACAATCAACAATTCAACACGCTGCGTGTTTAACAGTGTAACAAATAAACCTCGGTTTAAATTCACACTATTTCAATAAAAGCTAAATTCCTAAAGACTGATCTTTATGCCCAAAATATTTCAGTCTTACTTCCAGTATCTTGCTTATATGCAAGATTATGGAGATGTTCTAAAACTTCTGAGTCCACCGGAGCACGTGGGTCATTTCCGTGGAAAGCAGAGGATTCTCTTGATCCGATGACTCGTGGCTCGTGGGAAGAAAAACTCTGATTAACAATGTGCACAGCGCTTCAATCAGGAGGAATTCTGGTCGCTCCTAATTATAAATTAACTGCTTTGAGCTGCAGTAGTACGTACTTAATGAATGAAAACCGGTTGTAACTCACTGAGTTTAAAATCGCGTTATTCTGGATTTTTACCGTGGCCAGTGGTAAGCAAATAAATCACGCTGAATGGTGGATCTTGCAAGAAAGAGAAGAAAAAGATGTCTTATCTGGTTTTCTGGTGGAGGGTATCTCTTTGTGCGTCCAGATGGCTTGGATCCAGACGAAAGAGAGGAGGAGCTAGGAGTTTCCGGGTTTTTTATGCCTTCCTGTAGGAAGTGACGTTGGTGATCCCGCCCAGGCGTGATGCAGGTCAACGTGGAAGTGGGCTGATGGGAAGTGTAGTTTCTTAAAGAGATGGACTATATTGTACCTACACTGTTGTGTTTCCCGCTTGTGGTCTCGTCACTCATCACTTCCGGAAGGGGCAGTGCTGAAGTAAGTAGCTCGACTACGTAGCTCGGTCAGGTTTACATGCAGTAAGTAGCTCGGCTACAATCGCATAATCTAGGTTGCGTAGCTCGATTATGAGAAATCCAGTTCGGTTCGATTTCAGCCGAGCTAAGGTGTTTCCATGGCATTTAGAACTTCGATTTCAGTCGAACTATGGCAGAAATTCGATTTTCTCTATGTGCATGTAAATGCACTCAGTGAAAACGATTCAATGAGACTGATTCAATTTAATGATTTAATTATTAACCTTCAGATTTAATGAGATTGATCACTCAATTACCCAAATGCACCTACAACCCATATATATTTACTTCAAGAAAAGGGCAAAAAACAAGTCTTTTTTTCTGTTGACTATCAGTGGCCTCATTGCTGGATCTGTACACTCCAGCAAGGAGAAGAACACCAATGTAGGCATCCAGGCATTCCTCATCTATGACTACGTTCAGACTGCACCCTGAAACGACCAATATCCGATTTTTTTGCCCATATGCGACCTGTATCCGATTTGTTATTGACAATCTGAACGACACAGATCCGATTTTTTCACATGCGACCCAGGCCGCTTGGATATGTGGTCCTAAATCCGATGCATATCCGATATTTTCACATGCGACTGCAGTCTGACCGGACAGGTCGCATTCATGCGACCTACACGTCATCAACAAGAGACAAACATCACTATTCTGCGTTGGCTAATCCCGCCTCTTTGGTGGAAAACAACATTTATACAGTTTTCAGAATTTAAATAGACTTTTATAGAATTGATCAAGCTAATGGCGGATTTGGTAGGGACCTGGATGTTGATCTGTTAGCCTGATTAAATAAAACAGTTTCTATAACTGATTTATAACTTAAACCATCCTGTATTACAAGATTATAAGATTGTTCTGGAAATTTCCAGTAATTTGACACCTTCGGTCTCATTAATCTGCTGCCCACATTAATCAGATTATTGTGTGAGTTCCGCCGCCACCACAAAAACCACATCGCCAGGTCTCGCCTCATCTCCATAGCAAACTGCACTGGTGTTTATGCACCTTGAGCCAGCGCTGAGAGAAGTTGCAGAATTCAGCTGGCTATAAACAATCTAAATAAATATTTATAAAAATGTAGAAACAGTTTATTAATATGACGAAATAAATATGTGCAAATTATTAAGCCTGAATTAAAGTGCTGATGACACGTTTTTGACATCTTTGGCGATGTTTTATAACATAAAAAGTAATTCCCGATGATCCATATATTAATTCATGAAGGCGCCTATTTTACAAGTTATGATAAAAAACGCGGCTATTTGGGCAAATTTGACGGGGCTGCAGCACCCAGGAGACGAAGGAGGAGGAGGAGCTATATGACATCAGCGAAAGAACCTTCCTCCTAACTTACCAGTTTGTTGTTGATGCGACAGGTGTTCAGTTTATCATTATTAGTATTTTTATTAGACATTATTATACCTTATATATATATATATATATATATATATATATATATATATATATATATATATATATATATATAATGCCTTCACATTGTGTTGCCGGCTTTTGCTCCAAAACCCACAAGGATGGGGTAAGTTTATTCAAGTTTCCCAGAGATCCAGAGCTGCATGCGAAGTGGGTGAAGCAAGTCAGGTGCACTCGTGACAAGTGGGAGCCCTCACCAACATCTGTCCTGTGCTCTGAACACTTCGATTTGGATTGTTTTGACACCCTTCCCAGCTTAAAAGAATCTCTTCTGTGTTCAGTTCAGCACAAACGTGTGTTACTACCATCAGCAGTGCCTACACAGTGTTGCCAGATTGGGAGGTTTCCCGCCCAGTTGGGTGGTTTCAAGTGCATTTTGGTGGGTTTTGAACATATTTTGGGCTGGAAAACGTCAGCAGTATCTGTTGCCAGATACTGCTGAAGTTTTACAGCCCAAAATATGTTCAAAACCCACCAAAATGCACTTGAAACCGCTCAACTGGGCAGAAACCTCCCAATCTGGCAACACTGCCAGTATTCCGGAGGGGGTCTACTAGTAGCTATGCCGGATCCAAAGACAGTCCTCCTGTCAGAACATGTGTTGTGAAATGACATAAGATAAAGGTACGTAGAGCTATAGATTCTACATGATAATCATAAATGTAATCATAAAGTCGGCGTGATATCAGTCATGTATTTGCTTGTGAAAGCTTGTGGCTTTCATGTAACTGCCGCCTAGCAACGAGAGGCAAAGGGTAAAGAGGGTAGGCTATCATAGATTCTATTCGGAAGAGATCAACACAATTCTAGACTCCCAGAAGAGGAAGAGCTAGCACTAGAGAGTTCACCGGCATTTTCATGCACCATTTCCATTGAGTAGAACCAGAGTAGAACAGCCAGTGAACCGCAGCGTGTTCTTCCGCTGACGTCATAACAAATTGGCCGCGAGCCACGGACCCAGTTTTCTTGCGCTGTGCAATTAAAAGTTGGATATTTGCGTAACAACAGCTTCTTTTCACGTAATTATAACAGAAATCTAACATGTTTGCCATGTTGTATAGTTTATTTAAGAAATTGCATAGAGTCATGTTCGTGTCATCAGCACTTTAAGAGTTTGGTAATACAGCGGCCGTATCCCAAATGACTGCCTACTGAAGCTCGAGTGCACTATATAGAGTTTAAAAATCCATTACTTCCTAGTAACATGTAGTGCACTTATATAGAAATTAGAGAGACATTTAGGAGTCAACCCTCGTTACCAGGCTACACGTTTTCATTTCAGTTCAGAAACAAAAACACACATGAGACCACTATGAGACCAATCATGCCACTTTAACACTAACCAGATAATTAAACAAACAAACAAAAAAGAAATCATTAAACATGAAGAGTGCTCTTTTTTTTGTTTATGTATTACGTAGATGTGCTTATTACGTGTCAATTTGCGCATGTGGGACACTTTTGGGTCGTTTTCCATTCATATTGGAGATCGCATACAAGTATCATATAATTGGTAATGTGAACGGCCTAACAAAAAAATCGGATTTCACAACAAATCGGATATGGGTCGTTTCTGGTTGCAGTCTGAACGTAGTGAATGTCATTCCACATGTTGCCATGGACTTTTTTTCCTTCAAGGTTTGTCATAGCAACTATGACTTTTTTAGTGACAATGGCATAAACAGATCAAAACATGACTTGATGTCACTTACTCTTTTCACAGCAAACCTTGTGATCCCAGGGGTCATTTTGATGACATTTGCAGCAGCTGTCCTGCCATGTACGTCAGGAGGTACTGAGCTCCAACAGATGTTGCCACTTTTGGATCTGAATATTTCAGCAGGAGCAGCTTCAGCACCGGTGACCTCCTCATCAGACTGATCAGATGTGTCTGTGTCTTCCGGTTGAAATGCCACATCATCTTCCTCCTCAGAGATCTGCTCATCTCCATCGCTATACTGCTGTGTGTCCTCTGCCTCATTATCAGCAAAGATATGATCCAGAGCTTGGCTTACATTCAGTCCTCTTCTCATTGTTGCATGCTGTAAATTGGAGATGTGTACTCTGCAAGTCACCAACTCTAAACTCAATTGGCCTTACATGCCTGGACATGTCTGTCTTTGTTTGTTCTGTCAAACAGGCAAAGAGAAAAGCCCCTGACTGAAGCTCAAGTGGTTGGAGGAAGAGCTGGCTGTAGGCTGTTGGCTGATTGTGTGTTTAAGATTTCAGTTTTGGCATTTATTATTGTTTTATAATCTTATATTTTAACTGGGTCGAAATTGACCCTAACAACACAAAGGTCACAATTTTCACCAGAGTATTTTATAATTTAGTAAAATTATTTTTTTGGATTTTATTTTGTTTAAATAGAAGTTCCTGACAAAGTCAAAAAGTCTTGAGGCAATAAACAAATTTATGTAGTACTTTTATGCATGCTAAACCTAAAAACGGGTCGGTGCCGACCCTAACACTAGAATACTTGGAATATTCAATCATAAAATAAATTGATTTCAAAAGATAGAGCAAAGAAAAACTCAGTCAGCATGAAATAACCTGGAAAATGAATGCGGGTCATTTTTGACCCATGTTATGCATTAGAAGGGGTGTGCATATGTTTTGCATCAAAGGGTTAAAAGCCTTTTTTTCCCCATAATTTCCTACAAATTACCGAGAGACATTTAATAAATGCCAAATGCTTAACTCACCCTCACCTTAATTTCTGGTTTACTTTTTTTTTTTTTTAATGTGATTTGGCTCATGTTAATTCTTTAAACTTTTAAAGGTGAGAATGTACAGATTTATGGCCTCTAGAAGCTTATACAGTAAAATTATTAATCTTGAATTGTAATTTTCACAAGGCTGTTTGCAGCCATGCTCAAGTTTTTCAGTGGCATTTGGTTTTCAAGATTTTCAATGGCATTTGGAATCTGGGCCTAACCAATGTAGCTTGAACTACATTTCAAGAGACCTGAGTGACAACAGATTGTGTAATGAAAAATCAAATTTTACATGAAAGGCCATGCTAACATTTTAGATACATAAATTATTTTTTAAATTAAATAAATATTCAGTCTCTTCTCTTGTGCTTGCACTTGTGTTGTAATGGTTTGAAATTTGAGAAATATGATATATAAATATGTGTGTGTTTTTACTTGTAAAGATTTACATTTTTATTTAAGTGCTGATAATGAAACTAATAAAAAAATTTAATTAAAAATATCTGAAAAAAATTAAACCAGAGCAGAGAAAAATAAAGCATATGCTTTTTTTCTGTATGTGACTCAAAATTTGAGGTGTGGCTATTAAAAAAATACTAAAAAATATATTACACACACACACACACACATTTATTTATTTATTTATTTATTTACTGTACAAGAGGCTCTTGCACTAATCACACATAATTTCTCATTTTTCGGTTGATGGTGATCATCGTAACAGCCCTGTCTCATCTTAGGCACTTCAGATAGGTACTACAAGAGAAATCACCTCACAGGTGAAATTTAGACACTGCTACAATCTAAACATGCTACAAGTCAGCCTAGTTCTGGTCCATATCATGCTTAAAATAGTGTTAAGCTGTGTTTAGGTTATTGCAGATTCACATGACTATATCACAATTCAACACTGTTGCAAACTATATAGAACAAGTGTACTGAGTGTGGGTCAATACTGGAAAATCTCTGTTAGGGTATTTCACTGCGGTACCTGTTTTTGCATACAGTGAATTTCATAAGTATCCACTGCACCCTTGAACTTTCCTACAATTTGTCATATTGCAATCTAGACTTGAAATGGATTTTTGAAATGGGGTATTTAACATTTTATTTATGCAATATTTTTAACATCTCATGGTGGAAATTATATATATATTTTTAGTGGGGAACAATTTTGGATGCCTTTATGGCTGCATATAATTTAGTATTATGTCTCCATCAGCTTTGCTCAGCTAAATTTTTGACAGTTTTTCTTGACAAAATTACTTGAGTTCTGTGAGATTGGATGGAGATTGTTAGTGAAGAGCAAGTCTTGCCACAGATCAGACTGAGGTCTGGGTTTTGACTGGGGACTGTTTGAAACCATGTCAACATAGCTTTAATAGTTGTTTTGTTAGAGGAAGAACCTCTGCCACAGACTCAAGTCTCTTGCAGACTCAAATAGGTTTTGTTCTCAGATTGACATGTAATCCATCCATCCGGTCCTCAAACCCAAACAGTTTTTGCTGAGTAAAAGCATCCCCACAATATGATGCTACCACCACCATGCTTCGCTGTATGCATGGTGTTCTCAAGGTGATGATCAGCATTTAGTTTCTGGAAAGTCAAGCACTTTGTGCTAAGGTTAAAAAAAAAATTCTGTTTTGGTCTCATTAGTTCAGAGAAACATTTCCCCAAATGTTTGGCGAGTCTGAAATGTAGGATTTCATATGACTTTTTCCCCAAATAATATCAAATCAAATCAAGTTTATTTGTATAGCGCTTTTAACAATAAACATTGTCGCAAAGCAGCTTTACAGAATTTGAACGACTTAAAACATGAGCTAATTTTATCCCTAATCTATCCCCAATGAGCAAGCCTGTGGTGACGGTGGCAAGGAAAAACTCCCTCAGACGACATGAGGAAGAAACCTCGAGAGGAACCAGACTCAAAAGGGAACCCATCCTCATTTGGGCAACAACAGACAGCCTGACTATAATATTAACAGTTTTAACAGGTATAACCCTCAACTGTCCTCATGGGGCCGTCCTTCACAGGAGTGGGGCGATAAAACTCCGACCAGACACAGGGCACCAGGATGGATCAAGCAGGTCCGAGGGGCAGAAGAGGCCAGCATCTCAATCCCAGGATCAACATGTAACTCAGAGGGACAGATGGGGGGGGAAGAGAGAGAGAGAAAGAAAGCACGTTGTTAGGTATGCCCTAAAAATGACAAGCATTAAATCTGTGTGGTAGGCTCGCACAGACGAGAGTCTTTACATCAGGCATAACACACAATGGCATGTTAATATGGTAAAAAAATATATCATGACCTGCTCTGGCTGGATGCTTGATTGGGTGATGGGAGCACACTCCTCAGCAATGATGAGATGCAGATGGGACCCTTAGGCCTGGCCAAGACAATTCAGTTACATTTCACCGGGTCTGGGACATGCGACAGAATGTCTGACGGCCGATTCCCTGCAGGCTACGATAGCCAGTCGAGGTCCCCACCGTCTCCACCAAAAGATTTCCTGTTGACTCCATGTAACTCAGAGGGACAGATTTGGGGTGGGGGGGAGAGAAAGAAAACACAGGTGGTTAGGTATGCCCAATGTCACCTGAATAAGTAGGAACAGTATACATATTGCACCGAGTACAAGCAGGGACTCCGGCAACTAACTATGACAGCATAACTAAAAGGAGAGAGCCAGAAGGTAACACAGGCATGAGGGAGCCCCGGGACATAAAGCAGCCAGCCACTACACCGTCAACAAACTCGAGTGAGCAAGCGAGTGGGGACTGATAGCATCCATACATCCCAGTTTACCAAAACACTCTATGTCTGAGGACCCTCCAGATCTACTCCTTTACCTCATAAACACCATTAACAAAAGGCTTGACTAAACAGATATGTTTTCAGCCTAGACTTAAATGCTGAGACTGTGTCTGATTCCCGAACATTACTTGGAAGGCTGTTCCATAACAGTGGGGCTTTGTAAGAAAAGGCTCTGCCCCCTGATGTAGCCTTCACTATACGAGGTACCAGCAGATAGCCTGCACCTTTTGATCTAAGTAGGCGTGGTGGGTCATAGAGGAGCAGAAGTTCACTCAGGTACAAATAATAGCTTTCTTCTAGCTACATAAAGCTTTATGGAGTGTCTGGGTTGTGGTTTAAATATGAAAAGCTTTTCTTATCTGAGATATTGATCTCTTCAACAGCTTCAGTTGCTTCTTTTGGTTGTGTCTCTGAATAATGCCCGCTTTACCAAGTCACTGACTTTTGATGGACAGCACCCTCTAGGCAGGGCTGTGGTTGTGCAATATCCTTTCCTTTTTTTACATAAATGAATGTAATGGTGTTCTGTGGGTATTTGGGAATTTTTCTTACAACAAATCCTTGACTGATAATTTTCCAAAACTTTTTCCCAGACCTGTTTTGATAGCTGAGCCCTGTCATTACATTACAGGTGTAACAGATTTTAGCTGTTGATTCCACTTGACACAGTGACAAGCAATCAGATTTGCTGTTACATACAATATGTATCATGGACACTCACTGGTTGCCATGGCTCCTCTCAGCATATAAATACTGGCTGTGACGTCACCTCAGTACCAGTACGTGAGGATTGAGCCCACGCTGTGCCGAGAAACTGCTATATATGAACGTGACCAACCAGTGGGTTTCCTTGCTGTCTTACAGGCAATAAAAGTGCATTCAAACAGTGAGAAAGTGTCGGCCTTTGTCACAGAAACACAACACAACGCAGACAGCGGTTACACAGGCATTTAGCAGACACACTTATCCGGGTATGTAGAACATACTCAGAGCAGTCTGGGGAGCAGTTGCCTTGCTCAAGGGCATTTCAGCCAATCTTGCTCTTCTGGGGAATCAAACCAGGAACCTTTTGGTCCAAAAGCTGCTTCTCGAAACATTAGGCCATGGCTTCCCCATATGGGATCCACTTATGTGCAATTAAAGTGTCAGTTGATCTCAAAACAATACATCTGTTCCTTGAAAGCCCCAAACTTCTCTACTCTGGGGCCAAACATACCTAAGCTACCTATACCTAAATGCACAGCATCATGAAGACCAAGCAGCATTAACAGGACTATCTGGGACAACCAAATGCTTGACCTGGACCTGTCAAATCCGCATCTGCCTGTCCAAAAAGACAAGTTGAATATTTGTTGAAAATCACCATTTTTATAGTAATTATTCAAGAGTTACATGAATAAAGTTCCAACAAAACTAGTTCAATCAACTCGATCCAGCCATGTTATCATTTACAAAATTCCAGGGAAGCTGAGTACAGCAGGTGCATGTGTAAAAATAACCACATCTTAATATCTAATTATAGATTATTAGACTTTGAATTCATTGAAATCGGAGAAATGGTGATCAAATACGGTACCTCAATAAAATAAATATCTGTGATGAATCTTCATTTCATTTGGACATTTATTGCATTTTTCTTTTGTATGGTACACATTAATGATCACAAATGTTGTAAAATATTTCGTGGGAATTTCAGAACAGTGCTGAACTCACTTATGGTTTGTTTTCCTTCACAATGTGATTCTGTCGGCCTTATGTCCAACTTGTTTTCTTTCAGTTTAATTTCTTTAAATTTATTTATACTTCAAGTTTTACTAAATTAATCAAGATTTAACTTTATTTCCTCCAGAAGCTTTGAATTTGGGTGAGTCTAACTCTTAAAAGTGCAGATCAGGTAATGGGCTATCACAACACATGACCCATAATGGGGTTTTGGATAGTTTTTGTTTATTGTTACAGTTAAAGGAATAGAAAATGTAAAGTAAATACATGCATGGGTTGGTAGCTTGTAATATTGAGAGCCTGTAAGAAAAGTTTCAGGCATGTTTGACCATTTATAAGAAAGTTGTGAGCGTTTTTGTATTGCTACTCTAATGCCACCAGTAGGCTGCCATGTTGCCTGTTGGAAGGGTGATGCGTGACGTCATTTGGGTGCAAGGCTGAGTGTCACTGATGAGTACTGAAGAGGCAAAGCGAAAGGTCTACTAAGGTGACAATGTCGATTTTTTTCACTATACATCTGAAATAGTGTATTAATGAGCTCCAACCCTGACTTATGGACAAACCTGAACTCTTTACCTGTAAAACAAGGCTGAAGCTATGCGTTATACTACTCATTAGCATGCATAGCATGCTCTTGACTCATTCATGAAAAACTTCCTCATCAAGACATCACCAAACTAGCCTACTGTAATTACTGTGGTAGACAGTCCAACCCCCGTGGCAATGCAGAAAGAGAGTAAACAAACACTGCTTTACTATACGGGATTCATGTGAACATTACAGCAAGATGCACTTGTACGAACAAAAGTGGAAATATTGCCAGAAACACCCGAGCTACTGGTATGGTATGGATTTATTTGGTAAAATTCATACATGTAAAAAGATACAGTATAAATAGCACCAAGGATAACACAAAGTATAAAATATACTTATTTCCAACGTCGTCCTCTTGATGACAGCAGGAAACAATAAAATATAAGAGACAATAATAAATTTTAAAAATTGTATAAACAATGATGAAAAAGTCATAAACAAAAAAATATATATTAACTGTAATTATCAGAGAGTACAACTAGATTACAGAAATAGCACCAAAATGATTAAAAATTTAAAATACACATCGTAAAACTGGGTTTGGAATTTACTCCATAAAAACTGTTTCACCTGTTTCTTAAAATGATCACGTGTTTGACAAGATTGCACTGATTGAGGTAGGCTATTCCACAAACAAATTCCTGTATATCTAAAAGAACTCTGAATGGTTTCCTTAAAGTGTGACATCACTTACATACAATACACGGCCATATTCGACAAAATGGACCATAGTGCCAGCGGCATTTCTTCACTGATTTTCTCGAGTATTTCGGACAATGACACGAATAATGATGATGATCATGACAAACAAGCATTACCATGTCAATTGTTTACACACAAGTGAACAATATTTATAGTCATTACTGATGCTTTTTTGACAACACTAAATCAAAGCAAGACACCCAACAAACATCATGCTTCTTAGCTGCATCAGCAATTATGTTTATGCCCAAAGGAACCTAAAATAACATATCCTTACCTTAGACCTTAGTTCCTCCTGTGCCTTTAGAGGCACATCGGGCAGCAAGCTTCCATGTCCGTTTATCGGCTGCTACTGTCTCCGCTTCCTCCCAGGCGATGTTTGCCCTTTTTAGATCTTCCAGGAATGTCCTTCGCCAGGTGTTTTTTGGCCTTCCTCTCTTTCTTCTGCCGTCTGGAGGAACCCAGGTCATGGCTGTTTTGGAGTGTCTGTGTCTGGGTAGGCGGCGGATGTGTCCTGCCAGCTGCATCCTCTTGGCTGTAATAATGTCACTGAGTGGTCTTGATTTAGCCCTTCTGAGGATTTCTTCATTTGTTACGTGCTCTTGCCACCTCACCTTTAAGATCTTCCTTAGGTTTCTCTGGTGGAAGGCATCCAGCTTTTTGGTCATTTTGACAGAACTGTAGGTGTAATTAATGATTTGTGTATTTAAGATTTGGATAAGTGATCAATCTTTAATAATTACATAAAATCAGTCTCATTTGGATCGTTGAAGTGAATCATTCAATGAATCGAATCAAGGAATCATTTAATGAATCTGTGAATCATTTAGTGAATCGTTCAATGAATCATTTGGTGAACCGTTCAATGAATCATTTAGTGAATCATTTAATGAATCATACCATTAAGCCTGGATAAATTACCAAACAGCTAGATTATGGTATCTTATCAAATTATTATTGATCACTTACCATATTACAAATTGTCTACACCTTCCTTGAATTCTTTTGACTGGGCCACTTCAGGATATCGAAACAGCAGATGAGCACACACACAGCTTTGATAATAAATGAATTTATTATACAAAGATAAAAATAATAATCAATATATACAAGCAGTGAGGTGTGTATATATGTGTGTGTGTGTGTGTGTGTGTGTGTTAGGCCCCTAGGCCTGAGCCAAGGTGTGTGTGTATGAGGGAGCTATAAAATTTGGAATGTTCTTATCTGATGTTTTGGTATGTTAGTGTGTGTGTGTGTGTGTGTGTGTGCGCACGTGTGTGTCCGTGCCAGGACGAGCCAGAGTGTCTTATCTGCAATCTTGGAGGAGGGGACCCCTCAGGATTTAGTGAGCACGCGTTTTCTCAGTAACAAAGAAATTCCACACTCATAACATTATCAAACTCACTGAAATCTTAATAAGGTCAAAATATGAGTGAGTTAAATTAAATTAGAATGTTAAGAGAGAGAGAGAGAGAGAGAGAGAGAGAGAAAGACATGCACAAACTTATGGATTAACCAATTTTAAATCAATAATACCAAATAATAGGGAATCAAAAATAATAAATCAGTGTACACACTTATTCCTGACTATAGCTTCACACTTAGTGAATTAATTACTGATTAAACTAATATTATTTTGCCCAGTGCCTTTCCTTACTGCAAACTTTCGTCTTCTGTAGAAAGCAGAGTCTCTTCCATGGAAATGACAGGCAGGCTGGAGATTGCGCTTCGGAGAGACAGAGAGAGAGAGTGAGCGGTTGCTCTGAAGTTTTCTTTGAAGCTCTTCGTAGCTCGTGAGAAGAAAGTTCTGATCAGACAGGTTAGGACGGTCCAGCCGCTCCCAACACCAATAAAACTGCCTTTTGGCTGCAGTCTAGTACGTACTAAAAGAATGACTGAGAAAAACCGGTTTATAACTCACTTGAGTTAAAAGCGCGTGTGTTTCCTGGAGTCCACCGTGATCAAGGGTGGATAGAAGGAGGAGAACGTTCTAAAATGTGTCTCTTGCAGGAAAGAATCGTGGTTTTGGATGGTCCGATGGTGAGCGTCCCTCTATGGTCTGTCCTCCAGTGAGTTCAGACACCAGAGACAAAGAAAAATGGAGTTTCCAAGTCTCTTATGTGAAACCTGAGGAATGATGTATGTGATCCCGCCCAGGCGTGACGTAGTCAACGCGGAAGTGTAGTTCTTAGACACAAGATGGCGGCATGATACCTACATTCCCCCTTTTGGTCTCGGGGTATGACGGAGTCATAGCACTGAGAGCACCGTACCGTATCATTGCCGTGTCCATAGTCCTTGAGGTAGACTTGTTCTGCACAGTTCATGGTGTCCTGTGAAGACTGTGTAAACTTGTGAGTTCCAGTGAGACAGTTGGAGGTAGAGGCACTTGAGCATATAATCACCATAGGCACTTCAAAGTTCAAACAGTGAACGTTACATTTTTTTCAGTGAAGACTACATATACTTCATTTCAGTGCAGGTTACATATATATACTTCATTTCAGTGAACACTACATATATACTTCATTTTCTACTCAAAGAAAATAATAAAACAAGAAAAGAGAGGAAGTGGAGTAGAGAAAAGAAGTGTTAGTGTTTAGGGTGTTAAACCTAATCTTCTGGCACGGTAACGGCAACAGATGGTTTGGCCAGAAAGTGTGCGCTACTATGGCCGAAGCTGTCAGGAATGCAGACCCCTTTATCCAGCTTGGTGTATAGCGTCGCTATTCGTTTGTGTAGCATGCATGCGATACCAGCAGAAAAAACCCAGCCACAGAGAAGTAGTCCCAAAACAATCAGACTTAGGGCAGATTTGAGGTCAAGTGACCCTCTTACCCGGCTTTGGGAGACTATGGTCGAAATTCCATTCTGATCTACACTAAATTTCACCGTTTTGGTCTTGGTTTGGGATTTTCATTCTTGTGGCTGTGTGGTGCTGGTTGTATGACATCAAGATTTCAGTTTTTGGAGTGTTAACAACCCACCGACTACCAGCTCTTTCTACTCTAGTTTCCATATCCTTGTCCTTTGCGGACATTTGACCTACACACTTTTGTTCGGGCACCTTCGCCCTCAGACCGCACAGGCGATCCGTAGTGTCTCTAATAAATGGGTTGCTTGGGCAGACCCAGTGGATGTCTTTAGTGGAGATGCACATCTCTAGGTTGGGAATAAAATAGACAGAGGGGTTGTCGTCATGGTATGCTACCATGGGTGGTGTTTGTATGCGTATACGGACATTGTCCTTCCAGAAACCTACGTTGAGGACAGACTTGAGTCTATATATGTTGTTTCTCTCAATGATGGGTAGATTTACTATGAAACTTATCTCGAAATCTTGTGGACTCACAAAAATGGGAATAGCACTGCCGAGACTATATGCCAGGTGTATTTGCGAGGAATGCACATCTCTAGTAGTAGTAGTGGATTGTAGTATATTCTCCACCAAGCTAAGGGGTGTGAGATATGATGGGACCTTGCCACTACTCAGGGAACTAATTGAGTCACCTACTTCTCTAAGCAGGTCTTGCATTAAATCCCTTATTTCTCTGACATATTTGATCTCGTTCTTGATTCTTCCAGCCAATTTGTCTACAGTCTGCATAGTGTTATGGATTAGATCAGTATGCAGGTTAACGGTTAGTATAGTTCCCTGCAGGGACTTGCCTAAGCCCTGCAGCTCATGTTGTTGGATAAGCAGTTTCTCTCGGATCTCTGGCATTTCCTTTTGCAGAATGCTAACTTCTTTTTTCAGCGTATTCAAACTGACTGTGTTGGCTGCAGAGAGACCAATAGAAAATAAGGATCCAATGGCAGATGCACCGATAATTAAACCCCCCAAGGAACCTTTTCTGACGTGTTTTACCACTCAGTTCTTCCTCGGTGACTATGAATTTCTGTAACTGTTCTAGCATGTGGGTAGTGGTGCATTTAGCATGTACAACTACATTAGATATCTCGCCATTTGGTCCATTATCGTCGCTCGAAGGTATCAGTGACCTGAAGTGTTTACAGTATATGACCCATGGGTCTAGTCGGGCATATACCCATTGAGTGTGGATGCGACAGTTTGTAAGAAGGAACCCAGGAGCCTCCTGCAGGATGATGCCAGCTGGGGGGCCAGGCTCCACCACCTCACTTGACTGACTCAGTTGTAGGGTGAGGAGGATGCACAGGATTCTGAGGGAGTCCATTCTGTAACATACAGAAGGATTTTCTTTTCTTTTATTGGGTTGATAAATATGATCGGGAGTGTTAGCATACGCTTAAAGATAAGTGATGCCTACAAGCTAAGTAGACAGGATGGGCCTAGCTATCGTCCACCCCTTTTTGGAGTGAGGACTGCTCAAAAAGTTTGCTTCGATTATTATGGACCCATCGATATGAGAGCGTTTGATTAGGTCGGGGTGGCCTAATGTGATACGCGACGGGGAACGGTTTTCCCACGATCGAAAGGTCTCAACCAGAATGGTAGGAACTTCTCTGAGATTCGGGCGTAGTAGGCTTTGTGTCCTACACTCGAATCAAGATTCTTTTGGGCACCTGTAAAGGTTGACTGTAGGTGGCGTCGTAGGTCGCTGACATATTGATGTGCGGTGTATGCAGTTGCGATGCTCATGTCCTCTGGTTTGTATAGGAGATGCAGGGGAAGAACTGTTTCTCGCCCAGTCATCATCTCAAAAGGTGTGACTCCAGTGGTGCGATGAGGGGTGGACCGAATGGCCCTTAGCACCAAGGGAAGTTTCACATCCCAATCTTTACCATGGGGGGTGACATACTCTTGCAGCATGCTCACAATGGTTTGAATGGCTCGCTCAACCTGACCAGAGGATTGAGGGTGGTGCGCGATATCGAATTTCGCCTCGACGCCTAACATGTTCCACAGCCCAGCCATTACACCAACAGTGAAATGGGTGCCTGTGTCTGAGTCGATGGATAAAGGGAGATTTTTCAAAGAGTTGTGGCCACTAGTGGGAGTCACGATGTCGGATGTTTCGACACCGGACTCGGTGTGCAAAGACATGAACTGAAGTTCATCAGAAATTTGATCTCGCATGGCACTTGGTTGATCAGTGTTCGCACTAATCTCATTGCAACGAGTTTGTGCATGTTTTGTGGGATCCAATGACTGTGGGATTTTGATTTGTGTAAAGCTGACTAAGTTTATATTGCAGGGCTTGGTTGGGATTGGGTCGCCTTGTGAGAGCCATGTGTCAGAGATGGTGGTGAAGACTTTAGCGCACGTGAGAGGTGCGTTTTGTGGGTTTGCCTTCGCCACCAGGGGGGGCCCTACATCCTGACCCTCACCTGCTGTTTCAGAGGGATCTCCTCCCCCTTTCACGAGATCTACTCGTGGTTCCTGGCCTAGTCATGCCAGTGGGTAGCTTTTGTCATTTTTCTTGGGCCCTTTGGTTTTACCGGTTGAGGAATTTGACTGTTCCTGTAACAGTTTCCTAAATTCAGCCAAGCAGGCCTTCAAAGAGTCCAGTTCTGAGTGGGACTCATCAGGTTGGTCCGAGTCACTGTGTTGTTCATTTCTACCTCTACGTTTAGTGTTATGGTCGGAATGCTCCTGCCATCTCTGGCCAGAGCGGGGATGACGGTCTTGCTGCCAACCGCTTTGTTCCTTATGACCCTTTTTACATGATGGGCAGTTGCCATAGTCACTATGACCTTGCCATCTGTCTCTCCTGGCCTTACCTTGCTGATTCTCCAACTCACCTTGGTGATGGTTCGGCAAAGATCGGGCTGGACCAGAATTTTTCCAGGTGGGTCCCCCTTTCGGTGCTTCACCTCCTTCTAAGGTTAGCGGGGGCTTGTCCTCACCCTGGAGGCTAAGGACTCTGGGTTCATCATCGTTTCCGTTTACGGTTTTGACAATGGTCTCCCAGGTCATTTGGGCTAGCTGCCTAGTTTCCTTCATCGAGTAGCAATTTTGTCGACACATCAGTGTGACTTGAGTCTGCACGCTTGGGTGGAGGTTATGTAAGAAAAGGGATTTGAAGCCCCTATCTTCTTCTAAACCTGGTGCGTTGCTATCCTGGAAGTAGGCGGTACGTAGCTGTCTATAATATTCACGAGGCGCCTCAGACCGTTTCTGCCTAATTTGTATAGCACACAATGTTGCAGAGGTTTCATCCATGTACGGTGCATATTCCTCCCTCATGTAATTGCAAAGTTTCGAATAACTATCGCGAACGTTTGGCGGTAGTGTCTCTAAAAAGGCACGGACGCCGCTACTGGAGGTCTTCCAGACCAGTTTAAGCTTCTCTCGTGTTGTGGCTCTCGGTAGGTCCATCAGGCATCAGTCAATTTCTCGTAAATAATCATTTACGTTGGTTCTCTTATTATCGGAATCGAATCGCTCGATATCTTTGGCAAGTAGGTCAATTTGCCGTATGCGGAGGGCTTGGTGCGCGTCTTTACACGACCCCCTTCGCTCTCCTGAGTGCTCACTATCTGAGCTACTCTGGAATTGCTCCCGTTCCGCACGAGAGTCGTAATCTGATTCACCCGAAGGCAGATCAGGGAAGCTGTAGCGCACTGACCTAGGTGTGCTATGGGCCTGGGCTCGGGATGAGCGCAGGGTGGCTCCATCTTGGCTAAGCGACGACGGGGTCGTATAGCGAGTTGATGGAGTTTGGCAGGATGTCTGGTGCTCGGCCAGATAATCCACGGTGTCCGGTTCGGATGCCGCTTCCCGCTCTGAGCTTTGACGTATGGTTGGGGGTCTCTCACGCCCCTTGCGCCCTTCTTTGGGGTTCTGCTCCTTGGCAGCCCTTCCGGCGCCTTTCTTGGCTTTCTCTAGCCTTTCGGCGCACTCATCGAGGGAGTCCTTCAAGAGGCTATGCTCCCTAGATAAATCATTGACCTCGGCTGTCAGCTCGGCATTGCTGGTGGTCAGCCTGTCAACCTCTCCGCACAGGGATCTGATCTGTTGATCAGTATCCTGGAAGTGTAACAGGAATAGTTTACCTAGTGCATCTTGGACACTGATTGTTGTTCTCTTTGGATCTCTCATTTGTTTTATTGAGTTGATTATGCCAGCTTGGCACTCATGCCTACTCATGCCCCTAATGGTTGCCCTATCGGAGTCAGAGCAGTTAATGAGGTCTGCGATGACCTCAAAAAGGGACATGTCTTGCTCGTTGTTTTCAGTCTCTGAGACACGAGGGGATGCCATTTTATTTAGATTGGGTATTGGGTAATTAACCAATCAATTAGTTAATTATTAATCAATTAGGATTAATTAATATTAACTATGTAATTAATTAATTAGCAAGGTTTGATTGGTTGGAGATGTTCTCTTATCCTAAGTTACCAATAGGTTGTTAGAATTTGTGGTATGGTTATCACACTCCTGTTAACCGTTTTAACACACCTGTAGTGGATCTGCTGTAACAATACTCAGAAGTCGACAAACCAATCATCCCAGCGGTGCCTCCAATAATGTAGGTGTAATTAATGATTTGTGTATTTAAGATTTGGATAAGTGATCAATCTTTAATAATTACATAAAGTCAGTCTCATTTGGATCGTTGAAGTGAATCATTCAATGAATCGAATCAAGGAATCATTTAATGAATCCGTGAATCATTTAGTGAATCGTTCAATGAATCATTTGGTGAACCGTTCAATGAATCATTTAGTGAATCATTTAATGAATCATTCCATTAATCCTGGATAAATTACCAAACAGCTAGATTATGGTATCTTATCAAATTACTATTGATCACTTACCATATTACAAATTGTCTACACCTTCCTTGAATTCTTTTGACTGGGCCACTTCAGGATATCGAAACAGCAGATGAGCACACACACAGCTTTGATAATAAATGAATTTATTATACAAAGATAAAAATAATAATCAATATATACAAGCAGTGAGGTGTGTATATATGTGTGTTTGTGTGGTATGTGTGTGTGTGTGTGTGTGTGTGTTAGGCCCCTAGGCCTGAGCCAAAGTGTGTGTGTATGAGGGAGCTATAAAATTTGGAATGTTCTTATCTGATGTTTTGGTATGTTCGTGTGTGTGTGTGTGTGTGTGTGTGCGCGCATGTGTGTCCGTGCCAGGACGAGCCAGAGTGTCTTATCTGCAATCTTGGAGGAGGGGACCCCTCAGGATTTAGTGAGCATGCATTTTCTCAGTAACAAAGAAATTCCACACTCATAACATTATCAAACTCACTGAAATCTTAATAAGGTCAAAATATGAGCGAGTTAAATTAAATTAGAATGTTAGGAGAGAGAGAAAGAGAGAGAGAGAGAGACTGACTATAGCTTCACACTTAGTGAATTAATTACTGATTAAACTAATATTATTTTGCCCAGTGCCTTTCCTTACTGCAAACTTTCGTCTTCTGTAGAAAGCAGAGTCTCTTCCATGGAAATGACAGGCAGGCTGGAGATTGCACTTCGGAGAGACAGAGAGAGAGAGAGAGAGAGAGAGAGAGAGAGAGCGGTTGCTCTGAAGTTTTCTTTGAAGCTCTTCGTAGCTCGTGAGAAGAAAGTTCTGATCAGACAGGTTAGGACGGTCCAGCCGCTCCCAACACCAATAAAACTGCCTTTTGGTTGCAGTCTAGTATGTACTAAAAGAATGACTGAGAAAAACCGGTTTATAACTCACTTGAGTTAAAAGCGCGCATGTTTCCTGGAGTCCACAGTGATCAAGGGTGGATAGAAGGAGGAGAACGTTCTAAAACGTGTCTCTTGCAGGAAAGAGTTGTGGTTTCGGACGGTCCGATGGTGAGCATCCCTCTATGGTCTGTCCTCCGCTGAGTTCAGACACCAGAGACAAAGAAAAATGGAGTTTCCAAGTCTCTTATGTGAAACCTGAGGAATGATGTACGTGATCCTGCCCAGGCGTGACGTAGTCAACGCGGAAGTGTAGTTCTTAGACACAAGATGGCGGCATGATACCTACAAAACACTTCCATGTCTCGCTTGCATATATTGCAGTGGGTAGGACTATGCTGTTATACAGTCGGAGTTTTGTGTCAAGGTTGATGTTGATTGCTGTCCAGATAGTATTCATCCTTTGGAACACTGAAGCAGCTTTCCCTACTCTGCAGTTGATGTCTGGCTCCACATCACCTCTGTTGCTGATAACACTGCCAAGGTAAGTAAACAGATCAACTGTCTCCACCTGGCTGCCATTGACAATGATGCTCAGTGGTGTTTGACTGATGTGGTTTCCCACCTCCATTGTCTTGGTCTTCTCAGAGCTCACTCGCAGCCCAGCTTTCCCGGCAAACTCCTCTAGCCTTGTGGTTAGGTGTTGTAGATCCTGGTTGTTTTCAGTCAGCAGGGCTAAGTCATCTGCAAAATCTTGGTCTGACAGCCTTGCTTCATCCCTCCATTTGATAGCCTCTTTGCCTTCTCTGGTGGTCTTCTTCAGGACGAAGTCGATTGTCAGAAGAAAGAGGAAGGGCGAAAGGATGCAGCCTTGTCTGACATCTGTGATGATGTTGAAGAAATCTGTTGTTCCTTCCTCCGTTCTTACGCAGCACCTTGAATTTGCATAGAGGCTCTTAAAGATACTGACAAAGCGTTCTGGTATTCCATATGACAGAGCAATGTTCCAGAGAGTCTCCCTGTGTATACTATCGAATGCCTTCTTAAAATCGATGAAATTCAGTGCTAATGGTGTTTGATGTTCAAGGCATTGATCAATGATGTTTCTAAGGGTGAATATCTGTTCTGTGCATGAGCAGTTGCTACGAAAACCAGCTTATTCTTCTCTCAACCGGCAGTCAACATCTTTCTTCAACCTCTTCAAGAGCACTGTGCAGAACACCTTCCCAGGGATGGATAAAAGAGTAATTCCCTGCCAATTGTTGCAGTTTGAGAGGTCCCCTTTCTTTGGGAGCTTCATGATCATGCCCTCTTGCCAGTCCCTAAGGACCTGTATCTCCTGCCAACAGCGGTCCATATCACACTTAATAAAAAGTTCGGGAAGCCATAAAAAGTGTTTTCTTACCCTTTGAACTTCTCTTCTGCTGACTACTGTGTTATCTCATTTGTCTTGTCTGCTTTTTGGCCGAAGATTGTGGGAACCACATCTGGATTCAGTGCTGGCTTGTATGGTATCCCTAATGCCCCATGCATCTGAGTTGTTTGAGTGAAACAATTTTCTTCAAAATGTTCCGAGCACACGAGCTGCGTAAAGCAGTGTTTGTTTACCCTCTTTCTGTGTTGTCGCAGCAGTTGGACTGTCTTCCATGATAATTAAGGCAGGCTAGCCTGGTGACGTCTTGATGAGGAAGTTTTTCATGAATGAGTCGAGAGCATGCTAATGATGCTAACGAGTGCTTATGCTGCCAGGAACATGTAAAAACTCGTGCACTTGCCTCTTCGACAGATTTAGGTAAGTCAGATTGTATGTGGATCTGTTTGTAGGTTGTCTAGGAAGGTTACAGTCTGCAGAATGAGACTGTCATGGCAGCACTACTTGTACCGGAGATATAAATATGAAAAGTTACCTCCCCCATTCAGTCACATAGGACTACATCAGCTGTTCACTATTCCCTCATTGTTTATCAGAGATATCAGTATTATTTTTCCCCCTCCACTTTTTTGTTAGAGAAATGGAACTTCAATTTTTTTTTCATATAAACTATTAATGAAATAATCTCCAGCCAGGGGCAGCTTCAAGTCTTACTCGCTATGCAGAGCTTCCGTGTCTTGTGCCCAAATGATGTCAGAGCATTGCCGGAAACGATCGGGGGGGGATTTTTCTGATTGGTTAAAATATTTTCAATGGCGGCATCCATGAAATCGTCCATTCTGCATAGAAACTGACTTTCGGAGATGGATATCTTAGTTGTGTTAGCGCCTTATTTTCAATTATTCACATGAATCATTAGCTTATATCATAATCTGTCTTCATAACTGTATTTTTAAAATGGGTTCTTTTCTTTAAAAGTTTGAGTTTTATTGAAAAATTATAAATTATTAAAGCATAATGATTATCATAACTACACCTGTTTTTTGATCAACTTTATTAACCACTTTCCGTTCACTGAACTAGTAAATACATAGTAATAAAAAGGTTATGGTCAGGACAAGTGAAAAATCTTGCTGTTTGTCCAACTGGACGAGTGGATTAAAAAGTTAATGTTGAGCCCTGAATGATTCCGTTCAATTAATTATATGACTTATGATGGCAGCTGGTTGCACCACAAATAATTTAGATTTTATGGCAGCAGGGGTGAATAATCATGCAATCACAACATTTACTTCTTGTTTTATTATTAATTTTGCAAGCTGTAAAATGATTATCGGTCATATATGCCTTTTTGGTTTCCTGTGAATCCATGCAAACACTCGTGTGTTACAATTATTTGATTAAATAAGGCTTTGCCTTATTAGTCTCTCATTCTCATCTCATTATCTCTAGCTGCTTTATCCTTCTACAGGGTCGCAGGCAAGCTGGAGCCTATCCCAGCTGACTATGGGCAAAAGGCGGGGTACACCCTGGACAAGTCGCCAGGTCATCTTTATTAACCACTGACACATAGACACAGACACATAGACTGACACATAGACACAGACAACCATTCACACCTACGGTCAATTTAGAGTCACCAGTTAACCTAACCTGCATGTCTTTGGGGGAAACCGGAGCACCCGGAGGAAACCCACGTGGACAACATGCAAACTCCACACAGAAAGGCCCTCGTCGACCACGGGGCTCAAACCCGGACCTTCTTGCTGTGAGGTGATAGCGCTAACCACTACACCACCATGCCACCTGCCTTATTAGTATTGTTTGAAAAGTGCTGGACATATGGTTTGCAAATGTGAAAATGTTTTTTTTTTAAATTTTTTAAATAATTATTAAGTTTTACACTCTGTTGAGTATTTCAACATGAAATTTGTGAAGATCAGCCCAAAATCCTAAGACTAGTTTGCAAAAAAAATTTATGCAAATTAGCAAAAAATAAAATAAGTAGACAGGAATAAATGGTACTTGAAGTTTTTTTTTGTTGTTTTGGAGAACCCAAGGACTCATGAAATATGGACCAAAACATACATTGGAAATGCTTGTGCTAAAGGCCCACTATTGGGCTGATCAGGCCGATCTCACTTGACTAAGTAGTGGGAGGGACTGCTAGCTGTTGACCAAGTTCCATGTCTCCATGACTTATGGTTTGGTGTGCACAATTTATTTTAAGTCAGAAAATAATAATAACAGCAATAATGGGGGCATTGTGGCTCAGTTGGATAAGGTGCATACCATAAATCTGGGGACCTGGGTTTGATTCTGACCTGAGGTCATTTCCTGATCCCTCCCCGTCTCTCTCTCCTACTCATTTCCTGTCTCTACAGTGTCCTGTTCAATAAAGGTGAAAAAAGCCCAAAAATATCTTTAAAAGAAAATAATAATAGGAAAGAAAATCTCAAAATTTACGATAAGTTTCCAGTGCCTTTGTGGCTTGGATCCTCCTAATAACTTGGTGTTGTCTTGAGTCAGGTTTATAATGTTAAAAAAATAAAAATAATTAAAAAAAGTTGATTCTGTTGTTAATAAGCATTTCAAATACCCCGTCAAATTTAGGAAAAATGTTTTGATATTCCTTTTCAAATGCCTGTCCACATGCTAGAAGCAAAGCATTTGCAGACTTATATTTCATTAATTCATGCTTCTCTTTTCTAACTCTGCACAGCTCTAACTCCAAAGCTTCTGCTCATTCACATGCAATAAAACACAACAGAATCTTTCTTCTAGTTTTTAATCTTGACAAGACAAACCTACAGGTCTATTGCAGGTTCACTTTCCATTCCAATGAATGTAGAGATCCTACATCCTGGTTTCATCCAGCATCATGCCTACCAGCAAATTAAGTAGGTATAAAAGATTAGTCACTGGTAACAAGAGGAAGATCTAAGAGCCCCGGTGCAAATCATGTTTGTCCTGAATATTTTGCACTCACCATGCAATGGGAGAATGCATACTGAGAATCAAATGAAACATCAGAGCTGAATGAAAGGGTGGGCCAGTTGATAAGGATTGGGAAATTCTAGGAAGTTGCTCAGAGAATGCTGTAAATAGACTGGTTTGTTTTTGAAAAGCATTTTAGAACTATGAAATAATTTGACATTATTTTACTTCTAGTTTCCAAAAGAGTTAGTGTTTCTATATAGAGAATAAAAATGATTAATTCTCCATAACTAATAATCTACTCATCTCTCTTTTGATTTGATGTACCCTTGGTATTAACAATGAATGTCCATTTTGATTTTATACCTCTTCAATTGTGTGAATATACTGGAAGCAAAATGTTATGTGCTTGATGCTACAAGAATGATTCCACAAAGGCCATTTTTAATATCACCTCTATGTGTTTGTTTACTTGCAGTGCAATAGTTGTGAATGGAACTGCACGCACTTGAGAGTTTAATTCACAGCAAAAATAGATTGAGAGAGGACAGAAGAGATCTATAATTGGAATCTGTTCACTCCAGACACAAATCTTTGCTAACGCTCAGCAGCACTACTTGCCTTGGCTAATGGGAAAATATCTGCAAGGACACATTCACTCTGTAAATATCTCTCAGTGCCTTTCATGCCACATTATTTACAAAGTCTGTGATGCTCCTAAGTCTTCACAAGACTGTTCATATACCAGAGTTTATTACTAATGTCATATGACAGCAGAGAAAAATATTATATTGAAGTTTAATGCACCAGAATAAAATGGTGATGAAACAAGAGGGGGAAAACAGTTGATTGTTCAAGTGGAGTTCCATGAGTCTACTATTTTAGTCTACTTTTAGTCAATGTTTTTGTAGTATATTGAGCGGGTGGGTGGAGCACAGAAGTACGGCAGGCCAGAACGGAGTTTCACAAAACTCTTTATTTGCAGCTTTTCAACTTTTTTAACAAACTCCCAGTCATGCAGACACACACACACCCATCAGTCATCTGGTTGGGGAGTGAGACTCTTCTCTCCTCTCCCCCTCCCTTTATATTCCATCCCTGCAACACACACACACACACACACACACACACACACACACACACACACACACAAATTAACATCAGGTGTAATGACCTAGCCACTTACCTTCCCCGACCCCGCCCTCCATTCACAGACTGCTGCTTGGCCACGCCCCCGCTGCCACATACCCCCACTGCCCGACTCAGGCCGAGGAGCCATCCGGCCTGAAGCTGAGTCCCCCCCCCGACAGGACAGGAAGTCCGCCACCACCATCTGTGCCCCCGGCCTGTGGATCACCTCGAACTTAAATGGCTGGAGCGCGAGATACCAACGGGTGATCCGCGCATTGGCATCCTTCATGCGGTGGAGCCACTGGAGGGGCGCATGGTCCGAACAGAGAGTGAGACCACCCACTTGATGGCGAGACACTCCTTTTCAATTGTGCTGTACTTGCTCTCGCGCATCGACAGCTTCTGACTGATGTACAGCACCGGGAGCTTCTCACTCTCCACCTCCTGGGACAAAACGGCCCCCAGCCCCCTGTCCGATGCATCAGTCTGTAAAATAAAGGGGAGAGAGAAGTCAGGGGAGTGTAAAAGTGGCCCCCCACACAATGCAGCTTTTACCTCCGAGAAGGCCTGTTGGCACTGCTCCGTCCACTGGACCGGATCTGGAGCCCCCTTTTTAGTGAGGTCGGTTAGAGGGCTGGTGACGTCCGAATAGTTAGGTATAAACCTACAATAATAGCCAGCCAGCCCCAAGAACAACCTCACCTCCTTTTTGGTCTTGGGCCTCAGGCAGGCCGCAATCGCTGCAGTCTTGTTAATTTGGGGACGCACCTGCCCATGACCCAAGTGGAACCCCAGATACCGTACTTCCACCCGCCCAATCACACACTTTTTCGGGTTAGCTGTGAGGCCCGCTCGCCTCAGCGACTTTAGAACAGCCCTCAGGTGTTCCAAGTGCCGCGGCCAATCATGTCTATAGATTATTATGTTGTCTAGATAGGCGGCCGCATAGGCAGCATGAGGGTGGAGGACCCTGTCCATAAGCCGCTGGAATGTAGCGGGCGCCCCAAATAACCCAAAGGGGAGCGTGACGAATTGGTGTAAACCAAACGGTGTGGAAAAGGCCATTTTCTCTCGGGATAGAGGAGTCAAGGGGATCTGCCAATATCCCTTGGTTAGAGCCAGTGTCGAATAAAAGCGAGCAGCGCCTAACCGATCAAGCAACTCATCAATGCGAGGCATGGGGTACGCATCAAATTTAGACACCGTGTTGACCTTTCTATAGTCCACACAGGACCGGACCGACCCATCAGTCTTGGGAACCAGGACCACTGGGCTGCTCCAGTCACTGTGGGACTCCTCGATTATGCCCATTTCAAGCATGGCCTTGAGTTCATCCCGAACCACCTTTTTCTTGTGTTCGGGCAAGCGGTAAGGGCGGCTACGCACTACCACCCCCGGGGGCGTTTCAATGTGGTGTTCTATGAGGTTGGTATGACCCGGAAGGGACGAGAACACATCAGAAAATTCCTTCTGCAACCTGGCTACCTCCGTGAGTTGGGTCAGCGAGAGGTGGTCTCCACAAAGGACCGGAGTGGTCCGCGATGTTATCTTTTTTACCTCCGGCCCCAGCTCTGCCTTCTCTGGGACGACTGACGCCAATGCCACGGGGACCCCCTCATTCCAGCATTTTAAAATGTTGAGGTGGTATACTTGCAGTGCCCCACCCCTATCCATTCGCTTTACCTCATAGTCGACGTCCCCGACTCGCCGTGTGACCTCGAAGGGCCCTTGCCACTTGGCGACTAATTTAGAACTTGATGTTGGCAATAATACGAGTACTTTTTCTCCCGGCGTGAATTCTCTAAGGCACGTGCCCCTGTCGTACAGCTGGCTTTGACGTTCTTGTGCCTGCCGTAAATTCTCCTGTGTTAATTGTGTTAGAGTGTGGAGTTTTGCACGCAGGTCAAGAATTTTCCCAATTTTCCCGCAGCACATCCAGAATGCCACGCAGCTTACGCCCATATAATAATTCAAAGGGAGAAAACCCTGTGGAGGCTTGCGGGACCTCTCGTACTGCGAACAACAGGGGTTCGAGCCACTTATGCCAATTACGCGCATCTTCACTAATGAATTTCCGGATTATGTTTTTGAGTGTCTGGTTGAATCGCTTTACTAATCCATCCATTTGTGGGTGATATACACTGGTGCGGATGGACTTAATCCCCAGTAACCCATACAGCTCGTGCAGTGTGCGTGACATAAACGAGGTGCCTTGGTCTGTCAGGATTTCTTTCGGAATCCCAACCCGGGAGATAACGCGGAAGAGCGCTTCCGGAATACTGCATGCTGAGAAATTGCGGAGAGGCACTGCCTCCAGATATCGCATTGCATAGTCCACCAGAACTAAAATAAAGCGATATCCCCGTGCTGACCGATCTAATGGCCCGATGAGATCCATCCCAATTCGCTCAAATGGGGTCTCAATTAGAGGAAGAGGGCGCAACGGCGCTTTTGGAGTGGCCACGGGATTTACTAATTGGCATTCACAGCACGCTGCACACCACCGACGGACATCCCCACGAATCCCAGGCCAATAGAACCGGGCCATTATTTGGGCTAGTGTTTTGTCTTGCCCCAAGTGTCCAGCCATGGGATTAAAGTGAGCCGCATGGAATACGAGTTCCATACAGCTCTTTGGGATTAACAACTGGGTTACTCGTTCCTTGGTTTGAGTGTCCTGAGTCACTCGGTACAATCTATCTTTCATAATAGCAAAATAGGGGAAGGTTGGCACCGCGCTCGGCTGAAGAGTTTGACCATTGATTACTCTCACTTGGTCAAACGCATGCCGCAGAGTCTCATCTCGTGACTGCTCTAACGGGAAATCCCCAAGGGAATCCCCGAAAGAGGGAGGAGGAGCGGAGTGCTCCTCACTCCGACGCAGTGTTGACACAGACGGCTCTGTGACAGCTTCTCCAGCCAATGCCACACCAGGATCTTCCCATGACCTACTAGGGCAGGACCCACTGTGTGTTAAATATTCCATTAATTCTTTAAATCCCAGCCAATCAGTACCCAAGATCAACGAGTGGGTAAGACAAGGATTAACCGCCGCCTCCATTTTATGCGTTTGGCCCCGGAATAGAATATGGACAGACACTAGAGGGTAATGGTGAACATCCCTGTGCACACAACACTTTCACCGCTTGTGCTCCCCCCAATGCCTCACCTTGCACCAGGCGTTGGTGAATTGAGGTCTGATTGCAACCGGAATCCACCAAAGCGTGATATGTATCCCCTTGGATACTCACCGGTACGCGATACGCTCCGGCCCGATCGGGGGCAGTTTCTGGCACATCAGGGATCCGGATGACAGCCCCCACCTCCCTTGCGGGGCTCTGATTCGGGAGACGCTCCGATTCCCCACCGCGCCAGCACACCGGCCCAGGCTTTCCCTCTGCACTGGTGTTATGGGTGTCACTCACCTGAGGGGGAGACAACACAGACACAGAAGAGGGAGATAGGAGGACACCACGGGTGCGACGGGCCAGCTGGGGAGGAGCCAGCTGCCTACTTCGTGGCAGGGGAACGGGGTGGGGAGGGGGACAAGAGACAGAAGAGAGAGAGGGAGAGAGAGAGGGGGAAGAGAAGTGAGGGGAGGCGCCTCGTCTGCCTGCCGTCAGCGCTGCCTCCAGATGGTCCTCCGCCAGCTTGATGGCTCGTTCCAGTGACGCCGGGTGGTGACACTGGACCCATTCCACCGTTCCTTCCAGAAGTTGAGAGATAAATTGCTCCAGTGCCACCAGATCAATGATCTCCTCGGCGTCGCGGTCTTCCGCTCTCAGCCACCGCCGGCAGGCGTCCCGGAGTTGCTGGCCGAATGCAAACGGCCGGCCGACCTCCTCCAGTGTCAGCATCCGGAAGCGCTGACGGTGTTGCTCTGGGGAGCGGCCGAGCCACTGCAGGATGGCTTTCCTCAGGTCGGCAAAGACCAGCCGGCTGTCAGCAGGGAGCTGCTGTGCTGCGAGCTGCGCCTCGCCAGTTAGGAGCGGGAGGAGGCGCGCCGCACGCTGCTCCAGTGGCCACCCCCACGCCTCGGCTGTTTGCTCAAAGAGAGCGAGGAACGCTTCCGGATCGTCCTGCGGTCCCATCTTCGTGAGGGTGGCGGCAGCGGTGGCCGGCGGCCCTGCTGACGTGAGCCGGTGCCGGAACTCCTGGCGATCTTCCCGCTGGGCCAGCATCAAGGCTTTGAAGTGCTGCTCCTTCTGGAGGGTGATCAGCTCTTGATGCTGGCTCTGCTGGGCGGTAGAGAGGGTAAGGATGAGCTCCTTGAATGGGGAGGACTCCATGGGGCGGTTCCCTTCTGTGCATCCCGGGTTTCGGCACCACTGTAGTATGTTGAGCGGGTGGGTGGAGCACAGAAGTACAGCAGGCCAGAACGGAGTTTCACAAAACTCTTTATTTGCAGCTTTTCAGCTTTTTTAACAAACTCCCAGTCACACAGACACGCACACACCCATCAGTCATCTGGTTGGGGAGCGAGACTCTTCTCTCCTCTCCCCCTCCCTTTATACTCCATCCCTGCAACACACACACACACACACACACACACACACACACACACACAAATTAACATCAGGTGTAATGACCTAGCCACTTACCTTCCCCGACCCCGCCCTCCATTCACAGACTGCTGCTTGGCCACGTCCCCGCTGCCACAGTTTTACTCATTATTTTCTCAGACAATTTCATGATACCATAATGCACTGGTTCCCAAACTAGGGGTTGCTTGATTTACAAATGGGGTTGTGAGAGAAACTCGCAATATCCACTTTTGTTTTATTTATTATTTTATGTGCTAATATTTTGAAATGTCACTGGGAATCACATCCAGATAAGCCAAATTTAAATCAATCTGTGCTATTTTAGTATTTTTATCCTGATACGCTCAACTAGTGTAATTCAAATAAAAAATCGTATCTGATGCGCCATCTAATGGATGTCACTTTTAAATCTTCCAGATGAAATGCAGTGAGTGTTTGAATAATAATGCAGCTCGCATGACTGCTACTTCCGCATGCATGCAAAATCATGTGTCAAATATAAACCAGCCTGCATCATGTTGGCCTGTGTCATACCACCCTAGCATTTGATTATTTTCCTTTATTTAATGATACACCACTTCTCACTAGACTGGTAAGTCATTGCAAGGATTATTCCTTTGTTTTTTAGTCACTTAATACTGTATGTTACACATACAATACATATGTTACTAACATAATAAAATGTTCAAATGTTACAATAGTCCTATATTAAATATCTTAAATAAAAAAGATGTAGGATGACGATGGTGAATACTTGGGGTTGCAGAAAATTCATAGTGTCAGTTTGGGTCGTTTGCCCAAAAAAAAAGTTTTGGAACCCCTACTATAATGGATTTTGCTGATGGGTATTTCTCCTGGCTGTAAAAATCCCCTTGAAAAGTAAGCATACCTTGAACTCTATGTTTAGTCAGAATGTGTTCTGGACTTTTCATGATAGATAGATAGATAGATAGATAGATAGATAGATAGATAGATAGATAGATAGATAGATAGATAGATAGATAGATAGATAGAACTTTATTGTCATTGTTTTAAAAACAACTAAACAGTTTAGCAGTTCTCAGTACTGGCAGTGCAAAATGCAAGGAGCAGGTAATAAAATAGATGCATAAGAACAAAATAGCACAAAAAGAAACACAATAAATAGACAAAAAAAAGACATAAAAGCAATAAATATGCATTTTCCTTGGGGTAGGGTGTTTGTTGCCCCTCACTAGTGGAGTTGGGGCAGGAGAGGGGAGACAGCTTGACCGTAGAAGCTGTTTTTAGTGTTTGATGCAGCTCTGATGAGTCTGTATCTCCTTCCAGAGGGCAGTAGGGAGAACAGATGATGTCCAGGGTGGGTATGGTCCTTTAAAATACAGCTGGCCTTCTTTTGTAGCCAGTCAGTGTAAATGTCTTTGAGTCCCCTACAAAAGAAGGCCAGCTGTATCAATTATGCACTTTGCCACCCTCACCACTGACTGCAGGTCCTTTCTGTCCTCCACGGTGCTGTTAGGACTGGGACTGTTTTGGCCTCTAGAGGCCGCTGTTATTTCCATCTTGTCATGTTTGTTTTGGCCTATAGAGGCCGCCACTGTGTTTTTGTGTTTGTCTTGATTGCCTGTTTCCTGCCCCGCCTTGTTCCTTAATTGTTTTGTGTATAAATACCCCTCTGTTTGTTCCTTTTTCACGGAGTCTTTTTCCTATGATATGCTGTTAGTGCTAGTTCCCTCTGTCCCATGTACCTTGCCTGTGTCTTTGTATTCTTGGTTTTTGCTTCTTTCTTTTGGACTTTGTGGATTTTGTTTTGACCTTTGGAGCTTCTGTGTGTTTGAGTTTTTGCCTCTTCTTTTCTCATTTGGATTTTGGACTTTGAACCTTGGGATATTTTATTTCTGTTTATCTTCTGAGCTTTGGATTATTCTTTTTTTTCCCTTGGATTGTACATATTGTAAATAAACTTTTTGATACTTTTCTACTTCCACCTCACGCCTCTGCACTTGCGTCATCCCCCTGGTGGCCTAGTGGGGGTTTGCTGGATTACCACACCAGTGAGCCAGGTTCGAATCCCAGCAAAACCCTAACAGGTGCAGCTGGAAAACCACACCATACAATAGTAGGTCAGGAGACTCTATTGCAGATCAATAAAAGTTGATCAGCAGGTGGTGAAGGAGATGAGGTTGCTTTAACTTTCTAAGGAAGTAAAGCCTCTGTTGGGCTTTCCCCACCTGGTGAGAGATGTTTGTGGTCCAGGTGAGATCAGCCGAGATGGGGATGCTGATGAACTTGAAGGTCTCAAATCAAGTTTATTTGTATAGTGCTTTTAGCAATAAATGTTGCCGCAAAGCAGCTCCACAGAATTTGAACAACTCAAAACACAAGCCAATTCTATCCCCAATCTATCCCCAGTGAGCAAGCCTGTGGCGATGGTGGCAAGGAAAAACTCCCTCAGATGACACGAGGAAGAAACCTCGAGAGGAACCAGACTCAAAGGGGAACCCATCCTCATTTGGGCAACAACAGACAACATGACTATAACATTAACAGTTTTAACATGAAGTCAGTTTCGTTGATGTTATAAACTCTTCATTGATGGAAACTTGAGTGCAAAACTGTTCATGACAACTGCAGTCCTAAAGTTAGCAAGTCAACTGTAGTCCTCAGCCATAAAAGCATGACTGTAAGAGTCCAGAGCATCCTTTAGGTGTGACTTTCAACTGTCCACATGGGGCCGTCCTCCACAGGAGCGATGCGATGAGACTCCAACCAGACACAGGGCACCAGGATGGATCAGGCAGGTCCGAGGAGCAAAAGAGGTCAGCATCTCGATCCCAGGACCGACATGTAACTCAGAGGGACAGATTTGGGGGGGGAGGAGAAAACACAGGTTGTTAGGTATGCCCAATGTCACCTGAATAAGTAGGAACAGTATACATATTGCACTGAGTACAAGCAGGGACTACGGCAACTAACTAACTATGACAGCATAACTAAAAGGGGAGAGCCAGAAGGTAGCACAGGCATGAGGGAGCCCCGGGACATAAAGCAGCCAGCCACTACACGGTCAACAAACTCGAGCTGGCAAGTGGGGGACTGACAGCATCCATACATCCCAGTTTACCAAAACACTCTATGCCTGAGGACCCTCCAGATCTACACCTTTACCTCATAAACACCATTAACAAAAGGCTTGACTAAACAGATATGTTTTCAGCCTAGACTTAAATGCTGAGACTGTGTCTGATTCCCAAACATTACTTGGAAGGCTGTTCCATAACTGTGAGGCTTTGTAAGAAAAGGCTCTGCCCCCTGATGTAGCCTTCACTATAAGAGGTACCAGCAGATAGCCTGCACCTTTTGATCTAAGTAGGCATGGCGGGTCATAGAGGACCAGAGGTTCACTCAGGTACTGTGATGCGAGACCATTCAGTGCTTTAAAGGTCAATAGTAGTATTTTATAATCAATACAAAATTTGATTGGGAGCCAATGCAGTGTGGATAAGACAGGGGTGATGTGGTCATAGTTCTAGTAACGACTCTTGCTGCTGCAGTTTGAACTAACTGGAGCTTGTTTATACACTTATTGGAACATCCAGACAGTAAGGCATTAGAATAATCCAACCTGGAGGTAATGAAAGCATGAACTAGTTTTTCCGCATCATGTAGTGACATTAAATTTCTTATCTTGGCAATATTTCTGAGATGAAAGAAAACTATCTGGGTGATGTAATCAGTGTGAGTTTCGAATGAAAGACTAGGGTCAATAATCACTCCGAGGTCTTTTACTGCTGCACGTGAAGAAACAGAAAGGCCATCCAGAGTTACCATGTAATCAGAAAACTTACTTTTAGCTGCATGTGGTCCTAGTACAAGTACTTCAGTCTTGTCAGAGTTAACACTCAGAGGTCTGGGGCCTTTCAGACAGTTTGAGGCAGTCTGCAACACCTTGACATTTTTAAGTTTTTCATCTAACTAAAAACATCTATGCAAAAGTGGCACATATGGTGATATTCTAGAAAACTTCAACAATAACAATATGAGAGTAAAGTAAATGTAATGAATTAGTTTTTATTAAAATTCAGTGTAAACACAACTAGACAAAAACCTATTTTCAAAGGTCTTCAAATCTTGTAAAAAAAACACAGTATAATTATATCTAGCTGACTTTTGAAGTTTGAACCTTTCCTGACTGATATATTTCATGGATGCTATTCCTATGTAAATATAAGCATAACTGCTGTGCCACAGCTTTTTAAGGATCTTGGAGATAAAGGGGAGGTTTGATATTGGCCGATAATTGGACAGCTGACAGGGATCAAGGTTAGGTTTTTTAATCAGGGGTTTGATAACTGCTAGTTTAAAGGATTTGGGTACATAGCCAATCGTAAGAGAAGAATTTATTATTTTTAGAAGCGGTTCAATTACTTCAGGTATTATCTGTTTGAATAGACGTGTAGGTAAGGGATCTACCGTAGTACACAAGGTCTCCACCCTCTCCACCTCCTCCCCATGTATGCAGAGGGCAGAATGTTCGGTGCACCTCAATCTCCTAAAGTCCACTATCATTTCCTTAGTTTTTGAAATATTTAAGTCTAGGTTGTCTGAATACCATTTTCTCAAGTGCTGAACCTCCTCCCTGATGCCCCTCTTCAGGTTTCTCCATGCTGTTTTCTAGGCCTGCAGATCCCCAGATTTAAACACAGAGTCACATATTTTGAGCAGGGCCTGCACCTTACTGTTGAGCCACAGTTTATGATTGGCAAACACTCTAACAGTTTTTGTCTCAGTCACACTCTCAGCACAGAAGTTAATGCATGAGAGGACAGCTGTTGTCTGTCTCTCCAGGTCTGCCTCCTCAGCAAAAACTCCCCAGTCTGTATCTTCAAAACAGTCCTACAGGGTTAAGGTGGCTTTCTTAGTCCATACTTTAACTGTCTTTGTGGATGGTTTCTGTCTGCAGCTGAATGGTTTGTATGATGGAATCAGAGACAGAGAGAGATGATCTGAAAGCCCCAGGTGTGGCAGATGGCTGGCTTTGAAAGCGTCTGATATTTTGCAGTAAACTTGATCTAAAATGTTCTTTTGTTGGTAAGTTTACATATTTGTGGAATTTGGGCAGAACTGACCTCAAGTTCGCATGATTAAAGTCTCTTGCCACTATAACAATGCTGTCTGGTTGTGCTGATAGATGCTGGCTAATGGGGGGTATAACTTCTCCATAGCTAGCCTAGCATTAGCTTGTGGCAGCACATACACAGCTGTTATGACGGCAGATGTAAACTCCATCAGCAAGTAGAACGGTCTACACAGCCGCATTAGATACTCTATGTCCGGCGAGCAGTAAGTGTCTTTAACTGTAGCATTTGTGCACCAGCTGCTGTTTAAATAAATACAAAGTCCTCCTCCTCTACGCTTACCAGAGTGAATGGTCCTGTCTGCTCTGAAGATAGCGTGGCCCGCTAACTCGATAGCAGCTTCCGGGATGTTTTGGTCAAGTCAAGTCTCCATAATTATCATCACTGATACCCCTTTTCCACCAAATCAGTTCCAGGGCTGGTTCGGGGCCAGTGCTGGTGCTGGTTCACAACTCGTTCAACTTGCGAGCCAGCTGAGAACCAGTTTGCTTTTCCATAGCTCGCAGTGCCACGTCATTACGTCGCTGTATACGTCATTACGTCACTGTATACGTCAGTTACGTCGCTACGTTTGCTTAAACCTTGGCACGAATATCGAAGCAAAAACAACACGGAAGAAGCAGCAGCAACAACAACAACAATAATAATAATTGATGACTTCGTGTTTGTACAGCTGCTGCTTCTTGTCGCTTAAAAATGGCGATCTTTCGCGGTCTTGTTATTGTTGTTGGTCTTAACAACTCCGCCCCCCCTGCTGACATAAGAGGTTCTTTCCTCTGGCCCAGCAGAGAGTTGGTGCTAGCCTGGAACCGGTTTTTCTGGCCCTAGAGCCAGTTCTTTGTCAGTGGAAACAGAAAACCCGATTCCAAACTAAGCACTGGCCCCGAACCAGCCCTGGAACTGCTTTGGTGGAAAAGGGGCAACAGTGGTTCAGACTGTGTGACATGATCCGCAGTTGCAGCTCGTCCACTTTGTTGTTTAGCGACTGGGAATTAGCGAGAAAAATACTTGGGACCACCGATTTGTAAGGGTTAGCTTTTAGCTTCACCTGTAGCCCCCCTCTCTTCCCTCTCTTCTGCTTTCTGTGTCGCAGCAGTCTTCTCCCCCTCAGCAGGGGGATGTTGAGCCCCTTGCTCTTTAGAGATTGGCAAATCTCCGGAGGGATGGAATCCCAGTTGTCAGCCTCAAACTTGCAGTGAATATCATTCAAAACTGAAAAAAGCTCAGCTCTGCTGTACTGTACACACATAGTTACAAAACCCCGCAAGAAAAATATGATAAAAAACAAAGCAAAAGCAAAGTAGCTACCAAAATGTGAGGAGCGCTGGGCCACTGCATCTGGACGTGTCGCTATTGAGCCATTTTAAGAGATTGATGGTGTTCAGTATGTTTTTTCTTTCTTTTGATTTAATACTTTATTGATTCATTTAAATGTTTGGCCCTGATACTTACTTGTATTGCTGTTGCAGTTAAAGTCAAACAAAACCCCAAAATAAACACCATTTGTCTATCACAGCCAGTGCCCTGATGTGCACCCCCACATGTTTAAATTAAAAATAAAACTTTCTCACAATGAATCCATTTTAAGAGTTATGATTTTGCTAAAAATAGGCTTACCTAGGCACAACCTTGTGCACTGAAATCGAATATCCACCTGTGACATTAACAGTACCCTCGAACACTGTTTCCTTTCATTACACAGAGCCATCAAATAAAGGTTTCTAATTTTAAAGAAGGGCGGCATGGTGGCGTAGTGGTTAGCGCTGTTACCTCACAGCAAGAAGGTCTGGGTTCGAGCCCTGTAGCCGGCGAGGGCCTTTCTGTGCGGAGTTTGCATGTTCTCTGCATGGGTTTCCTCTGGGTGCTCTGGTTTCCCCCACAGTCCAAAGACATGCAGGTTAGATTAACTGGTGACTCTAAAGTGAGTGTGAATGGTTGTCTGTGTCTATGTGTCAGCCCTGTGATGACCTGGCGACTTGTCCAGGGTGTACCCCGCCTTTTGCCTGTAGTCAGCTGGGATAGGCTCCAGCTTGCCTGCGACCCTGTAGAACAGGATAAAGTGGCTAGAGATAATGAGATGAGAATTTTAAAGAAAAAATATCGGGTACTGGGGTGGGGTGGGGTGGGGTGGAGTGCAGCTAGCTAGCTCTCTCTCTCTCTCTCTCTGTGTATGTAAGTGTGTGCGTGCACGTTTTCACTGCTTCAGATGGGTTGAATACAGAGAAAGAACTTCACTGTGCTGTAATGTAAATGTGACAAAGGCTTCTATTGTTTGGTCTATAACATGGTATTTCTCTGTACAATGTTTGCAGAGGGATTTTTAGCCAGGAAGACACAAGTTTGCTAGCACAGTGTGATTATTTGGACTGATACATAATTTGAATTGCTATCCTAGGTAATGTTATCTTCCTTGTTAGCTTAGCTACAAACTTACAATTCTGTCTTTGGTTACTGTAATTTAATAAAAACAATCTAAATAAACAACTAACTCTTGCTAGTTTTTATCCATTGTGTTTTGGATGTTGCATTTGCATGCTTGCATGTTGTTCATTTGATGATATTTTATATTGTAATGTTTGTTTTGCTTCACCTATAAAAAAGAGACATTCACTCCCACACTGTATAAGGCTGGAATGTCTATACCGTCTCCATTGCCTGTGTCAAGCATTGGTTCTCAGTATCTGTCCAGAAGGTGAGGTAAACTGTTCCAATTTATGGATGATGGAATCCGCTATATTCTTCTTTTGGTCAGTTAGCCCAGTTGTTAGTGTTGTTGGCAATGCAGTTAATGCATGAATATGGGGGAGGATATTCTGAAGGAACACTGAAGGGAGGTGTGTATTTGTTGTGTGTTGGGTTCTAACATCAACAATCTTTCTCCAGAACTGTGGACTCCATTTTTAAGGAGTGTGAGTTCAGAAATAATGATTCTACAGGCAAACCAACCACTTTGCTTCAGATTTTAATCAAAGTAATTTCTAAAATGTTTTATGTTCTATTCAAGTGTTTTGGCTGTATTTCTACTAATTTCCTAGATTTTGTTGTCATGTACAACTTGGTAGCTTGTTGCTTGAAACAGAGTCTTAATGTAACAGTTCCTGATGTGGGTGGAGCACAGATGCACAGCAGGCGAGAGTTGAAGTTCACATACACACTTTTTATTGTCCTTATTTTGGCTTTTCAGCTTCGTTCGTTCGTTCGTTCGTTCGTTCATTCATTCATTCATTCAGTCACACACATGCGTTGGGGTCGGGGAGCTCTTCTTCGCTGCTCTCTCCCTTTTATGCTCGATCCCTGTGACAAACAAACAAAACACACCCACACACATTAATGACACCAGGTGTAATGACTTAGCCACTTACCTTCCCCGACCCCGCCCTCCATTCACAAACTGCTGCTTGGCCATGCCCCCGTTGCCACACTTAATTATTTTAAATGAACATTAGTTGTGACCCCACAAGTACTGTATGTGGAGTCATTATAAGACTTTCATTAATACAGGGCAAAGGAGACCTCAACATGCCTTACCACACACTAACAGGACAGCCACAGGAACTGAAATTAATAGTTCTAGGAATTCAAATTCTCTATAAGCCCAAACAATACTGGTACTTGATATTATCTATACCTGATATTACAGCTATTCCCCTTGAGGCCTGCATGGATACAGACTGCTCTTGGTGAAATGTAAATGCTATAGTGAGATGTGAGGAAATGAATGCAGAGTTTATCATACATCATCAGCCTGCTGACAGAAATCACCATTGACATTTGTATGGACCAGAGGAGTGGAGGAAAAAAAAATTACAAAAGAATGGAGAAGTCAGTGAAGAGTGAACAGCTTGGTAATCTGTCAGGATCTGAAGCCTTTTGGGAGATCAGGGAGATTCATCTTGTTTAATATGCTGCAGCTGATGAGAGAGAGAGAGAGAGAGAGAGAGAGTGAGGAAATGGAGAGGGGTAAAATGAGGAGGAGGACCAAAGTGGGGAGATGGAGCTGGAAGAGAGAGGAGTGAGCCATAAGGGTCAGTGAGGACTCCTGACGGGAGTAATGAGGGTCATATACCATCCTACACGTTCCTCCAAAAGAGAGGAGCTTAATGGGAAAGCCATGGCTTAATGGTTAGACAAGTAGCTTTGGGATCAAAAGGTTGATGGATTGATTCCCTGGACCAGCAGGAATGGCTGACGTGCCCTTGAGCAAGGCACCTAATCCCCAACTGCTACCCAGAGCAGTCTGGGGAGCTTGGAGATGTTATACGTCGCTCTGAATAAGAGCATCTGCTAAATACCTGTAACGTAATGTGATGTAACTGTCTCCCATTGCCACTACTGATAGTGTATACTGGGTCAACCACAGACTTACCCCCTTGAATGCTGAGTCGTATACTCTGACTCAGAGTACATGTAATGTCATGCCGTAAAGTCTTAGATGCAGGATCAAGAACTTGACATATTTTCAAACAAGAGGTCTAAAGTACCCCAAAAGTATTCAAATACTTTGCCAATTAAAATTTTACTTTCAACATATCCTGCAGATGAATGCAGTGGAGTTAAAGACTGCAGCTTCTGGATCATTGTGCAGTATATGGTTTTTGTACTCAGGAGTCCCAAAAGTAGTGTACAAGGCAAAACTGGCTTGTTGTTTTTCTTGTGGTTCTTTGACATAGTTTTATAATATTCCTAGCCAGTGTACATTTAAAGTTATTACATGATTTTTTAATTTTGATTAATTATAATGGATGACTTTTTATTGGATTTAAAACTTTACATATTCTATTATTGCTGGGTTTCATGACATCACATCTGCCTCAGTAGTTATTCAAAACTTTGGCTGGTGGTCTACCAAAGCTCAGTTGACAGAGTGTTTGTACGGACAAGGTGCATTGCTCGCATGAAAAATGCCTTATGCTTGCGTTGTTTTAGGTTGTTCGAATCGATCAAACCATGAAACTGAAAGGTTTCTTCAGAGTTCCCCATGAACTAATAAAAAAGAGTGAACAAACACGAGATTTCACAAAAAGACCTCGAGAAAGGTGGCTTTTGAACCTCTCATTTAAATCAAAGGGAACCGAGTCGAAGCATGCTCGAGTTTGCAGTGATCGCTTTGTGAAAGGTTTGTATATCCCTCTCAGCATTGGCGGAGCTACGGGGTGGTTGGAGGGGCACTAGCCTCCCCTGGAATCTGATTGGCTACCCCAGGTGCCCCCCCAGATGATTGACATGTTACGGCACCGCACGAGAAAAGCCAGTTGCATTGAAGTCTGTGACTGCTCGGTTCCTCCTGTACAGTAGATGGCGCAATGCAAGCTACCACAAGGCGTTGCAATCCAATTTACAATAGAAGACATGGGAAAGAAGAAAAAGAAGAAGGAGGAACCATTGAACAGAAAAGGCAGCTGCTCCTCAGCCAGATGGATTTTTTTTTAAAGATATTTTTTGGGCTTTTTTCACCTTTATTGGGTAGGACAGTGTAGAGACAGGAAATGAGTGGGAGAGAGAGACAGGGAGGGATCGGGAAATGACCTTGGGTCGGAATTGAACCCAGGTCCCTGGATTCATGGTATGGCACCTTATCCACCTGAGCCACGACGCCCCCAGCCAGATGGATTTTAAGACTGACCTATATCGGTGAGTACACGACCGCAGTTTATCCCAAAATAAGTTAGATGAAGCTAGATGCCTTCTGCACGTTCTTAATTGGTAATTGGCTATTTATTTATTTATTTTTTGTGGAAAGTTGATGGTTTGATGGACTACTGGCTGTGTGAACAACTGACTATATGTACCTGTGTGTGTGACTGACTGTGTAACTGACTCAGTGTGTCAGTAACTGTGTGACTTGAGTTACTATGTGCATTTTACACTGAACAAAAATATAAACGTAGCACCTAAATATTTTATTTATTTTGTACATCCGATACTGATTTTTTTTTCTGCCCACATCAAATGATAGTATAGCATACCAGTAAACATTTTTTGAAAAAAAAAATGTCCCTCTACTCAAGTTCTGAGCAGTGCCCAGACTTGAGATAATCCATGATCCAGTCGGGTGTGACCATTGCAGACAAAAATTTCACTGAGTAATGCATGTCATGACCATCCTTTATGTGGGGCCAATAAAAGGCCACCCTAAAATGACAAAAATGTTCAAATGTCAAGATGCCACAGATGACTAGAATTAACCGGGAATGAGCCATTGGCATGCTGCAGGCTGGAATGTCCATCAGAGCTGTAGGGCGTCAATTGGGGGTGCTATTCCACGATAGTCCGCCTCCGACGACGATTTCAGCAGCATGGCACCACAGACAACATGCCACATGCACGCAGGCCACGTGTCACCACTCCAGCACAAGCCCGGCATATCCGTCTGACCCACCTGCGTGATCGGTGCCGGACTGCAACATGGACCGCAGATGAGACCATGGGGAGACACAATCGCAGGGTCAGCAGTCAAACTGTGAGAAACCGACTCAGAGAAGCTGGCCTCCATGCACGTAGACCTCATCGAGGATTGGACCTGACTGCTGGGCGACGACATTCTCGTCTGGACTGGGCTCGGGCACATAGAAAATAAAAATGAAAATGAATTTCTATCTGAACATTTGTATTTCATAAAATATGGACCGCTGCGTTTATATTTTTGTTCAGTGTAGTTCCAGTCAATGGTGTTGGTAAATGCACTGTATTCATTTTGTACATTAATAAACTAAAAATTACACTCAAAATGACATCTTCTGTGTGCTTAATACGTAGCTACTTAAACATGACTGTAAATTGAAAGTATTGTTTATAAGTTTATTTATTTAAGAAGGATCAATGTGTATTAATTAACGTAAATGCACTAGAAATAAATCACTGACTAATTTTCTTTCATCTGTAGTCCCTGGAATTTTAATGTTGAAAGAAAGAAAGGTGTGTATGTATATATAACAAAAAGACAAAAATAATTAGAAGTCATGACATGGCCAAGAACACAAGACAAGAACAGGTGCAACACCATGTAAGAATAAATAATAATAATAATAATAATAACAATAATGCATAATTTAAACACATAAGATAAACAGATATACAGCACACAATCGCTAACATTAATCGTGAGTGCTCATGCATATTTGTGTGTGTAGTAGTAGGAACCATTGACCCCCCTGAAATAGTCCTGGCCACCCCCTTGCCCCCCCAAGGAAAAAAGTCTAGTTCCGCCACTGCCTCTCAGCTATGTCATTAGTGTTTTCCAAGTACTTTTCTTGCTATGTGTTGTTATTTTACGGTACTTTTTTTAGTCATGAAGCCAGTGGCGTAGCCAGGATTTTTTACATGGGGTGGCCAAAGGGGGGCCAAAGATATACAAGGGGTGGCCATGCTGTGACTAAATAAGGGGGGGGGGGGGGGGGGGGGAGTTCGGGGGTCCTCCCCCGGGAAAGTTTGAATTAGCTAGATTTGATTTCCTGTATTCTGATGTATCTGGTGGCATATCTGGTGCCTAACTCATGAACAAAACCCATGTGAGCCAAGAGGTCAGAAATTAATGTATTAATTTATTTATTTAAGAAAGCATCTGCAAAACAAATAAACCATCCAACTTGTTTACTCTAGTTAAGCATCAGGATTTTAACGATCACTACTAAAATGCAAAAGTAAAAACTAAAAGATCACCTGTCCCAGGCACCTGGGAAGTAGTAAGGATATTAGTCAGGCTTGAATAAAGAGTGCTTTGCTCTGGGAAAGGAAAATACTTGTATACTTAACTCATACATACAACATATGTAAACACTTACAACATGTTGTGATATTGTCCATTGTAAGTACTGTACAAACTAAATGTGTTGAGTTACAAAATGTGTGTGTGTGTGTGTGTGTGTGTGTGAGAGAGAGAGAAAGTGTTACACTGATGTAACACATGACATAGATGAGGTGTAGTGCATGAGTGGTGTGTGTGTGTGTGTGAGAGAGAGAAAGAGGGGGAAAGTATGTGCACTGCATGTAGATATAGATGAGCTGTAGTATACTAATTGTGTGTGTGTGAGAGAGAGAAAGAGGGGGAAAGTATGTGCACTGCATGTAGATATAGATGAGCTGTAGTATACTAATTGTGTGTGTGTGTGTGTGTGTGTGTGTGTGTGTGTGTGTGTGTGTGTGTGAGAAGATATGTTGCATGTAAATACAAAAATGAAGTGCATAAGTTGTGTGTGTGTGAGAGAGAGAGTGTATGTTCAGAGTGCATGAGTGTTGTGTGTGTTATATGTGAATATAGAAATGTAGTGCATGGGTGGTGTGTGGGTGAGTGTGTGTTCAGAGTGCATGAGTGGTGTGTGTGTTGAGAGTGCACAAGTGTTGTGTATACCAGTGAGTGTGTTACATGTAAATATAGAAATGTAGTGCATCATGCATGAGTGGTGTGTGTGTGTGTGTGTGTGTAAGAGAGGATGTGTGTTGAGAGTGCATGAGTTGTATCTTATAGTGAGTGAGAGACAGTGTGTGTTAAGAGAGTGAAGTATGTGTTCATACATGAGAGAGAGTGTTAAGACAGTGCATGAGTGTTACATTTAAATATAAAAATTTAGTGCATGAGTTGTGTGTCTGTGTTGAGAGTGTATGAATGTTACATGTAAATATAGAAATGTAGTGCACAAATTGTGTGTGTGTGTGTGTGTGTGAGTGAGTGAGATAGACAGCGTGTTAAGAGAGTGCATAAGTGTTGTGTATGAGTGAGTGTGTTACATGTAAATATAGAAATGTGGTGCATGAGTGGTGTGTGTGTGAGACAGAGGGGTGGGGGAGAGTGTGTGTTGAGAGAATGCATGAGTGTTGTGCATGTATGAGTGTGACAATTATTAATCAATGTGTACTCCCACCAGTAACACACAACATCTCTATATTTTCATGTAACAGACCAACATTAACTTTAAAGTTGTATTCTGTGGTTAGAGTGAGCAAAGTGATTCACAAACTCATCCAAGTTTAGGCATTTGGCTCGGCTAGACTCCACTCTGAATTGTCTGAGGACAGAATTGTAACTGTATGTCTACAAAGTGAGAAAACTTGAAAAGAGTATGAGAGATGAATAACTTACCTCCCAAATTAACCGCACGTTCACGTAAGTTGTTGTGTTGTCGGACTAGACCATGACTATCTGATGTCACGACAACCTGCTCATCCACCTGCTGCTTGAACGCGCAAAATGTTTGTGTGCTACGGTAATATGCATCCCCGCAGAAACCAAATAGGCGGAACAAAAATCCAGCGGGCGGACCTAACATTTCGTGGGACATATTGGTTTTATAAATTTTATTGTCCGGCCCTGGGGTGGCCATGCCCCCCCCTGGCCACCCCTTAGCTCTGCCCCTGCATGAAGCGCTAAAGTCCCCAGCTGTTTCTTTGGTTACTCCTTACTCCTCACAAAGTCCATATGCATGAAGATCACAACAAAATTCTTACCCAGCCATACAGTTACAATGCACCATGATCACTTCTCCATGTTGTTAAACTAAGATCCAGTACTTTAAAGGGGTTTCCATGGGTTTCCCCAAAGCGTTTTAGCGTATCGGGCCCGATACGCTTGCTTTGCCTGCCGATACGCTTAGTTGCTTTAGTTAAAATCCGATATGCTTAGATTTATACCGATACGTTAAAATTTCCTACCCACAAGTAACTAGATACATAGGAGAGCAAATAACAGATCCATTTACATATTGATTGATATTTGTGTTAAACAAGCGGTCTTTTTTTCCAATGTTTGTGTTGATTCTGTCAAAGTAATATGTCTGCATGGTATGATGTAAACAAACTGTAATCTGTTGGCTACGTCAAGATCACGTGTTCAAACTGTCCAATAAAAATATCAAAAGAAAACGTCAAACATCCCGGAAGTTTCCGATTCATTATAAGCGATCTCATTGGCTGCCGATGTTGTCCCCCACCAGACGGACAAAGCCGACTGACTTTAATCAGCTAGGAGAAGACTCACTGGACAATTTGATCCACATCAGCATGGATGACAGCGAGATGGACTATGAGAGCGCTGCCCAACATTGGGCCAAGCAAAAGCCAAGGAAAATTAATCTGCTTTAAAGGAGTAGAAAACTTAATTCATTAGTTTGGGTTTGCAGAAAGATTATGTACTTATAAACACACTCACGAAGTGAAGTTGTCCAAATGTGTCAAATATAGCATAATTTCAAATAATCATCATAAGCATTTTTGGCAGTGTGATGTCCCTGGGATCCATTTAACAAAAGGCGGCTCCGGATTATTCTTTTGTTAAAGGGTCACAGTGACATCACACTGCCAAATATACTTATCATTATTATTCGAAATTATGCTACATTTGACACTTATTAACACAATCTCTTCATGAATGTTTTTATAAATACATAATCTTTCTGCAAACTTAAATGTATGAATTATGGTAATTGCATCAGAAACATTCTAAATCATTACAGTTATAGTAATACAGCAACTTATTTTAAGGTGGCAATTCTTAGGTTCAGATCCCTTTGTGATCAACAGGAGGCCATGATGATCGATTCTCTTCATTGGATTGCATAAGATGGAGCAAACCACTGTTCATATTTTCATGCACATTTTTGTTACAACACTACTTGATCATAGATAATTAAGTGCAAGGTATCCCGTAGATTTTCAAATCTATCGTATACCTAAGTAATCTATAACAAAACAGTTTAACTTGCATGTTGAACTTTAAGGTGAAATTTCAAATGTGTATACATTAATACTATTTAGGTCAGAAATCATTGAAGCACTGTTAAAATCTATCTTATAATCATGTATCTAAAACCTCTCAGAGACCCTGAAAATGCACCTGAGAGCATCCATTTTCAAAAAAATTTCCGGGGAGGCATGCCCCCGGACCCCCCTAGTTTTGCTTCGCACCGTTGGCGCTCAATTGTCTGTGTTTTATCATGCCAGAATTTAGGGCTTTAATTTTTTTCTGGGGAAAACACTGGGTTTCTGATGATCTTTGTGAATGATTTACCTGAGGGATAAGAGTGAACACAAATGAGAATCAAGCGAACTATTGTTTGTTTACACTTCAACTTACAGCGCTTAGTTGTAAAGACATGAACGAAAAGCTTAAAAAACATACTTACACAGGCAAAAACAATACAGGATTCATTTGGCAGTGACTTGATACTGAGGTCCTTAACCCAAAAAAGTTGTAAGCCTCCATACTCTTCCACGCTTTCATCTGTTTTGCAGTGTAGATAAATGTCTGCAACACCAGATAGTTTGAGACGTTGGAGAACTCGACTGAAGGGTAGTTTTTGAGCTCATCTGACAAATCCTTCTTTCCCAGACTGTAGGGGGTCTATTCCATTGCACATAGCAATCTTCTGAATATATCTAAAGTGAGCAGTGGCTTCTAGATTACGAGCATACTCTGATAAGTTATCACTAGTTGTTTGCACTATGGCAACCATTGAGACCACCAGCTATTTCACTTCTGGTAAAAGTGCTAAGAAAAGTCACATGACTGAAACCCAGCAGTAGATAATTTTAGTCATTTTTGATAAAAATGTTGCTGTCACTTTAAGAGAGTGCACCGTTGTGTATTTCTCTCAGTGAGGCAGTGAGCCAGAGATCATTGTGGAGGCCTGACTAGCTGTGGAGTCACATGATTTTCATACCATGTAGGTATCCACATCTGAACTTTGTAACTTTTACTTTTCAGCATCATCCTGTGAATTTTTCTTTGTGACACTTTTTGAATAAAAGTTGTTTGTGTTTTTAAAACCTTACAACAGCTTGGAGTGGATGATAACATCAGATACATCAGCTAGGCATGTGTATGCCAGGACTACCAGCTAGCCTGCAGTTTTGTCAGTAACAAGTAGATCAGAAAATCAGACATTACTGGAAAATACCCAGACTAGTTGGTATGGATGATTACCATGCAAAAATAAAAACCTTGAACAAAGACAAGCACTCTTGGCACAATAGTAAGTGACAGCTGCACACTAGTTACTCATGCCTTTTGAGGAAATTGTGATGCTGCTGCTGATGTTCAAGGAAAAAAAAAATGCTTAGTGCCAGTATCTGCTTGGTCTGCACTACGTGTCTGGCTTAACAATAGCCACATGAAAAGCACTGCAATCAATATTTCTTCCACTAATTGAAGGGCTTTTTATCTGAACCAGTCTCAGTGGACTCTGGTGTGGAAGAAGAGATGGCTAAGGGCGAGATTGCTTCGAACAGCTGCTCCATATTCAGTCTGCGAGCGTACTCTTGTTCTCTTTAGAAAGTTCTGGCAGCTTCAGGAACGTGGCAATGCTCCCTTATCATTATGAATTGGAAATGCCTTGGCTCAAGGCATGGAAATGTTTGTTTGATTGAAGTTTGATTGTTGAAGACACTGGTAGCTGTTTAAACTTGCATTTATAATTTTCATAACTATTCCCATGATACAAATCATTTGAAACAAACATTATAGGTTCTTAAAGCCAGGGCCATTTCATTAAGTTATTTGATTACATTTTATGAAAAGGACCCTGTAAAGAAACATTGCAAAAGCTTATGCCACACTTTGTGGCATTAGCTTTTGTAATGTTTGTTACAGGGTCCTTTTTATAAAATGTAATCAAATAACTTAATGAAATTCTTAGTAATTTGGCATGAGGCCATGGTGTGATGACATCTTTTGGAACTGAAAGAGGCTTAGATCACCCTAGAATCACACTGGCTATAAACAAGTTTAGCCTAAATACAGATTGTGTCCTCTAAAGATTCTTTGTACATTGTAATGAGAGCTAGCAGTACAACATAATTAGGATGTCTGGTTTTGTCCACATTCAGCTGCAGGCCTTAATTTGGGGGGGGGGTTTAGAATCTAAGCTATTGTGTGCTTTTATGTTGAAGAGACTTAGCGGGAGTAAACAGGAAGTAGGGGGATCTTGAACAGCAGTTGGATGTCAGTAACTAGCGGAGAGTTATGTTGTGTTATGAGAGCTAAATAAAGTTGTTGGAGGTTAACCGGAAAAAACATCTGCTGGAGTCTTTACCGCTTAATGCGACATGGTGTCAGAAGTGGGATAGCAGTAAGAAGCAGAGGAAAGGCAGCAGGAGAGTAAAAGTTCTTTTTTTCCATTGCTTGTGAGCGGGAATATGGAGAATGATGGTGATGGCGGTTGTACGGAAGTTGTACAGGCTCCCCAGCTTGCAGCTAACCCTGTTAATGCACCTCCAAATGCAACATTCACAATTCAACCTCCAGAAGCATTTGATTTTTCAAAACCCCAGGACTGGGAAAGATGGATTAGGAGGTTTGAAAGATTTAGGCAGGCTAGCAACCTGCATCTTAGCTCTCAAGCTAACCAGGTAAACACATTGATATACTGCATGGGGGATGAAGCAGATGATATACTGTGGGGCCAAGCTTTATCCAACGCACAGAGACACCAGTATGGAGCTGTAAAAGACACCTTTGAAGCATACTTTGTGCCCAGGAAAAATGTAATATATGAAAGGGCGAGATTCAATCAAAGAGTACAGCAGGCTAATGAGACAGTGGGCTCCTTCATCACTGCTTTGTATACCTTGGCTGAAAACTGTAGCTATGGTGCACTTCATGACGAGCTGATAAGAGATTGCCTTGTAGTGGGACTCAGAGACACAAGTCTAGCGGAGAGGATGCAGCTGGACAGAGATTTGACCTTGGGAAAGGCAGTGAACATGGCACGGCAGTCTGAAGTGATCAAAAGACAGCAAACAGATCTCAGAGGAGAAGCTAAAGGTGACGTAGATGCTGTGATGGCTAAACACAAGAAACAAAAGCAGCCTACACCAAAGACATCTTTTCAACATAAAAACCTGGCAACAAAAACACCAACTGATCGCCAGCAATGCTACAGATGTGGGAAAGCCCCTGCACATGGAAAATGACAGTGCCCTGCCAAAGATATGACATCCCACACATGTGGAAAAAAGGACACTACAGTAAAGTGTGTAAGTCTGCCAAAGCAGTACATGTAGTGGAAACTAGTACAGGTTGTAGTGATACACCTTTGTTTCTAGGCTCAGTAGATACAGGTACAGAGCTCTGATACACAGAGTTGACTATCAGAAGCCACAAAGTGAGGTTTAAGATAGACACAGGAGCTGATGTCTCAGCCATTCCAGCCCAGACATACTACACCATTACTGATAGAGACTCCCATTTAATTGAAACAGACAGACCACTATTTGGCCCAGGTGGTACTCCACTCTCTGTCATAGGCAAATACACAGAGTCACTATGTAAGGGTGAGCAGGTGATTCAGGAAGATGTGTATGTAATAAAAGACCCACATATAGCTTTACTAAGCAGGCCAGCTAGTGTGAAGCTTAACCTTGTTTCCAGGCTCGATAGTATAGATAAGAGAATGATGGCAGAGTCCTATCCAAAACTTTGTCAGGGTTTAGGAATGTTGCAGCAGCCATACACAATCAAACTCAAGCCAGATGCCATTCCCTTTTCCCTTACAACACAAAGACATGTCCCTATTCCTCTACTTATTAAGGTGAAAGAGGAGCTGGAGAGAATGGAGAGTATTGGAGTCATCTCAAGGGTTGAAGAGCCAACAGACTGGTGCTCTGGGATGGTTCCTGTGCCATCAAAAAATGTCTCGGTGCGCATCTGTGTTGACCTCACCTGCCTAAATGAAGTAGTTTGCAGGGAGAAATACATCCTACCCTCAGTAGAGCAGATACTTGGATCTTTCTCAGGAGCTCAAGTCTTCAGCAAATTAGATGATAATAGAGGGGTTTGGCAAATTCCATTATCCCCTGAGTCAGCACGGTATACAATGTTCATAACTCCCTTTGGCTGGTTCTGTTTGAACAGATTGCCCTTTGGCATAGCTTCAGCCCCAGAACATTTTCAGCAGAGGATGTCCATGGTCCTCGACAGGCTGCAGGGAGTAGTCAAGTCAAGTTTATTTGTATAGCGCTTTTAACAATAAAAATTGTCGCAAAGCAGCTTTACAGAATTTGAATGACTTAAAACATGAGCTAATTTTGTCCCTAATCTATCCCCAATGAGCAAGCCTGTGGTGACGGTGCCAAGGAAAAACTCCCTCAGATGACATGAGGAAGAAACCTCGAGAGGAACCAGACTCAAAAGGGAATCCATCCTCATTTGGGCAACAACAAACAGTATGACTATAACATTAACAGTTTTAACATGAAGACAGTTTCATTGATGTTGTAACACTTCATTGATGGAAACTTGAGTGCAAAACTGTTCATGACAACTGCAGTCCTAAAGTTAGCAAGTCAACTGTAGTCCTCAGCCATAAAAGCATTACTGTAAGAGTCCAGAGCATCCTCCAGGTGTAACCCTCAACTGTCCTCATGGGGCCATCCTCCACAGGAGCGATGCGATAAAACTCCGACCAGACACAGGGCACCAGGATGGATCAAGCAAGTCCGAGGGGCAGAAGAGGCCAGCATCTCAATCCCAGGACCAACATGTAACTCAGAGGGACAGATTGGGGGGGAGGAGGGAGAGAGAGAAAACACAGGTTGTTAGGTATGCCCTAAAAATGACACAAGTATTAAATCTGTGTGGTAGGCTCGCAGAGACGAGAGTCTTGACATCAGGCATAATACACAACAATGGCATGTTAATATGGTTAAAAAATATCATGACCTGCTCTGGCTCGATGCTTGATTGGGTGATGGGAGCACACTCCTCAGTAATGATGGGATGCAGATGGGACCCTTAGGGCTGGCCAAGGCAATTCAGTTACATTTCACCAGGTCTGGGACATGCGACAGAATGTCTGACAGCCGATTCCCTGCAGGCTACGATAGCCAGTCGAGGTCTCCACCCTCTCCACCAAAAGATTTCCTGTTGACTCCATGTAACTCAGAGGGACAGATTTTTTTTTTTTGGGGGGGGAGAGGGAAAGAAAACACGGGTTGTTAGGTATGCCCAATGTCACCTGAATAAGTAGGAACAGTATACATATTGCACTGAGTACAAGCAGGGACTACGGCAACTAACTATGACAGCATAACTAAAAGGGGAAGGCCAGAAGGTAACACAGGCATGAGGGAGCCCCGGGACATAAAGCAGCCAGCCACTACACAGTCAACAAACTCGACTGAGCAAGCGAGTGGGGACTGACAGCATCCATACATCCCAGTTTAACAAATACTCTATGTCTGAGGACCCTCTAGATCTACACCTTTACCTCATAAACACCATTAACAAAAGGCTTGACTAAACAGATATGTTTTCAGCCTAGACTTAAATGCTGAGACTGTGTCTGATTCCCAAACATCAAACATTACTTGGAAGGCTGTTCCATAACTGTGGAGCTTTGTAAGAAAAGGATCTGCCCCCTGATGTAGCCTTCACTATATAAGGTACCAGCAGATAGCCTGGACCTTTTGATCTAAGTAGGCGTGGCGGGTCATAGAGGAGCAGAAGTTCACTCAGGTACTGTGGTGTGAGACCATTCAGTGCTTTAAAGGTCAATAGTAGTATTTTATAATCAATACGAAATTTGATTGGGAGCCAATGCAGTGTGGATAAAACAAGCATGATGTGGTCATATTTTCTAGTTCTAGTAAGGACTCTTGCTGCTGTATATTGAACTAACTGGATATGAGTAGCATGCTCTGTGAGCACAATCGCTATCAGGCGCGTTAAAATGTAAATAACTTTTCTAGAATTTCACCAAAACTCACTGAATTTTCAGCATTGTAAGAGAACTCCCTAAAGTATTATTCAGCAAAACCCCAGAATGATAGCACAAATCTAGAATTTAACAGAATTTTAGTTCTTAAAATTTAACGTAATTATGGACGTCACGCGTAACATTTACACCCGTGAAAAATCACTTTGAATGCTGTTTTGAAAGTTTTGATCAAATATTCTCTAGAATAAAAAAATCACTTAAATGTTATAAACACAGCCTTTTAATGTATCAAAAATAATTTTGATAAAACAAGGAAATTCAGAAGAAAAATATTTTTTTCTTTTGCTTGTTGTGCGCGTCACGCTACCAAAATCTAACTAACCCCTGTAGGTGTAATTAATGATTTTGTGTATTTAAGATTGGATAAGTGATCACTCTTTAATAATTACATGAAATCAGTCTCATTAAATTTGAAGGTTAATAGTTAAAATGAATCAATCCTATTGAATCGTTTAATTTGACTCATTTGAATTGAATCATACCATAGAATCAGTCTCATTGAATTGGTTGAAGTGAATCATTCAGTGAATCGAGTCAGTGAATCAAATCAGTGAATCATTTAGTGAATCGCTCAATGAATCATTTAGTGAATCATTTAAAGAATCAATTGAAGAATCGTTTAAAATTTGATAATTCAAATTTATCACTTACCAAACTGCATCTAATTATTCATACACCTTAGGAATTCTTTGACGATGTGGGCGACTTCAAAAGTATTTAAAAACAGCAGGTAGACACCACGCAATTTCAATAATAATGGAGTTTATTATAAAAAGATAAGAATTTTTACAAGAAGGAAAAGAAAAATTGAACAATCTAATAGCAGCAGAATTGAAATCTTCTGTAAACAGTGTGTGTGTGTGTGTGTGTGTGTGTGTGAGAAAAGAGAGAGAGAGAGGCCTTGGCTCTCTCTCGAAGTTGGAATGTGTCCGTACCAGGACGTGCTATCTGCAATCTTGGTGTGTGTGTCCGTACCAGGACGGACCAGGGTGTCTTATCTGCAATCTTGGAGGAGGGGAATCCTCAAAGTTTAGTGAGCATGTGTGTGTGTAAGCAGTTTTAGCTTGTGAGCTAACTGAACAAAAGAATTTCTAACTAGCCATGTGCTTCCAGCCTAGTGGTTAGCTTGTAGGCTAATCAGACAAAGAGATGCTAACTAGCATGTGCTTTCAGGCCTAGTGTGTCAAAGCTGAAGGCTTTAATTAAAATTAAACATTCAAACAGTCATCTGTAGTTTATATGGCTTTAAATGTAAACAGGAGAATTGCTATCAAGGTTGAATTAAACTTAGGACTTATGATATTTAATTCATAGATGAGATACAGGACCTCTTGGAACAAAGGAGAAGGAGGAGGGGCTCTTCCTAAGCATGCAAAGGCCCTTTTTAGAGGCAAAACATTCTGAAATCTTAACGAGGTCACAATATGACTGAGTTAAACGAAATTAGAATGTTAGGAGAGAGAGAAAGACATGCACAAACTTATGGATTAACCAATTGTAAATCAACAAACAAATGATAGAGAACCAAGATTCAGTGTATACACTTCATTTAACTTCATACAACTTCACATTGAGTGAATAACTAATTCCTAAGACTTAAACTTCTGCCCAGTGCCTTTTCTTACTGCAAAGAGTCTCGCCTTTGTAGGAAGCACCGTCTCACTGGAGAAGTAGATCTTGGAGAGGAAGAGAGAGAGGTTGCTTTGAAGATCTTCGTGGATGATGACGAAAGTCTTTTCAGCAGTGCCGCGCGCGCAGATTTAAGAAGAGAAAAGGGGGGCCAGCCACTTTTCTAAGCAAAAATAAATCTTTCACTTGCCGTTGCGTACGCCTTTAAAAGAAAATGATACTTGCAAAAAACGGTTAATAACTCGCTTGAGTTGATGATCGCGTGTTTCTGATATCTATTTTGATCAGGAGCAGATTAAAGAAGGAAACGCGCTGTTTAGACGTCTGATGATGAGTTCTCTTTTTAGGTCAGTCTCGGTTAGAGTCTGACGCGAAAGAGCGAAGATGGCCGAGTTCCAAGTCCTTTTGTTGAAACCTGAGGAATGCGATGTCCATGATCCCGCCCAGGCATGACGTAGTCAATGCGGAAGTTGCCTGGGAGTTGTAGTTCTGACACAAGATGGCGGCATGATACCTACACCCCTTCACGAACAATTCCAACTTTCATGGACTTGTAGCGTGAATAAACCTTTCAAAAAATATATATAATACTTCTCACCCAGTAAATTAGAATCCTAGTGATTTATATCCTCGTAGCTTCAGTAGATCTAGAGATTTAGTCAATTTAGTAAATCCCAAATGCTGTGAAACACGCCAGCCATCTATGGTGAGAAGTGCTGCTGTAGTTGAGAAACTCTCATTTCTCCCGCTTCCAACTAAGTCCGTGACCCATACCAAAATAACAATGTCATGCTCCCCAGATAGCAGAGGGACGTTGAAACGGCGCCGATTCTTGGTCAGAATGGTCGGTTTCCGTCGTAAGTCAGAAAATCAACGCTGAAACGGCGCCGTGAAACGTCGATTTCTCCGCCGTCGGAGAAGGTCGATTTATCACTGTTGAATCATCGTGGGTAAAGGTTGATCTGTCGACCGTCAGAGAAGGTCGAATATACGATGTTGAACCATCGTCACTTTTGCCGGCCAGTTTTCAACATTGGTAGGATGAGCAACTAATTCTGGCCCGTAGCCAGGGGGGATCGGAGGGTTCGTTCGATTCCTCCCCCCCGCGACACCGCGCCCCGGACACACACGCCCCTCAAGATTACTCAAGATTTATTCATTTGTTCATGTCCGATGAATATACATTGATTCACATTTAAATTTACAATATCAAATCCAGACTAATCAAAAAAGAAAAGTAGACTAAGTGAGGACGAGTTAGAAAAATGGGTTCATTTCTCCTATGTTTATGTTTACAAGTTTTGTTCAGATTGCTTTACACCCCAATCCAGTGGGTGGTGGTAATGCCCCCATTAGACCCCTTTCACTGACGTCACCTGAAACCGGAAGTAAACAAACCCTGCGCCACATTGGAAGACCAACAAACTTGTGATTAGGGGGAAATAACGGCAGCGCGCAGTATGTGAACCCACGAGGCACTTGGTTCATCAAAAACCTACAATGGTAAACTTTTGTGCTGTGTTAGGGTTCTAACAAAGCTGATGGGAAAGGTGAAAAGAAGTCTTTCTACAGAATACCAGCTGTGATTGAGACAACAAGCAAACCAAGGAGCTTTCTGCCGGGAGACAGAGAGAGGATTTAGCTGCTTTATGCAGAGCAGATCTGAATACTTCAAGTCTATTTTGTTACTGGTAAGTCACTAGGCTAGAGTGTTGTAGAACATTTTTTTAAATGTTTACTGAATAAAAACATCCTTAATTTTATCAAATATTCTCTACTCTATATTTCATTTCTTTCTTTTGTTTTAATTTTCCTCCCTCCATCCCTCTTTGGATTTTAAATATAGTTTTTCCCCATGTCCAAATAATGAGGTATGGTGGCATTTAGAAACCCATAGCCTACTGCTGACTTTCTTTATCAATGCTGCATCAAATTAATTTTGGTTATGTTTTTCTGTTTCCATGTACAGGTGTCTGCGCCGCAGGAGGAATAGGCCACAATTATAAATTATAAATAAATCATAAAATGTTTCTAAGAACTTGTTCAAGTGTGTTCTGTTCCTTATAAATGTTAAAAGTTATGCCTCATTAGATAGCTTGACAAACATTAGGAGAGGTGCATTGTTGCATGCATTTTTATATCCTGTTGTACATAAAACAGGACGTAGCCTACGCACATTGATATAAATTAAGTTTCACTTTCATGGTTGAAGTATGCATGTGTGTGTTCATCCTAGGCAAGAGCCCCGATGCTTTATTGTTAGCTAGTTTAATTTAGCCTGTTTTGCTTAATTTGTAGCCTTCCTGTTGTACATAAAACAGGAAGTAAAGTTGGATGAATCATTGCCGAAAATTAAACTATAAATCGACCGAAATCCGTAGTTGAATAAAGGGTGAAAGGGGGTCTATTCTCTGTCGGCCACCATCCACTTTTCAACGTCGTTTCAATGCAAACTCGTATGAGCAAAGCGGTGTTGAATCAACGCCGGTGATCCACGATGATTCGACGGCGTATGGTCGAAGAACATGCCGATGATTCCCCGTCGAATCAACACCCTTTTGCTATCTGGGTCATCACTTAAGGATGATTTATGCCAAGTTTCACGGAAAAATACAGCAAAATAAACTTGCTAGAAGCATTTTTCAAAATCCCAAACATTAGGAAACATTTCTGGTAGGGTTTCAGGTTACAAATTTCGAGAATAGAGAAACTGCGGTGCAAAAGTTTGCCACTAAACTCGCGAAAATACTCCATCCTAGCGAGTTTCACAACCGAACTAGGCTACGTGACAGTCTGTGACCACCTAGGAATGTTCTAGAAGGTACGCTTCTAGGCACGTGCGATCGAGAAAGACGCCACGTGAAGGTAGTAAAGGTAGTATTTCCACTGTCTTATGACATTTTTGCTTGTTTTAGCGTGATAAACAATGCATTATGGGTAATCATTAAAATCCTGATTTCAAGGTTAAAATGGGTAAAAACAAGTAATTTATATAGATATTGTAAAAATTGTGCCTAATAGTTATTTCAGTACATAAAATCAAAACCTGAATTTTTAATTTTTTCCCTATGTTACACCATTGTGCATCTATAGCATGCTACTCATCTGGAGCTTGTTTATGCACTTACTGGAACATCCAGACAGTAAGGCATTACAATAATCCAACCTGGAGGTAACGAAAGCATGGACTAGTTTTTTCATGTCATGTAATGACATTAAATTTCTTATCTTAGCAATATTTCTGAGATGAAAGAAAGCTATCCAGGTGATGTTATCAATGTAAGTTTCGAATGAAAGACTGGGGTCAATAATCACTCCTGCACGTGAAGAAACAGAAAGGCCATCCAGAGTCACTGTGTAATCAGAAAACTTACTTCTAGCTGTATGTGGTCCTAGTACAAGTACTTCGGTCTTGTCAGAGTTAAGCAGAAGGAAATTAATAAGCATCCAGTGTCTAATGTCCTTAACACATTCCTCAATTCTATTAAGCTGGTGTCTCTCATCAGGTTTTGCAGAAACATACAACTGTGTGTCATCAGCATAACAGTGGAAACTAATACAATGTTTACAAATAATATCACCCAGAGGTAACATATTGTGGCAGTGGGGGCGTGGTCAAGCATCGGTCTGTGACAGGAGGGCGGAGTCAGGGAAGGTAAGTGGCAGAATCACTACACCTGTCATTAATTAATGTGTTTGTGTGTCTTCCCAGTGACCGCGCCCTATTAAAGAGAGAGAGCGAGAGAAAAGGGAGCTCTCTCCCAAACCAGACGGCTGATATGTGTGCGTGTGTCTGAGTGTATGAGAGTGTTTATGAAAGCTGAAAAGCTGAATAAAAGAGTTTTGTGAACTCAGTTCTGGCCTGCTGTCCTTCTGTGCTCCACCCACCTACATGAACTGTCACAGTGGTGCCGAAACCCGGGGATGAGCACAGAAGAGAACAGCCCCATGGAGTCCTCCCCCTTCGCGGACCTGATCCACACCCTCACCACGGCCCAACAGAGCCAGCACCAGGTGCTGCTCACCCTCCAAAAGGAGCAAGAACAATGGTTCGAGGCCCTGGTGCAACAGGAAGATCGTTGGGCGTTCCGGCACCTCCTCGCATCGGCGGGGTCTACCAACGCTTCCACCGTGGGCCCGTCCCCCCCCCCACCCTAACAAACATGGGCCCGCAGGACAACCCTGAGGCATTCATCACGCTCTTTGAGCAAGTCGCGGAGACCTCGGGGTGGCTGACGGATCAGCGTGCAGCGCGCCTCCTCCCCCTGCTAACGGGAGAGGCACAGCTGGCCGCGCTACAGCTCCCCGCTGACCGCCGGCTGGCCTACGCGGACCTTCGCCGGGCCGTCCTCCAGCGGGTGGGGCGCACCCCCGAGCAGCAGCGTCAGCGCTTCCGCGCTCTGCGCTTGGAGGAAGTTGGCCGGCCGTTCGCGTTTGGCCAGCAACTCCGGGATGCCTGCTGGCAGTGGTTGAGGGCTGAGCTGCGACGCCGAGGGACTCATCAACCAGGTGGTACTGGAACAGTTCATCGCATGTTTACCAGCAGGAACCGCAGAGTGGGTCCAGTGCCACTGCCTGGCGTCACTGGATCAGGCAATCAAGCTGGCAGAGGACCATTTGGCGGCTGTCCCAACAGCAGGACAGCAGACAACCTCTTCTCTTCTCTCCTCTCTCTCTCTCCCCCCTCCTCCTGTGTCTCCTCACCGCAGAGGCGGGGGCCGGTGCCACCCCAGCCGGCCTGCCGCACCCGCGGTAGTCTTCCGTTTCTCCCTTCTGTGTCTGTCTCTCCCCCCCTCAGGTGAGTGAGCCCCAGAGCACTAGTGCAGAGAGGAAGCCCGGGCCGGTTTGCTGGCGCTGCGGGGAGCTGGGCCACCTCCAACAGCAGTGCTCGGTAATGGAGGTGGGCATGGTGGTTCGGATCCCCGACGTGACAGGAGCCGCCCCCGATCAGGCCGGAGCGTATTGCATACCGGTGAGTATCCAAGGCGCTACATATCAGGCGTTGGTGGATTCTGGCTGTAATCAGACCTCAATCCACCAAAGCCTGGTGCAAGACGAGGCATTAGGGGGAGCACAATTAGTGAAGGTGTTGTGTGTGCACGGGGATGTTCACAACTACCCTTTAGTGTCGGTCCACATTCTTTTCCGAGGGGAAAAATTTATAGTGAAGGCGGCAGTTAATCCTCGCCTTACCCATTCTATAATTTTGGGGACTGATTGGCCGGGATTTCATGACACACTTAGTGAAGAGTGGGTCCTGCCATTTAACAGGGGGAGGTCCCGATGTCACTTTGGCAGGAGCAGCTGTCACAGAGCCATCTACGTCATCTCCGCATCAGAGTGAGGAGCCGCCGGCCCCTTCTCTCTCTGTTGGGGAATCCCTCGTGGATTTCCCATTAAAGCAGTCGCGAGACGAGACTGTGCGGCATGCGTTTGACCAAGTGAGAGTAATCTATGGTCAAACACTCCAGCCGAACGCCACCCCGTCCTTCCCCTACTTCGCGATTATGAAGGATAGATTATACCGAGTGATGCAAGACACTCAAACTAAAGAGTGACTCACGCAGCTTTTGATTCCAAAGAGCCGCCGGGAATTGGTATTCCAGGCAGCTCACTTTAATCCCATGGCTGGACACTTAGGGCAGGATAAAACACTAGCCCGAATAATGGCCCGATTCTATTGGCCGGGGATTCGCGGCGATGTCCGTAGGTGGTGTATGGCGTGCCGCGAATGCCAGTTAGTAAATCCAGTGGCCATTCCAAAAGCGCCTTTGCGCCCTCTACCGTTTAATCGAGACTCCGTTCGAAAGAATTGGGATGGATCTTGTCAGGCCATTAGATCGGTCAACACGAGGGTACCGCTTTATATTAGTTCTAGTGGACTATGCAATGCGATACCCGGAAGCAGTGCCTCTTCGTAATATCTCTGCATGCAGTATTGCGGAGGCACTCTTCCGCGTTATCTCCCGAGTTGGAATCCCCAAAGAGATTCTGACTGACCAAGGCACCTCGTTTATGTCACGTACACTGAACGAACTGTATAGGTTGTTGGGTATTAAGCCGATCCGCACCAGCATGCATCATGCACAAACAGACGGTTTAGTTGAATGGTTCAACCGCACCCTCAAGAACATAATTAAAAAATTCGTAAGTGAGGATGCACGTAATTGGGATAAATGGCTCGAACCCTTGCTCTTTGCAGTACGAGAGGTCCCCCAAGCCTCCACGGGGTTCTCCCCATTTGAATTGTTATACGGGCGTAAGCCACGCAGCATTCTAGATGTGCTGCGGGAAAATTGGGAGGACGGACCTTCACCAAGTAAAAACGAAATCCAGTACGTTATTGACCTGCGCGCAAAATTCCACACACTCACGCACCTAACTCAGGAGAATTTGCGGCAGGCCCAAGAACGACAGACCCGCCTGTACGACAAGGGTACGCGCCTTAGGGAGTTCGCACCGGGAGATAAAGTACTCGTACTGTTGCCCACATCGAGCTCCAAATTGGTTGCCAAGTGGCAAGGACCCTTTGAGGTCACACGGGGAATCGGGGACGTTGACTATGAGGTGAGGTGAACGGATGGGGGGGGGGGGGGGCGCTACAGATTTACCACCTCAACCTGCTCAAACTCTGGAACGAAGAGGTCCCCGTGGCGTGGGTGTTGGTGGTTCCAGAGAAGGCGGAGCTGGGGCCAGAGGTTCAAAAAGGAACCTTGGCATCGCGTACCTCTCTGGTCCCCTGTGGAGACAACCTCTCCCCGACCCAACTCGCGGAGGTTGCCCAGTTGCAGACCGAGTTTTCGAATGTGTTCTCACCCCTGCCCAGCCGCACCACCCTCATAGAGCACCACATTGAGACGCCCCCGGGGGTGGTAGTGCGTAGCCGCCCTTACAGATTACCTGAGCACAAGAAAAAGATGGTTCAGGAAGAACTCGAGGCCATGCTCAAAATGGGCATCGTCGAGGAGTCCCACAGTGACTGGAGCAACCCAGTGGTCTTGGTACCCAAGGCCGACGGGTCGGTCCGGTTCTGTGTAGACTATAGAAAAGTCAACGCAGTGTCTAAATTCGATGTGTGCCCAATGCCTTGTATTGATGAGTTGCTCGATCGGCTAGGCATGGCTCGTTTTTACTCTGCACTGGATTTAACAAAGGGTTATTGGCAGATCCCCTTGACTCCATTATCCCGGAAAAAAAAACGGCCTTTTCCACACCGTTCAGCTTACACCAATGCGTCACACTTCCTTTTGGGCTGTTTGGGGTGCCTGCTACGTTTCAGCGGCTGATGGATAGGGTCCTCCACCCCCACGCCACCTATGCGGCCGCCTACCTCGGCGACATTATCATCTATAGCAATGACTGGCCGAGGCACCTTGAACATCTGAGGGCCATCCTTAGGTTGCTGAGGCGAGCGGGTCTCACAGCCAACCTGAAGAAGTGTGCGATTGGGCTGGTGGAAGTACGGTATCTGGGCTTCCACTTGGGCAATGGGCAGGTGCATCCCCAAATTAACAAGACAGCAGCAATTGCAGCCTGCCCGAGGCCCAAGACCAAAAAGGGGGTTAGACAGTTCCTGGGTCTGGCTGGCTATTATCGTAGGTTTATACCTAATTATTCGGACGTCACCAGCCCACTGACTGATCTGACTAAAAAGGGGGCACCAGATCCGGTCCAGTGGACGGAGCAATGCCAGCGGGCTTTTTCTAAGGTAAAGGCTGCACTGTGTGGGGGGCCACTTTTACACTCCCCTGACTTTTCTCTCCCCTTTATGTTGCAGACGGATGCATTGGATAGAGGGCTGGGGGCCGTTTTGTCCCAGGAGGTGGAGGATCGTCCAGTCTTATACATCAGTCGCAAGCTGTCGGTGCGTGAGGGGTGCTACAGCACCATTGAGAAAGAGTGCCTGGCGATCAAGTGGGCAGTCCTCGCCCTCCGTTACTACCTGCTGGGATGCCCTTTCACCCTCTGTTTGGACCACACGCCCCTCCAGTGGCTCCACCGCATGAAGGATGCCAATGCGCCTATCACCCGTTGGTATCTGGCACTCCAACCCTTTAACTTCAAGGTGGTCCACAGGCCTGGGGCGCAGATGGTCGTGGCGGACTTCCTCTCCCGTCGGGGGGGAGTCGGCTGCAGGCCGGACGGGCGCCCGGCCTGAGTCGGACAGTGGGGGTATGTGGCAGTGGGGGTGTGGTCAAGCATTGGTCTGTGACAGGAAGGCGGAGTCAGGGAAGGTAAGTGGCAGAATCACTACACCTGTCGTTAATTAATGTGTTTGTGTGTCTTCCCAGTGACCGCACCCTATTTAAGGAGAGAGAGCGATAGAAGAGGGAGCTCTCTCCTGAACCAGACGGCTGATGTGTGTGCGTGTGTCTTTGTGTGTGAGAGTGTTTATGAAAGCTGAAAAGCTGAATAAAAGAGAGTTTTGTGAACTCAGTTCTGGTCTGCCATCCTTCTGTGCTCCACCCACCTACATGAACTGTCACACATATATAGAGAAAAAAGCAGTGGACCCAAGACAGAACCTTGTGGAACACCAAACTTTACCTCAGTATGCCTAGAAATATCACCATTTATATCAACATACTGATAACGATCAGTGTAGTCTGTCACATGGATGATGTACTCATGTAGGGTAAAGATCAAGATGAGCATGACACCAGGCTACATGCAGTGCTGCACAAGCTCCAGGAAACTGGCATCACACTAAACATGGAGAAGTGTGAGCTGAGCAGTTGCAAAGTCAAGTTCCTTGGCCACATCCTGTCTGCTGAGGGTGTGCAGCCAGACCCGGACAAGACAAAAGCTGTCAAAGACATGAAAGAGCCATCTAGGGACTTCCGATTTGGACATGGCGTGGTAGGCTGCGTGGCATCAGAGCTCTGATAGTTAAGTGTTAAAATAAAACCCCAATAACTCGAATAACCACAGCTTGAAATCATACCAACTGTAATGTGACGGGGTAAGTTGTGATCGGTAGGAAAACTCGACTTGCTCAGGCTAAAAACCCGACGACAGAAGAAATGGAGGATCCGCTAGCTAAACATGTAATGGAAGACGACGGCGGCCATGAAACAACACACCTCGCTGGAAGCGAGGCAGAAATGGGCTCGGAGCTAGAAGTTATCAGCAAGGAGATAAGGGATTTAAAAACAGAAATAAAAGATGCCCTTCGCTCATTTGGTGAAACGCTGAGGAACGACGTGAAAAAAGACTTGGATGATTTCAGACAGGATATAAACCGACAACTCGCTAAAGTCGCCACTGAACAGCAGCTACAGAGCGGCAGAATTAATGAGGCTGAGTCGCGGATTGAAAAGCTGGAACATTGGGCACAGGAGGCTAACAATGCTCTTCTCATCTCACTGAGAGAACAAAAAGCTCTTCAGGATAAGTTAACCGATTTGGAATCCAGATCGAGGAGAAATAATCTCCGTATATACGGAGTAAATGAGGGGGAAGAGGGCGAGTCCGCGGCCAAGTTTGTTCAAGATCTGTTCGGACGTGAGCTCCACCTGCCGGAAGATTTTAAAATTCAAAGAGCGCATCGATCGCTTGCACAGAAACCTGCGGACGGAGCCCAGCCGAGACCCATTATTGTGAACTTTCTGGAATTCTCTACCAAAGAGAGAGTTCTGAGAGAGGCATGGAAAAAGAAAATACAGCTGGGAAACAAAGTCCTGTCATTCGACCACGACTACGCGACACAGGTTGTGCAAAAGAGAAAGGAGTACAATGCTGCTAAAAGAATCTTGAAGGAGAAGGGCATCTGGTTCCAGACACCATTCACCAGAATGAGGATCCACTGGGAAACGGGACCCCGAACCTACAACAGCGCGGAGGAGGTGAAGGAGGAGCTAGTGAGACGTGGACTTGCAGAGAAGACTCCGACACCGACGACCGCGGCGGCCGGGCTGGAGTCACGGCTCCGCACAGCAATGGAGTGGCAGCCCAATGAGGGATCCCCCCGGAAGAGCCACACAACAGCAGCTGCACGAGCCAAGGAAAAGCTGCAAGAGTTCCAAAGATTCTTTGACTAAGATAAGCGATTATACAATGAAGCAATAACCGGTAGGAATGTTCTGATAGCCTGTGTTTTTAGTTGTCAGAATAATGGTTACCCTGCTATTCATATGCTAAAAGAAAAGTGACTATTGGAGGCCTGGGTTACTTAAGTTTTTCTTCCAAATTCTAACGTTGGACTCATTTAGATTGACTATAACCCTCACTGTAGGACCTGTCATTACTAAGTTAGGCCCCTCTTTACTTAAGAGGGTTTTCCCTAGATCCACCAACGGGATCAGACTGTGTGAGGAGGGAGAGCTCCTCAATTGTTTGGAAGTCCATCTGTTATATTTGCTCTGTTTGTTTCATGCCAACATTTTGGCATTGTTAGTGGGGCTATCAATGTTTTCCTTTGTCTTTATTTTTATAAGTGATGCAATGTAACATCATGAGAATAGTGTCCTTAAATGTGAATGGCTTAAACAATACAATTAAAAGAGGAAAAGTAATGGCAAAACTGCGGAAAGAAAAAATCCAGGTGATATATTTACAAGAAACGCATCTAACTCAACAAGAACACGAAAAATTGAGGAAATTTGGATTTAAAAATGTTTTTTTTAGCTCATTTAAGAAAGGTCCAAAGAGAGGAGTCGCCACATTAATTTCCAACTCTGTCAATTTTGAAGTCATCAAAGAAATAAACGACAAAGAGGGGAGATATGTAATAGTAAAAGGGAAACTGGATAATAATCTAGTTACTTTGGTCAATGTCTATGGGCCACCTAACTCTGATCAAAAGTTTTTGAAATTATTGTTTGAGATTATAACCCAGGAAAATGATGGAATTCTAATATGTGCGGGGGATTTCAACATGATTTTGAATGCTAAACTGGACACAACAAATAACAAGAGATCTAAGACTCGTTTATCAAAACTTGTCAACACCTCTCTAGCTGAATTGGGGATGTTCGATGTCTGGAGAAAATGCCATCCATTAGAGAGGGATTACACACATTACTCTGCCCCGCACTCAATGTATTCCAGAATTGACTATTTTTTTATGAATACAATAGACAGACATAGAGTACAGGAATGTAAAATAGGGGTAACTGACTTGTCCGATCACAGTATTATCTACCTCAATATCCAACTATCTAGAAGAAATAAAAATACATTATGGAGATCAAAAAACACAGGAGGAGGTGAAGAAAGAAATTAAACACTGCGTGGAGGACAACTTGAACAGCCCAGTGGATTCTACCATACTATGGGACACGGTTAAAGCTGTAATGAGAGGGAGGTTTATAGCAAGGGCAGCTTACCAAAATAAGGCTAGAGAGGAAGACTATAAGAAGTTGGTTAATCGATTAATATCGCTGGAACAGCAACATAAAAATAATAAAGATAAACCAGTTTTACAACAAATAATCAACGTGAGACGGCAGATAGATGACAATTTAAGTCAAGAGGTTGAGAAAAAACTAAGATTCATTAAACAGACCTATTACGAATCTGGCTCTAAAGCAACTAAATATTTGGCAAGAAGATTTAAGGTCCAGCAAGCTTCTCACACAATACACAAGATTAGAGACCCCATAACGAAAAAATTACTATTCGAACCTGAAGAAATAGAAAGGGTTTTTAAAGATTACTATGAAAACTTATACGCCCAACCCACAGCAAAGGGAGAGTGTGAAATGAAAGATTTCCTTGACTCTTTGGACTTACCTGCTATTGGAGAAGAGCTAAATAGAAAATTAATTTCCAGCATCACAAAAAAAGAACTAGATGCCGCAATTAGCAGATTAAAACCAAACAAAACACCAGGTAGTGATGGATTCCCTGGCGAGTGGTATAGAACATTTAGGGAGGAATTAACCCCACTACTTCTGAGTTCTTTCAATCTGACTCTGACCGAGGGCAAACTGCCCCCCTCTTGGAGAGAGGCCATAATTTCAGTTATTCCAAAGCAAGGCAAAAATAAAGAACTTTGTGAATCCTATAGACCTATTTCAATTCTAAATGTGGATTATAAGATTTTTACTTCAATAATTTCCAAAAGATTTGAAAATTTTATGTCCGACTTGATAGACGAGGATCAGTCAGGTTTTATTACAGGTAGGCAGACTCAGGATAACATTAGACGTATCCTCCACATAATAGATCAGATTCAAAAACAGGGCCTGAGAGCAGTACTAGTGAGCCTTGATGCAGAAAAGGCCTTTGACTGCGTCAATTGGAGGTTTCTGTATCAGGTTTTGGGAAAACTAGGGATTCATAAACAGATAATACAATGTATCCAAGGCCTCTACAATGAACCAACAGCAAGGATAAAAATTAATGGACACCTAACTGACAGATTTATTTTACAGAGAGGAACTCGCCAAGGATGCTGTTTAAGCCCTACCTTGTTTGCTATATTTATTGAACCGCTGGCACAAATGATAAGGCAAAACGACAACTTAGAAGGAATCCATATAGGAAAGCAAGAGCATCGGATAGGGCTCTTCGCTGATGATGTTATTGTGGCCCTCCAAGACCCGGATAGGACATTTCCTAATCTTATGTCAATATTAGAAGACTATGGTAAATACTCAGGCTATAAATTAAACATAGCAAAAACACAAATTCTTACACTGAATTATTCTCCAGGTCGAGAAATTAGAGAAAAATACAAAATCAAATGGAATTCCAAAGTTATTAAATACCTGGGTGTGGTATTGGCAAAAGACCACATGAAAACATTTGAAATAAATTATAATAACATTAACAATAATGTCAAGACTGATATTGGGCGGTGGTCAGCCTTTAACATGGACTTTGAGACAAGAATTGAGGTAATAAAAATGAATGTGGTACCGAGACTGTTGTACCTTTTCCAATCCATCCCACAGTTGATTCCAGAAACACAATTCAGATACTGGGACAAACTTGTATCTAGATTTATCTGGGCCGGAAAGAGACCGAGGGTCAAGTATAAGACACTTCAATTACCAAAAGAGGAGGGGGGACTGTCCTTGCCTAATCTGAAGCAATATTTTTACGCAGCTCAAGTAAGGTTCCTGGTCTGTACATGCTGCCCTCTATATCAGGCTAGGTGGAAAGACAGAGGCCAAGATGGAAAGTTGTCGGATTCAGTCAATATTAGGGGAGGTAGGAAATAAATTGGCTCAGCAAAGCAAGAATGAAATTATCAAACAAACACTGGTTATCTGGAACAAGATGGTAAAAGAATACAATATAGAGGGTGACATCAAATTATTAATTTGGCCTGCTCTAGATCCCAGATTCGAACCAGGAATCAGAGATGCTGAATTCAGACAATGGTGGGACAGGGGCATTACAGCTATATGCACATTAGTCCACAGAGGGCTCTTTAAAAGTTTTAGAGCGTTACAAAAAGAATTTGGACTAGAAAACAAAGACTTTTTCCGATACCTGCAAATAAGAGATTATTATGATAAAAGAATCAGACCAACAAAGAGGGCAATACAGTGATAGATATTCTGACTGAAGCCTATAAAAAGAGGAATAGAAAAATAATTTCAAAAATTTATCAAGGTCTTCAGAAACAAAATGGGATCAACACAGGATACATTAAAGCAAAATGGGAGAAAGAACTAAACATAGAAATATCAGAAGAGGAGTGGCGCTTTATGTGGTGTGCACAGCATTCATCTACAAGTTCAAGGAAGTGGAGAATATTTGGCTGGAAAAATTTGATTCGTTTTTTCATTACACCCTTTATAAAGAGCAAATTCTCTCAATCACAAGAACAGTGCTGGAGGCAGTGCGGAAACATGAGCACAGACCACTCCCATATATTTTGGCTATGCCCCAAAATTCAAACTTTCTGGGGTAATATATGTGTTACAATGGGAAAAATCTTGGGATACACAATTCCTAACAATGTGAAGATCCTCTATTTTTGTGTCTTTAATGAAAATGTGATTATTAAAAGAGACTGGTATCTATGTAAAATACTGCTGATGACTTGTAAAAAAGCTATAACAAAATGCTGGTATAAAGCTGAGTCTCCAAGCATTAAGCAATGGATGGACAAGATAGAGGAAATGTGTTTAATGGAAAAGATGACTTTCTCTCTCAGATCTAGAGGAGCAACTTTTCATAGGAAATGGGAGAAATGGACTGCTTTTATCAAAACAATTGAGGGCGCGTCACATTAACTAGTAAAGACACTGGACATTTAATATAGATTTATCGATCGAGGAGCCCCCATGTTGTGTTTTTTTTTTTTTTTTAATTTTCTTGACAGCTTGTTGTCAACTTGTTTTTCTTGTTTTGTTTTTTTCTTTTTCTTCTTAAATTGAAAAACTAAATAAAAAGTATCAAAAAAAAAGAAAGAGCCATCTAACACAGGTGAAGTCCACAGCTTCCTGGGGATGATTAACCAGCTAGGTAAATTCATTCCAGGACTGGCAGAGAAAGACAAGCCACTGAGAGACCTTCTCTCCAAGATAAATCAGTGGATTTGGAGCAGTGCACAACAAAATGCATTTGATCAACTGAAAAACAATCTTACCTCACCTCCAGTGCTAACACTTTATGACCCCAATAAAGAGCTGAAACTGTCAGTCAATGCATCTTCATACAGACTGGGTACGGTCCTTCTACAGAAAGAGGGAGAACAGTGGAGGCTGGTTGCATACGCATCACGGTCAATGACAGAGACTGAACAGAGGTATGCACAGGTGGAGAAGGAGGCACTAGGATTAACATGGGGATCTGAAAGGTTCAGATACTTTCTGTGGCAGCAGGGGGCTGGCCAAGTAGCAGTCTGTGAATGGAGGGCAGGGTCGGGGAAGGTAAGTGGCTAAGTCATTCCACCTGCTGTCAATTAATGTGTGTGTGTGTGTGTGTGTGTGTTTGTTACAGGGACGGAGCATAAAAGGAGAGAGAGAGAGCAGAGGAAGAGAGTTCTCTCACCAACCACAATGCATGTGTGAGTGAGTGAGTGATGGATGGATGAAAGGAAACAAGCAAGCAAGCTGAAAAGCCGAATAAAAGATCTTCATACAAATATAAAACTCTCACCTGCCGTGCTTCTGTGCTCCACCCACATCAGGAAGTTTTACAGTGGTTCTGAAACCCAGGAGCACAGAAGAAAACCACCCCATGGAGTCCTCCCCATTCGAAGAGCTCATCCTTGCCCTCGCTACTGCCCAGCAGAACCAGCATCAAGCGCTGATCGCCCTCCGAAAGGAGCAGGAGCAATGCTTCAAAGCCTTGATGCTGGCCCAGCAGGAAGGTCGCCAGGCGTTCCGGCACCGGCTCGCGTCAGCAGGGGCGTTGACCACCGGTGCCACCACCCTCACAAAGATGGGACCGCAGGACGATCTGGAAGCGTTCCTCACTCTTTTCGAGCAAGCAGCCGAGGCGTAGGGGTGGCCACTGGAGCAGCGCGTGGCGCGTCTTCTCCCGTTCCTGACTGGCGAGGTGCAATGCAGCAGCTCCCTGCTGACAGCCGGCTAGTCTACACTGACCTAACGAAAGCCATCCTGCAGTGGCTCGGCTGCTCCCCAGAGCAACATCGCCAGCGCTTCCAGCCTCTGGCATTGGAGGAAGTCGGCCGGCCATGTGCATTTGGCCAGCAACTCCGGGATGCCTGCCGGTGGTGGCTGAGGGCGGAAAACCGCCATGCCGACGAGATCATCGATCTGGTGGCACTGGAGCAGTTTGTCTTTCAACTTCCGGAAGGAACGGCGGAATGGGTCCAGTGTCATCACCCGGCGTTGCTGGAGCAAGCCATCGAGCTGGCGGAGGACCATCTGGAGGCAGCTCCGATGGCAGGCAGACGAGGCATCTCCCCTCACTTCTCTTCTCTTTCTCTCTCTTTTCTCCCCCTCTCGCCCCCCTCCCCACCCCATTCCCCTGCCATGGAGGCGGCGGTTGGCCCCTCCCCAGCTGGCCTGTCACACCCGTGGTGTCCTCCCATCTCCTTCTCCTGTGTCTGTGTTGTCTCCCCCTCAGGTGAGTGACACCCATAACACCAGTGCAGAGGGAAAGCTTGGGCCGGTGTGCTGGCGCAGCAGGGAATGGGAGGATCTCCAAGGTCAGAGCTCTGCAAGGGAGGTGGGTGCTGTAATCCGGATCCCCGACACTCCAGAAACTGCCCCCAATCAGGCTGGAACGTATCACATACCGGTGAGTATTCAAGGAGCTACATATCATGTTTTGATGGATTCGGGTTGTAATCAGACCTCAATTCACCAATGCCTGATGCAAGGTGAGGCATTGGGGGGAGCACGAGCAGTGAAAGTGTTGTGTGTGCACGGGGATGTTCACCGTTACCCTCTAGTGTCTGTCCAAATTCTATTCTGGGGCCAAATGCATAGAATAAAGGCGTCTCACCCAGTCGTTGATTTTGGGTACTGATTGACCGGGATTTAAAAACCTAATGGAATATTTAACATGCAGTGGGTCCTGCACTAGTAGGTCATGGGAAGGTCCCGGTGTGGTGTTGACTGGAGAAGCTGTCGCAGAGCTGTCTACATCAACACTGCGACAGAGTGAGGAGCAGCCTGCTCCTCCTCCCTCTCTCAGGGATTCCCTTGGGGATTTCCCGTTAGAGCAGTCGAGAGACGAGACTCTGCGGCATGCATTTGACCAAGTGAGAGTAATCAATGGTCAAACTCTTCAGCCAAGCGCAGCACCGACCTTCCCCTATTTTTCCATTATTTAAGATAAACTGTACCGAGTGATGCAGGACACTCAAACCAAGGAACAAATAACCCAGTTGTTAATCCCAAAGAGCCGTAGGGAACTCATGTTCCATGCGGCTCACTTTAATCCCATGGCTGGACACTTGAGGCAAGATAAAACACTAGCCCGAATAATGGCCTGGTTCTATTGCCCAGGGATTCGCGGGGATGTCTGTTGGTGGTGTGCGGCATGCCGTGAATGCCAATTAGTAAATCCCGCGGCCACTCCAAAAGCGCCTTTGCGCCCTCTTCCTCTAATCGAGACCCCATTTGAGCGAATTGGGATGGATCTCGTCGGGCCATTAGATCGGTCAGCACAGGGATATCACTTTATTTTAGTTCTAGTGGACTATGCAACATGATATCTGGAAGCAGTGCCTCTCCGCAATATCTCAGCACGCAGTATTGCGGAAGCGCTCTTCCGCTTTATCTCCCGGGTCGGGATTCCGAAAGAAATCCTGACAGACCAAGGCACTTCATTTATGTCACGCACACTGCGCGAGCTGTATGGGTTACTGGGGATTAAGTCTATCCGCACCAGTGTTTATCACCCACAACCGGATGGCACATCAGCCGGAAACTCTCGATGCGTGAAAGCAGGTACAGCACAATCGAGAAGGAGTGCCTCGCCATCAAGTGGGCGGTCCTCGCCCTCTGATACTACCTGCTAGGGTGTCCTTTCACTCTCTGTTCGGACCACACGCCCCTCCAGTGGCTCCACCACATGAAGGATGCCAATGCGTGGATCACCCATTGGTATCTCGCCCTCCAGCCATTTAAGTTTGAGGTGATCCACAGGCCGAGGGCGCAGATGGTGGTGGCAGACTTCCTGTCCCATCGGGGGGGGAGTCGGCTTCAGGCCGGATGGCTCCCCGCCCTGAGTCGGGCGGTGGGGGTATGTGGCAGTGGGGGCGTGGCCAAGCAGCAGTCTGTGAATGGAGGGCAGGGTCGGGGAAGGTAAGTGGCTAAGTCATTCCACCTGCTGCCAATTAATGTGTGTGTGTGTGTGTGTGTGTGTGTGTGTGTGTGTGTGTGTGTGTCTCTATTTGTTACAGGGACGGAGCATAAAAGGAGAGAGAGAGCAGAGAAAGAGAGCTCTCTCCCCAACCACAATGCGGGTGTGTGTGTGTGTGTGTGTGAGTGAGTGAGTGAGTGAGTGAGTGATGGATCACATCAGGAAGTTTTACACTTTCTTATTCGGAGACATTTTTCCCTAGAGACTGACCATAAGCCACTTGTTAGCCTTTTAGGTCACCAGACACTAACAGTACTCCCTCCCAGAATCCAGCGATTTAGACTGAGGCTCATGAGGTACAGTTACTCTATCACACACACACACCTGGCAAAGCTCTATATACAGCAGACACTCTCTCACGGGCACCGGGCACCACAAGCTCAAGTTTAAAATTGACAGACAAAGATTTAATGCAAGACACAAACATCTATGTTGACGAGCTAATCCACAAGATGCCAGCCAGCTCAACATACATGGCTCAGTTGAGGGAACAACTGAAAGAAGACAGTATTTGCTCACAAGTTATGTCATTTTGCCAGAATATTGTATAGGGACAGTAGAAGTCAATAGGTTATTCTAATTGATTAAGGTCTTGTGCTAGGAATCTCCCTTGGTTCTCTGCCTTTTTTAATTCAAGAGGTGTGAAGGTGTTAATGATCAGTTTGTAATTTAGACAAGACTTCTGTGCCCCCAGGTTGAGAACCACTGCTTTAGATACTGCTGTGTATCTATGATGTACTGTATGTACTTTTGTTGAATGGTTGATGAAGCAGTGGACTGGAATGTGTTAATGTAATGAACACATCTTAATTTTCTTGTCCATGTCGCAGGTGATGTCATCATTCAACAGTTCTCCTCTTTTCTCTCGGATGTGGGGAGAGATGAAGAATTTGTGTCCTTCCAGCCCCTTAGCCAGCGTCTGGATGTCTTCCTCCATTCCAGACTGCGCACTTCCCACCCTGACCTGCTGAAGTTTTGCCAAAGTGCTCTCCTCCTGTCCCATGGGCAGGCCACAGTTGAAAAAGGCTTCTCGGTCAACAAGGAGGTGGAGATGTGCAACCTCCATGAAGAGTCTCTTGAAGCCCTCAGGTTAATCTGTGACAAAGTGAATGTCTGTGGTGGTGTCCTGAATGTACCTCTGTCCAAGGAGCTCCTGGCCTCTGCTGGTTCATCAAGATCACAGTACAGGCTACACCTTGAGAGTGAGCGGAAGAAAAGGGAGAGTGCCACTCAAGAGCTGAAGAGAAAAACAGCGGAGAAAGAGCTGGAGGACCTCCAGAATCAGCGGCAGGTGCTCCATAGTGTGTGCCATTCCCTGGAAAGTGATGCTGATAAGTTTGCGGAGAAGGCCGAGGGTAAAGCGGGAACGAAGATGGCTGAGCTAATTGCAAAGTCAAATTCCCTTCGACGCAGCCACAAGCGGAAAAAAGCAGAACTTCTGACATTGGAAAAAATGATCGAGGAGAAGGCCACACAGCTCAGGCACTTGTGACTATGCATTGCTGTCTAACTGTTTTAATGTTTATGTTTGCCTGTTGTTCCTGTTGTTAATTACTTAGGTTTATTCTCTCTCTCTCTCTCTCTCTCTCTCTCTTGGCCAGTTTTAGTGTCCAGTATTGAAGTTTAAGTTTAGTTATTTGTTCCCAAGTTTTTATTTTTTAATGAAATACTGTTTTTACAGTATAAAATTGCATTTTATTATTAAGTTTCTTCCCCTTTAAATACCCTGATTTTGCAATTTGCACATTATTTCAAAGTCCAGTGTGTAGCTGTTCATTCTAAAGGTCCAGTCTGTCTTCTAATTGTTATGCAATTATTACTTTGTGACTTATTGAGTAAAACCTATGGACTAATTCCTGGTCTGACATCTTGATTAATCCTTCTCCTATAGCAGAGATCACTCTTACTTAAATGTATCTCATTCGCTTTCCCCAACACACATGCACAGTCACATACACCTACAAAGCCTCTTTCTCTCGCTCTTTGGTTCTATGTTCTGTTTGTCCCTCTTTCTCCCACTCTCTATTTGGCGAGTTGTGTCCAGTGTTGAAATTATTAAATTGTGAGGAAATATTTTAGTAATTAATCTTGGAAGCATATTTCTTTACTTTACCCGTCACTTTACTTTACACTATGCTGCTACAGTTTGACGTCGTGTTGGTAGTAAAAAATATTGTGGAGGTAGTGAAAAAGGTATTAAAAAGGTAGTAAATGCAACTTAAGAATCTCTGTATAAACCCTGGTGGAGGTTATTCAGTGTAAAGGACCAGGTAAAATAAGTGCTAATTAAATTTTAAAGCTATACATATACACTTTATTAGGAACACCTGTACAATTATGCCATTGTTGGTACCAGATGGGCTGGTTTGAGTATTTCAGAAATTGCTGATCTCCTGGGAATTTCACATACAACAATCTGTAGATTTTACTTAGAATGGTGTGAAAAAAATTAAAACATTGACTGAGTGACAGTTCGGTGGGTTTGAACTGCCTTGTTGATAATAGAGTTTAGAGGAAAATGGCCAGATTGTTTTGAGCTGCCAGGAAGGATACAGTAACTTGTATAAATCACTCTTTACAACCGTGGTGAGCAAAAAATCATCTCATCATGCACAAACCATCAAACATTGAGGTGGATGGGCTAAAATAGCAGAAGAAAATATAACCCATGTGCCCATGACAGCCTCAGATTCTACTGTTGTAGCTGATTACCCCTCAAAGTGTGCTACGAGATGCTTTTCTGTTCACCATGTTTGTAAAGAGTGTTTATTCTAGTCATTTTCATCTGATCTCTCTCAACAAGGTGTTTCAGCCTGCAAACATTTGCACACAGGATTTTTTTTTTGCATCATTCTAGATACTGTTGTGTGTGAAATTCCCAGAACACACAGATCACATTTTCCCTATTCTGATGTTTGATGTTAACATTAACTATAGCGGGGCGGCACGGTGGTGTAGTGGTTAGCGCTATGGCCTCACAGCAAGAAGGTCCTGGGTTCGAGCCCCGGGGCCGGCGAGGGCCTTTCTGTGTGGAGTTTGCATGTTCTCCCCGTGTCCGCGTGGGTTTCCTCCGGGTGCTCCGGTTTCCCCCACAGTCCAAAGACATGCAGGTTAGGTTAACTGGTGACTCTAAATTGACTGTAGGTGTGAGTGTGAATGGTTATCTGTGTCTATGTGTCAGCCCTGTGATGACCTGGCGACTTGTCCAGGGTGTACCCCGCCTTTCGCCCATAGTCAGCTGGGATAGGCTCCAGCTTGCCTGCGACCCTGTAGAAGGATAAAGCGGCTAGAGATAATGAGATGAGATTAACTATAGCTCTTCACCTTTATCTACATGATTTTATGCATTGTGCTGCTGCTATATGAACATTATTTATTCCTCTTTTTGACCCTAGTTGTGAATTAGGAAACTATATGGCCAGAAGTTTTTGAACACATTAATATTACACCCATATGTACTTGCTGAACATCTCATTCCACATTTAGCCCCTCCTTTGCTGTTATAATAATCTCTAATCTCTAGGGTGGATTTTAGGTGTTGCAAGTGATCAGCCCAGGTGATGAATGAAAGATGATGTTATCCAGGAAAGTGGCAGCGAACTCTCGGTGAGGGTGCAGCACAATATCTATGAGCTGCTTGAAGGTTGCTGATGCCCTATGGAGGCTGAATAGGAGGGCCTAGTACTGCCAGTGGCCTGACGTGGTAGTGAAGGTGGTTTTGAGGCTGGCCCAGGATGTCAGGCCCACCTGCCAGTAGCCCTTAGTGAGCGGTGAGCTTCCTGAATTCATTTGCATAGTCTCAGGCTTCCATCTGGCTTGGGTACTGCCACAGTGAGGCTTGACCAGGGGCTGGTGGACTCTTCAATACCAATTTGCAGCATTCGTGCCACCTTATCCTCAATCACATGACCATGGGCCTTGGGGACACGATAGGTGTGTTGGCAAATTACCACCCCGGGGGGGGCGGACGTCATACTGGATCAGGTGGGTCTGACCTAGTTCTGCTGCAAACACATCTGTGTCCTGGTCCAGTAGCTCTCACAGCTCTTGGTGCTGTCCAGAGAGGTCTTCTGCCAGCTGGACCAGTGCACACCCTGGAGGATCTGGGCATACAAGGGTGTGGGAAGAGAGCGGAGGAAGGGGCTCAATCCAGCACTTTGACATGATATAGTTGAGTGTCTTTACATTACTCAGCTGTTGTAGGTGGTAGTTCACTGGCCTGATGCACTCAGCACAATTGCGGCTGCGGCGGGAGAATACGGACACACACAACCCAGGGATTTAGTGCAAAAAGGTGAAGGTTTAATGAAGAAAGGTTGGGGAAGCGTAGGGGAAGTGAAGCGTGCATTCAATACAGGTTGCAGGCAGGGGTTGGCTGCATCTGGATCTTTCATTGATCATCCAGAGACAGTGGAGGTGGCTGGATCCGGTGGTGGCAAAGGGTGGGCTCTCTGTAGTCTTCGGCATCATCCTCAACATCGGCGAGGCAAGAGGAAGAATCAGCGTATGTGCACTGCGTGAACTTGACTAACTTCTGAGAGTGGCTTTATACTCCCCTGGCTGCTCAAGGAGAGTGAATTGAGGTGCTGATTCACCCACTCCAGCTGTGTCTGATCAGCTGGCCCTGCCCCATAGCCATGCTGCTTTTGGCTGTCCAAAACAGTGGTGCTAAAATGCAGTCATCTGTTCAGCACCATGGGAGCAGTAGAGCAAGGAGTAATGCGCTGCTTATGTGGTTGTTTTCCCAGGCCACCGTCACTGTCTGTCTGTCTGTCTCTCTCTCTCTCTGTCGGAGTGGATGCTGGGAGTGAGTGGGCGGAGCATTGTGAGTGAATGTAGTGTTTGAGTGCAGCCACCGTGCTTGTGTTCTAACTTTTCTTTATTTCTCTCTCTCTATATATATATATAAATATTTACTTATTTGTTGTTTGCTTTTGCTTTGTGTTTGTTTAGGTTTAGTGAAGTGTGTAGTTTGTTTTGTGTTTACCTGGGCATCTGCTCCTAAGCCGGGAGCATGTCTGCCTCAGGTAGAGGGAAGTTTGATTCCCTCACGTGGCGGCATGCTATTAAGATTGCATCCACCGCCAGCGTAGAAGTTTGTACTTTAGCCGTAGGTGAAATTGTTGGGCATGATAAAACTTTGTCTGTGTCTCGTATGAACCAAGCAATTGTTTTGTTTCTGGAGACTGTAGAATTGGCTAATTTAATGGTTGAGCAAGGGGTGGTGATTGACAGTGTTTTCACCTTGGTGCTACCATTGTCTACCCCTTCTAAGAAAGTGATCCTTTCAAATGTACCACCTTTCATTACAGATGATATTTTAACACAGTCACTAGCCCGCTATGGTAAACTGGTCTCTCTGATCAGGAAGATTGCCATAGCTAGTAAATCCCCTTTACTGAAACATGTGGTGTCATTAGGCATTATGTTTATATGATACTACATGACTCTGATTTGGACTTGACTTTGAGTGTGCAGGTTGATGATTTTAATTATGTTATTTATGCCACTAGTCATATGATGAGGTGCTTTGGTTGTGGGCTAACTGGCCATTTGGTGCGAGCTTGTCCCGAAAAGCGCAACAGCTCCGCAAATGGGGATAAGGTAAATGAGCAGAATGAGAATGGGGATAAGGTAAATGAGCAGAATGAGAATGTTGGGGAAGAACACCCCGCGAGTAAGCAGAAGGCACCTGCTAACGAAGGGGCTGGTGCGAATGAGGCTCTGCCTCCTGAACCTTACAGTGTTGAAAAAGCCAGGGTTAGACCGTCCGGTCAGGATGTTTGTTTAGGAAATGTGAGAGATGAAAAAGATAAACCCGAAGTTGGACCTTCGGTGGACGTCACTGATAGTTCTCAGAGTAGTGTGGTTTCAGCCGCTAACTTGGATGAAATACTTAATGTTTTCACTGGTGATGGCGCTCAAAACATGGAAACAGATGTAAATCCATTTAAAGTCCCTAAAGGTAAAAAGAGGACAAGGGACCGATCTAGTCCTGGGGCACAGACCAAAAGGAGAGAGCTGTTGATTGACCTCAACTCCACTGATGCGGAGAGTGAGAGTGAATCCGAATGCAGCTTGACCTGCAGTCTACGGCAAAGCGGCTTCTCTGGTCGCGAGTATACTCTAGAAGACATCAAGAGTTTTTTTGTTATGGACCAAAAAAAGGTACTGGTCTGTGTGTGTGGGTTTCCGGTAGACCTCGATACTAAGGCTTCTGTCTTGTCTAATGTGTACATCACAATCCAAGAAGGCTAGATTATTCCCACTGACCTCCTCCCGAGTGAAGTTAATGTTGCTATCCACTGCATTGATGTGTTTTGAGTGGTTACAAAAGGAAAGTTGTTAGCTGTTTGCAACAACTAGAAAAGGACCAAGCCATCAACCGATCTCTTTACTACAGATTGTACCCTGGGGAAGCCGTGCCTCTCATATACGAACTCCCCAAGATTCACAAAGAAGGAGCTCCTCTCAGACCTATTATCAGCTGTATAAACTCGGTCACATATAACATTGCTAAACACTTAGCCGCCATTTTGGCTCCCCTGGTTGGGAATACACCATATCATGTCAAAAATTCCCAAGATTTTGCTTCTAAAGTTGCAGACCTCAAACTAGATTCAGATGAAACCATGGTTTCCTACGATGTCAATTCTCTGTTCACCTGCATTCCCACCACAGAAGCAGTTGAATCTGTAAGAAAACGACTCATTCAGGATAGCTCCTTACTGGATAGAACGAAACTCACCACGGATCAGATTTGCACCCTGCTTGACCTCTGCCTGACTACCACTTATTTCCAGTTTAATGAAAGTTTATATAGACAGAAGCATGGATGCACCATGGGATCACCAGTGTCCCCTATTGTGGCCAATTTATACATGGAGGAAGTGGAACATATAGCTTTGACCACTTTTGCAGGAGTTGCTCCCAGCCATTGGTTTAGATACGTGGATGATACCTGGGTTAAAATCAAAATCCAGGAGGTGGAAGCTTTCTCGAAACACATCAATGCAGTGGATAGCAACATCAACTTCACTCGGGAGGAGGTCAGTGGGAATAATCTAGCCTTCTTGGATTGTGATGTACACATTAGACAAGACAGAAGCCTTAGTATCGAGGTCTACTGGAAACCCACACACACAGACCAGTACCTACTTTTCGACTCTCACCACCCACTGGAACATAAATTGGGGGTCATTAGGACCTTGCAACACAGGGCTCAGAACATTCCTACAACATTAGAGGGAAAAGAGAAGGAGCAGAATCATATCAAGAAAGCACTTCAGAATTGCGGTTATCCCAACTGGGCTTTCCTAAAGAGCATAAAAAGGAACATAACTGACAAGGATGATAACAGGAACAAATGCAAGAACATTGTCATTCCCTACATTTCTGGTCTATCGGAGAAACTCAGGAGGATCTTCTACAAACACAACATTCCGGTACATTTCAGACCCAATAACACCCTGAAGCAGAAACTGGTCCACCCTAAGGACAGAATACCCAGACACAAACAGGACAACATAGTGTATGCAATTCAGTGCAGTGAGGATTGCACGGATTCGTATATTGGGCAGACGAAACAACCGCTATACAGGCGCTTGGCCCAACACAGGAGAGCCAGCTCCTCAGGCCAGGACTCGGCTGTCTACATTCATCTTAACAACAAAGGACACTCATTTCAGGATTGTAACGTACGCATTTTAGCCAGAGAGGATTGCTGGTATGAGCGAGGAGTTAAAGAAGCCATTTTTGTCAACCTGGAATGGCCATCACTGAACAGAGGTGGGGGGTCTAAGACATCACTTGTCAAACATCTACAAGGCGGTCTTGGACACTCTTCCCAGACGGCTGGGTGTACGCCAGGACCCAGCTGTTTTCGGTGACTCACAGGAGGACAGAGAGAGTCAGATTGCCATTGATCACCCTAATGACTCGCCGTTCACACCCAGCCTCCAGTGACCCACACCAACATGATGCCTCAATGACACCTTAGATGAGCTGGTCATCAGAATTCTGATTCTGATCCAGGAGAGGATAAATATCTGATACTCCCTATTAGTCAGACAGAACTGAGGAAGCCTTTTGGACGAGAGGTGAAACGTTTTCAAGAATCTTCAAGCAAGTCCAGTTGCCCATTTCTACCACCCACAGTTTACTATGACCTGGATGATTGAGAATCTTCACAGACAACACCAGCTTGTTTTTTTTTAAAACATGTTTTATCCAACCTGTGGGATTTTCTGATCACAGTATGGTGCTTTGCACTTTTTATGTAAGTGCAACCAGACACAAAAGTGCATATTGGCATTTTAACACTAGTTTACTACATGATAGTCATTTTAGGGATGTTTTTAAGGTTTTTTTTTTTGGAGAGATTTTAGAACCACAAAGTCTACTTTTCAGTCTCTGCAACAATGGTGGGATTTTGGCAAGGCTCAAATAAAACAGTTGTGTCAGCAGTACACTTCACATGTCACAAGAGACATAGCTCAGCATATGAAAACCTTGGAGAATGAAATAATGGAACTCCAAAGGTTAGCTGGAGTCACTGGAGATTGTTTATATATGGAAAATTTAAAAATAAAAAAAATAATTTTTTAATGGACTTGCTGGGCATTAAAGTACAAGGAGCTCTGGTCAGGTCTCGATTCCAGAGTGCAGAATTAATGGATGCACCTTCTAAATTCTTTTTTAATCTGGAAAAGAAAAATGGCCAGAAAAGGCTTATACATGGTCTTGTTTCTGGAAATGGAAATCTCTTGACCAACCATGGTGATATTCGTAGGAGGGCAGTTGAGTTCTTTCAGGATTTGTATAGGAGTGAAATCTCCTATGAGCAGGCTCCGGACAGTCCCTTTCTCACGAATCTACCCAAGGTTTCTGGGCAGGCAAATCAGGATTTGGGAAGGGTGATTACCCTGGATGAGTTGGACAAAGCCCTCCAGAGCATGGAGTGTGGCAAAGCACCAGGTATTGATGGTTTGCCAGTTGATTTTTACAAGTCCTTTTGGCCAGAAATAGGCGCAGACCTACTGGCTGTGTTGAGGGACAGCTTGGCCAAGGGGCGATTGCCACTCAGTTGTCAAAGAGCAATCCTGACATTGCTGCCTAAGAAGGGGGATCTGGACATAAGGTCCTGGAGACCTGTATCTATCCTCTGTGTAGAATATCGGCTACTCTCAAAAGTTCTTGCAAACAGGCTCAGGGAAGTGTTGAGAGAAGTAATTGAACCTGATCAGACCTATTGTGTGCCAGGCAGGCTCATCTATGATAATATTGGTTTTATTAGAGATATTTTAGAAATTGCAAAACTTCTAAATTTGGACTTTGGCCTGGTCTCAGTCGATCAGGAAAAGGCTTTTGACAGAATTGAGCATAATTATTTATGGAGTGTTTTAACTGCTTTTGGTTTCAACCTTGATTTTATAAAGAAAATTAGAGCTCTGTACTGTGAAAGTATTTTAAAAATTAATGGGGACTTGTGTGCTCCTTTTAAGGTTTTAAGGGGAATTAGACAAGGATGTCCCCTTTCTGGCATGTTGTATTCTTTGGCCATTGAGCCTCTGTTAATTCAGTTGAGAGCCAAACTGCAGGGTGTAACTCTTCCTGATTGTGTTTGTTCTTTTAAGTTATCAGCTTACACTGATGATGTGGCCATTCTGGTTGGTAACCAAAGGGATGTAGACATTATGGTTGAAGTTTTCAATGATTTTAACATTTTATCTTCTGCCAGAGTTAACTGGGGGAAGAGTGTGGCTTTGTTGGCCGGTAAGTGACCTCATGGTGCACCATGCCTCCCAGGAGGCTTAGCATGGTCCAGGGATGGATTTAAATATCTGGGGGTTTTCCTGGGTGGTGAAAATTTCATACAGAAAAATTTTGAGGGAACTATTGAAAAGATTAAGGGCCGTCTCAGTAGGTGGAATTTCTTGGTTAAGAAATTGTCCTATAGAGGGCGTGTTCTAATAGTAAATAACCTGGTGGCTTCATCCCTTTTGGCATAGGCTTGCCTGCATAGTAGACCCTCCAGTACAGTTTTTGTCCAAGGTACAATCAATATTAGTTGATTTTTTTTTTTTTTGGGATGGTCTACATTGGGTTCAACAAGGTGTACTGTTTTTGCCTAAAGATGAAGGTGGACAAGGGCTGGTTCACCTGCAGAGTAGAACTGCAGCCTTCCGGCTCCAATTCATACAGAGACTTCTGGATGGCACTGTAGACTCTAGCTGGAAAGTTGTGGCCTGTGTGATCCTAAGGACATTTGAGGGCCTGGGATTGGACAGAACCCTCTTTCTCTTTTGGATGAACCCTTCTATGATGGATTTAAATAAGTTCCCTGTTTTTTACTGGAATACTTTTAAGGTTTGGAACTTTTTAAAGGTCTGTAGACCTCTTAATACAGAGTCTCTGTTTTGGCTACTGAAGGAGCCACTTATATATGGCTCACTCCTGGACTTCACACAAGAGAAGCATTTTCCTTCTTTTTCTGAGATGTTTTTAAAGGCTGGGATCATCACTTTGAAGGATCTCTTGAATCTGGCAGGGCCAGGTTTTGAGAATCCTGAGGTAGTGGCTGAGCACCTGAGAATGAGATCCATTCGTGTAGTTGCAAGATTCCTTTTAGAACTGCAGTCCCATTTGACAGAAGGGAGTTTAAGGTTGCTGGATCAGTACAAAAATGATCTACTTAGTCCTAATGAGTGTGATCTAATACCATGTTTTACTGTATCTTCTGAAGTTTCAAATGTTTTTTTGAAAAATGATGTCATGTTTCTGGGGCCACATCGAGCGTCCGGAAAAAATATTTTATAATCTTTGTGTGAAATCTTTGAATAGTAAGTGTCTTGAAGCTAGAGTGGATACACCATGGCGTGCTGTTCTACAAGTAGAACAGCAAGTCAAACCACACTGGAGAGCACTTTACAAGTCTCCATTAAATAAAAGGGTTGGGGATTTGCAATGGAGAGTTTTACACGGTGCAGTTGCTGTCAATTCTTTTATTTGTGTTTTAAATTCTGAAGTGAGTCATGATTGCCCTTTTTGCACACAAAGAGAAACTGTTTTTCATGCTTTCATGCATTGTGCACGCTTGGAGTCTTTATTTTCGATTTTAAGAAGATTGTTTGTTTTTTTTAATGAACAATTTTCAATGGAAATTTTCATTTTTGGTTTTAAATACTCAAGGAAGCAAAGGAATAAGTGTCAACTGCTGAATTTCATCATTGGGCAGGCTAAAATGTCTATGTCAGCAGGAGAAACAAGGTAGAACACAATTCAGGGTTTGACCTTGTACTAGTTTTTGCTACTTTGGTGAAATCAAGAATTTTAATTGATTTTTGTTTTTATAAAGAAATGAGAGATGTTGAAACCTTTGAAGACATATGGTGTCAGAACAATGCTTTGTGTGCGGTCTCAGATATTGTGCAATTTAAAAATGTATTACATGTCAATTGATATGTTTTGTTCAAACTTCTGTGCCCTATTTATTTATGCAAACTCACTCAAAAGTGATTCACTTTTAATGTAATCTAAAAATATCACAATGATATTTTTGTATGTCTTTTAAAGTTCTTTTGTAATAAATGATATTTTGAAAATTCAAAATTCTCTCTCTCCCCCTCTCTCTCTAATATATATATATATATATATATATATATATATATATATAAGAAAAAGAAAGCACAACTTTATTCACAACTTGTGAAATTTCTTCTCTGCATTTAACCCATCTGAAGCAGTGAACACACACATACCCAAAGCAGTGGGCAGCCATGTTAACAGTGCCCAGGGAGCAGTTGGGAGTTAGGTGCCTCACTCAAGGGCACCTCAGCCCAAGTCCATCCCATATTAACCTAACCTGCATGTCTTTGGATTGTGGGGGAAACCAGAGCACCCGGAGGAAACCCACACAGACATGGGGAGAACGTGCAAACTCCACACAGAAAGGCCCTTGCCAGCCGCTGGGTTCGAACCCAGAACCTTCTTGCTGTGAGACAACCGTGCTAACCACTACACCACCGTGCCACCCATATATTAGAGAGAGAGAGGGAGAGATGGTAGATATCTCAACAGTATCAGTCATTTCTGACGGAAGAAAAATACCGTTAACTCCTTTACCTAAATATAGCCTTGTGTTAACTTACTTAAATATAATAGTTATTTGAATTGCAGATTTTGCATTGAACTCTCAAATCTGATTCAAGTCTATGGCAAGGCAAATCATAGGTTTATAACTTTATAATAAAGTCCTTGTTCTAATATGTTTTGGTTTCTATAGAACCAGGTAATTCACAGGAACTATACAACAGACAAACACAATTTAAGCCTAGCATAAACTTCAATAATAATAATAATAATAATAATAATGACAATTTCATCATCTCTGTACACCAGTGCCAGTGGTCTTTGCACCATTGAACTCTCAAATGTGCCTTCATCTTTCTCAATCAACCCTATGTACTCATTCTTTGCCTTCGATCCAAATGTAGATGTCACTATACAGTTTGTCTTCAACCACAGCCAGATCAACAATCTTTGTTCTTCCATCTTCTTATGGTAGCTTGAGGTCATCTGGCCTGCTGAGTGTTTTTACAGATGCCACAGAGCATAGTAGGATATTGTCATACAGTCAATCTCGGTAAATCATGCATACACTCAGTGTATTTCTCCACACATTTTTTTCTTCCCTTAATTTGTGACTTGTCTATATTTTCATTATATATATATATTTTACATATCATGATGGTGAATACACCAGCTTCTTTGTTTGATAAAATCTGAAATTGCAATGTCATATCCTGCTCCTACCTGTCTGACAACACTTTATGTACTCATCATTGTGGAGAAAAGCATGCTTATTTTTCTTTTAAAAAGCACAGAAATCTTCCCTCTGTGAGTCCTTCTATTTCTTCATCTCTGAATACAATTTTCAGTGCATATCGCCAAGTCCTATGAAATACTGCTGCCTGAACCTTCTTGGACTGTGATGCCCCGGAATTGTTGTGCACATTTTGTACTTTCTTTGGTATTTACACATCACATGCTCCATATAATGTCAACATAGACACTGAGTACAACAGCCTGTCAGTGGGTCTGTACCTTCTGTCCAACTAGGGAAATATGGCTTTAGGACAAGTGCAAATGTACAGGCAGAAATAAACCAAGGCTGAATGAAAAAAGCTTGTTTCTTTGAACCATAATGCAGCCAAGCATTAGAATTCTAGTGCTGGTCAGTGCATTAGTTGGATGTAGTTGAGCAAATGTATGAATAACTCCACCTCACTGGACAATGGCTCTCAGAAGAGGATCAATCCACCACTCTAGATTAAATCATCAGTTATTTTTATGAGTTGGGAAGAACTGAATAATGCCAGAACCCATTTTTCTCAAACCTTTCATCTACCAGTTTATGGCCTTGTAGAAATGAGCTGTTCATCAATGTTTAATTGCTAAAGAAAACATTAAGATTGCCAGACTATGTGCTATGAGTCACTGCTTATTCTCCTTCAATGACCCAATCACCATGACTGCATTGCAATGCAGATACCCTTAGTTGAGTTTATAGAACACTCTTAGCCCTCCATTCAGACTAGCACTGGAGCAGTAAAGCATAGCCAAGGAAGAGTGCCTGTCAACCAGCAGCCTCCCTTATAATCAATGTGTTAAAAAATTACCACAGAACTTTCATATGATTGAGAGTCAGACATCATACTAGAACACAGTTTTGATACAATATTTGTATGAATTCTACAAATGTAACAAGATAGAGCAATTTCAGTAAGTAAAATAACCTTCTGGGACCCAGTTTGGATGTTGGGCACAGATGTGCATGTTAAGTATAAAAACTACTAGATATATACGGTAGTGCTTTATGTTAGGGTGGGTGGAGGTATGGTGAAGTTAGGATCCACAAGCAGAACACAGACAGTAATCCAATAAATAATATGATTTCATTCAGAGAGGAAAGGGCATGGCAAAAAGGCAAACAAACAGGACAAAAAACAAATGGCAAAAATAGTCCAGACAAAATGAGACAAACAACTTGACAGGCAAAGACAAAAACACTGGTGCAAAAAAACATGAACAAGAAAAGACCCTTAGTGCAAGAAACCATGAATCAGAAATAACCCTTAGTGCAAAAAACCCACCATGAACCAGAAGAATGCTTGTGCAAATACCACCAACAAGAAAAAGTCACTAGAGAGGTACAAAACCAGCTAACGACACAAACAAGACATTCTGGCAAAGTCTGGCTTGAGAACGGCTTATTTATACACAGCAGTGAAAACCAGGACGTGAATACGAGTGAGAAGGAATTTCTGTCCCGGATCAGGATCGGCGCTGGCATGAGAGATCCATAAGCTCCGGAATGGATGTCCGGGGCAGAGCATGACACTTTAATGCATTAGTGCTTGGTGCTAAGAAATAAAACAGAGTGTGGTTGTGGATTATTTTCCTATAACAGCATGTCCCAAAGTTTTTATTACTCCTACACCAATTTTTTACAACTATTATGACTAGTTAGATATAACTAACTTATTTTAATTTATTAATGACCATGGCATGCCCAAAATGTTCAAGAACAGCTATGAAAAAAATGTTGATTCAGAGGCTATGGGGTTAGGGGGTTGAGCCCCAGCACTGCCAACCTGCTACTGTTGGGCCCTCTTCATTCCAGGAAACACCATATCATGGTTGACCCTGTGCTCTGACTCCAGCTTCCTAACATGCTGAGATATTCAGCTTGTTTATCACATCATGATAAATGTCTAGTTGGGTCTAATAAAATATAATGTGCTGTCAAATATTTTATCAGCCTGTAAATGCAGCTTAAATTGAAGGACTCTGGACTGACATATGAGGCAGATGATTATTGTTTCTACTCATGGCATTATGACTAGGATATTGTAATGTAGCAAATAGGGAAAAACAAGAAGTAGAGGCTTTTGATGTAGACCTGCTCCTGTAGCTTTAAATTAGCTCCAGACAGTAGTGATGCATGAAATGATGTCCTGTGGCATGTTGCTTAGACCTATCCATGAAGGGCAATGTGCACAGAAATAGTAATGAAGCAAAGACGTTTCTATAAATGTGGCAAAAGAGATAAACATACTATACAATGAAAGGACATAAAATGTACTTAAAAAAATCTTTTTAGCATCTTTGTAAGAACAGTTACGTGTTTGACTAAATGTTCAGCTCTGTCCAAGTAACTGAAGTGAATTGTGTAATTTATGAGTAGGTCGTAAAAAGAACATGGTGGATAATTTGCATAACCAATTAGCCTGAATATGATGTATTGAGATGTGCCTTCTAAAATTATATTCATAAGTTAAATTGCAGAAAAATGTTGTCTATATGTGTGAACATTATCATGGCAGATTTAATTATCTTCATGTTGAAAGTAACCTGGTGTCAGTTTAAGTGCATAGTCCTGTAGACAATAAATTTCTAAAACAAGCCAGCTATTTTCTAGAAAATAAGGTACTGCACCACTCGCTGGGTTTCTTATCCAGTACCCTTAACAACAATATAACTCAAGTCATAGATGTCTTACTATGAAATTCGTTCTCATTATCTCTAGCCGCTTTATCCTGTTCTACAGGGTCGCAGGCAAGCTGGAGCCTATCCCAGCTGACTACGGGCGAAAGGCAGGGTACACCCTGGACAAGTCGCCAGGTCATCACAGGGCTGACACATAGACACAGACAACCATTCACACTCACACCTACGGTCAATTTAGAGTCACCAGTTTACCTAACCTGCATGTCTTTGGACTGTGGGGGAAACTGGAGCACCCGGAGGAAACCCACGCGGACACGGGGAGAACATACAAACTCTGCACAGAAGGGCCCTTGCTGGCCACGGGGCTCGAACCCGGACCTTCTTGCTGTGAGGCGACAGCGCTAACCACTACACCACCATGCCACCTACTATGAAATTGTGTTTCTGAATTTAAGGGTACTCTGAAACGTTAAATTTGTCATATTGAACTATTTATAATATGCTTAGCAATTCTGGTGTTAATTTGGTGTTTGGTGCTGTATTATTATTCCTGTGTGGTTCATGCTTGCGTGCCATGCTGACATCACAGGGGGATATTGCTAGCACAGTTACACTGCAAAACACTGAATTTGAGGAGAAAATTCCTTAATACTAGTGAAATCTTGCTGCATGGACAGATCATTTTATTTGACAAGACATTTTGGAATAAGTTGGTTACAATCTAGAACTTTAAAAATCTAAGAGTTGGTGTCTTGTATTCTTCTAACAGGAAATGCTAGATCATTTCAACTATATTCAAGATATTCTAACTTGTTAAGATATAATTTTTGCAGTGTAGAAGAATACAAGACACCAACTCTGAGGTTATTAAAACTAGTTCTAGGTTGTAACTAACTTATTCCAAGATGTCTTGTCACGTAAAATTATCTGTCCATACAGCTAGATAATTTCACTAGTATTAAGGAATTTTCTCCTCAAATTCATTTTTCAGTTTTTTGCAGTGTACCGTAGTGTTTAATAAGAAAAACATTTCAAACTAGAAGGGCACTCGGTAGAGTGCATAGCTCCACTAAGCCACATGTTAGAATATCCATATGTTTACATACATACAGTATCTGGATTTGCATCAAAATCTAATCAATTGTGCCTTGGCCCATGACCCACTTTTCCTCAAAATTTCATCAAAATCTATTCACTACTTTTTGTGTTATATTGAGAACAAACACAAATAAACAAATGGGGGTGACACAACAGAACCTCCTCCAACAAAGTTGGTGGAGGTAATAAGGGTCAGTCAAGTTTCACCCTTAGCTCAAAAAAGGTGACTATTATCTTACAAAATATTGGACAACGCTGAAAATCACTTTACAATAAAGATTAATATGCAAGCCATTCAGGGTGTTTATTATTATTATTATTATTATTATTATTATTATTATTATTATTATTACACATAGAATAATATCATTGTACACAGAATAAGACACATTGAAAATTTTCTAACGTCTTATTTTGTTTTACAATAAATTGACAGTTTCAGCACAATAATTTGTTTTAGGTATAACCCAAGAATGACAACCTCTCAGCAAAACCAGCAATACACTGCATGTCCAGGTAGAATTAAGTACAATTTTCCAGACCATTGCTGAGCCTTTCAAGGGAATCTAAGGGGGAAAATGGGCAGCTAATTGAATTTTGTAGCCATGACTCTGGCAACATCAAAATCCAACTTGGAATAATAGATTCAAGCCATCTGGTGAACTTATTCTGCTCCTGGCACTTTGTATAATTCAGTGAACATTTCTGAGAAGGAGAAGAAGGATTTTGAAGAATTTCTTCTCAGAAAGTATTTTTAAGTATACCAGCTCTCTTGAGTGGTTGTTCCAGAAGCCCTGAACTGAAATTTAACTGTGGAAAAAAAAGTGTTATGCCATTATTTAACTTTATATCATTTTTGATATTTTAAGGAAGTAAAGACTTTAAACATGAGCTAATTTTATCTCTAATTTATCCCTGATGAGCAAGCCTGTGGTGATGATGGCAAGGAAAAACTCCCTCAGATGACATGAGGAAGAAACCTTGAGAGGAATTCAAAAGGGAACCCATCCTCATTTGGGTGATTACAGATAGAATGATTATAATTTGCTTCTATAATGGTGTCCTATATAGTCACAAGTATAACCGTGTAACCAGGAAAATCATTATAGTTTTAATATGAAGTCTGTTTTGTTGAGGTTATCCACTGTTCATTGATGCTTTGAGCTTCATCATTACAAAGAGAAGATAAATTAATTATTAGGCTCTTAATTTTTCTTCTTCCCCAAAATATTTACAAGGAGCTATCTTTTTGGGTTAATGTGAGTTATCAAACTGAGTAGTTGGGTGGTGATATCATCATTCTGCGACACAGGAGCTGTCCCCGCAGCTAATTTGAGAGCATGGTGGATGTAAACAAACCTGCTGTTCCTGTGAAATGCAAACTTGTAGAGGGAGCCCACTGGACTCCAGGGCTTGGATGCTGGACTTTGTGGTGGCAAGTAACGCTAGATGCTGGACAAGGCTGACAAGGAGTTATTTGGGTCCACAGGTGCAGCTGCTGGGGCTTAGACACATGCGCTCTTTGGGGAGTGGAGTAGCCGGAGCTGGGACTGCACAGAGGTGCGGCAGTGTTTTCATCTTTGGTGGCTTCCCTAGAAGCAGAGGAGCAGACAAGATCTGCAGCTGCGGGCTCAATATGGATGCCCCCTGCAACAATGCAAACAGTTCCTTAAGGAACTGACTTCACTTCCACTGATTGGAGCCACAATGCTATTTATTAACATGATTTCCAGGAGCCTGGTACAGGCCATTTGTTAATCCTGGGAGCAGAAGACTTCTACTTGCCAAACAAGAGTTCTGGTGAATGGAAATTGTGCTCGTTTGCAAAATGGCTGCAAAGATAGGCAGGTTAAAGCAGCTTAAATAAGGTGCTTTGTGAGAGATTTGCCAATAGAATGCATAGAAGGGAATCAGCTGAGCTGTCAGCTGATGTGAGTTGGCTTGGGATCAGCTGCAGTCAGCTGATGTAGCTGGGATTGAGGGCTGAGCTTGACTTTGTGGCCTGCCAGAACTACACTATGCTCAATTTTTGACACTGTGGGCAGGTGCTAAGTCCTGCTGGAAAAGGAAACTGGCATGTCCATAAAGCTTATCAGCAGATGGAAGCCATGAAGTACTGTAAAATCTCCTGGTAGATGGCTGCATTGATGTTGGACTTGATAAAACACAATGGACCAACACCAGCAGATGACATGGCACCCCAAATCATCACAGACTGTGGAAACTTCACACCGGACTTCAAACACCTTGGATTCTGTGCCTCTTCACTCTTCCTCCAGACTCTAGGACCTTGATTTCCAAATGAAATGCAAAATTTACTTTCATCTGAAAAGAGGACTTTGGACCACTGAGCAACAGTCCAGTTCTTTCTGTCCTTAGCCCAGGTAAGATGCTTCTGACATTGTCTCTGGTTCAGGAGTGGCTTGATATTAGGAATGCAACAGTTGTAGCCCCTTTCCTTGAATATGTCTGTGCATGGTGGCTCTTGATGCAATGACACCAGCCTCAGTCTTGTGAGGTTCTCCCAAGTTCTTAAATTGACTTTTCTTGACAGTCCTGTCAAGGCTGCAGTCATCCCTGTTGCTTGTGCACCTTTTCCAGCCAGTCTTTTCAGCAATGACCTTCTGTGGCTTACCCTCCTTGTGGAGAGTGTCGATAATTGTCTTCTGGACAACTGTCAAGTCAGCGGTCTTCCCCATGATTGTGGTTGTGTGTACTGAACTAGAACAAGAGATACACAGTATTTTATACTGTTTTACCAAAAAAAACCTTCATATTTTGAAGAACAACTTTATTCATCACATGTATACTTAAGCACAGTGAAATTCCTCTCTGCATTTAAGCCATCTGAAGCAGTGAATACACACATACACACACACAGGTGTGCAATGAGTGCGCACGCACACACACACACACACACACACACACACACACACACACACACACACACCCCCAGAGCAGTGGGCAGTCATGCTACAGTACACGAGGAGCAGTTGGGCATTAGGTGGCTCGCTCAAGGGCACCTGAGCCTAAGGCTGCCTTATGTTAACCTAACCGCATGTCTTTGAACTGTGGGGGAAACCGGAGCACCCGGAGGAAACCCACACAGACACAGGGAGGCTCCACACAGAAAGGCCCTGGGCTTGAACCCAGAACCATTTTGCTGTGAGGCGACAGTTCTAACCACTAACCATCCTGATGCCCTACTTCTGGCTGGAGTCTCATCTCTTTGCGCCTGTGAATGATGGCCCCATATGGACAGTTGAAAGTTGCACTTGGAAGATGGCTCTGGACACTTACGCTACGTTCACACTGCAAGGCTTAATGCTCAATTCCGATTTTTTTGTGAAATCCGATTTTTTTGTGAGGTCGTTCACATTAACAAATATATGTGACTTGTATGTGATCCTCAGTATGAACGAAAAGCGACCTAAAAGTGTTCCGCATGCGCATTGCAGGATATGACGACGTCACACGCAGTGAGCATGGCCAGTGTTTACGGAAGTAAAACCGCCCGGTTGCGGTATGACTCATCCAATCTAGCTTGAATAGCTGCATCCCCCCAAATGGAAATCAGCTCCCTAACCTCTGCGTCCTTCCATTGAGAAGATTCAGAACCTTCACAGCCCGAAGCATCCCTCGCATTGATGTCATGCGCAGGGGCACAGATACGTTTTTTGAACTGGGAGGGACAAAAAACTGGGGGGGACAAAGCTGCCAGCAAACCAACCCCAAACCCCGATATGCCTGTCAAACTTGTTGTTAGTAACCATAGCAACCAAGCTCAAGCTCGCAACCTGTGCAGTCTGCGCAGCTCAACCAACCGAATATCAGTCTTTGTTTTGTTTTATGTGAGTTGTTGCAACTATGTATATACTGCTGTGCACCTCAATAAACCGAATGGTAATTAGTCTTTTGATTTTTCCGTGAGGTTTGCCTTATGCAAAGAAAGACAGCATAGACGTTTTTTCCTCCCTATAAGTGGGGGGGACCGAACGAGGTGAATTTAAATCTGGTTGGGACGAGTCCCCCCCTCTATCTGCGCCCGTGATTATGCGCCATGTTGTTGTAACTTTTTTGAGAGACCCGCTGCCTACTTCAGCGCAGAATAGTGACGTTTGTGGCTTGTTGATGACGTGTAAGTCGGATGAATGCGACCTGGCGGTTCAGACTGAAGTCGCATATGAAAAGAGCGGATAGGAATCGGAATTAGGACCACATATCCAAACGGCCTGGGTCGGATTTGAAAAAATCGGATCTGTGTCGTTCATATTGTCAATAAAAGATCGGATACAGGTCACATATGGGCGAAAAGATCGGATTTGAGTCACTTCAGCCTGCAGTGTGAACGTAGCCTTATTTATGTCTGAGGACTACAGTTGACTTGCTAAGTTTAGGATTGCAGTTGTCATGAACAGTTTTGCACTCAAGTTTTCATCAATAATCAGTTTATAACTTCAACAAAACAGACTTCATATTAAAACTATGATGATTTTCCTGATTTCACCATTATACTTTGTGACTATATAGGACACAGTCATAGAAGTGAGTTATTTATAATCACATTATCGGTTATCACCCAAATGAGGATGGGTTCCTTTTTGAGTCTGGTTCCTCTCAAGGTTTCTTCCTCATGTCGTCTGAGGGAGTTTTTCTTTGCCACTGTCGCCACAGGCTTGCTCACTGGGGAATAAAATTAGCTCATGTTTAAAGTCTTTAATTTTCTGTAAAGCTGCTTTGCGACAATGTCTGTTGTTAAAAGTGCTATGCAAATAAACTTGACTTGACACTACACCACTGTGCCGCCCTATAGTTGTTTTTGTGTGTGTGTGTTGTAGGCCATAATTCTCAAAATTAAAATATATTTAAAAAATGCTTGAAACATTTCATTTTACATGTAATGAGTCTAGTATATTACATTTTCACTATTTTCTTAAATAAATGATGGAAATATTGAACTTTTTCACAATATTCTAATTGTTTGAGCTGCACTACTAGTACTTCACAAGCATATTATGTGCATAAACCTTCATAACAAACTGTGGCAGCGGGGGCGTGGTTAAGCGTCAGCTGTGAACTGTGAGGAGGCAGGTTGAACTAGCAGGTAACATGTGATGAGGTGCACCACAGTGTCAAATTACTGGCTGCCTACTGTCTATTAATCTGTGACTCTGTGTGTCTTTCAGACAGAGGAATGAGAGAGAAAGAGAGCGCAGCGTCTCCCCATGTGTGTGTGCGCACGCGCGTGTTGAGTTGCCATTGAAAAGTGTCATAATAAAAAGAACACCTATTCTGAAGCCTGCTTCCAGTTCCTCTGTTTCCCCAAAGTTAGAATTGTTATACAAACATTTCTTAAAAGTGCTGTTTATGCAAACAAGCAGCGAGAAATGTAAAACGAATAAGCCCAGTGGAGTTTTGACTGTTTCTGCACCAATTTTCCCTTCCATAAAAAGAGAGAGCAGTTCTGCCTGACCTTTCCTATGGTTTCTATGACAACACAATGGGTAAAGGGATTCAAGTGTATTCAATACATTTCTCCGAGCTGTAAGCATTTAAAATAGGAGTGCCTTCTGAAGAAGAGAATAGTAATAAAGACAACTACATGTTACATCAAAATAATAATAATTTGGGGGGTTCTTTATCATATGCGCTTGACACTCTGTCTTGTCCAAAATCAACTGTGCAGTACCAACAATAAATCAAATTTATTCAAGCGCTGCTTTATATATTAATTTGACTCAGGCTATAAATACAACACCAAAACCAAACGTTATTAGAAGAATTCACAGGTAATCCCTCTTGATTTAATTATTATTATTATTTTTTCTTTCCTGCACTAAGTGACAGTAGGACCTCAGGCACTGACAGATTTTAGGACTCATAAAGAAGGATAAAAGGTCTATGAATGTTGAAGGAAGAGAATCTGAGAGAATTGTCCGGGAAGAACTGTACACTGTGTGTGTGTGTGTGTGTGTGTGTGTGTGTGTGTGTGTGTGTGTGTATAATGTTTTTTTTTTTTGAGAATACTTAATTGAAGCTTTTTACTTTTGAAGTAGGTTGTCAGAAAGCTCACAGCTTGAACTGCTTGAATACTGCTTGAACTACAAAGGTTGAATTTTACTTGAATATTTCTCACAAAAATCATCTGGAAAACCTTTGCTTCTTACACTAGACACTATATGGCCAAAATTATGTGGACAGATGACCCTCTCACCCATTTGTGGGCCTTCCCCAAATTGTTGGAATGTCTAAACATGTTCCAGCATGACAATACCCATATGTACAAAGCAATGTCCATGAAGACACAATGTATCAAGATTGGAGTGGAAGAATATGAGTGACCTGTACAAAACCCACTGAACATATTGATGACATGATGAACTGGAAAGCTGATTGCTCCCCTGGCCTTTGAGCAGAATGTGCAAATCCCTACAGCCACACTCCAAAAACAAACCTTCCCAGAAGTTTGAAGGTTATTATAGCAGCAAAGGGGGACTAATTCCAGAATGGGATGTTCGACAAGCACATTTGGGTATGATTAGTCAGGTGTCCACATACTTTTGGCCATGTAGTGTACCTGTCCTTCTGATAGTTAGCTGCATTAGGTTGCCACTGACACCCATGAAAATTATTTTGAAAGCATCATTGATTCATTTGCTAGCATGGGTGAGAACACATTTTCAAAAATGAGATGCAGAAGGGTGGCACGGTGGTGCAGTTGGTTAGCACTGGTGCCTCACAGCAAGAAGGTTCTGGGTTTGAGCCTAGCAGCTGGCGAGGGCCTTTCTGTGTGGAGTTTGCATATTCTCCCTGTGGGTGTGCTCTGGACAGTCCAAAGACATGCAGATTAGGTTAACTGGTGGCTCTAAAGTGAGTGTGAATGGTTGTTTTTCTCTGTGTCAGCCCTGCGATAACCTGGCAACTTGTCCGGGGGTACTCTGCCTCTTGCCCATAGTCATCTGGGATAGGCTCCAGCTTGCCTGTGACCCTGTAGAACAGGATAAGTGGCTATGGATGATGGATGGATATGCAGAAGAGTGCCAGCTTTCCCAGATTGCCTTTTCACAGAATTGATATGTCTTGTTTTAAGCAGGAATTCACAAAAAAAGTAATATTTAGGACAAACTTTGGACATTATCTGTCTTCAGGTGAGTCTGGAAATAATGTGGGTGATGACAGCTATAGTATTAACACAAATGTAAAAGTCTATCTGGAAGGACAGAAACCGAAAAATATTAGAAGGTAATATGACAAGTGGAAAAAGACTGTGATGTTTTTACAATCTTCATTTGCGTGATTTTATACATTGCATTGCTGCCACAGCTCTCATTGGATAATTTATATGAAACAAGAAGTGTTCATTTAATCTACAAGATTGGGTAACTCTGAGTTTATATGCAAACTACTGGGATGCCTGTGTTTCTTAGAAAATCAAGCTTAATCCTGAGCCTTCAACTTACTGCATCTCTCATCCAGTCAGATTTTATTAAATTCTGAATGCTTTCAAACAAACTGCAGAAGTACTGAGAATCTGTTTTGACAAGAAAAATTTCTAATGATTAGATGAAACTGTATAAATCCTACGTACAATATTTCAGAACAAGATATCAATGATTCTGTATGTGCATTGTGACCATCAACAAGGTACTTTCTTAAAGGCATTGAATGAAATGTTTTAATATAAGGTTTAATTGACTCCTATTGTATCTTAATAAAGAAACCTACACCAGGCAATCTTCTAAAGTATTACTGTAATAAATACACTCACTAGCTACTTTAATATGAACACTTCCTGTTTCATATAAAGTATCCAATGAGAGCTATGGCAGCAATGCAATGTATAAAATCATGCAAATGAAGATTGTAAAAACATCAAGTCTTTTTCCAATTTTCAGCTAACCAGTTTTGCTGAGCCCATGTCCACTGTAGACTTAGATTATTGGAGTGGAACCTGATGTGTGTTATCTGCTGTTGTAGCCTATCCACCTTGAGGGTTGACATGTTGTGCAATCTGAGACTCTTCTGCTTATCACAGCTATAAAAAGTAGCTATTTGAGTTACTGTAGATTTCCTGTAGCTATCCAGCTCTTCTACTCTGGCTGTTCTCATCTGACCTCATTTAAGTGGTAGTAGACAGATATAATTCAAGCCAAGTCAAGTTTATTTGTATAGCGCTTTTAACAATAGACATTGTCACAAAGGAGCTTTACAGAAAATTAAAGACTTTAAACATGAGCTAATTTTATCCCAAATTTATCCCTAATTTATCCCCATTGAGCAAGCCTGTGGTGACAGTGGCAAGGAAAAACTCCCTCAGATGACATGAGGAAGAAACCTTGAGAGGAACCAGACTCAAAAGGGAACCCATCCTCATTTGGGTGATAACAGCGTGATTATAAATAACTCGCTTCGATATCTGTGTCCTATATAGTCACAAAGTATAACTGTGAAACCAGGAAATTCATTATAGTTTTAACATGAAGCCTGTTTTGTTGAAGTTATAAACTGATTATTGATGGAAACTTGATTGCCAAACTGTTCATGACAACTGCAATCCTAAAGTTAGCAAGTCAACTGTAGTCTTCAGACATAAATGAATTACTGTAAGTGTCCAGAGACATCTTTCAAGTGTGATTTTTGACTGTCCATATGTGGCCATGTGATGAGACTCCAACCAGATGTAGGGCATCAGGATGGATCAGGCAACTCTGAGGAGCAGAAGAGGTCAGCATCTCAGTCTCAGGATCAACATGTAACTCAGAGGGACAGACAGAGTGAAGGTGTGTGTGTGGGGGGGAGAAAACACAGGTTGTTAGGTATGCCCAATGTTGCCTAATGAGTAAGAACAGGATACATTTTGCACTGAGTGCAAGCAGGGACTCTGGCAAAACTATGACAGCATAACTAAAAGGGAAGAGCCAGAAGGTAACACAGGTTGTTACCTGTGAGGGCACCCTGGGACATAAAGCAGCCAGCCACTACACTGTCATCAAATCCAAGTGAACAAGTGAGTGGGGGGCAAAGCACATCCATGCATCCCAGTTTTCTAAAACACTCTATGCCTGAGGACCCATATTATTTATATATATATATATATATATATATATATATATATATATATATATTCATTCATTCATTCATTCATTCATTATCTCTAGCCGCTTTATCCTTCTACAGGGTCGCAGGCAAGCTGGAGCCTATCCCAGCTGACTATAGGCTAGAGGCAGGGTACACCCTGGACAAGTCACCAGGTCATCACAGGGCTGACACATTGAGACAAACAACCATTCACACTCACGGTCAATTTAGAGCCACCAATTAGCCTAACCTGCATGTCTTTGGACTGTGGGGGGAACCACAGTACCTGGAGGAAACCCACACAGACACAGGGAGAACATACAAACTCCACACAGAAAGGCCCCCATCAGCCACTGGGATCAAACCCAGAACCTTCTTGCTGTGAGGCAACAGTGCTAACTACTACACCACTATGCCCCTCTCTCTCTGTGTGTGTATACACACACACACACTCACTGAGTTGTGGTCAGAAGTTTACAAACAGTGACATGAATGTCATGCCAATATTTGGGCTTTCAGTAATTTCTTTGAACTCTTCTTTTTCTGTGGCAGAATGTACAGCATACATCTTTAATAATAATAAAAAAACAGAATTTGGTGTACAAATTTTAATTTTCTTTGGGTCTTCTGTAATCAACACAACATCAAAATTATTCATACAGAGTCAAAAATATACATGCCTAATATTTGGGTAAAATGTCTCTTTGCACCCTCCAATGACCTGGCGACTTGTCCAGGGTGTACCCCACCTCTTGTCCATAGTCAGCTGGGATAGGCTTCAGGTTGCCTGCAGCCCTGTAGGACAGGATACGCGGCTACAGATAATGGATGGATGGATGTCTCTTCGCAAGATTCACCTTGACCAAACACTTTTGTTTTACCATGAACAAGCTTCTGACAGAATTCTGGTTGGATATTTCACAACTCTTCATGGTAGAATTGGTAGAGTTAAATTAATTTTTTTTTTCTTGGCATGGACTTGACTTATAAGCAAGGTCCATATATTTTCAATAGGGTTGAGGTCAGGACTTGTTTTAAGCTATGTAGGTGTATTATGCTTATGTGTATGTAGATTGGTGTTAAGTGATCAATCTTTAATAATTAAATTGAATCAATCCCATTGAATCATTTAATTTGACTCATCTGAATTGAATCATACCATGGAATCAGTCTCATTGAATCGTTTGAAATGAATCATTCAAATGAATCATTCAAGTGAATCATTCAGTGAATCATTCAGTGAATCATTCAGTGAATCATTTAGTGAATCATTCAAGTATCTAATATGATTCAGAATTTTGATCACTTACCAAGCTGCAGCTAATAATATTCATATACACCTTAGAGTTATTTTGCGATGTGGGCGACTTCCAGGAGTATCGGAACAGCAGACAAACACACAATTTTAATAATAATGGAATTTATTATAACAAAGATAAAAATAAAAAGAAAATTGTATAACAGCAGATGAAATCTTCTGTAAACAGAGTGTGTGTGTGTGTGTGTATATATGTGTGTGTGTGTGAGAGAGAGAGAGACTCTTGAGAGGGTTGGCTCTTGTGGCCAACTCCACGTGTTTGTGAGGGAGGAGTTAAGGCCCAATGACTACCTCGTGGAGTTAAAACAAAGAAAGGTGTGTGTGAGTGTGGGGGAAGGACTACCACATATTGAAGGCCTGGATTAGCCTCGTGTGGCTAAGCTAAGACAAAGGGGAAGCTAGCTAGTGTGGGTTTGTGTGTGCCACATGTCTGGGTAGGCCTGGATTCGCCTCGTGTAGCTAACTACACGTGGTGAAGGCCTTGTGATCCCTTGAGACAATACAATTAGCCCTAGAGGCTAATGGAACCAAAGAATTAGCTTTGGACACTAATGAGCCAAAAGAAATTAACCATAGGCTAATTTCACTAACTTATAACAGTATTGAATCCACTGAAACCTTGATAAGGTCAAAATGTGTGATAAGGAGATTGAGGATATTAGTAGGGAATAAGAGAGAGAGAGAGAGAGAGACATGAGCAATTCCAGCATTATGGACGTGACACTTGAACTCAAAATGGCAACAAATGACCCAGTGCATGTTTTATTGTCTCCCACTATTTAAACAGGTGTTGCATATTTTAAGGCTGTACCATACTGGAGAAGTGATAGAACAAGAACAATTCCCATAGTACATCTAGGGCATGCCAGAAAATGCCAATCAAAGATGCGTTATGGATGTGACAGAAAAAGTATCACTTTTCTTGGGTGACTGTACATTTTTATTAAACTCTGTGAAATTGTAAACCTAATGTCGAAATGGAGATATCCATTTGATAGAGGGGTCCAAGGTGAATATTAAAAAAATCTTTGTTTAAAATATTTTGTATTTCATGCAGAGTTTCGGGGCGGCACGGTGGTGTAGTGGTTAGCGCTGTCGCCTCACAGCAAGAAGGTCCTGGGTTCGAGCCCCGGGGCCGGCGAGGGCCTTTCTGTGTGGAGTTTGCATGTTCTCCCCGTGTCCGCGTGGGTTTCCTCCGGGTGCTCCGGTTTCCCCCACAGTCCAAAGACATGCAGGTTAGGTTAACTGGTGACTCTAAATTGACCGTAGGTGTGAATGTGAGTGTGAATGGTTGTCTGTGTCTATGTGTCAGCCCTGTGATGACCTGGCGACTTGTCCAGGGTGTACCCCGCCTTTCGCCCGTAGTCAGCTGGGATAGGCTCCAGCTTGCCTGCGACCCTGTAGAAGGATAAAGCGGCTAGAGATAATGAGATGAGATGCAGAGTTTCGGAAGGAGAAGTCAGTGTTATGGATGTGACGAAATTCCGTTATGGATGTGACGCGTCTGAAATAGACATGGCATATGTTTAGAAAATCAGCAATTTAACCACCATAACCCTTTGAAAAACTCTCTAAATATCAGCTAAAACTATCAAAGTTCTTAAATAATATTTAGGATGGCTATTGTTTTGCTGTTTTGTGGATTTTAGCATACATTTCTGTGGCTTGTGGCAATAATATAGAATTGTACATGATCAAAGTTGATTTTAGCTTCGGTTTTACATTATAAGAAAGAAAGACTGACATTAAGGCGAAGGGAACAATTCTTGTGACAAATTGGTTCAACTTATTCACATCTGTAAAATACAGGCCTAGGTGATATCTCTGGGAGTGGTTTTGATGTATTACATGTTGCTTTATTTTTGCATGGTGAGGTTGACATTTACATGGAATTGCCCACATGCACAGCCTATCTAATTGAGAGATTAAAAACAAAACAGATCAATTCAACACGCTGCGTGTTTAACAGTGTAGCAGATAAACCTGGGTTTAAATTCACACTATTTCAATAAAAGCTAAATTCCTAAGACTGATCTTTATTATGCCCAAATGCCAATCTTACTTAATGTCCCGCTTCTACGCGAGATATGAAGAGATGTTCTAAAACTTCTGAGTCTTGCTGTTGTGGAGCACGTGAGTCACAGGGAAGTACTTGGAGAGGTTGGGTTTCACAGAGGCCCGTGGAGCACGTCTGTCCCAGATAGCAGAGGGACGTTGAAATGGCGCCGATTCTTGGTTAGAATGGTCGGTTTCCGTCGTAAGTCAGAAAATCAACGCTGAAACGGCGCCGTGAAACGTCGATTTCTCCGCCGTCGGAGACGGTCGATTTATCACTGTTGAATCACCGTGGGTAAAGGTTGATCTGTCGACCGTCAGAGAAGGTCGAATATACGATGTTGAACCATCGTCACTTTTGCCGGCCAGTTTTCAACATTGGTAGGATGAGCAACTATTGTTCAGAATATAAATTCTGGCCCGTAGCCAGGGGGGATCGGAGGGTTCGTTCGATCCCCCCCGGACACACACGCCCCTCAAGATTACTCAAGATTTATTCATTTGTTCATGTCCGATGAATATACATTGATTCACATTTAAATTTACAATATCAAATCCAGACTAATCAAAAAAGAAAAGTAGACTAAGTGAGGACGAGTTAGAAAAACGGGTTCATTTCTCCTATGTTTATGTTTACACGTTTTGTTCAGACTGCTTTACACCCCAATCCAGTGGGTGGCGGTAATGCCCCCATTAGACCCCTTTCACTGACGTCACCCGAAACCGGAAGTAAACAAACCCTGCGCCATATTGGAAGACCAACAAACTCGTGATTAGGGGGAAATAACAGCAGCGTGTGGTATGTGAACCCACGAGGCACTTGGTTCATCAAAAACCTACAATGGTAAACTTTTGTGCTGTGTTAGGGTGTTCTAACAAAGCTGATGGGAAAGGTGAAAAGAAGTCTTTCTACAGAATACCAGCTGTGATTGAGACACAAGCAAACCAAGGAGCTTTCTGCCAGGAGACAGAGAGAGGATTTAGCTGCTTTATGCAGAGCGGATCTGAATACTTCAAGTCTATTTTGTTACTGGTAAGTTACTAGGCTAGAGTGTTGTAGAACATTTTTTTAAATGTCTAAATTAGAAGATTTGAAGTGTGCTCGTGTATTTGGGGGGTACGGGAGTAGGGGGCCAGATGAAGTCCACCTTTGGGGAAAAAAGATCCCCCCCCCCAATGCTGGCTACGGGCCTGAAATTGCCACTGTTTGTCTTATCCTGCTTACACATAGATACGAGTAAATGATATAAGTATAAGTGATAATGATAAGTAAATGATAAAAAAAGAACAAAAACCAGTTTACTTTCTTAACTCAGCAATGGATTTGACCTTCTATCTTTGAAAGTTTTTTTGCAAATAACTTAACATTTCCAAGATGATCACAAATTAATTCTAAGAAGATTGAAAGTGTTACAAAACCTGCATCTTATACCTAACTGGTGGGAATGGTGGTGTTACAACTTATCCTGGTGTTACTTTCATACCCGGTGTCTCTCATCTCTGTTGTATTGACTTTCATTTCAAGGCATGATATAAAAAAGTGCCAGTACGTATACATAGCGATATGTCGTTGGATGTCCCACGCTGTCCCATAATGCAGTGCGATTACCACTGCTGTTTACTGGATGACATCATTTTCGTTATATACCTGGGTGCACGTGAAACTCCCACACCACTCGGTTGGATCGCGACTCTCTTGTGGATTGGCCTACTGTTACGCTTGGACCATTGAAACAACATTGAGAAAAACACTGGACCACGCTACATTTTCATTCATCCCTGGACATCTGGTACGTACCATTATTCAGTCACTATTAATAAAGGGAATTTCGAATACAATTTCAAGCAGTTTAAGAAGTTATGATGAACTTCAGTCATCACGCGTTGGAGAAATTTCCCTCAACTAGTATCCATTTGAAACAACAACAATGCAGATGCATTATTCAATTGAAAAACGAGTCGAAGTAGTTGTCTTGTTGGAGTGAAAACTTAGCGTTGGTGTGAAAACTTAGCGTTTAAATCGAGCATATAGGCCTAGGTCGCATGTCGTTTTGAGCTGACCTGTTCTTTTGTGTAGCCTCATTATTGTCTCATTATTGTCTTCATGCTACATTTTATTCTATCAGGTGTCTACCTTAGCCCTTTGTGGAGGAACCGACGTAGGGGTCACAGTGAGGCGGATGCTGCGTAGCCTCCTGGTCAACAGCTTGGCCAGCCAATTTAACTGGGCTGGAAAGGGGGAAAAAAACTGTGTTTAAGGACACCAAGATCCATGATGTCCTGTTTGGTAGGTTATGCATGTGCACAAAGCTGTAAAAGAGGGTAAAATAGTAAGCTGTCGCAAGTACTTGCACACTACTTCTAAGCGTTCTTTGATAACTCCTTCACTAACTGTAACATTACGATTATAACGACAACGACAAACATATTGTGAAAGATGCAAAGGATTAAAAAGGATTAAGAAACTCACCAGGCACCTTACTCAGAAAAAGCAGGTGTGCAGGCAAGTCCAGGGAGGCTGACTGAGTGACGAACGGTCCGGTAGTGGCATTTCTATTTCCACTTTGTGTCAGTGGGGAAATTAAAATGTTTTTTTTTTTTTAATCCCATTTAAATTGTCACAAGATTCACATCTATGGTTTCTGATTTTTACATATATTTTCTGTACTAGTACCATTACTTGCCACCTACCACTAGAGTGTGATGTGCATAGTCTTAACAACTCAAACTTTAACAATTATCACCATGCAAAGTCTCAATGTTGTTTTGTTCTTTTTCTTTCAGATGCTCTACAAAAGCAGCTGCCAGGGAGCACACACGCTACTTTTAGTGATGCAATCAAGAAGTGGCTTAAGTATGTGCCAGAGAGAGAGGGAGGGATGAGGAGACATGAGGTAGGGTGGCATTTAGAAACCCATAGCCTACTGCTGACTTTCTTTATCAATGCTGCATCAAATTAATTTTGGTTATGTTTTTCTGTTTCCATGTACAGGTGTCTGCGCCGCAGGAGGAATAGGCCACAATTATAAATTATAAATAAATCATAAAATGTTTCTAAGAACTTGTTCAAGTGTGTTCTGTTCCTTATAAATGTTAAAAGTTATGCCTCATTAGATAGCTTGACAAACATTAGGAGAGGTGCATTGTTGCATGCATTTTTATATCCTGTTGTACATAAAACAGGACGTAGCCTACGCACATTGATATAAATTAAGTTTCACTTTCATGGTTGAAGTATGCATGTGTGTGTTCATCCTAGGCAAGAGCCCCGATGCTTTATTGTTAGCTAGTTTAATTTAGCCTGTTTTGCTTAATTTGTAGCCTTCCTGTTGTACATAAAACAGGAAGTAAAGTTGGATGAATCATCGCCAAAAATTAAACTATAAATCGACCGAAATCCATAGTTGAATAAAGGGTGAAAGGGGGTCTATTCTCTGTCGGCCACCATCCACTTTTCAACGTCGTTTCAACGCAAACTCGTATGAGCAAAGCGGTGTTGAATCAACGCCGGTGATCCACAATGATTCGACGGCGTATGGTTGAAGAACATGCCGATGATTCCCCGTCGAATCAATGCCCTTTTGCTATCTGGGGTGGAAAGCAGAGAATTCTTGATCCGGCGCTTCGTGACACGTGGGAAGAAAACTGATTAACAATGTTCACAGCGCTTCAATCAGGAGGAATTCTGGTCGCTCCTAATTATAAATTAACTGCTTTGAGCTGCAGTCGTACATACTTAATGAATGAAACCGGTTGTAACTCACTGAGTTTAAAATCGCGCGATCTTAGATTTTTACCGTGGCCAGTGGTAAACAAAGAAATCGCGCTAACTTGTGGATCTTGCAAGAAAGAAAGAAAAAAGAAAAGACGTCTTTATCTGGTTTGCTGGTGGAGGGTCTCTCTTTATGCGTCCAGATGGCTTGGAATCCGGACACGAGAGAGCAAGAGCGGAGCGTTTCTGGGTCTCTTATCACTTCCTGTAGGAAGTGACGTAGATGATCCCGCCCCGGCGTGACGCAGGTCAACGCGGAAGTTGATGATGGGAAATGTAGTTTTTAAAGAGAAATCGGACTGTACCTACAGCCAAATGTAAGCCTGCTTTATCCTCCACTATAATCTCTGATGCATGTTTGGGTTCATCGTCCTGTTGTAACTCTCAAGTCATGTTTAAGTTTTTGATGGTTTATGCTGAAGAATTCTGAGGTAGTCCTCCTCAGGTAGTCATTATTCTATCCACTTTGTGCAGTGAACTACAGTAGTTCCACTGGCAACAAAACAGCCTCAGAGGATGATGATCCTACCACCACCACCAGCTGGGACAGTGTTCCTCTGTACATGGTGGTCACTGTGGCCAAACAACTCAATCTTTGTCTCATCTGACCATACAGCTATTCTCCAGAAGGCTTTTTCTCTGTCCATGTGGTCAGCTTCAAACTTTAGTTAAGCTTGAAGGTGTCAATTTTGGATCAGGGGCTATTTCTTGGATAGCAGCCTCTTAGTCCATGGTGATCTGAACTGTAGACAGTGATCCACCAGCTTCCAGTTCATGGCAGGGCTGTGCCATGGTGGTTCCCAGGGTACTCCTGACCATCCAATCCAATTTCCTTTCAGCTGAGGGTGACAGTTTAGGTTTTCTTGAAGTAAAGTGGCTTGGCAAAGTGACTACACCTTACAATAACTTGGATACAATTGTTTGAACTGATCTTGGAATTTGCAGTGGTTTAGAAATGGCTCCAAGAGACATTCTGGAGTTGTGTATATCTGCGATCCTCTTTCTTAGATCTGCACTGAGCTCCTTGGACTTTCAAATTTTACTCTGTATTGGTCAAGTCAATGAGTGCTGTAAACAAACCCTTTTTATGAAGGCACAGAGAAGCTACCAGCAGTAGTCAATCATGATCACTAACAGGAAGTTAAGAGACCTCGGCCTTGGCAAGATAAGAGACATTTAGGAAGTTTCAGCACCTCTGAATTAATACACAAAGTGAGCGTGTGCAAATTTTTGGCCCTGTATTTATAATTTTGACCCTGTGTTGATTTCAGAAAATCCAAAGAAAATTAAAACTTGTGCACCAAATTCTAGTGTTTTTTTTTAATTAAAGATGTATGCTGTACAGTCATTCTGCCACAGAAAAAGAACAGTTCAAAGAAATTGCTGAAAGCCCAAATATTGCCATGACATTCATATCCAAGATGACACTTTATGTAAACTTCTGCCCACAAATATATATATATATATATATATATATATATATATATATATATATATATAATTTTTTATTTTTCAGGGGATCTAGATGACTCTGTCTTCTTGTTGTTTTTATAATAAACACACTCTTCCAGCAATTTTTATATTACACCTTTCTGTGTGTGGTGTAGTAGTTAGCACTGTTGCCTCACAGCAGCAAGAACGTTCTGGGTTCAAGCCCAGCGGCTGACAGGGGCCTTTCTTTGTGGAGTTTGCATGTTCTGTCTGTGTGGGTTTCTGCCAGGTGCTGTGATTTCCCCCGCAGTCTGAAATTGTTTCCATGAAAAATTTAAATTTCTCAAATTTCTTATTATGAAAAGACACCTCACCTTGTTAACATGTCTACCAAATTTCAAATCCGTATCATGAATAGTTTTGGATATATTCTCTGGAAATGAACATTGCTCTTAGAAACTAAGTCAAAATCTATTTTTAATGTTAAAAATTGAATTTTTTTTTCAAAAATCCAAAATAGTAAAAGGTACCAGTTCACATGTTGCTTGATATGTGTACAAAGTTTCATGAAGATATCTTCAGTAGTTTTAAAGATATGGCCCAGAAACGAAAATGTGACTGGACGGACGGCCAGCCGGTTGGATGGGACACGTTTCTGTATCCCCCACCCAATCTTGGGTGGGGGATAATAAGCAGGCATACAAGTCCAAAACATTAGGTAGAATCAAAATCAGAAGACCAGCACAGGTCATGAGATGTTCAGACAGGGTATTAGAGGCAGAGACAAAAGGCAATATCCAGAATCCAAACGTTCGTCAAAAACCAGAGTAATAACCAATGGTGAGTTTAAACCCTTTTTAGGGGTGCTCAAGCACCCCAAAATTTAATCTTAGAACCCCTAAAATTAACAATAGTAATAGTAGTAATAATAATGCATTTTATTATTTTTCTGAAATTGTCTTTTCACCATATATTTTGCCAACTTGTCTACTGGAGATGGTACAGGTTCAAACTCAAACAGGTTTAAATGTGCATTGTTCTTGATGTCATGACATCACAGTGCATTCCCATTGGATACTTCGACTCGTGTTGAATAAATATGACTCGTGTTGCTCGTGGCAGAAAGTAGACGAAGAGATCATTTCATGTCACAAATCAGTGGTGCAGATTTAAAATACAGGTTACCTGAAACGTTAGCAAGCAAAAGTGCAGAATGTTCTGTTAATGCGGAGTTGTTGTTGTGACTTAAAAAGTGTCTGCGTATATATATTTGTTCTCTAAATAATGTCAAAAACGTTAGCTGATGTAGGCTAGTGAGAGAGAGAGAGAGAGAAAGTGCAAAAAAGAACCAGGTAAGTGTGGACACATCATCAAGGTCATAGCGGAGCTTTTGCGTGGGCCGAGCGAAGCTCCATACTTAAGAAAATATGGTAACCCATTGAGTTGATTTTTCATGGGGACACAGGGATCCCAGCCATGTACATCCGTCCGTCCATTCCCCTCGCAATTCTGATTGGCTGTTTGATTTTGGTGGGAACTAGAAGCGCTAGCGCGCCTACATAACTTATTTTTGTCTACAGATAATTGCATATTTATCGGGTTTTTCCACCAAGAACAACTCAAACAGTGCAACAAAATAATAATCATTTTACAAACTTTAATACAAACTTTAAAAAGATGTCAGAACAGGGAGAGAAAGATGAAGTCAAAACCGGGAAGAGAAAGAGAGTTTTGACAGAGGAAGAAAAGGAAAGAAGACGTGAAAGAGCTAGAGAAAGGCGAAGAAATCTTTCACAAAAAAGTGACAAGCTGAAAGAGAAAACGTGTAAAAATGAATGAATAGAAATGATGAGTTGTAGGAATTTAAATCTAAATAGTGATGTTGATTTTGATATCACTGCAAAATCCTTCGGGATCTGACAAGTTGACCTGAATCCAGTCAGTGTTTTTATGAATCGTGTATCTTTTGTTTTCAAAACATTTTGCTATAAATCCCTAAAGCACACTGTAGTTTATAGTAATAAAAATAATATTATACATGTGAGTTTGGAGAAATTTATCTTCTCGTGATAAAATTGAAATTGAAACACATCAAAGTACATCATCTGTTGCATGTTTGTTTTCATTTGAATGAAAGCTCCGCTATTAGGTAGTACCTAATTTTATATTAGTTATAATGCCATGGTGGCTTCTATTTTGCCCACATTCATTGTGGTGGACTCCACAATGAGTTCACATCACTAAGCAGTGTGTAATACTGTTATCAAATGTGGATTCTCTCCAACTCCCTCTTATATTAACTTATGTCACAAGTACCCTTTATTTGCCTTATTTATCATCAGATTATTTATTATTTTCTAGTTTAATACTTTAATAATTTTATGTCATATTTAAATAGTTTAATACTAGTTTAAACTAGTTTTCTAGTTTGTGTGTGATTATCAGTGCAAAGAGGGAACAAAGAGTATTGAGAGAGAGAGAGAGAGAGAGAGAGAGAGAGAGGAAAGAGATATTGTATTCCACATAATTTAAAAATGTGTCAGCCCTGTGATGACCTGGTGACTTGTCCAGGGTGTACCCCGCCTTTCGCCCGTAGTCAGCTGGGATAGGCTCCAGCTTGCCTGCGACCCTGTAGAAGGATAAAGCGGCTAGAGATAATGAGATGAGATGAGATCATTTAAAAATGAAACTGACATATTAAAATGTGTTTAAAATTTATTGGATGTTTTTATTTTTGAGGGGTGACTGAATTTTAATATTCTCTCACTTCATGCTCATGCATTCATTGTGGAACTGATAAAGCAGACCATTATGAAGTTTTGATGTTGCATTTGTATGATTAAACATCAGGCCCTGGTGCATAAACAAAGAAGAAAAACACCTCAAAAAGTATTAATATTCATTTTATTTTTCATGAAATCCTGCAATCATGCATATAATTATAAGAAATTTTCATGCATTGTAACTCAATTGTTGCATTGTAACTCAATCCACTCTGGGACCCGTTCTCAAAAGATTGCGTTTTGGGGCACCCACAACACCGGTGCCGTGTGGACGCCAGGCCTAAACAATAAACAATTGTATCGGATTCACCTGAATCCGTTGCCGTGTGGACAGGGCCTTATTCTGTACAGGATCGCAGGCAAGCCGGAGCCTATCCCAGCTGACTATGGGTGAGAGGTGGGGTACACCCTAGACAAGTCACCAGGTCATTGCAGGGCTGACACACAGAGACAAACAACCATTCACACTCACATTCACACCTATGGTCAATTTATAGCCACCAATTAGCCTAACCTGCATGACTTTGGACTGTGGGGGAAACCAGAGCACCCAGAGGAAACCCATGCGGACATGGGGAGAACATGCAAACTCCACACCGAAAGGCCCTTGTCAGCCACTGGGCTCAAACCCAGGACCTTCTTGCTGTGAGGTGACAGTGATCACCACTACACCACTGTGTAGAGGCACTAAAGAGAAAACAAATTAATCAAATCTGAAAATAAAGTATGGAATTAAAAAAGAAAAGAAAATGTAATCATACCATACAGCATCATGTATAGTTTTAGTAATAAATTAATGTAAATTTTTAAAAATATATTTTATGGAAACAAGTTTTTTTTTTCATATATGTACAGTATGTCACTGGTATTCTGGCAAAGAAAATAGCTCTTTCTTCAAGCATTACATTTTTTTTGGTAAACATGGTGTCAGGATGCAGGCACTTATGAATGTATGTGCAGGGGAGAGTGTGGAACGCAGACTGGCAAATAAATTCAAAACGCTAGATGAAATCGAAGTCGAGGGACAGGCAGGGGTAGATCGATCGGCAGACAGAGTAATAAGGGCTGCACTAAAGAGTAATGAGAACAAGACAATAACGAGTGTCGAGAACACTATAAGGCAGGCAGAATAACAAGGCTTGGTATGACAGGTAAGACACTGAAGGATACTTTGCATTGAGTGAGTGTGGGAGAGGTGTTTATATAGCGTGGGCTGATTAACCAAGAAATGAGTGACAGGTGTAATTAATAGACAGGTGATAGAGGACGCTGTGGTTCTTGGGTGTTGTAGTTCAGATCGGCCATGTTTTTAGTCTGACTGGAAGTGGCGCTCTCCATCACGTTACTGACACATGGCAAACAAACAAATATTTACAGTATAATGTTCATTAAAGATCATGGTTCATTTTAGCATGCATATCACAAACAAAAAAAGGACAAAAATTAAATAATCATTTTTCATTGCAAACTAGTGTAGTGCAAAATCTGTAAAACAGCTTATATCATATTTAAAACCAATATTCTATAAAAGGAATATCACAGAAAATTTTAAAGCAGAAATTTCTCAAAATAAAATTGTAATGACCAATCACAATACATCTCTTAAAGTCTACAAAACATGTACAAGCAAAATAGAAATGTCACTGGTGTTACACCATTGACGTCATTTATCAAAATGGAGGCTTATTTCAAAATGGCTGACCCATGAGAGAAATGCTATCTGCCAAATCAGGAATTATATATATTTATGCAATTTTTACAACATACAGTACAGAATGTATCTACTTACCATGCAGGGTTATGAATCACCACTGCTCACATTTAATTTTTGACACAAGAAATATTTCAGATTAATATGCTCTGATACATTAATAAATGCACTTAAGTGTTCTTAATGCACTTAACACCAAAGACAAAATATTTTGACAATAAAAATAATGATTATGATTTAAGTTATTGAAATAAATATTGATAATTCATTTAACTTATCCATTATACATAAAAAAGATAACTCCAAACTATTTCATGTCTTTAGCCCGATTTGAATGCGTTTAGTTTTAAATGGGGAGGTGGAGTGATGCAATTTTACCACAGTATGTCTGTAATATTTATGGGCAATTTGCATGGGATAAGAAATCTTGGTAGCTACTCGATTTACACACTGCTGTCACACCAAAAATCATGTGTAATATGTAACTTCCACTGATCATAATGAGAAAACAACTGCCAACCAGAGGGAAGAGAACACGCAACTGGACAAGGGCTCAGACTTCGTACCTAATTTCAGTTTGGGGAGAAGATCACTTTTAAAAACAGTTTGAATGAATATATAACCATTCTGTCTGCGTAGGTGTATTTCAGGAGGTTTTATGTGCAACATCACTCTGTCAAGGTGGTGTTTGGAAGCTAGACAAAATGCCATGAGCACACTGACTATCTGAAAAAGAAATACAAAGAGTGCATTAAACTTAACTGAAGAAGTGGCATGGACCCTATACACTGCTCATAAATGCCTCCTTGAATACCTCCATACTCGAGAAAACCCGCAAAAACTCCTTTTCCACAGGATGTGACAGAATATTTACAAACATGTCTTTTCACATGGGGTTACGATAATCTGAGGTCATTTCTATGGTTTATTTTAGGGAAGGCAAAAGGCACTGGAGTACTGACTAACACAGGAGTGTGCAGCCGATAAAAAGTACTTTTTCAGACGGGACAAAAATCATTGAAAAATAATTACATTACTTCCCTTCCCATGCAAAATTAGTCCAATCAAAATACGGCTTTTAACAATACAGTAATAAAAGTTGAATCTGCTTGCAGGACAGTCTATTTCATAATTTTAAAAACACAATGATATACAAATACTGTATGTTTTTCAAATATTAAAAAAACTTTTGCAAATGTGATATTTGTTGATTATATTTGAAAAATATTTGTTGTTCAAGCAGATATTTACAGCAGTTATATTAAGTTCTCATTCTCATTATCTCTAGCCGCTTTATCCTGTTCTACAGGGTCGCAGGCAAGCTGGAGCCTATCCCAGCTGACTACGGGCGAAAGGCGGGGTACACCCTGGACAAGTCGCCAGGTCATCACAGGGCTGACACATAGACACAGACAACCATTCACACTCACATTCACACCTACGGTCAATTTAGAGTCACCAGTTAACCTAACCTGCATGTCTTTGGACTGTGGGGGAAACCGGAGCACCCGGAGGAAACCCACGTGGACACGGGGAGAACATGCAAACTCCACACAGAAAGGCCCTCGCCGGCCCCGGGGCTCGAACCCAGGACCTTCTCGCTGTGAGGCGACAGTGCTAACCACTACACCACCGTGCCGCCCACTTATATTAAGTTTCCCTTAAAAAATTATATATATCAGAAAAAGTTGGGGACAGCATTTTGTAAATAATCTTTGACCTGTACTGCACTCCAAACAATACAACAGCACATTGTCTGATGTTTTACTTTATTATTATTATTTTTTTTTTTAAGAATAAACACATTTTAATTTTTGCAACACCTTTCAAAAAAAGTTGGGATGGTAAAGCATTTACCGTTTTGGAATGTTGCCATTCCTTCTCACAGCACTTAAAAGATGTTTAGAGACTGAAGACACCAGGTGATGAAGTGTTTAAGGTGTTGTTTTATCCTATTCATCCTGCAAACAGGTGTTTATGTGTGCAAAATTACGGGGTCGTCGTTGTATTTTTCATTTCAAAATTCGCCACACATTCTCTGTTGGTGACAGAGGGGACAGGCACCATCTTCTTCTCCAGCCATGCCTTTTTAATGTGTGTAGAATGTGGTTTTGCATTGTCTTGTTGAATTACCGTATGCATGGGTATCCTTGGAAAAGTTGTTGTCTTGAAGGCAGCATATCTTCTTCTTCTGGCTGCTCCTGATTAGTGGTCGCCACAGCAGATCTTTCATCTCCATTGCTCCCTGTCTTCTGCATCCTTCTCAACCACACCTGCCACTTTCATGTCCTCTCTCACCACATCCATGTATCTCCTCTTTGTCCTCCCTTGTTTTCGTGTGCCTGGCAGCTCCATCCTCAACATTCTCCTTCCAACAGGCTCTGCATCTCTTCTCAGGATGTGCCCATACCATCTCAGTCTCATCTCTCTTAGCTTAACTCTCAAGCTCTCCACATGTGCTGTCCCTCTGATGTGCTCGTTCCTTATCTTGTCCAACCTTGTCACTCCCATCGCAAACCTTAACATTTTCAACTCCATCACCTCCAACTGGTGTATGCTGACCTGAAGAAAGCCATCCTGCAGTGGGTCGGCCACTCCCCGGAACAACATCGCCAGTACTTCTGGACGCTGGCATTGGAGGAGGTTGGCCGGCCGTTTGCATTCAGCCAGCAACTCCGGGACACCTGCCGGCGGTGGCTGAGGGCGGAAGATCACGATGCCGATGAGATCATCAATCTGGTGGCACTGGAACAGTTCATCTCTCGACTTCTGGAAGGAACGGCGGAATGGGTCCAGTGTCATCACCCGGCGTTGCTAGAACGAGACATCGAGTTGGCGGAGGACCATCTGGAGGTGGCAAGCAGACGAGGCATCTCTCCTCGCTTCTCCTCTCTCTCTCCTTTTTCCTCCTCTGTCTCTCTTTCCCCTCCCCACCCCATTCCCCCACCATGGAGGTGGCGGCCGGCTCCTCCCCAGCCAGCCCGTCGCACTCGTGGCATTTTCCCATCTCCCTCTTCCGTGTCTGTGTTGTCTCCTCCTCAGGTGAGTGACTCTCATAACGCTGGTGCAGAGGGAAAGCCTGGGCAGGTGTGCTGGCACGGGGGGGGGGAGTCAGAGCATCTCCAGAGTCAGAGCTCTGCAAGGGAGGTGAGAGCTGTGATCCGGATTCCCCACGTGCCAGAGACTGCTCCTGATCGGGCCGGAATGTATCACGTTCCAGTGTCCCGAGAAAAAAAACAGCCTTTTCTACACTATTTGGGTTACACCAATTTGCCATGCTTCCTTTTGGGTTGCTTGGGGCTCCTGCTACATTCCAGAGGCTCATGGACAGGATCCTCCGCCCTCACGCTGCCTACGCCTACACCGCCGCCTACCTCAATAATATCATTATCTATAGCCATGACCGGCAGTGGCACCTGGAACATCTGAGGGCTGTTCTAAAGTCGCTGAGGCGTACAGGCCTCACAGCTAACCTGAAAAAGTGTGCAATTGGGCGGATGGAAGTACCGTATGGTATCTGGGGCTCCACTTGGGCCATGAGCAGGTGTGTCCCCAAATTAACAAGACTGCAGCGATTGTGGCCTGCCTGAGGCCCAAGACCAAAAAGAGGGTGAGACAGTTCCTGGGGCTGGCTGGCTATTATCGTAGGTTTATACCTAATTATTTGGATGTCACCAGCCCATTAACTGATCTCACTAAAAATGGGGCTCCAGATCCAGTCCAGTGGATGGAGCAGCACCAACAGGCATTCTCTAAGGTAAAAGCTACACTGTGTGGGGGGCCACTTTTGCACTCCCCTGACTTCTCTCTCCCCTTTATTTTGCAGACTGACGCATTGGAGAGAGGGCTGGGGGCCATTTTGTCCCAGGAGGTGGAGGGTGAGGAACACCCCATGCTGTACATCAGCCGTAAACTCTCGATGCATGAAAGCAAGTATAGCACCATCAAAAAGGAGTGCCTTGCCATCAAGTGGGCAGTCCTTACCCTCCGATACTACCTGCTGGGGTGCCCTTTCACTCTCTGTTTGGACCACGCGCCCCTCCAGTGGCTCCACTGCATGAAGGATGCCAATGCGCGGATCACCCGTTGGTATCTCACCCTCCAGCTGTTGGAGTGTGAGGTGGTTCACAGGCCAGGGGCGCAGATGGTGGTGGCAGGCTTTCTGTCCCATGGGGGGGGGGGGGGGGGGGGGGGGGGGGGGAGTCTGCTTCAGGCCAGATGGCTCCCTGGCCTGAGTCAGGCGGTGGGGGTATGTGGCAACAGGGGCGTGGCCAAGTGGCAGTTTATGAATGGAGGGCAGGGTCGGGGAAGGGAAGTGGCTAAGTCATTACACCTGGTGTCAATTAATGTGTGTGTGTGTGTGTGTGTGTGTGTGTGTGTGTGTGTGTGTGTGTGTTTGTTGCAGGGATGGAGCATAAAAGGAAGGGGAGAGCAGAGAAGAGTCTCTCCTGACCAGAACACATGTGTGTGTTGCATGTGTGAGTGAGAAAAGCTAAAAAGCTAAAGAAAATAAGCAAAAATAAAGTGTCTGTGTGAACAACAACTCTCGCCTGCCGTGGTTCTGTGCTCCACCCACATCAGGATCCATTACAGACATAAACAAACATAACAGAAACAGAACAAACAAACAAACAAAACAGTAACCGAACAAAAAAACGTGTTTACACATCAGGCAAGCCATCAAGACACTCACATCACTACAAACTGAATCAGTCTTACAAATACAGCCACTAGACAGAGCAGGAGACATCATACATCATACCACAAACAATGCCAGAGACAACAACACCTTATAGACAGGATAAAAGATGTCACTCACTATCATACACTCTGGCAACAAACAACATTTGATTGGAAATAGGGGAACGCCAGTGTCTATGGTCAAAGTATTATGTAGTTAATGACGTTCACATATTTGATTGTTCAAAAGCCAATCCTTCAGGTGGTAACTAAATGTACTAGAAGAGGTGCAGTTTCTTATGTCAGTTGGTAATGTATTAGATGCGCTCACAGAAAAGCACAGTCAACTAAACGCACTGTACTTATGAGGGATTACACAGTCGCCTCTTAGGGCAGACCTTGTAGCTTTACTGTTAGAATCTTTCTCTTTTATAAAGGCACAAAGTGGTGGTGGTGCCTTACCATTTATGATTTTAAAAATTAAGCAGGCATCAGTGTGTTTAATTAAGTTGTCCCAGCGAAGGATGTTATATTTATGAAGTATATTACAGTGATGATAGAACTTGGGCTTTCTATCTAGCACCTTGAGAGCTTGCTTATACAGTGATAGGATAGGCTTCAATGTTGTGCTTGTGGCCTGGATCCAACTTGTCATACAGTAGGTTAAATGAGGCATGATTATTGCATTCATAAAAATCTTTGCAACATGTGTTGTCACACAGTTTCTAATATATCTAAAATTTGACAAATTGTACCTAGTTGTCTGCATTACCTTTTTTACTTGGGCTTTCAAAGATAAGTTTGAATCTAGGATAATACCTAGATATTTAAAGGTCCCATGGCATGGTGGTTTGTTGATGCTTTAAACGGGCTCATGGAGGTTTCCGGATGTTATATCCGCAGCCTTTCTCGAAATGAACCCTCAGCACGTAGATATAGCCTCCTGGGAAAAAGCCCCATTTCAGCGCTTTTCCCAGTGCGTCGTTTTGCTAATGAGAAGCATGGAGGCGGGGAAGGGTAGAGGGTGGGGGCGGGTCTTATCATTAATATTCATGACATGTAAACGTGTTACCTCTGATTGGCTAACAGCACTGTGACGCTACCTCCAGTGGGTCAGAACAAGCAGATGTGGGTGTCTTACTATGGCGAGAGAGAAGGAACAAACCGCGAAGGGAAAAATACCGCGTGCTGATGTCATTAAGGTGCGACGCGAGGAAGTAAAATAAATTCAACAAATGTTTGGGTCTTTACTGAACAAACAAACAAATAAAATGAATGAGTGACTTAAAAAAAGAATGTGGGTGTCTTTGTAAAAACTGTTTTGATTGGCTATTATAACAGAGCATGCTGCATGCTTTTTAGTTTTGTAGCGCAGAGTACCTGGCTAACTGCAGGAAGCGGTTAGCTGCACAGCTAGTAGCTATTGCAAGGCTAACGTGGCACCGATTTTAAAACACGGCAAAACATAAGCTCATAAGTTACAGTCAATTTCCAGACTAAACTCAGTTTAACAGAGCATGCTGCATGCTTTTTGGTTTTGTAGCGCAGAGTACCTGGCTAACTGCAGGAAGCGGTTAGCTGCACAGCTAATGTAGCCATTGCAAGGCTAACGTGGCACCAATTTTAAAACACGGCAAAACGACTTAACAGTTATACACTTACTTGTTTGGTGTTTGTGGCTGATGCGGCAGGGATGCTTGGTACGGACCCAGGCTTCAGTGACAGTTGATGTGCAAAACCTGCCCTGTACTATCCCAAGTTGTGGAAACATTCATCAGGAAAATGCTTCCGACAAACATACACCGTCTTAGGTAGACTCGACGGCGTATTATTGAAGTAAATAAAATTAAGCCACTGCGTCTTCAGGGGCTCTCCCGTCGGCAGTAAAAACAGACTCTTTTCTGTGTTGTCACATCCATGTACAGCGCAATTTCCATGTTTTGCTCGCTTAGGTGATGCCATGTTGTTGTGTCCTCCCTCTATGGTCTCCTCACTACAACTGGGCGGGCAATGCATACAGTGGGTGGGAATCCAGAGGGGGGGCGTGGAGATCATCTCCCTTGCTGACGTAGTAAAGGGAAGAGTTTATCAACGCGCCGTTTTGACGCGCCATTCTCAAATGTTGGGCATAGTTTGGTTTACACATTATGAAATTTCTAGCCACTGGGGTGACTTAAGAAGGTCAGAGGAACTCATTTTAACGTTAAAAAACCTCAGAAAGTGAAAATTTCATGCCATGGGACCTTTAAAATGAGAGACTGTTTTTCTCATCTTTTGATTTAGAGTTTTTGAGAGTTAGTGGTGTTAACTTTTGATTCAGAGACCTCTGTCAAAAAAAAAAAAAATACTGGTTGTGAGTCATCACTAGTCATTAAGGGAACAGGGTAGTCCTTTAGAGAATTACTTGTAATCATCTTTACAGAATTTACGGAATGCGTGTTAAAGAGTGTCACTATTTCTACTACTCCTGTACACAGAGTACTGTTATCATTAATCTCTAGTTGCTTTTTAGTGTTACTGTTATATTTTCCTGTTAATTTCTGAAGACAATTCCAGATTTGTTTATGATTTCCCTTAGCATCATGCATAAGATTTATGAAGAAGTCAGATTTAGCTGTTCTGATACTCTTAGTTACCCTATTTCTTAAGGAAGTAAATATGTGTTTGTCAGTCAGTAATTTGGACTTGAGATAAGTCCACAGGGCACTATCTCTCCTTCATTAATTTCCTAATGTCACTGTTAATCCAGGGGAGGGTATATCTCTTGTTACCTTTAGTTTTACTTTTTCTAAGGAATTGATTTGTTATGTTTTGAATTGTTGACATGACAGCATGTGTGTCAGTATCCACATCTGAACCAGTTATTACTTGGTCCTAGCTAATATTTTTATTCCTCCAGATTCCTTGAATTGTTTAATGATGTTATGCAATGTAGAGGGTGAATTACCAAAACCCCTTTGTATCTTTCTTTGAGAAAAACTGTTTTGGAGCATTTCAATAATTTTTTCATGCATTTGTTGATAAACTGGAGATCCTCAGCCCATCTTTGCTCCTTAAAGACTAGGCCTTTCCTGGATACTGATTTTGTACCAAATCATGATGACAATCATCTGTTGTCATCACCTGTTTCAATTCACATCAGTATTTAATTGTTTTACCTCATTACTAGCCCTAAATTGCCCCATCCCAAATTTTTTTGGAATGTATTACAGTCCTCAAATGCAGGAATGGATGTATATTAACAAATTAAATGGCAGCACTGACCAGACAAAACATGAAATATCTTGGGTTCAGACTGTCTGCAATGAAATACAAGTCAAAGTAAATTTAGAAATCACTGCTTTTTTTTTCCTTTTCCATGCTGTCCAGCATTTTTTGATTCAGGGTTGTAATATCATGTTGTACGTTTAAAATGCCCCCCCCCCCCCCCATCAGAACCCCTTAAGGGGGGAAAAAAAGAAAAAAAAACACCCATTCAGCTTCATAAAAATTTGCCAAGAGGAGCCAGAGTCAGCTGTAATTAAATGAACAATCATTAACTAAATTAATGACAAATATCCTCTCCATCCTGAGTTAATCTCCAAATCTGCTTTTTTCCCGCAAGAATACCCCCCCACACACAGTGTTGAATACCCCCCTACACAATGTCAGTGCTCCGAGATATTTTTTAATCCTTCTGGCACTCTGAGTAAAATGAAAAATCACTTTATGCTTTTCTTAAGGCAGCAATGGTACATTGTGCTGTTACTGATGCAACGAATGTGCAATACATTTCTAGTAAAGTGGTTTTTGCCTGTTTGTGCACCAGTTTTATTTGTGGTGCTGGTGAACTGTCTTCTTATCATATCCAAATATGATAAGAAGACAGTTCACCAGCACCACAAATCCACCACAAAACCAGCACCATCGGCTTTATTGCATATAAAATTGTTCTGTGAAAACTGCCCTAAGCTAATATTTCCAAACTCCATTATTTATCCATCAAAAATCCCTAGCTTTAAATTACACCCAGTATTAATTTAGGTCATATAGTATATTCTATTCTTCTGTTAGATCATTTCCTATACTTGTCTTTATTTCTTGAGCCCTTTCAATGAACCCAGAGGCACAGTACCCTTTTACATATATAGCAAGTGAACCATCAAGGTATTCAGTGAATTGCTCCAAAAATCTCTTCCCGCACACCATTGGCTCTGGCAGTTATTGAATGCACAATTGCTTTTCAGTTCTTTGAATACACTCAGAAGCAAAGAAAAAGACAAGCTCTGCTTAATTAAAATGCCAGATAATATTTGTTCTTACTTTAGTGGTTGATTGCAGCAGTCCTTCTTGATGTTGAGTTTTATAAAGAAGAATAAAGAGTTAGTAAATTTAGGACACACCATTAAATAAATAAATGAAAATAAAATGGTACCAAACTGCTGGCTATAAAAGCAAGTGGGCAAGCAATTTTATTTATTTATTTATTTATTTATTTATTTATTTTTCTGGTTTAACTTATATCACTGAAGAAACTCTAAGCTTCCAAATTCAGGAATAACAGTTCTTCAAAAGCCATGAAAGCTGTAACCCTCTGAGATCAGTGGATTCATTACTGCTAATGGGTTGAACAGAAGACAACAAAAGGCATAAATTGACAATTTAGCTAGTTTATTTGAGCTTCTGGTCACCTCTTTTCATGTCTCTCTGTCTCTGGCCCTGTCCACACGGCAACGGATTCAGGTGACTCCGATACAATTGCTTATCGTTTAGGCCTGGCGTCCACACGGCACCGGCGTTTTGGGTGCCCAAAACGCAATCTTTTTGAGAACGGGTTCCAGAGTGGAAAGATCTGGCAATGTTGCTGTTGTGAAGTCGTCTGGATGAGTAGAACGGATTTGTTTACGATGACGTCACAACCACATGACTGTGAGTGCTTCACGCCGGGTAGAAGTGTAACGAACTCGATGCGAGTTGTCAACAAATCCTATAACTTGGTTCATGAAATGCGCTTACAAAATATTTTCACTGTGAATATTTATTGTGTAATGGTGCAAAGTGAGAGAGAGAGAGAGAGAGAGAGAGAGAGAGAGAGACTCTGCCCTTAGGGCAGAGTCAATCCCGCCAGCAAAAATAGGGAAAAAAAGGAGCAATCTCACCTCTTCAGATGTTGGTTTAAGTCCTACAATACATTCCTCAAAAAGGGCGTAGAAGAGCAAATTAATCCATCAACGTGTAGCATTCAATTTATTCCTCAATACTGTTAAAGTTTATACATTAATGAGGCTTCTCATCTCCCAAATGTGCAAAAATTGAACAGGGCATATAAGGTAGTCATCAGAATATCTGTATTTCTGCAGCTACAGAGGCAGCAAAATATATTATGGACAGTAGAGCTGTACAAATGAATTTTTTTTTTCATTTACTGGCTTTTTTCTGTTTAAATCACACATACCCCAGATTGATCTCATCTCATCTCATTATCTCTAGCCGCTTTATCCTTCTACAGGGTCGCAGGCAAGCTGGAGCCTATCCCAGCTGACTACGGGCGAAAGGCAGGGTACACCCTGGACAAGTCGCCAGGTCATCACAGGGCTGACACATAGACACAGACAACCATCCACACTCACATTCACACCTACGGTCAATTTAGAATCACCAGTTAACCTAACCTGCATGTCTTTGGACTGTGGGGGAAACCGGAGCACCCGGAGGAAACCCACGCGGACACGGGGAGAACATGCAAACTCCGCACAGAAAGGCCCTCGCCGGCCCCGGGGCTCGAACCCAGGACCTTCTTGCTGTGAGGCGACAGCGCTAACCACTACACCACCGTGCCGCCCCCCCCAGATTGATAAATTCAAATAATCACTTTTCAGAACACCTTAACCAAATTCAGACAGTGCTTCAACAGTTGAGGCACCCATGGCATTCCAAATTATTCATATATTCTTTAACAATATGGGCAAAGTTGAGATCTTTTAATTTATGATGCTTGTAGAAAGAGCTGTGCCAAAATCCTGGACACATGCAGGAAACTGATAAAGTTTTTTTGGGGGGGGCAAATGTCCTTCATGCTGCCTGAGTAGGGTTTAGTAATCCTTCTGTTGTCTCAGCACTCCCCTATTAGTCTCCCATGACTCCAGAACTCCCCAGAACTCCCCACAACAATCAGCAGCTGCTCAGAAAATGATAACAATATATCCAGACTCTACCCTTACATCAGCCTATTGGCAGAATTGACAGCAATTATCATGGCTATAGAGAACCAGTGCTACATTTTATTTTACTCAGACTAGCCCCCAAAAGCTGTGCAAACCTTTGCTGCCATGGAACAGGATTAGGATGAAGGAGTCAATCTGTGACCCATCAGTTTAAGTGGTCCCAATGAATATCCAGAACCAATAAATCAAGGACAATCCTTAAGGGTTAATTATTGTATATGCAACAACCCAATGTACCATGACATTTCCATTTCTTGTTGAGAGACTGCTGTATATGTTTTTTACTGCTGCTGCTTCCAGAGCTGTTTTTGTTTCATTGTTTTAAATGTTTTGGCAATCCAGCCACTGGGGGTGCATAAGCGTACTCTTGGTGCTGGTCCCAAGCCCGGATAAATGGAGAGGGTTGTGTCAGGAAGGGCATCCGGCGTAAAACTGTGCCAACTCTAACATGCAGATTGAAAAGAGAAATACCATACTGGATTGGTTGGGGCCCAGGTTAACAATGGCCGCCTCTGGTACTGTTGGTCAACAGGGTGCCAGTGGTTGCTACTGTTGCACCAAAATGGAGAAGGAGAAAGAGAGGGGGGAGGCATGTTAGGAGAGAGCGTGAAAAATGGAAGGGAAGGAGCTTAGAATTGAGGATAGGAACACTGAATGTGGGAACATTGACTGACAGAGTGAGAGAGTTAGCAGGTATGATGGAAAGGAGGAAGTTGGACATTTTGTGTATGCAGGAGAAGAGGTGGAAAGGAAGTGAGACCAAGAACATTGGAGGTGGATGCAAGTTGTTTTATTATGGAGTCGATGGAAAGAGAAATGGTGTTGGTATTGTTTTGAGGGGAGAGTTGGTCAACAGTGTGATTGATGTGAAGAGGGTGTCAGAGTGGTAGGCATGAAGTTGGAGATTCAAGGAGTGGTAATCAATATTGTGTGTGCATATGCCCCACAGGTTGGATGTGAGAATTAAGAGAGAGTCTTTCTGGGAAAAGATGGATGAAGTGGTAGAAAGTATACTGAGGGAGGCGCATGTGCTGATAGGAGCAGATTTCAACAGACATGTTAGTGAGGGAAACAGAGAAGATGAGGATGTGATGAGCAGATATGGTGTAAGAGAGAGAAATGTGGAAGGGCAAATGGGAGTTGATTTTTCAAAGAGGATGAATTTGGCAATAGTCGGTACATACTTTGAGAAGAAAGAGCAGGAAAGGTGATGTTTAAGAGTGAAGGAAGATCTACACAGGTGGACTACATACTCTGCAGAATGGGTAACCTGAAGGAGATTGGAGACTGTAAAATGATGACAGGGGAGAGTGTAGCCAGACAACATTGAGTGGTCATGTGCAGGATGAACTTGAAAGTGAAAAAGAGGAAGCATGAAATTGTGGAGCTGAAGATTAAATGTGGAAACTAAAAGAAGTTGAACATCAGAAGGAGTTTAGGGAAGAAATGAGATGAGCATTGAGTGGTAATGGAAGTCTGCCAGAAGACTGGGATACTACTGCTATACTACAGTAGTAAGAGAGGCAGCAAGGAAGGTGCTAGGGTGGTCATCGGGAAGGAGGAAGGAAGACAAGGAGACATGGTGGTGGAACAAAGAAGTGCAGGAAATTATAAAAGAGAAGAAGTTATCAGAGAAGAATTGGGATGATCAGAGAGATGAGGAGAGCAGGCGGTTATACAGAGAGACGAGACAGAAGGCAAATAGAGTGGTAGTGAAGGCGAAAGCAGCTGCATACCAGGAGTTGTACAAAAGACTGGAGACCAAAGAAGGAGAGAAAGACCTGGACAGACTAGCTAGGCAGAGAAACAAGGAAGTGAGGGGTGTACAGCAGATAAGAGTGATGAAAGATGTAAATGGAAATGTGCTGACAAACAAAGAGAGTGTATTAAGAAGGTGGAAAGAGTACTTTGAGGATTTATTAAATGAGGAGAATCCAAGAGAGAAAAGGTCAGATTCATTGGAGACAGCAAATCAGGAAGCAGAGTTGGTTAGTAAGGATGAGGTAAGGGCAGCCATGAAAAGAATGAAGACTGGGAAAGCAGTCGGACCAGATGGTATCTCGATTGAGGCTTGGAGATGTTTGGGTGAGACGGCTGTGGAGTTCCTAATGAGATTGTTTAATAAGATCTTAGAGAATGAGAAAATGCCGAATGAAAGGAGAGTGTGCAAGTCCCAATATAGAAGATTAGATTAGATTAGATTAGATTAGATTAGATTAGATTAGATTAGATTAGATTAGATTAGATTAGACAGAACTTTATTGATCCCTTTGGAAGGGTTCCGTCAGGGAAATTAAGATTCCAGGAGCATCATTACAGGGGGCGGCACGGTGGTGTAGTGGTTAGCGCTGTCGCCTCACAGCAAGAAGGTCCGGGTTCGAGCCCCGTGGCCGGCGAGGGCCTTCCTGTGTGGAGTTTGCATGTTCTCCCCGTTTCCGCGTGGGTTTCCTCCGGGTGCTCCGGTTTCCCCCACAGTCCAAAGACATGCAGGTTAGGTTAACTGGTGACTCTAAATTGACCGTAGGTGTGAATGTGAGTGTGAATGGTTGTCTGTGTCTATGTGTCAGCCCTGTGATGACCTGGTGACTTGTCCAGGGTGTACCCCGCCTTTCACCCGTAGTCAGCTGGGATAGGCTCCAGCTCGCCTGCGACCCTGTAGAACAGGATAAAGCGGCTAGAGATAATGAGATGAGATCATTAAAGGATAAACAGAGAATAGAAAATAGAGAAAAAAACTTCTAGATAAATTAAATTAAGTATTTACATATACAAATATAAAAATAATAAGATATGGGGAAGAGAGGAAGGGGGGGGAAAGGGGAGGCAGCAAGAGAGATATTGCACTTTATATTGCACATTATATTGCACATTGTCCAGTATTGCTTATTGTGAGGCTAGACTACTGCTCCTTCCTGTCCTCTGTCCTCCTGTTATCCCTCCTCCCCCCCAGAGAGGAGTTGTACAGTCTGATGGCATGAGGGACAAAGGAGTTTTTAAGTCTGTTCGTCCTGCACTTGGGAAGGAGCATTCTGTCACTGAACAGGCTCCTCTGGTTGCTGATGACTGTGTGCAGAGGGTGACTGGCATTGTCCATGATGTTCAATAGTTTGTCCATAGTCCTCTTCTCTGCCACCATCACCAGAGAGTCCAGCTTCATGCCAACCACAGAGCCAGCCCACCTGATCAGTTTATCCAGCCTGGATGTGTCCTTCTTGGATGTGCTGCCCCCCCAGCACACCACGGTGTAAAACAAGACACTGGCGACCACAGACTGATAGAACATCCACAGGAGTTTCCTGCAGATGTTAAAGGACCGCAGCCTCCTAAGGAAGTGTAGCCTGCTCTGTCCCTTCCTGTATAGTTGGTTGGTGTTGCAAGTCCAGTCCAGCTTGCTGTCCAGCCACAGCCCGAGGTACTTGTAGGAATCCACAGCCTCCACCTCGACTCCCTCGATCAGAACTGGTTGTGACCTTGTTCTGGACCTCCCAAAGTCAATGACCAGCTCCTTGGTCTTCAAGGTGTTGAGCTGCAGATGGCTCCTGTTGCACCACACAGCAAAGTCCCTCACCAGGCTCCTATACTCCTCCTCTCTGTCGTCACTGATACACCCAATGATGGCTGTGTCATTGGTGAACTTCTGAATGTGACACAGCTCCAAGTTGTAGCAGAAGTCTGTGGTGTACAGGGTGAAGAGAAGAGGGGCCAGCACCATTCCCTGGGGTGCTCCGGTGCTGCTAATCACAGTGTCAGACGTGATGTCCTTCAGCTTGACGTACTGCGGCCTGTTGGTGAGGTAGCTGGAGATCCAGGTGACCAGGCAGGGGTCAACTTGCACCCTGTTCAGTTTGTCCTGAAGCAAAAGGAGCTGGATGGTGTTGAAGGCACTCAAGAAGTCCAAGAAGAGGATCCTCACTGTGCCATTTCCCTTACCCAGATGTGAGTGGGCTCGGTGAAGCAGGTAGAGGATGGCGTCTTCCACACCAACACCTGCCTGGTACACAAACTGCAGACAGTCCTGGGCATGTTGTACCTGGGGTCTGAGGAGGCTGAGGAAGATGTGAAGTGAGTGCCACCGGTCGGAAGTCGTTCAGCTCGCTGGGCCGATTCTTTTTGGGAACTGGAATGATGCATGATGTCTTCCAGAGGGTGGGCACTCTCCCCAGCTGCAGGCTGAGGTTGAAGATGCGTTGGAGTGGTTCATCCAGTTCAGCAGCGCAGGTCTTCAGTAGTCTGGGACACACCTTGTCCGGGCTTGCTGCTTTCCTGGGGTGAAGCTTCCTCAGTTGACCTGGTCTGCAGTAATGCATGGAGGAGTCTGTGTTGAGGTGGGAGAGGAGGGGCTGCTGTGATGACTGGGAGGAGGTGTGTTGAGGGAAGAAGGAGAGATGGCTGCAGTGAGGGGGAGGGTGGGGGGACTTGGCTGGTTGAACCAGTTGAAGTCATTCAACTCGTTCACCCTCTCCACTGTCCCCTCAACGACTCTGGTCTTTGTATTGTGGCCTGTGATGGTTTTCACACCTTCTCAGACCTCCCTCATGCTGTTCTCCTTCAGCTTCTGCTCCACCTTTCTCCTGTAGCTGTCCTTAGCTTCCCGCACACAGTGTTTCACCTCCTGCTGTGCTGCTTTCATCACCTCTCTATCCCTGCTCCTGAAGGTGGCCTTCTTCCTGTTGAGGACAGCTTTGACTTCCTATGTTACCCATGACTTGTTATTAGGGTAACACTGTACAGTCTTAGTGGGGGAAACCATGTCTGCACAGAAGTTGAGATAATCCATCAGACAGTGTGTCAGCCCCTCTATGTCCTCACAGTGTGGGCTAAGCAGCACATCCCAGTCCTTGATGTCATAGCAGTTTCTGAGGGCATCTTCCATTTCAGGGGACCACCTCCTCATGGAGCTAGTTGTTGCAGACTGCCTTTGAACTGGGGGGTGTACTTCAGCTGTAAACAAACCAGGTTATGGTCAGACTTCCCTCGTGGAGGGAAGGGTGTGACTCTGTATGCATCCCTCACATTAGCATACAGCAAGTCAATTGTCCTATTGTTCCTTGTTGGACAGTCCACAACCTGGTAAAAAGCAGCCAAAGTAGAGTCCAAAGTAGTGTGATTAAAGTCCCCAGAAATGATCAAAAATGCCTCAGGGTACTGTGTCTGCAGCCTTGCTGTGACAGAGTGAATCCTCTCACATGCAGTGGCTGTGTCTGCCCTCGGAGGGATATAAACACAGATGGTGATCAGGTGACTGAACTCCCTTGGCAGATAATATGGCCGCAGGCTAACGGCTAGCAGCTCCAAGTCTGGGCAACATAAAACTGTCTTTATGGAGATACAGTGGGGCAAAAAAGTATTTAGTCAGCCACCAATTGTGCAAGTTCTCCCACTTAAAAAGATGAGAGAGGCCTGTAATTTTCATCATAGGTACACTTCAACTATGAGAGACAGAATGGGGGGAAAGAATCCAGGAAATCACATTGTAGGATTTTTAATGAATTAATTGGTAAATTCCTCTGTAAAATAAGTATTTGGTCACCTACAAACAAGCAAGATTTCTGGCTCTCACAGACCTGTAACTTCTTCTTTAAGAGGCTCCTCTGTCCTCCACTCGTTACCTGTATTAATGGCACCTGTTTGAACTCGTTATCAGTATAAAAGACACCTGTCTACAACCTCAAACAGTCACACTCCAAACTCCACTATGGCCAAGACCAAAGAGCTGTCAAAGGACACCAGAAACAAAATTGTAGACCTGCACCAGGCTGGGAAGACTGAATCTGCAATAGGTAAGCAGCTTGGTGTGAAGAAATCAACTGTGGGAGCAATTATTAGAAAATGGAAGACATACAAGACCACTGATAATCTCCCTCGATCTGGGGCTCCACACAAGATCTCACCCCGTGGGGTCAAAATGATCACAAGAATGGTGAGCAAAAATCCCAGAACCACACAGGGGGACCTAGTGAATGACCTGCAGAAAGCTGGGACCAAAGTAACAAAGGCTACCATCGGTAACACACTACACTGCCAGGGACTCAAATCCTGCAGTGCCAGACGTGTCCCCCTGCTTAAGCCAGTACATGTCCAGGCCCATCTGAAGTTTGCGAGAGAGCATTTGGATGATCCAGAAGAGGATTGGGAGAATGTCATATGGTCAGATGAAACCAAAATAGAACTTTTTGGTCAAAACTCAACTTGTCGTGTTTGGAGGAGAAAGAATGCTGAGTTGCATCCAAAGAACACCATACCTACTGTGAAGGATGGGGGTGGAAACATCATGCTTTGGGGCTGTTTTTCTGCAAAGGGACCAGGACGACTGATCCGTGTAAAGGAAAGAATGAATGGGGCCATGTATTGTGAGATTTTGAGTGAAAACCTCCTTCCATCAGCAAGGGCATTGAAGATGAAACGTGGCTGGGTCTTTCAGCATGACAATGATCCCAAACACACCACCCGGGCAATGAAGGAGTGGCTTCGTAAGAAACATTTCAAGGTCCTGGAGTGGCCTAGACAGTCTCCAGATCTCAACCCCATAGAAAATCTTTGGAGGGAGTTGAAAGTCTGTGTTGCCCAGCGACAGCCCCAAAACATCACTGCTCTAGAGGAGCTCTGCATGGAGGAATGGGCCAAAATACCAGCAACAGTGTGTGAAAACCTTGTGAAGACTTACAGAAAACGTTTGACCTCTGTCATTGCCAACAAAGGGTATATAACAAAGTATTGAGATGAACTTTTGTTATTGACCAAATACTTATTTTCCACCATAATTTGCAAATAAATTATTTAAAAATCAGACAATGTGATTTTCTGGATTTTTTTTTCTCCTTCTGTCTCTCATAGTTGAGGTATACCTATGATGAAAATTACAGGCCTCTCTCATCTTTTTAAGTGGGAGAACTTGCACAATTGGTGACTGACTAAATACTTTTTTGCCCCACTGTATGTCCTGGGTTACACCAGCGGTTGTTCACGTAAATGACGAGTCCCCCACCTTTGCCTTTCCCGCATGCTTTAGTGTCTCTGTCAGCTCTCACAGCAGTGAATCCCTGCAGGTCCATGTTAGCATCTGGTACAAGGTATGTTAGCCATGTCTCCATAAAAACAAATAAGCTGCTCTCCTGATAAATCTGCTGGTTGTTCAGTGCGGATAGCTCATCAACCTTATTCGGGAGCGAATTCACATTCCCCATGATAACAGAGGGAATGGATGGTTTGTAGCACCACCGGTTGTCTGCTAGCCTAGCCTTTAGCTTAGGTCTGGCTTTGCAGCCCCTGGGTTTCCTCCTCAGCCTAGCCAGGATGGGGTGTCGTATTCCAGCTCGTCCCATTTTTTTTCAGGGCCAGCAGCTCCTCTCTTGAATAAGCGAGAAAACTGGCTCCTGGTTGCATGTTAAAGTTAAAAATATCCATGTGATATAAGCAAAACACACTATATCTTCATAAGAAGAGCAGAAAAGTAAAAAAGGTGGGGAAAAAAGAGGTTTAAAGAGCTAAAAACTACAGAGCTACTGGAGAGGCAGCCATCTCACACAGTGCCAATAACTATAAGGGAGATGTACAGAGCTGAATAAGGGAGTACAGAATAAGGGAGATGTACAGAGCTGCAGTAATTACAGAGGGATAAAATTGATGAGCCACATCATGAAGTTATGGGAAAGGGTATTGGAGGCAAGATTGAGAAGAGAGGTAGCAATCAGTGAACAGCAGTATGGGTTTATGCCAAGGAAGAGCACGTCGGATGCAATTTTTGCTTTAAGAATGTAAATGGAGAAGTACAGGGAAGGCCAGAAAAATGTTACATTGTTTGTTTGTAGACCTGGAGAAGGCATACGATAGAGTGCCGAGAGGTGAGCTATGGTATTGTATGAGAAAGTGTGGAGTGAATGAGAAGTATATTAGAGTGGTGCAAGACATGCATGAGAATAGTGAAACAGCAGTGAGGTGTGCAGTTGGAACGACTGAATGGTTCAAGGTGAAGGTGGGACTTCATCAGGGATCTGCTTTGAGTTCTTTCTTGTTTGTCATAGTGATGGATAGCTTGACAGATGAAGTGAGGCAAGAGTCACCATGGAACATGATGTTTGCAGATGATATTGTTATATGTAGTGAAAGTAGAAAGGAGGTTGAGTTGAGTTTGGAGAGATGGAGGTATGCATTGGAACAAAGAGGAATGAAGGTGAGCAGCAGCAAAACAGAATACATGTGCATCAATGAGGATGGGGATGAGAGTGTAGTGAAGATGCCCGGAGTAGACGTAAAGAAAGTTGGTGAATTTACAGTGGTGCTTGAAAGTTTGTGAACCCTTTAGAATTTTCTATATTTCTGCAAAAATATGACTTAAAACATCATCAGATTTTCACACAAGTCTTAAAAGTAGATAAAGAGAACCCAGTTAAACAAATAAGACAAAAATATTATACTTGGTCATTTATTTATTGAGGAAAATGATCCAATATTACATATCTGTGAGTGGCAAAAGTATGTGAAACTCTAGGATTAGCAGTTAATTTGAAGGTGAAATTAGAGTCAGGTGTTTTCAATCAATGGGATGACAATCAGGTGTGAGTGGGCACCCTGTTTTATTTAAAGAACAGAGATCTATCAAAGTCTGATCTTCACAACACATGTTTGTGGAAGTGTATCATGGCACGAACAAAGGAGATTTCTGAGGACCTCAGAAAAAGCGTTGTTGATGCTGATCAGGCTGGAAAAGGTTACAAAACCATCTCTAAAGAGTTTGGACTCCACCAATCCACAGTCAGACAGATTGTGTACAAATGGAGGAAATTCAAGACCATTGTTACCCTCCCCAGGAGTGGTTGACCAACAAAGATCACTCCAAGAGCAAGGTGTGTAATAGTCAGCAAGGTCACAAAGGACCCCAGGGTAACTTCTAAGCAACTGAAGGCCTCTCTCACATTGGCTAATGTTAATGTTCATGAGTCCACCATCAGGAGAACACTGAACAACAATGGTGTGCATGGCAGGGTTGCAAGGAGAAAGTGACTGCTCTCCAAAAACAACATTGCTGCTCGTCTGCAGTTTGCTAAAGATCACGTGGACTATTGGAAGGCTATTGGAAAAATGCTTTGTGGACGGATGAGACCAAAATAGAACTTTTTGGTTTAAATAAGAAGAGTTATGTTTGGAGAAAGGAGAACACTGCATTCCAGTATAAGAACCTTATCCCATCTGAGAAACATGGTGGTGGTAGTATCGTGGTTTGGGCCTGTTTTGCTGCATCTGGGCCAGGACGGCTTGCCATCATTGATGGAACAATGAATTCTGAATTATACCAGCGAATTCTAAAGGAAAATGTCAGGACATCTGTCCATGAACTGAATCTCAAGAGAAGGTGAATCTGAATCTCAAGACAATGACCCAAAGCACACAAGTCTTTCTACCAAAGAATGGTTAAAGAAGAATAAAGTTAATGTTTTGGAATGGCCAATTCAAAGTCCTGACCTTAATCCAATTGAAATGTCATGGAAGGACCTGAAGCGAGCAGTTCATGTGAGGAAACCCACCAACATCCCAGAGTTGAAGCTGTTCTGTATGGAGGAACGGGCTAAAATTCCTCCAAGCCGGTGTGCAGGACTGATCAACAGTTACTGCAAACGTTTAGTTGCAGTTATTGCTGCACAAGGGGGTCTCACCAGATACTGAAAGCAAAGGTTCACATACTTTTGCCACTCACAGATATGTAATATTGGATCATTTTCCTCAATAAATAAATGACCAAGTATAATATTTTTGCCTAATTTGTTTAACTGGGTTCTCTTTATCTACTTTTAGGACTTGTGTGAAAATCTGATGATGTTTTCGGTCATATTTATGCAGAAATATAGAAAATTCTAAAGGGTTCACAAACTTTCAAGCACCACTGTAAGTACCTGGGGTCAACTGTGCAGGAAAATAGGGGCTGCGATAGTGAAGTGAGAAAGAGAGTGCAGGCAGGGTGGAGCAGTTGGAGAAAGATTTCGGGAGTCATTTGAGACAGGAAAGTCCCAGCAAAAGTAAAAGGTAAGATGTATAAGACAGTAGTGAGACCAGCTGTGATGTATGGATTGGAGACAGTTCTCTTAATGAAGAGACAGGAGGCAAAGTTGGAGGTGGCAGAGTTGAGGATGTTAAGGTTTGCAATGGGAGTGACAAGGTTGGACAGAATAAGGAACGAGCACATCAGAGGGACAGCACATGTGGAGAGCTTGAGAATTAAGCTAAGAGAGATGAGACTGAGATGGTATGGGCACATCCTGAGAAGAGATGCAGAGCATGTTGGAAGGAGAATGTTGAGGATGGAGCTGCCAGGCACACAAAAATGAGGAAGGCCAAAGAGGAGATACATGGATGTGGTGAGAGAGGACATGAAAGTGGCAGGTGTAGTAGAGAAGGATGCGGAAGACAGGGAGCAATAGAGACAAAAGATGTGCTGTGGCGACCCATAATCAGGAGCAGCCAAAAAAAGAAGAAGTTTTAATGTTTTGGTAATTCATCGTTGGCCACTGGTTGTGGCAAAGCTCCAGACCTAAGCTTGAGGGACGGATTTCCCCTGGCCTTGATCTCCCATGCATGATGCATATCCACCCCACCTGACCGATATGGATAGAGTGCTGCATCTGATCATTTTGGCACACCTGTTACTTGCATTGATAGCAGGGGGTTTTGTGTCATCATTTTGAGTAGTCTCAGGGCTGCTCAGCCATCTGTTCAGCAATATATCTGTGTTCATTTTGTGGGGCGCTTGTATAGCTGACTGGGTTTGTGGATCCATGGTGCAGTGTTCAGTGAGGTGGTACTCAGTGGTGTTGTGGCTGTGTGGGCTGTAACAGAGTAGGCATTCAATGAAACTGCAAGCAGTTACAGCACTGAAATTAGAGTACATCAGCTTTTCAAGGATTCTGTGAACCAGTCTGTTTGTTTTTTATGATTATAATTATTTGTTTATCATTATTTTGTGTTTGTGTGCTTCTTTTTGAAAATTAAAGGAACCTTGGGTTTGAGAAATGCATTATATGAAGTAAAATTATTATTATTATTATTATTATTATTATTAGTGAACTTCATTCAAACTTTGTGTAGGTCTTGTAAATGAGACTTGAACTATGTTACATTCCTTTTGATATTCTGCCCACATTCCCTCTTTTTTTATACCTCCAAATTTACTAAGCATGTTCTGAGCACTAGTACAAAGCACTTCACCTCTTTTATACCTCTATCTCTCCTACTTTGTTTTTTTCCATCCCATGAGGTCATTAAGTTGTTTTACCATATGTCAGTATGGCATAAGTTTTTCTCTGTTCTTTCTTTCTTTCTTTCTTTCTTTCTTTCTTTCTTTCTTTCCATCTCTCCATCCTACCATTAGAAAACATTGATTTTACTACTCCTACATATTTTAAAGTAGAGTCATGAAACCTGGTATGTGGCTTCAACTGCAAAAATACAGTATATGCAGAGCCATGGCCTCACTTTCATTTATAAATACCTTGAGACCTCAAGAATGGCATAGGAATGAGATGGGACATGTCGCTCGGGCAGTGACCTCCCCACGGTTGTTGCTAAAACCAGTGACATCCTGTTCCATCCCGGGTTTTAGTAATTGCCTGAGCCAAGCAGTAATGGTGGAGTACTCCATATGGAGAATGAGTGGACCAGCTGCCTGATTTTATCCACTGGATATTGCTGCCATCTTGCCCTTACATGGAAGAAGCGAATGAACGGAGAACTCAACGAACAACTGAAAGTCAGATTGTTTCAAAAGAATCAGCCACAAGATCGGCCTTCAAGAAGCAAGAACACAGACGGGTAAGCTCTGACTCTCATTTGGATAAAAAACAAAACAAAAGCATGTTTACCTGCATTTAGATTAATACATGTAACTTGTATTGTGTATTTAAGTTACCATTATAAGATTATTTAATTTGCTTCAGAATGTGATGGTCTCAGTTCATCTGATAATTTAATTAGCCTTTTATGTTTTATCAGTGAAAATGCATGCATCTACATGTGTGTTACATAAGTTATAACACCTACCGGTATCCTGTTTTAATGAGAGTCAACCCACAAATCAATGAAGTCAAATCAGTCTTAGTTGAGCAAGTCGGTAATGGTATTTCTTACTTTCACCATAAATTTTTATTTATATGACTATAGCTGTAAAAGACCTCAGCCTTAAAACCAGTTACCACTGTGACGTCACGCACTTAGGACTGGCTGGCTCAGTGGGGCAGCTCAAATGCCAACTTTGCGGTCGATTTTAACTCTCAAAACTATATATTTTTTATTTCCCATTTATGCAGCATACATGAGTCAAGGATAGAGATACTATCCAATCAGAAATTTATTTAAAAATAATGGTTCTGCGTATATCCTTTAAGTGCTTTTCATACTAATGACACTCATCTATCTCACCCTTTTTTCATTCATCCTTCCACAGTAACCCACTGATTTTACTACTCCTTCAACTTTTAAGGTAGAACTGCCATCCATCCATCCATCCACATTTACCTGTCTGTCTGTCTGTCTGTCTGTCTGTCTCTTTCTATGGTCATCTGGCTTCCCCATCTATTTCATTTCTTCATCTCTTTCTAACAGCTAATGAGTAATGTGCTTTTGGCTAATGTACTAATGGCTAACATGTTAAAGGCTAAAGTTATCTATATATTTTGAATTTTTTTGCTTTGCAAGCACTAGTATTTCCTTCAAGGAGATACGCAGAACCTTTATTTTTAAATAAATTTCTGAGTGGATAGTATCTCCATCCTTGACTCTAATATGCTGCATAAATGGAAATAAAAAGATCTATATTTTTTGAGAGTTAAAATCAACCGCAAAGTTGGCATTCGAGCTGCCACGCTGAGCTAGCCATGCCTGAGTGCATGACATCGCAGCAGGAACTGGTTTTAAGGTCGAGGCCTTTTACAACTATAGACCAAAGTCATATAAATAAAAAATTATGGTGAAAGTAAGAAATACTGTTACCAACTTGCTCAACTAAGACTGATTTGACTTCATTGATTGTGGGTTGACTCTCATTAAAACAGGATAGGTGTTATAACTTATGCAACATACATGTACATGCATGCATTGTCATGCTCTACCCCGGACTTCCACTCCAGAGATTTATTATCTCCCAGTTCAGCGCTAATCTGGATCCGGGACGGGACTTTAATCTTGCCGGCAATCACTTCCTGGCTTGCTCTGCTGTGTATAAAAAAGCTGTTCTCAGAAGGGGACTTTGCTAGAACATCTTGTTGGTTTCTTCACATTGTCTCTGTGCCCTTATTGCTTCTTGGATTTTTGCTTTCTGTTTTGCCTGTTCCTTGTCACAGTTTTTGCACTGTTTTTTTGTCTTTTTTCATGTTTGTTGTGCTATGTTTTTGTCTCAAGTTTTTTGTCTGGACTATTTTTTATGCTAGCATTTTTTGTCCTTGTCCCTATTTTTTTCTTGATTATTTTTAGTTTATTTTTACTCCTATTAAATCTTTTATTATTGGATTTATGAGTCTGTGTTCTGCTCTTGGATCCTACTCACCACATTTCACCACCCATAACAGTACGTTCTGGCCAAAATGGATCCAGTGGAACTGACCCATCTGAGAACAGCTATGCAGCAGCAAGGAGCCCTCCTCGGGACCCACCAACAGGAACTCAAGCAGATCACCCAGAACCTGGCCACCCTGTCCAACTCACTCAACCTTCTAGCCACAAAACTCCAGCGCTCCCAAGCCATGCCTACCCCTGCCCAGCCACCTCCTTCACCTCCCGCCACTGCCAGTCACCATGAACTGAGACTTCCTTTGCCTCAGCCCTACAGCAGGGAACCAGGTACCTGTAGATCTTTTTTGTCTCAGTGTTCACTGATCTTGGAGCTACAACCTATGGCTTTCCCCACAGAACACTCCCGGGTAGCTTGTGTCATCACGCTCCTCACTGGCAAGGCCTGGGAATGGGGAACAGCGGTCTGGCATGCCGACGCGTCCTTTTGTTCCAGCTTCAAGGAGTTCTCTGAGGAAATGAGGTGAACATTCGACCGCTCTCTGTCTGTTTGGGAAGTGGCTAGGGAGCTCATGGAGCTGCGGCAGGGGCCCCGATCTACCTCGGACTATGCCATCGAGTTCCGGATGTTGGCGGCATCATGCGACTGGAACAAGAGTGCCCAGGTCGATGCGTTCCTACATGGCTTGTTAGACGTCATCAAGGACGAAATGGTATCTCGGGAACTGCCGTTGGACCTCGCCACTCTCATGGACCTTGCCAATCGTATTGACACTCTGGTCCTACAATGGAGGAGAGAGAAGAGTCGCCTCAGCTTCAACTTCTCTCCACCTCCCGCCTCGTCCGTCGAACCCATGCAGGTAGATGGGTTATGGGTGTCAGCTGAGGAACAACTGCGCTGGAGGAACATGGGGGCCTGCTGCTACTGCGGTCAGCAAGGACACATCTGCCGAGCCTGCCTGCTAAAACAGACGAGCCCACCAGTTAATCAAGGGGCCCTGGTGGGCAATGCTCAGAATCAGTCTCCTGCTGACTGATCGTTGTGCCCTGTTATCATCATGCACAACAACCAGCATCACCATCTTCAGGCACTTGCTGACTCAGGGGCAGACAGGAACCTGATCTGCTCCACCACTGCCAAGGATCTCGGAATCCTGTTACTCGCCCTCAAGGTCCATCTCACTGTCCTGACACTCAATGGCACTGGCTTGACCACCATCACTCACCTCACCACCCCGCTCACCCTAAGGATTTCAGGTAATCACTCTGAAATGACACAATTTCACGTCATGAACAACCCTCACGTTCCTGTTATTCTTGGACTACCCTGGATGATGCAGCACAACCCCCACTTAAACTGGACTGATCCCACCATCTTAGGCTGGAGTCCTTCCTGCCTGGCCTCCTGCCTGAACTCTGCTCTGCCTCCCGCCAAACCACCACAGCCCTCAGCCAGTGAGTTTCCCGACCTCTCTCACATGCCTCCAGAATATCTGGACCTCAAGCCAGTTTTTAGTAATACCCAAGCAGTGTCCCTCCCTCCTCACAGGCCTTATAATTGCGGGATTGACCTCCTGTCCAGGACAGCACCACCCAAGGGACGTCTCTACTCTCTCTCACCCACCGAACGACAGGCCATGGAGAAGTACATCACGGACTCACTGGCAGCTGGGATCATCCGCCCTTCCTCCTCTCCAGCAGGGGCCAGGTTCTTCTTTGTCAAAAAGAAGGACAAGTCACTCTGTCCCTGAATTGACCATTGAGGTCTCAATGCCGTCATGGTCAAGAACCGCTACCCACTACCGCTCATGACCACAGCCTTTGAACTACTCCAGGGAGCTAAGGTGTTTACTAAACTGGACTTATGCAATGTCTGTCACCTATTTAGGATCAGGGAAGGGGACGAGTGGAAGCCGGCCTTCAACACCACCCAAGGCCACTATGAGTACCTCGTAGTCCCTTTCGGCCTGACTAACGCGCATGCGGTATTCCAGGTGTTAGTTAACGATGTCTTGAAAGACTTTAACACCTTTATCTAACCAAGCAGTTTATTGTCGAGGTCGATGCTGGATGACATCTTGATTTTCTCTCGCTCCCTGGAGGAACATCGGAGTCACGTCCGGCAGGTTCTTCAACACCTGCTAGAGAACAAGCTGCTTGTTAAGGCAGAGAAGAGCTAGTTCCACCAAGGCTCTGTCTCGTTCCTGGGGTTCATCATCTCTCCAGCAAAGATTCAGATGGACCCCCTCAAGCTGAAGGCAGTCACCGACTGGCCCACCCCATCTTCGAGATGAGAGCTCCAGCACTTCCTGGGGTTCGCCAACTTCTTCCGCTTCATTCGCGACTTCAACACAGTGGCCGGACCTCTCTCAGCCCTGACCTCGACCAAGACCAAGTTCAAGTGGGGGGAGGAATCAGATAAAGCCTTTTCCAGGCTCAAGCACAGGTTTACCACAGCACCCATTCTCACCATACCCAATCCAACCAAGCAGTTTATTGTCGAGGTTGATGCTTCTGAGTCAGGGGTCAGAGCTATACCTTCCCAGAGGGCCAGTGACAACAAGGTCCATCCATGCTCCTTCTTCTCCTGCCAGCTATCCCCAGCCAAATGGAATTACGACATCGGTGACCGAGAACTACTGGATGTTAAACTAGCCTTGGAGGAGTCGAGGCACTGGCTTGAGGAGTCAGAGCTCCCCTTCCTAGTCTGGACCGACCATAAGAATCTGGAGTACCTCAAGTCCACCAAATGCCTTAATTCCCGTCAAGCCTGTTGGTCTCTCTTCTTTTCCTGGTTCAACTTCACGCTCTCCTACCGCCCAGGCTCCAAGAACGGCAAACCTGATGCCCTGTCCAGGATGTTCTCTTCCCATCAAGAGGAGTCCAAGCCACCCAAGACCATCCTTCCTCCATGCTGCCTGGTGGGAGCTGCCATTCTAGAAGTTGAGATGCTCATGCAGAAGGCCCTGGAGCAGGACTCCAGTGAAGGTAACCCCAACAACACTCTTCCTAACCATCTTTGTTCCCTGTCCTGTGTGAACCCAGGTGCTGCAGTGGGGTCATGGCTCCAAGCTGGCCTGTCATCTAGGAGCCGCTCAAACCCTGGTACTCATCCAGCAGTGCTTTTGGTGGCCATCCATCAAGGAGGATGTCCAGGAGTTCGTGGCAGCCTGTGACACATGCTCCCAGAACAAGACAGCCAATCGACCCCCTGCCGGCTTGCTAAGACCCCTCCTGACTCCACATCGACCTTGGTCTCACATTGCCCTGGACTTCATCACAGGACTCCCCAACTCAGGTGGCAACACATGCATCCTCACTGTTATTGACCATTTTTCAAAGACTGTCCATTTCATTCCTCTGCCCAAGCTTCCCTCAGCCAAAGAGACCACAGAACTACTTGTGCACCACATGGTCTGCCTACGACATTGTTTCTTACCGGGGTCCTCAGTTCACTGCACAGTTCTGGAGAGCCTTCTGCAAACTCATTGGGGCCACCTGTAGTCTCTCCTCAGGCTTCCACCCACAGACCAATAGCCAGGCAGAACGGGCAAACCAGGCTTTGGAGGTTGCACTCAGGTGCATGGCATCCAGGGATGCCAGTTCTTGGAACAAGTACCTACCCTGGATCGAATATGCCCATAACACTCTCCCTTTCTCTGCCACAGGTCTCTCTCCATTCCAGTGCTCACTAGGTTACCAACCACCACTGTTCCCCAGCCAAGAGGAGGAGGTTACCGTACCATATGGCATGGCGATAAATTAGCTCAAAATGGAGGATCAGAGTTGCACTTGGCTTTGTGTTTTAGTATAGTGGAAATGGTGATGAGACTGATGTACTTCCTGCTGTGACGTTACGGATGTCAAGGTCATTCACTCAGACCACTACCTACAGTAGATAAATCACTTTAATCATAAAAATTACAATATTAGATTTCTTGTTCATGCTTTAAACTGTTCCTGTGCCATTCTTGAGGTCTCAAGGCATTTATAAATGAAAGTGAGGCCATGGCTCTGCGTATATGTTTTAAGGAAATGAAAATCTAGCAATATTATTATTTATTTATTAATTAATTTATTATTAAATTAGGGCGGCACGGTGGTGTAGTGGTTAGCGCTGTCGCCTCACAGCAAGAAGGTCCGGGTCCGAGCCCCATGGCCGGCGAGGGCCTTTCTGTGCAGAGTTTGCATGTTCTCCCCGTGTCCATGTGGGTTTCCTCCAGGTGGTCCGGTTTCCCCCAGGGTACAAAGACATGCAGGTTAGGTTAACTGGTGACTCTAAATTGACCGTAGGTGTGAATGTGAGTGTGAATGGTTGTCTGTGTCTATATGTCAGCCCTGTGATGACCTGGTGACTTGTCCAGGGTGTACCCCGCCTTTCACCTGTAGTCAGCTGGGATGGGCTCCAGCTTGCCTGCGACCCTGTAGAACAGGATTAAGCGGCTAGAGATAATGAGATGAGATTATTAAATTAATAATAATAATAATAATAATAATAATTTTTCTATTCTGCTTATTCATTGCTGGCCGTGTAGCAGCTGGAGCCAACCCCAGATGACATTGGACAAGAGGTGGGGTACACCCTGGATGGGCTGCCAATCCATTGCAGGATTGACACACAGACAGCCATTCACACTCAGATTTAAACCTGCTTTGCACAGTCATGTGACCCCCATAGCAATGGTAACTACATTGCCATGACAGGATGCATGCTTGTAGTACTTCATTCAGACAAGTTAGTTGTAATTGGGGGTGGCATGGTGGTGTAGTGGTTAGCACTGTCACCTCACAGCAAAAAGGTTCTGGGTTCGAGCCCAGTGACCGACGAGGACCTTTCCGTGTGGATTTTGCATGTCCATGTGGGTTTCCTCCGGGTGCTCTGGTTTCCCCCACAGTCCAAAGGCATGCAGGTTAGGCTAATTGGTGGCTCCAAATTGATCATGAGTGTGAATGGTTGTCTGTGTTTATGTGTCAGCCTAGCGATAACCTGGCTACTTGTCCAGGGTGTACCCTGCCTCTTGCCCATAGTCAGCTGGGATGGGCTCCAGCTTGCCTGCGACCCTGTAGAACAGGATAAGTGGCTACAGATAATGGATGGATGGATGGATGGATAGTTGTAATTGATCAGTATGGGAAGGTTTTGCTGCATTTTTGGATGTGCAAATTGTTTTGAACAAAACAAAGACATCAACTTTTTTTTTAATTTACCAAAAGTAATTCATCGGGGAAAAAAAAACTCAAGAAATTTGTAAAATGTAGAAGGGAAAAATATAGTGTCTTGAAAAAGTATTCATCTCCCTTGGTGATTGTCCTGTTTTGTTGCATTACAAGATGGAATGAAAATGGATTTTTTGGGGGGTTAGCACCATTTGATTTACACAACATGCCAACAACTTTAAAGGTGAAAATTGTTTTATTGTGACACAGACAATAGTTAAGATGACAAAACAGAAATCTGGAGTGTGCATAGGTATGAAACCCCTAAATAAGAGCTAGTCCAACCAATTCACTTCATAAGTCACATAATTAGTTGATTAAACTCCACCTGTATGCATTCAAAGTGTCATATGATCCGTCACATGATGTCTGTATAAATCAACCTGTTCTGGAAGGATCATGACTCTGCAGCACTACTAAGCAAGCAGCTTGAAAACCAAGGAGCATTCCAAACAGGTCAGAGACAAAGTTGTGAAGAAGTATGGATTAGGGTTGGGTTATAAAAAATATCCCAAACTTTGAATATCCCAGGGAGCACCATTAAATCCATTATAGCAAAATGAAAAGAATGTCACCAACACAAACCTGGAAAGAGAAAGCCACCCACTAAAACTCATAGACGAGGCAAGGAGGACATTAATTAGAGATGCAACAAAGATTTCAAAGATACTGGTAACACTGAAGGAGCTGCAAAGATCCACAGCGGAGATGGGAGTATCTGTCCATCAGACAACTTTAAGCTGTACACTCCACAGAGTGGGGCTTTATGGAAAAGTGGCCAGAAAAAGTCATTGCTTAAGAAAACACATTTGGAGTTTGTTCAACAGCATGTGGCAGACTCCCCAAACACATGGAAGAAGATTCTCTGGTCAAATGAGACTAAAAGCTATCTTTTTGCCCATCATGGGAAATGTCATGTGTGGCGCAAACCCAACACCCTGAGAGTACCATTCCTACAGTGAAGCATGGTGGTGGCAGCATCATGCTGTGGGGATATTTTTCATCTGCAGGGACAGGAAAGCTGGTCAGGACTGAAGGAAAGATGGATGGCACTCAATCCAGGGCAATTCTGGAGGAAAACCTGTTTGAGTTAGCCAGAGGTTTGAGACTGGGACAAAGGTTAACGTTCCAGCAAGACAATGACCCTAAACATACTGCTAAATCTAGATTAGGGTGATTTAAAGGGAAACATTTAAATGTCTTGGGATGGCCTAATCAAAGCCCAGACCTCAATCCAATTGAGAATCTGTGGCATAACTTGAAAATTACTGTACACCAACATAACCCATCTAACTTGAAGGAGTTGGAGCAGTTTTGCCTTGAGGAATGGGCAAAAATCCCAGTGGCTAAATGTGCTGGCTAAATGATGGCTCTACAAAATATTGACTTTGGGAGGGGGGTGAATACCTATGCACACTCCAGATTTCTGGTTTTTTAAATCTTAATTATTGTTTGCGTCACAATAAAACAACAATATTCACCTTTAAAGTGGTAGACATGTTGTGTAAATCAAATGGTGCTATCCCCCCAAAAATCCATTTTAATTCCAGCTTGTAATGCAACAAAAACAGGACAAACACAAAGGGGGATGAATACTTTTGCAAAAGCCTGTAGCTCACAAACATTTGGTGGGACTTGGTGTCGAATGGAGAGGTCAGAAATCCTATGGTATGCTCACTTAATTTCCACAAAGGTAGTAGTAATAATAATAATCTCATCTCATCTCATTATCTGTAGCTGCTTTATCCTGTTCTACAGGGTCGCAGGCAAGCTGGAGCCTATCCCAGCTGACTACGGGCGAAAGGCGGGGTACACCCTGGACAAGTCGCCAGGTCATCACAGGGCTGACACATAGACACAGACAACCATTCACACTCACACCTACGGTCAATTTAGAGTCACCAGTTAACCTAACCTGCATGTCTTTGGACTGTGGGTGAAACCGGAGCACACCCACGTGGACACGGGGAGAACATGCAAACTCCGCACAGAAAGGCCCTCGCTGGCTACGGGGCTCGAACCCGGACCTTCTTGCTGTGAGGCGACAGCGCTAACCACTACACCACCGTGCCGCCCCATAATAATAATAATAATAATAATAATAATAATTTCAGAACTGCACCAAGGTACTCCTTATTACCCAGTGAAGTGAACATGAGCAACACTGTGGCTTGGCACAGCCTAAATTTCACTGAGCCTTAAAAAGTGCATTTACAGTGGTGCTTGAAAGTTTGTGAAACCTTTAGAATTTTCTATATTTCTGCATAAATATGACTGAAAACATCATCAGATTTTCACACAAGTCCTAAAAGTAGATAAAGAGAACCCAGTTAAACAAATTAGACAAAAATATTATACTTGGTCATTTATTTATTGAGGAAAATGATCCAATATTACATATCTGTGAGTGGCAAAAGTATGTGAACCTTTGCTTTCAGTATCTGGTGTGACCCCCTTGTGCAGCAATAACTGCAACTACACATTTCCGGTAACTGTTGATCAGTCCTGCACACCAGCTTGGAGGAATTTTAGCCCATTCCTCCGTATAGAACAGCTTCAACTCTGGGATGTTGGTGGGTTTCCTCACATGAACTGCTCGCTTTGGGTCCTTCCACAACATTTTGATTGGATTAAGGTCAGGACTTTGACTTGGTCATTCAAAAACATTAACTTTATTCTTCTTTAACCATTCTTTGGTAGAACGACTTGTGTGCTTAGGGTCGGTGTCTTGCTGCATGACCCACCTTCTCTTGAGATTCAGTTCATGGACAGATGTCCTGACATTTTCCTTTAGAATTCGCTGGTATAATTCAGAATTCATTGTTCCATTAATGATGGCAAGCCGTCCTGGCCCAGATTCAGCAAAACAGGCCCAAACCATGATACTACCACCACCATGTTTCACAGATGGGATAAGGTTCTTATGCTGGAATGCAGTGTTTTCCTTTCTCCAAACATAATGCTTCTCATTTAAACCAAAAAGTTCTATTTTGGTCTCATCTGTCCACAAAGCATTTTTCCAATAGCCTTCTGGCTTGTCCACATGATCTTTAGCAAACTGCAGACGAGCATCAGTGTTCTTTTTGGAGAGCGGTGGCTTTCTCCTTGCAACCCTGCCAAGCACACCATTGTTGTTCAGTGTTTTCCTGATGGTGGACTCATGAACATTAACATTAGCCAATGTGAGAGAGGCCTTCAGTTGCTTAGAAGTTGCCCTGGGGTCCTTTGTGACCTCGCCGACTATTACATGCCTTGCTCTTAGAGTGATCTTTGTTGGTCAACCACTCCTGGGGAGGGTAACAACAGTCTTGAATTTCCTCCATTTGTACACAATCTGTCTGACTGTGGATTGGTGGAGTCCAAACTCTTTAGAGATGGTTTTGTAACCTTTTCCAGCCTGATCAGCATCAACAACGCTTTTTCTGAGGTCCTCAGAAATCTCCTTTGTACGTGCCATGATACACTTCCACAAACATGTGTTGTGAAGATCAGACTTTGATAGATCCCTGTTCTTTAAATAAAACAGGGTGCCCACTCACACCTGATTGTCATCCCACTGATTGAAAACACCTGACTCTAATTTCACCTTCAAATTAACTGCTAATCCTAGAGTTTCACATACTTTTGCCACTCACAGATATGTAATATTGGATCATTTTCCTCAATAAATAAATAAATGACCAAGTATAATATTTTTTGTCTCATTTGCTTAACTGGGTTCTCTTTATCTACTTTTAGAACTTGTGTGAAAATCTGATGATGTTTTCGGTCATATTTATGCAGAAATATAGAAAATTCTAAAGGGTTCACAAACTTTCAAGCACCACTGTACATTTGGGGATCCTTTGGACTGTGTTGTGTGCACTTGGGACCCAGTCATTATGGGAAACACCTGATGTTAATTTGAGCGCAATCAGCATGTGCATATCACTACATTCACTAAGTACAGTGTATAGCATCAGTGCTCAGAGACACAAACTTTTAATCCATATGTACAGTACACCAATTATTATTCCATATATATCACACTGCTCCTTTTTTTAAAGAATTGGACAGTAGTTAATTTTTGTGGTTGTCTAGTTTCAAAATTAACTGTTAAACACCACTTTCAAAACAACAATCTTGGAAATGTTGGGGGGGGGGGGAGCTATTCTTGAGAGCATCTCACAAAATGCAGCAAACACCATAACTACAGTTTGCATTAAATGAGATCAAAAACATTTTTGGTCTTGCACACTTTAAGCATGTTAGATTTACTGTTGGCCTGTAAACCAATTCCTATAAAGCAATGATATTGTTTATATGATAGTATTGCTGCTTTGGGTCTATTTTATGGCAGGTGTTTCATGGACTTTTGTGAAGATTTGTGGCATCAAACATACCAAATCATTTCAGCCCAAAACCTGTTCATCTCATCCAGGAAGTTCAGATTTGAACATAGATACCCTTACAAGTGCCCCCAAACTTGTTACATTGCAGGAAAAGGATCAGTGTTGATTAATTTTTCCAGGCTAGATATCACAAACAACATTAATTATAAGGGTGGAAAGACATACTTTTAAAACCAATCTTATATAGAAAAACTACTACTACTTTTGTGTTTGATCACAGCATGATTTTGATTCTACTGATCCTGCCAATAGAACAAGACTATTTGAAGCTTGAAAGTAGTAAAAATAGCTAGAAATATGCTTAATGTTAATTTTCTATAATATTTTGCCATATCTTGTAATCTTAATATGCACTAGCAAGGGTTGGCATGAGCAACATGCATGGTACTAATTGTGAAAAGTGGAGAACATTGAATGGAATATGTAATCAGCCCTCTCTTTTTTCCTTTCTGCTCTGATTTCACATTTTCTTGCACAGTCCTCCCTCGCATATGTATGAGGACAAGAAGCATACTTTGCCTGTGCCATGAGCACTGTGCATACATTTTTATAGCTGGGCCAACGTCTGTCCAGCCACCTTTGCCTAGCTCTCAACTTATCTTCTCCAGGTTTACTTTAGCCACCCAACTCTTCTTCTCTTGGATTCCAGTCCAGTACATGCCTTGTGACATTGTTAAGTGGTTTATGTAGGGTATGTCCAATCTACCCCCACTTCCACTTCACATCTTTGCTGATGTGGTTCTTTCCCACAGATTGGCTTTGGAGATCTCAGGCCACCTGATATTTAAGATGTGTCACAGGCATATGTTGACAAAAATCTGGAGCTTTGTGATGATAGTGTTGGTCATTCTCCATGTCGCAGATCTGTACAGGAGGACTGCCTTCTCTTTGGTGATGAAGATCTTGTTTTAAAGGGACAGTGCCTTGGAGTCCATGCAAGGTGTTGAATGTGTCTTGCCTTGCTGAGATAAAAACAATATACAACAACAATAATAATTAGTATAAATACAAAGGTGATTATAGGAAATCACAGATGCTGATTGGTCAAGAAATTCAGACTATTTCTCAAAAATCACCTCGAGCGGCTCGGCAAAATGGCAGCTTTGTCACCGTCAGTGAGGAAGAACTACAAATTATAAAATAAAATGCTGTTCCTAAAAGCAGTAAAGATGCTACGAGGTTTGGTCTAAAACTATTCAAAGGTAAGGTGGAATTGATTTATTTTATCAATTTCAAAACAAAGTATTTTATGTGACTTGGCATGGATAAGTGACACAACCCTGCTTCGCCACATTATAACATTTGCACGCCACTTCTGAAGTTTGAAATAATCTTCTAAATATGATTTTCTTTCTTTCTTTTTTTTTAAATAAATCACCTGTGTATTTATACTAAAACAATTATCCACCTCAGGCTCAGTGAATATCAGTGAATAATAACCTTAACTTTGTCTTGGTTATTATTCACCAGTATTCACTTTGCCTTCAGCAAATAATTGTTAACTGTACTCTAAAAAATATTTTTGGGGTTGATAAACATAATACACACAAACTGCAAAACATTTACCTAAAATAATGATCAACTCCAGTATGTGATTTAGAGTAAAATCTACACCAGTTACCTAATTATATTCAGGAAAAATAAAATAAAATAAAAAAAAACCTTCAGGAAAGCAATTAATTGACACTTAACATTGTGCACATTATGAAATACAAATTTTCAGGTCAAGTCTACCACATGCAAAAGCCTCATAAAATATACCCTATTAAATTACAATCACATAGACATGTGCATTAGTCAGAACCCATGCTGAAGGAAGCCTGCAGGAAACTGGTTCTTTCTTGTTCTTTCTGGTTGTTCAGTTGGATATTTTGGGCACTTTGGACATTCACAGGACATGACATTCAGAGGTCTGCTATTTAAGGTCTGACATATTTTGCCTCTGTGACAAATAATATCGTATTTCATTTGTGAATGCCAATTAATGATCACTTGATTGTTGTTAAACTAATACAAACTTGGTGGTTAATACTAATTGATGTATTTTAGTGGGTTAGCATAGCAGCATGTTTAAACAGGGTGACCATACATCCTCTTTTCCCCAGACATGTCCTCTTTTTGGGACCTAAAAAAAGGGGTCAGCCAGGATTTCTAAATCTCCAAAAATATCCAGGATTTAGTTTTTGCTTTCCACAGAGAGCATTTGTTCTATGCGTTTTTACATTGCACTGATATTTCTCTTTTGGTCCTGCCTTCTTTCACACCAACATTAGACAGTCATGTAGGACTACATGCCCTTCATGCAAATGTTGGTCGGACTATATCTCAATAATTACAGTCAGCAGCAATGATTACCCTCAGGACTAGCTTGCATGTTGACACCAGCACATGACACCTGGACTTAAAAAAAAAAAATGCCCAAATGCAAACATGAATTCATGGATGAAACTACAGAGAAAATTTCCGTGTTTTTGTCTTGGTCAGGATCTGTGGGAAGCAGAATGCATGACCTGCAAAGCTGGCACATATGTGTCAGTGTCAAATAAGGGTGCCACTGATCTAGAAGCCCACAAGTTCTGCAAAACATAAAATTGCAGCTAAAGGAGAGGGTTGATCAGATAAATTAACTGACTATTTTGTGAGACCAGGTAAAACAGAAGATGCTGTTACTGCGAAAGAGGAAGTCTTTGCATTCCACATCACAAAACATCACAATAGCTACAGATCAGTGGAGTGCAAGTCAATCTTGTTAACAAAGGCTTTCCCTGATTCTTATACAGTGTGAACATTTTTAAGCGCTTGTACGAAAACTGAAGCAACTGTTAATGCTGTGATAGTGCCACATTTGGTTGACATAGCTCTGGAAGCACTTGAAGACATACCTTACTGTGGTGTTTCTACTTGATGACAGCAATCATGCTGCTGGGAAAATATTCCCTCTGCTTATTCAGTATTTTGATTGGAAGAATGGTGCTATGCAAAATAAGTTATTCAAAGTTAAAAACACTCCAACTGAGTCAGCTGATACAATTGCACAATACATCAAAGAAACGCTGGAAAAGAATGGGATATTTTCAAAATATATTGTGTTTTCAGGTGGCAAATGCAATACAATATTCAGGGGAATTTGGCGTGATGAAGAAGGAGAGAATGTTTTTGCAAAATTGAAGTCCTTGCAGAACAAGTCTTAATTGGTGTAGGCTGCCCAGCACACGTCTTGAACAATTGTGTTCATCATGGGGCGGACACACTACATGCCAATGTTGAGAACATTGTCTTCAAAATGTATCAGTATTTTTACATCTACACTGCACACAGAGAATCTGAAGGAATACTGTGAATTCATTGATGTTGAATACAGAAGTCTCCTTTCTCACAGCAAGATGCAATGGTTGTCATTTTTACCAGATATTGAGAGATCGCTACAGATGTCTCCAGCCTTGAAAGTGTTCTTTTTGTCACAGGGAAAAAAACCTCTCTGATCAAGAATTTTTTTGAAGATGAGTTCATGAAGATTACCTCTGACAGATGCACTCACTCATGTGCATGTTTCAATCACGCATTCAGGAGATAGAAAGGGAGAACAATTTGATTATGGACGTGAAGAACATTTTGAACAAAGTCCACACCATGCTTCTTGAATGTAAGTCCAACAATTTCATGTCTCTTAAAGTCAAGGGACTATTGGCACAAATGCATAAGGATGGACTTGGTAAGAGGAATAGAATAGAATGGAATAGAATAGAATGCCTTTATTGTCACTATACACATGTACAATGAGATTAAAGTATCTCCAATAACAGTGCAAAACAGCGTGTAGAGTGAGATAGAGAGAGAGAGAGGAAGGGGGGGAGAAAAAAAAGGAGGGGGGTGAAGTGTGTCAGGGGGGTAAAGTGCATAGTCCTGAGGTGTATGTGTTGTGTTACACATTATGGAGTGAGGTATTGCTCATTGCACATATAAATTATTGCACAGAGAGAGTCACATTATAAATTATTGCATGAGAGATTCACATTATAAAATAAAATATTACACATTTATGAAGTATTGCAAGGTAAGGTAGGTGCACAGACTTGAGGTGTGTGTAAGGTGCACAGTCCTGAGGTGCATGTGCTGTATGTAAGGTGCACAGTCCTGAGGTGAGGTGAATGTGTTGTGTTTCACATTATGGAGTGAGGTACTGCACATTATAAAAAGTATTGCACATAGAGAGTCCCTTATAAAGTACTGCACATTATAAATTATTGCACGAGGAGAGTCACATAGTAAAATAAATAGACTATAAAGTCAGAGCATATCCAAGTTCAGGGCGGTTATGGCTTTTGGAAAGAAGCTGTTTTTGAATCGGTTTGTCTTTGTCCTGATGCACCTGTAGCGCCTCCCTGAGGGCAACAGGTCGAACAGATCAAAGCCAGGGTGGGAGCTGTCCTTGATAATGTTTTTAGCTCTGCTAAGGCAGTGGGAGGTGTAACTGTCCATCAGGGAGGGGAGAGGGCAGCCAATGATCTTCTGTGCTGCCTTAACTACCCTCTGGAGCCTCTCCCTGTCTACAGCAGTGCAGCTGCTGTACCATACTGTAATACAGTATGTCAGCAGGCTCTCGATGGATGAGCGGTAGAAGGTCAGCAACAGGTTGGTGTTTAGGTTGTACTTCCTGAGGACTCTCAGGAAGTGTAGCCACTGCTGAGCCTTCTTAATAACTGCTGTGATGTTTACTGACCAGGAAATGTCGGCGGAGATGAGGATGCTGAGAAACCGGAAAGTGTGGACCCTCTCCACATACACGTTGTTGATGTAGAAGGGGGCTAGGTCGGTGCTGTGCTTCCTGAAGTCAACAATGAGCTCTTTGGTTTTCTTGGTGTTCAGAGTGAGGTTATTTTCTGAACACTAGGCTGCCAACTTCAGGAATCTGATGGTGGTCACCGATGGCTAAAAGTGTCTGGCGGGTGTACTGGATGTTCGCAAAACCGATGGTGCACAAACAAGCAAGAAAGAAATACAAAAACAAACAAAAAAAAGAGCACTGAAAAGGAGAGCTGTAAGCTGCTGCAACCATGCGCGCCGCCATCTTGACCGAAAGGTGTAACCATTTCCAGCGGTCTCAAAAGTAGCCGGTCACCGGCGGCAAATCGCCGGCTATGGCTTGTTATGCCGCCGGCTATTGTCAGTCGAGTCACAAAATTTAATATTAAATATTTCTGACAGCAAAAAAAGTTGTGAACGTAAATTACATCCACTATGTCATGTATGTCTGTTGCCGCGTCCACTGTGTTTACATCCTCGACACGAGTGCAGCCATTACTACCGCCTGTGTTGCCAGATTGTGTTTACATCCTCGACACGAGTGCAGCCATTACTGCCGCCTGTGTTGCCAGATTGTGTTTACATCCTCGACATGAGTGCAGCCATTACTGCCACCTGTGTTGCCAGATTGGGTGGTTTTAAGTGCATTTTGGCGGGTTTTGAACATATTTTGGGCTGTAAAACGTCAGCAGTATCTGGCAACATATTTTTTTACTTAATACAAGAAATTAATGGATGCCAACATTTTTGCCAAAATGGTATTTTATTTTCCATTGTTTAGGCAGCTTCAGCATCATACTGTGAGATTCTGTTCAAATTGTTTTTTTTTCTTCTATGAAGCCTGAGCCATTCATTTTATTAGTTTATAATTATTGTTTAATTTAGTCTTCAGGAGAGACTGACTGCACACAGTACTAGTATTAATAGTTTTTTTTTTCTTACATGAAAGCTGAGGCATTTATATTATATTTTAAGGTAACTTCATGTTGTGCTGTGAGGTTCTCTGCACTTTAACTTTTGAACCAACAGGAGCATTTGGATAAGTAAAGCCTATTTTTCTGCATTTTTGTAGTCCTGGTAATCTTTTATATTGGTAAAGTTGTTTATAGGACCATTTCTCAGTGTCTGTTTTTTAATCAATAGTTTTTCAGTAATAACTTAATATTTAACATATCACTCAATTTTAAACAACCCCTGCGCCTCCCCCATGGCTTGCCCCCATAGTCTCCAAAATTTCTGTGAGAAACACTGGCGTGCGTAACAACGCTAATCAAGCTTAAGCTAGACGACCTGCCTCAAATGCCTGTCCCGGGTAAATGTTATCCCAATTTTAGATGGCCTGTTCCAAACCATCCCGCCCCATGAAAAATTCGTACTTGCATATCTATCTATCTATCTATCTATCTATCTATCTATCTATCTATCTATCTATCTATCTATCTCTGCATGCTTTGCATGCATTATGTCTGCCGCTGGCAGACATTTTACCATTTTGCACCCTGCTGTAAATTATTTGTACCCTGCTATTCTCCCAAACTTTGAAGCCCCTGCATTTCAATGCTTAAGTACAGGGTCATGCCTAGATTATCTGGAGAAATGTGTGGCACCCATGGAGGAGTTCTCTTCTTTTATGTGGATCTGAGGGAGACACCTGACTGGAATGATATAGAAGGCTGTATCAAGCACCTGGGAGAAAAAGAGTGACAATTGATGATGCAAAGTGCTTTGATCAAGCCACCAATCTGAAGAAATTCATAGAAAAGTAATAACAGTGATAGAGAGTTCAGTGCACATGAGAAAGCACACAAGCACACAAGAAGTGGAACAAATATTTTGAAAGGTCCAAAAACATCAAGCTTACTTCAGAGCTACTGAAGATTGCACAGTTTTTTCTTTGCTATTCATTCTCACATTGCAAATGTGAAATGAGTTCTTTCACTGATACAAAGCCAGTGGACAAAGGAAAGGAATCACTTGTCTGTTGAATCACTGAAGGGGCTTCTGTGTACACAGTACAACTTTAAACATGTAGGTGCATTTGGTTTTAAGTGATCAATCTCATTAAATCTGAAGGTTAATGATTAAAATTGAATCAGTCTCATTTGAATCATACCATTGAATCATTTTCATTGAATCAGTCTCATATCATTAAATCATTCATGGAATCAGTCTCATTAATTAATACCATTAATTTTGGTGCTTAATAATAAATTACCAAACAGCCAAATTATGGTATCTCGTCTCATCTCGTCTTCTTCCGCTTATCCGGGACTGGGTCGTGGAGGCAGCAGTCTAAGCATGGAAGCCCAAACTTCCCTTTCCCCAGACACCTCGGCCAGCTCCTCGGGAAGAACACCGAGGCGTTCCCAGGCCAGCCGAGAGACATAGTCCCTCCAGCGTGTCCTGGGTCTTCCCCGGGGCCTCTTCCCGGGGGGACATGCCTGGAACACCTCCCCAGGGAGGCGTCCAGGAGGCATCCGAAAAAGATGCCCGAGCCACCTCAGCTGATTCCTCTCGATGTGGAGGAGCAGCGGCTCTACTCCGAGCTCCTCCCGAGTGACTGTGCTTCTCACCCTATCTCTAAGGGAGCGCCCAGCCACCCTGCGAAGGAAACTAATTTCGGCTGCTTGTATCCGCGATCTTGTTCTTTCGGTCATTACCCAAAGCTCATGACCATAGGTGAGAGTAGGAACGTAGATCGACCGGTAAATTGAGAGCTTCGCCTTTTGCCTCAGCTCCTTCTTCACCACGACGGACCGGTAAAGCGACCGCATCACTGCGGAGGCTGCACCGATCCTCCTGTCAATCTCACGCTCCATCCTTCCCTCACTCGTGAACAAGATCCCGAGATACTTAAACTCCTCCACTTGAGGCAGGACTTCTCCACCAACCTGGAGAGGGCAAGCCACCCTTTTCCGGTCGAGAACCATGGCCTCGGACTTGGAGGTGCTGATTCTCATCCCAGCCGCTTCACACTCGACTGCAAACCACCCCAGTGCTTGCTGAAGGTCCTGGTTTGAAGAAGCCAACAGGACAACATCATCCGCAAAAAGCAGAGATGAAATCCTGTGGTTCCCAAACAGGATTCCTTCCGGCCCCTGGCTGCGCCTAGAAATTCTGTCCATAAAAATTATGAACAGAACCAGTGACAAAGGACAGCCCTGCCGGAGTCCAACATGCACTGGGAACAGGTCTGACTTACTGCCGGCAATGCGAACCAGACTCCTGCTCCGTTCGTACAGGGACCGGGCAGCCCTTAGCAAAGAGCCCCGAACCCCATACTCCCAAAGCACCCCCCACAGAATACCACGGGGGACACGGTCGAATGCCTTCTCCAGATCCACAAAGCACATGTGGACTGGTTGGGCAAACTCCCATGAACCCTCGAGCACCCTATGAAGGGTATAGAGCTGGTCCAGTGTTCCGCGACCAGGACGAAAACCGCATTGTTCCTCCTGGATCCGAGGTTCGACTATTGGTCGAATTCTCCTCTCCAGTACCCTGGAGTAAACCTTCCCTGGGAGGCTGAGAAGTGTGATTCCCCTATAATTGGAGCACACTCTCCGGTCCCCTTTCTTAAAAAGAGGGACCACCACCCCAGTCTGCCACTCCAGAGGCACTGTCCCTGACCGCCACGCGATGTTGCAGAGGCGTGTCAACCAAGACAGCCCCACAATATCCAGAGACTTGAGATACTCAGGGCGGATCTCATCCACCCCCGGTGCCTTGCCACCAAGGAGCTTGCAAAACCACCTCAGTGACTTCGGCTTGGGTAATGGACGAGTCCACCTCCGAGTCATCGGCCTCAGTCTCCTCAGTGGAAGACATGATGGTGGGATTGAGGAGATCCTCAAAGTATTCCTTCCACCGCCTGACATGTCCCCAGTCGAGGTCAACAGCTCCCCACCCGCACTGTAAACAGTGTTGGCAGAGTACTGCTTCCCCCTCCTGAGGCACCGGACGGTTAGCCAGAATTTCTTCGAGGCCGACCGATAGCCCTTCTCCATGGCCTCCCTGAACTCCTCCCAGTTCTGAGTTTTTGCCTCCGCAACTGCCCGAGCTGCAGCATGCCTGGCCTGCCGATACCCGTCAGCTGCCTCAGGAGTCCTGGAGGTCAACATGGCCCGATAGGACTCCTTCTTCAGCTTGACGGCATCCCTTACTTCCGGTGTCCACCACCGGGTTCAGGGATTGCCGCCACGACAGGCACCGGAGACCTTGCGGCCACAGCTCCGAACAGCTGCGTCCACAATGGAGGTAGAGAACATGGTCCACTCAGACTCAATGTCCCCCGCCTCCCTCGGAAGCTGGGAAAAGCTCTCCCGGAGGTGGGATTTAAAGACCTCCCCAACAGAGTGCTTGGCCAGACGTTCCCAGCAGACCCTCACCATACGTTTGGGCCTGCCAGGTCTGTCCAGCTTCCTCCTCCGCCAGCATATCCAACTCACCACCAGGTGGTGATCAGTTGACAGCTCAGCCCCTCTCTTCACCCGAGTGTCCAAGACATAGGGCCGGAGATCAGATGAAACGACTACAAAGTCGATCATCGACCTCCGACCTAAGGTGTCCTGGTGCCACGTGCACTTATGGACACCCCTATGCTCGAACATGGTGTTCGTTATGGACAAACTGTGCCTAGCACAGAAGTCCAATAACAAAACACCACTCGGGTTCAGATCGGGGAGGCCGTTCCTCCCAACCACGCCCCTCCAGGTGTCACTGTCGTCACCCACGTGAGCATTGAAGTCCCCCAGTAGCACAATGGAGTCCCCAGTCTGAGCACCCCTCAGTACCTCTCCCAGGGACTCCAAGAAGGCCGGATACTCTATACTGCTATTTGGCCCGTAGGCACAAACAACAGCAAGAGCCCTCTCCCCAATCTGAAGGCGCAGAGAGGCGACCCTCTTGTTCACTGGGGTAAACTCCAACACATGGCAGCTGAGCTGGGGAGCTATAAGCAAGCCCACACCAGCCCGCTGCCGCTCACCACGGGCGACTCCAGAGAAGTGGAAAGTCCAGCCCCTCTCGAGGAGCTGGGTTCCAGAGCCCAAGCTGTGCATGGAGGTGAGCCCGACTATCTCTAGCCAGTACCTCTCAACCTCCCGCACAAGCTCAGGCTCTTTCCCCCCCCAGTGAAGTGACATTCCATGTCCCAACAGCCAGCCGCTGTGTCCGGGGATCAGGTCGTCGAGGCCCCTGCCTTCGACTGCCACCCAATCCACACTGCACCAAACCCCTACTGCTACCTCTGTGGGTGGTGAACCCACAGGAGGTCGGGCCCACGTCACCTCTTCGGGCTGAGCCCGGCCGGGCCCCATGGGCAAAGGCCCGGCCACCAAGCACTCGCATATGAGCCCCAACCCTGGGCCTGGCTCCAGGTTGGGGCCCTGGCTGCGTCATACCGGGCGACGTCACGGTCCTTGCTTTTTTCTCCATTGGGGTTTTTAGTGAACTGCTCTTGGTCTGGCCTGTCACCTAGGACCTGTCTGCCTTGGGAAACCCTGACAGGGGCATAATGCCCCCGACAACATAGCTCCTAGGATCATTCAAGCACACAAACCCCTCCACCACAATAAGGTGGCAGTTCTAGGAGGGGCAAATATATGATATAATATAATGAATAAACCGGTTGTAACTCAAGCTGAGTTTGAAATCGCGCGATTTTAGAGTCTACCATGGCCAAAGGTAAACAAAGAAAAGCGCGAAACTCTGATTCTTGAGGAAAAGAAAAGAAAAGACTCTGTTCTTGGGTTTGCTCGGGTGGAGCAAGCAATTCCTCCTTGTGTCCGTGTTGAATCACGGCGCCGAAAGAGGAGGAGCTAGGAGTTCCCGGGTTTCTTATGCTTTCATGGAGGATGTGACGTTGGTGATCCCGCCCCCGCGTGACGCAGGTCAACGCGGAAGTTGGCTGATGGGAAATGTAGTTTAAAAGGGACTGTACCTACAATCATATGTCATGCAAAGATTTTCATACCTACTTCATTAGTCATCAAGGACTGTTGGGAAAAGGTTAGATCTTTTGGAATATACCAAAGTACATCAGGAGGACCAAAAAGTATCTGGAGAAACAGCAGATTTTTACCACTGACTTTTTATTTTATTTTAATCTGTGGCCATAAAAAGAAACAGTGTCCTGTAAATGGTGTTGGCAATGGAGCAGAAACCTCTGATGAATCGTCGGTAGATGCTGGCGAATCCCAGGAAATGTTGGAGCTCTTTGACAGTGGTGGGAGTAGGCCATGTAGTAGCTTCAGTAACTTTGTCTAGGTAGATAACTACTCCATCCACATTGATTGATTATATAGCCCAGAAAAGTGATTTGAGTGACATGAAACTCTCACTTCTCTGCTTTCACAAATAGTTTGGCTAGGACCTCCTTAATGTTGGCCTCATGGCTTTCTTGGTCTGGAGAGTAAATGAGAATTTCATCACTGTATGCAATAAAGTTACCAAGCATTTCCCTCAGTACATCATTTACCAGGCACTGGAATATGCTTGGTGGGCAAGATAGCCCATATGGCATAATGCAGTACTCATAGTGGCCAGAGGATGTGCTAAATGTCATCTTCCACTCGTCACCATCTCGGATGCGCACCAAGTTGTAGGTGCTCCGATGGTCCAGTTTTGTGACCATCTTGGCAGAATGGAGTTATTCCAAGGCTGATGGAACTAAGGGCAAGGGGTATGGATATTTCAGCATGATCTGATTCAGTCCACAGTAGTCAGTACTTGGCCTGAGGTCCCCTCCCTTTTTCTCCATGAAGAAGAACCCAGCAGATGCAGGCAGCATGAAGGGACAGATGTACCCTGTTGCAGAGTCTTTTGTGCATAATCCTGCATAGCCTTTTGCTCAGACATGGCGAGAGGGTAGATTCAACACTGAGGAGGCATGGTGTCAGGAAGGAGCTCTATGGCACAGTCATAAGGATGATGAAGAGGGAGTCTGCTGGCTTTACCCTTGAAGACCTCCATGTATAACCAAGGTTATTCAGGAATGTAGGCCATGGTAGAGACTTCAGGGCTTTACACAGTGGTGGAAGCAACTATGAGCTTAGGGAGATGGAGCCAATGTTGTATGCAAGACGAGGGCCACTGCAGAATCTCTGTCTTGCCAGAAGATCTATGGATCATGATGGTACTACCATGGAAATCCCATGATGATGGCCTGGTTCTGGGATTTTGTGATGAGAAATTAGATGGTTTTGTAGTGCAGTGCACTGACTTGGAGACCAAGGGTTTTGGTGAGTGTCATGACAAACCCTTCTCCAATGGGTCCACCATTGATGGCCCTACTCAAGGTCTGTTGAAATTCTTGCATGGGCACTTGGAGTCTCTGCATGATCTCACTGTCCACGGAGTTGCCTGTGACTCCAGAATCTATCAGGGTGGAGAGAACATGAACTGATTCTGAGAGCCTTATCTGTGTATCCAGTTTAAATGACTTGAGATATTTTTCAATGTAGTCACTGGGAGAGGACTAGTGCTGTTTGAAGCTCTCTCAGCCACAGCGTGGATCCTTGAGCATCCAGGACAAGAAAGGCAGTGTGACACATGGTCTATGGCATCCCCACAGTAAAAATAGAGACCCTCCTTGCACCTTTGTTCGCCTTCTGAGCAAGCCACTCTGGTACGGGACACCTCCATGGATTCTGAGATGTCTGTGAAAGGTGTTTGAGATGTGGGGCTTTGCAGTGATGATTAATTTCTGAGGAGATTGTCAAGTTGGATGGACATGATGAGTGAATCCAAGAAGGCTTGGTCATTCCAACATGCTAGTTCAGTGAGAACTTGAGGATCAAGCCCTTGACAAAATGTTCCTTTAAGAGCCAGTTCATTCCATCCACTTCCAGCTGCAAGTGTGCAAAACTCTAGTGCATATGCTGCAACTTGTCTTCTCCCCTGCTTGATAACAAGCAACTGTTCACTGAACCCCACTCCTTCAGGACGCTGACTGAAGACTCAGCAAAACATTTCAATGAAGCACTCTTAAGAGGTTGTTGGCTCGCCACTTTTCTCCCACACAGAGGTTGCCTACTTGGGCATTTCTCCTACAAACTGAGGAACTGGGCAATTCTCTGCTGATTGGTGGTCCCAGTGTGGGCATTTAAGAATAGAGAACATTGTAGCAGGAATCCCTTGCACTCAGACACTTCTTCAGAGAAATTTTCACGATGGTGTATGAGTGTGCTGGAGTTCATAACCAGCACAGGGTGCATTAGGACCACCTGCAAAACAGTGGCAGTGAGTTGGGAAATGCAGGCATCCATTTCACACAGATGTTGCTGTTTTCCTAGAAGACACCCTTCTGTAGACAAAGCTGGCTGCTTACTCTCTTCCACTGCATTCATGATGTTGGTGAAGTAATATGTAAGGAATGCAGGTGACAGATGGATGTAAACACAATAGAGAGTTTATTACGGCAAAGCTGGCAGACAAATCCAAATTGATGATCAAAGGCAGAGTCAAAAAGTAGGCAATGGTCAGGTAAGGCACAGACAGAATAAACAAAGTGCAAACTGGATTGATAACCAAATAATCAGCACAGATAGATAAGGCTTGGTAAAGTCAGCCACAGGAACGCTGAGCATTTACTTCATAATGTTGTAGTGAACAGAGAGTCCTTAAATACACTGTGGTGGTGAGGCTGTAATTTGGAACAGGTGTGCGAGATGATTAATACTCCTGAGAGTGGTGTGGTGCAGGGTGGTTGTTGTAGTCTGCAGCGAATATGTTTGAAGGCTACTCCAAATGCTGGGAAGTGGAGGCTTGAGTATGAGCAGTTGCAGACATGACAACTTTTTATTCATAGACCTATTACAACTGAAGTCCTGACAAAATTATAACTATAAAGTTTTGAAATTTGTACTGATCCTGTAAAGGTTCCCTGACTGGGGTGGACGCTGAACAGACAGGCAGGTGGATATGGTTCAGATTCTCCCTTCTGTTTATTTTTCAAACCAACCAAAAACTTACTCTCCAGCAGACTATAAAGGAACACACACACACACACACACACACACACACACACACACACACAGACAGCATGCAACGATCAGTCTTGACTCCAGCCAGAAGCACCTCTCTCTGCTCCTCTCCCCCTTTTATCCACTCCCCATCACTGCACACAAACACAGCACACAAATTAACAACAGGTGCTTTCTTTTTGCCACCCAGCTTCACTCTCCATTCACAAACCAGAGCTCAATCACACCCCTGCTGCCACACATACCTTTCAGACAGCACAAGCAGGTCATTAAAATGATAGTTAGCCAACCTAGTTCATATGGGAAGACACTACTAACTAGCTGCTGCTTAGTTTAGCTAAATGACTGAAGCAATGTTTTTGCCTGTATTTGCTGATGATGACTGAAATTAAAACCAAGTGGGTTTGGAAATTATTCAGACGCCTTCACCTTTTGCACAATTTATTGTATTATAGATTAAATTTAAAAATGGATTAAATGTACTTTTCTGGAAATTAATCTACACATAATCCATTATTGAAAAGGTGAAAACATCCATCCATCATCTATACCGCTTATCTGTCAGGGTCACAGAAAGAAACTGGGGCCAATTCCAGCTGACTTCAGGCAAGAGGTGGGGTACATCTTGGGCAGGTCATCAGTCTATCATAGAGTTAGCACTGAGAAGTCATTCACACTAATTTTTGTGTCTTTGGGAGGAAACCAGAGCACCCAGAGGAAACCCATGCCAGCAGTGGCTTTAGAACAAGTCTTTGACTGTCCTTGAGTGCCTCAGCCAAAACCCAAACTTGAACCCCATAGAACATCTGTGGAGAAACCTCAAGATGGTAGTTCATAGAGATTATGATAAATGTAGTCCAATTTTAAATGAAATTTCTGTCACAAAAAAGTGTGCCAATATAGTGTGCAAAAACAATAGATTTGAATACTTTCCAAACCCACTGTAATGGATGCCTTAAATTGCCTCACAGACTTTACCTTTTTAGTGGTAGCTAATGGTAACTGGAAATGATTTTAAAGACATACAAAAGAGCAATAAGCAATAATAATAAGGAAAAGCAATAATAAATTGTTGGGCCACTGCATAGATAGGGCATGTTATATTTTTCAAAGATTATGTTGTTGATCATGTTTTCATTTGTAAACAGCTTCATCCTTTTTGCGCTTTTAAACAAAATTGCATGATCTTTTGAGCAAATTCTGCATCAGAAGGCTAATGTAATGTTGACTTGATCTGTTACACCTCCAGTGGATGATGTAACAAACTTCATGTCAACAATAAAACAATTTGTAAGATGATGCCAGTGATTCCCCCATGGGAAAATATTAGAGGGAAAATCAATGAGTGTGTGTTCAAAATACAGAAATGCAACTTTTCAATTCAACCTATCAAGTTGATTTTTTTGTTTGTTTATATTAATGCCATATGTTGATATTCTGTCTTCAGTAATTTTGAATGAGTTGTGAAAGTTCTTCTGAATCCTCCATGGGCTCAGTCCAGACATATCACTCACAGTGGCAAACAGCTGGAGCCTGTTTATTATGGTCCCTTTAATTCATCTTCATTGTGTTTTGGCTAGGGGGAGGAATTGGTCATAATGCACTGACATTTCATTATTTAAAAAAAAAAAAGAAAGAAAGGCTCCCGAATCATGAGCTATTAATCAAAGCCAGAAGTAATGTGCCATTTTAAATGCACAATCCCCATGGTCATACATATTGAATGTGACTAACCTTTGAAGACATTTTGTCTTTGATTACCTTTCCCAAAAAGACTGTGGAAAATTCTCTTTATATGCCTTACCCATTTCTGTTGACCTTGCCCATTTCTGTTCAGTTCTGTCTCATTGTTCTGTTCTCATATTAAAGTGCAATATAATTTAAAATGTTTCTCTTCAACACTTAAGTCCAGGTGTACTTACATGAGGAAACTTAATACAGGTACCAAACAGGCTTGCAATGGGGCTAACATTTATTTTACTAATGCTGTGTTCACATTTATACCGGTACGAAAGTGGTATAACTGTATCGATACAAAGTATACCGGTACAGTTTAGTGCATCTGTTCACACTAGCGAGAAATGTTTACGGTTTTCTTTCACGGTAGTTGAAATGCGCATGCGCGAAATGTTTCCGTGGTTACCGAGTAACTTCCTTCCGAGAATATATGTCGGATGAAACAACGTGTGTGTGCTTTTTGTTGTCAATGTACAGACTGTATTTCTGGTGGTCATTTATTCAGTCGAATTGTATAAAACGCACGAGGCAGTTGAGAAAGAAACAAACGAATCTCCATTCTTCACTATTTTATTCAGCGAAGACATCGATTGAGGTGTGTGACTTTGCGCATGCGCATTATATTTGTATTGATACAGAACCGCTTCATCTGTCCACACTACGCGAAGCGCTACAGTACCGATACTGTACCGGTACGAAACCCATACATTTGTGGGTTTCGTACCGATACAGTTATACCGCTACAGTACCGGTATAGTTGCTAGTGTGGACAGGTGTTGCGGTACGAAAGTAGTTTCGTATCGGTACAAAATCCCTAGTGTGAACAGGGTATAAGCCATATAACGCAATCACATTCAGAAACACATTTTTTGCCTGGTCTTGGTTGGTGGTTTAGAAATTAGGCTACTTGTTTGTTTATACTTTGGGAAATATATCAACTAAATTTGTTTGGACGTAAAATATTTGGATAGAAAATATTGTGGCCAGGTACTAAGAAAAAGAAGAACCTTGTAAATGGGCTTAACAAAGCAGTCCTGCAGATACATCTCTTAAATGAGGTCAACTAAATTTGCTTGGACATAAAATATTTGGATAGAAAATATTATGGCCAGGTACTAAGACAAATAAGAACCTTGTAAATGGGCTTAACAAAGCAGTCCTGCAGATATCTCTCTTAAATGAGGTCAAGGAAAGTGGTCAGAAAGGAAAAACGAGGCAGAAAGAGGTAAAAAGAGAGACAGGGCAAGCTAGAAAAACAGATAGAGAGATTAAAAAAGAGGTTGGAACACATAAAGAAGTACATAGAAAGACAGAAGACAAGAATGGGGGGGTAAGAAAAGGTTGAACATGATTTGACAGGTACAGTCGGAGAAGCATACTGAGTCAGACAAAGCTCAATTTGTAATTTATAAACAGTCTGGCCACACAAGCCTGATCTGAGAGCAAATATCCCACAAGACTGCAGTGGCACAGCCACACTGCTCCACGGTTCCACACATTACCTTAGGAAGCCCTATGAGTCATCAAGACCCTGCATGACTTTACAGTTACAGCACTGATCCAAATGAGACATCTATTAGCTGTACTTTATACTGTAATGTTTCAAGTGGCAAAATTATTGCTGTTGTAAAGAAACATTTCCAGACCTACAGTATGTGTTATTGATTGTGTCCATGATAGTGTTGGGTAAGCTCTGTTAAGAAGGTACATAACTAGCTAATGTGTGTATGGGGTTCTCTTTAAACTGCCACTCCTGCTTATTCAGAAACTCTGACCATTCCCTCTCACTGCTACTTTTAATTCTACAATATACTGTAAAACTTCATATATTATGTTCTTCGAAATGTTCTTAGGAAAAATAGTCTTTTCAACACATTTAATAGCAATGAGGCAGACAAAATGGAGCTGCATTGTAATGCTAAGAAAACAGAGCTTCAATCTTTCAACCAAACTGAAGAAGTTATTATAAAAGCTAAAGATGAAACAACCATCAGAGAAGTTAACGGTGCCGAAACCTGGATAATGTCAAAATCATTGAAAAAGCAATTGGATGGCTGCTGCACATGAATGCTCAGGATGGCTCTGAATGTGCCTTGGAAAAGCCACACAACAAATGCAGAGCTATATCGAGATCTCCCAACTGCATCCACAAAAGTGCAACAATGAAGAATACACTTGGCAGGACACCTTGTAGATCACAGTGATGAAGTTGCAAACAAGCTTGTACTATAGCAACCCACTGATGGTTGGCAGAACCAACCTGGTGTGGCAGAAGATGTATAACATACATTGACAACCTGGTGGATGACATAGGATGTGAAAGTGTGCAGGATTTAAAAACCATCATGATGGACCATTCAGTCTGGATTAACTGTGCCGAAGATGTAGGGTGTCCCATGGGATAGCCTAGGTGAGGGTGAGGTTAATAGCAGTTTAATGGCAAATACACTGCCCAGAAGAAGAAGAAGGGAAAAAAAATGGTCATGCGCCCTAATATTTTGTTGGACCACCTTTACCTTTCATTATGGCATGCATTCACTGTGGCATTTTTAGAACAATCTGATGCAACATCACAATATTTATTTCCATCCAGAGTTGCATTAATTTTTGAGATCTTGTATTGACATCAGGAGAGTTGAACCACTCTGTAAAGTCTTCTCCAGCACAACCCAAAAACTTTCAATGTGATTAAGGAGTATGTGTTGGTCAATTCATGTGTAAAAATGATCCCTCATTCTCCCTGAACAACTCTTTCACAATTTGAGCCCTAATTTTATGCCTGCACCAACAGGAAAGAAAAAATCCACTGATGGGATCACCTGGTCATTCAGTATATTCAGGTCAGCTGACTTAATTTTATTGCCACATAATGTTGCTGAGCCTAGACCAATTGAAGCATCCCCAGATAATAACACTGCCTCCAGATGCTTGTACATGGGCCACTATGGCTGATGGGTGCATCACTTCATGTGTTTCTCTTCCTACCCTGATGCACCCATCTCTCTAGAATAGAGTAAATCTGGACTCATCAAATCACATGACCTTTTTCCATTGCTTCAGAGTCCAACCTTTATGCTCCCTAACAAATGGAAGCCTTTTATTCTGCTTAGCATCATGAGCAAGTGGTTTTCCTATGGCCACAGAGCTGTTTAGTCCCAATCCTGTGAATTCTCGTCACATTGTGAGTGTGGAAATGCTCTTACTTTTGCTATTATACATAGCCATGAGTTCTACTGTCAATTTTTTATGATTCGACTTCGTGTTTAAGTGAACTCCAATCACAGTTAGTCAAGCTTTTTTTCTGATCACATTTATTCTGTGAAGTTGAAGGTTCACTACTATCCTTACAGATTTTAAGAATACATTGGGCAGTTCCTAACCCAATTCCAGTAATTTCAGCAATCTCCTTGTTGTTTTCTTTGCTTGATGCAGGCCAATAATTTGACCCTTCTGAAACACAGTAGCATCTTTTCCACAACCACAGGATATGTCTTCAACATGGTTGTTTAAAAAATGAGAACCTACTCACTGCATCAGTTAGCGTTAAAAGAATTGTTGCCAGCTGAAACATATTAATCACTTCCATAATTATCCAATCAAATGCAATTAAGTATTTGCTTATTTAAATCCAAATGATGACTTTTTATTTTATTTATTTATTTTTTGGCCAGGTAGTATATGATCAAGCCAAAGGTTGTCAGAATACAATAATATTTGTCTAATGAAAAAGCCAATTAACTTATCAATGAAGGGATGTTTAAACGCAAAAAATGGACAAAATGGATATGCTGTGACATGAGTAGCTTATAGGTGAGCTGGAATCCACCTGACCTGATTGACCAAGATTAGCATAAGTCAGTTCACATTTTCTTTTATCTCAGGTCAGTGTCAGAGAGAGGAAACTCAGTGACAGCCAGGAGACTTTAATCATTTGTGCTTTCAACAAACTGGACAAATACAAAACCTGAACATATAGTGGGGCAAAAAAGTATTTAGTGAGTCACCAATTGTGCAAGTTCTCCCACTTAAAAAGATGAGAGAGGCCTGTAATTTTCATCATAGGTATACAGTGGTGCTTGAAAGTTTGTGAACCCTTTAGAATTTTCTATATTTCTGCATAAATATGACTTAAAACATCATCAGATTTTCACACAAGTCTTAAAAGTAGATAAAGAGAACCCAGTTAAACAAATGAGACAAAAATATTATACTTGGTCATTTATTTATTGAGGAAAATGATCCAATATTCCATATCTGTGAGTGGCAAAAGTATGTGAACCTCTAGGGTTAGCAGTTAATTTGAAGGTGAAATTAGAGTCAGGTATTTTCAATCAATGGGATGACAATCAGGTGTGAGTGGGCACCCTGTTTTATTTAAAGAACAGGGATCTATCAAAGTCTGATCTTCACAACACATGTTTGTGGAAGTGTATCATGGCACGAACAAAGGAGATTTCTGAGGACCTCAGAAAAAGCGCTGTTGATGCTCATCAGGCTGGAAAAGGTTACAAAACCATCTCTAAAGAGTTTGGACTCCACCAATCCACAGTCAGACAGATTGTGTACAAATGGAGGAAATTCAACACCATTGTTACCCTCCCCAGAAGCGGTCGACCAACAAAGATCACTCCAAGAGCAAGGCGTGTAATAGTCGGTGAGGTCACAAAGGACCCCAGGGTAACTTCTAAGCAACTGAAGGCCTCTCTCACATTGGCTAATGTTAATGTTCATGAGTCCACCATCAGGAGAACACTGAACAACAATGGTGTGCATGGCAAGGTTGCAAGGAGAAAGCCACTGCTCTCCAAAAAGAACATTGCTGCTCGTCTGCAGTTTGCTAAAGATCACGTGGACAAGCCAGAAGGCTATTGGAAAAATGTTTTGTGGACGGATGAGACCAAAATAGAACTTTTTGGTTTAATTGAGAAGCGTTTTGTTTGGAGAAAGGAAAACACTGCATTCCAGCATAAGAACCTTATCCCATCTGTGAAACATGGTGGTGGTAGTATCATGGTTTGGGCCTGTTTTGCTGCATCTGGGCCAGGACGGCTTGCCATCATTGATGGAACAATGAATTCTGAATACCGCCAGCGAATTCTAAAGGAAAATGTCAGGACATCTGTCCATGAACTGAATCTCAAGAGAAGGTGGGTCATGCAGCAAGACAACGACCCTAAGCACACAAGTCGTTCTACCAAAGAATGGTTAAAGAAGAATAAAGTTAATGTTTTGGAATGGCCAAGTCAAAGTCCTGACCTTAATCCAGTCGAAATGTTGTGGAAGGACCTGAAGCGAGCAGTTCATGTGAGGAAACCCACCAACATCCCAGAGTTGAAGCTGTTCTGTATGGAGGAATGGGCTAAAATTCCTCCAAGCTGGTGTGCAGGACTGATCAACAGTTACCGGAAATGTTTATTTGCAGTTATTGCTGCACAAGGGGGTCACACCAGATACTGAAAGCAAAGGTTCACATACTTTTGCCACTCACAGATATGTAATATTGGATCATTTTCAATAAATAAATTCAATTAATTCAATTCAAATAAGTTCAATAAATAAATGACCAAGTATAATATTTTTGTCTCGTTTGTTTAACTGGGTTCTCTTTATCTACTTTTAGGACTTGTGTGAAAATCTGATGTTGTTTTAGGTCATATTTATGCAGACATATAGAAAATTCTAAAGGGTTCACAAACTTTCAAGCACCACTGTACCTCAACTATGAGAGACAAAATGAGAAAAAAAAAATCCAGAAAAATCACATTGTCTGATTTTTAAAGAATTTATTTGCAAATTATGGTGGAAAATAAGTATTTGGTCAATAACAAAAGTTCATCTCAATACTTTGTTATATACCCTTTGTTGGCAATGACAGAACTCAAACGTTTTCTGTAAGTCTTCACAAGGTTTTCACACACTGTTGCTGGTATTTTGGCCCATTCCTCCATGCAGATCTCCTCTAGAGCAGTGATGTTTTGGGGCTGTCGCTGGGCAACACGGACTTTCAGTTCCCTCCAAGCATTTTCTATGGGGTTGAGATCTGGAGACTGGCTAGGCCACTCCAGGACCTTGAAATGCTTCTTATGAAGCCACTCCTTCATTGCCCAGGTGGTGTGTTTGGGATCACTGTCATGCTGAAAGACCCAGCCACGTTTCATCTTCAATGCCCTTGCTGATGGAAGGAGGTTTTCACTCAAAATCTCACGATACATGGCCCCATTCATTCTTTCCTTTACACAGATCAGTCGTCCTGGTCCCTTTGCAGAAAAACAGCCCCAAAGCATGATGTTTCCACCCCCATGCTTCACAGTAGGTATGGTGTTCTTTGGATGCAACTCAGCATTCTTGCTCCTCCAAACATGACAAGTTGAGTTTTGACCAAAAAGTTCTATTTTGGTTTCATCTGACCATATGACATTCTCCCAATCCTCTTCTGGATCATCCAAATGCTCTCTCGCAAACTTCAGACAGGCCTGGACATGTACTGGCTTAAGCAGGGGACACGTCTGGCACTGCAGGATTTGAGTCCCTGGCGGTGTAGTGTGTTACTGATGGTAGCCTTTGTTACTTTGGTCCCAGCTCTCTGCAGGTCATTCACTAGGTCCCCCTGTGTGGTTCTGGGATTTTTGCTCACCATTCTTGTGATCATTTTGACCCCACGGGGTGAGATCTTGCGTGGAGCCCCAGATCGAGGGAGATTATCAGTGGTCTTGCATGTCTTCCATTTTCTAATAATTGCTCCCACAGTTGATTTCTTCACACCAAGCTGCTTACCTATTGCAGATTCAGTCTTCCCAGCCTGGTGCAGGTCTACAATTTTGTTTCTGGTGTCCTTTGACAGCTCTTTGGTCTTGGCCATAGTGGAGTTTGGAGTGTGACTGTTTGAGGTTGTGGACAGGTTTCTTTTATACTGATAACGAGTTCAAACAGGTGCCATTAATACAGGTAACGAGTGGAGGACAGAGGAGCCTCTTAAAGAAGTTACAGGTCTGTGAGAGCCAGAAATCTTGCTTGTTTGTAGGTGACCAAATATGGTACTTATTTTACCGAGGAATTTACCAATTAATTCATTAAAAATCCTACAATGTGATTTCCTGGATCCTTTCCCCCCATTCTGTCTCTCATAGTTGAAGTGTACCTATGACGAAAATTACAGGCCTCTCTCATCTTTTTAAGTGGGAGAACTTGCACAATTGGTGGCTGACTAAATACTTTTTTGCCCCACTGTATACAGGCATCTGTATATATAATTTTAGTTTAGCTACTCACCATTGTTACTGGAAAATATATGTGACATACAGAGATGACCGAAAGAGGCAGAAGCATTTGGATACAATTAAGGCAAAATGACTGCAAGGTCAAAAGCCCATTGACACACATCTTCTTGGGAGCCCACATGCCCTCATAGGTGGATAACCCCTGGGACAAGAACAGATAAGGTAATGAAATTCTTCAACAAGGCAAGAGTCCAAGATGTCTGCAGATGGTACCTGGTTCCTTTCTTCAGAGATGAAGGTCTGTCTGTTAGGTAATAAATGTGACCTCATTATTGAGAGCAGGATGTGAATGGTGTAGACAAGCATCCTGTCAAGACTGAGGACAAGCAACAAGAGCACTACCTTAGCCAAGGGACTGGGTACCACTGGTCTGAGCAAGAGGTTTGATTAATAATGGGGTTTGGAGGGTTGATTTGAGTTGAATGGAGGTGAAATGAGTTGTCGAAGATTTAATTAAGTATCCTGTTTATTGTTGAACTCATGGATGATCCCCAAACAGTTGTCCTTGCTCAACTGTTTGAGGGCAGCACAGTGGTGCAGTGGTTAGCATTGTTGCCTCACAGCAAAAAGGTTCTGGGTTCAAGCCCAGTGACTGACAGGGGCTTTTCTATGTAGAGTTTGCATGTTCTCCTTGTGTCTCTAGGTGCTCCAGTTCCCCCCACAGTCCAAAGACATGCAGTGAGGTTAACACGGGACAGCTATGGCCTGAAAGTTGAGCTGAAGTCCACCTAACCCGCAACTGCTCACTGGGTGCTGTATCATAGCTGCCCACTGCTCTGGGTATGTGTGTGTGATCATTGCTCACTTGTGTGTGCATGTGTGTGTGTTCACTGCTTCAGATTGAATCCAACCTGATTCAGGTTGAATGCAGAGGAGGAATTTCACTGTGCTTAAATGTGATAAATAAAGGCTTCTTGCTTCATCTACCGCATTGCAGAGCTCAGAAAATTTAGCAAACAACTACAAATAATCATTTTATGTTAATGGTCACATACATTTGCCAAACCTACAATATAAGGTAATATGAGAATGCTAAATAAGCCACTTACAAGCTCCTAATGTTGTCAAATACCTGCTATATTCATGACTTATATACTGTATACTGTATGTACATGGTCATTGGGATCAATTAATGTTTTATATGTGACCCCTACACAGATGGTTTACTAAATGCATTTACAGTATCATTAATATCAGACTGCTGTCCATTATGTACTGTTACCCCTGGTGTGGTTTCCAAATCTGATGAACTAATCCCAACCATTAGAGTATCCCACTTAGATTTACTAAAGCCTTGCATGTGTAAAAACACCTGCAACCTTGATAAGACCCAGTAAAATGCATAAACTGGCTTACAAATAAGATCTAGGGATGACTACATCTTTTACAATGCTCAAAATAGTATGTTGTGTCTGTTTTGTGTGTGAGGCTTAATTTGGTGTGGTTCTAATTTGGACAGGCTGTCATGGTAAACTTTCATATTGGCTATTCACCTCACATTCACTCATCTGTTGCCAAAAGCATTTACTCAGAGCCTTTGAAAAGGGTCTGATTCACATTCACCTTATTCCCATAATGCAAAGCCTACTTGTGTTGACATTCTTTTATTCGGTTATTCATATTGTATTTTGAAAAGGTTTTGTTGTTGTTTAATGTATTTCATTGCCTTCAGTCACTGTTATACTTAAGTTTCAAGTTTTTTGCTTTCAAAACTTGCTATCAGCAACATTTTGTGAATGCAAAATGCTGATTGACCTACTTTGGTTAACTTTGAAATTTAACTTGGAAATTAATGTTTGGATCTAAACTGGCTTTACTCTTTATGATGTTCAGTCCAATTTTGCTGCTGCAGACAAAAATTACACATCATAAAAACATTCTATAGTCAAGAGATCAGAGATCCTAGAAAGCATAATGTGATGTGCTACCCAGCCTATGATTTAGTGCCATTATGACTAAAAGCAGTCGATGACAAATTTCTGACCAGAAATGTTTTATTAAAATCTGAGAATCTGATCGCTGCTATAACATTCATCTGAAAAGCCCCCAATAGGATGATGGCATAGAATTATTTCTGCACAAGCCTCAATCACACTGATTGTTGACATAAGTAGAATTCTCTGGACCAGCAGGCATGGCTGAAGTGCCCTTGAGCAGTGTTAGGGGTACCTAACTCCTAACTGCTCCCCAGGCTGCTCTGGATGTTCGTCACTCTGGATAAGAGCATCTGCTAAATGCCAATAATGTAATGTAATGTAGAATATTATAATGTAATATCATTTGAGGTTCTTATTCATATAAACTGACATGGGGATTATCATAAGTCTATTGTAGAACTTGGTCAAGATTTTCTTGGGATCATCTTGATCAGTGTGAGAAATAATAATCTTAAAAATTGCTGTAATCAGACAGTCTAAATCTGGTTTTAGATGACTGTAGAAAGCCCCTGAGTTGGGTGGAGTACTGAAGTATGGCAGGTGGGAGATGATGTTCAGACACAACTTTATTTCTTAGACTTCTGTTGCTTTTCAGCTTCACTCATTCGTTTGCTGCTGCTTGCTTGCTCTCTCTCTCTCTCACACACACATGTTCTGGTTGGGAGAGATCCCCTTCCTTTGCTCTCTCTCCCTTCTTTTCTACTCTCTGTCATCACTACAAAACACAGAGACAAAACGTTAATTGACAACAGGTGTACTGACTTTGCCACTCATCTTCCCCAGCCCCGCCCTCCATTCACAAAGTGATGCTTGGCCACGCCCCCACTGCCACACAGACATTTCCTGATGTCTCAAAAGCACTACTTGTATTATACTCCACATGGAATCACAACCAATTATATACTGTCATTTATTCAATTACATCACTTAATTCTTTTTAGACCATATTACAGTCACACTGAGGTCAATCAATCTATACTCCATCTTGTTTGTTCACAGTTCTCCCAGATAGCACACATATGGTACATCAGCATGATACATCGCAAGAATAGGGCAATGACCTTGTTTGCTAATTGGGAAGAAGTCTCATCTCATCTCATTATCTCTAGCCGCTTTATCCTTCTACAGGGTCGCAGGCAAGCTGGAGCCTATCCCAGCTGACTACGGGCGAAAGGCGGGGTACACCCTGGACAAGTCGCCAGGTCATCACAGGGCTGGGAAGAAGTCATCACAGTTTTTTTTATGGTCATCTGCTACTTTCAGCCATCCTTGAGTATAATGGGTGATCTAAAGTCAGAAATATAAAGCAAAGTACTTTCAGAGAGCATTTTCACAGAGCACTTCACAGCACTGAAAATAAAATCTTTGGTAAACAACTGCTCATGAGGACACATTTCCCCATTATAGATAGTGTTTACACAAATGCATAGGGCATTTTCCTCTGTAATTAGCAGCCATTGTGAGTGAATCTCATACCTGTAGAAAAAGACTATTCAGTGAATCAAAGGCTGTAATCACAGGGGTGTCTGATGATGCTACACCATGTGAATCAAGCGATCTCCATTTATAGGCGCTTTTTTGAAAGAAAATTTATAATTGCTTTTTTTATCATTAGATATCTTAGGAGAGATAATCCTGCCACTGGGGGTGCGTACTCTTGGTGCCGGTCCCAAGCCCGGATAAATTGGAGAGGGTTGCATAAGGAAGGGCATCCGGCGTAAAACTGTGCCAACTCTAACATGCAGATTGAAAAGAGAAATACCATACCAGATCGGTCGGGGCCCGGGTTAACAACGGCCGCCTCCGGTACTGTTGGCCAACAGGGTGCCGGTGGAAAGTATGCTACTGCTGCACCAAAATGGAGAAGGAAAAAGAGAGGGGGGAGGTGTGTTAGGAGAAAGCATGAAAGATGGAAGGGAAGGAGCTTAGAATTGAGGGTAGGAACACTGAATGTGGGAACATTGACTGACAGAGTGAGAGAGTTAGCTGGTATGATGAAAAGAAGGAAGTTGGACATTTTGTGTGTGCAGGAGACAAGGTGGAAAGGAAGGAAGACCAAGAACATTGGAGGTGGATGCAAGTTGCTTTATTATGGAGTCAATGGAAAGAGAAATGGTGTTGGTATTGTTTTGAGGGAAGAGTTGGTCAACAGTGTGATTGATGTGAAGAAGGTGTCAGATAGAGTGATAGGCATGAAGTTGGAGATTCAAGGAGTGGTAATCAGTGTTGTGTGTGCGTATTGTAACCCCTGTCTGATGAGGATACGTGGTTATAGGTTTCAAGTTCAGTCTCAGTTCTACAATAGGACCAATTACAGAAGATCAGAGAATCGCTCGTGGAGCCCAGGATGGTACATCAACATTAACCACACTCACACAAAATATAGTTCTCAGGGAAAATGTATTCTCAATGAAGAACAACATGAGAATGAAATAACACCCCTTTTTATATATATATATATGAAAAATAATAAAGTGCGCATGAAAATAATAAAATAAAAAAATAATAAAGTGTCTTATGTCTAATCAGTCTATTATGTCTTTCTGTTATTTTGTTATTTGTCTTTCACGCCCCCCTTTTTGTTTCTTTGAGCTCAGTCAATATTTCGTTGGGGCCCTTTAGTTCGAATGTTCTTTCACTGTCCTACCACACCGCCGTCACCGAAGGTGCATTCCGTTGTCCTCAGCTCTGGCTTGACATCCAATTCCATGGATCCATCTCTCTAGCAGGTGTCCAGGAAACCTCGTGGTTCACTACTGCTAGTCTCTTCTCTCTACTGGCATAGACGATGTTCTCCCACATCTGTCGTCACCGAATCAAATCCCAAAAAAACCTGACCTGTGAGACAGGTCATATTCAATTTGTTCAGTGAAATAAACTCTACAGGTCATGAATCCTCAGTGAAAAAAATAAATAAAACATAAATATGACCTATATAAGTTCAAATAATTTATCAAAAAGAAATAAAATATATTTCTTCTTTTCTGTTCAGGTCTATTTTATCAGTATAAAACAGAAAATTATCAAAAACAACTCAAATCTATCTTTTTTTTTCATCAATCATTTGAATAAATGATCAAATAATGTAAGTTTCTCCTTTTTTTCCACACACCATGTTCACACAACACCTGGCACATGTACACCCACACACACATTCACGCCCATGATACATACACAGTACTTGACATACACACATGGCACACACACCCACTAGCCTGGCATTTTGTCTGGGCTAACTCACAATATTACCCGCTAACTGAATTAGTAGCCCACTGTTAGCTAAAATCACATTTGACCTTCACCTTGGCACTTACCCTAACAGCTAACACACACGAGGCAGTACATTAGCAGTTAGCTGCTAAATTAGCTCCGCGGCTAACCCACTTTTACTCGACGCCCATTCCTTCAAAATAGAAAATAAACTCACCGCCGAGCAGGAAACATGGATCGTAAACTCTGTGGACTCAGCCGGTATGAATTCCGACGATTTCGCTCGGGTTTTTAACAACTTATGGGCAACTTTCAGCTAGAGCGGTGCTCAAACCCAGCCGGACAGCGCGTTTTCTCCTCCGTCTGTGTCTCCTCCCCAGAATGCTGTGCACATACTGCAACGCGGTTGGCTGTGACATCATGACGCAAGACGCTACCTGCTCTTGGGAGCATAATTAACCCTACAAATGCCGGCTATCACATTCATACACAAATAAACCTAAATAACAGGCTTTGTCTCTATCTCATTCATTTATTTATCTTCCTTTCCTTAACAGCTTATGAAGCCTGGGCTACAGTATGCCGTACAGGTTGGATGTGAGAATTAAGAGAAAGAGTCTTTCTGGGAAAAGATAGATGAAGTGGTAGAAAGTATACTAAGGGAGGAACGCGTGCTGATAGGAGCAGATTTCAATGGACATGTCGGCGAGGGAAACAGAGGAGATGAGGATGTGATGGGCAGATATGGTGTAAGAGAGAGAAATGTGGAAGGGCAAATGGTGGTTGATTTTTTAAAGAGGAAGAATTTGGCAATAGTCAATACATACTTCAAGAAGAAAGAGCAGCACAGGGTGACATTTAAGAGTGAAGGAAGATCTACACAGGTGGACTACATACTCTGCAGAATGGGTAACCTGAAGGAGATTGGAGACTGTAAAGTGATGGCAGGGGAGAGTGTAGCTAGACAACATCGAACAGTCGTGTGCAGGATGAACTTGAAAGTGAAAAAGAGGAAGCGTGAAATAGTGGGACCACAGATTAAGTGGTGGAAACTAAATGAGGTTGAACATCAGAAGGAGTTTAGGGAAGAAATGAGATGAGCATTGAGTGGTAATGGAAGTCTGCCAGAAGATTGGGATACTACTGCTATACTAGTAAGAGAGGCAACAAGGAAGGTGCTAGGGTGGTCATCGGGAAGGAGGAAGGAAGACAAGGAGACATGGTGGTGGAACAAAGAAGTGCAGGAATTTATAAAAGAGAAGAGGCTAGCAAAGAAGAATTGGGATGATCAGAGAGATGAGGAAAGCAGGCGGTTATACAGAGAGATGAGACAGAAGGCAAAAAGAGCGGTAGTGAAGGTGAAAGCAGATGCATACCAGGAGTTGTACAAAAGACTGGAGACCAAAGAAGGAGAGAAAGACCTGGACAGACTAGCTAGGCAGAGAAACAGGGAAGTGAGGGATATACAGCAGGTAAGAGTGATGAAAGATGTAAATGGAAATGTGCTGACAAACAGAGTGTATTAAGAAGGTGGAAAGAGTACTTTAAGGATTTATTAAATGAGGAGAATCCAAGAGAGAAAAGGTCAGATTCATTGGAGACAGCAAATCAGGAAGCAGAGTTGGTTAATAAGGATGAGGTAAGGGCAGCCATGAAAAGAATGAAGACTGGGAAAGCAGTTGGACCAGATGGTATCCTGATTGAGGCTTGGAGATGTTTGGGTGAGACGGCTGTGGAGTTCCTAACGAGATTGTTTAATAAGATCCTAGAGAATGAGAAATGAATGGGGAAAATGTGTGCTAGTCCCAATATACAAAAATAAGGCAGATGTACATATCTGCAGTAATTACAGAGGGATAAAATTGATGAGCCACACCATGAAGTTATGGGAAAGGGTATTGGAGGCGAGATTGAGAAGAGAGGTAGCAATCTGTGAACAGCAGTATGGGTTTTTGCCAAGGAAGAGCACATCGGGTGCAATTTTTTCTTTAAGAATGTGAATGGAGAAGTACAGGGAAGACCAGAGATAGCTACATTGTGTGTTTTTAGACCTGGAGAAGGCATACGATAGAGTGCCGAGAGATGAGTTATGGTATTGTATGAGAAATTGTGGAGTGAATGAGAAGTATATTAGAATGGTGCAAGATATGTTTGAGAACAGTGAAACAGCAGTGAGGTGTTCAGTTGGAACGACTGAATGGTTCAAGGTGAAGGTGGGACTTCATCAAGGATCTGCTTTGAGTCTTTTCTTGTTTGCCATAGTGATGGATAGCTTGACAGACGAAGTGAGGCAAGAGTCACCATGGAACATGATGTTTTCAGATGATATTGTGATATGTGGTGAAAGTAGAAAGGAGGTTGAGTTGGGTTTGGAGAGATGGAGGTATGCATTGGAACAAAGAGGAATGAAGGTGAGCAGTAGAAAAACAGAATACATGTGCATCAATGAGAATAGGGATGAGAGTTTAGTGAAGATGCAAGAGTAAACGTAAAGAAAGTTGGTGAATTCAAGTACCTGGGGTTAACTCATCTCATCATCTCTAGCCACTTTATCCTGTTCTACAGGGTTGCAGGCAAGCTGGAGCCTATCCCAGCTGACTACGGGTGAAAGGCGGGGTACACCCTGGGCAAGTCACCAGGTCATCACAGGGCTGACACATAGACACAGACAACCATTCACACTCACACCACGGTCAACTTAGAGTCACCAGTTAACCTAACCTGCATGTCTTTGGACTGTGGGGGAAACCGGAGCACCTGGAGGAAACCCACGCGGACATGGGGAGAACATGCAAACTCTGCACAGAAAGGCCCTCATCGGCCATGGGGCTCAAACCCAGACCTTCTTGCTGTGAGACAACAGCGCTAACCAGTACACCACCGTGGTGCCCACCTGGGGTCAACTGTGCAGGAAAATAGGGGCTACGATAGTCAGGTGAGAAAGAGAGTGCAGGCAGGGTGGAGCAGTTGGAGACGGATTTCGGGAGTCATTTGTGATAGGAAAGTCCCAGTAAAAGTGAAAGGTAAGATGTATAAGACAGTAGTGAGACCAGCTGTGGTGTATGGATTGGAGACAGTACCCTTAACGAAGAGACAGGAGGCAAAGTTGGAGGTGGCGAAGTTGAGGATGTTAAGGTTTGCAATGGGAGTGACAAGGTTGGACAGGATAAGGAACGAACACATCAGAGGGACAGCACATGTGAAGAGCCTGGGAATTAAGCTAAGAGAGATGAGACTGAGATGGTATGGGCACATCCTGAGAAGAGATGCAGAGCATGTTGGAAGGAGAATGTTGAAGATGGAGCTGCCGGGCACACGAAAATGAGGAAGGCCAAAGAGGAGATACATGGATGTGGTGAGAGAGGACATGAATGTGACAGGTGTGGTAGAGAAGGATGCGGAAGACAGGGAGCAATGGAGATGAAAGATCTGCTGTGGTTACCCCTAATCTGGAGCACCCAAAAGAAGAAGAAGAAGGTATCTTAGGAGAGAATCACAAGATCAAGAAGGGAAAAAAAATCACTTGCCAGAAACTATTTTCATTTTCCCCAGTTTTCTCCCCAATTTTACCTGCCAGTTCCTACCAACCAGCCAGGTCTCCACTTTATATAACAGCTACTAACCAGGAAGGATGAAGGCCAACACATGGTTCCTCAAAGACACATGAAGCCAGCCAAGCATCTTTTTGAACTGCTGCTCATACTGCATCACAGGGTAGCTCTAATACACCCTCTTCCCTCTACCCTCTTCTGCATACACAAGCTCACAGACACACACACACCTCTTGTAACTGACAAGGGAGAGAGAGTATGCCATTCCTCCTACTCAGTGAACACAGCCAATTTTGGCATTGTTGGTTGTGCCATGATCAGTATTCCTGATGCAGGATTCATGGCAATAGGACAAATGGTTTGCTGTTTCACCAGGTGGGAGGCCCACAGACAGTTTTTCAAAATGATTATATTAGTCATATAGCAACATGTTTTACACAAAAATGCATTTTGTGCTGATGATGTGCTCGGACTAGGGCTAAACAGAACCCTAACACTAAAATCTATCAGTCTCACAACATTGAGCATCACCTTATTAGAAAGACCAATTATATGAGGCTGTTCTATACATAATTGCAAGTCATATAGAATAGGATCACTTGCAGAAGACAGTAAAATTAAATATGCATTCTATTGAAGTAGGCATCGCCACTCTTTAACTGTGTTGCAGTAATTACAGTACAGTGCCTTGCATAAGTATTCACCCCATGTTGAACTTTTTAATATTTTCCACATTCCACTGGTTGGGATTATAAGTTTTGAATGGGAAGCCATGGCCAAAGGTTAGAGAAGTAGCTTTGGGCCCAAAAAGGTGGCTGGTTTGATTCCCTGGATCAGCAGGAATGGCTAAAGTGCCCTGGAGAAAGACACCAAACCCCCAGCTGCTCCCTGGGCTGCTCTGGGTAAGTTGTACATTGCTCTGCATAAGAGCATCTGCTAAATGTCTGTAATGAATCTAAAAAAAAAAAAAGTAAGGGACTTGGTTGCTTATCTGACGAATGATCTCCTTACATGGCCAGTGCATTTTGGTGGATAGAGTCATTGTTGTTAGCCTGGGAAATCCCATGCTGCTTTGCACAATCCTTCCGATCTGAAAAGACAGCATGGAAACTATGGTCCAAAGGCTCGCCTGAGTTAGGGAGCCAATCAGAGAGTGGGGGGGGGGGGGTGGAAAGACGGTGACGCGTACTACTCGACAAACGGAAACTTGTAGTTTATTTGGGACTGTTTACGGATCACATTTAACATGGCGGCGAGCGATACGAACCAAACTTTCGATCAAGCTTTAGACACTGTTCTGAATAGTTTAGAGCGAAAGTTTGTTTTAAAAAAAGAACAGTGTTTGGCATTACAGTCTTTCTTCGCCTCTTCGTCTTCTTCATCGCTCTAACTACATCACCGGGTACAACTGCCATGATTGGCCATAGGCTATGTATATGCCAAATGATAGACATTCGCAACGTCCAATAAACGGCCGTTGACAATCGTAAACCACACCTCCCCTACGAGAAATTCAATAGGCGGATTCCAGACCATATTTCACTTGTAATATGGTCTGGTGTTAACCAGACTACATGGTTGTGTCTTTTCATTTTGGATTAAATAATAATGAAATAATGATCCTTGGTCTTTATGGTGCTATTTATGTATGTTCTCTGAAAAACTCTGGGGTCTTCCACGAGCAGGTGTATTTACAGTGGTGCTTGAAAGTTTGTGAACCCCTTGGAATTTTCTATATTTCTGCATAAATATGACCTAAAACATAATCAGATTTTCACACAAGTCCTAAAAGTACATAAAGAGAACCCAGTTAAACAAATGAGACAAAAATATTATACTTGGTCATTTATTTATTGAGGAAAATGATCCAATATTACATATCTGTGAGTGGCAAAAGTGTGTGAACCTCTAGGATTAGCAATTAATTTGAAGGTGAAATTAGAGTCAGGTATTTTCAATCAATGGGATGACAATCAGGTGTGAGTGAGCACCCTGTTTTATTTAAAGAACATGGATCTATCAAAGTCTGATCTTCATAACACGTTTGTGGAAGTGTATCATAGCATGAACAAAGGAGATTTCTGAGTTTGGACTCCACCAATCCACAGTCAGACAGATTGTGTACAAATGGAGGAAATTCAAGACCATTATTACCCTCCCCAGGAGCGGTCGACCAACAAAGATCACTCCAAGAGCAAGGCGTGTAATAGTCGGCAAGGTCACAAAGGACCCCAGGGTAACTTCTAAGCAACTGAAGGCCTCTCTCACATTGGCTAATGTTGATGTTCATGAGTCCACCATCAGGAGAACATGGAACAACAATGGTGTGCATGGGAGGGTTGCAAGGAGAAAGCCAATGCTCTCCAAAAAGAACATTGTTGCTCATCTGCAGTTTGCTAAAGGTCACGTGGACAAGCCAGAAGGCTATTGGAAAAATGTTTTGTGGACGGATGAGACCAAAATAGAACTTTTTAGTTTAAATGAGAAGCATTATGTTTGGAGAAAGGAAAACACTACATTCCAGCATAAGAACCTTATCCCATCTGTGAAACATGGTGGTGGTAGTATCATGGTTTGGGCCTGTTTTGCTGCATCTGGGCCAGGATGGCTTGCCATCATTGATGGAACAATGAATTCTGAATTATACCAGCAAATTCTCAAGGAAAATGTCAGGACATCTGTCCATGAACTGAATCTCAAGGGAAGGTGGGTCATGCAGCAAGACAATGACCCTAAGCACACAAGTCATTCTACCAAAGAATGGTTAAAGAAGAATAAAGTTAATGTTTTGGAATGACCAAGTCAAAGTTCTGACCTTAATCCAATCGAAAAGTTGTGGAAGGACCTGAAGCAAGCAGTTCATGTGAGGAAACCCACCAACATCCCAGAGTTGAAGTTGTTCTGTATGGAGGAATGGGCTAAAATTCCTCCAAGCTGGTGTGCAGGACTGATCAACAGTTACCGGAAACATTTAGTTGCAGTTATTGCTGCACAAGAGGGTCACACCAGATACTGAAAACAAAGGTTCACATACTTTGCCACTCACAGATATGTAATATTGGATCATTTTCCTCAATAAATAAATGACCAAGTATAATATTTTTGTCTCGTTTGTTTAACTGGGTTCTCTTTATCTACTGTACTTTTAGGACTTGTATGAAAATCTGATGATGTGATAGGTCATATTTATGAAGAAATAAAGAAAATTCTAAAGGATTCACAATCTTTCAAGGGACATTCCACCGAATGGGTGCCATTTGCTTGTTGTACCACTCCCAAATTAAACTCAAATCAAATCAAATCAAATCAAGTTTATTTGTACAGCGCTTTTAACAATAAACATTGTCGCAAAGCAGCTTTACAGAATTTGAGCGACTTAAAACATGAGCTAATTTTATCCCTAATCTATCCCCAATGAGCAAGCCTGTGGCGACGGTGGCAAGGAAAAACTCCCTCAGACGACATGAGGAAGAAACCTCGAGAGGAACCAGACTCAAAAGGGAACCCATCCTCATTTGGGCAACAACAGACAGCCTGACTATAATATTAACAGTTTTAACAGGTATAACCCTCAACTGTCCTCATGGGGCCGTCCTTCACAGGAGTGGGGCGATAAAACTCCGACCAGACACAGGGCACCAGGATGGACCAAGCAGGTCCGAGGGGCAGAAGAGGCCAGCATCCCAATCCCAGGATCAACATGTAACTCAGAGGGACAGATGGGGGGGGGGGGGGAGAGAGAGAGAGAGAGAAAGAAAACATGTTGTTAGGTATGCCCTAAAAATGACAAGTATTAAATCTGTGTGGTAGGCTCGCAGAGACGAGAGTCTTTACATCAGGCATGACGCACAATGGCATGTTAATATGGTAAAAAATATATCATGACCTGCTCTGGCTGGATGCTTGATTGGGTGATGGGAGCACACTCCTCAGCAATGATGAGATGCAGATGGGACCCTTAGGCCTGGCCAAGACAATTCAGTTACATTTCACCGGGTCTGGGACATGTGACAGAATGTCTGACGGCCGATTCCCTGCAGGCTACGATAGCCAGTCGAGGTCCCCACCGTCTCCACCAAAAGATTTCCTGTTGACTCCATGTAACTCAGAGGGACAGATTTGGGGTGGGGGGGGGAGAGAAAGAAAACACAGGTGGTTAGGTATGCCCAATGTCACCTGAATAAGTAGGAACAGTATACATATTGCACCGAGTACAAGCAGGGACTCCGGCAACTAACTATGACAGCATAACTAAAAGGAGAGAGCCAGAAGGTAACACAGGCATGAGGGAGCCCCGGGACATAAAGCAGCCAGCCACTGCACCGTCAACAAACTCGAGTGAGCAAGCGAGTGGGGACTGACAGCATCCATACATCCCAGTTTACCAAAACACTCTATGTCTGAGGACCCTCCAGATCTACTCCTTTACCTCATAAACACCATTAACAAAAGGCTTGACTAAACAGATATGTTTTCAGCCTAGACTTAAATGCTGAGACTGTGTCTAATTCCTGAACATTACTTGGAAGGCTGTTCCATAACAGTGGGGCTTTGTAAGAAAAGGCTCTGCCCCCTGATGTAGCCTTCACTATACGAGGTACCAGCAGATAGCCTGCACCTTTTGATCTAAGTAGGCGTGGCGGGTCATAGAGGAGTAGAAGTTCACTCAGGTACTGTGGTGCGAGACCATTTAGTGCTTTAAAGGTCAATAGTAGTATTTTATAATCAATACGAAATTTGATTGGGAGCCAATGCAGTGTGGATAAGACAGGCGTGATGTGGTCATATTTTCTAGTTCTAGTAAGAACTCTTGCTGCAGCATTTTGAACTAACTGGAGCTTGTTTATGCACTTATTGGAACATCCAGACAATAAGGCATTACAATAATCCAACCTGGAGGTAACGAAAGCATGGACTAGTTTTTCTGCATCATGCAATGACATTAAATTTCTTATCTTTGCAATATTTCTGAGATGAAAGAAAGCTATCCGGGTGATGTTATCAATGTGAGTTTCGAATGAAAGACTGGGGTCAATAATCACTCCGAGGTCTTTTACTGCTGCACGTGAAGAAACAGAAAGGCCATCCAGAGTTACTGTGTAATCAGAAAACTTACTTCTAGCTGTATGTGGTCCTAGCACAAGTACTTCAGTCTTGTCAGAGTTAAGCAGAAGGAAATTTATAAGCATCCAGTGTCTAATGTCCTTAACACATTCCTCAATTTTATTAAGCTGGTGTCTCTCATCAGGTTTTGCAGAGACATACAACTGTGTGTCATCAGCATAACAGTGGAAACTAATACAATGTTTACGAATAATATCGCCCAGAGGTAACATATATAGAGAAAAAAGCAGTGGACCCAAGACAGAACCTTGTGGAACACCAAACTTTACCTCGGTACGTCTAGAAATATCACCATTTATATCGACATACTGATAACGATCAGTTAGATAAGACCTGAGCCAGGAGAGGGCCATTCCCTTAACTCCCACAACATTTTCTAGTCTATCCAGAAGAATGGAATGATCAATGGTATCAAATGCTGCACTAAGGTCAAGCAACACAAGTAGCGAGACAAAGCCCTGATCAGACGCCAACAGTAGGTCGTTTACTACTTTAACCAGTGCTGTCTCTGTGCTATGATGAGGTCTAAATCCTGACTGATACATTTCATGGATGTTATTCCTATGTAAATATGAGCATAACTGCTGTGCCACAGCTTTTTCAAGGATCTTGGAGATAAAGGGGAGGTTTGATATTGGCCGATAATTGGACAGCTGACAGGGATCAAGGTCAGGTTTTTTAATCAGGGGTTTGATAACTGCTAGTTTAAAGGATTTGGGTACATAGCCAATCATAAGAGAATAATTTATTATTTTTAGAAGCGGTTCAATTACTCCAGGCATTATCTGTTTGAATAGATGTGTCGGTAAGGGATCTAGTACGCAAGTTGAGGCTTTTGATGTAGAGATTAATGAGAGTAATTCAGTTTCTTTTAGGGGAGTAAAACATTCTAACTGATGATCTGATACAGTTATATTGTTAACTACAAGGTCACTTTCATTGTCTAACCTTAAATTAGTAGTTTGAATTTTTTGTCGGATATTCTCAATTTTGTCATTAAAAAAATTCATGAAGTCGTTGCTACTACATACTGCAGGTGTGCATGTGTTGATAGTGGACTTATTCCTGGTTAATTTTGCTACAGTATTAAATAGGAATCTAGGATTATTTTTGTTATCTTCTATTAGGGAGGAGAGATATGTTGATCTCGCAGCACTAAGAGCTTTTTTATACTTCAGGAAGCTCTCCTTCCACGCCAATTTGAACACTACCAATTTTGTTTGACGCCATTTACGTTCCAATTTTTGAGTGGTCTGTTTTAATGTGCGAGTGTCATCATTATACCAGGGTGCTAATTTTTTGTCTCTGACCATTTTCCTTTTTAGAGGAGCTACATTATCTAAAGTATGGCGGAATGTTGACTCTAAGCATTCAGTTGCCTGATCGAGTTCTGCAGGGGCTGACAGTGACCCAATCAAAGTTGACAGCTCTGGGAGATCATTTATAAAGCTCTGTGCAGTAGTTGACGTGAAAGTACGTTTAATACAGTAGCGTGGTGAGGTGCATATATTATTACTCAGACATATTTTGAATGAGATGAGACAATGATCTGAGATAACTTCAGACTGTGGAAGTATGACTATATTGTCTATGTTTAATCTGAATGTTAGTATTAGATCAAGGGTGTGACCACCATTATGGGTCGGTCCTATGACATTCTGCTTAATCCCGACTGAATCTAAGATGGACACAAACACTGTTTTTAAAGGGTCTTCTGGGTTATCGAAGTGAATATTAAAATCTCCGACAACTAAAGCTTTGTCTAAGGAAATAACCAAATCTGAGATAAAATCTGCAAATTCAGAAAGAAACTCAGAATATGGCCCCGGGGACCTGTAAATAATAAGCAATGGAATTAACTGGGTAGACTTATTTTTCGAGGCTACATACATTATATGAGTATGAAGAACTTCAAATGTATTAAATTTATAACCAGGTTTGTGTGTTACACCTAGATAATCGTTATAAATAACTGCGACGCCTCCTCCTCTGCCAGTTAGACGAGGCTGGTGTATATAACTGTATCCAGGAGGACTCGCTTCATTTAATGCTATATATTCATTTGGCTTAATCCATGTTTCTGTTAAACACAGTACATTAAACTCCTGATCAGTAATGAGTTCATTAACCATTAGCGCTTTAGATGTAAGAGATCTAATATTTAATAGCCCCACCTTTAGATCAAAGGTGCTGGCAGCAGCTGTACAGTCAGTCTGATCTAATTTTATATTGATTAGGTTACTGGAACAAACTCTCTGAAAATTTCTACCTTTTTGTTGAGCTCGGGGAACAGACACAGTCTCGATGTAGTGGGCCCTGAGTGACGACTCTGTGCAGCTAGCAGACAGTCGGTTTAGCCTGTTCGTCTGCTCCCTGGCCTTGGCTCTGGATTGTCAGAAATTAACTAGGCCTGTTCTGAGACTATGACCTATGCTGCAGGAAATGAGAGCAGCACCTTCCCGAGTGGGATGGATACCGTCCCGCCCTAACAGGCCAGCAGTGCCCTCAAAATTAGCCCAATTATCTATAAAGCCCACACTGTTTTCAGAGCACCACCTGGACAGCCAGCAGTTCAGCGACCATAACCTTCTGTAAGCTACATCACCACGCCGCATTGGGATGGGGCCAGAGCATACTACAGCATCGGACATCGCCTTCGCTAATTTAAACACCTCTACAAAGTTACTCTTAGTAACCTCAGACTGACGAAGGCATATATCATTAGCTCCTGCATGGATAACTATCTTTGAGAACCTGTGCTTGCCTAGGACCCTAAGATTACCTGCTATGTCCGGCGCCCTGGCTCCCGGTATACACCTGACTAAAGCTGCTGGTGCCCCTAAAGGCTGAGCTAATTTCACGTGCCGTATGATAGAGTCCCCTATAACCAGAGCTCTTTCAGGTTTCTCAGTGGGTGCATCACTAAGGAGAGCAAACCTGTTCGACACGTGACGCGGAGAGGAGTGGTGCTCCCATGGGCGAGCCTCAGCGGTAGCTTTGGCTCTACGCTTATGCCGCCGAGCCGTCACCCATTCGCCCCGCTGTAAGGGCTCTAATGCTGGAGTTGGGGGATTGCTAACTCCACCTAGGGCGTCCAGACTTTCCCTAACAGAAACTACACTGTTCTGACGCTCACTAACCTGCTCTAAAGCCCGGACACGCGCTTCTAGCACTGAAATCTTCTCCGTCAGAGAGCTAACTAATCTGCACTTATCACAAGTAAAGCTAATAGAGCTATCGCTAGTGACAGAGGAAGAATGACTAAACATCCTGCACTAAGCACACTGAACAGGCTGAAGGTGTGCCATGATGAAAAGATTCACGTACCTTAAATGAAGATCTGTTGATATTAAAGCAGATCAGATGGCCTCCGCTTGTGGACTTTACACAGGAGGAGAAAAAAGAAAGCTTCCGGTCTCGGCGTTCTTCCGAAAAAAGAAAGAGAAAAAACCGGAAAAAAAAACGGAAAAAGGAAAGCGAAAGTGAATTGTACAAAAATGAAAGCGACAGTATAATAAAAATGAAGACGATACTGGAAATTTATTTATAGAAAAAAAAAAGTTAAAAAAGGATTAGTAATTAACGCCGGCACTCGCGGGAAAAAGGACTCGGCGCGAACAACTCAGGAAACAGGAAGTGCGTAACGCAAGAGGCGGCAGTAAATTTCATCAGTAAACTTAATTTGTTATATCTTTTCAACACTGATTATAATAACACACATATTTAATTATTCAAAATGTGTATTGGTCAACCTCAGGCTATGTTACAAGGTTTGGAAGTCAAAGATGGCTGCATTTTTTTCAGTCCTGGTACCAAAACTCTGAAAGTAACAGGACTGAGTTTTTCGCCTAGGATTAGCTAATACATGGAATTAAGCCACATGGCATCATCGCTAATAGCATGACCACACTTAGCACATTCTAGTGATTTACCAAAAAATCTGTATTTTTAAAATAAACAAATATCATCTAAGAAATAATTTAAGTAACAGGACAGTATGTTGACATTGACCTTATCAGTCAAAGTTAAAAAATCATCAAATATATAGAAAAGTAAATGCGAGAACTAACTTTTGGTCTTCCCATGGCCTTCAGAAGACACAACTGATGTAACGTCCTGTTTAGCATGTGATTTATGGAATGTTCCAAATTTCTCAGATGGGGTAATATGTTTGGGTAACAGGACTGAGTGAAAACCCAGGGACATGATTAAAATGTGTATTTTAACTAAGATATTGTGGATTTCTTATGAAAAAATATATTTAAACCATGGATAGGATATGGAGTCACACAACAGTGCAAAAGAAATACTGTTTCTGAAGGATTTTAATCATAATATTTCATAGTTAAGTATAAAGTTGGAGTGCGGGGACAGGTAACACAAGCTATTTTTCAGTGTTTTAGGTAGTTTTTATTAATCCTTACAATTATATATCTTAAATTTGAAATCAGATCAATGTGCAGGACATTCTGCGTAATAAGGAAATGTATTTTAAAGTACATTTTTATGTGCATTTATACATATAATTTTCTAGGGACGGAAATGGCACCGATTCGGTGGAATGGCTCTCAAGCACCACTGTATATCGAGATCATATGACACTTGAATTCCAGAAGCTGACTCCATTAAACTATTTATGTGATTAGTTCATGTCAGTATTATGGGCCTGTGGCAGCGGGGGCATGGCCAAGCATCGGTTTGCGAATGGAGGGCAGAGTGGCAAAGTCAGTACACCTGTTGTCGATTAATGTTGTGTCTGTGTGCATTTTGCAGTGAGGATGGAAGGTAGAAAAGGAGGGAGAGAGTGACAAGAGAGGATCTCTCCCAACCAGAGGACGTCTCTGTGTGTGTGTGTGTGTGTGTGTGTGTGTGTGTGTGTGTGTGTGTGTGTGTGTGTAAATGAGCAAAGTAGAGCTGAAAAGCTATAAACAAAGTAAAAATAAAGTTGTGTGTTAACATCATCTCCTGCCTGCCACGCTTCAGTATTCAACCCACATCAGGGACTTACTACAATGGTGCTGAAAGCTGGGATATTGAAGGGAACCAAACATGGAGTCCTCCCCACTTAAGGACCTTATCCATGCCCTTGCTGCCACACAATAGAGCCAGCACCAAGTGCTGATCACCCTCCAAAAGGAACAGGTACAATGCTCTGAAGCCTTGCTGCTGGCCCAGCAGGAAGTTCGCCAGCATTCCGGCACCTGCTTGCATCAGCAGGGTCCTCAATCGCCACTGTAGTGGACCCCTCCCTACAACACCCTCACCAAGATGGGGTGGCAATGATGATCCGCAGACCTTCTAGCACTCTTTGAGCAAGTGGCCAAAGAGTGAGGGTAGCCGGTCGAGCAATGCGCGGCGTACCTATTACCGCTACTCTCTGGAGAGGTGTAGCTCGCCATGCAACAGCTCCCTGCCCACAGTCGGCTTGTCTGTGCTGACCTGAGGTGAGCGATTGTGCATCGTGTTGGCTGCTCCCCAGAACATCACCACCAATGCTTCTGGATATTGACATTGGAGGCAGTCAGCTGGCCATTTGCATTCAGCCAACAGCTCCAGGCCTCCTGCCTGCAGTGGCTGAAGGTAGACGACCACGATGCCAAGGGGGTCATCCACCTGATGACACTGGAGCAGGTCATTGTGCAACTTCCAGAAGGAACAGCGGAGTAGGTCCAGTGCCACTGCTCAGCATCACTGGATCAAGCCATCGAGTTGGCAGAGGACCATTTGGTGGCAGTCCCGGCGGCAGGTGGACATTGCGCCTCTTCTCTTTTTCTCTCTCCTCTTCTTGTCTCCACCCTATTCCCCCACCGCAGAGGCGAGGACCAGTTCCCCCCCCCCCCCAGCTGGCCTGCCACACCTGTAGTGTCTCCCTCCCATCTTCCCCTTCAGTGTCTTCTCTTCCCCTGGTGAGTGACTCCCATATCGCCAGTGCAGAGGTGAAGCCTGGGTCAGTATGCTGGTGCTGTGGGGAGCCCAGGCATCTCCAGGGCCAGTGCTCTGTGGTGGAGGTGGGAGCTGTGGTCTGGATCCCCAATGCACCAGAGACTGCCCTGGATTGGGCTGGAGCATATTGTAAACCGGTGAGTGTTCAAGGAGATACATATCACACGTTAGTGGATTCCGGCTGTAATCAGACCTCAATTGGAGCTTTTTTATTTTCTCTCTCTTTTTATTTTATTTTGTGTGTGTTTGTGAAGTTTGATGTTTTTGTTTGAGTGTTTTTGTCCACCAGTTGTGGGGTAGCTCCGGACCCAGTTTTGGGTGTCAGTTCCCTCCAGGCCTTGGTTCACCGTGGGTGATGCCTGTGCTCTTAGCAGGGATGTGATTTTTCTGCGAATTCGCGGAATTCCGCTTTTTTCACCTCAAAATTAAAACAAAAATTTTTTCTGATTTTTCGCTCAAAAATCCGCATTCATATCCTATTCGTTCCGACTTTCAGTAATTCCGTCATTGAGATGAAACGAGGTACGTGATTGGCCCATCGCTCTGTAACAACCAATGAACGTGCTTGTTAGATAGCTGTACGTAAGCTCGTTTCAAACAAAGAGTTGAAAGATGGCAGCCTCCGTGATCGAGCATAAAGCTGCACCTGATCATCAGTTTGGTGTGTGTTTTTAAAGTAAATAAACATGGGGAAGAAGAAAAAACAACCCAGCTCATTTATTTCCCCATAATAAGCCTGTGAGTGGTGATGGTGTCACTGCACATGCGACGGAGTGACGAAGGTTGCGTTGGCAACGGGGCCTCGCGCCATCTGTTGCTTCCTGGATGAGCATGCGCACGCTATGAAAGCTGTGGCGAAAAGGTTAGCATCGGAGGCTAAACCTTCTGAGGAGAAAAGAAGGGGCGGTTTTTATTTCAGTTTGTTTTAGTTACGTCCGAAGAAACAGCAGTTTAAATCACGGCTCTAGTTTACAAATCAAAATGGTTACTCAGTGAAAACAAAACAAAAGCTAGAGAGAGGGGGAGTGGTGGGAGTTTAACCCGGGAAAGTGAGTCTGTGAGGCGGCAGTGATGCTTGACCCCTCCCCCCTCCTCTCACTTTACCTCAGAGTCTCTGCCAACTTCATCACAGATTATTTCACCTTTTTCATTCGAAGTTAGTTTTAATTTTCGCTCAAAACTTTTCCCACAGCGTGGATGTAAGGTAATTATACACAATTTTGATTTGTTTATTCAATATTAAAATGTTAGTGCAAATAATACATACTTGCCAACTTTTCAAAATTCTCATGAGGGAGAAAAGTGCATGAAAGACATTTTCAATTGGCCGAGGGTCTGATGCGCGGTTGAAATGATAAAAACAGTGGATCCCAATTAATTGCAAACACATTTTTTTGTGAATGTTGTTTAGTGAAAAAGTGATTTTTATTCTTGCATATGAAAATCCTCAAGTGAGTGAACACTGTACAGTTCTGTATATGAGTCAATTTCACAGAAAACGTATTTTTTTTTGTCCGGACGTGTTTTGTTTACATTTTGAGATTTCTAAAAATTTTTTATGGTCTCATATGATAAAACATTATCAGTTCTACCTTGCATTTCAAAATTTGATTACTTTGGTTCATAAATGTGCATTTTATAGCAAATTTTAGGGTCAAAAATGAGCAAAAATGGCTGTCCCACTTAAAAGAGACTTTTTTTTCAGACATGATTCTTAATGTTAGACAAAGGTGGAATTGAAACTTTTTTTCATGTTCAACGACAAGACTGTGGAAACCACAATGGACATATGATGTCACAAATTGAAAATGCCATTAAGAAAAGATATTTTTCGATTTTTTGTTAATTTTTGTACCTGTCCCAGAGGTTTGTCAGTTCTGTTACCGTGATTAATCACATAACAAAAATAAATGCTCCCAAAAGCTATTATTGAAATTATTTGTTGCCAAGGATCTACATATTCTCACCTTTTATATGGATGGCAGAATGAACTGAATCTGAGAATATTTACTTAAAAATTTCAGTTTTGGTAAGTAGTCTATGCATGAGTAATTTTTTTGTGTCAATCCTGTTACCCTGTCTAAGCGGGGTGTGCAGTAACTTAATCAAATATTAGAAGTTGCCATACATAAGAAGCAAACCGGGAGACTACCAGGAGCAATAGAGTTTAATAAATAATGGTGGATGAATTCTTATGTTGCATCATGTTTGTTTGAAAAGGCACATTTAGGTATGTTCAACTTCTACAGTAATTGAAAGTATAAATTTTGTTTTTCCTTATACAATTTTCTTTTTATTCTAATGCAGATGATTTAATTTAGAATGACATTTTTAGGTTTCATGTTTTGGCTTTTTGTCAGTTAAGAATCATTGAATTTACTATAGGGGCTCAGAGTTGCGTGTTGACCATGAAATTGGCTTGAATTTGTTAATCATGACAAGTTTTTTCTTGTGTGTTTGCTTGCCATTTTACTACAATTTTTAAGTCAGAAAACCCCAGAACCCAGGAGCTTCGGGGGGCTTCTCCCTCCCTTGTCCCCCCACCAGGGCACTGCCCTGGACCAGCTGGGGGCCTGCGGCCCCCAGACCCCCGGCTAAAATTTTCAGATAATTTCACCAGCCCCAAATCACATCCCTGTCTTAGCTATGGACTGCAGTGAGCTTGTTGCTCATTTTAACATCGGGGTTGTCCAGCACTCTGTGCTTTAATGCTTGGCGTGATGTTCCGAGCGATGTTGCTTGGTGGCGTCGCGGCGGCTGTGCAAGCGGTTTGGGACATGCCAGCACTCTGTGTGGTGGTGCTTCTGTGCTCACTTTGTGGATCCATGGCATGGTGTTCCAAGTGATGTTGCTGGCGGCTGTGCTGGCGGTGTGGGACTTGTTTTCATGCGCCTTTTGGTGGGACTGTGGCTGCTACACCACTGGAATGACATCCTGACCTCTATTTGGTGGACTGACGTACTTTATTTATTTATAACTGTAAAGCGACCTTGGGTTTTGTGAAAGGCGCTATATAAATTGAACTTCCTCCTCCTCCTCAATCCACCAAAGCCTGGTCTAAGGTGAGGCACTGGGGAAGGCACAAGTGGTGAAGGTTTTGTGTGTGCATGGGGATGTTCACAAATATCCACTAGTGTCCGTCCACATTCTATTTCGGGGGGAAAGCATAGTGTAAAGGCGGCAGTTAACCGCGTCTCATCCACCGGCTGATTCTGGGAATTGATTGGCCAGGGTTTAGAAGTTTAATGGAGCATGTAGTAGTGGGTGGGTCCTGCAGCAACACATCATGGGGGGATCCTGGTGTGGCATTGACTGGGGAAGCTGTCACAGAGCCATCTACATTAGCACTGTGTCAGGGCAATAGGAGGGTTGGGGAGCAGTCCACCCCCTCCCTCTCTCAGGGATTCCCTTGAGGGTTTCCCATTAGAGCAGACGTGAGACGAGACTCTGCGTCACGCATTCGATCAAGTGAAAGTAATCGATGGTTAACCCCTCCAGCCAAATGTGACACCCTCCTTCCCGTACTTCGCAATTATTAAAAATAGGCTGTACTGGATGACGCAGGACACTCAAACCGTCAAACAGATAACCCAGTTGCTAATCCCAAAGAGCCATAGGGAACTCATATTCCACGCAGCTCACTTTAATCCAATGGCCAGACATTTAGGTCAGGATAAAACACTTGCCTGAATAATGGCCCGGTTCTACTGGCTAGGAATTCGCGGGGATGTCCATCAGTGGTGTACGGCATGCCACGAATGCCAACTAGTAAATCCAGCAGCCACCCCAAAAGTACCTTTGTGCCCTCTCCCCCTAATCAAGACTCCCTTCAAGAGAATTAGCATGGATCTCATTGGGCCATTAGATCAGTCAGCATGGGGATATTGCTTTATTTTAGTCCTGGTGGACTATGCAAAATGATATCTGGAAGCGGTGCCTCTCTGCAATATTTCAGCATGCAGTATTGCAGAGGCACTCTTCTGTGTCATCTCCCGAGTCGGGATTCCCAAAGAAATCCTGACTCACCAAGGCACTACGTTTATGTCATGAACACTTCACAAACAGATGGCTTAGTGGAACGATTTTGCCTGAGTGTGTGCCCCTGTTATTTGCAGTAAGAGAGGTCCTGTAAGTCTCCATGGGAGTTTCATCATTCAAATTGTTATGGGTGTAAGCTGCATGGCATTTTGGATGTGCTGTGGGAAAATTGGGAGGAGGGACCTTCAACTAGTAAAAATGAAATTCAGTATGTTTTCGACCTGCACGCAAAGCTCCACACCCTCATGCACTTAACCCAGGAGAATTTACGGCAGGCACAAGAACATCAAGCCTGGCTGTACAACAGGGGCACACACCTTAGTGAGTTCACCCCAGGAGATAAAGTACTCATATTATTGTCCACTTTGAGCACCAAATTGGTCGCAAAGTGGCAAGGACCCTTCAAGGTCACACGGCAAATCAGGGGCATTGACTTTGAGGTGAGGCAAATGGATGGGGCAGGGCACTACAAATATATCACCTCAACCTGCTAAAACATTGGAAAGAGGGGGTCCCTGTGGTATTGGCATCGGTAGTTCCAAAGAAGGCGGAGCTGGAGCCAGAGGTGAAAACAAAAGTAACTACTCAAACTGCTCCAGTCCCCTGTGGAGACCACCTCTCACTAGCCCAACTCACAGAGGTTGTCAGGTTGCAAAAGGAATTTTCTGACATGTTCTTTCCCCTTCCCAGCACCTTGGCTGTGGCACTTAGAACACCTTAGGGCCATCCTAGAGTCGCTGAGGCATGTGGGTCTCACAGCTAACCCAAAAAACTGTGCGATTGGGTGGGTGGAAGTATGGTATCTGGGTTTCCTCTTGGGTCATAAGCAGGTGCATCCCCAAATAAATAAGATGGCTACTATCGCAGGTTCATGCCTAATTATTCGGATGTCACCAGCCAGCTGACTGATCTCACTAAAAAAGGATCACCATATCTGGTCCACTGGATGGAGCAATGTCAAGAGGCCTTCACCAAGGTAAAAGCTGCACTGTGTGGGGGCGGCCACTTCTACACTCCCCTGACTTCTCTCTCCCTTTTTATTTTGCAGACAGATGCATCAGACAGAGGGTTGGGGGCCGTGCTGTCCCAGAAGGTGGAGGGCAAGGAATGTTCAGTGATGTATATCAGTCGCAAGCTCTCAATGCGTGAAAGTAAATACAGCACCATCGAAAAGGAGTGCCTGGCCATCAATTGAGCTGTCCTCACCCTCCGATACTACCTGCTGGGGTGCCCTTTCACCCTCTGTTTGGACCATGTGCCCCTCCATTGGCTCCACTGCATGAAGGATGCCAATGCTCTGATCACTCATTGGTATCTCTAACTCCAGCCATTGAAATTCAAGGTGGTCCACAGGCCAGTGAAATCAATGTTGTTGATAGTGGTTGGAGGACTTCCTGTCCCATTGGGGGGGGGGGGGGGGGGGAGTCTGCTGCAGGATGGACGGCTTACCGGCCTGAGTCCAGTGGCTCACTGGCCTGAGTTGGGCAGTGGGGGTATGTGGCAGTGGGCATTGGCGGAGCTACAGGGGTGGCTGGGGGGGCACTAGCCTCCCCTGGAATCTGATTGGCTACCCCAGGTGCCCCCCCCAGATGATTGACATATTACAGCACCGCACGAGAAAAGCCAGTTGCATTGAAATCTGTGACTGCTAGGTTCCTCCTGTACAGTAGATGGCACAATGCAAGCTACCACAAGGCGTTGCAATCCAATTTACAATAGAAGACATGGGAAAGAAGAAAAAGAAGAAGAAGGAACCACTGAACAGAAAAGGCAGCTGCTCCTCAGCCAGATGGATTTTTTTTTAAAAGATATTTTTTGGGCTTTTTTCACCTTTATTGGATAGGACAGTGTAGAGACAGGAAATGAGTGGGAGAGAGAGACAGGGAGGGATCGGGAAATGACCTCGGGTCGGAATCAAACCCGGGTCCCCGGATTCATGGTATGGCACCTTATCCACCTGAGCCATGATGCCCCCAGCCAGATGGATTTTAAGACTGACCTATATCGGTGAGTACATGACCGCAGTTTATCCCAAAATAAGTTAGATGAAGCTAAATGCCTTCTGCACGTTCTTAATTGGTAATTTATTTATTTATTTATTTATTTTTGTGGAAAGTTGATGGTTTGATGGACTACTGGCTGTGTGAACAACTGACTATATGTACCTGTGTGTGTGACTAACTGTGTGACTGTGTAACTGACTCAGTGTGTCAGTAACTGAGTAACTGTGTGACTTGAGTTACTATGTGCATTTTAGTTCCAGTCAGTGGTGTCAGGGTGTTGGTAAATGCACTGTATTCATTTTGTACATTAATAAACTACAAATTACACTCAAAATGACATCTTCTGTGTGCTTAATACGTAGCTACTTAAACATGACTGTAAATTGAAAGTATTATTTATAAGTTTATTTATTTAAGAAGGATCAATGTGTATTAATTAACATAAATGCACTAGAAATAATCACTGACTAGTTTTCTTTCATCTGTAGTCCCTGGAATTTTAATGTTGAAAGAAAGGTGTGTATGTATATATAACAAAAAGACAAAAATAATTAGAAGTCATGACATGGCCAAGAACACAAGACAAGAACAGGTGCAACACCATGTAAGAATAAATAATAATAATAATAATAATAATAATAATAATGCATAATTTAAACACATAAGATAAACAGATATACAGCACACAATCGCTAACATTAATTGTGAGTGCTCGTGCATATTTGTGTGTGTAGTAGTAGGAACCATTGACCCCCCTGAAATAGTCCTGGCCACCCCCTTGCCCCCCCCAAGGAAAAAAGTCTAGTTCCGCCACTGGCAGTGGGGATGTGTCCAAGTGTCGGTTTGTGAATGGAGGGTGGGGCCAGGGAAGGTGAGTAGCAATGTCAGTACACCTGTTGTCAAATAATGTTGTATCTTTGTTTGTTTTGCAGTGAGTATGGAAGGTTGAAAAGGAGGGAGAGAGTGATGAGAGAGGATCTCTCCTGACCAGAGCACATGCCTGTGTGTGTGTGTGTGTGTGTGTGTGTGTGTAAATGAGCAAAGTAGAGCTGAAAAGCTACAAAGAAAGTAAAAATAAAGTTGTATTTTAACATCATCTCCCGCCTGCCACGTTTCAGTATTCCACCCACATCAGGGACTTACTACAGGGCTATTTTGTATCGATTCATGACATGCTGTATAATTGCAAGTAGGTTAATTTCAGTTCCAGGTTTTAACACAACAACATGTGCAGAAATTCAACCCTGTTGTCCATGACTGAGCTTTTTAAAAGTAAGTCTTTCTCCTTTTTTTTAAAAGCAATTACCATAACTTAGTATTTTGTACTAATAGTCACATTGTCAATGTAAGCTGATGTGCTGATAGTACAATATGCACCAAGGTCACAGTATTGCTTCAGATAGAGCACTTCAGTGTCACTTCAGATACCGGTAGATTAGGCTAATACAGGCCTCATGTCTCAACAGAAAAGCATTATAGGATACCAATAAAAAAATAATATACTAATAATAGATTTCCATTTGTGTGTTGAATATCTTTTGTTTTACCTGTATGTGGCAGTGTGTATTTATCATAACCACTAACAGTTTTCTTACATAAAGAACTGCAAGTTGCCTTATTTTGAACAAGATTCAACACTTTATGTTCTTTAATAAGTGATATAACTGTAACATCATTTGTCTTCTGTCTAAAAGCTCAATAACATGTAGGGAAAAAACTGCTGTATGATCATAACTGCTATATTTAAACTTTCAAGGAAAAGGCAGGGAATGGACAATCAAGAGGACCCTTTGCTCTTAACCAAAATCAATGTTCTCCTTATCTAAAAGTCATCAGAGTTTTTAGAGACCACAGGGGTAATTGAAAACTTGGCAACAGAGAGACTATGCATATCTTTTTATAAAAATCTATCAAATGACTCCCTTATCATGACTTTCTGCAATGGCTCATTTATCAAGTTCTGCCTTAATTTAGTGGCTGCCATTATAAAGTAAATAATAATCACTGCATTAAAACAAAAAGTAAAAAAACAAACCAAAAAAAACCCCACATTGATTTCACGTGGATATGTCAACATAAAAGTAAATGTCTATTTCAGAATCTGTTTTGTCTGATGAATGTGACTTTTGAAAGGAATCAGAGAAAAAGGAAAAATTGTAGCTCAAAAAAAAAAAATGAGTTCAAATAGAGCAGTTCTTAGGCACTATACACTTTTTATACATAATTGTCATTTGAGATGTTTATTTTGACCTTTGCATTACTGAGTCAGTAAACCAAGATTTTAGCTTTCCAAGCATTACTTTTTCCAACAAAAAATAAATGTTACAGAAAAATGTTTGTATGCCAGTAAAGAAAGTAACATACTACATAATGGGACAGTTTTCATCACATTACAGGGATTTAGCAGACACTCTTATCCAGAGCAATGTACAACATACCCAGAGCAGCCTGGGAGCAGTTGGGGTTTAACAGCCATTCCTGCTGTTCCAGGGAATTAAACCAGTGACTTTTTAGTCCCAAAGCTGCTTCTCTAACCATTAGGCCATCAGAGGAAGGAAGGAAGGAAGAAAAACAAAACAAAAAACACTAGCTGTCATATATGACCTGCAAAAACAGAAGCATGTGTGACAGTCAAAGACTATTTTTAAACCAAAAACTTGACTACATTTACTTTTTTTGAGCAATTAATTAACAGGATTCATCAATTCTTCAGCTGTTTACTGTTTACTAAAATACAAATGAATTGAATTCATGTAGATGAAATGTGAATGAACATGTAATCAGGTAAGCCATGAAAAATTAACAACAATTTGATTATTCCTACTTTGAATTGTTTCATACGTTCTTAATAAATGGGTTCTTCTTCCTTTTAAAAAAATAATAAATTAAGAGTTCTTAGCATCTTCCTAGGATCCTAATTTGGAACCCTCTCTGTTTGTGAATCAGTCTGTTCTATGTTTGTATAGAGAATCATCATTTATGGTTGCAGATTTGTCCTTCTTTGTCTAAGAATGTACTCTTATTACAAATAGTTGATTTTTGTAACTGAATCACACATTCCAGATTATGTGCAGTCTATTACCTGGTGAAACATTAGCATTGAGTCCTCCCATTACTTTTTGGTTGAGAGAGCAACATTACCATTATGTTAGTATGATATTTCATATTGTTTGACTTTACTAGAACGATAATACACATTAGTCTGTCGAAAATGACCAGTGTTTTTAAAACATGAAGTAGATATTTTCTGTAAGATCTCTTACATCTCTTACTTGCAGTCACAACTGCACACACGCGCGCACACACACACACACACACACACTCTATCAGGAGAATTGCCATACCGTATATGTGAAGTGACTTACTGTCTTTCATACATAATGAAATATGTACAGTGGTGCTTGAAAGTTTGTGAACCCTTTAGAATTTTCTGTATTTCTGCATAAATATGACCTAAAACATCAGAGTTTCACACAAGTCCTAAAAGTAGATAAAGAGAACCCAGTTCAACAAATGAGGCAAAAATATTATACTTGGTCATTTATTTATTGAGGTAAATGATCAATATTACATATCTGTCAGTGGCAAAAGTATGTGAACCTGTGCTTTCAGTGTCTGGTGTGACCCCCTTGTGCAGCAATAACTGCAACTAAACATTTCCGGTAACTGTTGATCAGTCCTGCACACTGGCTTGGAGGAATTTTAGCCAATTCCTCCGTACAGAACAGCTTCAACTCTGGGATGTTGGTGGGTTTCCTCACATGAACTGCTCGCTTCAGGTCTTTCCACAACATTTTGATTGGGTTAAGGTCAGGAGACTTGGCCATTTTATATATATATTACTACACATATTCCTAAATGCACAGTGTTTTAGTACATTATTTCTCCTATAGGTTCTGTCTGTAGAAGACACTCATCTTCAAAGAATTAACCAAATTAACTCAGCATTTGCCTTTTAGGAATAGAAGGAAAAGAATAATTTTCAAATTAAGCTGAGTGATTTGGAAGAGGGGAAAAAGGGATGGCCTTAAAGGGATATTCTAATGCTGGATGTCAAAGGATCAGCTGATTTCCATATTAATTGAAGAAGACGCACATGAGCCGGAGATGAGGCAAGACTCTGACTCTCTCAGTTCCGCTGCACTGCTCTCCGTTATGCCATCAGCCATTAATGGCTGGAGCATTTCAACCTGCCGTGACTAATAAGCCACAGGAGGATTTAGGGAAAGCTCAGGCCCATCCATACACACAGGTCCTTGCCATCAATCACCTACAGGGATAAACAAGGCAATTAGCTTGAGCTCGCCTATAACATTATTTACAATATACACACCAGGGAAAAAAGTTTTGACATTAGTAGACATGCTGTAAGTAAATATAAGTGGTGAAGGTGATAAAAAATTATATTTATATTAGATATAAAAAGTCTTCAGACCCCTGCTAAAATGGCAGGTTTTTTTGTGATAAAAAAAAGAAAACAAAAATAAGTCACGTCAGAACTTTTTCCACCCTCAGGGCGAAACTAAAAAGTATACAAAATGAAACAAAAAACAATTAGAAACATTTTATGGAAAAATGGGGGGGGGGATCAAGAACCTGGTTACATACGTAAGTGTGCACATGCTTTTATAATTGGGGGTGCACGCTGGGCTGCCAACTCTCACGCAATGAGCGTGAGACACACGCATTTGATTGTCTTCACATGCTCACACGCCATACCTCCAATTTCTCATGCTAGAAAAAAATCTAGTTTATCTATCTGATCTAGGCTACCCATTGCGTCGCGCCAACCACTTGCGATTGATCAATTACGCCTTATGCATGGCTAAACAGACAGAGAGGTGTTCCCTTCTGTATACACTCCCCTATGGTAGGTGGCGCATCTAATGATGCTTAACTCGCCAGAAGTTGGATAATTGCCTACCGTCAATTTAGAGGAAGAGGAGAGAGAAGAAGGTATCCGAGTTGAAGACAGGTGTCTCAGACAGGTTTGTACATATGCACGCCAATGTTACTGGCGTAATTATGAACTTATATAAAGTTTCTTAATCGTTTTAGCCTATAAGTGTTGTGAGAATATTTAATGCCATATCGAGAGCTGTGTACTAGGCATGCTAAATCATTATAGGCCTACTGCCATGCCACAGCCTCTATCTTCCACAACAAGCAGCACGGGAGAGCACCTCCTTAGCACACATTTATTAAGGCACATTTTTAGTTTGTTTACTGTATGTTATCGTACTTTATGACTTTATTTGAAGCCATACTGGAAATGTTGTAAAATAAAGCAAGTAAGAGATAATATTACAAATGCAAGAAGAGTCATTAGCCACCATACCTATTGTTTATTTACAGGGTATTTATTTTTAATTATTTATGATGTATGTAATTGCTCAGTTAAAGTAAATAAAGCATGGTCACCTGTAATATCAAAGAACTTGAACTTGTGAATAATTAAAAAAAAAGACAGAGAACAATATACTGAGGAGACAGGGTTTCAAAGAGGGCAAGACAGGTAGAGAATATTTGTCAAATAACAGGCCCTGACGAATGCTCTATTACTAATAAGAAACATAGATAAGAAATAAATTAATAAGAAATATATTAATATAGCTTATTTAAGTATGACCAAAATTTTTAAGCCCAACTTTGTGTGCACATTCCCACCTATGGCCAAGGTTCAGCTTTTTGTGTTTCAATACTGTTCAAACTTAATAATTTTAATGTTTCTTGTAGCACACGCACATTTTGCTTACTGTTTAAGCATTTTATTTGTTCTTTTGCTGTTGATATTTTTCCCCATGCCAATCTTCTGCTGAACCCAGTGATGGGGAAAGCCCTTAAATCCATAATGAATAGTCAGTGAGGGACAATCTTATTTTTTGCAACAGTTATTAAAAACTTAACATTTAGTTTCAATTCAGAAGGTGTTTAGGCTTAGCTGATGAAATATTTTCAAACATGAACTTGCCTTTAAATCTGAAACACAGGTCTATAGGGCTACAGGAACATTGGCAGTCATCTGTAGTTTTCTAGTGTGGGGGCTTTTAAGCCAAAACTTGGTGCTTTTGTTGGCCACAAGCTGAAGGCCTGGCAAGTCAGGGTGTGTAAGAATGTAGGTATGGCACAGCAGGCCACTCCAAAAATCCACCAGAATGCAGGAACATCTACTAAATCCAAAATCTCAACCCCCCCCCCCCCCCCCCCCATCTCCAGCTGGATGACCCACAAACAAAACACCAGAATGCAGGGGGACAAGTGAATATCAAACTGAATACAAAATTCCCACTTACTGCATGGTGTGCGGAAAAATTTTGCCATCGACCCCCCCCCAAAAAAAAAAATCTCACTCCAAGGAATTTCGAAAAGTTGGCAGCCCTGGGTGCATGTTTGTTCAGAATGAAGGAATCATATTCAGAAGTAATCATCATACAGCTGTCATCAATGAAATTATTCTGATTAACCCCAAATAAAGATTAGTTGTTTCTGTTGTATTTTCTTTACATCTTCTTGGTTTCAACCAACTCCTGAAACCATGGTCCTTAAAGATCTTACAAAGAACATACAGTATCTCATTTTTGAAAAGTAACAATCAGGAGAGGGGTATAACAGAATTTCCAAAACACTGGATGTGCCATGAAACACTGTAAAGGCCATCATCAACAAATGGAGAAAGTCGAGCACCACAGTGACATCACCAAGAACAGGATATCCCTCCAAAATTTAAAAAAGTACAAGAAAAAAAACTTACCAGGGAGGTGAGCAAGAAACCTATGTCAACATTAAAGGACATCAAGAACATCTGACATGTACTGATTACACTCTGTATGTGACAACAATCACTCATTGTCATGTCTGTACCTGCTTGCACTCAAAACTCCACTTCCCAGAATTCACAGTGGCCTTCAAATATGATCACCATGGACTACAACAACCATCCTGCACCTTACTGCTCACAGTCTCTGGAGGTCCAATCACAAACACACCTGATCTCATTCACTTCACAGTCACATAGCCACTATTTTTTTTTAAATTTTGTGTTCTGCCTCATGATTTGTCTGCCAGTTTGCCTGAATAAATGCTCTTTCAGCTTTTACATCCATCTGTCACCTGCATTCCTGAGAGAATAATTTGCTATCATCATGGATGTAGCAGAAAAGTGCAAACAGGCTGCCTTGCCTTGCAGAAGAGAGCAAGCAGGCTGTCTCCTCAGAGAACATCGCAACGACTGGATGAATTTGATGCCCACCCTACCCAACTCATCAACACTGTGTCACAGGCACTCCTAGCCCACCCTGTAATGGTTATGAACTGCAACATGCTTATCCCCCATCCTGACAAGTTCTCAAGAGAAGTATCTGAGTGCAAGGGATTTCAGCTACAATGCTGGACCACAGATTAACAGAAAATATCCCAGTTCATCAAACTTCTCATTGGTAAAGCACTCATTAGGCGACTGCTGCATAGTAGAAGGGAGGAGAACCCACGTCTTCCTACAAGCAGTTAATTGAGGTGTTTCACTGAGTTTTTGCTCACAGTCTTAAAGGGGTGGAGGTCAGTGAACAACTACCATACTCACTGGTAAACAAGGGAAGTGATGAGTTGCTGAGCATGTGCTCCAATTTTGCACATTCACAGTGGGAAGCAGCTGGAATGAGTTTGTCCTCAAGGCTGCATTTTGCCAAGGTCTCAGTCCTGAATTTCTCATTGAACTAGCCTGTTGGAATGAACAAGCCACTCTTAACCCTCTTATCAATGTGTTCATCCAGCTTGACAGTCTACTCTGGAATTGGCTATCACTGCAAACCCCCATGCACCACCCACATGTCACAGAGAACCAGAGCCCATGGAGATCTCTTGCACTAAGCTTTACCTTTCTGAACATGAGTGAAAATGCAGAGCAAAACTTTGTTTCTATTGTGGGGACTCCATACATCATAAGTCAAGTTGCCCATCTTGTCAGGGGGTCTCCAAAGCATCTACAGTGATTGACAGAGCCCCAACCACACCATGCCCTCTCCCAGTGAGTCAGCTTAAGTTTTTCTCTTACTGATCTTTCAAGCTAGATGTGCAGATAATGTTCAAATAGTCTGTTTATACTCTTTCAGCCCTGATAGATTTCAGAGCAGCTGGAAACTTCAACAGTGACACCATGCAAAGTCACTGTCTCCAAATACCCACACAACCACTCCAACAGCCCCTAACAATCAGCGATGGTAGGCCTGTTGGGAGTGGCATTATCACATCACACACTAAGCCTCTCTTGCTCCAAATCAGTGCCTTGCATTATGAAACCATCTCATTCCTTGTCACAGTAACCAAGGACAACCCATCATTTTGGGGTTCCCCTGGCTGCAGCAGCATGACCCACAGATTTCATGACAGGACAGAGAAATACTACAGTGGTCCACATTTTTCATCAACAGCTGTCTCTGTCTTCTCAAACTCACAGTTGCTTCTACCTCAGTGGAAAACCCTGAAGTCACCATGACAACCAACATCCCAGAGTGTTACCAGGAACTCATAGAAGTATTCAGTAAGGGTAAAACCAGTGAGCTCCCCCTGCATTGACCCTAAGACTGTGCCATTGAGCTCCTTCCTGGCGCCCTACCTACTTGCTGTTGCATCTATTCACTTTCTATCTCTGAGCAGAAGGCTATGGAAGATTATGTGCAGGAGGCCCTACAACAGGGGTACATCTGTCCATCCACATTGCATGTTTCTGCTGGTTTCTTTTTCATAGAGAAGAAAGGAGGGGGCCTTAGGCTTTGCACTGACTATAGAGGACTCAACCAAATCACAGTAAAATAACCTGCCTTTAGTTCCCCTGGCCCTTGAACAACTCAGATCAGCTAAAGTTGTCAGGAGTGGCGAGCTGAGGTGAAGTGAGGACCCAAGAACAGACTCAGAAAACAGGCAGTGTAAAGAGACAACTTTTTTAATGAAGTAGATGGCAGAAAGGCAAAAGGTACAGTTGATCTCAGGCAAAATTCGGTAGTCAAAAAACAGGCCAGGAGATCAAAAACACAGAGGAGCAGGTAGACATGATCTGGGACAAAAAAAGCACAGAAAAATTCACAAAAACTGATGAACACGGGGACAAGGGAAATCCAGGCAGAGGTAGCAAAAGACACAATTCAAAAGAACAGGCAGGCAAAAAACAGGGACCAAAAAATGGACAGAAAAGCTTGACAAAAAATAAGGAGAAATTCAGGCAGGAGGAATCAAGAAGACAATACCAATGAGATGTAGCAAGGCAAGGAAAGTCTACAAGAGACAGTCTAGCAAATGGAGTAGCTCCAAACAGTTCTTAAAAAGCCCTGGCTGATGGGAGAGAAGTGGTAGCAGGTGTGGGAGTGCCACTTCAGGAAATGGCCTTCAGCAAGGCAGGACTGAATTCCTGTCCTGGATCTGGCCTGGAAGCCCCACAATCTAAGGTATGGATGGACTGGACCGGACTGTGACAGTACCCCCCCCCCCAGTGGGTGCCTCCAGGTGCCTTAGAAAGTGCCTCAGGGTGTTGTTGTTGGAAGTCTATGATGAGAGTGGGATCCATTATGAACCTGGCAGGAACCCAGCTCCTCTCCTCAGTACCATACCCCTCCCAATCAACCAGGTACTGGAGTCCTCTGCCTCGGCGTCGTACCTTCAGCAACCTTCTGACAGTGAAGACCTCACCACCAACTATGAACCTGGGAACTGGAGACAAGGGGTTTGACTTGGGAGACATGGAAAGTTGGGTGAATACGGCGCATGGTTACAGGCAGAGACAGTCTCACAGAGCAGGGATTAATTACCGTGGAGATGGGGAAAGGTCCTATGAACCTGGGAGCCAATTTGCAGGAATCCATCTTGAGGGGCAAGTGGCGAGTGGAGAGCATTACCCACTGCCCCACCTGATAGATGGGAGCTGCTGAGCAGTGTTTGTCAGCTTGCTCTTTAAACATCTTGACAGAATGTAGGAACATTTTCCTGGTCAATGCCCATGTTCTCCTGCAGCGGTGCACAAACATCTGGGCAGAGGGCATGGTGACTTCTTCTTCCTGGATGGGGAAGAGTGGTGGCTAGTAACCCAGAGAGCACTGGAAGGGGGAAAGACCTGTAGCAGAGGTGGGTAAGGAGTTGTAAGCATACTCTATCCAAGGAAGGGTCTTGCTCCAGGAGGCAGCATCCTTGGACACCATGCACCTGAGAGCCACTTCCAGCTCCTGGTTGGCCTGTTCCATCTGTCCATTGGTCTGAGGGTGAAAACCTGAAGATAGACTGCGAGAAGCACCAATGAGTTTACAGAAAGCCTTCCAGAATTGGGGACCACAGTCTGATACGATGTCTGAGAGGAGTCTTTGTAGACGGAAAACATGGAGTATCAGCAATTCGGCATTCTCCTTGGCAGTGGGAAGCTTGGACAGATGGATAAAATGAACAGCTTTAGAAAAACAGTTGACAACAGTGAGGATACAAGTATTGCCACCTGAATTTGGGAGTCCTGTGACAAAATCCAGGGCTATGTGTGACCAGGGCCAGTGGGGAATAGGAAGGGGTCTCAGCAGGCTGGCACGGGGTCTGTTGCCAGAGGGTCTTCTTCCTGGCACAGATGTTACAGGCTGCCACAAACTTCTGGACATCCTCCTTGATGGATGGCCACCAAAAACATTTTCGGATGAATGCCAGAGTCCGGGTTGCTCCTGGGTGGTATGCCATTCTGGAATCATGACCCCACTGCAACACCTGTGCCCGCAAAGAAACAGGAACAAAAAGATGGTTAGGAGGTGCATTACTGGGCCCTGGGTCCTGCTCATGGGCCTTCTGGACCAGGGTCTCCACCTCGAACAGAGTGGCCCCCACCAGGCACCATGTAGGAAGGATGGTCTCGGGGAGGTCGATTCCTCCTGGAGGGGAGAAAACATTCTGGACAAGGCATCGGGCTTACCATTCTTAGAGCCTGGGCAGAAGGAAAGTGTGAACTTGAAGCGAGAAAAGAAGAGACCATCAGGCCTGATGAAAATTGAGGCACTTGGCAGTCCTGAGATATTCAAGGTTCTTGTGATCTGTCCATACAATGAATGGAAGGTCTGACCCCTCCAACCAATGTCTCCATTCTTCTAAGGCCAGTTTAACGGCCAACAGTTCACTATTGCTAATGCCATAATTTCTCTCAGAGGGGGAAAGCCGACGAGAGAAGAAGGAGCAAGGATGAAGCTTGTTGTCATTAGCTGATCTTTGGGACAATATGGCCCTGACCCCTGACTCCAAAGCATCAAACTCAACCACAAACTGCTGGGACGGATCTGGAATGGTGAGTATAGGTGCTGACGTGAACCTTTGTTTGAGCTCAGAAAATGCCTTCTTGGCCCCTTCCTCCCAGCTGAAAGGGACCTTAGTGGAAGTTAGAGCCATGAGGGGCCCAGCCACCATACTAAAGTTCCTGATGAATCGCCTGTAGAAATTCGCAAACCCAAGAAACTGCTGGAGTTCTCGCCGAGAGGACAGGGTGGGCCAGTCAGCAACTTCCTTGAGTTTCAGGGGGTCCATCTGAATCTGTGTGGGGGAGATAATGAAATCCAGAAAGGAGACAGAACTTCTATGGAACTCACATTTCTTGGCCTTAACAAAGAGTTTATTTTCAAGGAGTTGCTGAAGGACCTGCCTGACATGGATGTGGTGTTCATCAAGGGAGCAGGAAAAAATAAATATATCATCCAGATAAACAAAAACAAAAAGGTTAAGGTTGTCCCTCAGGACATCATTAACAAGGGCCTGGAAAACCATGGGAGCATTAGTCAGGCCGAATGGAACCACGAGATATTCGTAGTGGCCCATGGGGGTGTTAAACACCGCCTTCCATTCATCCCCTTCCCTGATCCTCATGAGGTGGTAAGCATTACGGAGATCTAGCTTGATGAAAATCTGGGCTCCCTGGAGTAACTCAGATGCCATAGACATGAGAGGTAGGGGGTAATGGTTCTTGATGGTGATGTCATTTAGCCCACAGTAATCAATGCAAAGGCGCAAGGATTTGTCCTTTTTCTCCACAAAAAATAATCCTGCCCCTGCAGGAGAAGAGGAGGGATGAATAATTCCAGCTGCTAAGGACTCGGTGATGTATTTATCCATGGCTTGCCTTTCAAAAGAAGAGAGAGAGTAAAGTTGCCCCTTAGGTAGTGCAGTCCCAGGGAGAAGGTCAATTCTAGTCATAGGGCCTATGTAGAGGAAGGGAAACAGCTTGAGACTTGCTGAACACATGTTTTAAGTCATTATACTTGGGAGGCACGTTAGAGAGGTCAGGATATTCACCAATGATGGGCTGGAGCAGCCTGGCATGAGGGAGGGCAGATCTCAAGCATGACAATAAACAGAATTGACTCCATCCTAAAATGGTGTTGTTAGTCCAGTTGACATGGGGGTTATGTAGAGTTAGCCAGGACAGACCAAGAACTATGGGCACATGAGGATTACTCATGACAAAAAACTGGATGGATTCAGAGTGGTTGCCAGAAATTCTTAAGGTCACTGGGGCTGTTCTATGGGTGATGGTGGTCAGACCAGTGCCATTAAGGATCAGGACAGTGAGGGATGGGTTCAGAGCCAGTAGTGGAATCCCCAGGTGCTTGGCAGTGGTCAAGCAGATCAGGTTTCTGTCAGCCCCTGAATCAATGAGTGCCTGGAGGTCATAGGGTTGATTGCCATGGATAATGACCACTGGGAGTGGCAGTTGACCAGTAGGGGGCTGATTCTGGACATTGCCCACCAGGGCCCCTAAACTCACTGGTGGGCTCTTCCTTTTAAAGGGCAAGATTGGCAGAAATGCCCCAGCTGGCGCTGTCATTCCTCAGGTGAGATGCAGACTCGGTCTACCTGCATTGGCTCAGCGGGAGGAATGGGAAGCTGAGGGGGAGCAAGACTAGTCCGAGTTCTCTCTTTCACCCGCTGTCTGATCCGGGAGTCAATATGACTGGCGAGGTCCATGAGACTGGGGAGATCAGGTGGCAGTTCTTGTGAGACCAGCTCATCCTTGATGGAGTCTGACAGCCCGTTCAAAAATGTGTCAAATAAGGCACTCTCATTCCACCCACAAGATGCCACCAAAGTGCGAAACTCAATCGCATAGTCAAAAGCGGACTGGGCACCCTCCCACAGCCCCATGATTTCTCTTGCTGCCTCTCTACCAGACAGAGAGTGATCAAAGGTTTGCCTCATCTCCTCTGTAAAATCCTTGAAGCTGGCACAGCATGGTGCATTGGCATCCCACATAGCTGTTCCCCACTCCCTAGCTTTGCCAGTGAGGAGAGTGATGGTATAGGCCACTTGGGAATGCTCTGTAGGGAAGGCCAGTGGTTGAAGCTCAAGGGTTAGCGAGCATTGACATAAAAATGATCTGCAGGTACCTGGTTCTCCATCGTATGGCTGTGGGGCGGGAAGTCTTGGCTCTGTGAAGAGGGCTGGAGCAGGAGCTGGAGGAGTGGTAGGTGGAGGGGGTTGTGTAGGAGCAGACGTTACTTGAAGCTATTGTAGCTGAGTAGCAAGAAGATTGAGAGTGTCAGAGATGGCGACAAGGTTTTGATTCACTTGTTGGATGTCCTGTTGGTGGGTCCCAAGGAGAGCTCCCTGTTTCTGCACCGCTGCTCTTAGCTGGGCAAAGTCTGCTGGGTTCATGTTGGCCAGGCTGTGCTGTCAGGACTGGCGAGCTGAAGTGAAGTGAGGACCCAAGAGCAAACTCAGAAAACAGGCAGTGTAAAGAGAAAACTTCTTTAATAAAGTAGATGGCAGAAAGGCAAAGGTACAGTAGGGCTCAGGCAAAATTTGGCTGTCAAAAAACAGGCCAGGAAGTCAAAAACACAGAGGAGCAGGTAGACACGATCTGGGACAAAAAACAGGACAGAAAAATTTTCACAAAAACTGATGAACACAGGGATAAGGGAAATCCAGGCAGAGGTAGCAAAAGACACAATTCAAAAGAACAGGCAGGCAAAAACCCAGGGACCAAAAAATGGACAGAAAAACTTGACAAAAAAACAAGAAGAAATTCAGATAGGGGGAATCAAGAAGACACAATACCAATGAGCTGTAACGAGGCGAGGAAAGTCTACAAGAGACAGTCTGGCAAATGGAGTAGCTCCAAACAGTTCTTAAAAAGCTATGGCTGATGGGAGAGGAGTGGTAGCAGGTGTGGGAGTGCTGCTTCAGGAAATGGCCTTCAGCAAGGCAGGACTGAATTCCTGTCCTGGATCCATCCTGGAGCCGACATGGAAGTCCCACAATCTAAGGCATGGATGGACTGGACCGGACTGTGACAAAAGTGTTTACCAAGCTCAACCTACAAAGTGCTTAAAATCTGGTGTGCATCCATAAGGGTGATGAGTGAAAGATAACTTTTAGCACCACCTCCACTCACTACAAGTACTGCATAATGCCATGTGGGCTAACATACACTCCAACAGGGCCGCGTTAACCCTTGCCGAGGCCCTGGGCAGACACACCCCCGAGGCCCCACCCCCGTCTGTTGTCAACTGCGCTCAGCAAATTCACCCCCTCAGACGTGCCTGTCTAACTAGACACAGAAACTTAAATAATGACAGTGGCACAATTAGAAATACTATTGAACGATAAAACTTTATATCCATCAACACCTATTTAATCGAGAAAAGGCAATGGTGAAATAGGCAATTGTATGGTGAAAAAAATCCATCAGACATCACGGTTAACAAGTCTGGTGAACTAAAGTTTATCCTCAAGAAGCCTTTGAATGAGTGAGTCAATGAACAACATGTCAAGAACATAACCTAGGCCTACAACAGTTTCTTTAGTATTCAGAACAAGAACATTCATTTGGTATATAACCGTTCATTTTCATTTTGGAATCCAAGCGACTTTTAACTTGTGAAAACAAAGAGCGATAACAAAGAAAGAAAAATATCTTGCTTCTCAGAAATAAATCTCAAAATGTTAGGCTATGTGAAACATTTCATCCTTTCACACACGTAATGTCCCAAACAGCAGTGCCACACAGCTTTGCGCATTCAGTTTGACAGCCATGGGTCAACTTAAGGGCACTTTCCTACTTTTCTGGAAAGCGAAGTCATTAAGGGTTGTTTTACAATCAGGGTACGCAAGCTAAAAATCACATTTAACACTTAATATCTTCAATATCAAAAGGCTTGACTAAATAAACTTGGTTGTTTATTGTAGCCCTGTGATAGCTCTATTTACCATGCAAAAAAAAAATTTGGTGATAACGTTATTTTTGGTGAATGTATGGCAATATATATGTCATATTTAGCAAAATTACTCGTGTCATTTAGAAAAAGTGCTTTTTGACCACAGGTAGCTCCAAAAGGGATGCACTTAAATCATTCCATAAAACAAATATTTGGTTCCATATCATTGGAAACATAGTTAAGTTTTAATGTTGAATGCCCGTAAGTTTTCAGACTATTTTGATCAAATTAGTATGTAATTTTGTCAAAAAAATTTCCTCTCCGAGACAGCTAATTTTTTCAACATAAAATAACATATCTAAAATGATTATTTTCATCCTAAAATGTGGTCAAGATATTGGGACATAAATATTAGAGACAACTAACACAAAGCTTACAGCCTTATATTTAAAAGCACTATGGAAGTAGTGGATTCTGAATTGTCAAAAAAAAAAAGTCCTCTCTGAGAATCACTTCATTTGTTTCTCCCAGCCCTGCTTAAAGCTACACTTAATCTTCTTTATCTTATAGCAGATTACACAAAACTATACACATATGTCAAAAAATTACCTGAAATCTGTTCTTTAACTTGTCCTTCACTTAAAAACTGGTACAAGAACCAATTTGAATCAATTTGAATTTTGGACCCCTGTGACACAAACTTTGTACCCTGATTGTAAAACAACCCTTAATTAAATCATTGAACTCAAGCTGGCGTAGCGTGTGAAGACATGGTGGGCAGTGATCATATTGACAATGACGGGTGATTTATGCGATGGGACAAGGTGGGCTTCCTCATGGGTGGCGAAATGCATCAAAAATGTTATCAATATGATCAAAACTTCTGAAAATATAGTTTCATATTTTCCAATCTCGTTACCTCCGAGGCCCCCTAGTTGCCGAGGCCCTGGGCAGCTGCCCATGAAGCCCATTAGGATAACGCGTCCTTGACTGTTGTGCATACACAAGAAAAATGACTAGGCAATTTTTCCAGAGTTATAAGTATTTTCCTCAAAAATAGTTAATTTTGCTATACTTTTAGTGTAGAGAGTAAAATTTGGAGTTGGAGTGGGAGAAAAATTACAGAGTATTTGTGTAACAGAGTAACAGGGTTGGTTGTGGCTCTGAACTGAGTAAAATAGTACAAGAGCTAATTTCAAGACACAGTGAAAAAAGTCAAATACCAAAAATAAAGTAAAATACCAGATAAATGAAGCTGTTGGAAAAAGCAGTTTTAGAACTGTGTTGGAATGTGTGAAAAAAACATTACCTTACCCATTGTGATGAACCACTTTGGTCCCTTAACCTGATGAGATGAAGAGTTGGCAGTGGGAGGGGTATTCACGCTTTTCATTGAATGGAATGGAATGGAATTTTTTACTCTTCTCATTGAATATCCCTCCCACTGCCAGCCCTTTATCCCAAAACAATAGGACATAAATTTTTTGATGGTCAGTTAATTGTCCAAATCAATGGAGCAGATTTAAGTTTTTGTGATTGATACATTCCTAAGACTGAACAGAATCATCGCAAGTGACCAAAATGGTTTGTCACAATGGTAATGTTTTTTCACACATTCCAACAAAGTTCTAAAACTGCTTTTTACAACATCTTCATTTATCTGTTGTTTTTTAAAATACATGACATACATACTACATAGATATTACTGTAGCTGAACTTGTGCTGAATACAAAAAAGTCATATGACTGTAGGTGTATTATGTTTATGTGTATGTAGATTGGTGTTAAGTGATCAATCTTTAATATTTAAATTGAATCAATCCCATTGAATCATTTAATTTGACTCATTTGAATTGAATCATACCATTGAATCAGTCTCATTGAATCGTTTAAAGTGAATCATTCAAAGTGAATCATTCAAAGTGAATCATTCAAAGTGAATCACTTAAAGTGAATCATTTAGTGAATCATACCATTACCTGGTATATTCAGAATTATTATGGTCACTTACCAAGCTGCAGCTAATAGTATTCATATACACCTTAGAGTTCTTTTGAGATATGGGCGACTTCAAGAAGTATCAGAACAGCAGACAAACACACACAGTTTCAATAATAATGGAATTTATTATAACAAAGATAAAACTTGAATAGCAGCAGATGAAATCTTCTGTAAACAGAGTGTGTGTGTGTGTGTGTGTGTGTGTGTGTGTGTGTGTGTGTGTGTGGACAAAAGATTAGCTTTGTAGGCTAAATAGACAAAGGCAAGCTAGCTAGCATGTGTTTGTATGTGTAAACAAATGATTAGCTTTGTGTGCTAACTAGACAAAGGAAAGCTAGCTAACATGTGCTTTTGAAGCCTAGTAGCCACGTGGTTGTGTGTGAGTGTGTGTGTGTATGTGTGATAACAAAATTAAATGTTAACAATTAAAATACATTCAAATGGTCATCCGTAATATATGTAGATTTGAATGTGGGCACGGGAGAGTGCGCTATAAAGGTTGAATTGAATCAGGACTTAGAATATTATCTAGAGTTGAGACAAAGAGCTCGTGATAAAGAACGAAGGAGGGGGGAGGGGTTACCACGTGTCTCCTTACAGAACAAAGAGAGTTAGCTCTGGTTTGCTAGCTAAAGCATGTGTGAGGCCTAGTATGTGTGACCACGTGTTGAAGCCTGGTCCCTGGAGACAAAAGGCTTCCCTAGACAGCTAACCCACTAGCTTTATAGTATTATTCAATTTACTGAAATCTTAATGAGGTCAAAATATGGGTAAATAATGAAATTAAAATGTTAGGAAGAGAGAGAATGCAAAACCTATCTATTAAACAATTGAGATCAACAATAGAAAAAGCAAATGATAGAAACCCAAAATCAGTGTGCACACTTAAACAATCCCTAAGTGTAAATTCACACTAAGCAAATAAACTAATTCCTAAGACTAGTCTTCTTGCCCAAATGCCAGTCGTAATTCAAAATCTCGCCTTTTTTTTGTAGAAAGTAGAGAGTCCTCGGAGAGGTAGAGTTCACAGGAGCTTGGAAAAACTTCTGTGGGAGACAGAGGATCCCCGGAGTGGCTTCGTAGCTCGTGGGAAGGAAGACTCTGATCAAACAACGTGCACTAGTTTAGAAGGGTCCAGCCGCTCCTTAAACAAATTAAACTGCCTTTGTGGGCTGCAGTTTCGTACATACTCATAAGGAATAACTGAAAACCGCTTATAACTCGCTTGAGTTAAAGATTGCGTGTTTCCGGAGTCTACCTTGATCAAGGGTAAACAAAAAGGAAAACGTGCTGAAACGTGGATCTTGCAAGAAAGAAATCGTGGTTTCGGACGGTCTGATAGCGAGTGCCTCCTTTTAGGTCTGTTCCGTGTGGTTTTAGACACCAAAGAGAGAGATATGGCGGACTTCCAGGTCCCTTTATGGAATCATGGAGGATGTGATGTAAATGATCCCGCCCAGGCGTGACGTAGGTCAACGCAGAAGTTGGCTGGGAGTTGTAGTTCTTAGACAGTAGGTGGCGAACTGTACCTACATGACTTTGAAACTACTGCTTAGATTTGTTGAAATTTACAACAAAATCAGAGCATGCCAAAATCTTTAGAGTGCCAGAAAATACCCTCAGACCCCAAAGGGTTAATGATGGGACATGCTCAGAATGTTTGTCATCGCTTACATCGACGACATTTTCATTTATTCGCCTACCCTAGAAAGTCATTTGAATCACGTTAATAAAGTCACAGCTTGCTTACTCAAAAATCACCTCTGTGTCAAAGCAGAAAACTGTGAGTTCCATGTCTCCCAGATATCCTCCCTGGAGGATGTTATCAGTGCTGAGTGAGTAACTATGGAAAAGAACAAGGTCTCAGCAGCAGAGGCGCATCTTGTCACCAGTCAAGGCATGCAGCTGCTTGGGGCCCCTGATCCACTAGGTGGCGAAAGAGAGTCGAGATTTGACACTTGCGTTTTGAAAAGTCATTGCGCGTATTAACCTGCAAATAGAAAATTGTGCCTGTCGTACATAAACCAGCTATTCTTCTAATTACGACGTCAAGAAGAAAATGAAGAGGAGCTATCCACCCGGGAATGTAAAAAGAAAAAAGAGGAAGAGGAGAGAAGAAAGCAAGACAGTGGTAAGTCAGTCGAAATAATAATGAATGATGTAGTGCTATATAATGGTGCTAGTCTAGTTTCACTCATGTTAGCATGGCCATACTTTTTTTTTTTTGTTGATTTTAATGACTGTACTACATGGCAATTACCTTGCACTGTCTGTTAAAATGAACAGAAACTTACAGTAACTTAAGAAATATAGAAAACGCTGCTCACAAATTGTTGTTTTATGAAACATTTATGAAAATGCTGACATCTATTTGTAACTTTTTGTAACTTCACTTTTTGTAGCGTGTGAAATAAAAAAACATTACTGTTCACAATTTGTTGTTGATTTATTGAACTGCATGTGTTCGTAACTTCACAATTTGTAACTTGTGAAATTAAAAAAACTATATTGCTTAGAATTTGTTGATGTTTTATTAAAATAAAGAGTTTGTCCTAGTGAATTTCTGTTGTGTGGGGTGGGATGGGGGGGGGGGGGATTTCTGCTTGGGGCCCCACCAGACCCTAGAATCGCCTCTGCTCAGCAGTAACCACTTGGCCCACTTTTTTTTCCTTTACCTGCCTCACGATTTGGATTTGTCTGCCAGTTTGCCTGAACTCTCTTCAGCTTTTACATCTGTCTGTCACCTGCATTCCTGACACTCATATTCTTCACATATCTGGGCTATGGGTTAGGGTGGCAAGAAGGAAGCCTTTTCTCATAAAAAGAAACCTCTAAGCCCAATTAAATTAACTTAAACCATGTGGCAAACCCTTATATGGTCTGATGAAACCAATTCCAAAAGGTATAATAATTCCATAATTCCAAAAATTTCTTTACACAAAAAAGCACATTACCAAAAGAACATCATACCCACAGTGAAGCATGGTACTGGCAGCATCATTCTTTAGGGAAACTTTACTTCAGCCAGAACTGGGACTTTTATCAAAGTGGAGGGAATAATAAATAGCGAAAAATACCAGTCATTTTTAGTGCAAAACATTCAGCTGTCTTCTACTAAGCTGAAGATGAAAAGGAATTTCACTTTTCAGTACCGTACAATAATGACCCAAAACATACATCCAAATCAGCAAAGGTATGGCTTAACCAAAAGAAGATAAATGTTTTTGTATGCCTAGCCAGGGCCCAGAGCTGAATCCAACAAAAAAATTCTGTGGGGTGACCTGAAGCAGGCTGTGCACAGGAGATGTCCTCATAATTTGACAGCTCTAGAATGTTTTTGGAAGAAAGAGCATGAAAATATTGTCAAGTCAAGATGTGTATACTTTTTATCTTCACTGTATTTATATTCTTTATTCATCTTTTTCCACAACAACAACATTAATAATAATAATAATAATAATAATAATAATAATAAAAGGATTGGCAGGCATTTTAACATATATGGTATATTTAGGGGCGGCTGGTGAAAAATGAACTAGCAGGGATAAATCCCCTTGTCTTTTAAAGACAAACAAGAGAAAAAAAACATTAGAATAATGTTTTAAGTTTTGCAGAATTTAAGCAAATACTAAATAGAATGGAATGACTAAGCAAGACTGGGGCTGATTTTTTTCTAGCTCAAACTCAAGATGCATGCAGTCTTAATGACAGTCATGTCAGGTGATTACAGAGTGAAACACCTACTAGGTTTAATTATCATTTGGATTGATACTTTTCAGCCTGTTATCAACAGTGAATAAGAAGGAGCACAAGGAATACAGTCATGGATGTAATGAAGGTGGACAAAGTGGATTATTTACTTGAATACCCTTTTCTCCCCAAAATGCCTTTGGAGGAGAAATTAAAAGTAGACAGACAAATGCACAATGTACAAAAAAAAATTACAAACTATACAAAAGGACAAAGGACAGAATTTTAAGTTTAGTAATTATTTTGGTTTAAATAAAAGGTTTACAACTTTTTTGCGTACCATCTTTGGTATTCGGAGGAAACATGACTCAAAGCCAGTAGGGCATTACAGACATGACCCAAAAATATGTTAAATTTGAAGTTTTGAAACATGCTTACATGTTTCACTCTGTTTTCCTGATTATAATGCCAGAACATGGCTAGGTTGAAGTGATACAAATCAGATTTTCTGCTTTAATGTGATACAGATCTGATGTTCTTTTCAATAATGTGCGGACAAAAAATATTTTCCAAAACTTTAAAAACATATCTGAGCCATTTTTGTATGTAACACTGCATCAAATATCTCTGATAAGTGGTCTTGTGACATGACCACTCAGATCTAATAAGAGTCACATCAGAATTCATGTGTGGGTTTTTTTCCCCTAATGAACTTTAATGTGCACATACATATCACTGTCATTGTCGTCATCCTGTGTCAGCAGCATGGCAAAACAAAACTAGAGGACAGCAACATCAATGACTATATTCAGTGGAAGGATGGGGAAATTGGTGATACACTTGATATCTGGGGAATCAAGCAAAAATGGAAACAATCTACTGAAAATGAGTAGTGTACAAATCAATTGTCCTGTAAATTGATGTGCACATGTGGAGTGTTTTGGGGAGGAGTGTGTTCAGATTAAAGCCATAAATTGGCCACTTACATTTACAAATGTGAAACATCCAGATAGACAGATCCAGTCTGATCAAAAAATAGAAATTGTGCAATTAATCTGGTCACTTGAAGCCTTGAATGATCCTAGGAGCTATGTTGTCGGGGGCATTACGCCCCTATTAGGGTCTCCCAAGGCAGACAGGTCCTAGGTGACAGGCCAGACTAAGAGCAATTCACCAAAACCCCTGATGGATAACAATCGATCAAGGACCGTGACGTCGCCCGGTATGGCGCAGCTGGGGTCCCACCCTGGAGCCAGGCCCGGGGTTGGGGCTCGTATGCGAGTGCTTGGTGGCTGGGCCTTTGCCCACAGGGCCTGGCCAGGCTCAGCCCGAAGTGGTGACGTGGGCCTGACCTCCTGTGGGTTCACCACCCACAGAGGTAGCCATAGGGGATTGGAGCAGTGTGGATTGGGCGTCAGTCGAAGACAGGGGCCTCGACGACCTGATCCCTGAACACAGCGGCTAGCTGTTGGGACATGGAATGTCACTTCACTGGGGGGGAAAGAGCTTGTGTGGGAGGTTGAGAGGTACTGGCAAGAGATAGGCAGGCTCACCTCCACGCACAGCTTGGGCTCCGGAACCCAGCTCCTCGAGAGGGGCTGGACTCTCCACTTCTCTGGAGTCGCCCATGGTGAACGGCAGCAGGCTGGTGTGGGCTTGCTTATAGCTCCCCAGCTCAGCCGCCATGTGTTGGAGTTTACCCCAGTGGACAAGAGGGTCGCCTCTCTGTGCCTTCGGATCAGGGAAAGGCCTCTTGCTGTTGTTTGTGCCTACGAGCCGAATAGCAGTATAGAGTATCCGGCCTTCTTGGAGTCCCTGGGAGGGGTACTGAGAGGTGCTCAGACTGGGGACTCCATTGTTCTACTGGGGGACTTCAATGCTCACGTGGGCGACGACAGTGATACCTGGAGGGGCGTGATTGGGAGGAACGGCCTCCCCGATCTGAACCTGAGTGGTGTTTTGTTATTGGACTTCTGTGCTAGTCACGGTTTGTCCATAATGAACACCATGTTTGAGCATGGGGTGTCCATAAGTGCACGTGGCACCAGGACACCTTAGGTCGGAGGTCGATGATTGACTTTGCTGTCGTTTCATTGGATCTCTGGCCCTATGTCATGGACAATCGGGTGAAGAGAGGGGCTGAGCTGTCAACTGATCACCACCTGGTGGTGAGTTGGATCCACTGGCGGAGGAGGAAGCCGGACAGACCTGGCAGGCCCAAACGTATGGTGAGGGTCTGCTGAGAATGTCTGGCCGAGCACTCTGTCGGGGAGGTCTTTAACTCCCACCTCCGGGAGCGCTTCTCCCAGCTTCCGAGGGAGGCAGGGGACATTGAGTCTGAGTGGACCATGTTCTCTGCCTCCATTGTTGACGCGGCTGTTCGGAGTTGTGGCCACAAGGTCTCCGGTGCCTGTCGTGGCGGCAATCCCCAAACCCGGTGGTGGACACCGGAAGTAAGGGATGCCATCAAGTTGAAGAAGGAGTCCTATCGGGCCATGTTGGCTTCTGGGACTCCTGAGGCAGCTCACAGGTATCGGCAGGCCAGGCGTGCTGCAGCTCAGGCAGTTGCGGAGGCAAAAACTCAGAACTGGGAGGAGTTCGGTGAGGCCATGGATGAGGACTATCAGTTGGCCTCGAAGAAATTCTGGCAAACTGTCTGGTGCCTCAGGAGGGGGAAGCAGTACTCTGCCAACACTGTTTACAGTGTAGGTGGGGAGCTGTTGACCTCGACTGGGGACATTGTCGGGCGGTGGAAGGAATACTTCCAGGATCTCCTCAATCCCACCGTCATATCTTCCATTGAGGAAGAGGAGGCTGATGACTCAGAGGTGGACTCGTCCATTACCCAAGCCGCAGTCACTGAGGTGGTTAGCAAGCTCCTTGGTGGCAGGGCACTGGAGGTGGATCCGCCCCGAGTATCTCAAGTCTATGGATGTTGTGGGGCTGTCTTGGCTGACACACCTCAGCAACATCGCGTGGCGGTCGGGGACAGTGCCTCTGGAGTGGCAGACTGGGGTGGTGGTCCCTCTTTTTAAGAAAGGGGACTGGAGAGTGTGCTCCAATTATAGGGGAATCACACTTCTCAGCCTCCCAGGGAAGGTTTACTCCAGGGTACTGGAGAGGAGAATTCGGCCAATAGTCAAACCTCAGATCCAGGAGGAACAATGCGGTTTTCATCCTGGTCATGGAACACTGGACCAGTTCTATACCCTTCATAGGGTGCTCAAGGGTTCATGGGAGTTTGCCCAATCAGTCCACATGTGCTTTGTGGATCTGGAGAAGGCATTCGACCATGTCCCTCATGGTATTCTGTGGGGGGTGCTTCGGGAGTATGGGGTTCGGGGCTCTTTGCTAAGGGCTGTCCGGTCCCTGTACGAATGGAGCAGGAGTCTGGTTCTCATTGCTGGCAGTAAGTCAGACCTGTTCCCAGTGCATGTTAGACTCCGGCAGGGCTGCCCTTTGTCACCGGTTCTGTTCATAATCTTTATGGACAGAATTTCTAGGTGCAGCCAGGGGCCGGAAGGAATCCTGTTTGGGAACCACAGGATTTCATCTCTGCTTTTTGCAGATGATGTTGTCCTGTTGGCTTCTTCAAACCAGGACCTTCGGCATGCACTGGGGCTGTTTGCAGTCGAGTGTGAAGCAGCTGGGATGAGAATCAGCACCTTCAAGTCCGAGGCCATGGTTCTCAACCGGAAAAGGGTGGCTTGCCCTCTTCAGGTTGGTGGAGTTTAAGTATCTCGGGATCTTGTTCACAAGTGAGGGAAGGATAGAGTGTGAGATCGACAGGTGGATCGGTGCGGCCTCCGCAGTGATGCGGTCACTTTACCAGTCCGTCGTGGTGAAGAAGGAGCTGAGCCAAAAGGCAAAGCTCTCGATTTACCGGTCGATCTATGTTCCGACTCTCACCTATGGTCATGAGCTTTGGGTAATGACCGAAAGAATAAGATCGTGGATACAAGCGGCCAAAATGAGTTTCCTTCGCAGGGTGGCTGGGTGCTCCCTTAGAGATAGGGTGAGAAGCACAGTCACTCGGGAGGTGCTTAGAGTAGAGCCACTGCTCCTCCACATCGAGAGGAATCAGTTGAGGTGGCTCAGGCATCTCTTTTGGATGCCTCCTGGAACACCTCCCTGGGGAGGTGTTCCAGGCATGTCCCCCCAGGAGGAGGCCCCGAGGAAGACCCAGGACATGCTGGAGGGACTATGTCTCTCAGCTGGCCTGGGAATGCCTTGGTGTTCTTCCCAAGGAGCTGGCCAAGGTGTCTGGGGAAAGGGAAGTTTGGGCTTCCATGCTCAGACTGCTGCCTCCGCGACCCGGCCCTGGATAAGCGGAAGAAGATGAGATGAGACTTGAAGCCTTAGAGTTATGACAGGTCTGTAACACTGAATTTTTCTGTAACCAAAAGATTGTGTATTGAATCCCTAGGGATGACCGAGGTTACCAAGAGTGAGCCTACAGCTGAAAGGGAGGCAGAGCCACTACCCTTTACTACCAATATCCTACCAAGTTAAAGATGGATCTTTGGGCAAAGCCCTTAACCCCTAATGGGAACCCCCATGCTTCCTCCTATGCTCTTAAGACACCCAAGAGGCATCAGCTGTGTCATTTTCATTCAGTAGCCACCATAAAACTGTGCATTCTCATTTGTTAGTAGAAATTTCAATCTGTTAGCAATTGGGTGATGTTGCCTTTTTTTTGCATTAAAATGTGTGTCGGGATGAGTGATGAGACAAAATTCTATGTTGCACAAACAATGAAATGACAATACATTTTTTCTTAATACATTTTTTTGGTCTTCTATATTTGCCATGAAAAAAATGTAAAGCAACATTATCGTGAAACTGATTAGAGTGGCTGATCAGGAAAGATAATGCATCACACTGTTTGGAGGTTGAACACTTCCTTTTCTCTTCAGTTTCACAGTGCCAGTGATCCTACCTAGAACTATCTGACTCCTCTTCAAGGCTATCAGCTATGACTCCCAAGCTTTAGCAGACAGCTCATGGTTTTTTAGGCAACCCATTAAAGATGGAATAGATTATTCTGTGCTCAGACACACAGATGCATTATCAACCTTGACTTATAGTGTTATAATTGCTTAATAGTCAAGGTTCATGTGAAAGGGTGTTTTTGTAAGTGTGTCAGTTTTTTTAATACTATTTAAAAAATTATGAAAACAAAATGAAATGAAATGGGGGCAATTATGTGTGTGTTTCCTGAACATTTTCCTTTGCCTTTTTTTCCTCCTCATTTCACTGTGATGAGAGTTCAAAAGGCAATTCAACTCATGCACCTCCTCTGTGTCTATCTTAAAAGCTCAGATTTAATAATCAAAATCAACGCTGCTGATCTCCTCCTCTGATAGTTAACAAAAGCGAACAGAGCCAATACAGAATAATAATGAGCCATGGAGCATTATGAAGGAGAGAGTGATTTATATGTGGGTTGAAATTAGTTGGAGGGTTTTTTTATATTAAAGCAGCACTGCTGAACAAGAGAGTGGACCTGTGGCTTTTTATATAATATACTTTTGTGCGATGGCAATAGCAAAATAAAGTTGAACATACAGTATAAAGTACATAACTCCTGTCAAAAATTTCTGTTGGATTGTTGGACACATCCACTGTTCTGTGATTAATATTTTGCTTTCTTGATTATCAACTTTACTGATATTACCTAATTTCATTCAATTAACCCATACATATATACACACACAGTGGTGCTTGAAAGTTTGTGAACCCTTTAGAATTTTCTATATTTCTGCATAAATATGACCTAAAACATCATCAGAGTTTCACACAAGTTCTAAAAGTAGATAAAGAGAACCTTGTTAAACAAATGAGACAAAAATATTATAATTGGTCATTTATTTATTGAGGAAAATGATCCAATATTGCATATCTGTGAGTGGCAAAAGTATATGAACCTCTAGGATTAGCACTTGAAGGTGAAATTAGAGTCAGTTGTTTTCAATCAATGGGATGACACCCATTGGTGTGAGTGGGCACCCTGTTTTATTTAAAGAACAGGGATCTATCAAAGTCTGATCTTCACAACACATGATTGTGGAAGTGTATCATGGCAAGAACAAAGGAGATTTCTGAGGACCTCTGAAAAAGCGTTGTTGATGCTCATCAGGCTGGAAAAGTTTACAAAACCATCTCTAAAGAGTTTGGACTCCACCAATCCACAGTCAGACAGATTGTGTACAAATGGAGGAAATTCAAGACCATTGTTACCCTCCCCAGGAGTGGTCGACCAACAAAGATCACTCCAAGAGCAAGGCGTGTAATAGCTGGCGAGGTCACAAAGGACCCCAGGGTAACTTCTAAGCAACTGAAGGCCTCTCTCACATTGGCTAATGTTAATGTTCATGAGTCCACCATCAGGAGAACACTGAACAACAATGGTGTGCTTGGCAGGGTTGCAAGGAGAAAGTCACTGCTCTCCAAAAAGAACATCGCTGCTCATCTGCAGTTTGCTAAAGATCACATGGACAAGCCAGAAGGCTATTGGAAATATTTTTTTGTGGACAGATGAGACCAAAATAGAACATTTTAGTTTAAATGAGAAGCATCATGTTTGGAGAAAGGAAAACACTGCATTCCAGCATAAGAACCTTATACCATCTGTGAAACGTGGTGGTGGTGGTATCATGGTTTGGGCCTGTTTTCCTGCATCTAGGCCAGGACAGCTTGCCATCATTTATGGAACAATGAATTCTGAATTATACCAGCAAATTCTAAAGGAAAATGTCAGGACATCTGTCCATGAACTGAATCTCAAGAGAAGGTGGGTCATGCAGCAAGACAACGACCCTAAGCACACAAGTCGTTCTACCAAAGAATGGTTAAAAAAGAATAAAGTTAATTTTTTTTGGAATGACCAAGTCAATGTCCTGACCTTAATCCAATCAAAATGTTGTGGAAGGACCTCAAGCGAGCAGTTCATGTGAGGAAATCCACCAACATCCCAGAGTTGAAGCTGTTCTCTATGGAGGAATGGGCTAAAATTCCTCCAAGCCGGTGTGCAGGACTAATCAACAGTTACTGGAAACATTTAGTTGCAGTTATTGCTGCACAAGGGGGTCACACCAGATATTGAAAGCAAAGTTTCACATACTTTTGGCACTCACAGATATGTAATATTGGATTAATTCCCTCAATAAATAAATGACAAAGTATCATATTTTTGCTTCATTTGTTTAAATGGGTTCTCTTGATCTACTTTTAGGACTTGTGTGAAAATCTGATGCAGTTTTAGGTCATATTCATGTAGAAATATAGAAAATTCTAAAGGGTTCACAAACTTTCAAGCACCAATGTGTATATATATATATATATATATATATATATATATATATATATATATAGTATATCAGTGTTGTAGTTGAGTCACAAAACTTCGAGTCTGAGTATCTGAGTATAGTCACGAGTCCCCAGTAGTCAAGTCCAAGTCATTCAAAAAAAATTCGAGTCAAGTCTTAGTCGAGTCCACTATTGATCTGAATCGAGTCCAACACTCCAACCGCACCATTTGACAGTGGCAGTTTTAGCCCCATTAATATTAGTTTGTTCCTGAACATGACGTATGAACAGGTGAATGTGCATTCGCTTTGTCAGGGAGTGTGAGGTATTCTGTCACTCAGAGATGGTTGGGAGACAGATGTAAGCGCAGAAGATGTGTTAATTAATACAAGTGAAGACAGGTAAACAATCCAGAATGGCAGGCAAAATCGCAAAACAGTGAAACAGGCAATTGGTCGAGTGAGGCACAAACAGGCTAGACTAAGCAGAATCAAAGACAAGAAACAGGAAATCAGGGATCAGGAAACCAAACAAGGAAAGAAGGCTCAGTAATGTGTCAGTAACGCAACTTTATACTTCTCAAAGTGTGTTTTCACAGTTTTTACATAGGCGTGCTGTTTGCACCTTAATCCTGTGCAGGTGTGAGTCATTTATGGCGTGCACACGAGAGTCCGCTTGGCATGCGCGCTGTCCGGACTGCGCCCGAGAGTCTATCTGATGCACGCACCAAGGTGTGTAGGTGTGAAACTCTTAGACAAAATTAGTACAAAATTAATGTCGATATAAATACTGTATCTTATGTCAAATTATTATGGCATGTTACAAAAAAATAAAGAAAAAATCTGAGTCCTCATCTCCATTTTCCAAGTCCTAATGCAGTTAATGCACAAGTCTGAGTCCAAGTCTGAGTCATCAGTGCTCAAGTCCAAGTTGAGTCATGAGTCCTGAAAATTAGGGCACGAGTCGGACTCGAGTCCGAGTCCTGGACTTGAGTACTACAAGCCTGAGTTACAGTGCCTTGCAAAAGTATTCATCCCCCTTGGTGTTTGTCCTGTTTTGTTGCATTCCAAGCTGGAATTAAAATGGATTTTGGGGGGGTTAGCACCATTTGGTTTACACAACATGACGTATGTGCACTTTAAAGGTGCACATTGTTTTTTTTTTTATTGTGACACAAAAAATAATTAAGATGAAAAAACAGAAATCTGGAGTGTGCATAGGTATTCATCCCAACCCCAAAATCAATACTTTATAGAGCCAACTTTTGCTGCAATTAGTGCTGCAAGTTTCTTGGGGTATGTCTATATTAGTTTAGCACATTTAGCCACTGGGATTTTTGCCCATTCCTCAAGGCAAAACTGCTCCAACTCCTTCAAGTGAGATGGGTTGCGTTGGTGTACAGCAATCTTCAAGTTATGCCACAGATTCTCAATTGGATTAAGGTCTGGGCTTTGACAAGGCCATTCCAAGATATTTAAATGTTTCCCTTTAAACCACTCCAGTGTAGCTTTAGCAGTATGTTTAGGGTCATTGTCATGCTGGAACGTGAACCTTCATCCCAGTCTCAAATCTCTGGCTGACTCAATCAGGTTTTCCTCCAGAACTGCCCGGTATTTAGTGCCATCTACAACCCTGATTCCAAAAAAGTTGAGACAAAGTCTCTTCTCATCTCATTATCTCTACCCGCTTTATCCTTCTACAGGGTCGCAGGCAACCTGGAGCCTATCCCAGCTGACTACGGGCGAAAGGCGGGGTACACCCTGGACAAGTCGCCAGGTCATCACAGAGCTGACACATAGACACAGACAACCATTCACACTCACATTCACACCTACGGTCAATTTAGAGTCACCAGTTAACCTAACCTGCATGTCTTTGGACTGTGGGGGAAACCGGAGGTTTCAAAATTCCATATTTTATTCAGAATAGAACATAAATGACATATCAAATGTTTAAACTGAGAAAATGTATCATTTAAAGAGAAAAATTAGGTGATTTTAAAATTCATGACAACAACACATCTCAAAAAAGTTGGGACAAGGCCATGTTTACCACTGTGAGACATCCCCTTTTCTCTTTACAACAGTCTGTAAATGTCTGGGGACTGAGGAGACAAGTTGCTCAAGTTTAGGGATAGGAATGTTAACCCATTCTTGTCTAATGTAGGATTCTAGTTGCTCATCTGTCTTAGGTCTTTTTGTCGTTTTATGATGCGCCAAATGTTTTCTATGGGTGAAAGATCTGGACTGCAGGCTGGCCAGTTCAGTACCCGGACCCTTCTTCTACGCAGCTATGATGCTGTAATTGATGCAGTATGTGGTTTGGCATTGTCATGTTGGAAAATGCAAGGTCTTCCCTGAAAGAGACGTCGTCTGGATGGGAGCATATGTTGCTCTAGAACCTAGATATACCTTTCAGCATTGATGGTGTCTTTCCAGATGTGTAAGCTGCCCATGCCACATGCACTAATGCAACCCCATACCATCAGAGATGCAGGCTTCTGAACTGAGCACCGATAACAACTTGGGTCGTCCTTCTCCTCTTTAGTCTGAATGACATGGCGTCCCTGATTTCCATAAAGAACTTCAAATTTTGATTCGTCTGACCACAGAACAGTTTTCCACTTTGCCACAGTCCATTTTAAATAAGCCTTGGCCCAGAGAAGACGTCTGCGCTTCTGGATCATGTTTAGATACGGCTCCTTCTTTGAACTATAGAGTTTTAGCTGGCAACGGCGGATGGCATGGTGAATTGTGTTCACAGATAATGTTCTCTGGAAATATTCCTGAGACCATTTTGTGATTTCCAATACAGAAGCATGCCTGTATGTGATGCAGTGCCGTCTAAGGGCCCGAAGATCATGGGCACCCAGTATGGTTTTCTGGCCTTGACCCTTACGCACAGAGATTCTTCCAGATTCTCTGAATCTTTTGATGATATTATGCACTGTAGATGATGATATGTTCAAACTCTTTGCAATTTTACACTGTCGAACTCCTTTCTGATATTGCTCCACTATTTGTCGGTGCAGAATTAGGGGGATTGGTGATCCTCTTCCCATCTTTACTTCTGAGAGCCGCTGCCACTCCAAGATGCTCTTTTTATACCCAGTCATGTTAATGACCTATTGCCAATTGACCTAATGAGTTGCAATTTGGTCCTCCAGCTGTTCCTTTTTTGTACCTTTAACTTTTCCAGCCTCTTCTTGCCCCTGTCCCAACATTTTTGAGATGTGTTGCTGTCATGAAATTTCAAATGAGCCAATATTTTGCATGAAATTTCAAAATGTCTCACTTTCGACATTTGATATGTTGTCTATGTTCTATTGTGAATACAATATCAGTTTTTGAGATTTGTAAATTATTGCATTCCATTTTAATTTACAATTTGTATTTTGTCCCAACTTTTTTTGAATTGGGGTTGTATCTTTCCTTCAGTCCTGACCAGCTTCCCTGTCCCTGCAGATGAAAAACATCCTCACAACATGATGCTGCCACCACCATGCTTCATTGTAGGGATGGTGTTCTCAGGATGTGGGGTTTGCACCACACATGGCATTTCCCATGATGGCCAAAAAGTTCAATTTTAGTCTCATTTGACCAGAGAATCTTCTTCCATGTGTTTGGGGAGTTTGCCACATGCTGTTGGGCAAACACCAAATGTGTTTTTTTAAGCAATGACTTTTTTCTGGCCACTCTTCCATAAAGTCCCACTCTGTGGAGTGTCTGGCTGAAAGTGGTTCTATGGACAGATGCTCCCATTTCCACCATGGATTTTTGCAGCTCCCTCAGCATTATCATTGGTGACTTTGTTGCATCTCTGATTAATGCCCTCCTTGCCTGGTCTGTGAGTTTTGGTGGGCAGCCTTCTCTTGTCAGGTTGTTAGTGGTGCCATATTCTTTCTATTTTGCTATAATGGATTTAATGGTGCTCCCTGGGATATCCAAAGTTTGGAATATTTTTTATGACCCAACCGATCTATACCTCTCCACAACTTTGTCTCTGACCTGTTTGGAGTGCTTCTTGGGTTTCATGTTGCTTGCTTAGTAGTGTAGAGTCAGGGTCCTTCCAGAACAGGTTGATTTATACAGACATCATGTGACAGATCATGCGACACTTTGATTGCACACAGGTGGATCTTAAACAACTAATTATGTGACTTATGAAGTGAATTGGTTGGACCAGCTCTTATTAAGGGGTTTCTTACAAAAAGAGGTGAATACTTATGCAAACTCCAGATTTCTGTTTTTTTCTATCTTAATTATTGTTTGCATCACAATAAAAAAAAAACAATGTGCACCCTTAAAGTGGTAGGCATATTGTGTATATCAAATGGTGCTCAACCCCCAAAATCCATTATATAATAAATCAAGATTTTTAATTTCATGCCAGGAAATTAAACAGAAAAGGTAACTCAATGTCTAATGTTCAAAAGAAAATGGATTCCCAAAAGTCAAACTCAAGCAATGTCTCTGGCTTTAGAACAACAAAATTATAGGCAGGTTTCCTTCAGTCCAATATCCCGTTCTCAGAACAAACAAAATCTTCTGCCTTAAGGCCAATTTATGCTGACAATGCAGTCCTCGCAGATGGCGTCGCAGATGGCGTCTGCGTAGCCCCCCCTTCGCAGACGCTCTGCGCACACCTCCCAAAAATTGTGACCACCGCAGAAGCCTCGCAGATAGCGTCGCAGACAAGAGGGCTCTGATTGGTCCACTCTACAGTTGCTGTACATGCACTTCTGCTTCCCTACTTTCCCGGTTTGGTTTGTTTTCACTACCACCATTTTTAAAAACATGAGCGAAGATGGAGCAGCACGAAGAGCGGTTGATCGAGGAAGTGAGGAAGTACGTACATCTATATGATTCCAGTTCTAGTCATTATAAGTAACCAGAGGATAAACACTCCACTAACCACATCCACCAACTAGTCCTAGCAATTTCGCGACTTTGTGCCCCCTTGCATTGTGGCGGTGAATAACATCGCGCACGCCTATTACTCCCCGCTCAACGATAAATTACAACTGTCTGCGAAAAGCTATCTGCGAAAGCCTTGTCACAAGAGCATGCAGAGGCCCTTACTTTGAGTCCAGTCAACAATCCCTGTAGTCTTTAGCCCGGTGGCAGCCCAGTAGCAGGCATTCATAACACAGGTAAGTCCTTCAGTGCAAAATCCTTCAGGTAAGAATTCCAGATAAGCTTTTCAACAAATACTCCGCCCAGCAGGTTCCACTCAGCAACGGGAGTCCATGAACCTCTCTCCTCTTCCCTCCACATTCACACTGGGAGTTTTTGAGCTCTCACAAAGCCCTCTTACTCATTAGGCCCTCATTGGCCGCAGGTGTGTTGCCGTGTTGGGTGCTGAGGGTGAAGTTCCCAACTCCACCACCAGATGGAGTTATAGCTGCCAGAAGTTGGAGCCATCTGCGTGTGACATAGCGCCCTTTGACGACGCAGCCTCTCGGGATATCACACATCCCCCCCCGGGACCGACGTCCTCGTCAGGCCGAAGGTTGCGAAGAGGACATCTCGCCGGGACAGGGCGTCCGCATTGCCATGGCACCTGCCAGCCCTGTGAACAACAGAGAAGTTAAACGCTTGCAAGCTTAAAAACCATCTGGTAACCCTACTGTTTGTCTCCTTGTTCTTGGCCATCCACTGCAGAGGGGCGTGGTCAGAGATCACCATGAAACACCAGCCTAGGAGATAATATCGCAGGGATTCCAGGGCCCAGGTAATGGCAAGACACTCTTTCAACCGTTGAATAGTTCTTCTCTCTGGGGAGTAGTTTTCAGCTTAGATATAGGATGGGATGTTCCTCACCTTCATGTACTTGCACGAGTACAGCCCCCAGTCCCACCTCTGAAGCGTCTGTCTGCACCACAAACTCCCGCTTGAAGTCTGGTGCCACCAGAACTCGACTGGAACAGAGGGCCTGCTTCAGGTTGATGAAGGCTTTCTCCGCCGCGGGGTTCCACTTCACCATCCTTGAGTGCCGTTTGGTTGTCAGATCTGTCAGGGGTGCAGCAATGGAGGCAAAATCAGCAATAAAACACCAGTAGTAGCTGGCTAGGCCCAAAAACGACCTCACCTGCTTCTTGGTGAGGGGTTGCGGCCAGTCCTGTATGGCCTGCAGCTTCGCCTCCTGGGGCTTGACTAGTCCCCGGCCAATGGTGTACCCCAGGTAATTGGTTTCACTGAAGGCCAGTCTGCATTTTTTCAGGTTTGCCGTCAGACCTGCATCCCTGAGGGTATCAAGCACAGCTTGTACACGGGGTAAATGACTGTCCCAGTCCAGACTTTGAATGACCACATCATCTAAAAATGCAGCTGCATACCTCTTGTGGGGAGCCAGAACCCAATCCATTAAGCGCTGGAACATGGCCGGCGCTCCATGCAGACCAAATGGGAGCATGTGTACTGGTAGAGACCCTCTGGTGTGGCAAAGGCTGTCTTCTCCTTTGACCCCGGAGTCAGGGGCACCTGCCAGTATCCTTTTGTCAGGTCCAGAGTGGTGAGGAACCGGGCATGTCCTAAGGAGTCTACTAAGTCGTCAACACGGGGCATAGGGTATGAATCAAACTCTGATACTTCATTCAATTTGCGATAATCATTGCAGAATCTCACCGACCTGTCTGGTTTGGGAACCAGGACGATGGGGCTTGCCCAGGCACTTTTGGACTCTTCGATGACTCCCAGCTCTAGCATCTTTCTCACCTCCTCCTGGATAGCCACCTTGTGAGCCTCCGGCACATGATAGGGACGCTGGGTCACTGTTCAGCCCGGGACGGTGCGGCTCTCATGTTGGACCACCTCTGTGTGCCCGGGGAGTGAGGAGAAGATGTCTTGGTTGCGGTCCACCAGCTCTAGGGTCATCTGCCGCTGGTGTGGGGATAGGCCTGGCCCCACCTGAACCTCCTCTCTGGCGGGTTCTTTGGACTCTGTCGGAGGCAAACAACTGAACAACGCCTCCCTGGTGTGCCATTTTTTCAAGAGGTTAACGTGATATATTTGCTCAGGTTTTCTTTTATCAGGCTGCCTCACCTTATAATTCACTTCTCCTACCTGCTCGATGACCTCATACGGTCCTTGCCAGGTTGCCAGGAACTTACACTCCATGGTCAGCACCAGGACCAGCACTCTGTCCCCCGGCTTAAACTCTCTCGGCTGGGCAGGTCGGTTGTAGGAGGCCTGCTGTTGCCATTGAGCAGTCTCCATGTGTTCACACACTATCGGGTAGACGGCCCTCATTCTCTCCTTCATGGCCCCGACATGCTCGATCAGGGTCCGCTGTCTGCGGGGTTGCTCCTCCCAAGCCTCCTTGGCAATGTCCAGCAGCCCTCTGGGTCTGTAAGAAAGCCATAGTTCAAAAGGCGAAAAGCCAGTAGAAGATTGGGGTACCTCTCTTACTGCAAACAGCAGGTATGGCAGCAGCTGGTCCCAATTCTGCCCATCCTCTTCAGTCGCCTTCCTCAGCATGGACTTCAGAGTCCTGTTGAACCGTTCAACCAACCCGTCTGTCTGGGGGTGGTAGACAGATGTTCACAACTGTTTGATTTTCAACAGGGCACACAGTTCTTTCATCACCTGGGACATGAATGGAGTGCCTTGGTCCGTCAATATTTCCTTTGGAATCCCCAGACTGGTGGAGAGGAGGAACAGCTCCTTGGCTATCTGTTTGGAGGTAGCCTTCCTCAGGGGGATGGCCTCCGGGTACCGGGTCGCATAGTCCAGGATGACCAGAATGTACTGATGCCCCCTGGAGCTTTTTGGCAAAGGCCCAACTATATCCAGTCCAATCCTCTCAAAAGGAGTTTCGATAATTGGCAAGGGGATGAGCGGGTTACGATATGGGGGTTTAGGCGCCACCTTCTGGCATTATGGGCAACTACAACAGTAATTCTCAGTTTCCTTGTGCACTCCCAGCCAGAAGAAACGCTGTAAGATCCTTTCTTTTGTCTTCTCTACACCTAGGTGGGTCCCCAGTGGATGTGTGTGTGCCAGATTGAGCACAGTTGCCCGGTGGGGCTGTGGTACAAGGAGCTGTTCATGCACTTTGTCATCTTTCTTCACCACCTGATACAGTAGGCCCCGTATAATTGTGAAATGGGGGTATGTAGGGCTTGCTCTACCCCCTAACAGCACACCCTCTAGCACCTGCACATTTCTTAAGGCATTTGCAAGTGTGGGATCCTGCAACTGGGCAGTACCATACTGGCCTGTGAGAGGGGGAAGCTCCTTGATGCCTGGGGCATCTTCCTCGTCGGAGCTCGGAGAGCTTTCCGGGGCCACATTCTCTTCTCCAGTCTCTGGGCCAGTCTCTGTATCTGCCTAGGTGCCTGTCATCCCTGCGAGGGCAAAAGCAGGGATGTGGGGTTGTGCGGGTTGCACTTGTGTGGTTGCAGGAGGAGTCTTACCTCTCTGACTGCAGGGTACCCAGGCTAGCCCCTGCTGGGCCTCTATCCACAGCAGGTGGAAGGTTGGGCAATCTCACCCAATCAGAACAGGAACAGGGAAGGAATCAACCACTCCCACCCTCGTCTGTATAGTCCCCCTGGTGGTGGTCATTTTTAGTTCAGCCGTGGGGTACTCTTTGGTGTCCCCATGGACGCAGGAAACTGGGGGAATTTTGTCAGTGGTCAGACATGATGGATCCACCAGGTCCTTACGCACCAAGGTGACCTGACTACCCGAATCTAACAATGCCTCGACATCATGGCAAATCACAGTCACTGGGCAGGTGGGGGGGGTCGATCTGGGGGCCCGTCTGCAGCCTGGACGAGTGATGCAAACAGCTGGGTGGATGGTGAGCTGGAGGATCCTGCAGTGGGCCTAGGCTCATCCACTGGTTTCCCACACTGCCAAGACATGTGTCCCCTGCCCCCACACCGGAAGCATTGTTGGGTGTCACCGTCACAAGGAATCCTAACCGGACCAGGCTGGCTTCTGGCTCCCTCTGGAGCATAGCCAGGTCCTGCTGTGGCTGGGCTGGACCCCTTGGGGTTTTGGGGGTGGCCTCCCCCTGTCAGCAGTGGGGGCGCAGTCCTGGGGTCCTTCCTGGAAGCACGGAACATTTCTGTTGTGGCCTGGTACTTTTCCACAGCTTCAACTGTCAGTTCAGCTGTGGTTAGGGCTTGTTGGCTGATGAAGCACTTCGCCTCATATGGCAGGGCTCAAATGTAGTGATCCATGACAATGGCCTCCACTACTGCAGCCACTGTGGTTTTCTCAGGTTCCAGCCCTCTCCTTGCGATTCTGGAAAGTTTGTGCATCTGCACACGGGGAGCCTGGTCTGCTTGAAATGTCCAGCTGTGGAAGCGTTGAGCCATACCGAACTTGGTGAGCCCATGTCTGCTGAGGATCTCCGTCTTCAGAGCATCATAGTTTGTAGTCTTATCAGGGGGTAGGTCTCAGACAGCATTCAACAATTCTCCCGTTAAAAATGGGGCTAACAGTCCAACCCACTGTGCCTTGGGCCATCTTTCCCTAGTGGCTGTGGCTTCAAAGGTGTGCAAGTATGCCTCAACATCATCTGTAACCCCCATTTTGGTGATAAAATCACTTGCCTTTATTGGGCCAACACTCCGAACAGCCATCTTCTTCTGTAGCTGCAACTCCTCTGCCTTCACTTGGTTGGCTTTCACTTGTTCCTCCAGGAGGGCCGCGCTCACCTGCATTTGGGCTTGCTGGCCGGCTATAAGGGCCTTCAAAATTTCCTCCATCTTGTTATGCAGAGGGCCTATGGTTAGCTGGGAAAATTGAGCAATCAAATGTTCAGTGTCCTCCTCATACCTGCACTATTATTGATGATTGAAATGCCCACATTCTCCAACATATGTGATATCACGAGAGGCTGGCTGGCTCTCGGTGGGACCCTTCAATCAGTGCAAGGACACAAAGGTTTAAATAAATCAAGATTTTTAATGTTATGCCAGGAAATTAAACAGAAAAGGTAACTCAATGTCTAATGTTCAAACGAAGATGGATTCCCAAAAGTCAAACTCAAGCAATGTCTCTGGCTTTAGAACAACAAAATTATAGGCAGGTTTCCTTCAGTCCAATATCCCGTTCTCAGAACAAACAAAATCTTCTGCCTTACTTTGAGTCCAGTCAACAATCCCTGTAGTCTTTAGCCTGGTGGCAGCCCAGTAGCAGGCATTCATAACACAGGTAAGTCCTTCAGTGCAAAATCTTTCAGGTAAGAATGCCAGATAAGCTTTTCAACAAATACTCTGCCCAGCAGGTTCCACTCAGCAACGGGAGTCCATGAACCTCTCTCCTCTTCCCTCCACATTCACACTGGGAGTTTTTGAGCTCTCACAAAGCCCTCTTACTCATTAGGCCCTCATTGGCCACAGGTGTGTTGCCGTGTTGGGTGCTGAGGGTGAAGTTCCCAACTCCACCACCAGATAGAGTTATAGCTGCCAGAAGTTGGAGCCATCTGTGTGTGACATAGCGCCCTTCGATGACGCAGCCTCTCGGGATATCACAATATATATATATTTTTTTCTATGTTTATATATATATATATATATATTCATACACGCAGTTACACACACACACACACACACACACACACACACACACACACATATATATGTTATTCATCCTTTGCAAGGAAAGGCAAGTTTATTGATATAGCACATTTCATACACAGTGGCAGTTCAATGTGCTTTACAGAAGTAAAAGCAAAACAGTAAACAATAGAGAATAAAATTACATAAAATAAATGGGAAAAATATAAGAATTAAACAATAGTAGAAATAAAATAATAAAATGAAGTAGAAGTTCAAATAGGGGGAGAAAAAAAACAGCAGAATAAAATAGAATAAAAGTTAAGTAAAATTTGAAACATGCAGAAACTGTAAAAGTACAGATTATAAAAACATGTAAAGAAGACAATATTAATTATTTAACAGAAAGCATCTGAAAACAGCTTGGTCTTTAACCTAGATTTGAAGCTGCCAACAGCAGGAGGATTTTTAATGTCCTCTGGCAGTTGGTTCCATAGCTGCACTGCATAGTAGCTAAAAGCTGCTTCACCACACTTTGTTTTAACAACAGGTTTTAATAGTAAATTTTTCTGTTGCGATCTGGTAGATCTGATTGGGTTAGGCCGCTGCAACATATCAGAGAGGTAATTGGGCCCTGTACCATTTAGAGATTTGTACACCAGCAGCAATGCTTTAAAGTCAATTCTGTAGCTTACTGGAAGCCAGTGAAAGGACCTTAGAATTGGAGTAATGTGCTCTGTTCTTTTTGTTCATGTGAGAACCCTAGCCGCTGCATTTTGAACCAGCTGAAGTCGTTTGATGGTCTTTTTTGGCAGGCCTGTGAAAAGGCCATTGCAGTAATCAACCCTATTAGAGATGAAGGCATGTATCAGTTTTTCCAGATCATTTTTTGACATAAGTCCTCTTAGTTTGGAAATGTTTCTTAGGTGATAGAATGCCATTTTAGTGATTGCTTTCATGTGACTGTCAAAGTTTAGCTCGCTGTCAATGAAAACACCAAGATTTTTAACCATTTCTTTAATTTTAATCCCTTTTGTGTCAAGAATACTGGTAATCCTGAGTCTTTCATCTTTTTTTCCAAATAGAATTACTTCTGTTTTATCTGAGTTCAGCTGAAGAAAATTTTGTGACATCCAGTTGTTGATTTGATCGATACACTGGTAGAGACATTCAAGGGGGGCATAATCATTAGGTGATAAAGCAAAATAAATTTGGGTGTCATCTGCATAGCAGTGATACAAAATTGAATTGTTATTGATAATTTGCCCAAGTGGGAGCATATAAAGGTCGAAAAGTAATGGTCCAAGAATCGACCCCTGGGGGACACCACAGGTCAAGGACATTGACATTGAGGAACGATTTCCCATGGTAACAAAGAAGCTTCTATCTTTTAAGTATGAATTTAACCAATTGATAACTTTACCAGTCAATCCAACCCAGTGTTCAAGTCGATATAGCAGTATGTTGTGATCAACAGTATCAAAAGCTGCACTGAGGTCCAGTAATACCAGGACCGATGTTTTGCCTGCATCAGTATTAAGACGTATGTCATTTATAACTTTAATCAGCGCTGTTTCACTGCTATGATTGGCACAAAAACCTGACTGAAAATTATCAAAACGGCTGTTTGATATCAAGAAGGCAGTTAATTGATTGAAGACAATTTTTTCAAGGATTTTCCCGATGAATGGTAGATTTGATATTGGCCTGTAGTTATTTAATACTGAAGGATCCAGATTATTTTTTTTTAAGTAGGGGCTTTACAACGGCTTTTTTCAGGGACACAGGAACAACGCCAGTCTCTAGGGATCTATTTATAATTTGAAGCACATCTGTAATTATAAGATGAAGAACAGACTTAAAAAAGTTGGTGGGCAGAATGTCCAATTCAGATGTTGAGGAACTGAGATTTTGTACAGTTTTTTCAAGAGTCTCATAATCAATTAAACAAAATTCTGACATTGTGTTGAAGTTATCTATTTGTGTCATTGGTGATTGCAGTTTTTCAATTTTTTGCAGCTGAGATATATTATGAGCAATATTCTGCCGTATTTTATCAATTTTACCTTTGAAGAAGGATGCAAACTCACTGCATTTATTAACTGAGAGAAGTTCAGGCGCTAATTGTGGTGGGGGATTAGTTAGCTTCTCTACTGTTGAAAATAGCACACGGGCATTGTTCATATTCCTGTTTATGATATTGGAGAAGAAAGACTGTCTTGCTTTATGAATTTCATAATTATAATTACAAAGCATCTCTTTATGGCTTTGATAATGGACGTGAAGTTTAGATTTGCGCCATTTTCTTTCAGTCTTTCTACATTCTCTCTTTAGCAGTCTAACAGCCAGGTACTGCTTCCATGGTGCTTTCTGCTTATCATTGACTCTTTTGATTTTGAATGGAGCAATATCATCCATAATTTGGGTCATATTTAAATTAAAAATTTCCAGTAAATCATCTACAGAATCTGACATTTTGGTTGAGTTCTGAGAGAGAGCTTGCTCAAAGAGAGCACATGTGTTGTCTTTTATGACTCTCCTACCCATAGTCGTTGAGCTGTTCTGAATGTGAGGAGACATAGAAACATCAGAGAAAACATTCACACCTACGGTCAATTTAGAGTCACCAGTTAACCTAACCTGCATGTCTTTGGACTGTGGGGGAAACCGGAGCACCCGGAGGAAACCCACGCGGACAACATGCAAACTCCACACAGAAAGGCCCTCGCCGGCCCCGGGGCTCGAACCCAGGACCTTCTTGCTGTGAGGCGACAGCGCTAACCACTACACCACCGTGCCGCCCCAGCCAAGTTTCAGTTAGAAGCAAAAAATCAAGATTGTGTTTGCAGATAAGATCATTCATTAAAAATGACTTGTTTAAAAGTGATCTAACGTTCAGAAGAGCTAGCTTTACAGAAAGTCTAGAAGTAATATCTGCTTGTGCACTCTGATATTGTTTTAAAACAGGAAGGAGATTAGATTGGTTTACCCCCTGGGTTAAATGTGCTCTATGTTTTCTATTTCTTATCAACACAGGAATAGAGAATGGCATAGGCATATAGGGTCCCAGCTGGTTTTCAAAGCTACACCTATTTGCAGGGACCCAGAGTACATCAAACAAGACTTTCTAAATGTTCCGTTTGGTTTGAGGGTGAAAGGATTGGAGATGACATGTATCTTTTAGATGGTGAACCAGCTGAAAGTCCTGGGCGAACACAGTTTTGATGAACTGGGTACACTGCTTGTCGCGACAGATTTGGGCTGGAAAAAGAGAGTGTAGCCATTGGCAGCAATCTCTGCATACTATTTGGGAAATACATGCGTGTGGAAGATGACGATGGCGTAGTGAAGTCAGAAGAGCGAGAAATTGGTGAGTTCTTTGTATGGCAGTTTGTCTCTGATTTTTGGCAGTCTGTCTTTGAATCTTGGCAGTCTGGCAGATCAGAAGAGCAAGAAATTGGTGAGTTCTTTGTATGGCAGTTTGTCTCTGATTTTTGGCAGTCTGTCTTTGAATCTTGGCAGTCTGGCAGATCAGATGTCTGTGTGTCCTTGATGACGACTTGCAAAGATGATTGTTTTGTCTTTGCAGAGGTATTGTTTTTTGTAACTATGTCCGTCTGCGACATCTTATCAACTGTTTTCCTCAATGCTGGCTGAGAAAAGATTGCAAGTCTGTAATGGTCTACTAAGACCTTGGCTCCAATCCAGCTGAGTTCAGTGCTATTTGGCTTGAAAAATTCTCTGCGATTCCAGAAAAGGTTAAAATTGTCTATGAAGTTCATACCAAATGAAAAACAAGTTTTTCCAAGCCAGGTGTTAAGACTGAAGAGTCGAGAAAATGCAAAACTTCCTCTCGCTGGGAGTGGGCCACTAATTAAAGATTGTATTCCAGTCTTATAGAGATCAGAAAAAAGTTTTCTGAAATCATCTTGGACAAACAGCTGTTCTCTGAAAACATCATTTGCTCCCACATGCACAACAATACGTTTGATAGTTTTATGCTCAGACATGAGTTTCAAAATGCTGTCTTTGGTGTCAGAGATGGATGCATTTGGAAGGCAGCAAATAATCATCCCATGACCTTTTAAATGTTTTACAGTGGAATCACCAAGAACAAGGGTTGTGGGATCAGATGGTGTAACGAGCTGCTTTTTGCCTCTTCCCACAGCTCTTCGATCTTGGTGCGATCTCTTTTTACGATGTGTTTGTCCGTTTGAAAAATCCTCTTCCACATCCCTGAGGCATTCAAATTTGTTCTGAAGCCTTATGGACTGTGAATTTTCCATAGGATTGTAAATCCTATTGTAATTTGTAGAACGAGCTGGTGTTGAGGTAATTACTCTTCTGTTTTTATTTTTGGGCTTGCCACCCATCATTTGCCAGTTTTCTGTACTCACATTTTGCCCAGCTTGATCGAGGAATTCCTCCACTCGATTTGCAATGCCATCGGTCTGTCGGAGTGCAATCTCTGCATTCTCAGCCACTGTTTCTGTACTCCTTTCCTGAGATATCGCTTTTAATTCGTCCATCTTTGGCAGAGCATCAATCTTTGATTCCAGGATAGAAATCCTCTGTTCTAGTTCCATGCATTTTCTGCAGGATATTTTGCCCCCTGGCATTTTGTTTTAAAAGCTAACTTATCTTACAAAGATGAAAAATAAAATGAAAAAATAGTGGAAATTAAATTAAAATTAAATTAAAAGCTGATAAAGATGAAAAATAAAATGAAAAAATAGTGGAAATTAAATGAGAAAGTAAAGTATAGAAATAAAGATCAAGAAAGCAAGAGCAAAGCAAAGAAGCATCCTACTCGCTTGAGTAGGAGGTGGAGATGACCTCGACTTCACTGCATCACTGGGTGGATGTGTGCGTTTGGAGATGGCTGGTTAGACCTATCTTCGCTCTGAACATTCTGTTGCAGTGGGGACAGGGAATGTGCAGAGCTGGACCTGGCTGGGAGGAGGTACTTGCGTGGCCTTTGCGGTGCTGACGTTTCTCCTGCTGACGTTTCTCCTGCTGTTTCTCAACATGTCACTCCTCGAAATCAGCTATGCAGGATCTGACTAGGGTGCACCAAGCAGGATGGTTTTGCATGATTTCTTCCCAGGTGGCAGAGTTGATGCTACAGCACTTCAGGGTGTCTTTGTAGCATTTCTCCTGACCACCATGAGAGCGCTTGCCAGCAGTTACCTCACCATAGAGCAGTCTCTTCGGAAGTTGGTTGTCATTCATGTGATGTACATGGCCAGCCCACTGAAGTTGGGAATGCATGAGGGTGGCATGGATGCTCTCCATTTGCACCCACTGGAGTACCTTGATGTCAGGAACTTTGTCCTGCCATTTAATGCGGAGCAGAGTCCTGAGGCACCTCATATGGAAGGCGTTGAGCTGTCTGGCATGCCAACTGTAGGCTGGCTATGTTTCGCAGGTGTACAGACAAATTGGTCTGCAGGCTCAGTCCTCTTCTTTGCCAGACCCTGTCTCAGAGTCTGCTGAAAGCAGCACTGGCTCTGGCAATCCTGTAGGCCACTTCCTCATTGATGTTGACAGAGTGTGACAGTGTACTTCCCAGGTAGACGAATTTGTCTGCCATGGTAAGTCTCTGTCCACTGACCATGATGAAGGGCTCTATGTAGGGGGCTCCTGGTGCTTGCTGGTGCAAGACCTCCGTCTTCTTCGTGGAGATTGTGAGGCCGAAGTCATCACAGGCTTCTGAGAACAGGTCCATGCTTTCCTGCATGTCAGACTCTGTACTAGCGTTCAGTGCACAGTCGTCGGTGAAGAGAAAGTCATGGGTGATGTCTTGCTGAACTTTGGTTTTAGCCTGCAATCTCCGCAACTTGAAGAGCTTTCCGTCAGTCCGGTATCTGAAGCCAACGCCAATGTCACCCTCCCGGAAAGCATCTGTAAGCATAGTGGAAAACATCATGCTAAACAAGGTAGGGGCCAGCACACAACCCTGCTTTACTCTGTTGTGCACAGGGAACGGCTGGGAGTACTCACCATTATTCTGCACCCTCATGTACATGCCGTCATGGAACTGCTGGACCATCGAGATGAATCTGTCAGGGCATCCAAACTTGGCCATGATATTCCAAAGCCCTTTGTAGCGGTTCTTGTATAAGGGTGGAGCACAGAAGACAGCAGGACAGAGTTCAGGTTGATACAGCATTTTATTGCTACACTTTTCAGCAAACAATTACTGCGGAATTTACAGACACACACACATACAATCGGCGTCTGGTTCGGGGAAGAGCTCCTTTGCTCTCGCTCTCCCTCCTTAAGTAGGGTGCGGTCACTGGGAAGACACACAGACACAGGTTAATTGACATCAGGTGTAGTGATTCTGCCACTTACCTTCCCTGACTCCGCCCTCCTATCACAGACTGGCGCTTGACCACGCCCCCGCTGCCACATACCCCCACCACCCGACTCAGGCCGGGTGGCCATCCGGCCTGCAGCCGACTCCCCCCCTCCTTGACGGGAGAGGAAGTCCACCACGACCATCTGCGCTCCCGGCCTGTGGACCACCTTGAAATTAAAGGGCTGGAGTGCCAGATACCAACGGGTGATCTGCGCGTTGGCATCTTTCATGTGGTGGAGCCACTGGGGGGGCGCGTGGTCTGAACAGAGGGTGAAAGGACATCCCAGCAGGTAGTAACGGAGGGCGCCCACTTGATCGCCAAGCACTCTTTCTCGATGGTGCTGTAGTGCCCCTCATGCACTGACAGCTTCCTGCTGGTGTACAAGACTGGGCAGTCCTCCCCCTCCACCTCCTGAGACAAAACAGCCCCCAGCCCTCTGTCCGACACGTCCGTTTGCAACATAAAGGGGAGAGAGAAGTCAGGGGAGTGTAAAAGTGGCCCCCCACACAGTGCAGCCTTTACCTCAGAAAAAGCCCGCTGGCATTGCTCCGTCCACTGGATGGTGCCCCCTTTTTAGTCAGATCAGTCAGCGGGCTGGTGACGTCTGAATAATTAGGTAGAAACCTACGATAATAGCCAGCCAGCCCCAGGAACTGTCTCACCCCCTTTTTGGTCTTGGGCCTCAGGCAGGCCGCAATTGCTGCCGTCTTGTTAATTTGGGGACACACCTGCCCGTTGCCCAAGTGGAAGCAAAGATACCGTACTTCCACCCGCCCAATCGCACACTTCTTTGGGTTGGCTGTGAGGCCTGCTCGCCTCAGCGACCTAAGGACGGCCCTCAGATGTTCGTGGTGCCTCAGCCAGTCATTGCTATAGACGATAATGTCATCGAGGTAAGCGGCCGCATAAGTGGCGTGGGGGCGGAGGACCCTGTCCATCAGCCGCTGAAATGTAGCGGGTGCCCCAAACAGCCCAAAAGGAAGTGTGACAAATTGGTGTAATCCGAACGGTGTGGAAAAGGCCATTTTTACTTGGGATAGTGGAGTCAAGGGGATCTGCCAGTATCCCTTTGTCAAATCCAGTGTCGAATAAAAGCGAGCCGTGCCTAGTCGATCAAGCAACTCATCCATCCGAGGTATTGGGTACGCATCAAATTTAGACACCGCGTTGACTTTTCTATAGTCCAACACAGAACCGGACCGACCCATCGGCCTTGGGTACCAAGACCACCGGGCTGCTCCAGTCACTGTGGGACTCCTCAACGATGCCCATTTCGAGCATGGCCTCGAGTTCTTCCCGAACCACCTTTTTTTTGTGTTCGGGTAGCCTGTAAGGGCGGCTACACAATACCACCCCCGGGGGCGTCTCTATGTGGTGCTCTATAAGGTCAGTGCGACTGGGCAGGGGTGAGAACACATCCGAAAACTCGGTCTGCAACTGGGCGACCTCCGCGAGTTGGGTCGGGGAGAGGTGGTCTCCACAGGTGGTCTCCACTAATGCCCCTTTTTGAACCTCCGGCCCCAGCTCCGCCTTCTCCGGAACCACCGACACCAACGCCATGGGGACCTCCTCATTCCAGAGTTTAAGCAGATTGAGGTGGTAAATCTGTAGCGCCCCACCCCTGTCCGTTCGCCTCACCTCGTACTCGACGTCCCCGACTCGTCGTGTGACCTCAAAGGGTCCTTGCCACTTGGCGACCAATTTGGAGCTGGATGTGGGCAACAGTACGAGTACTTTATCTCCCGGTGCAAACTCTCTAAGGTGCGTACCCTTGTTGTACAGGCAGGTTTGCCGTTCTTGGGCCTGCCGCAAATTCTCCTGGGTTAGGTGGGTGAGGGTGTGGAGTTTTGCGCGCAGGTCCATAATGTATTGAATTTTGTTTTTGCTTTGTGAAGGTCCCTCCTCCCAATTTTCCCACAGCACATCTAGAATGCCGTGCAGCTTACGCCCTTATAATAATTCGAACAGGAAGAACCCCGTGGAGGCTTGGGGGACCTCTCGCACTGAAAACAGCAAGGGCTCAAGCCACTTATCCCAATTACGTGCGTCCTCACTTATGAATTTTTTAATTATATTTTTGAGGGTGTGGTTGAACCGTTCAACTAAACCGTCTGTTTGTGGGTGATACATGCTGGTGCGGATTGGCTTAATCCCCAATAACCCATACAGTTCGCGCAGTGTCCGTGACATAAATGTGGTGCCTTGATCAGTCAGAATCTCTTTCGGGATTCCAACTCGGGAGATAACGCGGAAGAGCGCCTCCGCAATACTGCGTGCTGAGATATTGCGCAGAGGCACTGCTTCCGGGTATCGCGTTGCATAGTCCACCAGAAGTAATATAAAGCGGTACCATCATGCTGACCGATCTAATGGCCCGATGAGATCCATCCCAATTCTCTCGAACAGGGTCTTGATTAATGGCAGAGGGCGCAAAGGCGCTTTTGGAATGGCCACTGGATTTACTAACTGGCATTCGCGGCACGCCGTACACCACCTATGAACATCGCTGTGAATCGGGCCATTATTCGGGCTAGTGTCTTATCCTGCCCCAAGTGTCCAGCCATGGGATTAAAGTGAGCCACCTGGAATACCAATTCCTGGCGGCTCTTTGGAATTAAAAGCTGAGTGATTTGCTCTTTCGTCTGAGTGTCCTGTGTCACTCGGTATAATCTATCTTTCATAATAGAAAAATAGGGGAAGAACGGGGTGGCGTTCGGAGGGAGCGTTTGACCATCGATTACTCTCACTTGGTCAAACACATGCTGCAGAGTCTCGTCTCACGACTGTTCTAACGGGAAATCCGCGAGGGATTCCCTGAGAGAGAGAGGAGGAGCCGGTAGCTCCTCACTCTGACGCAGAGATGACGTAGACGGCTCTGTGACAGCTGCTCCCGCCAAGGCGACACCAGGACCTCCCCCTGCTGAAGTGTGGCAGGACCCACTCTCCACTAAACGGCTCATCAACTCCCTGAATCCCGGCCAATCAGTCCCCAAAATTACCGAGTGGGTGAGGCGAGGATTAACCGCCGCCTTTACTATAAATGTTTTCCCTCGGAAAAAAATGTGGACCGACACCAAAGGGTAGCTGTGAACATCCCCGTGCACACACAACACCTTCACCCCCTGTGCTCCCCCCAATGCCTCATTTTGCACTAGGCTTTGGTGAATTGAAGTTTGATTACAACCGGAATCCACCAACGCCTGATATGTATCCCCTTGAATACTCACCGGTATGCGATATGCTCCAGCCTGATCGAGGGCGGCTCCTGGCGCGTCAGGGATCCGAACCACCGCGCCCACCTCCATTGCCGTGCACTGCTGTTGGAGGTGGCCCGGCTCCCCGCAGCGCCAGCAAACCGGCCTGGGCTTTCTCTCTGCACCGGTGTTCTGGGGCTCACTCACCTGAGGGGGGGGGGAGAGACAGACACAGAAGGGAGAAACAGGAGGGCACCGCGGGTGCAGCGGGCTGGCTGGGGTGGCGCCGGCCCCTGCCTCCGCGGTGGGGGAATGGGGCGAGGACGGGACACAGGAGGAGGGGGAGAGAGAGAGAGAAGAGGAGAGAAGAGAAGAAGCTGTCTGCTGTCCTGCCACTGGAACAGCCACCAAATGGTCCTCCGCCAGCTCGATGGCCTGATCCAGCGACGCCGGGCGGTGGCACTGGACCCACTCCGCAATTCCTGTTGGCAAGTGCGCGATGAACTGCTCCAGTACCACCTGGTCGACGATTCCCTCGGCATCGCGGTTGTCGGCCCTCAGCCACCACCAGCAGGCGTCCCGGAGTTGCTGGCCAAACGCTAATGGCCGGCCAACTTCCTCCAAGTGCGAAGCGCGGAAGTGCTGGCACTGCTGTTCGGGGGTGCGCCCCACACGCTGGAGGATGGCCCTGCAAAGGTCCGCGTAGGCCAGCCAGCGGTCAGCAGGGAGCTGTAGCGTGGCCAGCTGTGCCTCCCCCATTAGCAGGGGGAGGAGGCGCACCGCGTGTTGATCCATCGGCCACCCCGAGGTCTCCGCGACTTTCTCAAAGAGCATGATGAAAGCCTCGGGGTCATCCTGTGGGCCCATCTTTGTCAGAGTGAGGGGGGGATGGGCCCGTGGTGGGAGTGTTGGTAGACCCCGCCGACGCGAGGAGGTGCCGGAACACCTGTCAATCCTCTTGCTGGGCCAACACCAGGGCCTCGAATCTTTGCTCCTGCTCCTTACAGAGTGTGACTAGCGCCTGGTGCTGGCTTTGCTGGGCCGTGGCGAGGGCGTGGACCAGGTCGGCGAACGGGGAAGACTCCATGGGGCTGTTCGGCGTCTGCACTCCAGAACCCGGGTTTCGGCACCACTGTAGCTGTTCTTGTATAAGGGTGGAGCACAGAAGACAGCAGGACAGAGTTCAGGTTGATACAGCGTTTTATTGCTATACTTTTCAGCAAACAATTACTGCGGAATTTACAGACACACACACACATGCACACAATCGGCGTCTGGTTCGGGGAAGAGCTCCTTTGCTCTCACTCTCCCTCCTTAAGTAGGGCGCGGTCACTGGGAAGACACACAGACACAGCTTAATTGACATCAGGTGTAGTGATTCTGCCACTTACCTTCCCTGACTCCGCTCTCCTATCACAGACCGATGCTTGACCACGCCCCCGCTGCCACACCCTTCTCGACTGACAGTTTTGAAGGCTTTCATCAGGTCCACAAAATTGGTGTAGAGGCTGACATTTTGCTCCTGACATTTCTCTTGTAACTGCTGAGTGGCAAAGGTCATGTCCACTGTAGTGCGACCCCTCCTAAACCCATACTGGCTCTCAGGTCTTGTTCAAGGTGTGTACTGAGACAATTGAGCAAGATTCTGGCCAGAATTTTCCCAGTGATAGACAGCAGGGAGATGCCATGGTGGTTGTCACACACATTCCTGTTTCCTTTCTGTAGGAATGAGAGCGGGTGGGTGGAGCACAGAAGTATGGCAGGCCAGAACTGAGTTCCAAAAACTCTTTATTTGCATTTTTCAGTGACTACTTTTCACTCTCCCAGCCACACACACACACACACACACACACACACACACACACACATGTCGTCTGGTTGGGGAGAGAGCTCCCTTCCTCTGCTCTCTCTCTCCTTTTATAGGGTGCGGACACTGGGGAAGACACACAAACACAGGTTAACTACCATCAGGTGTAATGATTCTGCCACTTACAGTACCTTCCCTGACTGCACCCTCTGTTCACAGACCGATGCTTGACCACGCCCCCGCTGCCACATACCCCCACCGCCCGACTCAGGCTGGGGAGCCATCCGGCCTGCAGCCGACTGTCCCCCCCCCTTGACAGGAGAGGAAATCCGCCATGACCATCGCACCCCCGGCCTGTGGATCACCTTGAACTTAAATGGCTGGAGTGCCAGATACCAACAGGTGATCCGTGCGTTGGCATCCTTCATGCGGTGGAACCACTGGAGGGGTGTGTGGTCCGAACAGAGGGAGAAAGGGCATCCCAGTAGGTAGTAGTGGAGGGCAAGGACCGCCCACTTGATGGCAAGGCACTCCTTCTCTATAGTGCTGTAGCGGCCCTCACGCACTGACAGCTTCCTGCTGATGTACAGCACTGGACGATCCTCCCCCTCCACCTCCTGGGACAGAACAGCCCCCAGCCCCCTGTCTGACGCGTCCATCTGCAAAACAAAGGGGAGAGTGAAGTCAGGGGAGTGTAACAGTGGTCCCCCACACAGTGCAGCCTTTACCTCAGAGAAAGCCCGCTGGCATTGCTCTGTCCACTGGACCAGATCTGGTGCCCCCTTTTCAGTGAGATCAGTCAGCGGGCTGGTGACGTCTGAATAATTAGGTAGAAACCTACGATAGTAGCCAGCAAGCCCCAGGAACTGTCTCACCCCATTTTTGGTCTTGGGCCTTGGGCAGGCTGCAATCACTGCTGTCTTATTAATTTGGGGATGCACCTGCCCATTGCCCAAATGGAAGCCCAGATACCATACTTCCACCTGCCCAATCACACACTTCTTCGGGTTGGCTGTGAGACCCGCTCATCTCAGCGAGGTAAGGACGGCCCTCAGGTGTTGTAAATGCTGCAGCCAGTCATTACTATAGATTATAATATCATCCAAGTATGCGGCCGCATAGGTGGCGTGGGGGCAGGGGACCCTATCCATAAGCCGCTGGAATGTAGCGGGCACCCCAAACAGCCCAAAAGGAAGTGTGACAAACTGGTGTAAGCAAACAGTGTGGAAAAGGCCATTTTCTCTCGGGATAATGGAGTCAAGGGGATCTACCAATATCCCTTTGTCAAATCCAGTGTCAAATAAAAATGAGCCATGCCTAGTCGATCAAGCAACTCATCAATATGAGGCATTGGGTACGCATCGAATTTAGACACCACGTTGACTTTTCTATAGTCCACACAGAACCGGACCAACCTGTCGGCCTTGGGAACCAAGACCACCGGGCTGCTCCAGTCACTGTCAGACTTCTCGACGATGCCCATGTCGAGCATGGCCTCGAGTTCTTCCCAAACCACCTTTTTCTTGTGTTTGGGCAGCCTGTAAGGGCGGCTATGCACTACCACCCCCGGGGGCATCTCAATGTGGTGTTCTATGAGGCGGGTGCGGCCGGGCAGGGGAGAGAACACATCTGAAAATTCGGCTTGCAACTGGGCAACCTCTGTGAGTTGGGTCGAGGAGAGGTGGTCTCCACAGGGGACCAGAGTGGTAAGCGATGCCAATGTTCCCCTTTGAAACTCCAGCCCCAGCTCCGCCTTCTCTGGAACCAATGACACCAACGCCATGGGGACCTTCTCGTTCCAAAGTTTTAACAGATTGAGGTGGTAAATCTGTAACGCCCACCCCTGTCCATTCGCCTCACCTCATAGTCGACATCCCTGACTTGCCGTGTGACCTCAAAGGGTTCTTGCCACTTGGCGATCAATTTGGAGCTTGACGTGGGCAACAGCACGAGCACTTTATCTCCCGGTGCGAACTCCCTAAGGTGCGTACCCCTGTCGTACAGGTGGATTTGCCGTTCTTGGGCCTGCCGCAAATTCTCCTGGGTTAGATGTGTGAGTGTGTGGAGTTTTGCGCACAGGTTGATAACGTATTGAATTTCATTTTTGCTTGTTGAAGGTCCCTCCTCCCAATTTTCCCACAGCACATCTAGGATGCCAGGCGGCTTACGCCCATATAATAATTCGAACGGGGAGAATGCCATGGAGGCTTGTGGGACCTCTTGCACTGCGAATAGCAGGGGCTTGAGCCATTTATCCCAGTTATGGGCATCCTCGCTTACAAATTTTTTAATTATGGTTTTGAGGGTGTGATTAAACCATTCAACTAAGCCATCCATTTGTGGGCGATAAACGCTGGTGCAGATCGGCTTAATTCCGAGTAACCCATACAGTTCGCACAGTGTGCGTGACATAAATACAGTATAGTGCCTTGATCAGTCAGAATCTCTTTAGGGATTCCAACTTGGGAGATGACGTGGAAAAGTGCTTCCACAATACTACGTGCTGAGATATTGTGAAGCGGCATTGCTTCCGGATATCGCGCTGCATAGTCCACCAGAACTAAAATAAAGCGATATCCTCGAGTTGACCACTCTAATGGCACAACAAGTTCCATTCAAATTCCTTCGAATGGGGTCTCGATTAATGGCAGAGGGCATAAAGGCACCTTTGGAATGACCGCTGGATTTACTAACTGGCATTTGTTGCATGCCCTACACCACCTACGGACATCACCTCGAATCCCTGACCAATAGAACCGCGCCATTATTCGGGCTAGTGTCTTATCCTGCCCCAAGTGTCCAGCCATGGGATTAAAGTGAGCCACCTGGAATACCAATTCCTGGCAGCTCTTTGGGATCAAAAGCTATGTTATCGGCTCCTTAGTCTGAGTGTCCAGCATCACTCGGTATAATCTATCCTTCATAATGGAAAAATAGGGGAAGGATGGGGTGGCATTTGGCTGGAGCGTTTGACCATCGATTACTCTCACTTGGTCAAACGCATGCCGCAGAGTCTCATCTCGTGACTGCTCTAACGGGAAATCCTCGAGGGATTTCCCGAGAGAGGGAGGAGGAACATGCTGCTCCTCACTCTGACACGGTGATGACGTAGTCGGCTCTGTGACAGCTGCTCCCGCCAATGCCACACCGGGACCTCCCCTTGCTGAACTATGGCAGGCCCCACTCTTCACTAAATGAGTTATTAATTCCCGAAATCCCGGCCAATCAGATCCCAAAATTATAGAGTGTGTAAGGCAAGGATTAACTGCCACCTTTACACTAAATTTCTCCCCTCGAAATAGAATGTGGACCAAAACTAAAGGGTAGTTGTGAACATCCCCGTGCACACACAACACCTTCACCAATTGTGCTCTCCCCAATGCCTCGTCTTGCACCAGGCTTTGGTGGATTGAGGTCTGATTACAGCCGGAGTCCACCAAAGCCTGATACGTATCCCCTTGGATACTCACCGGTATGCGATACACTCCAGCCCGATCAAGGGCAGTCCCTGGCGCATCGGGGATCTGGACCACCGCGCCCACCTCCATTGCTGAGCACTGATGCTGGAGGTGCCCCGGCTCCCCGCAGCGCCAGCAAACCGGCCCAGGCTCTCTCTCTGCACCGGCATTCAGGAGCTCACTCACCTGAGGGGGGGAGAGACAGACAAGGAAGGGGGAAATGGGAGGGCACCGTGGGTGCGGCGGGACGGCTGGGGTGGAGCCAGCCCCCGCCTCTGTGGTGGGGGAATGGGGCGAGGATGAGGAACAGAAGGGGAGGGGGAGAGAGAGAGAGAGAGAGAGGAGAGGGGAGAAGAGGAGACATGCTGTCTTGCCATCAGAACAGCCGCCAAATGGTCCTCCGCCAGCTCGATGGCCTGATCCAGCGACGCCGGGCAATGGCACTGGACCCACTCCGCGGTTCCTTCGGGAAGTCGGGCAATGGACTGTTCCAGTACCACCAGATCGACGATTCCCTCGGCGTCACGGTTGTCAGCCCTCAGCCAATGCCGGCAGGCGTCCCGGAGTTGCTGGCCAAATGCGAATGGCCGGCCGACCTCCTCTAGGCGCAGAGCACGGAAGCGCTGTCGTTGTTGTTCCGGGGTGCACCCCACATGCTGGAGGACAGCCCGGCGCAGGTCTGCGTAGACCAGCTGGCTGTCTGCGGGGAGCTGTAGCGCGGCCAGCTGCGCCTTGCCTGTTAGCAGGGGGAGGAGGCGTGCCATGTGCTGTTCCACCGGCCAGCCCCAGGCCTCTGCTGCCTGCTCAAAGAGAGCGAGGAAGGCCTCGGGGTCATCGTGCGGGCCCATCTTCATTAGTGTGAGGTGGGGAGGGTCCGCAGTGATGGAGGTAGTGGACCCCGCCGACACGAGGAGGTGCCAGAATGCCTGACAATCTTCCTGCTGCATCAGCACCAGGACCTCAAACCTTTGCTCCTGCTCCTTCCGGAGGGCGACCAGCACCTGGTGCTGGCTCTGTTGGGCTGTGGCGAGGGCATTGATCAGGTCCTTGAAGGGGGAGGACTCCATGGTGCTGTTCTTCTCTGTGCTCCAATTCTGGGTTTCGGCACCACTGTAGGAATGAGAGCGGGTGGATGGAGCACAGAAGTACGGCAGGCCAGAACTGAGTTCCAAAAACTCTTTATTTGCACTTTTCAGTGACTACTTTTCACTCTCCCAGCCACACACACACACACACACACACACACACACACAAGTTGTCTGGTTGGGGAGAGAGCTCCCTTCCTCTGCTCTCTCTCTCCTTTTATAGGGTGCGGTCACTGGGGAAGACACACAAACACAGGTTAACTACCATCAGGTGTAGTGATTCTGCCACTTACCTTCTCTGACTCTGCCCTCTGTTCACAGACCGACGCTTGACCACGCCCCCGCTGCCACAGCCTAATCAATGGTCCATTATGGGGACAGTTGCCCTTCTCCCTATAGAAATAAAAGCACCTGTCATAGGCACATGCACATTTCACAACCCAGTCCTACTTGTTTTAACATGTTCTTTAACAGAAATTAGTCTTTTTTGTTCCAGTTTCAGAAAATATTCATTTGGTAGAAGTGGTCCATTAAATAATCTAGCCAAGGCTACAGCATACTCAGATTTGTACTGCTGTGTATCTCACCGGTGCAATATACCGTCTGTCATCAGGCAAATTTGTCATGTTTGCATTGACAAGTTCTAAAGACTAATTTTAACTTCAAATTGACTAACCCATGCTGGAATATATATATTAGTATGTGTTTATATTGTCTATATGTACTCCCAGGGCTCCCTTGCAAAAGAGTAAAATAAAGGACAAATAAAATAATTAAAAAAAAAAAAAATATATATATATATATATATATATATATATATATATATATATATATACACACACAGTGGTGCTTGAAAGTTTGTGAACCCTTTAGAATTTTCTATATTTCTACATAAATATGACCTAAACAGCATCAGATTTTCACACAAGTCCTAAAAGTAGATAAAGAGAACCCAGTTAACAAATGAGACAAAATATTATACTTGGTCATTTATTTATTGAGGAAAATGATCCAATATTAATATCTGTTAGTGGTAAAAGTATGTGAACCTCTATGATTAGCAGTTAATTTGAAGGTGAAATTAGAGTCAGTTGTTTTCAATCAATGGGATTACAATCAGGTGTGAGTGGGCACCTTGTTTTATTTAAAGAACAGGGATCTATCAAAGTCTGACCTTCACAACACATCTTTGTGGAAGTGTGTCATGGCACGAACAAAGGAGATTTCTGAGGACCTCAGAAAAAGCGTTGTTGATGCTCATCAGGCTGGAGAAGGTTACAAAACCATCTCTAAAGAGTTTGGACTCCACCAATCCACAGTCAGACAGATTGTGTACAAATGGAGGAAATTCAAGACCATTATTACCTTCTCCAGGAGTGGTCGACCATCAAAAATCACTCCAAGAGAAGGCATGTAATTGCCGATGTGGTCACAATGGACCCCAGGGTAACTTCTAAGCAACTGAAGGCCTCTCTCACATTGGCTAATGTTAATGTTCATGAGTCCACCATCAGGAGAACACTGAACAACAATGGTGTGCTTGGCAGGGTTGCACGGAGAAAGCCACTGCTCTCCAAAAAGAAAATTGCTGTTCATCTGCAGTTTGCTAAAGGTCACGTGGACAAGCCAGAAGGCTATTGGAAAAATGTTTTGTGGACAGATGAGACCAAAATAGAACTTTTTGGTTTAAAATGAGAAGCATTATGTTTGCAGAAAGGAAAACACTGCATTCCAGCATAAGAACTTTATACCATCTGTGAAACATGGTGGTGGTAGTATCATGGTTTGGGCCTGTTTTGCTGCATCTGGGCCAGGACTACTTGCCATCACTGGTGGAACAATGAATTCTGTATTATACCAGTGAATTTTAAAGGAAAATGTCAGGACATCTGTCCATGAACTGAATCTCAGGAGAAGGTAGGTCATGCAGCAAGACAGCGACCTTAAGCACACAAGTCATGCTACCAAAAAATGGTTAAAGAAGAATAAAGTTAATGTTTTGGAATGGCCAAGTCAAAGTCCTGACCTTAATCCAATCGAAATGTTGTGGAAGGACCTGAAGTGAGCAGTTCATGTGAGGAAACCCACCAACATCTCAGAGCTGAAACTGTTCTGTACGGAGGAATGGGCTAAAATTCCTCCAAGCCAGCGTGCAGGACTGATCAACAGTTACCGGAAACGTTTAGTTGCAGTTATTGCTGCACAATGGGGTCACACCAGATACTGAAAGCAAAGGTTCACATACTTTTTTCACTCACAGATATGTAATATTGGATCATTTTCCTCCATAAATAAATGACCAAGTATAATATTTTTGTCCCATTTGTTGAACTGGGTTCTCTTTATCTACTTTAAGGACTTGTGTGAAAATCTGATGATGTTTTAGGTTATATTTATGCAGAAATATAGAAAATTCTAAAGGGTTCCCAAACTTTCAAGCACCACTGTATATACAGTGGTGCTTGAAAGTTTGGGAGCCCTTTAAAATTTTCTATATTTCTGCATAAATATGCCCTAAAACATCATCAGATTTTCACACAAGTCCTAAAAGTAGATAAAGAGAACCCAGTTAAACAAATGAGACAAAAATATTATACTTGGTCATTTATTTATTGAGGAAAATGATCCAATATTACATATCTGTGAGTGGCAAAAGTATGTGAACCTCTATGATTAGCAGTTAATTTGAAGGTGAAATTAGAGTCAGATGTTTTCAATCAATGGGATAACAATCAGGTGTGAGTGGGCACCCTGTTTTATTTAAAGAACAGGGATCTATCAAAGTCTGATCTTCACAACACATGTTTGTGGAAGTGTATCATGGCATGAACAAAGGAGATTTCTGAGGACCTCAGAAAAAGCATTGTTGATGCTCATCAGGCTGGAAAAGGTTACAAAACCATCTCTAAAGAGTTTGGATTCCACCAATGCACAGTCAGACAGATTGTGTACAAATGGAGGCAATTCAAGACCATTGTCACCCTCCCCAGAAGTGGTCGACCAACAAATATCACTCCAAGATCAAGGTGTGTAATAGTCGGCAAGGTCACAAAGGACCCCGGGATAACTTCTAAGCAACTGAAGGCCTCTCTCACATTGGCTAATGTTAATGTTCATGAGTCCACCATCACGAGAACACTGAACAACAATGATGTGCATGGCAGGGATGCAAGGAGAAAGCCACTGCTCTCCAAAAAGAGCATTGCTGCTCATCTGCAGTTTGCTAAAGATCATGTGGACAAGCCAGAAGGCTACTGGAAAAATGTTTTGTGGATGGATGAGACCAAAATAGACCTTTTTGGTTTAAATGAGAAGAATGTTTGGAGAAAGGAAAACACTGCATTCCAGCACAAGAACCTTATCCCATCTGTGAAACATGGTGGTGGCAGTATCATGGTTTGGGCCTGTTTTGCTGCATCTGGGCCAGGACGGCTTGCCATCATTGATGGAACAATGAATTCTGAATTATACCAGTGAATTCTAAAGGAAAATGTCAGGACATCTGTCCATGAACTGAATCTCAAGAGAAGGTGGGTCATGCAGCAAGACAACGACCCTAAGCACACAAGTTGTTCTACCAAAGAATAGTTAAAGAAGAATCAAGTTAATGTTTTGGAATGGCCAAGTCAAACTCCTGAACTTAATCCAATCTAAATGTTGTGGAAGGACCTGAAGTGAGCAGTTCATGTGAGGAAACCCACCAACATCCCAGAGTTGAAGCTGTTCTGTACAGAGGAATGGGCTAAAATTCCTCCAAGCCAGTGTGCAGAACTGATCAACAGTTACTGGAAACATTTAGTTGCAGTTATTGCTGCACAAGGGGGTCACACCAGATATTGAAAGGAAAGTTTCACATACTTTTGCCACTCACAGATATGTAATATTGGATCACTTTCCTCAATACATAAACGACCAAGTATAATATTTTTATCTCATTTGTTTAACTGGGTTCTCTTTATCTACTTTTAGGACTTGTGTGAAAATCTGATGATGTTTTAGGTCATATTTATGCAGAAAAATAGAAAATTCTCAAGGGTTCACAAATTTCAAGCACCACTCTCTCTCTCTCTCTCTCTCTCTTTATATATATATATATATATATATATATATATATATAAAATCTCATCTCATTATCTGTAGCCGCTTTATCCTGTTCTACAGGGTCGCAGGCGAGCTGGAGCCTATCCCAGCTGACTACAGGCGAAAGGCTGGGTACACCCTGGACAAGTCGCCAGGTCATCACAGGGCTGACACATGGACACAGACAACCATTCACACACACATTCACACCTACGGTCAATTTAGAGTCACCAGTTAACCTAACCTGCATGTCTTTGGACTGTGGAGGAAACCGGAGCACCCGGAGGAAACCCAAGCGGACATGGGGAGAACATGCAAACTCCGCACAGAAAGGCCCTCGCCGGCCACGGGGCTCGAACCCGGACCTTCTTGCTGTGAGGCGACAGCGCTAACCACTACACCACCATGTCGCCCCTTATTTTATATATATATATATATATATATATATATATATATATACACTTATTTAAGTCTGTTTTCCTTTATGCTCCCCCTCTCACACTGTAATGGTGTCATAGAAAGTGTAGTCAGGCCAGCTGTCACTTACAGCAGACCACTGCCAAATCTAATAGCACCACTATAAAACATAATCCTCATTAGCCAAGAAGACAAAGATAAGCAGAGCATGCAGAAATATAAAGGGACCAAGTGCCAGACTAATTAAAAAAAATAATGTTAATATACAGTCTGTGCTAAAAGTGACAGGAAAAAAAAGGACTGAAAAAGAGTGACAGGCGATTTGTGAGGACTGTTTTGCCCAAAAGGTCTCAAGTATGCACACACATTTAATTAGACATTCAAAACGTAGGAAAAAATATTTCAGTAAGAAAATACAACCTACATGCTGTGGTTCATAATATTCAGTCAGTAAGTTCCAATCAAGGAGACTTACTTTAATATTTTAATTTATATAAGAACATTTGTCATTTTAAAATAAGTATGATTGTATGGGGTGAACTTATATTTATCTCCAAAAGGAATCCTTTAGATACTGTCAGACCCTCATTCATATTGTCGTAATCAACTAAATAGTCAGGCATTTCTTTGGAAATACTTTTCTTCACAAATTCTGTGTGACTTCTTTTATAAGCATCAGAAAACCCTTGCAATATTCATCTACAGGCACTGAATGAGGTGCTGCAGCGACCGGGAGAAGAGAAAGGTAAAACAATGACTGTCGAAACAGTCATTTTCTACAGTCACTTTTCAGTGATTGAGGTAAACAGACACAAGTATATGGGTCTCTCTCTGAAACTGGGTACTGTGGGGGTACCCCACTAAATATACTCACAGTCAATAAACTATATGGTTTTGAATGGTGATGTTAGTTTTAATTTGAAATAAAATGATGAAAGAAATAATAAAGATAAAACTAAATCTGCTGGCCTGGGAACGCCTCAGTGTTCTTCCTGAGGAGCTGGCCAAGGTGTCTGGGGAGAGGGAAGTTTAGGCTTCCATGCTCAGACTGCTGCCTCCGCGACCCGGCTCTGGATAAGCAGAAGAAGATGAGATGAGATGAGAGAAACTAAATCTTTGATGTGAATATTCAGAATTTGGCAAAAATTCTGCAAATTTGTGGAAAAATGGCGGCTTGATCTGGGACATGATAAATGGTTGACTACATCGTATTCCCTTAAAAAGGTTGTAGTCCACTGAAATGTGTACAGTTATCACTAGGTGTACTAGATGTATAAAGTTGTAACTTTAACCTAAGGATTGGTGCGGTCACAGAAAAATCATAACCGTAATAAAACATCATGCAAAATATTTGATCACCATTGTAACTCAATTTTCTGCATACCCAAAACCAATACGATCGTGTGTTTTGATCTAAACAGAAAGCCTCCGGGTCAAGGTTACTACCTCACCAAAAGTAGTAACTTAAAATTAAAGCCGCAAGCGGCCTCGACGGGCCCTCGCGCCAGCGGCCAAGGGGGGCGGGGGCATGCGTCCCCGAGAAATACCTTCCACAGCTTCCTCGGCAAGAGACATTACTCCCACAATGGCGACAAAGCACAGAATTGGACACATGGCAACAATAGGGTCTCGCAGTGTACGGTGCTCGGGGCCTAAAAATAATAGCGAAAGTGCACAAAATTTGGCGTATATGTCAGGTGAGCTATGAAGAGTTTGCGTATGAAGTTTGATGACAATTGAGTAAATAGAAGATAAGATATAGATTTTTGAAGAATAAATTTTTTGGTTTTTCCCATGTCAGTAGGTGGTGCTATGCTGTACATGAGCGATTATGAGTTGGAGAAATGAGTGTCTACAACAGCAACGGACTATCACAAGGTAGTGATGTGAAGGAAAAGCATTATGGAATTATTTCCCAAAAACCCGTTTTGGAGCAATTGCGTCGGCCAAAAACAGCGCCCCCCCATGGACGAAAATTCCCAAAATGTGGTATACATCACATGGGAGGTAGTAAGAGGGTGGCCATGAAGTTTGACCAAATTTGAGGAAAGATTGGATTTTTTGCCCAAAAATAGCGCCCCCAGTGGCGAAAGTGCACAAAATTTGGCGTATATGTCAGGTGACCTATGAAGAGTTTGCGTATGAAGTTTGATGACAATTGAGTAAATAGAAGATGAGATATAGATTTTTGAAGAATAAATTTTTTGGTTTTTCCCATGTCAGTAGGTGGCGCTATGCTGTACATGAGCGATTATGAGTTGGAAAAATAAGTGTCTACAACAGCAACGTACTATCACAAGGTAGTGGTGTGAAGGAAAAGCATTATGCAATTATTAACCAAAAACCCGTTTTGGAGCAATTGCGTCGGCCAAAAACAGCGCCCCCCATGGACGAAAATTTCCAAAATGTGGTATACATGACATGGGAGGTAGAAAGAGGGTGGCCATGAAGTTTGACCAAATTTGAGGAAAGATTGGAATTTTTGCCCAAAAATAGTGCCCCCAGTGGCGAAAAATCACAGAAATTGGTTAACATGTCAGAAGCCCAATGAGTGATTTGCGTGTGAAGTATGAGCAGTTTTGAGCAATCAGAAGATTTGTTATGAATTTTTAAGCATGTAAAATTTTGCATCGAAAATTGATTGACATATAACTTCTGAACGGTTTATCCTACATGAAACATATTTAGTAACTTTTGTCAGCCATGTCTGTAGATGATGTGTATCAATTTTGGTGACATTCCGATGAACGGTCTAGGAGGAGTTGCGCCGTCTTCGTGGCCATGCATTTCGCACAAAAGTGAAATTACCTCACTTCCTGTTGGGCGTGGCTAATGCATTGGCATTACATTTTTGTCTGGCTTAGTGAGATACATATGCGTACCAAATGGCATGCCACTACTACAAACTACATGGCACCCAGGCACCTTAATGCGGGAGGCCAAAATCACAACGACTTAGGGGGCGCTATAGAGGCCCTGAGCCCCGGCCAAGTTTGGGCTTCTGGTTGTGAGTAGCGGTGGCAATTCTCGGAACTGGCGCCAAATTTCGTGCGTTTTCGCCCATGGCAAGTGCCCCGAAAATGGCCCAACAGCGGAGAAAAATAAAGAAGAAGAAGAAGAAGAGGAAGACGGAAGAATAAATTAAAGCCGCAAGCGGCCTCGACGGGCCCTCGTGCCAGCGGCCAAGGGGGGCGGGGGCATGCGTCCCCGCGAAATACCTTCCACAGCTTCTTTGGCAAGAGACATTACTCCCACAATGGTGACAAAGCACAGAATTGGACACAGAGTACACGGTGCGCTGAGATGTTGTCATGGACAGAACATTTTATGCCATGGCTTCCCAACCAAATTAATGTATTTACCTCATCAGTCACCAAGCTATAGCTACATAGGATTGTCTTCTGTTAGACATCTATTAGTCTGTATGTAACGCTACAACACTTGCTCCCGACTGCCTACCCATTCCCCACAAGTCATGTGTGTTTAAGGCAACCAAAACAACATACTCCTGGTGCCTCATGATTGTAAACACCTCTCCTGCAACTGCTACAGCGCAATGAGCGCCCCCAGTGGTCCACAAGTCATGTGTGTTTAAGGCAACCAAAACAACATACTCCTGGTGCCTCATGATTGTAAACACCTCTCCTGCAACTGCTACAGCGCAATGAGCGCCCCCAGTGGTGAAAGTTCACCAAATTTGGTATACATGTTAAGGGACCTATGAAGAGATACATATGCGTACCAAATGGCATGCCACTACTACAAACTACATGGCAACCAGGCACCTTAATGCGCGAGGCCAAAATCACAATGAGTTAGGGGGCGCTATAGAGGCCCTGAGGCCCGCCTGGATCTGGGCTTCTGGTTCTCAGTAGCGGTGGGAGTCTAAGAAAAAGGAGCCAAATTTCGTGCGATGGCGACCATAGCAAGCGCCCCAAAAATGGTCTTGAAAAGAGTTTGCTTGCCAAGTTTGACAAATCAGAAGCTGCAATATCATTTCTGCCATAACCAGCACCCCCAGGGGCGAAAGTGCACAAAATTTGGCGTACATGTCAGATGAACTATGAAGAGTTTGCGTATGAAGTTTGATGACAATTGAGTAAACAGAAGATGAGATATAGATTTTTGAAGAATAAATTTTTGGTTTTTCCCATGTCAGTAGGTGGCGCTATGCTGTACATGAGTGATTATGAGATGGAAAAATAAGTGTCCACACAGCAACGCACTATCACAAGGTAGTGGTGTGAAGGAAAAGCATTATGGAATTATTTACCAAAAACCCGTTTTGGAGAAATTGCGTCGGCCAAAAACAGCGCCCCCCATGGACGAAAATTCCCAAAATGTGGTATACATGACATGGGAGGTAGTAAGAGGGTGGCCGTGAAGTTTGACCAAATTTGAGGAAAGATTGGATTTTTTGCCCAAAAATAGCGCCCCCAGTGGCGAAATATCACAGAAATTGGGTCACATGTCAGAAGCCCAATGAGTGATTAGCGTGTGAAGTATGAGCAGTGTTGAGCAATTAGAAGATTTGTTATGAATTTTTTAGCATGTAAAATTTTGAAGTGAAAATTGATTGACGTATAACTTCTGAACGGTTTATCCAACGTGAAACGTATTTAGTAACTTTTGTCAGCCATGTCTGTAGATGATGTTTATCAATTTTGGTGACATTCCTATGAACGGTCTAGGAGGAGTTGTGCCGTCTTCGTGGCCATGCATTTCACACAAAAGTGAAATTACCTCACTTCCTGTTGGGCGTGGCTAATGCATTGGCATTAGATTTTTGTCCGGCTTAGTGAGATACATATGCATACCAAATGGCATGCCACTACTACAAACTATATGGCAACCAGGCACCTTAATGCGGGATGCCAAAATCACAACGACTTAGGGGGCGCTATAGAGGCCCTGAGGCCCGGCCAAGTGTGGGCTTTTGGTTCTGAGTAGCGGTGGCAATTCTCGGAAGTGGCGCCAAATTTCGCGCGTTTTCGCCCATGGCAAGCGCCCCGAAAATGGCCCAACAGCGGAGAAAAATAAAGAAGAAGAAGAAGACGGAAGAATAATAATAGTGAACTCTTACAAGAACAATAGGGCCTTCGCCCTATAGGGCTCGGGCCCTAATTAAAGCCGCAAGCGGCCTCGACGGGCCCTCGCGCCAGCGGCCAAGGGGGGCGGGGGCACGCGTCCCCACGAAATACCTTCCACAGCTTCTGCGGCAAGAGACATTACTCCCACAATGGCGACAAAGCACAGAACTGGACACATGGCCCAGGGGCGAAAGTGCACAAAATTTGGCGTATATGTCAGGTGAGCTAAGAAGAGTTTGCGTATGAAGTTTGATGACAATTGAGTAAAAAGAAAATGAGATATAGATTTTTGAAGAATACATTTTTTGGTTTTTCCCATGTCAGTAGGTGGCGCTATGCTGTACGTGAGCGATTATGAGTTGGAAAAATAAGTGTCTACAACAGCAACGTACTATCACAAGGTAGTGGTGTGAACGAAAAGCATTATGGAATTATTTACCAAAAACCCGTTTTGGAGCAATTGCGTCGGCCAAAAACAGCGCCCCCCATGGACGAAAATTCCCAAAATGTGGTATACATGACATGGGAGGTAGTAAGAGGGTGGCCGTGAAGTTTGACCAAATTTGAGGAAAGATTGGATTTTTTGCCCAAAAATAGCGCCCCCAGTGGCGAAACATCACAGAAATTGGGTCACATGTCAGAAGCCCAATGAGTGATTTGCGTGTGAAGTATGAGCAGTGTTGAGCAATTAGAAGATTTGTTATGAATTTTTAAGCATGTAAAATTCTGCATTGAAAAATGATTGACGTATAACTTCTGAACGGTTTACCCTACGTGAAACGTATTTAGCAACTTTTGTCAGCCATGTCCGTAGATGATGTTTGTCAATTTTGGTGACGTTCCTATGAACGGTCTAGGAGGAGTTGCGCCGTCTTCGTGGCCATGCATTTCGCACAAAAGTGAAATTACCTCACTTCCTGTAGGGCGTGGCTAATGCATTGGCATTACATTTTTGTCCGGCTTGGTGAGGTACATATGCATACCAAAGGGAATGCCACTACTACAAACTACATGGCAACCAGGCACCTTAATGCGAGAGGCAAAAATCACAACACGTTAGGGGGCGCTATAGAGGCCCTGAGGCCCGCCTGGATCTGGGCCTCTGGCTCTCAGTAGCGGTGGCAGTCTAAGAAAAAGGAGCCAAATTTCGAGCGTTGTCGACCATGGCAAGCGCCCCAATAAGGGTCTTGTAAAGAGTTTGCTTGCCAAGGTTGACAAATCAGAAGCTGCAATATCATTTCTGCCATAACCAGCACCCCCAGGGGCGAAAGTGCACAAAATTTGGCGTAAATGTCAGGTGAGCTATGAAGAGTATGCGTATGAAGTGTGATGAAAATTGAGTAAATAGAAGATGAGATATAGATTTTAGAAGAATAAATTTTTTGGTTTTTCCCCTGTCAGTAGGTGGCGCTATGCTGTACATGAGCGATTATGAGTTGGAAAAATAAGTGTCTACAACAGCAACGTACTATCACAAGGTAGTGGTGTGAAGGAAAAGCATTATGGAATTATTAACCAAAAACCCATTTTGGAGAAATTGCATTGGCCAAAAACAGCGCCCCCCATGGACGAAAATTCCCAAAATGTGGTATACATGACATGGGAGGTAGTAAGAGGGTGGCCGTGAAGTTTGACCAAATTTGAGGAAAGATTGGATTTTTTGCCCAAAAATAGCGCCCCCAGTGGCAAAATATCACAGAAATTGGGTCACATGTCAGAAGCCCAATGAGTGATTAGCATGTGAAGTATGAGCAGTTTTGAGCAATTAGAAGATTTGTTATGAATTTTTTAGCATGTAAAATTTTGAAGTGAAAATTGATTGACGTATAACTTCTGAACGGTTTATCCTACGTGAAATGTTTTTAGTAACTTTTGTCAGCCATGTCTGTAGATGATGTGTATCAATTTTGGTGACATTCCTATGAACGGTCTAGGAGGAGTTGCGCCGTCTTCGTGGCCATGCATTTCGCACAAAAGTGAAATTACCTCACTTCCTGTTGGGCGTGGCTAATGCATTGGCATTACATTTTTGTCCGGCTTAGTGAGATACATATGCCTACCAAATGGCATGCCAGTACTACAAACAATATGGCAACCAGGCACCTTAATGCGGGAGGCCAAAATCACAACGACTTAGGGGGCGCTATAGAGGCCCTGAGCCCCGGCCAAGTTTGGGCTTTTGGTTCTGAGTAGCGGTGGCAATTCTCGGAAGTGGTGCCAAATTTCGTGCGTTTTCGCCCATGGCAAGCGCCCCGAAAATGGCCCAACAGCGGAGAAAAATAAAGAAGAAGAAGAAGAAGACGGAAGAATAATTAAAGCCGCAAGCGGCGTCGACGGGCCCTCGCGCCAGCGGCCAAGGGGGGCGGGGGCATGCGTCCCCGCGAAAAACCTTCCACAGCTTCATCGGCAAGATACATTACTCCCACAATGGCGACAAAGCACAGAATTGGACACATGGCAACAATAGGGTCTCGCACTGAACGGTGATCGGGCCCTAATAATAATAATAAAAACTAGAAACTATATCCCAAGCAGGCACCTTAATGCGAGAGGCAAAAATCACAACACGTTAGGGGGCGCTATAGAGGCCCTGAGGCCCTCCTGGATCTGGGCTTCTGGTTCTCAGTAGCGGTGGCAGTCTAAGAAAAAGGAGCCAAATTTCGTGCGTTGTCGACCATGGCAAGTGCCCCAACAAGGGTCTTGTAAAGAGTTTGTTTGCCAAGTTTGACAAATCAGAAGCTGCAATATCATTTCTGCCATAACCAGCACCCCTAGGGGCGAAAGTGCACAAAATTTGGCGTACATGTCAGGTGAGCTATGAAGAGTTTGCGTATGAAGTTTGATGACAATTGAGTAAATAGAAGATGAGATATAGATTTTTGAAGAATAAATTTTTTGGTTTTTCCCATGTCAGTAGGTGGCGCTATGCTGTACATGAGCGATAATGAGTTGGAGAAATAAGTGTCTACAACAGCAACGCACTATCAGAAGGTAGTGGTGTGAAGGAAAAGCATTATGGAATTATTTTCCAAAAACCCGTGTTGGAGCAATTGCGTCGGCCAAAAACAGCGCCCCCCATGGACGAAAATTCCCAAAATGTGGTATACATGACATGGGAGGTAGGAAGAGGGTGGCCGTGAAGTTTGACCAAATTTGAGGAAAGATTGGAATTTTTGCCCAAAAATAGCGCCCCCAGTGGCGAAATATCACAGAAATTGGGTAACATGTCAGAAGCCCAATGAGAGATTTGCATTTGAAGTATGAGCAGTTTTGAGCAATTAGAAGATTTGGTATGAATTTTTAAGCATGTAAAATTTTGCATTGAAAATTGATTGACGTATAACTTCTGAACGGTTTACGCTACGTGAAACGTATCTAGTAACTTTTGTCAGCCATGTCTGTAGATGATGTCTTTCAATTTTGGTGACATTCCTATGAACGGTCTAGGAGGAGTTGCGCCGTCTTCGTGGCCATGCATTTCGCACAAAAGTGAAATTACCTCACTTCCTGTTGGGCGTGGCTAATGCATTGGCATTACATTTTTGTCCGACTTAGTGAGATACATATGCCTACCAAATGGCATGCCACTACTACAAACTACATGGCAACCAGGCACCTTAATGCGGGAGGCCAAAATCACAACGAGTTAGGGGGCGCTATAGAGGCCCTGAGACCCGCCTGGATCTGGGCTTCTGGTTCTCAGTAGCGGTGGCAGTCTAAGAAAAAGGAGCCAAATTTCGTGCGTTGTCGACCATGGCAAGCGCCCCAATAAGGGTCTTGTAAAGAGTTTGCTTGCCAAGTTTGACAAATCAGAAGCTGCAATATCATTTCTGCCATAACCAGCACCCCCAGGGGCGAAAGTGCACAAAATTTGGCGTACATGTCAGGTGAGCTATGAAGAGTTTGCGTATGAATTTTGATGACAATTGAGTAAATAGAAGATGAGATATAGATTTTTGAAGAATAAATTTTTTGGTTTTTCCCATGTCAGTAGGTGGCGCTATGCTGTACATGAGCGATTATGAGTTGGAAAAATAAGTGTCTACAACAGCAACGCACTATCACAAGGCAGTGGTGTGAAGGAAAAGCATTATGGAATTATTTACCAAAAATCTGTTTTGGAGCAATTGCGTCGGCCAAAAACAGTGCCCCCCATGGACGAAAATTCCCAAAATGTGGTATACATGACATGGGAGGTAGTAAGAGGGCGGCCGTGAAGTTTGACCAAATTTGAGGAAAGATTGGATTTTTTGCCCAAAAAGAGCGCCCCCAGTGGCGAAATATCACAGAAATTGGGTAACATGTCAGAAGCCCAATGAGTGATGTGCGTGCGAAGTATGAGCAGTTTTGAGCAATTAGAAGATTTGTTATGAATTTTTAAGCATGTAAAATTTTGCATTGAAAATTGATTGACGTATAACTTCCGAACGGTTTATCCAACGTGAAACGTATTTAGTAACTTTTGTCAGCCATGTCTGTAGATGATGTGTATCAATTTTGGTGACATTCCTATGAACGGTCTAGGAGGAGTTGCGCCGTCTTTGTGGCCATGCATTTTGCACAAAAGTGAAATTACCTCACTTCCTGTTGGGCGTGGCTAATGCATTGGCATTACATTTTTGTCCGGCTTAGTGAGATACATATGCGTACCAAATTACATGCCACTACTACAAACTACATGGCAACCAGGCACCTTAATGCGGGAGGCCAAAATCACAACGAGTTAGGGGGCGCTATAGAGGCCCTGAGCCTCAGCTAAGTTTGGGCTTTTGGTCCTGAGTAGCGGTGGCAATTCTCGGAACTGGTGCCAAATTTCATGCGTTTTCGCCCATGGCAAGCGCCCCGAAAATGGCCCAACAGCGGAGAAAAATAAAGAAGAAGAAGAAGACGGAAGAATAATAATAGTGAACTCTTACAAGAACAATAGGGCCTTCGCCCTATAGGGCTCGGGCCCTAATTAAAGCCGCAAGCGGCCTCGACGGGCCCTCGCGCCAGCGGCCAAGGGGGGCGGGGGCGTGCGTCCCCGCGAAATACCTTCCACAGCTTCTTCGGCAAGAGACATTACTCCCACAATGGCGACAAACCACAGAAATGGACACATGGCAACAATAGGGTCTCGCACTGAACGGTGCTCGGGGGGCGCTATAGAGGCCCTGAGGCCGGCCTGGATCTGGGCTTCTGGTTCTCAGTAGCGGTGGCAGTCTAAGAAAAAGGAGCCAAATTTAGTGCGCTGTCGACCATGGCAAGCGCCCCAATAAGGGTCTTGTAAAGAGTTCGCTTGCCAAGTATGACAAATCAGAAGCTGCAATATCATTTTTGCCATAACCAGCACCCCCAGGGGCGAAAGTGCACAAAATTTGGCGTATATGTCAGGTGAGCTATGAAGAGTTTGCATATGAAGTTTGATGACAATTGAGTAAATAGAAGATGAGATATAGATTTTTGAAGAATAAATTTTTTGGTTTTTCCCATGTCAGTAGGTGGCGCTATGCTGTACATGAGCGATTATGAGTTGGAAAAATAAGTGTCTACAACAGCAACGTACTTTCACAAGGTAGTGGTGTGAAGGAAAAGCATTATGGAATTATTTACCAAAAACCCGTTTTGGAGCAATTGCGTCGGCCAAAAACAGCGCCCCCCATGGACGAAAATTCCCAAAATGAGGTATAAATGACATGGGAGGCAGGAAGAGGGTGGCCGTGAAGTTTGACCAAATTTGAGGAGAGATTGGATTTTTTGCCCAAAAATAGCGCCCCCAGTGGCGAAAGTGCACAAAATTTGGCGTATATGTAAGGTGAGCTATGAAGAGTCTGCGTATGAAGTTTGATGACAATTGAGTAAATAGAAGATGAGATATAGATTTTTGAAGAATAAATTTTTTGGTTTTTCCCATGTCAGTAGGTGGCGCTATGCTGTACATGAGCGATGATGAGTTGGAAAAATAAGTGTCTACAACAGCAACGTACTATCACAAGGTAGTGGCGTGAAGGAAAAGCATTATGGAATTATTTACCAAAAACCCGTTTTGGAGCAATTGCGTCGGCCAAAAACAGCGCCCCCCATGGACGAAAATTTCCAAAACGTGGTATACATGACATGGGAGGTAGTAAGAGGGTGGCCGTGAAGTTTGACCAAATTTGAGAAAAGATTGGAATTTTTGCCCAAAAATAGCGCCCCCAGTGGCGAAATATCACAGAAATTGGGTAACATGTCAGAAGCCCAATGAGTGATTTGCCTGTGAAGTATGAGCAGTTTTGAGCAATCAGAAGATTTGTTATGAATTTTTAAGCATGTAAAATTTTGCATCGAAAATTGATTGACGTATAACTTCTGAACGGTTTATCCGACGTGAAACGTATTTAGTAACTTTGGTCAGCCATGTCTGTAGATGATCTGCATCAATTTTGGTGACATTCCCATGAACGGTCTAGGAGGAGTTGCGCCGTCTTCGTGGCCATGCATTTCGCACAAAAGTGAAATTACCTCACTTCCTGTTGGGCGTGGCTAATGCATTGGCATTACATTTTTGTCCGGCCTAGTGAGATACATATGCGTACCAAATGGCATGCCACTACCACAAACTACATGGCACCCAGGCACCTTAATGCGGGAGGCCAAAATCACAACGACTTAGGGGGCGCTATAGAGGCCCTGAGCCCCGGCCCAGTTTGGGCTTCTGGTTCTGAGTAGCGGTGGCAATTCTCGGAACTGGTGCCAAATTTCGTGCGTTTTCGCCCATGGCAAGCGCCCCGAAAATGGCCCAACAGCGGAGAAAAATAAAGAAGAAGAAGAAGACGGAAGAAGAAGAAGAAGAAGAAGAAGAAGAAGACGGAAGAATAATAATAATAATAGTGAACTCTTACAAGAACAATAGGGCCTTCGCCCATAGGGCTCGGGCCCTAATTAAAGCCGCAAGCGGCCTCGACGGGCCCTCGCGCCAGCGGCCAAGGGGGGCGGGGGCATGCGTCCCTGCGAAAAACCTTCCACAGCTTCTTCGGCAAGAGACATTACTCCCACAATGGCGACAAAGCACAGAATTGGACACAGAGTACACGGTGCGCTGAAATGTTGTCATGGACAGAACATTTTATGCCATGGCTTCCCAACCAAATTAATGTATTTACCTCATCAGTCACCAAGCTATAGCTACATAGGATTGTCTTCTGTTAGACATCTATTAGTCTGTATGTAACGCTATAACACTTGCTCCCGACTGCCTACCCATTCCCCACAAGTCATGTGTGTTTAAGGCAACCAAAACAACATACTCCTGGTGCCTCATGATTGTAAACACCTCACCTGCAACTGCTACAGTGCAATGAGCGCCCCCAGTGGTGAAAGTTCACCAAATTTGGTATACATTTCATGGGACCTATGAAGAGTTGTTGTGTCAAGTTTGATCAAGTTTGACCAATCAGAAGCCGAGATATAAATTGTTGCCTTAAAACAGCACCCCCAGTGGCAAAAGGTCACAAAATTTGGGAGATATGTCAGGTGACCTGTGTGCGTATCAAGTTTGATCAAGATTCAGTAAATAGAAGATGAGATATTGATTTTTGAAGAATAAATTTTTTGGTTTTTCCCATGTCAGTAGGTGGCGCTATGCTGTACATGAGCGATTATGAGTTGGAAAAATAAGTGTCTACAACAGCAACGTACTATCACAAGGTAGTGGTGTGAAGGGAAAGCATTATGGAATTATTCACCAAAAACCCGTTTTGGAGCAATTGCGTCGGCCAAAAACAGCGCCCCCCATGGACGAAAATTCCCAAAATGTGGTACACATGACATGGGAGGTAGTAAGAGGGTGGCCGTGAAGTTTGACCAAATTTGAGGAAAGATTGGATTTTTTGCCCAAAAATAGCGCCCCCAGTGGCGAAATATCACAGAAATTGGGTAACATGTCAGAAGCCCAATGAGTGATTTGCGTGTGAAGTATGAGCAGTTTTGAGCAATCAGAAGATTTGTTATGAATTTTTTAGCATGTAAAATTTTGCATCGAAAATTGATTGACGTATAACTTCTGAACGGTTTATCCTACGTGAAACGTATTTAGTAACTTTTGTCAGCCATGTCTGTAGATGATGTGAATCAATTTTGGTGACATTCCTATGAACGGTCTAGGAGGAGTTGCGCCGTCTTCGTGGCCATGCATTTCGCACAAAAGTGAAATTACCTCACTTCCTGTAGGGCGTGGCTAATGCATTGGCATTACATTTTTGTCCGGCTTAGTGAGGTACATATGCATACCAAATGGCATGCCACTACTACGAACTACATGGCAACCAGGCACCGTAATGCAGGAGACCAAAATCACAACGACTTAGGGGGCGCTATAGAGGCCCTGAGCCCCGGCCAAGTGTGGGCTTTTGGGGCTGAGTAGCGGTGGCAATTCTCGGAACTGGTGCCAAATTTCGTGCGTTTTCGCCCATGGCAAGTGCCCCGAAAATGGCCCAACAGCGGAGAAAAATAAAGAAGACGGAAGAATAATAATAGTGAACTCTTACAAGAACAATAGGGCCTTCGCCCATAGGGCTCGGGCCCTAATAATAGTGAACTCTTACAAGAACAATAGGGCCTTCGCCCATAGGGCTCGGGCCCTAATTAAAGCCGCAAGCGGCCTCGACGGGCCCTCGCGCCAGCGGCCAAGGGGGGCGGGGGCATGCGTCCCTGCGAAAAACCTTCCACAGCTTCTGCGGCAAGAGACATTACTCCCACAATGGCGACAAAGCACAGAATTGGACACATGGCAACAATAGGGTCTCGCACTTCGTGCGTTGTCAACCATGGCAAGCGCCTCAATAAGGGTCTTGAAAAGAGTTTGCTTGCCAAGTTTGACAAATCAGAAGCTGCAATATCATTTTTGCCATAATCAGCACCCCCAGGGGCGAAAGTGCACAAAATTTGGCGTATATGTCAGGTGAGCTATGAAGAGTTTGCGTATGAAGTTTGATGACAATTGAGTAAATAGAAGATGAGATATAGATTTTTGAAGAATAAATTTTTTGGCTTTTCCCATGTCAGTAGGTGGCGCTATGCTGTACATGAGCGATTATGAGTTGGAAAAATAAGTGTCTACAACAGCAACGTACAATCACAAGGTAGTGGTGTGAAGGAAAAGCATTATGGAATTATTTACCAAAAACCCGTTCTGGAGCAAATGCGTGGGCCAAGAACAGCGCCCCCCATGGACGAAAATTCCCAAAATGTGGTATACATGACATGGGAGGTAGTAAGAGGGTGGCCGTGAAGTTTGACCAAATTTGAGGAGAGATTGGATTTTTTGCCCAAAAATAGCGCCCCCAGTGGCGAAACATCACAGATATTGGGTCACATGTCAGAAGCCCAATCAGTGATTTGCGTGTGAAGTATGAGCAGTGTTGAGCAATTAGAAGATTTGTTATGAATTTTTAAGCATGTAAAATTCTGCATTGAAAAATGATTGACGTATAACTTCTGAACGGTTCACGCTACGTGAAACGTATTTAGCAACTTTTGTCAGCCATGTCTGTAGATGATGTGTATCAATTTTGGTGACGTTCCCATGAACGGTCTTGGAGGAGTTGCGCCGTCTTCGTGGCCACGCATTTCGCACAAAAGTGAAATTACCTCACTTCCTGTAGGGCGTGGCTAATGCATTGGCATTACATTTTTGTCCGGCTTGGTGAGATACATATGCATACCAAAGGGCATGCCAGTACTACAAACTACATGGCAACCAGGCACCTTAATGCGAGAGGCAAAAATCACAACACGTTAGGGGGCGCTATAGAGGCCCTGAGGCCCACCTGGATCTGGGCTTCTGGTTCTCAGTAGCGGTGGCAGTCTAAGAAAAAGGAGCCAAATCTCGAGCGTTGTCGACCATGGCAAGAGCCCCGATAAGGGTCTTGTAAAGAGTTTGCTTGCCAAGGTTGACAAATCAGAAGCTGCAATATCATTTCTGCCATAACCAGCACCCCCAGGGGCGAAAGTGCACAAAATTTGGCGTATATGTCAGGTGAGCTATGAAGAGTTTGCGTATGAAGTGTGATGAAAATTGAGTAAATAGAAGATGAGATATAGATTTTTTAAGAATAAATATTTTGGTTTTTCCCATGTCAGTAGGCGGCGCTATGCTGTACATGAGCGATAATGAGTTGGAAAAATAAGTGTCTACAACAGCAACGTATTATCACAAGGTAGTGGTGTGAAGGAAAAGCATTATGGAATTATTAACCAAAAACCCATTTTGGAGAAATTGCGTCGGCCAAAAACAGCGCCCCCCATGGACGAAAATTCCCAAAATGTGGTATACATGACATGGGAGGAAGTAAGAGGGTGGCCGTGAAGTTTGACCAAATTTGAGGAAAGATTGGATTTTTTGCCCAAAAATAGCGCCCCCAGTGGCGAAATATCACAGAAATTGGGTAACATGTCAGAAGCCGAATGAGTGATTAGCGTGTGAAGTATGAGCATTGTTGAGCAATTAGAAGATTTGTTATGAATTTTTTAGCATGTAAAATTTTGCATTGAAAATTGATTGACGTATAACTTCTGAACGGTTTATCCTACGTGAAATGTATTTAGTAACTTTTGTCAGCCATGTCTGTAGATGATGTGTATCAATTTTGGTGACATTCCTATGAACGGTCTAGGAGGAGTTGCGCCGTCTTCGTGGCCATGCATTTCGCACAAAAGTGAAATTACCTCACTTCCTGTTGGGCGTGGCTAATGCATTGGCATTACATTTTTGTCCGGCTTAGTGAGATACATATGCGTACCAAATGGCATGCCAGTACTACAAACTATATGGCAACCAGGCACCTTAATGCGGGAGGCCAAAATCACAACGACTTAGGGGGCGCTATAGAGGCCCTGAGCCCCGGCCAAGTTTGGGCTTTTGGTTCTGAGTAGCGGTGGCAATTCTCGGAACTGGTGCCAAATTTCGTGCGTTTTCGCCCATGGCAAGCGCCCCGAAAATGGCCCAACAGCGGAGAAAAATAAAGAAGAAGAAGAAGAAGAAGATGGAAGAATAATTAAAGCCGCAAGCGGCCTTGACGGGCCCTCGCGCCAGCGGCCAAGGGGGGCGGGGGCAAGCGTCCCTGCGAAATACCTTCCACAGCTTCTTCGGCAAGAGACATTACCACAAGGTAGTGGTGTGAAGGAAAAGCATTATGGAATTATTTACCAAAAACCCGCGTTGGAGCAATTTCGTCGGCCAAAAACAGCGCCCCCCATGGACGAAAATTCCCAAAATGTGGTAGACATGACATGGGAGGTAGGAAGAGGGTGGCCGTGAAGTTTGACCAAATTTGAGGAAAGATTGGATTTTTTGCCCAAAAATAGCGCCCCCAGTGGCGAAATATCACAGAAATTGGGGAACATGTCAGATGCCCAATGAGTGATTTGCGTGTGAAGTATGAGCAGTTTTGAGCAATTTGAAGATTTGTTATGAATTTTTAAGCATGTAAAATTTTGCAGTGAAAATTGATTGACGTATAACTTCTGAACGGTTTATGCTACGTGAAACGTATTTAGAAACTTTTGTCAGCCATGTCTGTAGATCATGTGTATCAATTTTGGTGACATTCCTATGAAAGGGCTAGGAGGAGTTGCGCCGTGTTCGTGGCCATGCATTTCGCACAGAAGTGAAATTACCTCACTTCCTGTTGGGCGTGGCTAATGCATTGGCATTACATTTTTGTCCGGCTTAGTGAGATACATATGCGTACCAAATGGCATGCCACTACTACAAACTACATGGCAAACAGGCACCTTAATGCGGGAGGCCAAAATCACAACGAGTTAGGGGGCGCTATAGAGCCCCTGAGGCCCGCCTGGATCTGGGCTTCTGGTTCTCAGTAGCGGTGGCAGTCTAAGAAAAAGGAGCCAAATTTCGTGCGTTGTCGACCATGGCAAGCGCCCCAACAAGGGTCTTGTAAAGAGTTTGCTTGGCAAGTTTGACAGATCAGAAGCTGCAATATCATTTCTGCCATAACCAGCACCCCCAGGGGCGAAAGTGCACAAAATTTGGTGTAGATGTCAGGTGAGCTATGAAGAGTTTGCGTATGAAGTTTGATGACAATTGAGTAAATAGAAGATGAGATATAGATTTTTGAAGAATAATTTTTTTGGTTTTTCCCATGTCAGTAGGTGGTGCTATGCTGTACATGAGCGATTATGAGTTGGAAAAATAAGTGTCTACAACAGCAACGTACTATCACAAGGTAGTGGTGTGAAGGAAAAGCATTATGGAATTATTTACCAAAAACCCGTTTTGGAGCAAGTGCGTCGGCCAAAAACAGCGCCCCCCATGGACGAAAATTTCCAAAATGTGGTATACATGACATGGGAGGTAGTAAGAGGGTGGCCGTGAAGTTTGACCAAATTTGAGGAAAGATTGGAATTTTTGCCCAAAAATAGCGCCCCCAGTGGCGAAATATCACAGAAATTGGGTAACATGTCAGAACCCCAATGAGTGATTTGCGTGTGAAGTATGAGCAGTTGTGAGCAATCAGAAGATTTGTTATGAATTTTTAAGCATGTAAAATTTTGCATCGAAAATTGATTGACGTAAAACTTCTGAACGGTTTATCCTACGTCAAACGTATTTAGTAACTTTTGTCAGCCATGCCTGTAGATGATGTGTATCAATTTTGGTGACATTCCTATGAACGGTCTAGGAGGAGTTGCGCCGTCTTCGTGGCCATGCATTTCTCACAAAAGTGAAATTACCTCACTTCCTGTTGGGCGTGGCTAATGCATTGGCATAACATTTTTGTCCGGCTTAGTGAGATACATATGCGTACCAAAAGGCATGCCACTACTACAAACTACATGGCACCCAGGCACCTTAATGCGGGAGGCCAAAATAACAACGACTTAGGGGGCGCTATAGAGGCCCGGAGCCCCGGCCAAGTTTGGGCTTCTGGTTCTGAGTAGCGGTGGCAATTCTCGGAACTGGTGCCAAATTTCGTGCGTTTTCGCCCATGGCAAGCGCCCCGAAAATGGCCCAACAGCGGAGAAAAATAAAGAAGAAGAAGAAGACGGAAGAAGAAGAAGAAGAAGAAGCAGACGGAAGAAGAATAATAATAGTGAACTCTTACAAGAACAATAGGGCCTTCGCCCATAGGGCTCGGGCCCTAATAATAGTGAACTCTTACAAGAACAATAGGGCCTTCGCCCATAGGGCTCGGGCCCTAATAATAGTGAACTCTTACAAGAACAATAGGGCCTTCGCCCATAGGGCTCGGGCCCTAATTACTATGCCATATAAAAATTTAGCTATAAATCTGCGATTTTGTGTTTTAAAATGAAAGCTGAATGTAGCTAAAAGAATAATGTTTCTAACAGAATATGTTACAATGATAGCTGGTCTTGTATGAATTTCTGAGCTATAAAATGAGTTGTGGTCTATTTTTTACTGTAGCGTGTTATTTGTGTGCGGGGAAGGACACACATTAACAATTTGCATGTGCAGAATGGAATTTTCCCCTCCAACAGTTAGAAGTTGATCGTGCCTCCATTTGCGGTCTTTCTGTTTCACGAGTGATCTGTTCGGACATTATCACTGAAAAGGTGAGTTTTGACATGTTTATTTTGTTTTAGTCTTGCAGTATAAGGCAATAGAATGTTTCTTTTTCATCTTACTTTCATATTTTGTAGTGTTTGCATATTTTTGGCCAATATTTTGCAACCATGGTCAATTTAAATCAAACTTTTGATAGAATCTACGGCCAGTCATTTTGCCATGATGATGGATTTGAACATTTGGCCATAATGGGCCACATTATCAGCTTAGTTGTAGGCATTTCATATTGAATAACTTTATTTGACATGAACATTTGATGACCATCAGGCCTAGCTGTGAAGAACTGATATTATTTATGAGGAATTAGAGAATTTAAAAATTTTCCCACTTTCGTAATACGGAAATGGCCACATGTAATCATTTATTACGATAGTGAGCTTTTAAACCATAAAATGGGAACAAGAATTATTTTATTACAATAAGGTGGCCGACTGTTTCATTTCCTTTCAGAAGCAATAATAATAACAGACAGAGCTGAGAAATGTTGAAGTGATTTGTGAGAAATAACGGAATTAATGATTTTAGCTCACATTCATAATGAAGTGCTCAGCTGTCTGAGATTGTGCTTCCTTATTACGAGAGTGAACTTGTAACCATAAAGAATGAATGAGAATAATTTTTTTGAAATATGTTGCTAACTGTTTCAGTTCCTCACAGAAATGATAATAATCACACAGTTAGCTGAGAAGAATTGATATTGTGAGCAACTGTGGAATTAAAGATTTTATCTTACAGTATGTTCGTAACACGGAAGTGGTTGGCTGTCTGTGCCTCCTTGTATTTAAAGCCCCTCTTTCACAGATTATAGGCAAAATTGATTTGAAATTTCATATCAAGGAAAATCACATATATTTATTCTATATTTCAATAGTTCTTTGTATGTAATTGATCAGGATGAGAAAATGGATAGTTTTGATGGTATGCATTATTGAAAGGGTCATTTTTAACAGTAGCACTGATACTGCTTATATTTCACTGTCATTTTGCAAACAGTCCTACTGCGCCATATCAAATACCCAAAATGTATCATATTATTCATATTTAAGTGAGTAATCAATTCAGTCATCATAACTTGGCATTTTTAACCCAAGCAATCAAAAAGAGGAAATTTATTCAATATTTTCATTCATCTGTGAAGGAGGGGCTTGAATTCTTCATGATGTAGTTATTTTATATGTAAATCAATTTTATAAAAACATTTGAATTGTAATCAAAATATAATTTAACTTTAAGTTGTGAGAATGATTACATTTTAATGCAGTGTGTAAATCTGCAACTTGTTCAGATGTGATATAAGTAATGATATCTTCACTGTAAAAAGAAACTAGTAAAGAAAAGCATGTTTCCATGTTACGTTAGTGATGAAAAAGCAAATAACTGAATAAATCAATGGGATATTGTGTGACAGTTTCAAACTTTTGTCTGTGTATCACTATTATGCTAATTGATAATTTACTACAAAATAAGGGGTGTATCTACATGACATCCTGCAGGCACAACAAAGTAAATTTTAATAAAATGTATGATAACTGATGAACATTCGAAACTAAGGAGCAAAATTTTAAAATAATGATAACAAATATGTTTTTTGTTTTTCTGTCCAATAATTGCATTTAAAGAAACAAATATATGTACAGAAAAATATATTCCTTGGTTATTAAAGGTTTTTTTTAAATGTATACATGTTTCCATGTTACGCAAGTGAACTTCAGAACATCGTTAAAATTTTCCACAGTGGGGGCCAGATAAAGCAAGATACTATATCTTATATGTTATATATATATTCCTATTAAACACAACAACAACAACAACAAAAAAAACATTGAGTGTTAAGTAAATGCAAAAAAATTGTAAAATTAGAAAAATTATTTTTTGACCAGAATGTCCCAAATGAGAGACCAGTTTCTGAGACAGACCCATATCTCCATAGGGATCTGTGGCAGGGGGAGCGTGGTCAAGGGTCGGTTTGTGAATGGAAAGCAAAGCCAGGGAAGGTGAGTGGCAAAGTGGAAGCACCTGTTGTTGTAAATTAATGTGCTGTCTGTGTGTTTGTGTACAGTGAGAGGGAGCAGATAGGGGGGAGCAGAGAGTTTTTGTCTTCCCCGGGCTGAAGTCACGCTGGTGCATTACGACACATTATTTAAAGCCTCATTCACAACCTGCCATACGTGCTGCTACATGCGGTCTACAGTAAAAAATTGGGCAAAACCGTGCTTGAGACTTGCATGACACTTGCATGTGTTCAGCACTGTAGAAGGTCGCAGACTGCCCGTAGAGACTTTTGGTCCTGCACATGCAAATTCTACGAGTCTTGCGACAAATCAAGAACACATACACTACGTATGGGACCCGTACTCCTTTTGTACACCTGAACCAAGTCAGCAGCATGGCTAGTAGGGGCTTTTTGTGATGACAGTAAGAACCATGAGTGATGCATGGCCATTGTCCGAGTGACGTGCCTCAGAATTACTACACAAGTATTCCACACTTGCTATGGGAGCGTTCGCTGTGACGTCATGAAATGGTCACGTGAAGTTTTGGTTGGCAAGAGCCTACTGATAAATGCCCGATCGGCATTATTGGGTCATTATTTAATTATGGCAGTGTCATGTTGTGTTATCAGCTGCACATGCAGATTTGACAAGAATGATCCCAAGAGCTTTTACCATATTCCAAAAAAACCTGAAGCTCGCCGAAAGCTTTGGATCACAGCAATTAAGTGTGACAAGTGGGAACCAACCGACAACGACTGTGTTTACTTTCAACACTTTATATCTGGTAAGACACATGATTTTTTATTATTTTGTTTTGCAGTTTAATATTATGATATTAGATAAAATTTCCTCATCAGAAATAATTTAATCTTTATGTCTTTTTATTATTAGGCAAAAAAAGCAATGACGAAAGCAGTCCAGACTATACTCCAGCTGTAAATATGGGTTACCATGCTAAACAGGTCAACAGCAGTCAGCAGTATGCAAGGTACGAAAGACAAGAGCAGAGGGAGACTCAGAAGCAGAAAATCGATGCAGCTTCAGCACTTCTCGACCTGTCAAACTCTGAGAAGAATCCCTCAGTACCAGGTAATTATTTGCATGTTATATTTCAAATTATAAAATTTTATAATGAAGAAAAAAAAGCACAAAAATAAAATTCTTTGATGATTTACTCAACACTTAATTATTAACATAATGAAGTGATTTTGTTGTTTGAAGTCAGTCCGTATTATTATAACTAATGTCCTTGTCAACACATTATCACCTTTACATATTACTGAAGATTAATTAAGTAAGTTTAATTAGTGTGGTAATTAAGTTATGATTGTTTGACTAACATGTATTTTGTAGATATTATTAAAACATATGTTGTTAATTTAATGCATATGACAATTGTTATCTTCTAAATATTTATCATTTTTCCACTTATGAAATCTTTAGACTATCATGGAAATGTCACATGTACATTGGTTATCACATTATATTACAATTTTTTAACTAAATTCAAGTAGGTAATTAATAATAATTAGTTTTGTATTATTTATATTATTACTGGAATGATACAATTTTGAACAGACATTTTCTCAAATAATTGTTGATTGAAATGCATTGTTTTCATAGTGTTTAAATGGAACATTTTGATAAATGTCAGTGAACTTTTTCTTATCTTTTTACAGATGAACCAGATACAGACTTTAACCGTCATGACCCTTGCATCAAGAAAATAGCAGCACTGAGAGTTGAGAACCAACAACTTTACACTGAATTTGGTAGACTTCAGACAGAGAATGCACATCTCACATCACAGCTGAAAGAACCTGGTAGCTTAGAAGATCAAGTCACTTCCAGTGACCGTAAGCTGCAATTTTATACTGGGTTGCCATCAAAAGCCCTATTCATGTAGTTGTTGTCATTTTGTTCTTGTGTGTTGCCAACATGTAAAGTAATGACTCCAAGTAGCATCTTACTGTGCATCCTGATGAAGTTGAAACTCAACCTACATCACCAAGACTTAGCATACCGCTTCAATGTTTCAAAGACAACCATATCAGACATTCTAAATCAGGGACTTCCTAAGTTAGCAGAGAAACTAGCCTTCTTGATACAGTGGCTGGAAAAAGACTGTTTACTAAGCAACATGCCAACTGTTTTCAAACAAACCTATCCTAAGTGTGCAAGTATAATTGACTGTTTTGAGGCATTTATTCAAAGACCTGGTCCATTAATAGCACATGCACAGACATGGTCCAACTATAAACATAACAACACCAAGTTTCTTGTGTCAATTACACCAGCTGGTGCCATTTCTTATGTATCAAAAGCTTTTGGTGGTAGGACATCTGACAAGGTGGTTACACAACATAGTGGTTATCTAGACACAATTCACCATGGGGATCAAGTATTCGCAGACCGTGGCTTTCTAATATCAGAGGACTTAGCAAATCGTGGTGCGTCACTCATAATTCCTGCATTTACCAAGGGTAAAAACTAACTTAGTGCCAAGGAAGTTGAACTGACCAGAAAAATTGCATGTCCGTGTACATGTTGAAAGGGCAATTGAATGTTTAAAAAACTTTAAGATTTTAAGTACAAGCATGAGTATATGCATGGTCCCTCATGCTGACAGTACTGTAACTATTTGTTCTGCCATTGTTAACTTACAGCCTAAGTTCGTAGCTTAAGATGTTATGTATTTCTAAATCTTATTGTAGTTTTATGTATGATCATTTTTGTTTATGTTTGTCATTTAACATGTCTTCTTCATTGACATTGTTCCATATCCATAAGTTAACAATACTTGAAATTAAAAAGTAGCAATGTTCATCTCATCTCATCTCATCATCTCTAGCCGCTTTATCCTGTTCTACGGGGTCGCAGGCAAGCTGGAGCCTATCCCAGCTGACTACGGGCGAAAGGCGGGGTACACCCTGGACAAGTCGCCAGGTCATCACAGGGCTGACACATAGACACAGACAACCATTCACACTCACATTCACACCTACGGTCAATTTAGAGTCACCAGTTAACCTAACCTGCATGTCTTTGGACTGTGGGGGAAACCGGAGCACCCAGAGGAAACCCACGCGGACACGGGGAGAACATGGAAACTCCGCACAGAAAGGCCCTCGCCAGCCACGGGGCTCGAACCCAGACCTTCTTGCTGTGAGGCGACAGCGCTAACCACTACACCACCGTGCCACCCAGTAGCAATGTTAAATTGCAAAATATTTATTAATTCACAAATTTATGATAACAGCAAGAGTGACCTTTTCAAAACATTAATGAAAATATGTACAAATTAATAAAGTAACATCTCATTCATTAGAGTCAATATAATCAAAAATACAGGTTTTAGTGCTTACAATAAATGTTTTGAATTAATGTTAATCTTATTTATTGAATGATATGATTATATTTGAAGAAAATGTATAACATAACAGCATGTGCTTATTCTAACTTCATGAATGTTAACTATTATTATTCACTTGGAAGAAATGTTATATGTAACTTGTATTTTGTTATGATATTTGATCAGAATAATTGAAATGATGATAAATTTATAACTTCAGTATTGTCTATTAGCACTCACAACTGGAACAAAACCACTGCCCTCTGGGCTTTTGTCTGATGTTGATGCATCTGTAATGAAACCACTGGTATGGGCAATCTTCATCATCACATTTAATCATACGACCATACTCTGGTTCGCTGCACATACACCATGTTCTGTCATTGTTATTTAGGTCATTGGTAGCATCTGTGGGTCTGGTTACTGGTTCATTCTCTAGTTGTCTTGTTATTAGCTCTGGAAGAAGGTACCCCTTGATGAAATCTTCACATTTCTGCACAAGTAGGTGACAGAAGTCTGTGTCACAAGGAATACGAACAATGACCATACTGGCTGCAGGCTGGCACTTGGTGTATACTACAAAGTCTGTAAACTGGGTCTTGGTAACATACATCTGCATTTGAATCTGGGTGTAGTATCTGTGACTGTTCTTTAATGTCAGGTCTGGGTTCAGGCGATGTCTGATGTTGATGCATCTGTAATGAAACCACTGGTATGGGCAATCTTCATCATCACATTTAATCATACGACCATACTCTGGTTCGCTGCACATACACCATGTTCTGTCATTGTTATTTAGGTCATTGGTAGCATCTGTGGGTCTGGTTACTGGTTCATTCTCTAGTTGTCTTGTTATTAGCTCTGGAAGAAGGTACCCCTTGATGAAATCTTCACATTTCTGCACAAGTAGGTGACAGAAGTCTGTGTCACAAGGAATACGAACAATGACCATACTGGCTGCAGGCTGGCACTTGGTGTATACTACAAAGTCTGTAAACTGGGTCTTGGTAACATACATCTGCATTTGAATCCGGGTGTAGTATCTGTGACTGTTCTTTAATGTCAGGTCTGGGTTCAGGCAGAAGTCTTTATCTATTGCAGCAGCTTCTTGGACGGTGACATCTCTGTATTTGTATGGACACTTTATCTCCATGGTACACTTACCACAACACTGGCAACTAACAATACCATCAGGGCTGGCACCAAGAAAAGTTTGGGCAGGGCTAATGACAAAACTGGACTGGTTACACTTAAAGTTGGTGTGGTATTGAATCTGGTGCTGGGTGTAAGCCTGTCTGCACTCTTCCTCATGGTTTAGACCCCACTTGACTGCATCTTTCTTCGAAAGGCCATACGTGTTGTACCCTGCAATTCTTCTAACAAGGTTGTCTGGTGGTGTTGTTGGTCATCTTGTCAGGACATCATGAGCTTTGGAAGCAGTGACTCTACCCATTCTGTGTTGGTACCATAGGGAACTAATGGACTGGTTTCTAGTGGACTTTTCTAGGTTGCTGGCTTGGACTGGTATGACACAGTAAACTGTGTAAAGGTTAGCACTTATGGTGTTGATGACATCAGGGTTATAGTCTAGTTGTCGTAGGCTGGATAAGAGTTGTGGATACTTGTCATCACTGGTTCTTGGTTGGAGGTTGTCGCTGACTCTGACTCAAGAGAAGAATGCAGCGTTTGGTACAATGGCAAAGAGTTAATCTAGGACTTCTTGTGGTGGTAAGGAAGCTGACCCATGTGCTTGGACTGACTGGACATCTTTGTTTCTTTTGCCCTTGATTTGTTGGAAGATACCTGTCACAGTAGCAGGTGTAACCTGGAAAATATTAACATAAATATATAGGTATGTATAGTTTGTATTTTTATAGTTTATAGTTTGTATTTTTATATTGTTTTATTAGGTGCTTAAAGGAGTACTTTAGCAATGTACAGGTGGCAGCATTGCATTTTACTTTTTAAAAATTGAGGTGGCAGCATTGCATTTTATAACTGTTTGCTACAATTGTTCCTGAACTTTTTAGCATAAGTATTTTTGTCATGCATTTTGCTATATTAGAACTTTTGAACTTTTAACTTGCACTTAGCATTTTGCAATGCATGTATATCTGTATGTTTCTTAACTGTTGAAATGATGTGATATGTTTTTAATTGGGCACCCCAGGAAGACTAGCGAACTGCTATGGCACAAGTTAATGGGGATCCTTTAATAAAATAAAATAAATAAAATAAAATAAAATGTAAATAATGTAAATATAAGTATGAGCAAAGTTACAAAAGATATGTATTGTGAACATGTAATCAAATATAATGAGTATTCCTGTTACTCATCTCATCTCATCTCATTATCTCTAGCCGCTTTATCCTTCTACAGGGTCGCAGGCAAGCTGGAGCCTATCCCAGCTGACTACGGGCGAAAGGCAGGGTACACCCTGGACAAGTCGCCAGGTCATCACAGGACTGACACATGGACACAGACAACCATTCACACTCACATTCACACCTACGGTCAATTTAGAGTCACCAGTTAACCTAACCTGCATGTCTTTGGACTGTGGGGGAAATCGGAGCACCCCGAGAAAACCCATGCGGACACGGGAAGAACATGCAAACTCCTCACAGAAAGGCCCTCACTGGCCACAGGGCTTGAACCCGGACCTTCTTGCTGTGAGGCGACAGCGCTAACCACTACACCACTGTGCCGCCCCGTATACTCGTATATGAGATTACATTCCATAATTTATACCTCTTTCCTAAACGTGTTGTTCCATTGACATGCTTGGCTGGTGGAGCTTTCCAGTGTCAAACCCATCTTAGGTTAGATTAGATTAGATAAAACTTTATTGATCCCTTTGGGAGGGTTCCCTCAGGGAAATTAAGATTCCAGCAGCATCATTACAGATAAACAGAGAAAAGAAATAGAGAAAAACTTCTAGATAAATTAAAATAAATTAAGTATTTACATATACAAATATAAAAAGAATAAGATATGGCGGGGGGCGGCACGGTGGTGTAGTGGTTAGCGCTGTCGCCTCACAGCAAGAAGGTCCTGGTTCGAGCCCCAGGGCCGGCGAGGGCCTTTCTGTGTGGAGTTTGCATGTTCTCCCCGTGTCTGTGTGGGTTTCCTCCGGGTGCTCCGGTTTCCCCCACAGTCCAAAGACATGCAGGTTAGGTTAACTGGTGACTCTAAATTGACTGTAGGTGTGAATGTGAGTGTGAATGGTTGTCTGTGTCTATGTGTCAGCCCTGTGATGACCTGGCGACTTGTCCAGGGTGTACCCCGCCTTTCGCCCGTAGTCAGCTGGGATAGGCTCCAGCTTGCCTGCGACCCTGTAGAAGGATAAAGCAGCTAGAGATAATGAGATGAGATGAGAAGATATGGCGGAGGGGGGGAGAAAAGGGGAAAAAAAGGGGGGGGGGGGCGGCAGGACATATATTGCACTTTATATTGCATATTGTCCGGTATTGCTTATTGTTAGGCTAGGCTACTGCTCCTTCCCATCCTCTGTCCTCCTGTTACCCCTTCTCCCCCCCAGAGAGGAGTTGTACAGTCTGATGGCATGAGGGACAAAGGAGTTTTTGAGTCTGTTCGTCCTGCCCCTGGGAAGGAGCATTCTGTCACTGAACAGGCTCCTCTGGTTGCTGATGACGGTGTGCAGAGGGTGACTGGCATTGTCCATGATGTTCAATAGTTTGTCCATAGACCTCTTCTCTGCCACAGTCACCAGAGAGTCCAGCTTCATGCCAACCACAGAGCCGGCCCGCCTGATCAGTTTGTCCAGCCTGGATGTGTCCTTCTTGGATGTGCTGCCCCCCCAGCACACCACAGTGTAAAACAGGACACTGGCAACCACAGACTGATAGAACATCCACAGGAGTTTCCTGCAGATGTTAAAGGACTGCAGCCTCCTAAGGAAGTATAGCCTGCTCTGTCCCTTCCTGTATAAGTGATCTTTACACCCATTTCAATTTTGAAGAGTAGGGCACCAACATGACTGCATACCTCACCCAGACTAAAAGAAATGGCAATTTTAACAACAATGCACTTCAATAATTAGCAATATTATATCATTACCTTTAATACATTATAACAATATATAAACTTGACTCAATATCCAGTCTATACCTAAAGCCAGAGTATAGTGCAAGTTGATTCAGGCTAGTTGAAATTAGTTTGCTTCTATACGAAAAAATGTTCAAATTTATAGTTTGAGCTAGTAGTGAAATAATTGTTTTTAGCGCAGTCCGCACATTTGTTGTTTCTCACATGACATATCCTTTCTATTGTGATTTTCATTTTTCTTAAAACAAAGATATTCTAAATAAGGCTTTCCAAATGTTGAAAATACACAGGTTTCACACTTTTCATGAACTTTAAAGAATACATCATTACAAGTCATTAAAAAATAAAATAATTTTCTACTAATTTAAAAACAACACATAGACTACAGTTAAAACAGTAAACTCACCCTGCCATACAAGTACAATGAGCACAATACACAGTCCCACTGCTCCTCTCTAGGTACACCCATGGCTCATGTGGTTTGTCTCTAGCTCTCTGTGACGGTGTGACCTTGGTCTTCAGGGCAATGAAAGGACAGTCATCAGTGATGGGATTGGACACCACCTCATGAACATGCCCACTTACTACGGTACATGCCTACAAACAATGTATATGTGATATAAGGACAAGCAGTTTGAATGACACAGTCAAATTCTTATTTTTTCCCTTTGATCCAGTAATGTTGTTGTCATTTGGTTACCAAAATCATTAATTATACACGTCACGTGATACAAACAAGACGCATCACCTGAAAATTTTCCATTCAACAATCTCAGGTGAAATCTTATATCAAGCAATTATAACCAGCTAAAAAATATATACAGTAAATGAGTATTTAAATAAAACAACTGAATAATTAACACTTACTTGTATGCATCAAAAGACTTGTAGGCCTTCATTGATTATTTTGTGTATACTGAAGGCAAGGCAAGGCAAGTTTATTTATATAGCGCATTTCATACACAGTGGCAGTTCAATGTGCTTTACAGAGGTAAAGGCAAAACAGTAAACAATAGAAAATAAAATTACATAAAATAAAGGGGGAAAAGAGAGAAAAAATAAGAATTAAACAATAGTAGAAATAAAATAATAAAATGAAGTAAAAGTTCAGTAAAAAACAGCAGAATAAAATAGAATAAAAGTTAAGTAAAGTTTAAAACATGCAAAGCCTGTAAAAGTTAAGTAAAGTTTAAAACATGTAAAGATGATGATATTTATCAGTTAGCAGAAAGCATCTGAAAACAGCTTGGTCTTTAATCTAGATTTGAAGCTGCCAACAGCAGGAACATTTTTGATGTCCTCTGGGAGTTGGTTCCATAGCTGTACTGCATACACTCTCAAAAGAGATGTGTTAAAAACAACACATATTTAACACATCAGCGTGTTTATATAAGGACCACACAGTTTGTGTTAATAAATGTGTTGAACTCTATAACACAGTAACTGTGTTGAACTATTTAACACACTAGTGTGTTAAAACAACACAGTTTGTGTTTTATTTATAAATAAATAAAACAAACTGTGTTGTTTTAACACACTAGTGCGTTAAATAGTTCAACACAGTTACTGTGTTATAGAGTTCAACACATTTATTAACACAAACTGTGTTGTCCTTATATAAACACACTGATGTGTTAAATATGTGTTGTTTTTAACACATCTCTTTTGAGAGTGTAGTAGCTAAAAGCTGCTTCACCACACTTTGTTTTAACAACAGGTTTTACCAGTAAATTTTGCTGCTGCGATCTGGTAGATCTGATTGGATTAGGCCGCTGCAACATATCAGAGAGGTAATTGGGCCCTGTACCATTTAGAGATTTGTACACCAGCAGCAATGCTTTAAAGTCAATTCTGTAGCTTACTGGAAGCCAGTGAAGGGACCTTAGAATTGGAATAATGTGCTCTGTTCTTTTTGTTCGTGTGAGAACCCTAGCCACTGCATTTTGAATCACCTGAAGTCGTTTGATGGTCTTTTTTGGCAGGCCTGTGAAAAGGCCATTGCAGTAGTCAACCCTACTAGAGATGAAGGCATGTATAAGTTTTTCCAGATCATTTTTTGACATAAGTCCTCTTATGTTTTTTAGGTGATAAAATGCTGATTTAGTGATTGCTTTCATGTTACTGTCAAAGTTTGGCACACTGTCAATGAAAACACCAAGATTTTTAACCATATCTTTTGTTTTAATCCCCTTTGTGTCAAGAATAGTGGTAATCCTGAGTCTTTCATCTTTTTTCCCAAATAGAATTGCTTCTGTTTTATCTGTGTTCAGCTGAAGAAAATTTTGTGACATCCAATTGTTGATTTGGTCGATACACTGGTAGAGACATTCAAGGGGGGCATAATCATTAGGTGATAGAGCAAAATAAATTTGGAAAGGACAGTCTTACCTGTGAAAATTTACCTGTGAAAATACCTCTGGCAGGGTGTCATCTGCATAGCAGTGATATTGAAGGCATGTCAATCAAATACACATAGATATCCCTGAAGGTCAGGCCAGGTGCTTGGATTTGGGTCCCATTTGTCCGTGACTGCATACAGATCAGGCAAAACTTTGGTGCCACTGTTGTACAACAGCTTTGCTGCATATCTCTGCTTAGCATCAGATGGCAATGAAGTTGCATACTGCGATAAATCACTACGAAAACTAGGTGATGTTATTTTTTCGGCCATTGTGAATGGTTCTTGCCAACCAATTTTATGCGCATGCGCAATATTATGTCATGCTCTAGTTTGGCGAATGCTCCCATTTGTGCGGCCTGCAAGACAGAAGTACATCTCACTTTCTACCCCTATGTGTGGCATGCACGCAGCACACACGACCTGCATGCAGCGCACGCAACCCACACGCAGCGCACGCGACCTGCACATGACACGAGGGGCAAGACTCTGGGTATATATATTGGGGAGGAACCAAGGAACTGATCATGTAGCATGTAGCATTGTAGAAGGGAAGAAGACCACTTCATTTGCTGTTTTTATTTGAGTATATGTTAATTTACCATGCAAACGTCAAATAATAAAACATGAGTATAAGGGAATAACGCATTTTATTACATTGCAAAAAATCCCAACTAAATAGCCCAACAGTTTGAGCACTGAAACACACTTTGGCTCTGACTCCGAGCTGCTGTCTTGCTCCTACTCCTACTGAGTGGTGGGACGGGGTGTTGGGATGTCCTTGTCCTTATCACTGAGCATGGCACAATGGCCTGACAGGGATTATGGGATTGCAATGTCCTCACTTCTGGGCATCGTTAGCTGAAACATACATGAAAATCAGCATATATAATATTAATTACATAAGCATGTAGATACTGAAATGAATGTTTAAAGCATGTGTATTTACCTGTGAAAATACCTCTGGCAGGGTGCTGTGCCTTCTGCCAGCTTGAAGGCATACTTCTCCCTGTCCATGCAGGGCTCACCGGTACTGATACCACCATCATCAAATTCTTCCTCCTCCTCCCCCTCTGCTGTTTCAGGCTGGGTTACTTCACTTTTGCTCTCTTCTTCTTGGGTCCCATTTTCTAAACTTTAAACTGAAAATTTAAAAAATTTTCCCACAAAATATCCAATGTTCTACAGCCAAAAGACAGATGCAGAATGCTGCAAACATGCTGGTTTTATACCCACTCCTGGCTTGCATCACATGCAAGTTATGAGTGATTGTAACATGCTAATTACATGTGTCACACATGCTTCACAAGTGCGGCCCATACTCATAGCACAGGAAACTGGTAAAATGCAATTCTCACACACTCCACACTCACTGAACATGCACTGATCGTGTGCATCAGACACACACTTTCCACAGGCTAACAGCACAATTTTCATCATACCTCGAGGAAGTCAGGCATGCAACCTGTACTTGATAAGTACTTTGCCTATACTCCTCACCCAAACTTTTCCCCCAGGTTCACCGCGACCCTGCGGCATGGCTGCGAGCTACCAAACCCCAAGACCCGTGCGTGTCCAAAACACTCATGGCAGGTTGTGAGTGAGGCTTAAGACAGCTGAAAAACATGTTTTCTTTTGAGTTGTGGTTTTGAATAAAACCCAAAACGTGAACCTGATCCCAGCTGTCTGTTATTCAGTGTCCACTGTGATCAGCAAAACATTACAGGATCCTTTCCATGTTGTCAGACACTTATAATAACATTATGAGCCTGTCAGTGGCAAAAACAAGCGTTTTACTTTGACACAGATGTTTGCCCCGTAGGATTATCCTGTATAGCCATTTTGTGGTTGCTGGTTATAGCATTACAACTCAATACTGGACTGAATTTGATCATATTTTCCCTAGTAAAAAAATGGACCCAAAAAGATGGGGAAAATAGGGCCCAGGTTAAAATAAATCCCCAAGGTTCCCTTTAAAAGAAGAGATGCATGATTAGTGAAGAGAAATAACATACAAGGTAGGTCAACTATATTAGTCATTTTTGATCATAAAATTACCTGTCAAAATAGAGTTATTGTATTAAAAAATGTGCTGAAATAAATGGAATTACATGACACATCTAACCTTACAATGTTTTTAAAACTTTTTTTTTCCACAACACAAATGCTACATGGTTATTGAAAATGGTGCCAAGGGAAATCTTTTTACCACTGTCATCATTGTGATGTGGGGTGTGTTTATATCAGTGAAATCTGTTGTTCATGAAATGCAATGAGTACACTTCTTGAGTTGAACTAGCAACTTTACACATTTTAAAGGCTATTTACAAAATGACTTTCTAACACATTCTGAAGCATTGATTAACATATAACATTTATTGAATAAAGAATGACTGACTAATATCCTCTCTCATATATATATATATATATATATATATATATATATATATATATATATATAAAAATCTCCTTCTCACCCCCGGCGGGGGGGTGGTATCCATGTCATCCTCAAGCTCGGGTCCTCTACCAGAGGCCTGGGAGTTTGAGGGTTCTGCGCAGTATCTTCGATGTTCCTAGGACTGCGCTCTTCTGGACTGAGGCTTCAGATGTTGTTCCTGGGATTTGCTGGAGCCACTCTCCCAGTTTGGGGGTTACTGCCCCAAGTGCCCCCACTACCACGGGGACCACGCAACCCTTGACCTTCCACATCCGTTCCAGCTGCTCTTTCAACCCTTGATACTTCTCAAGTTTCTCATGTTCCTTCTTCCTGATGTTGGCGTCAGCTGGGATCGCCACATCTATCACCACCACCCTCTTCTGCTCTTTGTCCACCACCACTATGTCCGGTTGGTTAGCCAGGATCTGTTTGTCAGTCTGGAAGCTGAAGTCCCACAGAACCTTGGCCCTGTTGTTCTCAGCCACCTTCTGTGGTATGGCCCATTGGGACTTGGGTATTTCTATTCCATACTGGTTGCAGATGTTCCTGTATACTATCCCAGCCACTTGGTTGTGCCTCTCCATGTACGCTGATCCAGCTAGCATCTTACACCCTGCTACTATGTGCTGGACTGTTTCAGGGGCTTCTTTGCACAGTCTGCATCTTGGGTCTGATCTACTCTGGTAGATCCTGGCCTCTATGGCTCTTGTGCTTATGGCCTGTTCTTGTGCTGCCATGATTAGTGCCTCTGTGCTGTCTGTCAGTCCTGCATTATCCAGCCACTGGTAGGATTTCTTGATATCAGCCACTTCCTCTATCTGACGGTGGTACATGCCATGTAGGGGTTTGTCTCTCCAGGTTGTCTGTTCCTCCTCCTCCTCCTCTGCACTCTCATCAGGGTTCTGCTGCCTGAGACATTCACTTAGCAGTTCATCCTTTGGGGCCATCTTTCTGATGTATTCTCGGATTTTCGATGTTTCATCCTGGACCGTGGTCTTGATGCTCACTAGCCCTCGGCCTCCCTCTTTCCGCTTAGTGTATAGTCTCAGGGTGCTGGACTTGGGGTGGAACCCTCCATGCATGGTGAGGAGCTTTCTAGTCTTGATATCTGTGGCTTCTATCTCCTCCTTTGGCCAGTTTATGATACCAGCGGGGTATCTGATGACTGGTAGTGCGTACATGTTGATGGCTCGGACCTTGTTCTTACCATTCAGCTGACTTTTCAGGACCTGCCTTACTCTCTGGAGGTATTTGGCTGTGGTTGACTTCCTTGTGGCCTCTTCATGGTTTCCATTAGCCTGTGGGATGCCAAGGTACTTGTAGCTGTCTTGGATATCACCTATGTTGCCCTCTGGTAGGTCAATCCCTTCAGTCCGGATCATCTTGCCTCTCTCTGAGACCATCCGGCCACACTTGTCCAATCCGAATGACATCCCTATGTCATCGCTGTAGATCCGGGCGGTGTGGATCAGTGAGTCTATTTCTCGCTCGTTCCTGGCATACAGCTTGATGTCATCCATGTAGAGCAGGTGGCTGATTGTTGCCCCACTACGGAATCGGTACCCGTAGCCGCTCTTCGTGATGATCTGACTGAGGGGGTTCAGGCCTATGCAGAACAGCAGTGGTGATAGTGCATCTCCTTGGTATATGCCGCACTTGATGTTGACTTGGGCAATGGGTTTTGAGTTGGCCTCTAGGGTTGTCTTCCACATTTCCATTGAGTTCTGTATGAAGGTCCTTAGGTTCCTGTTGATCTTATACAGTTCCAGACATTCCAGTATCCATGTGTGTGGCATTGAGTCATAGGCTTTCTTGTAGTCAATCCAGGCAGTGCACAGGTTGGTCTGTCTCTTCTTACAGTCTCGGGCGACTGTTCTATCGACCAGTAGCTGGTGCTTGGCTCCTCTGGTGTTACTGCCAATTCCTTTCTGTGCCTCGCTCATGTATTGAGCCACATGCTTACTCATTTTTGCCGCAATGATGCCTGACAGGGCCTTCCATGTTGTGCAGAGACAGGTAATTGGCCGGTAGTTGGATGGGATGGGTCCCTTCTGGGGGTCCTTCATGATTAGGACTGTCCTGCCTTGGGTTAGCCATTCTGGGTGGGTCCCATCCCTCAGCAGCTGGTTCATCTGTGCTGCTAGGCGTTCATGGAGTGCAGTTAGCTTCTTCAGCCAGTACGTATGGATCATATCGGGGCCTGGTGCTGTCCAGCTCTTCATCTTTGACACTCTTTCTTGGACGTCTGCCATTGAGATGGTTACTGGTTCTTGTTCTGGGAGGTTGCTGTGGTCAGCTCTTAGGTCCACTAACCATTGGGCATCAGTGTTGTATGATGCCTTTCTTTCCCATATGTCTTTCCAGTATTTTTCCACCTCAGCTCTTGGTGGGTCTGACCGGTTGTTGTTCCCCTGCCATTGAGAGTACACCTTGGCTGGTTCAGTGGAGAACAGCTTGTTTATTCTCCTGGCCTCTCCTTCCTTGGTGTATCTCTTCAACCGGGTGGCCAGAGCTGTTAGTCGCTGTTTGGCAGTTTCGAGTGCCTCTGGTATGGAGAGTGAGTTGTACTTCCTGGGCGCCCCTTTATTCACCATGTTCCCTTTCTGTAGTTCAGCTAGCTGGCTAACTTCTCTCCTTGCTGCCTTTATCTTGGCCTCTAATCGTCTCTTCCATGGTGGATACTGTTTGTTATGTCCCAAGCCCACCTTGTGTCCAAGCATCTCCATGATTACTGTTGCTGTACTGTGTATCAGCTTGTTGGTCTCAGTGATGGTTCTTGTGGAGATTGTCTTCAGAGCAGCATTCACATCTACTAGTAGATCTTCTGAAGGTACTTGGCAACTCAGCTTTGGTATTCGTCGGGGGCTCCAGGTTTCCAGTTGGGTCACAATCTTCCTTCTCAGGTCAGCAGCTCTTGTGTTGAGGCTGTTAGGTGTTGGGGCTTGGTACCCAATCTCTGGTTGTGGGGATGATGACATCTCCCCGCTGACCTGTCTTCCTGGCTCCCCCTTGCCATAGCATCGTTGTTGTATTTCATTAATCTCTAGTTGTGATAGTAGATTTCGATTACGGATGTTGGAACACTGGGCTAATAGCTGTTTCTTTGTTAGCCTTGATTGTGGGTTTCGAAGTATCCAATGGTCCCACATTCGCTGCATGTATCCCCTCTCTCTGGGACTGCTTGTATAGTAGCATTCCAGCAACTCCGTATTTTCTGTCCTCGTCCATCGATGTCTTGTTCCAGTAGCCCATTTCTCATCAGTTTGCCCTGGTTCCCTAGCAACTGACGCAGACCTTGTTGACCCGGGCGACGTCTGAGCCGGTATGACTATCAGTTATGTCTTCACTCATTCCTGAGGTAGGCCGATATATCATGAGGGGTCTTGCCTAAGGACCCTTACTGGATGATGTTTTGCCCCGACCGGGATTCGAACCCCGATCTCCTGCATCGTAGTCAGTGAGCATTACCACTGTACTATCCAGCTGGTGTGTGTGTATGTATATATATATATATATATATATATACACACACACACACTACATAATTATCAGCTGGATAGTACAGTGGTAATGCTCACTGACTACGACGCAGGAGATCGGGGTTCGAATTACTAAATTTTGCCCGGTCGGGGCAAAACATCATCCAGTAAGGGTCGTTAGGCAAGACCCCCTCATGATACATCAGCCTACCTCAGGAATGAGTGAAGACATCACTGATAGAGTCATACCGGCTCAGACGTCGCCCGGGTCAACAAGGTCTGTGTCAGTTGCTAGGGAACCAGGGCAAATTGATGAGAAATGGGCTACTGGAACAACACATCGATGGACGAGGACAGAAAATACGGATTTGCTGGAATGGTACTATACAAGCAATCCCAGAGAGAGGGGATACATGCAGTGAATGTGGGACCATTGGATACTTCGAAACCCACAATCAAGGCTAACAAAGAAATAGCTATTAGCCCAGTGTTCCAACATCCGTAATCGAAATCTACTATCACAACTAGAGATTAATGAAATACAACAACGATGCTACGGCAAGGGGGAGCCAGGAAGACAGGTCAGCGGGGAGATATCATCCCACAACCAGAGATTGGGAACCAAGCCCCAACGAATACCAAAGCTGAGTTGCCAAGTACCTTCAGAAGATCTACTAGTAGATGTGAATGCTGCTCTGAAGATCTCCACAATCTCCACAAGAACCATCACTGAGACCAACAAGCTGATACACAGTACAGCAACAGTAATCATGGAGATGCTTAGACACAAGGTGGGCTCGGGACATAACAAACAGTATCCACCAGATAATTAGAGGCCAAGATAAAGGCAGCATGGAGAGAAGTTAGCCAGCTAGCTGAACTACAGAAAGAGAACATGGTGAATAAAGGGACACCCAGGAAGTACAACTCACTCTCCATACCAGAGGCACTCGAAACTGCCAAACAGCGACTAACAGCTCTGGCCACCCGGTTGAAGAGATACACCAAGGCTCCACTGAACCAGCCAAGGTGTACTCTCAGTGGCAGGGGAACAAAAACCGGTCAGACCCACCAAGAGCTGAGGTGGAAAAATACTGGAAAGACATATGGGAAAGAAAGGCATCACACAACACCGATGCCCAATGGTTAGTGGACACATACTAACCACTAACCTAACCTAAGAGCTGACCACAGCAAACTCCCAGAACAAGAACCAGTAACTATCTCAATGGCAGATGTCCAAGAAAGAGTGTCAAAGATGAAGAGCTGGACAGCACCAGGCCCCGATATGATCCATACATACTGGCTGAAGAAGCTAACTGCACTCCATGAATGCCTAGCAGCACAGATGAACCAGCTGCTGAGGGATGGGATCCACCCAGAATGGCTAACCCAAGGCAGGACAGTCCTAATCATGAAGGACCCCCAAGAAAGGACCCATCCATCCAACTACCAGCCAATTACCTGTCTCTGCACAACATGGAAGGCCCTGTCAGGCATCATTGCGGCAAAAATGAGTAAGCATGTGGCTCAATACATGAGCGAGGCACAGAAAGGAATTGGCAGTAACACCAGAGGAGCCAAGCACCAGCTACTGGTCAATAGAACAGTCGCCCGAGACTGTAAGAAGAGACAGACCAACCTGTGCACTGCCTGGATTGACTACAAGAAAGCCTACGACTCAATGCCACACACATGGATACTGGAATGTCTGGAACTGTATAAGATCAACAGGAACCTAAGGACCTTCATCCAGAACTCAATGGAAATGTGGAAGACAACCCTAGAGGCCAACTCAAAACCCATTGCCCAAGCCAACATCGAGTGCGGCATATACCAAGGAGATGCGCTATCACCACTGCTGTTCTGCATAGGCCTGAACCCCCTCAGTCAGATCATCACGAAGAGCGGCTACGGGTACCGATTCCGTAGTGGGGCAACAATCAGCCACCTGCTCTACATAGATGACATCAAGCTGTATGCCAGGAATGAGCGAGAAATAGACTCGCTGATCCACACCACCCGGATCTACAGCGATGACATAGGGATGTCATTCGGATTGTACAAGTGTGGCCGGATGGTCTCAAAGAGAGGCAAGATGATCCGGACTGAGGGGATTGACCTACCAGAGGGCAACATAGGTGATATCCAAGACAGCTACAAGTACCTTGGCATCCCACAGGCTAAGGGAAACCATGAAGAGGCCACAAGGAAGTCAACCACAGCCAAATACCTCCAGAGAGTAAGGCAGGTCCTGAAAAGTCAGCTGAATGGTAAGAACAAGGTCCGAGCCATCAACATGTATGCACTACCAGTCATCAGATACCCTGCTGGTATCATAAACTGGCCAAAGGAGGAGAAAGAAGCCACAGATATCAAGACTAGAAAGCTCCTCACCATGCATGGAGGGTTCCACCCCAAGTCCAGCACCCTGAGACTATACACTAAGTGGAAAGAGGGAGGCCGAGGGCTAGTGAGCATCAAGACCATGGTCCAGGATGAAACAACGAAAATCCGAGAATACATCAGAAAGATGGCCCCAAAGGATGAACTGCTAAGTGAATGTCTCAGGCAGCAGAACCCTGATGAGAGTGCAGAGGAGGAGGAACAGACAACCTGGAGGGACAAACCCCTACATGGCATGTACCACCGTCAGATAGAGGAAGTGGCTGATATCAAGAAATCCTACCAGTGGCTGGATAATGCAGGACTGACAGACGCATTAATCATGGCAGCACAAGAACAGGCCATAAGCACAAGAGCCATAGAGGCCAGGATCTACCAGAGTAGATCAGACCCAAGATGCAGACTGTGCAAAGAAGCCCCTGAAACAGTCCAGCACATAGTAGCAGGGTGTAAGATGCTAGCTGGATCAGCGTACATGGAGAGGCACAACCAAGTGGCTGGGATAGTATACAGGAACATCTGCAACCAGTATGGAATAGAAGTACCCAAGTCCCAATGGGCCATACCACAGAAGGTGGCTGAGAACAACAGGGCCAAGGTTCTGTGGGACTTCAGCTTCCAGACTGACAAACAGATCCTGGCTAACCAACCGGACATAGTGGTGGTGGACAAAGAGCAGAAGAGGGTGGTGGTGATAGATGTGGCGATCCCAGCTGACGCCAACATCAGGAAGAAGGAACATGAGAAACTTGAGAAGTATCAAGGGTTGAAAGAGCAGCTGGAACAGATGTGGAAGGTCAAGGGTTGCGTGGTCCCCGTGGTAGTGGGGGCACTTGGGGCAGTAACCCCCAAACTGGGAGAGTGGCTCCAGCAAATCCCAGGAACAACATCTGAAGCCTCAGTCCAGAAGAGCGCAGTCCTAGGAACATCGAAGATACTGCGCAGAACCCTCAAACTCCCAGGCCTCTGGTAGAGGACCCGAGCTTGAGGATGACATGGATACCACCCCCCCGCCGGGGGTGAGAAGGAGATTATATACACACACACACACACACACACACACACACACACACACACACGTATAATAGTCAAGTCAAGTTTATTTGTACAGCGCTTTTAACAATAAACATTGTTGCAAAGCAGCTTTACAGAATTTGAATGACTTAAAACATGAGCTAATTTTGTCCCTAATCTATCCCCAATGAGCAAGCCTGTGGCGACGGTGGCAAGGAAAAACTCCCTCAGATGACATGAGGAAGAAACCTCGAGAGGAACCAGACTCAAAAGGGAACCCATCCTCATTTGGGCAACAACAGACAGCCTGACTATAATATTAACAGTTTTAACATGAGGACAGTTTCGTTGATGTTATAACTCTTCATTGATGGAAAATTGAGTGCAAAACTGTTCATGATAACTGCAGTCCTAAAGTTAGCAAGACAACTGTAGTCCTCAAGCATAAAAGCATTACTGTAAGAGTCCAGAGCATCCTCCAGGTATAACCCTCAACTGTACTCATGGGGCCGTCCTTCACAGGAGCGGTGCGATAAAACTCCGACCAGACACAGGACACCAGGATGGATCAAGCAGGTCCGAGTGGCAGAAGAGGCCAGCATCTCAATCCCAGGACCAACATGTAACTCAGAGGGACAGATTGGTGGGGGGGGGGGGGGGGGGGAGAGAAAGAAAACACATGTTAGGTATGCCCTAAAAATGACACAAGTATTAAATCTGTGTAGTAGGCTTGCAGAGACGAGAGTCTTTACATCAGGCATAACACACAACAATGGCATGTTAATATGGTAAAAAAATATGACCTGCTCTGGCTGGATGCTTGATTGGGTAATGGGAGCACACTCCTCAGCAATGATGAGATGCAGATGGGACCCTTAGGGCTGGCCAAGACAATTCAGTTACATTTCACTGGGTCTGGGACATGCGACAGAAAGTCTGACGGCCGATTCCCTGCAGGCTACAATAGCCAGTCGAGGTCTCCACCCTCTCCACCAAAAGATTTCCTGTTGACTCCATGTAACTCAGAGGGACAGATTTGGGGTGGGGGGGAGGGAAAGAAAACACAGGTTGTTAGGTATGCCCAATGTCACCTGAATAAGTAGGAGCAGTATACATATTGCACCGAGTACAAGCAGGGACTCCGGCAACTAACTATGACAGCATAACTAAAAGGAGAGAGCCAGAAGGTAACACAGGCATGAGGGAGCCCCGGGACATAAAGCAGCCAGCCACTACACCGTCAACAAACTCGAGTGAGCAAGCGAGTGGGGACTGACAGCATCCATACATCCCAGTTTACCAAAACACTCTGTCTGAGGACCCTCCAGATCTACTCCTTTACCTCAAACACCATTAACAAAAGGCTTGATTAAACAGATATGTTTTCAGCCTAGACTTAAATGCTGAGACTGTGTCTGATTCCCGAACATTACTTGGAAGGCTGTTCCATAACTGTGGGGCTTTGTAAGAAAAGGCTCTGCCCCCTGATGTAGCCTTCACTATACGAGGTACCAGCAGATAGCCTGCATCTTTTGATCTAAGTAGGCATGGCGGGTCATAGAGGAGCAGAAGTTCACTCAAATACTGTGGTGCGAGACCATTTAGTGCTTTAAAGGTCAATAGTAGTATTTTATAATCAATACAAAATTTGATTGGGAGCCAATGCAGTGTGGATAAGAGAGGCGTGATGTGGTCATATTTTCTAGTTCTAGTAAGGACTCTTGCTGCTGAATTTTGAACTTACTGGAGCTTATTTATGCACTTATTGGAACATCCAGACAGTAAGGCATTACAATAATCCAACCTGGAGGTAACGAAAGCATGGACTCGTTTTTCCGTGTCATGTAATGACATTAAATTTCTTTGCAATATTTCTGAGATGAAAGAAAGCTATCCGGGTGATGTTATCAATGTGAGTTTCGAATGAAAGACTGGGGTCAATAATCACTCCGAGGTCTTTTACTGCTGCACGTGAAGAAACAGAAAGGCCATCCAGAGTCACTGTGTAATCAGAAAACTTACTTCTAGCTGTATGTGGTCCTAGTACAAGTACTTCAGTCTTGTCAGAGTTAAGCAGAAGGAAATTAATAAGCATCCAGTGTCTAATGTCCTTAACACATTCCTCAATTCTATAAAGCTGGTGTCTCTCATCAGGTTTTGCAGAGACATACAACTGTGTGTCATCAGCATAACAGTGGAAACTAATACAATGTTTACGAATAATATCACCCAGAGGTAACATATATATAGAAAAAAAAAAGCAGTGTACCCAAGACAGAATCTTGTGGAACACCAAACTTTACCTCAGTATGTCTAGAAATATCACCATTTATCTCAACATACTGATAACGATCAGTTAAATAAGACCTGAGCCAGGAGAGGGCTGTTCCCTTAACTCCCACAACATTTTCTAGTCTATCCAGAAGAATGGAATGATCAATGGTATCAAATGCTGCACTAAGGTCAAGCAACACAAGTAGCGAGATACAGCCCTGATCAGATGCCAACAGTAGGTCGTTTACTACTTTAACCAGTGCTGTCTCTGTGCTATGATGAGGTCTAAATCCTGACTGATACATTTCATGGATGTTATTCCTATGTAAATATGAGCATAACTGTTGTGCCACAGCTTTTTCAAGGATCTTGGAGATAAAGGGGAGGTTTGATATTGGCCGATAATTGGACAGCTGACAGGGATCAAGGTCAGGTTTTTTTAATCAGGGGTTTGCTAACTGCTAGTTTAAAGGATTTGGGTACATAGCCAATCGTAAGAGAAGACTTTATTATTTTTAGAAGCGGTTCAATTACTTCAGGTATTATCTGTTTGAATAGACGTGTAGGTAAGGGATCTAGTACGCAAGTTGAGGCTTTTGATGCAGAGATTAATGAAAGTAATTCAGTTTCTTTAAGGGGAGTAAAACATTCTAATTGATGATCTGATACAGTTATATAGTTAACTACAAGGTCACTTTCACTGTCTGACCTTAAATTAGTAGTTTGAATTTTTTGTCGGATATTCTCAATTTTGTCATTAAAAAAAAAAATTCATGAAGTTGTTGCTATTACATACTACAGGTGTGCATGTGTCTATAGTGGACTTATTTCCGGTTAATTTTGCTACAGTATTAAATAGGAATCTAGGATTATTTTTGTTATCTTCTATTAGGGAGGAGAGATATGTTGATCTCGCAGCACTAAGAGCTTTTCTATACTTCAGGAAGCTCTCCTTCCACGCTAATTTGAACACTACCAATTTTGTTTGACGCCATTTACGTTCCAATTTTCGAGTGGTCTGTTTTAATGTGTGAGTGTCATCATTATACCAGGGTGCTAATTTTTTTTGTCTCTGACCATTTTCCTTTTTAGAGGAGCTACATTATCTAAGGTATGGCGGAATGTTGACTCTAAGCATTCAGTTGCCTGATCAAGTTCTGCAGGGGCTGACAGTGACCCAATCAAAGTTGATAACTCTGGGAGATCATTTATAAAGCTCTCTGCAGTAGTTGACGTGAATGTACGTTTAATACAGTAGCATGGTGAGGTGCATATATTATTACTCAGACATAGTTTGAATGAGATGAGATAATGATCTGAGATAACTTCAGACTGTGGAAGTATGACTAATTGTCTATGTTTAATCTGAATGTTAGTATTAGATCAAGGGTGTGACCACCATTATGGGTCAGTCCTATGACATTCTGATTAATCCCTACTGAATCTAAGATGGACACAAATGCTGTTTTTAAAGGGTTTTCTGGGTTATTGAAGTGAATATTAAAATCTCCAACAACTAAAGCTTTGTCGAAGGAAATAACCAGATCTGAGAAAATCTGCAAATTCAGAAAGAAACTCAGAATATGGCCCCGGGGGCCTGTAAATAATAAGCAATGGAATTAACTGGGTAGACTTATTTTTTGAGGCTACATACATTATATGAGTATGAAGAACTTCAAATGTATTAAATTTATAACCAGGTTTTTGTGTTACACCTAGATAATCATTATAAATAACCGCAACGCCTCCTCCTCTGCCAGTTTGACGAGGCTGGTGTATGTAACTGTATCCAGGAGGACTCACTTCATTTAATGTTATATATTCATTTGGCTTAATCCATGTTTCAGTTAAACAAAGTACATTAAACTCCTGATCAGTAATGAGTTCATTAACCATTAGCGCTTTAGATGTAAGAGATCTAATATTTAATAGCCCCACCTTTAGATCAAAAGGTGCTGGCAGCAGCTGTACAGTCAGTATGATCTAATTTTATATTGATTAGATTACTGGAACAAACTCTCTGAAAATTTCTACCTTTTTGTTGAGCTCGGGGAACAGACACAGTCTTGATGTAGTGGGCCCTGAGCGACGACTCTGTGCAGCTCGCAGACAGTCGGTTTAGCCTGTTCGTCTGCTCCCTGGCCTTGGCTCTGGATTGTCAGAAATTAACTAGGCCTGTTCTGAGACTATGACCTATGCTGCAGCAAATGAGAGCAGCACCTTCCCGAGTGGGATGGATACCGTCCCGCCCTAACAGGCCAGCAGTGCCCTCAAAATTAACCCAATTATCTATAAAGCCCACACTGTTTTCAGAGCACCACCTGGACAGCCAGCAGTTCAGTGACCATAACCTGCTGTAAGCTACATCGCCACGCCGCATTGGGATGGGGCCAGAGCATACTACAACATCGGACATCGCCTTCACTAATTTAAACACCTCTACAAAGTTACTCTTAGTAACCTCAGACTGACAAAGGCATATATCATTAGCTCCTGCATGGATAACTATCTTTGAGAACCTGTGCTTGCCTAGGACCCTAAGATTACCTGCTATGTCCGGCACCCTGGCTCCCGGTATACACCTGACTAAAGCTGCTGGTGCCCCAAAGGCTGAGCTAATTTCACGTGCCGTATGATAGAGTCCCCTATAACCAGAGCTCTTTCAGGTTTCTCAGTGGGTGCATCACCAAGGAGAGCAAACCTGTTCGGCACGTGACGCGGAGAGGAGTGGTGCTCCTGTGGGTGAGCCTCAGCGGTAGCTTTGGCTCTACGCTTATGCCGCCGAGCTGTCACCCATTCGCCCCGTTGTAAGGGCTCTAATGCCGGAGTTGGGGGATTGCTAACTCCACCTAGGACATCCAGACTTTCCCCTACAGAAACTACACTGTTCTCACGCTCACTAACCTTCTCTAAAGCCTGGACATGCGCTTCTAGCACTGTAATCTTCTCCATCAGAGAGCTAACTAATCTGCACTTATCACAAATAAAGCTAATAAAGCTAGTAAAGCTATCGCTAGTGACGGAGGAAGAATGACTAAACATCCTGCACTCAGCACACTGAACAGGCTGAAGGTGTGCCATGATGAAAAGATTCACGTACCTTAATCGAAGATCTGTTTATATTAAAGCAGATCCGATGTGGATGGCCTCCGCTTGTGGTCTTTACACAGGAGGAGAGAAAAACTAAGCTTCCAGTCTCGGCATTCTTCCGAAAAAATAAAGAGAGAAAGAAAAAAAAAGACAGAAAAAGGAAAGCTAAAGTGAAAAGTACAAAAAGGAAAGCAACAGTACAATAAAAATGAAGAGGATACTGGAAAATTATTTGTAGAAAAAAGTTAAAAAAGGATATTATATATACACACACACAGTTTTCCACCTTACAACCACAAACTTAAGTTTTTTGTTGAGATTTTATGTGATAGACCAACACTGAGTAGCACATAATTGTGAAGTGAAATGAAAATGATAAATGGTCTTCAAAATTTTAAACAAATAAAAATCTGAAAAATGTGGTGGTGTGCATTAGTATTCAGCCCCTTGTACTCTGATACCTCTAAATACAATCCAGTGCAATCAATTGCCTTCAGAAGTCATCTAATTAGTTAATAGAGTCCTACTGTATGTAATTTACTCTCAGCATAAATACACTTGTTCTGTGAAGGCCTCAGTGGTTTGTTAGAGAACACTGAAAACAAACAGTATCATGAAGACCAAAGAACTCACCAGACAGGTCAGGGATAAAGTTCTGGATAAGTTTAAAGCAGGGTTAGGTTATAAAAAAAATATCCCAAGCTCTGAACATCTCAAGAAGCACTGTTCAATCCATCATTCAAAAATGGAAAAAGTATGGCACAACTGCAAACCTACCAAGACATGGCCATCCACCTAAACTGACAGAGTGAGCAAGGAGAGCACTGGTCAGAGAAGCAGCCAAGAGGCCCATGATCACTCTGGAGGAGCTGCAGAAATCCACAGCTCAGGTGGAAGAATCTGCGCACAGGACAACTATAAGTCGTACACTCCACAAATCTGGCCTTTTTGAAAGAGTGGCAAGAAGAAAGCCATTGTTAAAAGACAGGCATAAGAAGTCCCGTTTGCAGTTTGCCAGAAGCCATGTAGGGGAGACAGCAAACATGTGGAAGAAGGTGCTTTGGTCAGATGAGACCAAAGTTGAACTTTTTGGCCTAAATGCAAAGCGCTATGTGTGGTGGAAAACTAACACTGCTCATCACCCTGCACACACCATCCCCACTGTGAAACATGGTGGTGGCAGCATCATGCTATGGGGATGCTTTTCTTCAGCAAGGACAGGGAAGCTGGTCAGAGTTGATGGGAAGATGGATGGAGCTAAATACAGGGCAATCCTGGAAGAAAACCTGTTGGAGGCTGCAAAAGACTTGAGACTGGGAAGGAGATTTACCTTCCAGCAAGACAATGACCCTAAACATACAGCCAGAGCTACAATGGAATGGTTTAGATCAAAGAATATTCATGTGTTAGAATGGCCCAGTCAAAGTCCGGACCTAAATCCCATTGAGCATCTGTGGCAAGACTTGAAAATTGCTGTTCACAGATGCTCTCCATCCAATATGGCTGAGCTTAAGCTATTTTGCAAAGAATGGGCAAAAATTTCAGTGTCTAGATGTGCAAAGCTGGTAGCGACAGTGAGGCGACAGTGCTACCCACGACACCACCATGCCACACACACACACACACACAGTGGTTGTTGGAGCCAAATTTAGTTTCCTTAGTTTAGACTCTTACTTTGGTTAAGATTTGCTGGCCTTGGGCCATGGACTTTTATTTTGACATAGCCTTTGGTCACCTGACCAGGTAAAAATGGCTGCCTCCCACTTGGTAGTCAGTCTCAGTTAGACAAAGGAAGATGTTGTAGTGATATAGGTTTTTTTTTTTTACTACTGCCTGTATCTTTTGGGATTTAGAAACATAGAACTTGGAAAACAAATACTATAGTTTTACTTCTTTGAACCCTTTATTTTGAGCCATTATATTTGGATTACCTAGCCTTATTTGGAATTATAAACAATTTGGATTTACTTCACTGTGTGCCACCTGCTTGCCTGCCTGCCATTGTCCCCTTCTCCTTGCTTGCTTGCCTGCCATTGCCTCTCTCCCTCTGCCTGCTTGCTACTTACCTGCTTGCCTCCATCTTGAACAAGGTATGAACAACAGCTGAACACAGTGTTTTAAGATAAGCATGTGACAACAACTATACATCTACTCCTTTTTGAAATTGAAACTGACACTCAAACAGTAAAAAACTTTTCATGAAGTGTTTAAAACATGGAAACTCAACTTGAAATGGGATTTGTTTGACAATGGGATTTGGATTTGTTTGGACTGTGTATAGCATTGAATTTAAACTGAATTTCTGTGTTGACATCACTTTATTTGAAATAAGCTCTTTTGGTGAAATTGCTTGAAGATGTCTCAGTCTGAGTCACCTGAAGTTGAAGTTGCTGATTCACCAACAGAGGATGCTAATGCTCAACTCATGGCTCAATCCAAGTCGCCTGAACTTGAAGTTGCTGATTTTCCTACAGACGATGCTAATGTGCAAATCATGGCTGAAAAGCAGTTGAGTCAACGCATTGCAACCCAAAAGGGAAAACTGAGTTTTTGTACACGGAAACAAAATGAGTTAAAGGAATTTATGGACAAAGGCAGTGTTGTTGATATGGACAAAGGCATTCAAGATCGTATTGATGCATTGAATGAATTTGACAAAGCTCATTTGCTTGTGCAAGACATGTTGACTGGGGATGAAAGGCAAGATGGCCATGTCAAATGATATGAGCCAAAAAGGAAGTCCTTCTTATCTTTTCTTGAAAATGTGCAGACATTTAAAGGTAGTCTTTCTCAGCCATTACCTGTTATTACCCCTTTGGACAGTGTTTCCAATACATCTAGAAAGTCAAGGAGTTCTGGGATTTCTTCCAAATCTAGTGCATCATCACTGTCATCAGCACGTGCAAAGGCTGAAGCAGAAAAGGCAGCTCTTCTTGAACGTGCTGCTGGATTTAAGAAGAAACACGCTCTTGAGCTGCAAAGGATGCAACTGCAAAGTGAAATAGAGCAGAGTGCCCTGGAAACTGACATTGCTGCAGCAAATGCAAAGGTGAAAGTTATGGAGAGTTATGAAAAACAAATGGAAACAAAAGCAGGCTCTGTTGGTCGATCAGAACCCGTGGATGCCATGAATTTGTACCTGGAGGCACAAGGAAAAAATGTAAAGGAAACTTATTTGGATCTGGAGACTTCAATTGAATATGCAAATATACAAACGGTCCCCAAGACTCCTCTGCAGATGCTTACAGCACAAAGACAAACCCAACTCTCCTTTCAAACACCTTCTAATCAGTCTCAGCCTACAGCTGCTACCTCCACTCCCATCATGGTAGCAGCTACCTCTGCTCCCACTGTGGCAGTAGCCACCCCTGCCCTCATGACTGCAGCAGCTAATCCAACTACACACTCTGCACAGCCAAATATGAATAGCGGTTTAAGTGACATTGCAAACCTCTTTATTCAGCAACAGGGGCTATCTTTGCTTCCCGCTAGGGATATACCTGTTTTTGATGGGGAACCTTTGAACTTTAGGCCTTTTATGCAGGCATTCATGCATGGAATTGAAAATAAGGCCATAAGTAATCAAGACTGCTTATATTACTTGGAGCAATACACTTCCAGCCAATCGAAGGAACTAGTGAGAAGCTGTTTGCACATGAGTGCAGATGATGGATATGCAGAGGCTAAATGATTGCTGGAGTACCATTTTGATGATAAGATAAAGCTCACTAATGCATACATGGAGAAAGCCTTGAGCTGGAGTAACATTAAGGCAGAAGATGGAAAAGCATTGTCCAGTTATGCACTCTTCCTTCGAGCATGCTGCAACCTGTCTCGAAGTCTGCAAGACATGGAGGAGCTTAGTCTACCTTCCAACCTGAGGCTTCTTGTTTCAAAGCTTCCTCTTAAGCCAGGGGTGTCAAACCTGATCCATTAAGGGCCTTGTGGCTGCAGGTTTTCATTCCAGCCATGCAGCAGCACACCTGACTTGGCTCATTCAATCAACTGAACTGTCTTCACACAGTCAAATACTTGCAGCCACACCCACCCTTGATTAAAGGGTGGGTGTGTCAGTTGATTGAATAAGCCAAATCAGGGTGCTGCTGCATGGCTGGAATGAAAACCTGCAGCCACACGGCCCTTTATGGATCAGGTTTGACACCCCTGTCTTAAGCTGAGGGAAAGATGGCGGTCAATCACATTTGACATCCTGGAACAAAGACAAAGAAAGGCTAATTTCTCTGACCTTGTTACCTTCATTGAGAAGCAAGCTAGGATCATGCAAGATCCCCTCTTTGGTGACATTCAACAGCCACTTCCCACAAAGAAGCTCTTGCAGCCCAAACCTACAGTACATCAGATTCCAAGATTTCATTTAAAGGCAAAAGTAGTTTTGTAACTGCTGTGACAAATGCATCTGCCCCTCCCAAGAGTGATGTCCCCGAGCAACAATCTGCTAATGGCAAATCTCATGTTGCAAGCTCTTGTGCAATTTGTAATGGAACACACGCCTTGACTTCATGTGAAGAGTTGCTTTCTAAGACGCATGTAGAACGTGTTGAAATGTTGAAGGGTGTCTGTTTTGGCTGCTTGGTAAAGGGCCACATGAGCAAAGATTGTAAATGGCGCCTTACTTGTACTATGTGTTCTAAAAAAACATCCAGACATTCTGCATATTCAGAAGACAGATGATGGAGTCATAGACCACAAAGGAAACTCCAGTGGATCTGGAAGGTCAATAAATAGTGGATTGGTCTCACTGGAAAAGGAAGGCATTGGATCTAGTGACGATCATTGCACACTGGCTATTGTACCTGTTCAAGTGAAGCTGAGTAACTCCAATCATGTTGTCCAGAGATATGCATTCCTTGATCCAGGAAGTTCCGCCACATTTTGCACTGAGAGTCTCCGAAGATGACTAAATGCAAGAGGAAGACATCATAGGATCCTTTTACAAACCATGGGTCAAGAGAAACCCACTGACAGCATCGTCATCAGTGGCTTAGAAGTAAGCAGTTTGGAAGGGGGGAACTTCTATGGATTGCCTGATGTTTACACATAGAAAGAAATTCCAGTCAGCAAAGACCATATCCCAAGGCAGAAGAATTTGGAGAAATGGCCACACTTGAAAGATGCATTGATGCTGACATTGATCTTTTGATTGGTACTAATGTGCCCAAACTCATGGAGCCATGGAGGGTGATAAATAGCAATGGCAATGGGCCTTTTGCAACCAAAACCCTGCTGGGCTGGGTTGTCAGTGGTCTCCTCCATGATGAGCACACATGTCTCAATAAGCAAGGTAAACCATATGTTTACAGCCATCGGATTTCTGTGGAAACTGTACGTGACCACCTGGTTCAGCAATTCAACCATGACTTTCCTGAGAGTGCATATGAGAAGGAAGAAATGTCTCAAGAGGATCTGAGATTTCTGGGAATAATGAACACCTCCATAAAACTACAAGATAGACACTATCAGTTGCCGCTGCCATTTAAAGGGGATCCCAAAATGCCCAACAACTGGCTGATGGCAGAGCAAAAGGCAGAGTCTTTGAAGTGGAAGTTTGGGAGGAACACTATCTTCAAAGAAGAATACTCACTGTTCATGAACGCCATGTTGAAATGTGGACATGCTGAACTCGTGCCCAAAGAGGAAGTGGCATTACAGAATGGCAAAGGCTGGTACATACCCCACCATGGAGTACGTCACCCCAAAAAAGGAAGCTTGCAAGTGGTTTTTGACTGCTCCGCATCTTACTAAGGAACATCTCTCAACAGTGAACTCCTGAAGGGCCCAAATCTCTCAAACTCCTTGATTGGCGTCCTGCTACGTTTCTGTCATGGGAATGTGGCCATACTGGTGGATGTGAAAATGTATTATCAGGTGAAGATACCGCCAGAACATGTTGATTTTTTGCGCTTCTTGTGGTGGGAAGATGGCAACACATCTCAGCCTCTCATGGAATACAGGATGACTGTTCACATCTTTGGAGCAACGTCATCAGCTAGTTGTGCCAGTTATGCCTTGAGGAGGACTGCTGAGGACCACAAAAACAGCTTTTCAGCTGATGCAGTGAACAAGGTCCTCAACAACTTTTTTTGTTGATGATTTGCTGAAGTCTGTGGATACAGAGACTGATGCCATTCACCTGTACAAGGAATTGAAGGCTCTTAGTGTGGCAGGAGGTTTCAATCTTACCAAGTGGTCCAGTAACAGCCGAGCTGTCCTGACCCACATTCCTGAATGTGAAATGGCTAAGGTAGTGAAGGACTTGGACCTAGACTTGGAAGACCTGCCACTGGAAAGGGCCCTTGGTGTGCACTGGTGTGCAGAAGATGATGTCTTCAAGTTCCACGTGGCTCTCAAAGAACAACCATGCACCAGGCAAGGTATTCTATCTATGGTCAGTTCAATGTATGACCCGCTAGGATTTCTTGCCCCAGTGACCTTTCCAGCAAAACATCTGCTACAGGAACTTTGCAGGCTTAACCTTACCTGGGACGAAGACATACCCAATACTTATGCACAATCCTGGAAACATTGGCTGCAGGGCCTTGAGACTCTCACAGACTTTAACATCACCCGCAGTTTCAAACCAAAGAAGTTTGGAAGGGTTGAATGTACACAATTACACCACTTCTGCAATGCAAGTGAAGTCGGATATGGCATGGTGACCTACTTGAGGATAGTCAGGAGCAGGTGCATGTGAAGTTTGTGATGGGGAAAGCAAGAGTGGCACCATTGAAGTTGATGACAGTCCCACGTCTTGAGCTGACCGCTGAAGTACTGACAGTTCATGTAGACCGGATGCTCATAGAGGAGTTGAAACTGGACCTGGAACCATCCGTGTTTTGGACAGACAGTACAACTGTCTTGAAGTATGTAAGGAGTGACAGCAGATGATTTCACACCTTTGTTGCAAATCGTGTAAACACAATCAGGGGTATGTCTGATGTATCACAGTGGAAACATTCCTGGAAAACTCAATCATGCAGACTATGCGTCACATGGATTAAATGCTGCAGAGTTTCTGAAAAGCAACAACTGGATCAACGGCCCTAAGTTTCTGAAAGACTTGCCCAAAAACTGGCCCAACTCACCTGTCGACCTTGTGATTCCTCCAGATGACTCAGAGTTGAGGAGAGAAGTTCTTGAAGTCCATGCAACTCTTGCCAGTTGCCAGGATCCCACTAGTGCGTTGTTGAATTACTTTTCAACCTGGAATAAGCTCAGAAGAGCCGTTGCCTGGGTCCTAAAGCTGAAGAGTTTGCTTACCCAACATGTTCTCAAAAGAAAGGGGGCCTTAAAGGCAGTCAAGGCTGGCCCCATGGCACTCTCTGTTCAAGACCTAGATGCAGCAGAAGAAGCCATTGTAAAGTTCTGCCAAAATCAAGGATTTCCGCATGAGATGGCAAGCCTGCGCAATGGAAGGAATGTCAACCGGAAAAGCTCCATCTTCAGACTGGACCCAGTCCTTGACCATGGCATATTGAGGGTTGGTGGCCGCCTGAGCAGGATGGCTATGCCAGAGGAGCAGAAACATCCAGCTATTTTGCCTAAGAGGCATCACGTTTCAGAGCTTCTGCTTCAACACATCCATCAGCAGGTTGGGCATTGTAACAAAAATCACATCTTGGCAAGCTTAAGGCAAAAATATTGGATTCCTTGTGCAAATTTTCTTGCAAGGAAAATTGTGAACAATTGTGTCCCCTGCAGGCGGAACTATGCATGTGCAGGTGAACAAAAGATGGCCGATCTGCCAATTGATCGTTTGACTCCTGACCTCCCTCCATTCTCACATGTTGGAGTGGATTACTTTGGACCAATAGAGGTGAAGAGGGCGTGGCATGGCAAAGCGATATGGTGTGCTATTTACTTGCCTCACTACTAGAGCAGTCCATTTGGAAGTAGCACACTCGATGGATACAGACTCCTGCATGAATGCGTTCAGACGCTTCATATCCAGAAGAGGCCAAGTAAGAGAATTAAGGTCAGACAATGGAACTAATTTGATCTCTGCTGAAAAGGAGCTACAGGACGCACTGAAACGTTGGAACATGGATCAAATTGAGCGCAGTCTCATCCAGAAAGGTGTCAAGTGGACGTTCAATCCTCCAGCCGGTGCCCACTATGGAGGCATCTGGGAGCGCATAATAAGAATGGTTAAAAGGATATTATCCTCAATCACAAACCAGCAGTCTTTGGATGATGAAGGTCTAGTCATAGTGATGTGCAAAGTTGAATCCATCCTAAACAGCCATCCTTTGACAACCGTTTCCAATGACCCCAATGACTTGGAACCACTGATGCCTAATCACCTACTGCAGCTTAAGGTCCAGCCCGTGTTTCCACCAGGAACATTCAAACAGAAAGATGTATACGCCAAAAGGCGGTGGCGACAAATACAGTATATCGCAGATCTTTTCTGGACACGGTGGATACAGGAATATGTTCCACTCATGCAAGAACGATCCAAATGGTCCCACATCAGGCCCAATTTCTGTGTGGGAGACATAGTAGTCGTAGCTGGTTCTACAGCACCGCGAGGCTCATGGGTGATCGGAAGAGTAATTGAAGCCATAGCGGATTCTAAGGGCCTCGTTCGTTCTGTCAGATTGCAAACTAAAACCAACCAGATCCTAAGGCCCATCAGCAAGATCTACCTGTTGGTGAAGGCCGACAGTCAACATTGAACAAAGACTCTTGACATGCGCACGTGCTTCCCTTTGCACTACATTCATACACTGATACTTGCACACATTTATAGTATAATTGGAATTAAAACTTAGAACTTGAATTTAGAAATTGAATTTATTGTTTATTGAAAATTGGCTCCATTGTAAATGTTTGGTTATAGCCACGCGTGGTAGCTATAAGGGGCCAGATATGTTGGAGCCAAATTTAGTTTCCTTAGTTTAGACTCTTACTTTGGTTAAGATTTGCTGGCCTTGGGCCATGGACTTTTATTTTGACATAGCCTTTGGTCACCTGACCAGGTAAAAATGGCTGCCTCCCACTTGGTAGTCAGTCTCAGTTAGACAAAGGAAGATGTTGTAGTGATATAGGTTTTTTTTTTTTTTTTTTACTACTGCCTGTATCTTTTGGGATTTAGAAACATAGAACTTGGAAAACAAATACTATAGTTTTACTTCTTTGAACCCTTTATTTTGAACCATTATATTTGGATTACCTAGCCTTATTTGGAATTACAATTTGGATTTACTTCACTGTGTCACCTGCTTGCCTGCCTGCCATTGCCTCTCTCCCTCTGCCTGCTTGCTACTTACCTGCTTGTGACCTGCTTACCTCCATCTTGAACATCTTCCACCATCTTGAACAAGGTATGAACAACAGCTGAACAGTGTTTTAAGATAAGCGTGTGACAACTATACAACATCTACCCCTTTGAATTTGAACTGAATTGAAACTGACAGTGGTACTTGAAAGTTTGTGAACCCTTTCAAATTTTCTATATTTCTGCATAAATATGATCTAAAACATCACCCAATTTTCACACAAGTCCTAAAAGTAAATAAAGAGGATCCAGTTAAACAAATGAGACAAAAATATTATTCTTTGTCATTTATTTATTGAGGGAAATAATCCAATATTACATATCTGTGAGTGGCAAAAGTATGTGAACCTTTGCTGTCAGTATCTGGTGTGACCCCCTTGTGCAGCAATAACTGCAACTAAGCGTTTCCAGTAACTATTGATCAGTCCTGCACACCAGCTTGGAGGAATTTTAGCCCATTTCTCTGTACAGAACAGCTTCAACTCTGGGATGTTGGTGGGTTTCCTCACACGAACTGCTCACTTCAGGTCCTTCCACAACATTTCAATTGGATTAAGGTCAGGACTTTGACTTGGCTATTCCAAAACATTCACTTAATTCTTCTTTAACCATTCTTTGGTAGAATGACTTGTGTGCTTAGGGTCATTGTTTTGCTGCATGACCCACCTTCTCTTGAGATTCAGTTCATGGACAGATGTCCTGACATTTTCCTTTAGAATTCATTGGTATAATTCAGAATTCATTGTTCCATCAATGATTGCAAGCTGTCCTGGCCCAGATGCAGCAAAACAGGCCCAAACCATGATACTACCACCACATTTCACAGATGGGATAAGGTTCTTATGCTTGAATGCAGTGTTTTTCCTTTCTCCAAACATAACACTTCTCATTGAAACCAAAATGTTCAATTTTGGTCTCATCCGTCCAAAAAACATTTTTCCAATAGCCTTCTGGCTTGTCCACATGATCTTTAGCAAACTGCAGATGAGCAGTAATGTTCTTTTTGGAGAGCAGTGGCTTTCTCCTTGCAACCATGCCATGCACACCATTGTTGTTCAGTGTTCTCCTGATGGTGGACTCATGAACATTAACATTAGCCAATGTGAGAGAGGCCTTCCATTGCTTAGAAGTTACCCTGGCATCCTTTGTGACCTTGCCGACTATTACACGCCTTGCTCTTGAAGTGATCTTTGTTACCCTCCCCAGGAGTGGTCGACCAACAATGGTCTTGAATTTCCTCCATTTGTACACAATCTGTCTGATTGTGGATTGGTGGAGTCCAAACTCTTTTTAGAGATGGTTTTGTAACCTTTTCCAGCCTGATGAGCATCAATGCTTTTTCTGAGGTCCTCAGAAATCTCCTTTGTTCATGCCATGATACACTTCCACAAACATGTGTTGTGAAGATCAGACTTTGATAGACCCCTGTTCTTTAAATAAAACAGGGTGCCCACACACACCTGATCGTCATCCCATTGATTGAAAACACCTGACTCTAATTTCACCTTCAAATTAACTGCTTATCCTAGAGTTTCACGCACTTTTGCCACTCACAGATATGCAATATTGGATCATATTCCTCAATAAATAAATGACCAAGTATAATATTTTTTGTCTCATTTGTTTAACTGGGTTCTCTTTATCTACTTTTAGGACTTGTGTGAAAATCTGATGATGTTTTAGGCCATATTTATGCAGAAATATAGAAAATTCGAAAGGGTTCACAAACTTTCAAGCACCACTCTATATAGAGACACATGCACTTTTTTTTTTCTTTTTCTTCTCAGTGTGACAAAGTGGAGAAGGGGGGAAATTAGCATCATCCAAAGTCAGTCTGATGAATGACATTAGCTGGCTGTATGCAGGATCATCTGAATGTGTGAGAAATGGTGCTAAATTGATCTTCATTGCCACACCTTCACACACGTATCATTTTGCCTATTACTGTATGGGCTGGCTGAGTTATCAGCAGGGTGTGGTGACGCATCTAGTGCAGTTTGCTAAGCGAGCCGTTGCATGTAGGGATGCCTGCAATTCCCCTCCTTAAGCCTCTGCCGCTGATCGCCCCGATGGGGTCCAGGAAGCAGTTAGTAAGTCTTCTGTGGTCAGTACATAGCCTCCCCCTCACCAAGACTCTCACTATGCCTCCTAGTGGCAGCCCATGGAAACTGGGGCCTTGCAGCCCCAGGCTGAATTGGTGAGAAATCTCGGAGCTGCAGTGGTCCCTAGAGGTGTTTGTGCCAACCACTGTCCCACTGCCACATGGGTAAACCCTGGAAGGTGTGATGGCTAGGGGAGTAAACCCTGAATATAAATCTCCAGATGGGGACCGGCAATAGGCGGAGCCCAACAGACCGGACTACCAGCAGTCCCCTGCAGCTCGAAACAGATTGAAGGTCATCATGAATCTCTCATGCCACTGGAAATTACTCTGCTAGAGTGAAGAACGGTGGGAGTGAGGATTGCGCACCCACACCCACACCCTCACCCTAAACTCTTTCCTCGCGCAAGCTCCTTGCTCCACCCGCCCACCCACCCTGTCCCCGTCCCCTCCCCTACACCCCAACAAAGTCCTGTGGCGATGTGGAATGGCAGCAGGCACAGACCAAGGATGTGGCTGGGAGTGCCTAGCCATACCATGCACACAGGCGGCAGTGGAGTGGTGGTCGTTGTGTTGTGGGATGGGGCAGTGCATCACCTTGGCAGCTTTCACTGCATCTGAGCAGCTCCACACTGCTCACCCCTGATGGGGAAGGACCTGGAAAAGGTGGTCTAAAAATTGTCTGCTCCCCCAAACTCTGGATGGCTAGCCGCAGCCATCAGAGCATCCCTTACTGCAGCCGAAAAACCAGAAAGAATATACATCTACACATTGCTACCTGGAATGTTCGCATCCTTCTGGACATACCTGAACCATCCAACAGGCCTTGCCAAAGGACAGCTCTTGTAGCCCTCGAGCTTGCAAGATATAACATCAACATTGCAGCACTCAGTGAGACCAGGCTATGTGGTGAGGATTCCCTGATGGAGGTGGGTGCAGGCTACACCTTCTTCTGGAAAGGGGTTCCTGAAGGTGTGCGTCACATCCACGGTGTGGGTTTTGCTGTGAAAACCAAACTATTTCAGCAAATCCTGGAATCTCCTGTAGGCATCAGTGAGCGCCTCATGACATGGCACATTCCTCTTGCCAAGAAGCGCTTTATCACACTCATCAGTGCTTATGCGCCAACCCTGGATGCAGATAACAACATAAAAGATTTCTACAGTTGTCTTGATGCAGTCATCCAGAAAATCCCAGCCACTGACAAACTCCTCCTTATGGGTGACTTTAATGCAAGAGTGGACACCGAACATCTCATCTGGAAGAAGATCATTGGTCAGCATGGAGTAGGAAAAATGAACAACAATGGGCACCGTCTACTATCCCTCTGTGCAGAGCACCAGTTGCTTGTCACGAACATCACCTTCCAGATGAAAAAACACCATAAAACCACCTGGCAACATCCGAGATCTAAACACTGGCACCTTTTGGACTACATCATCGTCCGCCAAAGGGACAGACAGGACGTGATGACCACCAGAGCCATGCGTGGCACGGAGTGCTGGACTGACCACCGCATGGTTAGATCCAAATTACGCCTGGTCATTCCATCTTGCCACCCTAAGATGGCCCCAAACAGAAGATTGAACACCACCGCTCTCTCCAACCCAGACATGATTAATGATCTCCGTCAGCACCTTGCATGCAACCTCGCTCATATCCCGGAGGAAGCTGATGCCAAAGACTGGCCAGCTCTATCTGCAGCCATCCACTCTGCAGCCTCAACAGCCCTTGGCACCAAGGCCAAACAGCATCAGGACTGGTTTGACAATAATTCTTCCCATATCCACGTGACTCTGCAAGAAAAACAGCAAGCCCATAAAGCCCTGCTCTCCAACCCACAATCCTCCATGCTAAAAGCCAATTACACCAAGGCTAGAGCCAAAACGCAGCTGGCACTAAGGGCCATGGAAGACACCTGGTGGCTGGAGAAAGCAAAATAAATTCAACATCTTGCTGATTGCAATGACATGCACAGCTTCTATGATGCCATCAAAGCTCTCTATGGACCAAGGAAGCAAATCTTCACTCCTGTTCAATCTGCTGCTGGAGACAGCCTCCTAAAGGACCACCAAGAGATCCTTGAGCGCTGGGCTGAACACTTTAAAAGTCTCCTCAATCACACCAACCCTGCAGACCTGAACATCCTTGACAAACTACCAGTTATGCCTCAGATGCAACATCTAGACATCCTACCACACTTCTCAGAAACATGCAAGGCTATCATGAGCCTAAAAAACAACAAAAGCCCAGGACCTGATGGTATCCCAGCAGAGGTGTTCAAACATGGGAGCTATCTCCTCACACGCCATGTACACCTCCTGATCATCCAAATCTGGCAGTCTGAGAAAGTACCACAGGACTGGAAGGATGCCAACATCATTGTCCTCTATAAGCAGAAAGGGGACAGAGCAGACTGTGGCAACAGTTGAGGAATATCACTCCTCTCCACAGCAGGCAAAGTCCTAGCAAAGATTATGCTCTCCCAGCTGGTGGAGTACATCTCAGAATGTACTCTCCCTGAAACACAGTGTGGCTTCCGGAAATCCAGATCCACAACCGACATGATCTTTGCTCTACGGCAGCTACTTGAGAAAAGTAGAGAGCAGCGCAAAGACCTACATCACCTTCATCGACCTCAGCAAAGCCTTTGACACCATAAACCGTGACATGCTCTGGGAACAACTCTGCAAACTTGGTGTACCACCCAAATTCCTCTCCATCCTGCAACAACTACATGATGGCATGCAAGCCAGAGTTGTTATGGGAGGACTCCAGTCTGAGCCCTTTAAGGTCAATATTGGGGTGAAGCAAGGCTGTGTCCTGGCACCAGTACTATTCAACCTCCTCCTCTCAGCAATCACACGACTGTTCCACCGTGCCCTGCAGCACAAAAATGGTATAGACCTGGAATACCGCCTTGACGGTAACCTGTTTAACATCCGATGGCTCCAAGCTCATACCAAAACATCAACCTGCCACATCCATGAGCTCCAGTATTCAGATGACTGTGCTGTCCTGGCACACACCCCAGAATCCTTGCAGCATGCCTTGGACACCATCTCAGTGCTGTATCAGTCCTTCGGTCTTCAGGTAAACACCAAGAATACGGAGGTCATGGCGCAACTCTGTACTAAACCCCCCTCACCTGTTGGCTTCCATATCAATGGCAGTCCACTCAGCCTTGTTCACCATTTTACATACCTGGGTTCTACACTCTCTGCAGACTCCTCCCTTGACAGAGAAATACACTACCGGATCAACAAAGCCTCATCAGCCTTTGGGCGCCTTAGGAAAAGAGTATTTGACAACAACAACTTAAAAATCAGCACCAAAGTAGCAGTCTACAATGCAGTTGTGTCTCCACCCTACTCTATGGGGTGGAAACATGGACCCCATATAGACACCACATAAATAGCCTGGAGATGTTTCACATCGGAAGCCTCCAAAAAATACTCAACCTGTCTTGGGAAGACCACATCCCCCACACTGACATTTTGACTGTGACTGGCACCACCAGTATGGAAGCAGCTCTGGCCAACAGGCATTTACGCTGGGTTGGCCACACCATTCGCATGCCTGGCTATTGCCTCCCACACCAAGTCCTGTATGGACAGTTGCTCAACTCCAAGCGTGCTGCTGGTGGCCAGAAGAGGCGATACAAGGACTTTACAAAAGAAGTCTTGAAGTGCTGCAACATCAACCCTGGCCATCTCGAGGCACTAGCATCCAACAGACCAGCCCGGAGAGCCACATGCAACAAAGCAGCTGAACAAATCAACAACACCTTCATCCAAAGGAGGACCGCAAGACGTGCACAATGACACCGGCAGGCAGACCCCACCCCCCAAACATCAGGGCATGCCTGCTCCATCTGTGGAAGTGTGCGCGACTCCAAGATTGGCCTCCATAGCCACATGAGGTGGCATCAACGCCAACAACGTTGAAACCCCCCCCCCAACCCCTGGAGCAAGCATCATCATCGAACAGCTAGTTCCTGGTCAGTGGGTGGGAACTAACATCCACTGACCAATGGCAGAGCTGGACAAAATTTACCAACAGCTACAATATGCATGCTGGGCAAGAGGTCATGTTTAATTTGCTACAGCAGTAGCATACATGTCAACTTTTGGTCAATCAAACCTGTATAACCAACCTCCAAAATCCTTATTTCCCTTATAAAATCCTTATAAGATGCAAATTAAAGTAATTTACCTAAAATTTGAATGATAATTACAGACCTCCGAGGGTCTAATTCATGCCGTGATGGCACTTTTTTCCCACTAGTTCCATATCATGCGAATTCCCTTTACTGTCTATCTGCGCATCTCAGAATGACACAGGACAATGGGCAAACTAGATTTTTTTTTTTTCCCCAGCCACGGTACGCCGGAAATCCGGCGCTGTGCCGGAACGCTATCACCCCTGTAATTAACAATTATATAATCCCAGTTACTTTTTATTCAATATTAATAACAATAAACCTTCAGAATGAATACAAAGCTCCAATGTTTGACAAAAACACAAAGTGTCACTCTAATGTTCTGAATTGTACTCCATGACAGCTTTTTTAGCACTCTGCACCAATACCTCACTAGGCTGCATGTCACAGCAAGTGTCTAGCTGTGTTGATCTTACACTGCAGTAGGCAGGTCAGGGTGTCTGCATTCAGGTTCTTTCTGCTCTCTGTGTGTATCTTCCTGACTTGAGAGAAAACTCTCACAGTCAGCATTACTGTGGGGTAAACGGAGTACTGCCTAACTTGAACTAAAACTCCCACTACCTTGTGTTTTTCTGTCTTTTCCAGTTGTTGGCATATCAGTTTTTGAGCGTGCAAATACTATCATCAGTGGCTGATTTTGCCTTTGGCTTGCATTCCGCTGATGTTTAGTTTCGATTTGAAATGTTCTTTCACATCATACACTCCCGATGCTGCAACTTTGATGTCATGCACACACAGCATGCAGTGTGCGTATTCGTCGTTTTTGGAGGCTGCCGGTTGAAAAAGTCATTCCATTCAGGGTGTCAAGTCATGTCAGTTTTGTTTGGTTATTTCTGTGCAATTTCCCCAACTTGAATAAAGGATTGTGGCATCTGGTGGAGGTTTAGGGTAACTGGACTTCACTCAAAGGATTCGACAAGACAACTGTTTCCGTTTCCTCTTTTTATTAAAGTTTAAGGCACATCCATAAAATTGCAATGGCAGGTAGATGGTAGAAACAGTTAACAGGTCTTTAGCCCTTTAAGTCTTTAGTTCTCTCTTTAGCTCTTAACACTTTTTTTTTTCCTTTAGCTTTGTCTTTAATTTTCTCTTTAGGTGAAAAACCTTTGAAAATATAAAAATAGAAAAACCACAACAATTATTAACGGTTAAAATGCAAAAATGCAATGCTTCTGTGCAAAATACGCATGTAGAAATGCATTATGCAAATATGCGTTAAATACTTATGCAAAATAGACATATGAGAATAAATATTTTAAACTACAAACCAGATAACACTTAAATATGACTGTAGAAAAATAAGATTTAACTACTTAGTATACACGTTAAAATCACAAGGAAATAAACTACCAGAAGAACCAATACAACCACACAAGCCATAGCAGTATGCTCAATTTGGCCATTCACAGCTGCTTTAAGTAGCCCACAAATCCACTGCAACTACCAATACCATATAATGCAGATAAATATTGCAATGAAGGAACCTGTGCCCAGGTTTATACTTAACCACACAACAATAAGACACCAACAATGGAGTATAAACACTACACTGCGTGTATTCAAGTAGAAAGCCCAACACTGTTGCACGGCCACGCATTGTCAAAGCAAATACCAAACACAGAGATGCAGCACAATAAATTTCAACATTAAATAAAGCAGAACAAAATACAAATGCTTACCAGCTGCCTCTCAAGTTTCCCAAATGCCACATTTGCCCAGTGTTAGCTCAAGTAGGTCAGAAGCACAACAGTTTTAAAGTAACTCTTACTAGTCTCCCACCACCCCACAACTAATCAGCTGATTAACACACCTATGAGCCTTCAGTTTGCAGCTCACACTCAGCTGCAACGAGCCCAGCTGCAATTGATAATCAGCTAACTAGCAATGCTCATTCCAGCCAATCAGCTGAGTTGCAGTGATCTCACTTTCAAACACACACTTTTTTTTTTTTTCCAGTTTTCTAAACACATTTTTCCCCTGTGTTTCCCAAATGTAAACAAACACCATTAAAAACCAGTTTGACTTTACACAGTGAGAAACCTACCGCTGTATTGTGTTTTGAATTTCTTTGCCGGAGTGCCCATTCAGAATCTTTTCAGTCGTTATTGCAAGTCGCTCAGGTGGAAATACGCATTTCAAACAAAATGTTACTTCACGGTTGGTGGGATTCTCGCAATGCGGTGTGCGCATGATCAGAAGTGGAATGAAGTCTTGCTACCACAAGATAATGCGCGATTTCATAAGACTCTTTACTGGCTGTCTGTGCTTTCTGTGGTGTACAGTACATTTGTAAATGTTATGTGCTCTTTTATCATCGCGGCAATTGAGTATAGCTCTAACTAAATATTAAAGTTTTTTTAAAGAATCCATATAACTTTATTTGTACGCCCGTATACTACATTTATTGAATCAAATCCGTATAAAATACGGACATTCTGTATAGGATGACATGTATGCAGTAGAAGCATGTCACGATAAGACACCAGCATCACAACACACAGCAGGCTTGCACATGCAGCTCAACAGAGAGAGAGAGGGAATAGATTATTTGGTATGCTCTTATGCACATTGTGATCACATTGCAAGTGGGGACTGTGACATGTCTAGCAATACAAGCATAACTAAAAAGGAGAACCATGATGGCATTCTCATGCATCTAAAGCATCCCAGCACTTCAGCATTAACAAACCTGAATCATCATGTGAGAGAATTTACCAATGTTTTCACAGTTTACCATAAATATCTATACTCTTGAATGCACCAGAGCTGCACCTTTACCTAAGAGAAAAGTTATTTCACAAAATGCCTGACTAAACAAATAGGTTTTCAACTTAAATTTAAAGACTGAAATGGTGTCTGAGCACGGGCGATTGCTCTAAGACAACGAGGGAGGCTCAGCCTCCTCTAAAAATGAGCATCGTGTAGGATGAATTGCGCTAGGCTTATGTTATAGCCGACCTTATAACATTGCTATTTCAGATCCAGAATCATAGAAATATATGTGCTCAACCCAACTACAGTGCGAAATCATTCCGTTATAACTTTCCCCAGTTCGCCTAATGTGTGCGTGAGTTTTTCCCCCTCGTGACAACGCGATGCAGCCCAGCCTCAGTGGACTTCAGTGGCATTTGGGAGCTATGCGCTTTTCAATATCAAAATGCAAGACGATTATTGGACAAATACTGCGAAAACGCCCGCCCACCGGACTCCCAGCCTCAATGGACTTCAGTGGCATTTGGGAGCTATGCGCTTTTCAATATCAAAATGCAAGACGGTTATTGGACAAATACTGCGAAAACGCCCACCCACGGACCCCCAGCCTCACAGTGGGAGGGACATGGCAAAGCTTTCCGCGAGGAGACTGGTGATTGGTGAAAGCGGCTGGATATTTTCTTTGATTGACAGCTCGTTTCAAATATAGACAGGCAGCGGGGAATTTCAGTTCAGTCCCATGCGGATTCGCAAGTGCTGTGGTGTATTGTAAGAGATCAGCTTACATTTCGATTTCATTCATTACATACGGTTTCTACCAGCTTTTTTAGTTTGTATATATTTTCATTGTAAATAAAGTGTAAATATAGTGTTGTCAAGTTTGCTATCTTAGTTCCAGAAATTTCGTTTGAGTGACTGAACTTGAACTTGAGGGGGCTAGTCAGCTAGCAAGAAAGCTGCGCACGGATGCCAAGCATTGTTGATTTAATTTTGGTGAAGCCATTTGCCAGTCTTCCTTTCGAGGAAAAAATTAAAGAGCAGGGTAGACCAACGCCTCAAATTGACTTGGTGAAAAAGGTAGGGAATAATACTTGTTCCTTTCAGCTCTCCTGGTACGAGAAAGTGAATTGGCTAACAGCAAGTGACCCACATCAACAACAGTAAATAGGCTACTTTAGTAATATGTCATGGATGGACCAAAAATATAGAATCTATTTAAAATGTTTATGCTGAGTATATTATATTGGAATATATATTTTTCTGGATATGAATTAAACACAGCTACAATTTGGAAAACATTTTTAAACAAAAACACAGCTGAGAACATTTCACACTACAGACCTGGATTAAAAGTGAAGGGTTATCAAATTGTCAATAAAACATTTCTCAGTCAAAATAAGTAAAATATAAGGAAAGTGTCATTGAATGAAATGTGTGGCACCCAGCTCTATGTTTGGCTCCCCATGGTCAGTGCTTGTGTCTATTCCAGAACACACTGCTGTTACTGCTGAGGTTCCTGACAAAGAGCTGCTTTCAATAATGATCAATTTTTAAACAACATACCACAATTTTAAAATATAAAATGTTAAAATGTACCCCCCCCCCAACACCACCATCATGTATATTGGACAGTAGGCTAATGGGCCAAAAGAACCTGTTATTTCACAGTTTGTGACCCTGCCAACAATCAGCCAGATCAGAGGAAAGAGTATGGGCAAAACTGATGTGTTTTTTCTTTTTTCTTTTAAAATCTGGAAATATCGTAACCGACCAGCCTCCCCTGTTTGAAAGACTACCAGCCGCCACTGTGTCTGAGACGTACACTAATTGGAACGAAGTTCTGTAGTTGGGGGGATTTGTCAGTAAAAACTCTGTTCCTTGCTCTAGTTTTCATTATCCGAGGTACTGATGTATCTTTTGAATGAAGCAGGATTGTTTTTGTTAAATTGTTCATATATTTATTTTTGCCTTTCTATAGTTATGAAGCGCTTCTTTCATGCAATTTCAAAGACTACAAGTTTAGACAGCATTTACATTCATATTTTAGAACATTTAGTCTATTGGAAACTGTGACTATGCTCATTATACAAGGGTGCTAGCTCCCCCCCATTTACTCACTCACTTTCACTCTCCACTTTATCCTGGTCATAATGCATCTGGAGTCTATTCTAGAAACATCGGACATATACACTGTGGATGCAATGCCATTCCATTGGTCAACACAATGTACAAACTCACATTCACACTTACAGGCAATTTAAAGTAGTTAGTCCACTTACTGGCATGTTTATGGGAGACAGGAGCAAATTGGAGAACCCAGAGGAAACCCAAATGGAAACAGGGAGATCATACTCAGAAACTCCACACAGACAGGAACCATCTCAAGATCAAACTGGGTACCATGAAGCTGTCAGTTGCCAATGCAACCCACTTCAACACCATGCTTGATTGTCTTTCAGCTGTTTACTGAAAGAACTGTTTGCATGAAATATGGACTTGTTTATTTTTTGTGATGGCAACTTGGCCCATCTATATTCATAAATTAATATTTCATAATATCTGACCTTTTCACATTCTAAAATAAATAAAACAGAGTGCACATAACCACCTTCAGGTAAAGTTGGAAATCGTTTAGTTTTCTACCTGATTATAGTCTTAAACAGCTTTATTTATAAACAGAGCACAATTCCATGTTGTTTTATTTACAGCTACTTCAGACAAACACACCTCTAACTCAACTTGACTTTTTTTTTTTGTCCCCTCTCCATTTTGGACAGCTCTTTCTTTTCCTCACTTCTTGGATAACAGTCTGAGGAATATTTTCATTTTATTGACTCAATTTCATAGCACTTTACTTGGGGAATGTTTTGTGTTAATTTGTGTCATTTATAGCAGGGGTTCTCAACCTTTTCTGCTTTGAGGCCCACCTATTCACACTTGTAATGAGTTGGGCCCATTAAAGAAGATCCCCAATTATTTTGGCTCATCTTTTCTATTAGAATCTAATAATCTATTGTAAAGTGTATTAATGGCATGCAACATCACTCCCTGTTACAGATGGGAGCCCAGGAATTAAATAAGTGCAATAAAAACAAACTTGTATTGTATTCAAAACTCTATGAATGTGCCAGAAGCCAACATAAAACCATGCATGTAGAGCATTCTCAGTCAAAAGGGATTCATGATCCAAAAGTGGAGTCCGGTCGATTAACACAAGAACTTATTGCCATGTTTGTGTACAGAAAACAAATAAGTTATTAAAACCAAGAAGCATAGTCAAAAGAAGTGGATATGAAACCACTCAATGGGATAGATTCTTACATGCTAAAAAATAAGGATTTTCCCTATGAGTTGGAAAATTATCCATCCGTTGAGTTCCCCAACATCTCAAACTACCTGGTGCTGCACACATCGTTCTACAAGGAGAAACAGATGAAGAGCATGGAGGCATACAATTTTTTATATGTGGCTGGGCTAAAGATCTGGGGATCAGGACACCACAAGATGGATAGTGGTAGAAGTGCAAAAAGAGTGTTTTTTTTTAGCAGGCGTGATATTTAAGTCAAGGTTATTTTTTATAGTGTTTTTAACAATAGACATTGTTGCAAAGCACCTTTACAAAGAACAAATTTTTTAAACATGAGCTAATTTTTTTTGTGTGTGTTTATGTAGTTTGATACTTGATTTTGTTTGAGTGTTTTTGTCCGCCGGTTGTGTAGCTCCGGACCCAGTTTTGGGCATCGGTTCCCTCCAGGCCTTGGTTCACCATGGGTGATGCCTGTGCTCCTAGGTATGGATTGCAGTGAGCTTGTTGCTCATTTTAACATCGTGGTTGTCCAGCACTCTGTGCAGCAGTCCTTTAGTGCTTGGTGTGATGTTCCAAGCAATGTTACTCGGTGGCGTCGTGGCAGCTGTGCAGGCAGTTTGGGACATACCAACGCTCTGCATGGCGGTGCTTCTGTGCTCGCTTTGTGGATCCATGGTGTGGTGTTCTGAATGATGTTGCCTGCCAGCGTTGCGGCAGCTGTGCAGGTGGTGTGGGACTTGTTTTTGTGCACCTTTTGGTGGGACTGTGGCTGCTACACCATTGGAATGACATCCTGACCTCTATTTGGTGGATTTTTTTTTTTTAATTTTGTTATAGAGTGAATTTTTTTTTCCTCCTATAATTGTAAAGTGACCTTGGGTTTTGAGAAAGGTGCTATATAAATTGAAATTATTATTATTATTATTATTATTATTATTATTATTATGGGGCAGAGGATCACTGGAGGAATGGTACTTTTCTGGTTGGCCACTAGCTTGGTGTCCCAGACTGGTCTTCCCTTATCCAGTGGCATGTGATGTGCAATATATGGCCAATTTGTCATCCGCAAGTGGCCACAACAATTAACCTCTCACATGTTGCAGACCGCATGCTGTGGCTCTTTGCGCCGCCCCTAGTTGTTAGCAGAACACAGCGGATCTAAGGGAGTAAACCCCAAAAACAAAATCAGGACCAGCCCCTGGTTGGGGTAGCCCACTGGTCCTTTCATGTCAGTCTCTCTGACCCAGGCCTGGTGATTTGTGTTTCATTCTGAATCCACTCCAGAACCTGCTCATTGAGGAATGCAAGTACGGAAGAGAGCAGCCTACTTGCTCACTACAATGGGTCAAGCAACTCCTTGCAGTGGTACATAACCCGCTATTGACCCACATAAGCAATCACATCACCACCACCACCTGCATTGTGGATCTGCGCAGCATAACAGCAAGCATGATGGACCCCGGGTAAAGCCTCGTGGACCCCGTGGCCCCGATCAACCCAGATCTGCTTGCAAGAATCCCAAACAAGTTAAACTAGCTTGTTGAAATGTCCAGACTATGTCCGACGCAACTTCTACCAAACGCCAGGCCCCAGAGTGCCGATCAGCTTCAGTAGCCTTGGAGCTCAAGCACCTTAGTATTGACATTGCCTGTCTCAGTGAATGTCGGATACCAGGAGAAGGTGAGTTTGTCGAAGGAGACTACACCTTCCTTCATTTAGGAAGACCACCTGATGATATAAAGCTTGAAGGAGTCACCATTACCATTAATAATACCCTCTGCCCCCTTGTGATTAGCTGGAAGGGAATTAGCCCCAGGGTGATGAGCATTAGAATTAAACTGGACAAATTAATTGCCACAGTTATAAGCATATATGCCCCAACCTTCAAAAGATCACCCGAAGAGAAAGCTCTGTTTCATGACCAGGTGTCGGAAGTATTAACATCAGCTCCCAAACTTGACAGAATTTTCCTACTTGGCGATTTCAATGATCATGTAGGAACAGACTCGGAAGCTTGGCCAAATGTGATCGGCCACCATGGTCTTCATGACATGAATAAACAGGGCACCTTGTTGCTTGATTTGTGCACCCGTTTTGGCCTTTGCATTACCAACACACTCTTTTCTCATGCGGATATTCACAAGGGAACATGGCAGCATCCAAGATCTAAAAGATGGCATCTCATCGACTATATTATTGTTAGACAACATAAGAGTGATGTAATAGATTCAAGAGTTTGCCGCAGTGCTGACTGCTGGACTGACCATAAAATGGTGTGTGCTTGCCTTAATCTTCGTTTCCATCTATCAGCACAAAAACAGAAGAGCAACTTGCCAAAATATTTCAATGTAAGAAAATTGAAAGACCCAGCTATAACTGAACAGTTGCGAGAGACCATCTGTCAAAACCTACCAAGTAACTGCGCTGAAAACCAGTTCCTTGAGGAGCAGTGGGAGAATCTTCATGATAATCTATATGCCAGTGCTAAGATCACCACTGGCTTCCAAAAGTGCAACCACCAGGACTGGTTCGATGAAAATAACCCCACCATTATGAACCTCCTGCACCGAAAGTAAGTTGCTTTCCAAGCTGTCCTCGGCAGCGACACCCAGGAAAACGGAGAACGCTATAGACAAGCCAGAAACATCTGCCAAAAGGAGCTTCGCCGTCTTCAAAATGAGTGGTGGCTGGATTGTGCCAAACAAGTTGAGCAGCATGCAGAAAGGCATGACTCTAGATCCTTCTTCCAATTGGTCAAATTTGTATACCAGCGGTGCCAAAGCGGCATCTGCCCCATCAATGATGACCAAGGCAACTGGCTGATGGAAAAAGAGGTCATCTTGGCTCACTGGAAACAGCATTTCAGCGATCTGCTGAATCAACCTGGAACAGCAAATACTAGCATCTTCAATGAGATAACACAGGAAGAACCACTCAGTGAACTCGCAATACCCCCAACCATCAAGGACATTAAGTTAGCCCTTGACCATCTGGCCAATAACAAGGCCCCTGGCCCAGACAGTATTCCTGCAGAGGTCCTCAAAGCAGGCGGACCAGCCCTTCTCATGGAACTCCGGGACCTCCTCCTTTCCATCTGGGAGGAGGAGAGGGTGCCTCAAGATCTGAAAAACGGTAACATCATCTTCAAGAAGCAATGCCGCTTTAACTGCAGTAACTACCATGGGATCGCACTTCTTCTGTCATCGGCAAGCTATTTGCTCACGTCATCTTGGACAGGGTGTGGCCTTGCATTGAGAAACACCTCCCCGAGGCACAGTGTAGCTTTAGAGGCAGCCATGTGACCAGTGATATGACGTTCGCTATCCAGCTGATTTAGGAAAAGTGCCAAGAACAACATCATGAACTGCACGTAGTCTTTGTGGACTTAGTAAAGGCTTTTGACATGGTTAGCAGACCCCTTATGTGGGCACTACCGCAGAAGACCAGAATCCCTCCCAAAATAGTTAACATCATCCAAAGCTTTCATGACAGTATGGAAGCGAGAGTACTGGTTGGTGGAGAATTCACTGAATCTTTCAATGTAACCAATGGATGCATCAAGGATGCATCCTAGCTCCCATGCTGTTTGTCCTCCAACACACCCATAAATCCATCAGGGAGTTCGGTGTGGAGATAAAACACAAGCTCGACGGCAGGCTTTTCAGTCTTCAGAGACTCAAAGCTAAGTCAACAGCAACTTCAATACTCGATGACTTTCTCTATGCGGATGATGCTGCATTGGCTACCAGAACTGCAGAGTCCTTACAGGAAGGAGTCTCAGCATTGAATAAGTCTTGCAGGGCCTGGGGTCTGACAATCAGCAAGCCAAGACAGAAGTAATGCATGTTCAGTGTGACCAGCCACCCGTCATCACCATCAATGGGTCTGAGCTAAAACATGCCCAAACATTTACATACCTTGGAGGCAATCTAACAATGCAAGCCTTGACTTGGAAATCCAGCGATGAGTGTGCCATGGTGCAGCTGCGTTTAGTGCACTTCGAACTAGGTGCTTCAACAGAAGGGGGCTTACCCTGTCTACCAAGCTGACTGTATATAAAGCCATTGTTCTACACTCACTCCTCTATGGATCCAAAACATGGCCAACGTTAGCACACCACATCTGAAGACTAGAAGTATTCCACTGAAGATCACGTCGGCAAATAATGAATGTCAAATGGTGGCAGCGCATGACAAACCGGGAGATTTTAGAACGTGCCAACTCCACTGCCATTGAGACCATGCTTCATAATAACAGAATTCGCTGGTTGGGCCATGTCTCACGGATGAGCGACTCCAGAATACCCAAACAACTGCTTTTTGGGGAGCTCAAGCTGGGTAAATGCAACAGGGGGCACCCACGAAAATGGCGGAAAAACTATGTTAAAGAAGACCTGCGAATTTTTGGGATTGACAGCAAAAACTGGTGCAAGATCGACATGAGTGGAGATGCGCTCTCCACTCTGGCAAGAAGCTTTGTGAAGACAGCCTCCAAGCCCGGGCAGCAGAACATCGCAGGAGGAGGCACCAAAGGGCTAACAAGGGTCTCCCATCATGAAGTGACGGGGACCATAAGAAGAAGAAGAATATTAATTATTATTATTATTATTATTATTATTATATCCCAAATTTATCCCTCATTCACCCCTGATGAGCAAGCCTGTGGCAACAGTGGCAAGGAAAAACTCCCATGGATGAAATGAAGAAACCTCAAGAGGAACCCGACTCGAAAGGGAACCCAACCTCATCTGGGTGATAAGTGATAACAGATAACGTGATTATAAATGACTCACTTCTATAACTGTGTGCTACAACCCCTATTCCAAAAAAGTTGGGACAAAGGACAAATTGTAAATAAAAACGGAATGCAATAATTTACAAAATCTCAAAAACTGATATTGTATTCACAATAGAACATAGACAACATATCAAATGTTGAAAGTGAGACATTTTGAAATTTCATGCCAAATTTTGGCTCATTTGAAATTTCATCACAGCAACACATCTCAAAGTTGGGACAGGGGCAATAAGAGGCTGGAAAAGTTAAAGGTACAAAAAAGGAACAGCTGGAGGACCAAATTGCAACTCATTAGGTCAATTGGCAATAGGTCTTTTAACATGACTGGGTATAAAAAGAGCATCTTGGAGTGGCAGCGACTCTCAGAAGTAAAGATAGGAAGAGGATCACCAATCCCCCTAATTCTGCGCCGACAAATAGTGGAGCAATATCAGAAAGGAGTTCGACAGTGTAAAATTGCAAAGAGTTTGAATATATCATCTACAGTGCATAATATCATCAAAAGATTCAGAGAATCTGGAAGAATCTCTGCGTAAGGGTCAAGGCCGGAAAACCATACTGGGTGCCCATGATCTTCGGGCCCTTAGACGGCACTGCATCACATACAGGCATGCTTCTGTATTGGAAATCACAAAATGGGCTCAGGAATATTTTCAGAGAACATTATCTGTGAACCCAATTCACCGTGCCATCCGCCGTTGCCAGCTAAAACTCTATAGTTCAAAGAAGAAGCCGTATCTAAACATGATTCAGAAGCGCAGACGTCTTCTCTGGGCCAAGGCTCATTTAAAATGGACTGTGGCAAAGTGGAAAACTGTTCTGTGGTCAGACGAATCAAAATTTGAAGTTCTTTATGGAAATCAGGGACGCCGTGTCATTCGGACTAAAGAGGAGAAGGATGACCCAAGTTGTTATCAGCGCTCAGTTCAGAAGCCTGCATCTCTGATGGTATGGGGTTGCATTAGTGTGTGGGGCATGGGCAGCTTACACATCTGGAAAGACACCATCAATGCTGAAAGGTATATCCAGGTTCTAGAGCAACATATGCTCCCATCCAGACGACGTCTCTTTCAGGGAAGACCTTGCATTTTCCAACATGACCATGCCAAACCACATACTGCATCAATTACAGTATCATGGCTGCGTAGAAGGAGGGTCTGGTTACTGAACTGGCCAGCCTGCAGTCCAGATCTTTCACCCATAGAAAACATTTGGCGCATCATAAAATGGAAGATACGACAAAAAAGACCTAAGACAGTTGAGCAACGAGAATCCTACGTTAGACAAGAATGGGTTAATATTCCTATCCCTAAACTTGAGCAACTTGTCTCCTCAGTCCCCAGATGTTTACAGACTGTTGTAAAGAGAAAAGGGAATGTCTCACAGTGGTAAACATGGCCTTGTCCCAACTTTTTTGAGATGTGTTGTCATGAAATTTAAAATCACCTAATTTTTCTCTAATTTTTACATTTTCTCAGTTTAAACATTTGATATGTCATCTATGTTCTATTCTGAATAAAATATGGAATTTTGAAAGTTCCACATCATTGCATTCCGTTTTTATTTACAATTTGTACTTTGTCCCCATTCTTTTGGAATCGGGGTTGTATATAGTCACAAAGTATAACTGTGTAACCAGGAAATTCATTATAGTTTTAACATGAAGTCTGTTTTGTTGAAGTTATAAACTGTTCATTGATAGAAACTTGAGTGCAGAACTGTTTATGACAACCAACTGCAGTCCTAAAGTTAGCAAGTCGACTGTAGTCCTCAGACATAAATGCATTACTGTAAGTGTCCAGAGCCATCTTCCAAGTGTGTTTTTTTTTGTTTGTTTGTTTTTTTTTTGGGGGGGGGGTTGCTTTTGTAAAAAAAAAAAAACAGAAAGCAGAGTATTTAAATAGCGTTATAAACATGGCTAGAAAGAAACATGACCGTGATAATGATAATGCTTCACAAAGCCTCTGTGAAAACAGCTTCCGTATCTGTGCGTGCTGATTTGCGCTCAAATCAGCGTCAGGTGTTTCCTATAACGACTGAGTCCCAAGCACGTGCACAATGCACAGCATGAGCGCTCACACCTGCTTGAGATGCACCAGACTCAAGTGAGCAAAGGCATGACAGTCAAGTGTTTACTTACTGTGTGGCCACAACTTTTAGCTCATGTGTATATTGCCATCAAAATGCCTCATTTTCATAGATAACCAATCACAAAGTATCGCAAGCTGTAGTGTGAGCGTAGTTTAATTAGGCGGATGTGATGTTGAATGCAACCCATCAATTGTACGAGTAAAAAGAAACTCTACAAGAAAAAAAAAATTAGCTTCAACTTGGAAAAAAAAAAAAATCACGGCCCAATAATGGGCTGCGGCCCAGTGGTTGAGAAACATTGAATAGTACATGTGGGTAAAACTGGTTGTTGTATGCATATGACATGCAATTAAGGGAATAGTGGGCAGGAGCATCTATAATTTGCACTCAAATTAGTAGGTGTTTTGATGATGTATCAGAATTTCATGTAACACATTGTTTCCTTTTTATGTCATTTAGTGTGCTCAAATCTGTGCTCATTTCTGTGCACCTTTAATAATTAAAGGCCATGGTCTTTAAAGAGACATCTCACCAAGCATGACATTTTCTAAGAATTTTCCCCTCATTCTCACTGACCATAACACACACACATACAGGAAATACTGGATGTTTGATACAGCACTCATGACTATTGTGCTGTTTTGTAAACAGTGTTATAAATTTTAAGTGTAAAACACAAAAGAGCCCTCCTGTATTTTGGTTATAGCCTGGAATTGTATACTGCCAGGCAACATGGCAGCATTTTGATGTGTTTCCTGTCAGATGAGAAAATGGAGTACATTTGGCATCTTTCCCAGATGTGTGTGGCCACCAGAGTGCAATGAAGGGTGGTTTATTGATGGCAGCCATACACTCACTAACTCTGGACAATGTGGGAGTGAAAGGTAAGAGAGTGCGCAGGATTCTCACAATGAGGCCATTTTATAGCAATTAAACAGCATGGTTACCTTCCCTCCTTCGTGTCCATTCTTAAAGAAAAGTGGCACTGCTCTGCATGGAACATGTTTCTGTTATATCTAATCTTAGACAAAAGGTTTACTTTAGCAGGAAACTGGACTGCTGGCTGAACGCACTTGTGATTGGGGGTACTGGCAGCTCAGCTATTCAATGTATGCACTTATTTCTGAGAGGTTCTTAAAAGGTGTCAGAAATAGAAAGTGAGATTCACAAGCTTGAACACATGTCAGAATCCTTCAGTTTCAAGTCAGTTTCAAAGGCACAAGGTGTGTGGGTGGGTAGAGGGACATGGTTGATATACCCTTTCATTTTAAAGCTAGTATGTAATAATAATAATGTTAAATTTATATAGCGCCTTTCAAGAAACCCAAGGATGCTTTACAATTATAGACAAAGAAAAAATAAATAAATAAATAAATAAAAATAAGAAGAAGAACTAAAAAGTCCACCAAGTAGGGGTCAGGATGTAATTCCCATGGTGTAGCAGCCACAGTCCCACCAAAAGGCACACGAAAACGAGTCCCACATCTCCAGCACCGCCGCCGTGACGCCGTCAACAACATCGCTTGAACACCACGCCATGGATCCACAAAGTGAGCAGAGAGGCTCCGCCACGCAGAGCGCTGGTGTGTCCCAAACCGACTGCACAGCCGCTGCGACGCCACCGAGCAACATCGCTTGGAACATCACGCCAAGCACTAAAGCACAGAGTGCTGGACAACCACGATGTAAAATGAGCAACAGGCTCACTGCAGTCCACAGCTGAGAGCACAGGCATCACCCATGGCGAACCAAGGCCTGGAGGGAACCGACGCCCAAAACTGGGTCTGGAGCTACACCACAACTGGCGGACACGAAAACTCATACATAAACTACACAAACACACAGAAAAAAATAAATAAAAAAATGAAAATAGAAAAAGCTCTGGTATGTAATTCATTTTAAATCTAGCAACTTTATTCTGTTCTACAGGGTCTCAGGCAAGCTGGAGCAAATCCCAGCTGACTACGGACGAAAGGCGGGGTACACCCTGGACAAGTCGCCAGGTGTACCCCGGGCTGACACAGACACATACAATCATTCACACTCACGGTTAATTTAGAGTCACCAGTTAACCTAACCTGCCTGTCTTTGGACTGTGGGTGAAAACGGAGCACCCGGAGGAAACCCATGAGGACACAGGGAGAACATGCAAACTCCACACAGAAAGGCCCTCGTTGGCCACAGGGCTCGAACCCGGAACTTCTTGCTGTGAGGTGACAGCGCTAACCACTACACCACCATGCTGCCCCCTTGTAAATAATTGAACTATTTAATTTACTTATATGTAATGTATTCTATTTTTTTCTCATAGAATACATTTTTAAAAATTAAGTCAATTAATTAGTTTTTTTTAGTTTAGTTTATTTAAAAAAAAAAAAAAAATGAATGTATTCTATGTTTCCTCCTGGGGCCCAGCTGGGCCTATCTTGAATGAGCAACACAGAACCACTCTTGTGGACCCACCACCCACAGGAGGTACCGTAATGGTCCGGTGCATTGTGGATCAGGTGGCAGCCAAAGGCGAAGGCCATGGTGTACTGATCCCCAACTGACAAAACTGGCTTTTGGGACATGGAATGTCACCTCTCTGGTGGGGAAGGAGCCTGAGCTTGTGCGTGAGGTTGAAAGGTACCGACGAGATATAGTTGGGCTCACCTCAATGCATAGCTTGGACTCTGGAACCAATTTGGGTCAGGGAACGGTCTCTGTCATTAGTGCTTATGCGCCAAATAGTAGTTCAGAGTACCCGGCCTTCTTGGAGTTCTTGAGTGGGGTACTAAACAGTGCACCATGAGGGGACTCCATTGTTTTACTGGGGGACTTCAATGCTCATGTGGGCAATGACGGTGAGACCTGGATGGGTGTGATTGGGAGGAACGGCCTGCCTGATCTGAATCCGAGCAGGTGTTCTGTTGTTGGACTTCTGTGCCATGCATGGTTTGGCCATAATGAACACCATGTTCAAGCATAAGGGTGTCCATAAGTGCACGTGGCATGAGGACACCCTAGGCTGTAGATCAATAATTAGGGCCCGAGCCCTAATGGGCGAAGGCCCTATTGTTCTTGTAAGAGTTCACTATTATTAGGGCCCGAGCCCTATGGGCGAAGGCCCTGTAGGGCCCGAGCCCTATGGGCGAAGGCCCTATTGTTCTTGTAAGAGTTCACTATTATTAGGGCCCGAGCCCTATAGGGCGAAGGCCCTATTGTTCTTGTAAGAGTTCACTATTATTATTCTTCCGTCTTCTTCTTCTTCTTCTTCTTCTTTATTTTTCTCCGCTGTTGGACCATTTTCGGGGCGCTTGCCATGGGCGAAAACGCGCGAAATTTGGCGCCACTTCCGAGAATTGCCACCGCTACTCAGAACCAAAAGCCTACACTTGGCCGGGGCTCAGGGCCTCTATAGCGCCCCCTAAGTCGTTGTGATTTTGGCATCCCGCATTAAGGTGCCTGGTTGCCATATAGTTTGTAGTAGTGGCATGCCATTTGGTATGCATATGTATCTCACTAAGCCGGACAAAAATGTAATGCCAATGCATTAGCCACGCCCAACAGGAAGTGAGGTAATTTCACTTTTGTGTGAAATGCATGGCCACGAAGACGGCGCAACTCCTCCTAGACCGTTCATAGGAATGTCACCAAAATTGATACACATCATCTACAGACATGGCTGACAAAAGTTACTAAATACGTTTCACGTAGGTTAAACCGTTCAGAAGTTATACGTCAATCAATTTTGACTTCAAAATTTTACATGCTAAAAAATTCATAACAAATCTTCTAATTGCTCAACACTGCTCATACTTCACACGCTAATCACGCATTGGGCTTCTGACATGTTACCCAATTTCTGTGATTTTTTGCCACTGGGGGCGCTATTTTTGGGCAAAAAATCCATTCTTTCCTCAAATTTGGTCAAACTTCACGGCCACCCTCTTACTACCTCCCATGTCATGTATACCACATTTTGGGAATTTTCGTCCATGGGGGGCGCTGTTTTTGGCCGACGCAATTAATCCAAAACGGGTTTTTGGTAAATAATTCCATAATGCTTTTCCTTCACACCACTACCTTGTGATAGTGCGTTGCTGTTGTGGACACTTATTTTTCCATCTCATAATCACTCATGTACAGCATAGCGCCACCTACTGACATGGGAAAAACCAAAAAATTTATTCTTCAAAAATCTATATCTCATCTTCTGTTTACTCAATTGTCATCAAACTTCATAGGCAAACTCTTCATAGCTTACCTGACATGTACGCCAAATTTTGTGCACTTTTGCCCCTGGGGGTGCTGGTTATGGCAGAAATGATATTGCAGCTTCTGATTTGTCAAACTTGGCAAGCAAACTCTTTACAAGACCCTTTTTGGGGCGCTTGCCATGGTCGACATCGCACGAAATTTGGCTCCTTTTTCTTAGGCTCCCACCGCTACTGAGAACCAGAAGCCCAGATCCAGGCGGGCCTCAGGGCCTCTATAGCGCCCCCTAACTCGTTGTGATTTTGGCCTCCCGCATTAAGGTGCCTGGTTGCCATGTAGTTTGTAGTAGTGGCATGCCATTTGGTACGCATATGTATCTCACTAAGCCGGACAAAAATGTCATGCCAATGCATTAGCCACGCCCAACAGGAAGTGAGGTAATTTCACTTTTGTGCGAAATGCATGGCCACGAAGACGGCGCAACTCCTCCTAGACCGTTCATAGGAATGTCACCAAAATTGATACACATCATCGACAGACACGGCTGACAAAAGTTCCTAAATACGTTTCACGTAGAATAAACCGTTCAGAAGTTATACGTCAATCAATTTTCAATGCAAAATTTTACATGCTTAAAAATTCATAACATATCTTCAAATTGCTCAAAACTGCTCATACTTCACACGCAAATCACTCATTGGGCATCTGACATGTTACCCAATTTCTGTGATATTCCGCCACTGGGGGCGCTATTTTTGGGCAAAAAATCCAATCTTTCCTCAAATTTGGTCAAACTTCACGGCCACCCTCTTACTACCTCCCATGTCATGTACACCACATTTTGGGAATTTTCGTCCATGGGGGGCGCTGTTTTTGGCCAACGCAATTGCTCCGAAACAGGTTTTTGGTAAATAATTCCATAATGCTTCTCCTTCACACCACTACCTTGTGATAGTACGTTGCTGGTGTAGACACTTATTTTTCCAACTCATAATCGCTCATGTGCAGCATAGCGCCACCTACTGACATGGGAGAAACCAAAAAATTTATTCTTCAAAAATCAATATCTCATCTTCTATTTTCTCAATCTTGATCAAACTTGATACGCACACTCTTAACAGGTCACCTGACATATGTGCCAAATTTTGTGAACTTTTGCCACTGGGAGCGCTGTTTTCAGGCAACAATTTATATCTCGGCTTCTGATTGGTCAAACATGATCAAACTTTACAAAACAACTCTTCATGGGTCCCTTGACATGTATACCAAATTTGGTGAACTTTCACCACTGGGGGCGCTCATTGCGCTGTAGCAGTTGCAGGAGAGGTGTTTACAATCATGAGGCACCAGGAGTATGTTGTTTTGGTTGCCTTAAACACACATGACTTGTGGACCACTGGGGGCGCTCATTGCGCTGTAGCAGTTGCAGGAGAGGTGTTTACAATCATGAGGCACCAGGAGTATGTTGTTTTGGTTGCCTTAAACACACATTACTTGTGGGGAATGGGTAGGCAGTCGGGAGCAAGTGTTGTAGCGTTACATACAGACTAATAGATGTCTAACAGAAGACAATCCTATGTAGCTATAGCTTGGTGACTGATGAGGTAAATACATTAATTTGGTTGGGAAGCCATGGCATAAAATGTTCTGTCCATGACAACATCTCAGCGCACCGTGTACTCTGTGTCCAATTCTGTGCTTTGTCACCATTGTGGGAGTAATGTCTCTTGCCAAAGAAGCTGTGGAAGGTATTTCGCGGGGAGGCATGCCCCCGCCCCCCTTGGCCCCTGGCGCGAGGGCCCGTCGAGGCCGCTTGCGGCTTTAATTAGGGCCCGAGCCCTATTGTTCTTGTAAGAGTTCACTATTATTATTCTTCTTCCGTCTTCTTCTTCTTCTTCTTCCGTCTTCTTCTTCTTCTTCTTCCGTCTTCTTCTTCTTTATTTTTCTCCGCTGTTGGGCCATTTTCGGGGCGCTTGCCATGGGCGAAAACGCGCGAAATTTGGCACCAGTTCCGAGAATTGCCACCGCTACTCAGAACCAGAAGCCCAAACTTGGCCGGGGCTCAGGGCCTCTATAGCGCCCCCTAAGTCGTTGTGATTTTGGCCTCCCGCATTAAGGTGCCTGGGTGCCATGTAGTTTGTAGTCGTGGCATGCCATTTGGTAGGCATATGTATCGCACTTAGCCGGACAAAAATGTAATGCCAATGCATTAGCCACGCCCAACAGGAAGTGAGGTAATTTCACTTTTGTGCGAAATGCATGGCCACGAAGACGGCGCAACTCCTCCTAGACCGTTCATAGGAATGTCACCAAAATTGATAAACATCATCTACAGACATGGATGACAAAAGTTACTAAATACGTTTCACGTAGGATAAACCGTTCAGAAGTTATACGTCAATCAATTTTCGATGCAAAATTTTACATGCTTAAAAATTCATAACAAATCTTCTGATTGCTCAAAACTGCTCATACTTCACACGCAAATCACTCATTGGGCTTCTGACATGTTACCCAATTTCTGTGATATTTCGCCTCTGGGGGCGCTATTTTTGGGCAAAAATTCCAATCTTTCCTCAAATTTGGTCAAACTTCACGGCCACCCTCTTACTACCTCCCATGTCATGTTTACCACATTTTGGAAATTTTCGTCCATGGGGGGCGCTGTTTTTGGCCAACGCAATTGCTCCAAAACGGGTTTTTGGTCAATAATTCCATAATGCTTTTCCTTCACACCACTACCTTGTGATAGTACGTTGCTGTTGTAGACACTTATTTTTCCAACTCATAATCGCTCATGTACAGCATTGCGCCACCTACTGACATGGGAAAAACCAAAAAATTTATTATTCAAAAATCTATATCTCATCTTCTATTTACTCAATTGTCATCAAACTTCATACGCAAACTCTTCATAGCTCACCTGACATCTACACCAAATTTTGTGCACTTTCGCCCCTGGGGGTGCTGGTTATGGCAAAAATGATATTGCAGCTTCTGATCTGTCAAACTTGCCAAGCAAACTCTTTACAAGACCCTTATTGGGGCGCTTGCCATGGTCGACAACGCACGAAATTTGGCTCCTTTTTCTTAGACTGCCACCGCTACTGAGAACCAGAAGCCCAGATCCAGGCGGGCCTCAGGGCCTCTATAGCGCCCCCTAACTCGTTGTGATTCTGGCCTCCCGCATTAAGGTGCCTGGTTGCCATGTAGTTTGTAGTAGTGGCATGCCATTTGGTACGCATATGTATCTCACTAAGCCGGACAAAAATGTAATGCCAATGCATTAGCCACGCCCAACAGGAAGTCAAGTAATTTCACTTTTGTGCGAAATGCATGGCCACGAACACGGCGCAACTCCTCCTAGACCGTTCATAGGAATGTCACCAAAATTGATACACATGATCTACAGGCATGGTTGACAAAAGTTTCTAAATACGTTTCACGTACCATAAACCGTTCAGAAGTTATACATCAATCAATTTTCACTGCAAAATTTTACATGCTTAAAAATTCATAACAAATCTTCTAATTGCTCAAAACTGATCATACTTCACAGGCAAATCACTCATTGGGCTTCTGACATGTTACCCAATTTCTGTGACATTTCGCCACTGGGGGCGCTATTTTTGGGCAAAAAATCCAATCTTTCCTCAAATTTGGTCAAACTTCACGGCCACCCTCTTACTACCTCCCATGTCATGTATACCACATTTTGGGAATTTTCGTCCATGGGGGGCGCTGTTTTTGGCCGACACAATTGCTCCAACACGGGTTTTTGGTCAATAATTCCATAATGCTTTTCCTTCACGCCACTACCTTGTGGTAATGTCTCTTGCCGAAGAAGCTGTGGAAGGTATTTTGCGGGGACGCATGCCCCCGCCCCCCTTGGCCGCTGGCGCGAGGGCCCGTCAAGGCCGCTTGCGGCTTTAATTATTCTTCCGTCTTCTTTATTTTTCTCCGCTGTTGGGCCATTTTCGGGGCGCTTGCCATGGGCGAAAACGCACGAAATTTGGCACCAGTTCCGAGAATTGCCACCGCTACTCAGAACCAAAAGCCCAATCTTGGCCGGGGCTCAGGGCCTCTATAGCGCCCCCTAAGTCGTTGTGATTTTGGCCTCCCGCATTAAGGTGCCTGGTTGCCATATAGTTTGTAGTAGTGGCATGCCATTTGGTTTGCATATGTATCTCACTAAGCCGGACAAAAATGTAATGCCAATGCATTAGCCACGCCCAACAGGAAGTGAGGTAATTTCACTTTTGTGCGAAATGCATGGCCACGAAGACGGCGCAACTCCTCCTAGACCGTTCATAGGAATGTCACCAAATTTGATACACCTCATCTACAGACATGGCTGACAAAAGTTACTAAATACGTTTCACGTAGGATAAACCGTTCAGAAGTTATACGTCAATCAATTTTCACTTCAAAATTTTACATGCTAAAAAATTCATAACAAATCTTCTAATTGCTCAAAACTGCTCATACTTTACACGCAAATCACGCATTGGGGTTCTGACATGTTACCCAATTTCTGTGTTATTTCGCCACTGGGGGCGCTGTTTTTGGGCAAAAATTCCAATCTTTCCTCAAATTTGGTCAAACTTCACGGCCACCCTCTTACTACCTCCCATGTCATGTATTCCACATTTTGGGAATTTTCGTCCATGGGGGGTGCTGTTTTTGGCCGATGCAGTTGCTCCAAAACGGGTTTTTGGTAAATAATTCCATAATGCTTTTCCTTCACACCACTACCTTGTGATAGTGCGTTGCTGTTGTAGACACTTACTTTTCCAACTCATAATCGCTCATGTACAGCATAGCGCCACCTACTGACATGGGAAAAACCAAAAAATTTATTCTTCAAAAATCTATATCTCATCTTCTATTTACTCAATTGTCATCAAACTTCATACGCAAACTCTTCATAGCTCACCTGACATTTACGCCAAATTTTGTGCACTTTCGCCCCTGGGGGTGCTGGTTATGGCAACAATGATATTGCTGCTTCTGATTTGTCAAACTTGGCAAGCAAACTCTTTACAAGACCCTTTTTGGGGCGCTTGCCATGGTCGACAACGCACGAAATTTGGCTCCTTTTTCTTAGACTGCCACCGCTACTGAGAACCAGAAGCCCAGATCCAGGCGGGCCTCAGGGCCTCTTTAGCGCCCCCTAAGTCGTTGTGATTTTGGCCTCCCGCATAAAGGTGCCTGGTTGCCATGTAGTTTGTAGTAGTGGCATGCCATTTGGTACGCATATGTATCTCACTAAGCCGGACAAAAATGTAATGCCAATGCATTAGCCACGCCCAACAGGAAGTGAGGTCATTTCACTTTTGTGCGAAATGCGTGGCCACGAAGACGGCGCAACTCCTCCTAGGCCGTTCATAGGAATGTCACCAAAATTGATAGCCATCATCTACAGACATGGCTGACAAAAGTTCCTAAATACGTTTCACGTAGGATAAGCCGTTCAGAAGTTATACGTCAATCAATTTTCAATGCAAAATTTTACATGCTTAAAAATTCATAACAAATCTTCTAATTGCTCAAAACTGCTCATACTTCACACGCAAATCGCTCATTGGGCTTCTGACATGCTACCCAAATTCTGTTATATTTCGCCACTGGGGGCGCTATTTTTAGGCAAAAATTCCAATCTTTCCTCAAATTTGGTCAAACTTCACGGCCACCCTCTTACTACGTCCCATGTCATGTATACCCCATTTTGGGAATTTTCGTCCATGGGGGGCGCTGTTTTTGGCCGACGCAATTCCTCCAAAACGGGTTTTTGGTAAATAATTCCTTAATGCTTTTCCTTCACACCACTACCTTGTGATAGTACGTTGCTGTTGTAGACACTTATTTTTCCAACTCATAATCGCTCATGTACAGCATAGCGCCACCTACTGACATGGGAAAAACCAAAACATTTTTTCTTCAAAAATCAATATCTCATCTTCTATTTACTCAATCTTGATCAAACTTTATACGCACACTCGTAACAGGTCACCTGACATATCTCCCAAATTTTGTAAACTTTTGCCACTGGGGGTGCTGTTTTCAGGCAACATTTTATATCTCGGCTTCTGATTGGTCAAACTTGATCAAACTTGACACAACAACTCTTCATAGGTCCCTTGACATGTATACCAAATTTGGTGAACTTTCACCACTGGGGGCGCTCATTGCGCTGTATCGGTTGCAGGAGAGGTGTTTACAATCATGAGGCACCAGGAGTATGTTGTTTTGGTTGCCTTAAACACATATGACTTGTGGGGAATGGGTAGGCAGTCGGGAGCAAGTGTTGTAGCGTTACATACAGACTAATAGATGTCTAACAGAAGACAATCCTATGTAGCTATAGCTTGGTGACTGATGAGGTAAATACATTAATTTGGTTGGGAAGCCATGGCATAAAATTTTCTGTCCATGACAACATCTCAGCGCACCGTGTACTCTGTGTCCGATTCTGTGCTTTGTCGCCATTGTGGGAGTAATGTCTCTTGCCGAAGAAGCTGTGGAAGGTATTTCGCGGGGACGCATGCCCCCGCCCCCCTTGGCCGCTGGCGCGAGGGCCCGTCGAGGCCGCTTGCGGCTTTAATTATTCTTCCGTCTTCTTCTTCTTCTTTATTTTTCTCCGCTGTTGGGCCATTTTCGGTGCGCTTGCCATGGGCGAAAACGCACGAAATTTGGCACCAGTTCCGAGAATTGCCACCGCTACTCAGAACCAAAAGCCCAAACTTGGCCGGGGCTCAGGGCCTCTATAGCGCCCCCTAAGTCTTTGTGATTTTGGTCTCCCGCATTAAGGTGCCTGGTTGCCATGTAGTTTGTAGTAGTGGCATGCCATTTGGTACGCATATGTATCTCACTACGCCGGACAAAAATGTAATGCCAATGCATTAGCCACGCCCAACAGGAAGTGAGGTAATTTCACTTTTGTGCGAAATGCATGGCCACGAAGACGGCGCAACTCCTCCTAGACCATTCATAGGAATGTCACCAAACTTGATAGACATCATCTACAGACATGGCTGACAAAAGTTACTAAATACGTTTCACGTAGCATAAACCGTTCAGAAGTTATACGTCTATCAATTTTCGATGCAAAATTTTACATGCTTAAAAATTCATAGCAAATCTTCTGATTGCTCAAAACTGCTCATACTTCACACGCAAATCACTCATTGGGCTTCTGACATGTTACCCAATTTCTGTGACATTTCGCCACTGGGGGCGCTATTTTTGGGCAAAAAATCCAATCTTTCCTCAAATTTGGTCAAACTTCACGGCCACCCTCTTACTACCTCCCATGTCATGTATACCACATTTTGGGAATTTTCGTCCATGGGGGGCGCTGTTTTTGGCCGACGCAATTGCTCCAAAACTCATTGGGCTTCTGACATGTTACCCAATTTCTGTGCTTTTTTGCCACTGGGGGCGCTATTTTTGGGCAAAAAATCCAATCTTTCCTCAAATTTGGTCAAACTTCACGGCCACCCTCTTACTACCTCCCATGTCATGTATACCACATTTTGGGAATTTTCGTCCATGGGGGGCCCTGTTTTTGGCCGACGCAGTGGCTCCAAAACGGGTTCTTGGTTAATAATTCCATAATGCTTTTCCTTCACACCACTACCTTGTGATAGTACGTTGCTGTTGTAGACACTTATTTTTCCAACTCTTAATCGCTCATGTACAGCATAGCGCCACCTACTGACATGGGAATAACCAAAAAATTTATTCTTCAAAAATCTATATCTCATCTTCTATTTTCTCAATTGTCATCAAACTTCATACGCAAACTCTTCATAGCTCACCTGACATATACGCCAAATTTTGTGCACTTTCGCCCCTGGGGGTGCTGGTTATGGCAGAAATGATATTGCAGCTTCCAATTTGTCAACCTTGGCAATCAAACTCTTTACAAGACCCTTCTTGGGGCGCTTGGCATGGTCGACAACGCACGAAATTTGGCTCCTTTTTCTTAGGCTGCCACCGCTACTGAGAACCAGAAGCCCAGATCCAGGCGGGCCTCAGGGCCTCTATAGCGCCCCCTAACGTGTTGTGATTTTTGCCTCTCGCACGCCATTGTGGGTGTAATGTCTCTTGCTGAAGAAGCTGTGGAAGGTTTTTCGCGGGGACGCATGCCCCCGCCCCCCTTGGCTGCTGGCGCGAGGGCCCGTCGAGGCCGCTTGCGGCTTTAATTGACTTTGTAGTCGTTTCATCTGATCTATGACCATATGTCTTGGACACTCGGGTGAAGAGAGGAGCAGAGCAGAGCTGTCAACTTATCACTACCTGGTGGCAAGCTGGATCAGATGGCAGGGGCGGAGGCCAGACAGACCTGGTAGGCCCAAACATGTAGTGAGGGTATGCTGGGAATGTCTGGTTGAGGCTCCCATCCATCAGATCTTCAACTGCCACCTCTGGCAGTGCTTCAACTGCATACTGGGGGAGGATGGGGACATTGAGTCTGAGTGGACCATGTTCTGTACCTCCATTGTTGAGGCGGTTGTGCGGAGCTGCATGCAGCTGCAAGGTTGTTGGTGCCTGTCATGGTGGTAATCCTCGAACCCTGTGGTGAACACCTGCAGTGAGGGGAGCTGTCAAGCTGAAGGAGTTCTATCAGGCTTGGTTAGCCTGTGGCTCTCCAGAGGCAGCTGACAGATACTGACGGGCCAAGCGAAACATGGCTCTGGTGGTCACTGAAGCAAAAACTCAGGTGTGGGAGGAATTCAGTGAGGCCGTGGAAAGCAACTTTTGGTCAGCTTCAAAGAGATTCTGGCAAACTGTCTGGTGGCTCAGGAAGGGGAAGCAGTGCTCTGTCCTGACTATTTACAGCTGGGATGGAATGCTGTTGACCTCAACTGGGGACATTGTGGAAGGAATACTTTGAGGATCTCCTCAGTCCCACCTTCATGTCATCCGAGGAGGACACATAGTCTGAGGGTGCTTGGGAGGGCTCGCCCATCACAGGAGTGGAGTTTGCCGAGGTGGTTAAAAAGCTCCCCGGTGGCCGGGCTCCGGGTGTGGATAAGATTTGTCCTGAGTTTCTGAAGGTGCTGGATGTTGTTGGGCTGTCTTTGATGGCATGCCTCTTCAACATTGCATGGAGGTCAGGGACAGTAGTTCCCCTTTTTAAAAAGGGGGACTGGAGAGTGTGTTCCAACTACTGTATAGGGGGATCACACTTATCAGCCTCCCTGGGAAAGCCTATGCTGGGGTGCTGGAGAGGAGAGTCCAGTCAATAGTTGAACCTCAGATTTAGGAGGGACAATGTGTTTTTCATCCTGGTCATGGAACACTGGACCAGCTCTTGACCATTGCAAGGGTACCGGAGGGTGCATGGGAGTTTGCCCAACCGGTCTACATGTGTTTTTTGTGAACCTGGAGAAGGCTTATGACTGTGTCCCTCAGGGTGCCCTGTGGGGGGTGCTTCAGGATTATAGGGTTTGGGGCCCACTGCTGCAGGCCATTCGGACCCTGTATGACTGGAGCAGGAGTTTGGTTTGCATTGCCGGCAGTAAGTCAGACTTATTCCCAGTGCATGTGGGACTCCACCAGGGCTGCCCTTTGTCACCAGTTCTGTTCATAACTTTTATGGACAGAATTTCTAGGTGAAGCCAAGGAGCAGAGGGTGTCTGGTTTGGTGGCATCAGGATTGCGTCTCTGCTTTTTACGGATAATGTGGTCCTATTGGCTTCATCAATCTGTGACCTATAGCATGTGCTGGAATGGTTTACAGCTGAGTGTGAAGTAGTGGGATGAGGATCAGCACCTCCAAGTCTGTGGCCATGGTGCTCAGCCGGAAACGGGTGGAGTGCCTTCTTCGGGTCGGGGGGAGTTGCTACCTCAAGTGGAGGAGTTTAAGTATCTCTGGGTCTTGTTCACGAGTGAGGGTAGGGGGGAGTGGGAGTTGGACAGATGGATTGGGGCAGCATCAGCAGTGATGTTGATGCCAAACCGGTCTGTTGTGGTAAAGAGAGAGTTGAGCCAAAAGGCAAAGCTCTCAATTTACTGGTCCATCTACATTCCCACCCTCACCTCTGTCACAAGCTGTGGGTAGTGACCAAAAGAATGAGATCATGGATACAAGCAGTCGAAAGGAGTTTTCTCTGCAGGCTGGCTGGGCTCTCCATTAGAGACAGGGTGAGAAGCTTGGTCATTTGGGAGAGACTCAGAGTAGAACTGCTGCTCCTCCGCATTGAAAGGTGTCAGTTGAATTGGTTCGGGCACCTTGTTAGGATGCCCCCTGGACACCTCCCTAACAACCACCATCCTAACAACATGCTCTGGGCATGCCCCACTGGGAGGAGACCCCGGGGCAGACCCAGGACAAGCTGTAGAAATTACGTTTCTTGGCTGGCCTGGGAATGCCTCAGTATTCCCCTGGAAGAGCTGGTGGAGGTGGCTGAGGAGAGGGAGGTCTGGGCTGCTCTGCTTAGACTGCTACACCTGCGACCTGGATAAGTAGCAGAAAATGAATGGATGGATATTTTCTCATAGAGCTTCCTGCTCATCCTGAGCCAACCTGAGAATGGGAATCTCCCAGGCTAAATATAAGTACAAGGAGTTGAGGAGCACTTCAATTCCTCTGATCCCTGGTGCATGTGGCAAGGGTTACGGACTATTACATACATCAAACCACCCAGCACTGTACCACCAACCAGTTCAGCCTCCCTCCCCAGTGAGCTCAATTATTTCTACTCTTGTTTTGTTCAGGGAAATAAGGAGGTTATCATCAAGACAGAGCCACCATTCAATGAGCAGCCTCTCACTTTCTCCACTTCAGAGGTTTGCTCTCCACTGAGCAGGGTGAATGGATGGACAGTATCATTGGGGATAGATTAGGGATAAAATGAGCTCATATTTTAAGTCGTTCAAATTCTGTAAAGCTGCTTTGCGACAATGTTTATTGTTAAAAGTGCTATACTAGTGCATCTCAAAAAATTAGAATATTGTGAAAAAGTTCAATATTTTCCCTGAGTTATTTAAGTGAAAATGTTATATATTATAGACTCATTACACATAAACTAAAATGTTTCAAGCATTTTTCTATTTTAATTTTAATCAGTATGGCATACAGTATAAAAACATAAAAAATCCATCTCAAAATAATAGAATATTTCATTTCAAGTTTGAGTAAAACAGTATGAACAAAGTGTACGGTATCTCTCAGTCTAGTTCAGTACACACAACCACAATCATGGGGAAGACTGCTGACTTGACTGTTGTCCAGAAGATGATCACTGATGCCCTCCACAAGGAGGGTAAGCCACAAAAGGTCATTGCTGAAAAGGGTGGCTGGAAAAGGTGCACAAGCAACAGGGATGGTTGCAGTCTTGAGAGGATTGTCAAGAAAAGTTGATTCAAGAACTTGGGAGAGCGTCACAAGGAGTGGACTGAGGCTGGTGTCAGTGTATCAAGACCCATCATGAACAGACATCTTCAAGAAAGGGGATACAACTTTCGCATTCCTAATATCAAGCTACTCCTGAGCCAGAGACAATGTCAGAAGTGTCTTATCTGGGCTAAGGAGAGAAAGAAATGGACTGTTGCTCAGTGGTCCAAAGTTCTCTTTTCAGATGAAAGTACATTTTGCATTTAATTGGGAAATCATGGTTCTAGAGTCTGGAGGAAGAGTGGAGAGGCACAGAATCCAAGGTGTTTGAAGCCCAGTGTGAAGTTTCCACAGTCTGTGATGATTTGGGGTGCCATGTCATCTGCTGGTGTTGGTTCACTGTATTTTATCAAGTCCAAAGTCAACACAGCCATCTACCAGGAGATTTTAGAGCACTTCATGCTTCCATCTGCTGACGAGCTTTTTGGAGATGCTGATTTCCTTTTCCAGCAGGACTTAGCACCTACCCACAGTGCCAAAACTACTACCAAATGGTTTGCTGACCATGATATTACTGTGTTTGATTGGCCAGCCAACTTGCCTGACCTGAACCCCATAGAGAATCTATGGGGTATTGTCAAGAGGAAGATGAGAAACACCCGACCCAAAAATACAGATATGCTGAAGGCCACTATCAAAGCAACCTGGGCTTCAATAACACCTCAGCAGTGCTACAGACTGATCACCTCCATGCCACACCGCATTGATACAGTAATTCATGGTAATGGAGCCCCAACCAAGTATTGAGTGTATAAATGAATATACTTTTCAGAAGTTGGACATTTCTGTATTGTACTGTAAATCCTTTTTTTGATTGATCTTAGGGAATATTCTAATAATTTGAGAGACTGGATTTCTGATTTTCATGAGCCATAATCAAAATTAAAACAAAAAAGGCTTTAAATATTTCACTTTACATGTAATGAATATAGAATATATGAAAGTTTACCTTTTTGAATTAAATTATGAAAAAAAAGGAACTTTTTCATGATATTCTAATTTTTTGAGATGCACTAGTACAAATAAACTTGACTTGACACTCCCATCTTTATCATGGAGCTGTCATAGAGCATGTGTCAAGCTTACAGTTCCTTGGTATCCACATTTCCAATCTTATCTGGTCCTTAAACTCCTCGGTTCTGATTAAAAAAAAAAAAAAAAGGTGCAACAGCATCTTTACTTTCTACGGAGCCTTAAGAAAGCTCACCTCTGTCCCAGGACACAGGTGGACTTCTACTGCTGTACGACTGAAAGCATACTCATGAACTGCATCTCAGTATGGTATGGCAACTGTTCCATATCAAGCCGTAAAGCACTCCAGCGGGTGGTGAAAACTGCCCAATGGATTACCAGCACTAAGTTATCTTCCATTGAGAACATTTATCACAAGCAATGCTTGGGCAGGGCGAGTAACATCAAGGATGCCACCCACCCTAACCATGCACTTTTCTCCCTCCTTCCATCTGGCAGATGTTACCAAAACCTCTGATCCTGGATCAGCAGTCCGAGGTGGCAACCATGCTAAATTCCACACCACCACTCTGCTAGCATCACTGCACTCATCCTGCACTGTCAGTACTTTAACATGCCATTTGCACTATTATTTTTTGTACAAAAATGGACCACTTAAATTGTTACATGAACTATGCCACTTATGCAATATTACTGTATATATAAACAACTGTGCATGTTGCAGTGCTGCTGCACACACTGCCACTTTATTGTACATATAAACATGTGTACCTATTGGTTAACTATTGCTAACTGTACATACAACCTTAAATACTTTTTAATCCTGTTCACTTCCCCTCTGTAAATATCCATCCATCCATTATCCATAACCACTTATCCTGTGCAGGGTCACGGGCAAGCTGGAGCCTATCCCAGCTGACTATGGGCGAGAGGCGGGGTACACCCTGGACAAGTCACCAGATCATCACAGAGCTGACACATGGCGAGAAACAACCATTCACACTCACATTCACACTCATGGTCAATTTAGAGCCTAACCTGCATGTCCTTGGACTGTGCGGGAAACTGGAGCACCCAGAGGAAGCCCACACAGACACAGAGAACATGCAAACTCCACACAGAAAGGCCCCCATTGGCCACTGGGCTTGAACCCAGAACCTTCTTGCTGTAAGGTGACAGTGATATTGCCATTGTCCATCACTGTATATACTGTAACACGTAGCATCACTATAGTGCAGTACTTACTACTAGAACTTATCTGTAAATAATACCATATTTTGCACTTCTGGTTAGATGCTAAATGCATTTCATTGGCTTTGTACCTGTACTCTGCACAATGACAAAGTTGAATCTAATATAATATAATATAATATAATATAATGTTTTTGCACTGATTGACAAAGAAATTGTGATGTAGTGTTTATGTTCATGACAATAAAATAGTTTGGCAATATGGTCTCTTGGAGTTGTTTATCCTGGGCTGCCAACTCTCACGCAATGAGCGTGAGACACACGCATTTGATTGTCTTCACACGCTCACACACCATACCTCCGATTTCTCACGCTAGAAAAAAAACTAGTTTATCTATCTAATCTAGGCTACCCATTGCGTCGCGCCAACCACTTGCGATTGAGCAATTACGCCTTACGCACGGCTAAACAGGCAGAGAGGCGTTCCCTTCTGTACACACTCCCCTATGGTAGGTGGCGCATCTAATGATGCTGCACTCGCCGGAAGTTGGATAATTGCCTACCATCAATTTAGAGGAAGAGGAGAGAGAAGAAGGTATCCGAGTTGAAGATGGGTGTCTCAGACAGGTTTGTACATATGCACGCCAATGTGTGGTGTTACTGGCATAATTGTGAACTTATATAAAGTTTCTGAATAATTTTAGCCTATAAGTGTTGTGAGAATATTTAATGCCATATCGAGAGCTGTGTACTAGGCATGCTAAATCATTATAGGCCTACTGCCATGCCACAGCCTCTATCTTCCACAACAAGCAGCACGGGAGAGCACCTCCTTAGCACATGTTTATTAAGGTGCATTTTTAGTTTGTTTACTGTATGTTATCATACTTTATGACTTTATTTGAAGCCGTACTGGAAATGTTGTAAAATAAAGCAAGAGATAATATTACAAATGCAAGAAGAGCCATTAGCCACCATACCTATTGTTTATTTACAGGGTATTTATTTTTAATTATTTATGATGTATGTAATTGCTCAGTTAAAGTAAATAAAGCATGGTCACCTGTAATATCAAAGAACTTGAACTTGTGAATAATTAAAAAAAAAAAGACAGAACAATATACTGAGGAGACAGGGTTTCAAAGAGGGCAAGACAGGTAGAGAATATTTGTCAGATAACAGGCCCTAACGAATGCTCTATTACTAATAAGAAACATAGATAAGAAATAAATTAATAAGAAATATATTAATATAGCTTATTTAAGTATGACCAAAATTTTTAAGCCCAACTTTGTGTGCACATTCCCACCTATGGCCAAGGTTCAGCTTTTTGTGTTTCAATACTGTTCAAACTTAATAATTTTAATGTTTCTTGTAGCACATGCACATTTTGCTTACTGTTTAAGCATTTTATTTGTTCTTTTGCTGTTGATATTTTTCCCCATGCCAATCTTCTGCTGAACCCAGTGGTGGGGAAAGCCCTTAAATGCATAATGAATAGTCAGTGAGGGACAATCTTATTTTTTGCAACAGTTATTAAAAACTTAACATTTAGTTTCAATTCAGAAGGTGTGTAGGCTTAGCTGATGAAATATTTTCAAACATGAACTTGCCTTTAAATCTGAAACACAGGTCTATAGGGCTACAGGAACATTAGCAGTCATCTGTAGTTTTCTAGTGTGGGGGCTTTTAAGCCAAAACTTGGTGCTTTTGTTGGCCACAAGCTGAAGGCCTGGCAAGTCAGGGTGTGTAAGAATGTAGGTATGGCACAGCAGGCCACTCCAAAAATCCACCAGAATGCAGGAACATCTACTAAATCCAACATCTCAACTCCCCCCCCCCATTGTCCATCTCCAGCTGGATGATCCACAAACAAAACACCAGAATGCAGGGGGACAAGTGAATATCAAACTGAACACAAAATTCCCACTTACTGCATGGTGTGCAGAAAAATTTTGCCGTCAACCCCCCCCCCCCAAAAAAAATCTCACTCCAAGGAATTTTGAAAAGTTGGCAGCCCTGGTTTACCTATTTCAGATCAGAATAGTAGAGCAGTTTGCATGGAGTCAGTGTTTAGGGACTTAGATTAACTAGTTATTTAACTGGTAACAACATTTTAAAATGCTGACCATCCATGTAAAATCATAAGAAGATGGAAAAAACCCATAGAAATGCAAATGTTTTAAGTTCCATTTGCTTACAAAAAAAGCATGTACTTGGATAGGCACCACAGTGTTTATGGCACTACTAGGATAGGCTCAGAATAATGCTACTCAAAATAAATGAACCCATCATAGACTCTCTGGCTTCTAGTTATGCCTCTCAAGTGACAAGTGGCATGTGCAGCATGCCTGTTAAGTGACAAGTTCAAGGAGAAAAAAGCAAGCAACTTCTAACGTGTGCAGACTGCACACATCTCCATTCTACCCTTTCTGCATGAGCACTATATTAACTATGGACATTTAGAATTAAGCACATCCATTCTTGTAGAATACAAGGTATCTCATCTCATTATCTCTAGCCACTTTATCCTGTTCTACAGGGTCACAGGCAAGCTGGAGCCTATCCCAGCTGACTACGGGCGAAAGGCGGAGTACATCCTGGACAAGTCGCCAGGTCATCACAGGGCTAACATATAGACACAGACAACCATTCACACTCACATTCACACTTACGGTCAATTTAGAATCACCAGTTAACCTAACCTGCATGTCTTTGGACTGTGGGGGGGTAACCGGAGCACCCGGAGGAAACCCATGCGGACACGGGGAGAACATGCAAACTCCGCACAGAAAGGCCCTCACCGGCCACGGGGCTCGAACCCGGACCTTCTTGCTGTGAGGCGACAGTACTAACCACTACACCACCGTGCATAAATGTTGCAAGCTATATACACTATATGCAAGCTATACATAGAAGCTATACACCCTAGGAATAGCTACCTATTTGCCAGAAAGAATCCAAAACAGCGAGGAATTGACCGAGAAGAAGCAATTTTTGTTGAACCGCTCATTAAGGCTTACAGTGGTGCTTGAAAAAGTTTTTGAACCCTTTAAAATTTTCTATATTTCTGCATAAATATGACCTAAAACATAGCCAGATTTTCACACAAGTCCTACAAATAGATAAAGAGAACCCAGTTAAACAAATGAGACAAAAATATTATACTTGGTCATCTATTTATTGAGGAAAAAGATCCAATATTAAATATCTGTGAGTGGCAAAAGTATGTGAACCTTTGCTTTCAGTATCTGGTGTGACCCCCTTGTGCAGCAATAACTGCAACTAAACGTTTCCGGTAACTGTTGATCAGTCCTGCTTGGAGGAATTTTATCCCATTCCTCTGTTCAGAACAGCTTCAACTCTGGGATGTTGGTGGGTTTCCTCACATAAATTGCTCACTTCAGGTCCTTCCACAACATTTTGATTGGATTAAGGTCAGGACTTTGACTTGGCCATTCCAAAACATTAACTTTTTATTCTTCTTTAACCATTCTTTGGTAGAATGACTTGTGTGCTTAGGGTCATCATCTTGCTGCATGACCCACCTTCTCTTGAGATTTAGTTCATGGACAGAAGTCCTGACATTTTCCTTTAGAATTCACTGGTATAATTCAGAATTCATTGTTCCATCAATGATGGCAAGCTGTCCTGGCCCAGATGCAGCAAAACAGGCCCAAACCATGATACTACCACCACCATGTTTCACAGATGGGATAAGGTTCTTATGCTGGAATGCAGTGTTTTCCTTTCTCCAAACATAACGCTTCTCATTTAAACAAAAAAGTTCTATTTTGGTCTCATCTTTCCAATAGCCTTCTGGCTTGTCCACGTGATCTTTAGCAAACTGCAGATGAGCAGGAATGTTCTTTTTGGAGAGCAGTGGCTTTCTCCTTGCAACCCTGCCATGCACACCATTGTTGTTCAGTGTTCTCCTGATGGTGGACTCATCAACATTAGCCAATGTGAGAGAGGCCTTCAGTTGCTTAGAAGTTACCCTGGGGTCCTTTGTGACCTTGTCAACTATTACACGCCTTGCTCTTGGAGCGATCTTTGGTCGACCACTTCTGGGGAGGGTAACAATGGTCTTGAATGTCCTCCATTTGTACACAGTCTGTCTGACTATGGATTGGTGGAGTCCAAACTCTTTAGAGATGGTTTTGTAAACTTTTCCAGCCTGATGAGCATCAACAATGTTTTTTTCTGAGGTCCTCAGAAATCTCCTTTGTTCGTGCCATGATACACTTCCACAAACATGTGTTGTGAAGATCAGACTTTGATAGATCCCTGTTCTTTAAATAAAACAGGGTGCCCACTCACACCTGATTGTCATCCCATTGATTGAAAACACCTGACTAATTTCACCTTCAAATTAACTGCTAATCCTAGAGGTTCACATACTTTTGCCACTCACAGATGTGTAATATTGGATCATTTCCCTCAATAAATAAATGACCAAGTATGTCCAAATTTTTTTTTTGTCTCATTTGTTTAACTGGGTTCTCTTTATCTACTTTTAGGACTTGTGTGAAAATCTGATGTTTTAGGTCATATTTATGCAGAAATATAGAAAATTCTAAAGGGTTCAAAAACTTTCAAGCACCACTGTAATTAGTCCATAACTTCATTAATAATTGTAATTGCAAAATCTGGGTAGAAGTTATATGCACCCTAGGTACCCCTACCTTCATTTTAGAAAAATCAAAATTAGTGAAGAATTTAGGGAAAAGAAGTGATGTGTGGAAACTGCTCATTTGGGCTTAATTACACCATATTTTCATTATTAATTGCAATTATGCAAATTTGGGTTGAAGCTATATGCACCCCAGGCAGACCTACCTTCCTGCGAAATAGAATAAAAATCAGTGAAGAATTGAGAAGCAAGAAGCAATTTTCATGAAATGTGGATGATACCGGACAACACATGATGGCATAAGCTCATCGCCTGTCGGCTGGATGAGCTAACAAAGCTGAAAACTGACATTGGATACCTGCGATTTCCAGGCCCTCAGGTGACACTGCATTAAAAGCAGACATGTGTCTGTAATGGAAATCAATGTATGGGCTCAGGAACACTTCAGAAAACCATCGTCTGTGAAAACAGTTCATTACTGCATCCACAAATGAAATTAAAACCAGATATAAACTAGAAAAGCACTCGGAGAGCGCAGACCTCCGTCAAGAATCATTTAAAAAATTCTGGGATCCAGACGGTGATCTGGATCACCGCCAAAATTTAATGGATTGTTACTTGTGCCCAGTCACACCTCTGGAAAAAATTTCAGAGCAATCCATTCATAACTTTTTCCGTAATGTTGCTAACAGACAAACAAACAAACAAACCCTACCGAACACCTAACCTCCTTGGCGGAGGTAACAATATCCAGAAACATGTCCGGCTTCTCTGGGCCCGAGCTTTTTATGATGGACTGAGGCAAAGTGGAAAATTGTCCTGAGGTATAACAAATCAAAAGTAGAAATTATTTTTAGAAATTATGGACACCATGTCCTCCAGGCTAAAGAGGAGAGGGACCATCCGGTTTGTTATCAGTGCACAGTTCAAAAGCCAGCATCTGTGATGGTCTGAGGGTGCATTAGTGCACATGACATGGGTAGCTTGTACATCTGGGAAGGCATCATTAATGCTGAATGATATGTACACATTTCAGAGAAATATCCTGCCATCCAGACAATTTTTTTTTTTTTTCAGGGAAGGCCTTCCTTCTTTCAACAAGACAATGCCAAACCACTTTCTGCACATACTAAAACTACATGGGTCTGTAGTAAAAGCGTCCAGGTGCTAAACTGGCCTGCCTGCAGTCCAGACCTGTCACCCATTTAAAACATTTGGTGGCACATTATGCAGCTCAAAATATGATAAAGGAGACTCCGAACTGTTGAGCAACTGAAACTGTATGTCAGGCAAGAATGGGACAGTATTTTTCTTTCAAAACTACAGCAGTTGGTCTCCTCAGTTCCCATACGTTTACAGAGTGTTGTTAAAAGTAGAGGTGATGCAACACAGTGGTAAACATATACTCCTATCCCAACTTTTTTTTAATCATGTTGCTGACATCAAATTCAAAATGAGCATGATTTGCAAATCACCACATTCGTTTTTTTAATTTACAGTTTACACAGCATCCAACATTTTTGGAATTGGGGTTGTAATTTGCTAACAGGTCTTGGCTCATGATTGAATGTCCAATTGGAGATGGCAATACAGGTGTATTTAGTACAATTATTCTCGGACATTAATTTTCAACATAACTCATGAACAAACTTTGAACTCAATCTAGCACTGGGAAAAGAGTTTTGAATCCAAGCCCTACTATCTCCCAAAAAAACCTCTAAAACCTCCAACCATAGACCAGATACAACTCACTGCTACTAGTGACTGTAAATGTAGGAATCCACCTGCTCTACCCCATCCCAGTAGCAAATTATTCTGAAAATTTAGAAATGTTGGCATTTGGGGGCTAGATCTTTAGATGTTTAGCAGTAAAGTTTACTCATGTGACTTATTGTAGATGCTATGACCAGTGTATGTCCCACAATGTTGAAATGAAACCTATGACTGAAATGAAACCATTGTTCTATTTATTTTCTGGTTTGCTTCATCCTGCTCTAGCTCCAGCATGTCTATGACCCTGATCACCTGTTCCTCTTAATTAGTCTCACCGTGTCTTGTGAGACTGTATATGCAAGCTTTTGTTAATATTATGCCTCTGAATTTATTTTGTGTCATACGGGAATATGAAGCTGTGAGCTCTAGGCTTCTATGTGTTTTACGGTTGTAGTTTCTCCAAGTTCTTTCAGATAGCTTCCGGTTTTAACCATAGCCTTCCTGTTTTGGATAGCAAGTATGGATGTACCTGTGATGTTTTCCCTACTCTGCATTTCAATTAAGACTAATTATACCTACACTCAGTGGCATGGTTGTGCAGTGGTTAGCACTGTTACCTCACAGGAAGTAGGTTCTAGATTGTGATAGATTGGTGACTTGCCCAAAGTCAGCAGGGATTGGCTCCAGCTTCCCCTGTGACCCTGATGGATAAGCAATACAGATAATGGATGGATGAATGGATATACCTCCACTTTGTAGTGCTGGAATTCCGTTAATGCCATCCTCCTTTTAAGTTACTGGCGATTAGGGAATGTAGACACTATTTTTGCTGCTGGCAAGATTTTTTTTTCCATCTTGGCATAATCAAGTGAATTGGATGATGTTTATAGCATGCTGTAAATGCTTTATGAAGAAAAAAAAAACATAGCTGGCACTTTGCTGTCAAAGTTCATGGTAAATTTTTTTGATGTTTTGTAGTTTAAGTAGTGTCATGATCCAAACTGCAATCCGATCCTATCATGTAGTTGCATCTTTTGAGATAGAACCATAAGCTAAAGCCAGTTTGTGTCTTGCTATGATCAGCATGGTGTTGTTGCTCAGTTACCATGTTCACATAGCTGCATAACTGCCATCACTGTTTTATGTTACTGTTAACAAGTTTGAATTCTATTTTCTAGAAATTGACAACCCTACTGAAACATATCTCTGACCACCTACATTGCCTAGTTGCCAACACTTTTTCAGCCTAAAGTGATATTTAATTGACATTTAACTTTGGATTCTATGGTGGCCTATTGTGTGGCATGTGAGTGTGAGCATGCGATTGAGTCATGTGGTGTAAGCAGCAATAAGGTCACATGTGCAGCTACTTAAGTGAGGCTATTTGAGAGATTCCTAACATCTGACTGTATCAGTGGTACAGAATGACTGCTAACGCTGTAACCAGATCCTACTTTACCTCCATATATCAGAAGCTAACACAAAATGGGCACTAATGGAATTATTTAAACTATTTAAAAAAAACTAGACTATTTGAAAAATCCCTCTGTAAAATGGAAACATAAATGTTATTCTTGTTCACGATTTGATTCATTTATTTGATGCATTTCAATTCAAATCTTGCCTATGCTTTTAACTAAAATGCTGTTATTGTTATAACTGTTTGTTTATGCTTATATTTTTCCCATCCCCCCCAATTTGATCTCTCCCCTTTCACATGACAGCTACCAACCAGGGAGGTATTACACACAACACGCAACCAGGAGCCAGTTTTCTCACTTATTCGAGAGAGGAGCTGCTGGCCCTGAAAACAATGGGACGAGCCGGGATACGACACCCCATCCCGGCCAAGCTGAGGAGGAAACCCAGGGGCTGCAAAGCTGGAGCTAAGCTAAAGGCTAGGCTAGCGGACAACCAGCAGTGCTACAAACCATCCATTCCCTCTGTTATCATGGGGAATGTGAACTTGCTGCCGAATAAAGTCGATGAGCTTTCCGCTTTGAACAACCAATGGATTTATTGGGAGAGCAGCTTGTTTATCTTTATGGAGACATGGCTAACACACCTTGTACTGGATGCTAACATGGACCTGCGGGGATTCACTGCTGTGAGAGCTGACAGAAACACTAAAGCATGTGGGAAAAGCAAAGGTGGGGGACTCATCATTTATGTTAACAACTGCTGGTGTAACCGGGACATATCTCCGTAAAGACAGTTTTATGTTGCCCGGACATGGAGCTGCTAGCAGTTAGTCTGCAGCCATATTATCTGCTGAGGGAGTTCAGTCACGTGATCACCATCTGTGTTTACATCCCTCCGAGGGTAGATGCAGCCGCTGCATGTGAGAGGATTCACTCTGTCACAGCAAGGCTGCAGACACAGCACCCTGAGGCATTTATGACCATTTCTGGGGACTTTAATCACGCTACTTTGGACTCTATTTTGGCTGCTTTTTACCAGGCTGTAGATTGTCCAACTAGGAACAACAGGACAATTGACTTGCTGTATGCCAATGTGAGGAATGCATACAGAGCCACACCCCTCCCCCCACTAGGGAAGTCTGACCACAACCTGATTCATCTACAGCCGAAGTACACCCCCCGGTTCAAAAGCAGGCTGTAACAACTAGCTCCATCAGGAGGTGGTCCCCTAAAATGGAAGATGCCTTCAGGGACTGCTATGACATCACAGACTGGGATGTGCTGCTTAGCCCACACTGTGAGGACATAGAGGGGCTGACACACTGTCTGACAGATTACCTCAACTTCTGTGCAGACATGGTCTCCCCTGCTAAAACTGTATGGTGTTACCCTAATAACAAGCCATGGGTAACACAGGAAGTCAAAGCTGTCCTCAACAGAAAGAAGACTGCCTTCAGGAGCAGGGACAGGGAGGCAATGAAAGCAGCACAGCAGGAGGTGAAACGCTGCATGAGGAAAGCTAAGGACAGCTACAGGAGAAAGGTGGAGCAGAAGCTGAAGAAGAACAGCATGAGGGAGGTCTGGGAAGGTGTGAAAACCATTGCAGGTCACAATACGAAGACCAGAGTCATTGAGGGGACAGTGGAGAGGGCGAACGAGTTGAAGGACTTCTTCAATCGGTTCAACCAGCCCATGTCCCCCACCCTCCCCCTCACTGCAGCCATCTCTCCTTCTTCCCTCAACACACCACCCCCCAGTCATCACAGCAGCCCTCTCCTCCCCCACCTCAACACAGACTCCTCTATGCATTACTGCAGACCAGGTCAGAGGTCAACGGAGGAAGCTTCACCCCAGGAAAGCAGCAGGCCCGGACAAGGTGTGTCCACAACTATTGAAGACCTGCGCTGCTGAACTGGGTGAACCACTCCAATGCATCTTCAACCTCAGCCTGCAGCTGGGGAGAGTGCCAACCCTCTGGAAGACATCATGTATCATTCCAGTTCCCAAAAAGAATCGGTCCAGCGAGCTGAATGACTACCGAACAGTGGCACTCATTTCACATCTGATGAAGGCGTTGGAGCGGCTCTTCCTGAGCCTCCTCAGACCCCAGGTACAACATGCCCAGGACTGTCTGCAGTTTGCGTACCGGACAGGTGTTGGTGTGGAAGACACCATCCTCTACCTGCTACACCAAGCCCACTCAGATCTGGATAAGGGAAATGGCACAGTGAGGATCCTCTTCTTGGACTTCTCGAGTGCTTTCAACACCATCCAGCCCCTATTGCTTCAGGACAAACTGAGCAGGATGCGAGTGGACCCCTGCCTGGTCACCTGGATCTCCAGCTACCTCACTGACAGGCTGCAGTACGTCAGGCTGAAGGACATCATGTCTGACACTGTAATTAGCAGCACCAGAGCACCCTAGGGCACGGTGCTGGCCCCTCTTCTCTTCACCCTGTACACCACAGACTTCTGCTACAACTCGGAGCTGTGTCACATTCAGAAGTTTGCCGATGACACAGCCATCATTGGGTGTATCAGTGATGACAGAGAGGAGAAGTATAGGAGCCTGGTGAGGGACTTTGCTGTGTGGTGCGACAGGAACCATCTGCAGCTCAACACCTCGAAGACCAAGCAGCTGGTCATTGACTTTGGGAGGTCCAGACCAAGGTCACGACCAGTTCTGATCGAGGGAGTCGAGGTGGAGGCTGTGGATTCCTACAAGTACCTCAGGCTGTGGCTGGACAGCAAGCTGGACTGGACTTGCAACACCAATCACTTATACAGGAAGGGACAGAGCAGGCTATACTTCCTTAGGAGGCTGCGGTCCTTTAACATCTGCAGGAAACTTCTGTGGATGTTCTATCAGTCTGTGGTCACCAGTGTCCTGTTTTACACCGTGGTGTGCTGGGGGGGAGCAGCACATCCAAGAAGGACACATCCAGGCTGGACAAACTGATCAGCCAGGCTGGCTCTGTGGTCGGCGTGAAGCTGGACTCTCTGGTGATGGTGGCAGAGAAGAGGTCTATGGACAAATTATTGAACATCATGGACAATGCCAGTCACCCTCTGCACAATGTCATCAGTAACCAGAGGAGCCTGTTCAGTGACAGAATGGTCCTTCCCAAGTGCAGGACGAGCAGACTCAAAAACTCCTTTGTCCCTCATGCCATCAGACTGTACAACTCCTCTCTGGGGGTGAGGAGGGGCAACAGGAGGACAGAGGATGGGAAGGAGCAGTAGCCTAGCCTAACAATAAGCAATATCGGACAATGTGCAATATAATGTGCAATATCTTTCCTGCTTCCCCCCCCCACATACACACACTTACCCTAACCCCACTTCTCCCCCTTTCCCCCCCTCCCCATATCTTATTCTTTTATATTTGTATATGTAAATACTTAATTTTAGTGTGCTTGCAAAAGCACACTATTGTTCTTCTTAAGTTTTATTATTATTATTATTATTATTATTATTATTCAGTTTCACCCGTTTTTTGGATCCACTACTGCTCCTAGGGCTTTCGAGATAGAGACACCATTCCAATGCTGAAACGTAGGGCCCAATCTGGAATGGTGTGCTTGTTAAAATAGTTGCACTTCCCCCTGTCGTTCGTTCAGTATTCCCGTTTTTCGGCAAAATTCCGTGCTATTGAAATGAATGGGTGGAACTTTGAAGTGATGATGTCATAAGGAGCTCATCCACTCTAGACGTTAGTGGGAGCAGCAGAAAAAAACAAAATTAAAACTGCGATTTTACAGCCAAAATCCATGTTTTAAACCCTGTAAAACCTCTGAATTAAATTGACAAACATATAAAAGGGTGGAGAGGAGATTTCACTGCACGAAGGGCAGTGAAATCTCCCTTCAAAATGATGTGAAAAAAAGACTTTGAGTCAGAGAAGGAGTGAGAGCTGTTGACCAAAGCCATATTAAACAAGGATTTCAGAGTGCGAAGCACTCTGAAATCCTTCTTTTAAAACATGACACTGTGTGACAATGTGTATTGGTGGGATAGTGATTGGGTGAGAGAGAGATGTAGAGAGAGAGAGAGAGACACAGAGAGAGAGGGAGAGAGAGAAGCAGAGAATGTGGCTTCATTTGAGCAAGCACACTCCAGCAGTTTCTGCAGAGGAAATGCAATCTAGTTTATCTAGAAGTTTTCTCTATTTCTTTTCTCTGTTTATCTGTAATGATGCTGCCGGAATCTTAATTTCCCTGAGGGAACCCTCCCAAAGGGATCAATAAAGTTTTATCTAATCTAATCTAATCATGCTCATGATTGTCAAGTGTCACTCAGATTAACAGGGAAGAGTAATGCCGTCCCTCCCACCCACCCACCAAGAGAGTGTAAATCACTGGTATTTGAACCGGCAAACTCCCAACAATAGGGCAAACACTACTGACACCACCTTGGAATCAAAAAGTTTCATTCTTTATGCATTTTGCTGAATTAAGTAAGAATGACACAGGATGGATCATTATAAGGAGAAAGAAAATATACATATTGTTAATAATAAACTCTGATTTTAGTGTTCTAGTAGACCACAAATGTTAACAATCTCACAACTACAAATTTGGAAGAATCCACCTGAGACAATTCAATACATTAGTTATGCAGAAGCTCTGATTCAGAGCAATATACAAGTTTTACCTAATCTGTATGTCTTTTGATGTGTGAGGAAACCCACACAGGCACGAGGAGAACATGTACACTCCACACAGAAAGGCCCTCATATGCCGTGAGGTTCAAACCTGGAACCTTCTTACTGTGAGGCAACACCATGCTGCAGTGAAAGGTTATAAATGGATTGAGGCCATTTAAATTTTTGTGGACAGGTCATATAACAATTCATATGAACTACAAAAAAAGCACATGTTCCTATTTTTTTGTCTAATATTTTTGATATCCGAGAAAATGTTATAAAATACCCCCCCAAGACTCATCATACCAACTAATCTTCATGCAAAAATTAATTAGTTCCACTATCACTCACATGAGGATGGGTTCCTTTTTGAGTCTAGCTCCTCACTCAGTTTCTTCCTCTTCTTGCCTCAGGGAGTTTTTCCATTGCCACTGTTGGCTCTGGCTTGTTCATTAGGGATACATTTAAATTTTATATCCTTTCTGTAAAGGTGATTTGTGACAATATATATTGTTAAAAGCAACAGGCATAAATAAACTTGAATTAAAATTCATAGGACTAGCAATGCGCAAGAGAGATTGCATGTGGAGGAATTTCTATGTTATAACCTCCTCCCTCACTGTTCACCCAAGCCTTACTCACTTGCTCCTCTTTATACAACTTGCCTTATTTCTATGAATTTACAATTGAGACTATGTTGGTTGTATTTATGAGCCCAGATGTTCTATGTTAATAGAAAGTGAAAATAAACATGAATTTAACAAAAACTGTGGGTCTGGCCAAACATCAGCTGCTAGTAACATATTTCCACATTGACTTTCTAACCCTCAGTGTCTGTTTGGGTGTTGTGGGTTTAAAATTACTCAGATGAAGAAAGCAGAATGTAACTCATATTGCACATCATTAATTCCCACTAGGTGCTTTATAGGCCTTGGGGCACTCCTGATATCCTTGCATCAATCAGTTGCATGAAGACTGTCTTCTCCCTCATAGTTCTCCTTGCCTGGTGGGTATCTATACCCAATAACTTTGACATTGCCATGGAAAGTGTGGAATATTCTGATGTCAAATAGCACCTGCTTTTGGAGAGCATCATTATCAAGCCTGCAGATGTGTCCGATGTATTTGAGATGTTGGCGGTAGCATAAGTCACAGATAGGTAGTGTGTTTGTTATCTCACGAAAGCATTTGAGATTTTATAACTAGTCCGTTCTTTCCTGCTGGGCATATTTCTACACTCATATCCACCTTTCACCATTTTTCTCAGGAAACCATGCCATACAATCTCCATTTTATCCAGTTCCCTTTCCATCAGAGACCATGCTTGAATACTGTATAGAAGGCAAGTGCGCATACACGTAGTTAGGAATTTCACTCTCATTGTTAACTTTGTGAGATGGTCTGTTAACACATTTTAGCTCATTCCATGTCTGGAAAGCGACCTCGATCCTTGCATACAGGAAATGAAAGATATTCACTTGGTCATTTGCAAATGGTGCACCCAAGGTATTTAAAAAAAAAAAAAAATCACATTCTTGATTTTATTATTGTCAGTGATCAGGTGCTCCTGATTTTTTATTTCATCGTCCACATTGAACACTATCATCTCAGTTTTACTATATGACATTTTTAAACCAAAGCATATAAAGGTTTGGTTATACATTTCAAGGATGGCTTTCATGTCAACTGAGTTAGCAAAGATTGCCTCATCAGCGTACAGGAGTTCAGTGACCTGTGTAATACCAGGAGTTGGAGCTTTCTTACGGTACTCCTGCAGTGATACTTCATTAGGGATACAGTATTCTACTTTCAGGCCTGCCCCTGGGTGCCCCTTTCATACTTCATAACACGCAACTCGCACTACAAAATCCATGGAGATGTTGAAAAGGATAGGGGATTCTAGTGCACAGACAGGCGAATGATAGATAATTACACCCTGTCTTACATTAAATCACAGCAACATTTATATGCATCTTTGCCCATAATGCTTTTGAAATGCAAGTGTTTAGTTTTGGTATGTTTGTCCATAAACATGTTATGGAAACCAACATCATCCTATTTTTGGTGATAAGATGAAATTAAAGCCGCAAGCGGCCTCGACGGGCCCTCGCGCCAGCGGCCAAGGGGGGCGGGGGCATGCGTCCCCGCGAAATACCTTCCACAGCTTCTTTGGCAAGAGACATTACTCCCACAATGGTGACAAAGCACAGAATTGGACACAGAGTACACGGTGCGCTGAGATGTTGTCATGGACAGAACATTTTATGCCATGGCTTCCCAACCAAATTAATGTATTTACCTCATCAGTCACCAAGCTATAGCTACATAGGATTGTCTTCTGTTAGACATCTATTAGTCTGTATGTAACGCTACAACACTTGCTCCCGACTGCCTACCCATTCCCCACAAGTCATGTGTGTTTAAGGCAACCAAAACAACATACTCCTGGTGCCTCATGATTGTAAACACCTCTCCTGGAACTGCTACAGCGCAATGAGCGCCCCCAGTGGTCCACAAGTCATGTGTGTTTAAGGCAACCAAAACAACATACTCCTGGTGCCTCATGATTGTAAACACCTCTCCTGCAACTGCTACAGCGCAATGAGCGCCCCCAGTGGTGAAAGTTCACCAAATTTGGTATACATGTCAAGGGACCTATGAAGAGTTGTTTTGTAAAGTTTGATCAAGTTTGACCAATCAGAAGCCGAGATATAAATTGTTGCCTGAAAACAGCGCCCCCAGTGGCAAAAGTTCACAAAATTTGGCACATATGTCAGGTGACCTGTTAAGAGTGTGCGTATCAAGTTTGATCAAGATTGAGAAAATAGAAGATGAGATATTGATTTTTGAAGAATAAATTTTTTGGTTTCTCCCATGTCAGTAGGTGGCGCTATGCTGCACATGAGCGATTATGAGTTGGAAAAATAAGTGTCTACAACAGCAACGTACTCTCACAAGGTAGTGGTGTGAAGGAGAAGCGTTATGGAATTATTTACCAAAAACCTGTTTCGGAGCAATTGCGTTGGCCAAAAACAGCGCCCCCCATGGACGAAAATTCCCAAAATGTGGTGTCCATGACATGGGAGGTAGTAAGAGGGTGGCCGTGAAGTTTGACCAAATTTGAGGAAAGATTGGATTTTTTGCCCAAAAATAGCGCCCCCAGTGGCGAAAAATCACAGAAATTGGGTAACATGTCAGATGCCCAATGAGTGATTTGCGTGTGAAGTATGAGCAGTTTTGAGCAATTTGAAGATATGTTATGAATTTTTAAGCATGTAAAATTTTGCATTGAAAATTGATTGACGTATAACTTCTGAACGGTTTATTCTACGTGAAACGTATTTAGGAACTTTTGTCAGCCGTGTCTGTAGATGATGTGTATCAATTTTGGTGACATTCCTATGAACGGTCTAGGAGGAGTTGCGCCGTCTTCGTGGCCATGCATTTCGCACAAAAGTGAAATTACCTCACTTCCTGTAGGGCGTGGCTAATGCATAGGCATTACATTTTTGTCCGGCTTAGTGAGATACATATGCGTACCAAATGGCATGCCACTACTACAAACTACATGGCAACCAGGCACCTTAATGCGGGAGGCCAAAATCACAATGAGTTAGGGGGCGCTAAAGAGGCCCTGAGGCCCGCCTGGATCTGGGCTTCTGGTTCTCAGTAGCGGTCGGAGTCTAAGAAAAAGGAGCCAAATTTCGTGCGATGTCGACCATGGCAAGCGCCCCAAAAAGGGTCTTGTAAAGAGTTTGCTTGCCACGTTTGACAAATCAGAAGCTGCAATATCATTTCTGCCATAACCAGCACCCCCAGGGGCGAAAGTGCACAAAATTTGGCGTACATGTCAGGTGAGCTATGAAGAGTTTGTGTATGAAGTTTGATGACAATTGAGTAAACAGAAGATGAGATATAGATTTTTGAAGAATAAATTTTTTGGTTTTTCCCATGTCAGTAGGTGGCGCTATGCTGTACATGAGTGATTATGAGATGGAAAAATAAGGGTCCACAACAGCAACGCACTATCACAAGGTAGTGGTGTGAAGGAAAAGCATTATGGAATTATTGACCAAAAACCCGTTTTGGAGAAATTGCGTCGGCCAAAAACAGCGCCCCCCATGGACGAAAATTCCCAAAATGTGGTATACATGACATGGGAGGTAGTAAGAGGCTGGCCGTGAAGTTTGACCAAATTTGAGGAAAGATTGGATTTTTTGCCCAAAAATAGCGCCCCCAGTGGCGAAATATCACAGAAATTGGGTAACATATCAGAAGCCCAATGAGTGATTAGCGTGTGAAGTATGAGCAGTGTTGAGCAATTAGAAGATTTGTTATGAATTTTTTAGCATGTAAAATTTTGAAGTGAAAATTGATTGACGTATAACTTCTGAACGGTTTATCCTACGTGAAACGTATTTAGTAACTTTTGTCAGCCATGTCTGTAGATGATGTGTATCAATTTTGGTGACATTCCTATGAACGGTCTAGGAGGAGTTGCGCCATCTTCGTGGCCATGCATTTCACACAAAAGTGAAATTACCTCACTTCCTGTTGGGCGTGGCTAATGCATTGGCATTACATTTTTGTCCGGCTTAGTGAGATACATATGCATACCAAATGGCATGCCACTACTACAAACTAAATGGCAACCAGGCACCTTAATGCGGGATGCCAAAATCACAGCGACTTAGGGGGCGCTATAGAGGCCCTGAGCCCCCGCCAAGTGTGGGCTTTTGGTTCTGAGTAGCGGTGGCAATTCTCGGAAGTGGCGCCAAATTTCGCGCGTTTTCGCCCATGGCAAGCGCCCCGAAAATGGCCCAACAGCGGAGAAAAATAAAGAAGAATAATAATAGTGAACTCTTACAAGAACAATAGGGCCTTCGCCCTATAGGGCTCGGGCCCTAATAAGAGATCATAACTCTATTGCATGTAGTGGATACATTTCTAGTGCCCCCCCCCTTAAGCCCAGGCAATACTATGTTGAAATGCAGCATAATTAAAAAAAATAAAATAAAAATTGAATAAACTGGGAAGGTGTCTAGACTAAAGCCCTTGCCATCTTCTCAATAAGTCCCTTAATAGAAAATACATATCCAAAAGCAATCAAGTCTATTGAATATTCTCCCTTTCCTTGAGTTCATGTCTTCTTTGGAATCAAATTTTTGTGAACTAAACAGCAAAATCAATGGTAAGGACAATGGCCCATTTTGGTTTTAATTTATCCAGACAAGAAGAAATCAAGTCAAGAAACCATTTATGGGTACTTTAAGGGCTCTAAAGTTCACTTCAAAGTTTAACTCTGTGCTTTAGGTGTTTGAGAAATAACATTTGAACTTGATGGGAAAATGCTGCCCCTTACAAAATTAGGCATGTTACTGTATGAAGTGTAAATTTGATACTTGCAGTGTATAAAAACATTTCTATGGTAAGCAAGTGCAAGTTTTAAATCCTATCCATAGCAACAGGATATTTTAAACTATTAATAGACCAGACACAGCTTCGCCAAGCTTGGTTTTCCTACTGGCCATCTGTTGCTTGAAAGCGATTGTAGGCTGCTGGCATAAGACCTGCTGAAAGTGAACAGCATAATCAGGGAAGGATTTTACCTGTGATTTGTTCTCAGTTTACTTATATCTACTTGCCATGCGCGATATGAAATACTATGGTAAAAGTATGTGGGCACCTGACCAATCACTCATGAGCCTTCTAGTCAGGAAGCATGTTACCTACTTTGCAAAGTTTGCCAAGTCTGGTTTTGCAGTATTAACCCTTTATTTACATCCCAAACAAATTGTTTTTACTTGTAATGTCAATCACCATTTCCACAAAAAAAGGAAATGCTAAATATCACATGTAAAAACTTAAGTGGTACAGAGAGACACTCACGTCTCTAAGTCCATATAACATCTATTTTTAAAAAAAATTAACTTGGAATAGAAATCTCATCTCATCTCATTATCTCTAGCCGCTTTATCCTTCTACAGGGTCGCAGGCAAGCTGGAGCCTATCCCAGCTGACTATGGGCGAAAGGCGGGGTACACCCTGGACAAGTCGCCAGGTCATCACAGGGCTGACACATAGACACAGACAACCATTCACACTCACATTCACACCTACGGTCAATTTAGAGTCACCAGTTAACCTAACCTGCATGTCTTTGGAGTGTGGGGGAAACCGGAGCACCCGGAGGAAACCCACGCGGACACGGGGAGAACATGCAAACTCCGCACAGAAAGGCCCTCGCCGGCCCCGGGGCTCGAACCCAGGACCTTCTTGCTGTGAGGCGACAGCGCTAACCACTACACCACCGTGCCGCCTGGAATAGAAATCATATTTACATATCAAGTTTAAAATGATATTTAAAGGAATACTCGAGTGAAATGCTTTTTAGGTCTATTTTCGCATTATTGCGAGTGCTACATGCCACAATTGTGCATGTCCAGCAGGATGGGCTCTGCACTCAACTTTTATGGACTGTCCACTGAAGATGGCATCTGTAGAAGACCAACTTCAGGTAAGGTCACTAGCTTTGTATTTACTCTACACACTGTGCACCTGCAGAGTCAGGGACGCTTGTTTGTAGGGACCCTCTACTCACTTCCACAGAACTGGCATGTTTTGAGCTTTGCAATGGTTTTAAAACTAGCATTTTGTATCGGCAAAAAGACATGCCCTGGGCACTGCCATGTTAGCGCTTTCCGGTTGAAATCACAAAAAACGAATTCTCAAAACAATCGATTGATGTGATTGTGGTAGCAACTCAACATGTGCACTCCAATAATGTGAAAATAGACCTTTAAAAAAAACCACCCCATTGCTACAGAACTTGAGAATATTTATAGCTCATCTACATTCCAGAGCTCAGCTCACAAATCTCCCATTTCAGAAATTTGAGATACATTTTATTACCAAGCTGCTAGCAGTTTGTGTCCAAACTACATCAAGTAGTAACACTTTGCCTAAGGATTAAACAAAGATAAAAGCAGTTAGACACAAGACCAGAAATAAATCAGAATGAGCATTTTCCAAGAGCATGCATATTAAGCTACCTTCAAATGTGTCCACATGTTTGATACAATGAACTCATTTTATATTCCATATTAACTAAAAAGAGTCTAATTCAAAATATTATATTGGACATGTGCAGGTTTCAAGTTGCCTTATAAAATATTTCTCAGATAAGGAATCACTTATCGCAGCTTTTTATTGAAGAGTTGGTACATGGACACATCAAGTATTAGCACAAAGCATATTTACAGGATAGGTGCAAAGATGAATCTGGTGGTATGTGGTTGTGTATGGAGTACATGGACAGATGAGCATCAGACATTTCAGTAACCATCACTAACTGGTTCACTAGTTATCTACAATTTGTAAGAAAGTTATATTCTTAATTATGGCAGACATCTGAGACAAGCATGCAAATATACAGATACACAAGCAAACTTGAAGTTTTTTTGCAACAAATCTGAGTTATGGGACCCCCAACAGAAAGTCAGTCACCTTGTTAAACACTATTAATCTTGAAACAAAGATACTTCTAGATAAAGAATCTATAGAGTAACAAACTCCTAAAAGCAAAAAGTTGTCAGTTGAATAGATGGACCAGCACACCACCTCTGACGTTCTAACTGAATGGGTCTCAGTTTACATACTCATTTAACCCTAAAAGGACCTAATGTATGAACCATGCTTTTGACCTGAGTAAAAAGGTTGTGTGCCACAAACACCTATTACAGTTATAATAACTGCATATTAATGTAATGCCTTTATACCAATTTCCTGTGGTTTCAGGGCTCTTATGCACAAAATTCTGCTGCATAATTAACTGAAACAGCAGCCTACAAACACTACAAGTCCAGTTTTATGAATTTCTGAACTTGTATATTACCAGAAACAAAACTTGGCAAGTTTCATAAAGTAGCCTCCAAATAAACAAATACTGCCTGACCTTTCCCAGCACACAGTGGTCTACAATCTGTTGTAGCATTAAGTCAGCACAGACCTCAACTTCAATGCCCACAGAGGACAGTTGGTTTTGTAGCAAGATATAGAACATAAGACAGCAAACCACTAAGGGCACTGAAATTAACAGTCCAAGAAGCAACAGTGTTCCCCTACTGTCCCCTTTTGGCTGTAAGCCAACAAAAGGTGCAGTATTTACACAACATATGTAGGCTTACAGAATTCCATGCATGACATTCATAAGGATTCCTAGAGCCCAAAAAAAACTAGTTCTAAAGTCTACCAAACTTATCTAAACTCTACTGAACACTTTTGGGATGAACTGGAACATGGCCTGTACACCAAGCCTTCTTACTCAATATCACTGCCTGATACTGCCAATGTTCTGTCCACAAGATAACAGATCTCCACAATCATTTCCCAAAATTTATTGATAAGCCTAAGAGTGAAGGCTTTTATAGCACTAAAGCAGTCCAACATTGGAATAGGACACTCAGCAAGCACATAGATAGAGAAATTGTCAGGTGTTCACATACTGTTGGTCATAGTGTTTGGGACCTATGCAGTAGATCAAAGAATATTGTAGTTAGGGTTCCCCCTTAATCTGAGAAATTTGGGTTAGTTACACACCAACTCTACCACTTAATTTTAAAAGAAAACAAAAGAAACCAGCAAGCACTGTTGGATTTGCTCTCCTGATCTCCCTTCAGCTATTTTTGTCTGAGAGGATACACATACGCTTGCCATCAAATGGTCATTGAGTGAAGTTGAGAGCCAACAGAATGGCACAATAATAAGGACTCTAAATGGCATCATTCCATTGGCTAGAGCCATAACAAGAACCAGTCAGCAATGAACTTGCATGTTACAAGCCATGTCAGAATTTGTAAAATCCAAAAACAGTGATGACAAATTCCAAAGGGGGGGATTTATTGCCTTTTGGAAGATACCCCATTTTTCCTGGAAATGGGGTTTGTGATATTAGAGGACACTTACACAGAACATTAATAGTACACCACAATTGTCTGACACTCAGCTGTGTGGGTCACTCAGGAACCATAAAAACAAGGAAGCCCACAGCTTAGTTGACTGCTACATGGGGAGGCCAAAGAGAAAAAAAAAAAAGTTTAGTGTAAAACTTTCTGCAAGAATTAATTCTACTCAGCAATGTTACTTTAAATCTTGCAACTTTACCTTCATGATACGTATAATGAGCAGATCCTCAGTCCATGAGCTTCCTGCACATACATGAACAGCTTCCACATACACTGGATCACAAGTTGCATTTCTTTCCTTTGAACAGGTTACTGTTCTCCTGCACTATGTACCAAGAAACAAAGTGCAACTCATGTTAGGACACATTCACATTGGGTTTGAGAACTCACCTCTTGAGTGAATGATAGCTCATCATTCCCCCCGAATCTAGCTGTAGGTTATCAAACACAGGGAACAGATGGGTGTAAAAGCAGTAGAGTTTAACCAGGCAAAGATGGCAGACAAATCCAAAACATTAAGCAAAAGGCAGAGTCCAAGACAGGCAAAAGTCAGACAAGGTATAAACAAGATAGTAAAGCTGGAGGCCAAAGAAGCAGAAGCCACAAAATCAGTCCAATCACACTGTCAAACAGTGACTAAACATTTACTTTGCTAATAAACTACTTCTTCTTCTGTCGATTTATTGGCGGTTAACAATCAATGTGTATTACCGCCATCTACTGGGCTGAGGTGTGATCTCAAGGGATATTAATCGTTGCAAATGCCTGCATGAGGATAAATCAAAACTGAGCCTGTAGTCAGACCTTGAGCAGGTCATGTCTTAATTATATCACTGTTCTAATGAATGTTCAGATGTATGTGTGTATGTGAAACCTTGGCGATGGTATACAATAATAAGATGTTCTTATGATATGATAACAATGTGCAGACAGATATCAAAGGCCATTCCTTATGTCAGAGATAGCAAAGGGCAAGATGTTCCTGATAGAATGTTCAAAAAGATATCAATATTGTGTCTTGAGCAATGTGTCATCACAAAAGTACAATACACAGTGAGACACAAGGTCACAGAAGAATTCTAGCCTTCTAGCTGAAATAGTAAAATAGAATGGAGTAGAATATTAACAATATTAAGAGATGTATGCTTGAGTTAATCCTTGCTCTTCTTGACGTGTATTGGTGCTCAGAGGGCGGGCATGCCCTATCAGCCCTCGTCCCACCTCACCGGAGCTTAGAGAAACTCCGGCCAAATTATCTAGAATTTGTGTAGAATGCTAAACCACAGCGATTCATCCAATCCCGTGGGTTTTTCTTGGGGTCTGGGTACCTTAACACAATTTCCCCTCCCATTGGTGACACGAAAGGACAGTCTCAAGATTAATTAAAGCCGCAAGCGGCCTCGACGGGCCCTCGCGCCAGCGGCCAAGGGGGGCGGGGGCATACGTCCCCGCGAAAAACCTTCCACAGCATCTTCGGCAAGAGACATTACACCCACAATGGCGACAAAGCACAGAATTGGACACATGGCAACAATAGGGTCTCGCACTGTACGGTGCTCGGGGCCTAATAATAATAATAATAATAAAATAATAATCCTTCAAAAACAATAGGGTCTCGCACTGTACGGTGCTCGGGCCCTAATAATAATAATAATAACTAGAAACTATATGCCAAGCAGGCACCTTAAAGCGAGAGGCAAAAATCACAACACATTAGGGGGCGCTATAGAGGCCCTGAGGCCCGCCTGGATCTGGGCTTCTGGTTCTCAGTAGCGGTGGCAGTCTAAGAAAAAGGAGCCAAATTTCGTGCGTTGTCGACCATGGAAAGCGCCCCAATAAGGGTCTTGTAAAGAGTTTGCTTGCCAAGTTTGACAAATCAGAAGCTGCAATATCACTTTTGCCATAACCAGCACCCCCAGGGGCGAAAGTGCACAAAATTTGGCGTATATGTAAGGTGAGTTATGAAGAGTTTGCGTATGAAGTTTGATGACAATTGAGTAAATAGAAGATGAGATGTAGATTTTTGAAGAATAAATTTTTTGGTTTTTCCCATGTCAGAAGGTGGCGCTATGCTGTACATGAGCGATAATGAGTTGGAAAAATAAGTGTCTACAACAGCAACGCACAATCACAAGGTAGTGGTGTGAAGGAAAAGCATCATGGAATTATTTACCCAAAACCCGTTTTGGAGCAATTGCGTCGGCCAAAAACAGCGACCCCCATGGACGAAAATTTCCAAAACGTGGTATACATGACATGGGAGGTAGTAAGAGGGTGGCCGTGAAGTTTGACCAAATTTGAGGAAAGATTGGAATTTTTGCCCAAAAATAGCGCCCCCAGTGGCGAAATATCACAGAAATTGGGTAACATGTCAGAAGCCCAATGAGTGATTAGCGTGTGAAGTATGAGCAGTTTTGAGCAATCAGAAGATTTGTTATGAATTTTTAAGCATGTAAAATTTTGCATCGAAAATTGATTGACGTATAACTTCTGAACGGTTTATCCTACGTGAAACGTATTTAGTAACTTTTGTCAGCCATGTCTGTAGATGATGTGTATCAATTTTGGTGACATTCCTATGAACGGTCTAGGAGGAGTTGCGCCGTCTTCGTGGCCATGCATTTCGCACAAAAGTGAAATTACCTCACTTCCTGTTGGGCGTGGCTAATGCATTGGCATTACATTTTTGTCCGGCTTAGTGAGATACATATGCGTACCAAATGGCATGCCACTACTACAAACTACATGGCACCCAGGCACCGTAATGCGGGAGGCCAAAATCACAATGACTTAGGGGGCGCTATAGAGGCCCTGAGCCCCGGCCAAGTTTGGGCTTCTGGTTCTGAGTAGCGGTGGCAATTCTCGGAACTGGTGCCAAATTTCGTGCGTTTTCGCCCATGGCAAGCGCCCCGAAAATGTCCCAACAGCGGAGAAAAATAAAGAAGAAGAAGAAGACGGAAGAAGAAGAAGAAGACGGAAGAATAAATAATAATAGTGAACTCTTACAAGAACAATAGGGCCTTCGCCCATAGGGCTCGGGCCCTAATAACTAGAAACTATACGCCAAGCAGGCACCTTAATGCGAGAGGCAAAAATCACAACACGTTAGGGGGCGCTATAGAGGCCCTGAGGCCTGCCTGGATCTGGGCTTCTGGTTCTCAGTAGCGGCGGCAGTCTAAGAAAAAGGAGCCAAATTTCGTGCGATGTCGACCATGGCAAGCGCCCCAAAAAGGGTCTTGTAAAGAGTTTGCTTGCCAAGTTTGACAAATCAGAAGCTGCAATATCATTTCTGCCATAACCCGCACCCCCAGGGGCGAAAGTGCACAAAATTTGGCGTACATGTCAGGTGAGCTATGAAGAGTTTGCGTATGAAGTTTGATGACAATTGAGTAAACAGAAGATGAGATATAGATTTTTGAAGAATAAATTTTTTGGTTTTTCCCATGTCAGTAGGTGGCGCTATGCTGTACATGAGTGATTATGAAATGGAAAAATAAGTGTCCACAACAGCAACGCACTATCACAAGGTAGTGGTGTAAAGGAAAAGCATTATGGAATAATTGACCAAAAACCCGTTTTGGAGAAATTGCGTCGGCCAAAAACAGCGCCCCCCATGGATGAAAATTCCCAAAATGTGGTATACATGACATGGGAGGTAGTAAGAGGGTGGCCGTGAAGTTTGACCAAATTTGAGGAAAGATTGGATTTTTTGCCCAAAAATAGCGCCCCCAGTGGCGAAATATCACAGAAATTGGGTAACATGTCAGAAGCCCAATGAGTGATTAGGGTGTGAAGTATGAGCAGTGTTGACCAATTAGAAGATTTGTTATGAATTTTTTAGCATGTAAAATTTTGAAGTGAAAATTGATTGACGTATAACTTCTGAACGGTTTATCCTACGTGAAACGTATTTAGTAACTTTTGTCAGCCATGTCTGTAGATGATGTGTATCAATTTTGGTGACATTCCTATGAACGGTCTAGGAGGAGTTGCGCCGTCTTCGTGGCCATGCATTTCACACAAAAGTGAAATTACCTCACTTCCTGTTGGGCGTGGCTAATGCATTGGCATTACATTTTTGTCCGGCTTAGTGAGATATATATGCATACCAAATGGCATGCCACTACTACAAACTATATGGCAACCAGGCACCTTAATGCGGGAGGCCAAAATCACAACGACTTAGGGGGCGCTATAGAGGCCCTGAGCCCCGGCCAAGTGTGGGCTTTTGGTTCTGAGTAGCGGTGGCAATTCTCGGAAGTGGCGCCAAATTTCGCGCGTTTTCGCCCATGGCAAGCACCCCGAAAATGGCCCAACAGCGGAGAAAAATAAAGAAGAAGAAGAAGACGGAAGAAGAAGAATAATTAAAGCCGCAAGCGGCCTCGACGGGCCCTCGCGCCAGCGGCCAAGGGGGGCGGGGGCATGCGTCCCCGCGAAATACCTTCCACAGCTTCTTCGGCAAGAGACATTACTCCCGCAATGGCGACAAAGCACAGAATTGGACACATGGCAACGATAGGGTCTCTCACTGTACGGTGCTCGGGCCCTAATAATAATAGCGCCCCAATAAGGGTCTTGTAAAGAGTTTGCTTGCCAAGGTTGACAAAGCAGAAGCTGCAATATCATTTCTGCCATAACCAGCACCCCCAGGGGCGAAAGTGCACAAAATTTGGCGTACATGTCAGGTGAGCTATGAAGAGTTTGCGTATGAAGTTTGATGACAATTGAGTAAATAGAAGATGAGATATAGATTTTTGAAGAATAAAATTTTTGGTTTTTCCCATGTCAGTAGGTGGCGCTATGCTGTACATGAGCGATTATGAGTTGGAAAAATAAGTGTCTACAACAGCAACGCACTATCACAAGGTAGTGGTATGAAGGAAAAGCATTATGGAATTATTTACCAAAAACCCGTTTTGGAGCAATTGCGTCGGCCAAAAACAGCGCCCCCCATGGACGAAAATTCCCAAAATGTGGTATACATGACATGGGAGGTAGTAAGAGGGCGGCCGTGAAGTTTGACCAAATTTGAGGAAAGATTGGAATTTTTGCCCAAAAATAGCGCCCCCAGTGGCGAAATATCACAGAATGTGGGTAACATGTCAGAAGCCCAATGAGTGATCTGCGTGTGAAGTATGAGCAGTTTTGAGCAAGTAGAAGATTTGTAATGAATTTTTAAGCATGTAAAATTTTGCATTGAAAATTGATTGACGTATAACTTCTGAACGGTTTATGCAACGTGAAACGTATTTAGTAAGTTTTGTCAGCCATGTCTGTAGATGATGTGTATCAATTTTGGTGACATTCCTATGAACGGTCTAGGAGGAGTTGCGCCGTCTTAGTGGCCATGCATTTCGCACAAAAGTGAAATTACCTCACTTCCTGTTGGGCGTGGCTAATGCATTGTCATTACATTTTTGTCCAGCTTAGTGAGATACATATGCGTACCAAATGGCATGCCACTACTACAAACTACATGGCAACCAGGCACCTTAATGCGGGAGGCCAAAATCACAACGAGTTAGGGGGCGCTATAGAGGCCCTGAGGCCCGCCTGGATCTGGGCTTCTGGTCCTCAGTAGCGGTGGCATTCTAAGAAAAAGGAGCCAAATTTCGTGCGTTGTCGACCATGGCAAGCACCCCAATAAGGGTCTTGTAAAGAGTTTGCTTGCCAAGTTTGACAATTCAGAAGCTGCAATATCATTTTTGCCATAACCAGCACCCCCAGGGGCGAAAGTGCACAAAATTTGGCGGAGATGTCAGGTGAGCTATGAAGAGTTTGCGTATGAAGTTTGATGACAATTGAGTAAATAGAAGATGAGATATAGATTTTTGAAGAATAAATTTTTTGGTTTTTCCCATGTCAGTAGGTGGCGCTATGCTGTACATGAGCGATTATGAGTTGGAAAAATAAGTGTCTACAACAGCAACGTACTGTCACAAGGTAGTGGTGTGAAGGAAAAGCATTATGGAATTATTTACAAAAAACCCGTTTTGGAGCAATTGCGTCGGCCAAAAACAGCCCCCCCCATGGACGAAAATTTTCCAAAACGTGGTATACATGACATGGGAGGTAGTAAGAGGGTGGCCGTGAAGTTTGACCAAATTTGAGGAAAGATTGGAATTTTTGCCCAAAAACAGCGCCCCCAGTGGCGAAATATCACAGAAATTGGGGAACATGTCAGAAGCCCAATGAGTGATTTGCTTGTGAAGTATGAGCAGTTTTGAGCAATCAGAAGATGTGTTATGAATTTTTAAGCATGTAAAATTTTGCATCGAAAATTGATTGACGTATAACTTCCGAACGGTTTATCCTACGTGAAACGTATTTAGTAACTTTTGTCAGCCATGTCTGTAGATGAAGTCTATCAATTTTGGTGACATTCCTATGAACGGTCTAGGAGGAGTTGCGCCGTCTTCGTGGCCATGCATTTCGCACAAAAGTGAAATTACCTCACTTCCTGTTGGGCGTGGCTAATGCATTGGCATTACATTTTTGTCCGGCTTAGTGAGATACATATGCCTACCAAATGGCATGCCACTACTACAAACTACATGGCACCCAGGCACCTTAATGCGGGAGGCCAAAATCACAACGACTTAGGGGGCGCTATAGAGGCCCAGAGCCCCAGCCAAGTTTGGGCTTCTGGGTCTGAGTAGCGGTGGCAATTCTCGGAACTGGTGTCAAATTTCGTGCGTTTTCGCCCATGGCAAGCGCCCCGAAAATGTCCCAACAGCGGAGAAAAATAAAGAAGAAGAAGAAGACGGAAGAAGAAGAAGAAGAAGAAGAAGACGGAAGAAGAATAATAATAGTGAACTCTTACAAGAACAATAGGGCCTTCGCCCATAGGGCTCGGGCCCTAATAATAATAGTCCTTCAAAAACAATAGGGTCCCGCACTGAACGCCCCAATAAGGGTCTTGTAAAGAGTTTGCTTGCCAAGTTTGACAAATCAGAAGCTGCAATATCATTTCTGCCATAACCAGCACCCCCAGGGGCGAAAGTGCAGAAAATTTGGCGAACATGTCAGGTGAGCTATGAAGAGTTTGCGTATGAAGTTTGATGACAATTGAGTAAATAGAAGATGAGATATAGATTTTTGAAGAATAAATTTTTTGGTTTTTCCCATGTCAGCAGGTGGCGCTATGCTGTACATGAGCGATTATGAGTTGGAGAAATAAGTGTCTACAACAGCAACGCACTATCACAAGGTAGTGGTGTGAAGGAAAAGCATTATGGAATTATTTACCAAAAACCCGTTTTGGAGCAATTGCGTTGGCCAAAAACAGCGCCCCCCATGGACGAAAATTCCCAAAATGTGGTATACATGACATGGGAGGTAGTAAGAGGGTGGCCGTGAAGTTTGACCAAATTTGAGGAAAGATTGGATTTTTTGCCCAAAAATAGCGCCCCCAGTGGCGAAATATCACAGAAATTGGGTAACATGTCAGAAGCCCAATGAGTGATTTGCATGTGAAGTATGAGCAGTTTTGAGCAATTAGAAGATTTGTTATGAATTTTTAAGCATGTAAAATTCTGCATTGAAAATTGATTGACGTATAACTTCTGAACGGTTCATGCTACGTGAAACATATCTAGGAACTTTTGTCATCCATGTCTGTAGATGATGTGTATCAATTTAGGTGACATTCCTATGAACGGTCAAGGAGGAGTTGCGCCGTCTTCGTGGCCATGCATTTCGCACAAAAGTGAAATTACCTCACTTCCTGTTGGGCGTGGCTAATGCATTGGCATTACAGTTTTGTCCGGCTTAGTGAGATACATATGCGTACCAAATGGCATGCCACTACTACAAACTACATGGCAACCAGGCACCTTAATGCGGGAGGCCAAAATCACAACGAGTTAGGGGGCGCTATAGAGGCCCTGAGGCCCGCCTGGATCTGGGCTTCTGGTTCTCAGTAGCGGTCGTAGTCTAAGAAAAAGGAGCCAAATTTCGTGCGTTGTCGACGATGGCAAGCGCCCCAAAAAGGGTCTTGTAAAGAGTTTGCTTGCCAAGTTTGACAAATCAGAAGCTGCAATATCATTTCTGCCATAACCAGCACCCCCAGGGGCGAAAGTGCACAAAATTTGGCGTACATGTCAGGTGAGCTATAAAGAGTTTGCGTATGAAGTTTGATGACAATTGAGTAAATAGAAGATGAGATAGAGATTTTTGAAGAATAAATTTTTTGTTTTTTCCCATGTCAGTAGGTGGCGCTATGCTGTACATGAGCGATTATGAGTTGGAAAAATAAGTGTCTACAACAGCAACGCACTACCACAAGGTAGTAGTGTGAAGGAAAAGCATTATGGAATTATTAACCAAAAACCCGTTTTGGAGCAATTGCGTCGGCCAAAAACAGCGCCCCCCATGGACGAAAATTCCCAAAATGTGGTATACATGACATGGGAGGTAGAAAGAGGGTGGCCGTGAAGTTTGACCAAATTTGAGGAAAGATTGGAATTTTTGCCCAAAAATAGCGCCCCCAGTGGCGAAATATCACAGAAATTGGGTAACATGTCAGAAGCCCAATGAGTGATTTGCGTGTGAAGAATGAGCAGTTTTGAGCAATCAGAAGATATGTTATGAATTTTTAAGCATGTAAAATTTTGCATCGAAAATTGATTGACGTATAACTTCTGAACAGTTTATCCTACGTGAAACGTATTTAGTAACTTTTGTCAGCCATGTCTCTAGATGATGTGTATCAATTTTGGTGACATTCCTATGAACGGTCTAGGAGGAGTTGCGCCGTCTTCGTGGCCATGCATTTCGCACAAAAGTGAAATTACCTCACTTCCTGTTGGGCGTGGCTAATGCATTGGCAATACATTTTTGTCCGGCTTAGTGAGATACATAAGCGTACCAAATGGCATGCCACTACTACAAACTACATGGCACCCAGGCACCTTAATGCGGGAGGCCAAAATCACAACGACTTAGGGGGCGCTATAGAGGCCCTGAGCCCCGGCCAAGTTTGGGCTTCTGGTTCTGAGTAGCGGTGGCAATTCTCGGAACTGGTGCCAAATTTCGTGCGTTTTCGCCCATGGCAAGTGCCCCGAAAATGGCCCAACAGCGGAGAAAAATAAAGAAGAAGAAGAAGACGGAAGAAGAAGAAGAAGAAGAAGAAGAAGACGGAAGAATAATAATAGTGAACTCTTACAAGAACAATAGGGCCTTCGCCCATAGGGCTCGGGCCCTAATTAAAGCCGCAAGCGGCCTCGACGGGCCCTCGCGCCAGCGGCCAAGGGGGGCGGGGGCATGCGTCCCCGCGAAATACCTTCCACAGCTTCTTTGGCAAGAGACATTACTCCCACAATGGTGACAAAGCACAGAATTGGACACAGAGTACACGGTGCGCTGAGATGTTGTCATGGACAGAACATTTTATGCCATGGCTTCCCAACCAAATTAATGTATTTACCTCATCAGTCACCAAGCTATAGCTACATAGGATTGTCTTCTGTTAGACATCTATTAGTCTGTATGTAACGCTACAACACTTGCTCCCGACTGCCTACCCATTCCCCACAAGTCATGTGTGTTTAAGGCAACCAAAACAACATACTCCTGGTGCCTCATGATTGTAAACACCTCTCCTGGAACTGCTACAGCGCAATGAGCGCCCCCAGTGGTCCACAAGTCATGTGTGTTTAAGGCAACCAAAACAACATACTCCTGGTGCCTCATGATTGTAAACACCTCTCCTGCAACTGCTACAGCGCAATGAGCGCCCCCAGTGGTGAAAGTTCACCAAATTTGGTATACATGTCAAGGGACCTATGAAGAGTTGTTTTGTAAAGTTTGATCAAGTTTGACCAATCAGAAGCCGAGATATAAATTGTTGCCTGAAAACAGCGCCCCCAGTGGCAAAAGTTCACAAAATTTGGCACATATGTCAGGTGACCTGTTAAGAGTGTGCGTATCAAGTTTGATCAAGATTGAGAAAATAGAAGATGAGATATTGATTTTTGAAGAATAAATTTTTTGGTTTCTCCCATGTCAGTAGGTGGCGCTATGCTGCACATGAGCGATTATGAGTTGGAAAAATAAGTGTCTACAACAGCAACGTACTATCACAAGGTAGTGGTGTGAAGGAGAAGCGTTATGGAATTATTTACCAAAAACCTGTTTCGGAGCAATTGCGTTGGCCAAAAACAGTGCCCCCCATGGACGAAAATTCCCAAAATGTGGTGTCCATGACATGGGAGGTAGTAAGAGGGTGGCCGTGAAGTTTGACCAAATTTGAGGAAAGATTGGATTTTTTGCCCAAAAATAGCGCCCCCAGTGGCGAAAAATCACAGAAATTGGGTAACATGTCAGATGCCCAATGAGTGATTTGCGTGTGAAGTATGAGCAGTTTTGAGCAATTTGAAGATATGTTATGAATTTTTAAGCATGTAAAATTTTGCATTGAAAATTGATTGACGTATAACTTCTGAACGGTTCATGCTACGTGAAACGTATTTAGGAACTTTTGTCAGCCCTGTCTGTAGATGATGTGTATCAATTTTGGTGACATTCCTATGAACGGTCTAGGAGGAGTTGCGCCGTCTTCGTGGCCATGCATTTCGCACAAAAGTGAAATTACCTCACTTCCTGTAGGGCGTGGCTAATGCATAGGCATTACATTTTTGTCCGGCTTAGTGAGATACATATGCGTACCAAATGGCATGCCACTACTACAAACTACATGGCAACCAGGCACCTTAATGCGGGAGGCCAAAATCACAATGAGTTAGGGGGCGCTAAAGAGGCCCTGAGGCCCGCCTGGATCTGGGCTTCTGGTTCTCAGTAGCGGTGGGAGTCTAAGAAAAAGGAGCCAAATTTCGTGCGATGTCGACCATGGCAAGCGCCCCAAAAAGGGTCTTGTAAAGAGTTTGCTTGCCAAGTTTGACAAATCAGAAGCTGCAATATCATTTCTGCCATAACCAGCACCCCCAGGGGCGAAAGTGCACAAAATTTGGCGTACATGTCAGGTGAGCTATGAAGAGTTTGTGTATGAAGTTTGATGACAATTGAGTAAACAGAAGATGAGATATAGATTTTTGAAGAATAAATTTTTTGGTTTTTCCCATGTCAGTAGGTGGCGCTATGCTGTACATGAGTGATTATGAGATGGAAAAATAAGGGTCCACAACAGCAACGCACTATCACAAGGTAGTGGTGTGAAGGAAAAGCATTATGGAATTATTGACCAAAAACCCGTTTTGGAGAAATTGCGTCGGCCAAAAACAGTGCCCCCCATGGACGAAAATTCCCAAAATGTGGTATACATGACATGGGAGGTAGTAAGAGGCTGGCCGTGAAGTTTGACCAAATTTGAGGAAAGATTGGATTTTTTGCCCAAAAATAGCGCCCCCAGTGGCGAAATATCACAGAAATTGGGTAACATGTCAGAAGCCCAATGAGTGATTAGCGTGTGAAGTATGAGCAGTGTTGAGCAATTAGAAGATTTGTTATGAATTTTTTAGCATGTAAAATTTTGAAGTGAAAATTGATTGACGTATAACTTCTGAACGGTTTATCCTACGTGAAACGTATTTAGTAACTTTTGTCAGCCATGTCTGTAGATGATGTGTATCAATTTTGGTGACATTCCTATGAACGGTCTAGGAGGAGTTGCGCCATCTTCGTGGCCATGCATTTCACACAAAAGTGAAATTACCTCACTTCCTGTTGGGCGTGGCTAATGCATTGGCATTACATTTTTGTCCGGCTTAGTGAGATACATATGCATACCAAATGGCATGCCACTACTACAAACTATATGGCAACCAGGCACCTTAATGCGGGATGCCAAAATCACAGCGACTTAGGGGGCGCTATAGAGGCCCTGAGCCCCGGCCAAGTGTGGGCTTTTGGTTCTGAGTAGCGGTGGCAATTCTCGGAAGTGGCGCCAAATTTCGCGCGTTTTCGCCCATGGCAAGCGCCCCGAAAATGGCCCAACAGCGGAGAAAAATAAAGAAGAATAATAATAGTGAACTCTTACAAGAACAATAGGGCCTTCGCCCTATATGGCTCGGGCCCTAATAATAGTGAACTCTTACAAGAACAATAGGGCCTTCGCCCTATAGGGCTCGGGCCCTAATTATTCTGTGTTAACTCATACAGACGTGCACGCATTAATTCTTCCCGTGGTATTCTCCACGAGGATAAACCAATTCTTCCCGTGATGACCAGTCATGAGGATAAACAAAATCGTCCCATGAAACCATTCATGAGGATAAACAAATCTTCCCATGAAATCCTTCATGAGGATAAACAAATCTTCCCATGAGGATAAACAAATCTTCCCATGAAACCATTCATGAGGATAAACAAATCTTCCCATGAGGATAAACAAATCTTCCCATGAAACCATTCATGAGGATAAACAAATCTTCCCATGAGGATAAACAAATCTTCCCATGAAACCATTCATGAGGATAAACATATCTTCCCATGAAACCATTCATGAGGATAAACAAATCTTCCCATGAGGATAAACAAATCTTCCCATGAAACCATTCATGAGGATAAACACATCTTCTCGTGAAACCCTTCACGAGGATAAACAGTCATTGCAGACTGACTATATAAAAAAACAATTCTATTTGCTAGTTGAGTGTCCTTAAAATACTGTGTTAGAGATGTTACTGCTGATTGTGTGAATGGCTGACTTAATAAGTTATCTATAGTTACAGATTTTCTTAATGTTCTCCCCATCTTCTCTCTTTCACTGGAATACTGTGTACAGTGTACAACATGCTCAACCTTTTCTACTTCTCCACAGTATGCACAGGCCCCAGAATGATGTTTCCCTATTGTATACAACCCATTATTTAGACTTGTGTGTCCTATCCTCAGCCTCGTCAACCAAACCTCCTCCTGTCGTTTCAGTTCACCACCCCTTCTAAACACCACCTCCTTTTGTAAATTATATAGATGCCTTCCTTTCTCCTCTGTATTCCATCTCTCCTGCCACATTTTGTTGATGTTGTCTTTAATTATTACTTTAATTTCTGCCTTGCTTAATGGGACTTCTAACTCAACCTCATTTGCCTTGATGGCCTCTTTGGCCATTTTATCCACTTTCTCATTACCCTCAACCCCCTTATGAGCTGGAACCCATGTGAACTGAATAAAAGTTTTATGTTGATTTATCTTAAATACGAGATGGTTAATTTCATCTAAGAGATCTTGTCGGCATGTAGATTTTCCACTCTGGATACTATTTAAGGAAGACATAGAATCTGAGCAAATAACTGCTTTACTAGGCTTCACCTCCTCCACCCACTACAGGGCCAGTATAATAGCTATCATTTCTGCTGAAAAAATTGACAAGTGATCTGACGTCCTTTTCCCAATACTTATATTGTAGCTGGGGATGAATACTGCTGCTCCTGTCTTACCAGTTTCATCTTTAGAAGCATCTGTATATATCTGTGTTGTGTCATCATACATTACTTCTAAATACTGCTGTACATTCTGGTAAAAACCTCTGGATTTTGCAATCTCCTTAGTTTTCAAATTTATAATAGGGAAATAAAATAACCAAGGGGGAATGATTGACCTTGTAATTGTTTTGCAAAGAGGAATGTCACTGATCCCCAATTGATCTGCCTGCTGATTACCATCCCACCCAAAACTGTGTATGGGTCGACCATACTCCCAGCATTCCCTTAGTACCTGTTTGGTTGGGTGATTATCTTCATGACCCTGTAGGTTTAGCCAGTATGATACTGATAATTTCAGTCGCCTGAGGTCCAGTGGCATCTCCCCTGCTTCCACCTGAAGTGCTGGGACTGGAGAGGTCCTGAAGGCACCACAGCATATACGGAGGGCTTTGGCTTGTATCTTGTTTAGCTCTAACAAGGAAGTCTTGGCTGCTGAATTATATGCTATACATCCATAATCCAATACTGGTTGGATTAGGGCACTATAAATTATTTTCAAGGATGTGCTTGATGCCCCCCAGTCATTCCCTGCTAAGCATTTCAGAATATTAATTCCCTTTTTACATTTGTCTATAACCTTTTGAATATGATTTTTAAAAGAAAGTTTGATATCGAACCATACACCAAGGTATCTTAAATTATCCGTTTGCTTGAGTGGCTGCCCATACAACCTGAGGTCCACTGTAGGGTTAACCCTTTTTTTTTTTGAGAAACATATAACTTGTGTCTTTTCAACAAATAAATGAAACCCCCACTCATGTGACCATCTTTCAACCTCGTTTATAGCTATTTGCATTCTGTTCCTTAGACTATCAGAATTTCGGCCTCTCACCCACAGTGCTCCATCATCTGCATAAAGTGCTCTATTGATTCTGGAATCAATATTGTTAAAAACATCATTAATCATTATATTAAATAGAATTGGGCTGCAGACGCTACCCTGTGGGGTACCATTTTCTATAGAGTAGATATTTGAATGGCTCACTCAAACTCTTACCTCTATGGTTCTATTCCTTAAAAAATCTCTAATCCAACTGAACATTTTGCCTTCTATTCCCATTTTATTCAATTTAAGTAAAAGACCGTCTTTCCAGAGCATATCATATGCTTTTTCAATATCAAAGAATGTTGCCAAGACTGACTCCTTATTTGCTTGAGCTTTCCTAATTTCATTTTCTAGGCAGATTATTGGATCCATAGTAGTACGGCCATTTCTAAACCCACTTTGATGTGGAGAGAAAAGACTTCTTTTTTCAATCTCGTATACTAACCTCTTAGTTATCATCCTTTCCATTAACTTACAAAGATTAGATGTTAGTGCTATAGGCCTATAGCTTTTGACCTCTGCTTTATCCTTACCTGGTTTAGCTATAGGTACCACTACTGAATGTTTCCAGCTAGAGGGCAGCTTACCTTGCTCCCAAATTTTATTATATAACTTTAAAATCACACTTTTAGCCACATCAGATAATTGTTCAATCATTTTGTAACAAGTTCTATCTTTACCTGGAGACGTATTTTTAACACCCACTAATGCTCTTTTCAGTTCAAATAATGTAAAATTCTTATCAAGTGCGCCCTCACTTATATCTTTCTTTCCTAATAAGTTTCCATTATCTTCAATCATTTTTGTTCTCCATAATAACTCTTCATTTGTTAAGTTTTAAGAGCTATGCACTTTAACAAAGGCCCTAGCAAGCATCTCTGCTTTTTCATCATTATTTACTGCTTCACCATCACTATCTTTAATTACTGGTAAAGAGAAATCCCTTCTTATTCCTCCCATCTTTCTGATCATTCCCCATATCTCGGAGACCTTAACTTCTGATCCAATATTATTACAGAAACTCCTCCAGTAATTCCCCTTAGTTTCCCTTATTACTCTTTTAGCTTGAGACTGTACCTTTTTATATAGTATTAAATTATTGAAGGAATGATTTGATTTCACCATTCTAAATGCTTTATTTCTGGCTTTGACTGCTTTTTTACATTCATCTGACCACCATGGCACCATTTTCTTTCCCCTTATCCCAGAAGACTCACCCAGAACCTCCTCTGCTGACTCATATAATATATTTGTGATTATGGAATTTACTAATTCAACATCATCACTTAAGTTTGACATATTCTCCATAAGTTTGCCACTTGCCTTCATGCTATATAGCCCCCAATTAGCCTCTCTCATTTTCCATCTTGGGTACCAGTTTTCTTCCAAATTAACATTCTGCTCTTGTATCTTGGTCCAAATTGGGTAATGATCACTTCCTAATGGGTTATTATTAAGAACTTCCCACTGACTGACTCCTGCTAATCGTTCTGAAAGTAAGGTAAGGTCAAGTGCTGATTCTGTTCCATGTACTAGATCAAACCTAGTGTCTGTTCCATCATTTAAACAGACTAGATTGTGGTCATCCATAAACTCCTCAACAGTACTCCCATTATCATCTGTTCTTTTGCTTCCCCATAATGTGTTATAAGCATTGAAGTCTCCACATAAAATATTTCTACAATTTCCCTCCACACAAAAAATATCTAAAAAATCTCTTCTAATCTTTTGACAAGGGTTATAGAAGTTAATTATTTTAAACTTAGTTCTACCCACCCATACTTCCACTGATATTGCTTCAATTTCTTTATTTATACTTTGTGCTTTGTAATTAAGTCCCTGTTGAATAAATGTGGCTACTCCCCCACCTGTTCCTAGGCTTCTATCTTTGCATACTGCTACATATCCATAGATTATAAAGTCAAGTGATGGCTTTAACCATGTTTCTTGAATACAAATGATATTAGGTTTAACCTGCTGTTCTACAATAAAATGTTTAAATTCTTGCCCATTCGCAATTAAACTCCTGGCATTCCACTGTAATATGGACAGTACCATTATAAAACACCACCACATGACTGCTGACTTTCAGACACTCTGGTCGCTAATACTGCATTTACAGACTCAACGGTTAATTCCCCTATATCCAGGTACTTTTCTGCTGCTCTTGTGATAATCTTTATTCTCTCTGTTCTGCTATCTGTCTGAGCTGAGCAATTGATAACTTCCACTATGAAGGCAACAAACTTTTTCTTCTCCACAATCAAGGTGTCTTCAGAAATTTTATAATTCAAAGATTGTGCAACTCTTTGAGTAGGAGGTTGAGACACAGGTTGAGACACAGACATTGCTTTAGCATCAGATCGTACTTTGCTATCTTTCTTTTTGATTGCATCAGCATAGGTAAGTTTCTCCTTCACCCTTATGTTTTGAATCCGTACTGTTCTTTTATGGGCCTCACATCCTTTATAAGCAGCGCTGTGCTCCCCTCCACAGTTACAACACTTTATTTTAGTTCCTACAGCACACTTGCCATATTCATGTTCCCCCCCACACTTAGCACACCTGGCTTTAGCCCTACAGGCTGCAGCAATATGCCCAAACCTTTGGCATTTAAAACACCTTGTTGGTGGAGGAATGTATGCTCGTACTGCATAACTGACATACCCAATCTTAACTCTTTCCGGTAATCGCTCTTCGTCCAGAGCTATCATAACTGACAAACTAGGACTTGTAACTCCATCTCTTGTAATAGGCAAACGTTTCACCTTGGTTACTCTAACCCCTTTCATGTTAACTCGGATCTGTTCCTCTGTCAACTCAGTAGATACTCCAGATATCACACTGTAGGTACAGTCCGTCTAAGAACTACAACAGTCCCTTTAAGGACTACAACTCCCATCACCAGCTTCCGCGTTGACCTGCATCACACGGGGGTGGGATCACCAACGTCACATCCTCCATGAAAGCATAAGAAACCCGGAAACTCCTAGCTCCTCCTCTTTTGGCACCATGATTTCAACATGGACACAAGGAGGACTTCTCTCTCTCTTTCCATCCAGACCAGCTGCCTGGACACAAGGAAGATCGCTTGCTCTGCTAAGCACCAAGATAGACGTCTTTTCTTTCTTTTTCTTGCAAGATCCACGATTCAGCGCGATTTCTTTGTTTACCTTTGGCCACGGTAAAAATCTAAGATCGCGCGATTTTTAAACTCAGCTTGAGTTACAACCGGTTTTATTCATTATCAAGTACGTACCAAACTGCCGCCAAGCAGTTAATTTAAAAGTTAGGAGCGACCGAAATTCCTCCTAATTAAAGCGCTGTGCACGTTATTCTGATCACAGACTTTTCATCACGAACGACCATCAGACCAAGAAATTTTCTGCGCTTTCTACAGAAGCAACTCACGTGCTTCACAACGGAAACTCCAAAGTCTCGGAACATCTCCTCATAATTTTGCTAAAGGCAAGATACTGAGTAAGACTTGGCATTTGGGCAAAAACCTAGTCTTAGGAATTAGCTTTTATGAAGAAGTGTGAATTTAAACTCAGGAACGATTTAAATGTGTACACTGTAAAGACGCAGCGTGTTGAATTGAATTGACTGTTCCATTTCATTTTAATCTCTCAATTGTTAAATAGGTTTTGCATGCTCTCTCTTTCTTTCTAATACTTTAATTTCATTATTTACACACATCTTGACCTCATCAAGATTTCAGTGGATTCAGTACTATTATAAGCTAGTGAAAATAGCCTACGGCTAATTCTTTTGTCCCATTAGCATCCAGGGCTAATTGTATTGTCTCAAAGGAGAACACATGGCGGCCCTCCTCCACAGGCCTCACAAACACACCTTAGCTAGCATTCCTTTGTCTTAGCTAGCGACACAAGGCTAATCTGTGTCTCCACGTGGTCAAACACACCTCAGTTAGCATCCCACGCTAGCCTTTCTTTTGCTAGGCCATAGGCCTTACCACGTGGTCACCAGGCCTTTCACACACAAACACATGCTAGCTAGCATCCCTTTGTCTTAGCTAGCGACACAAGGCTAATCTGTGTCTCCACATGTGGCCAACACATCTTAGCTAACAACCAGAGCTAAATCCTTTGTTCTCAAACCCCACGTGGTGACACATCCTCCTTAGCTAGCAACACAAAGCTAATTCTTTTGTCCTAGCAACCAAAGCTAACTCCCTTGTTTTCACTTAGAAACACGTGGTCAACTCCCACACACACTACATGTTTCATGTTTAATTTCTTTTTTTTTTACACACACAAACACTCATGCTCATCAAGTATATATCATATTTGTATATATTTCAACTGCCATTATCCATTTTTTATCTTTGTTATAATAAATTCATTTATTATTGAAACTGTGTGTTTATTTGTGTTCCGATATTTCTGAAGTCATCCAATTTCAAAAGAATTCAAAGGTGCATATGAGTTATGTAATATGGTAAGTGATCATAATAATTTGGAATATACCATAATTTAGCTGTTTGGTAATTTATTATTAAGCACCAAAATTAATGGTATTATTTAATGAGACTGATTCCATGAGTGATTTAATGATATGAGACTGATTCCATGAGTGATTTAATGATATGAGACTGATCCCATGAGTGATTTAATGATATGAGACTGATCCAATGAGACTGATTCCATGAGTGAGTTAATGATATGAGAATGATTCAATGAGAACAATTCAATTTTAATTATTAACCTTCAGATTTAATGAGATTGATCACTCAATTACCCAATTGCACCTACAACACCCATACACTTTCCCTTTTCCTCCCACACTTGCGGCTTTATCGCTTTCCCCAATAGTGTTTTACACTTCATTAACCCCTGCTGCTGGTCTCCATCCCTACACACAATCATCAAATTGCCATCTTTTAAAGTTTTGACTGTTTGTACTTCACCTACTAACTTGTATACTGCCTCACTAACTTTTAAAGGATTTAAAGTACACGGGGATTGGAATCTAAGAATAACTTTTATTTCATTTCTTTTACCTTCCTCCCTCCTCTCTTCATCGGGTTCTAGTTCTTTCCTTTTCTTACTTCCTCGATTGACCCTCTGCCATTCTCCTGAGTATGTATTTCTCTCATTGTAGTCGCTTGATGCTAGATCACCACCTTCATCTGTCTCCTCAATCCCCTCCATCTCACTCACTTCCTGCAAATCCTGGATCACACCTCCAGCCCCCCAAAACTCCACTCAGCCAAAATCTCGAAGATTTAAATGGGAAGAAGTTCCGTTCAATCACTGTTGAAGCAAGAACCTCTCCACCGCACGCACGTTCGACAGGCTTACCGGAAGTCCCCCTAATAAACTATGCAAACTAAAGTCCTTAAATACTGATCTGGGAGACTGTGGTAATTGTGAACAGGTGCAGATAATTAGAATTTGGGAGACTGTGAGAGGTGAGGTGCAGGATGGGTGTTGTAATCCATAGCAGCCATATTTGAAGGCCATTGTGAATGTTGGGAAGTGGAGTTTTGAATGCAAGCAGGTGCAGACATGACATAGATCCGTGCCTAATGACATTAAATGTGTAATTTCAACCACAATTTCAACCATATTTTCTAATTTGTGTGTGTGTGTGTGTGTGTGTGTGTGTGTGTGTGTGTGTGTGTGTGTGTGAATAGTCCAAGATGGCGGCGCGGACAGATGCAGCGACTCGGGGCTCTCGGTTATGCAGCAGCATTTTTGTATTTTTATGTGTGTTATGTTGACTTGTTCAGTATGCTCAAGCACTCGGCAGACATTTATATTATGGATGAATCAAACTGCTTAAAATCGGAGATTTATGTCAGGATTACACCTCTGCAGGGGCGATTTCTCAGAGACAACAAGGGAAGCCGAGCTTCCCCTAAAATTCTCTCCCCAAACTGCGGCATCTATGACGTTGAATTCTCATTAAAACAATAACTTGCATAACATAATATATGCCCAAGATTGTATTTACGTTCATAACTATCCTGTAACTTATTTGAGTGATGTCTGACGAACTTGCAGTTCACTATGAGAATCACCTTTGCCAGGCTGTAACCAGCGTTGCCAGATACTGCTGACGTTTTCCAGCCAAAATATGTTCAAAACCCGCAAAAATGCACTTAAAACAGCCCAATCTGGCAACACGCTGTAACCTTACTTATTTCAATGGGCTCTATGCGCTGGCAGCCGGGTTTCCGTTGCAGTCTATGAGAGGGCTCTGAACAGCCAATTTCGGCTAGTTGTTATTGGTTAAAATCGACAAAATCGTCACTTCCAGGGAAGCCGGGCTTCTCTGGGACTAAACGAGACAGTGACTACGTTTACATGCACATAGAGATAATCGAATTTCTGCCGTTGCTCGACTGAAATTGAAGTTCAAAATGCCATGTATACACCTTATTTCGGCTGAAATTGAACCGAACTTGATTTCTCGGAATCGAGCTACACGACCTAGATTATGCGATTTCTGCCGAGCTACTTAGTGCATGTATACCCTATCGAGCTAGTAGTCGAGCTACTTACTGCCCCTTCCGGAAGTGACGAGTGACGAGACCACAAGCGGGAAACATAACAGCCTCGGTCGGCATGACAACAGTAGTAGCGAGCAGCAGAAGAGGTCAGGAGGAACAAACGAAGAAGAGAAAATGGCGATGTAGAGCTCTCTGAAGTGTGGGTGGAGCACAGAGGACGGCAGGACAAAGCTTCTGGTACTAATAGGCTTTTTATTGTCAGACTTTTCAGTTTAATAGCCTACTTTTATTCTTGAGAGAAAGAAAGAAACACACACACACGCGCGCTGTGTTCTAGTCCCGGGATGAGCTCTCCCCTCTGCTCTCCCTCTGCCTCCTTAAATAGGGCGCGGTTACTGGGAAGACACACAAACACAGGTTAATTACCGTCAGGTGTAGTGATTCTGCCACTCACCTTCCCTGGCTCCGCCCTCCTGTCACAGACCGGCGCTTGACCACGCCCCCACTGCCACAGGCAAGCAGAAACATGCACTTCTGGAGCAATGAGGAGACAGAGTTCATGCTCATTCAGCTTAAGGAGTTGAATATATTAAAATTCATGGACGGGAGAAAAACGCGCAATGGAGAACACGGAACTGATAACTTTGTTTACACTCTTGAATAGCTCTTCTTCATGATGACAACCGGAAGTGTACCAACACGATGGGGCGTGTAGCGCCACCTGTGGCTCGGGTGCACAATGCACCTCACACAATAGCCCGATTTCATTGTGTGCATGTACGATTGGATTTCTCTGGCACCCTGCTGGGACCTTCAGCTCGATTACCAACAGCAGCTCGATTTGGATGTGCATGTAAACGTAGTCACTCACTACGTTTACCTGCACATAGAGAGAATCGAATTTCTGCCGTTGCTCGACTGAAATCGAAGTTCAAAATGCCATGTATACACCTTAATTCGGCTGAAATTGAACCGAACTTGATTTCTCGGAATCGAGCTACACGACCTAGTTTATGCAATTTCTGCCGAGCTACTTTGTGCATGTATACCCTATCGAGCTAGTTGTCGAGCTACTTCCGGAAGTGACGAGTGACGAGACCACAAGCGGGAAACACAACAGCCTCGGTCGGCATGACAACAGTAGTAGCGAGCAGCAGAAGAGGTCAGGAGGAACAAACGAAGAAGAGAAAATGGCGATGTAGAGCTCTCTGAAGTGTGGGTGGAGCACAGAGGACGGCAGGACAAAGCTTCTGGTACTAATAGGCTTTTTATTGTCAGACTTTTCAGTTTAACAGCCTACTTTTATTCTTGAGAGAAAAACACACACACACACACACACACACGCGTGCGCGCGTGCTGTGTTCTAGTCCCAGGATGAGCTGTCCCCTCTGCTCTCCCTCTGCCTCCTTAAATAGGGCACGGTTACTGGGAAGACACACAAACACAGGTTAATTACCGTCAGGTGAAGTGATTCTGCCACTCACCTTCCCTGGCTCTGCCCTCCTGTCACAGACCGGCACTTGACCACACCCCCACTGCCAGAGGCAAGCAGAAATGTGCACTTCTGGAGCAATGAGGAGACAGAGTTCATGCTCATTCAGCTTAAGGAGTTGAATATATTAAAATTCATGGACGGGAGAAAAACGCGCAATGGAGAACACGGAACTGATAACTTTGTTTACACTCTTGAATAGCTCTTCTTCATGACGACAACCGGAAGTGTACCAACACGATGGGGCGTGTTGCGCCACCTGTGGCTCGGGTGCACAATGCACCTCACACAATAGCCCGATCTCATTGTGTGCATGTAGGATTGGATTTCTCTGGCACCCTGCTGGGACCTTCAGCTCGATTACCGACAGCAGCTCGATTTGGATGTGCATGTAAACGTAGTCAGTGGGAGGGACAAGAAGCCGGGCTGATGAAGGATTATTGGAGGTAGTGAGGAGGGCGGGCTCTGTACTTCGGCGTCAGCGAGGAACACGGAAGTATGATCAGTCCCTAGCGGATGTTGAGAAAGTGTAGTCGTGTGCCAAAGTGCTGTCCGAATTTCTTTTCATATAAACTTTTCTTCTCATTGATGTCTCTGTACATTACTCTGTAAATAAATGTAAATATTACTCGTTGTGCTCCGTTAACTTTCATCCATTCTATCAGTTTGATCATTCGTGAATTCACTTGTTTATTTCATTTGTAGTTCAATCTGGTTGTAGGCTAGCTTGAGCCTTATTGGGATCTGCAGTGCTAGCTGCTAACAGAAATTGGTGAAGTCTCTGGAAAGCACAACCAGCTAGTATGACAGGGTCACAGACCATTTTCTGGAAAAGGAGCGGAGGGCAGAATTTGTGCATAAATAATGTGCATCATATAATGTTCATGAATCTGAAGTGTGTATATTGTTTAGTAATGTTAAGAGAATGGTGCACTGCAAAAAGTAAAATCTAACCAAGATTAAATATCTTAAATCAAGACAAAATATGCTTGTTATTTGTCTGCCAAGATAATTCTCCTTTCCAGGCAGATTTTGTGTAAGAGTATTTCACTTACTTTAAGCATTTTTTCCCTGAATTATCTTAATAAGGTATTATAACTTGTTATTGAGATTTTATTACTGGTTATGAGTAAGTTCTGTCTTAAAATGAGAATTACCATAATTTCATCGGTGTTATATTAACCATGACAAGTTTGTCAAAGTCAGAATTTCTTATTTCAAGCATCTTATCCTTTCTTTTAATCTCTTAACACAAAACAGATAACCAAATTAAATGAATTGTTGTATTGTCAATCTGGCAACAAAAATAGGCTACAAAATGGATTGTTTTGTTGTTTTGATTTTGACTTATTTGGCGGTCTCAGTTGGTATAAACACTTACTTAAACAGAGCACACCAATATGCCCAGATGAAATATAGTCAAACTGTTGGTTGGGGGACAAAGTATCTAGCATGTTAAAATGAGTAGTACAACTTTACTTGTTTTTAGTATAAATACACTAGTTTTAAGACATCTGTGGGGTTTCTAAAGCTATCTAGCTTTAGAAACCCCACAGATGTCTTAAAACTAGTGTATTTATTGCCAACAGAACAAGAAAATTTGACTTGGCAAGATTTTTAAAAAACAAGTAAATATATCTATATTTACTTGTTTTTTTAAAAATCTTGCCAAGTCAAATTTTCTTGTTCTGTTGGCAGATATTTTTGCTTATTTTAAGTAAAATATTCCTAATTTTATTACTTTTTTTTCTTGTTTTTGTAAGCCAGGTTTTTGCAGTGTGGGCTCTGTGTTATAGGTTATACCTGGGTATAATATTCAAGGTTCTGTGTGTTCCATAGCCTACCTGGTTATGAATTTTCAGACTGTGTTGCAGAAGATGTTCAAGGATGTGTTGCACAGCTGGGTGTTGTGTTAAAGACTCTGTGTTGCATATCAGGGTATGATTGTTCAAGGCTCTTCGTTGAATAGCCAGTGATTTTTGGATGTTTGATATTTTTGATTAAGGATATGAGGCACTAGCCTGGCAAGCCAGACTATAACATGAAATGTACAAGCAAAAATACTTTCTGCCACTAGGTAGGGTTGTCTAGTTCACTATACTAATGGGGCACACCTTTCTATGCTTTGATATCCGGCCTACAGGTTTTACGATGAATACGTAAAATGGGCTTCCCCTGTTTTAAAAACCAGCAGCCGCCACTGCACCTCTGAAAGCCTATACTCTATCCCACTAGAGATCCGGTGTACTGAAAAGCCCAGCGGAATAACAATCATCCCACCTGTGAGGCATTGGTGGTGGCGTAAGAAAAGGAAACAAAAGTGAGGCAAAAGAGCTGGCATACGAGCTAGGCTATGGGCTAACCCACACAGACCATCCCTGCCAAATCTCTTCCTCATCAACTCCTGGTCACTCGTCAATAAGATGGATGAAATATGACAGAGGATTACTGCTCACTGCATGGATAGCTGCGTGATGGTAATCACAGAGACTTGGCTGGATAGCATGATCCCCAACAGGGCTATTGAGCTAGCAGGTTGCTCTGTTTACCAAGCAAACAGAACTGGTGACTCCGGTAAGAGCAGAGGTGGAGGAGTGTGCATATACATTAATAATGACTGATGCACATCTATGGACATTATTTAGTCACATTGCTCCCCTGAAACTGAATATCTGGCTTTGAATCTGGTTTACACCAATATTCCAGGAGCTTATAAAACTGTCCCATCCCCACACCTTGGCCTATCTGACCACATTGCACTGGAAATGACTCCATCTTACAGACCTCTAATCTGCAGAACACAACCAGCTGTTAAAACTGTCCAAGTCTGGAGTGAAGAATCCATTGCTGCAGGACTGCTTTGAAAATACAGACTGGGAGTTGTTTGCACAGAATACAGACTTGAAGGACTACAGCTCATCTGTTTTAGCTTACACAGCCTTCTGCACTGACACTGTGTTAACCATCAAAACCATCAAGGTGTTCCTAAACCAAAAGCCCTGGCTTGACAGCAATGTTCAGTCTCTGCTTAGGGCATGGAACACTGCCTACAGGTCAGGGGACAAGCTGGCTTACAGTAATGCCCGGAGAGAACTGAAGAAGGGCATTAAAGAAGCCAAGCGCAGATACCAGCAGGGCATTGAGGGCTACTTTGATAACAACAACCCCCACAGCATGTGGAGAGGTATTAAAGCCATAACGGACTACAAAGTAGCACCCCACTGACCAGCCATGATGCTATGCTTTCTGACACCCTGAGCCAGTTCTTTGTGTGCTTTGATAACCACACCAGCAGAGCAAGAGTGGAAATAACAATAGCATCCAGAGAGGAGCCTGTACTTGTCTTGTACTTGTAGCACCATCAGGTGAGATCCACTCTGAAGAAGGTTGACATCATCAAAGCAGCAGGACCAGACAGGGTGTCAGGCCGCACACTGAAGTCATGTGCTGACCAACTAGCAGAGGGGTGTTCATTAACATCTTTAACTTGTCCCTGCAGCAGCCTGGTTTTCCCACATGCCTTAAATCCACCACTATTGTCCCTGTGCCCAAAAAGCAAGCAGTCAGGTGTCTCAATGACTATTGTCCAGTTACTCTGACACCAATTATTATGAAGTGCTTTGAGAGGCTTGTACTATCTCACATCAAAGCCAACATCCCCAATTATTTGGACAGCTGCCAGTTTGCCTACTGTGGAAACAGATCGATGGAGGGTGTAATCTCAGTTACACTTCATACAACCTTGTCTCATCTGGAACATCCCAACACATACGTCAGGATGCTATTTATTGATTTTAGCTCCACTTTCAATACAATAGGTCCCCTTGAACTGGTAAACAAGCTCAGCAACCTGGGATTAACCACCACACACTGCTCATGGATTTTGGACTTCCTCACCAACAGACTGCAAAACATCAGGGTGGGCAACTGCACATCATCCACTCTCACCCTGAACACAGGAGTACCACAGGGCTGTGTCCTGAGCCCAGCCCTTTTCACTCTATTCACATATGACTGCACACCCATCCATTCCTCTAACCCTATCATGAAGTTTGCTGATGACACCACTATAGTGGGACTGATATCAGAAAATGATGAGAAGCCCTACAGAGAGGAGGTTCAACACCTGGTCCAGTGATGTTTGGACAATAACCTGGTACTGAACACAGCCAAAACAAAGGAGGTCATTGTGGACTTCAAGAAAACTAAGAAAACACCACCACCACCACACACACACAGACACATAAATGATGACAAGGTGAAGAGGGTCAATGACATCAGATTCCTGGGACTCCACATCACAAAGGATCTGACATGGACCCTTAACACCTCACACCTAGTGAAGAAAGCTCAGCAGAAGCTTTTCTTCTTGAGAAAACTTAAAAAAGCCAAACTTCCCTCTCAACTCTTAGTAAACTTCTATAGGAGCACAATAGAGAGCTTGCTCTGTTACTGTGTCACAGTTTGGTACACCAGCTGTACTGCAGAGAACCGGAGAGATTTGGAATCGATAGTTAAGACTGCACAGAGGATTGTGGGAACTAAGCTACCAAATCTGGACATAGTTTATGCTAACCGTTTATGTAAGAGGGCTAACAACATCATCAAGGACTCAACCCACCCAGGTCATAAACTGTTTGTCCCCCTCCCATCAGGCAAAAGATATAGAACCATCAGAACATGCACAAGTAGACTGAGGAACAGCTTCTTCCCCAGAGCTGTAGCCTCCATTACCCCCCCCCCCCCCCCCCCCAACACACACACACACACACACACACACATACCCAAGTTGCTGCTAACGTACTGATCACTTTACATTCAGGACTGTAAACACAGTCATTACAATCTGTGCAATATCTGCTTACTCTGCACTTTATTTTACTGACTTGATCACTACACACATAGGAATATAAATACACCTAGTACAATTGTGCAATATCTGCCTACACTGCAAGTCCCCCACTTACTTTATCTTGTATTTTATTTATATTCTTTTTTTTTTACTGCTGATGTTTTACCTGAGTACTACCAAACTAAGTTACACTGTATAACTACAATGATAATAAAGTCTGATATTATCTTATCTTAATGGCTCATCTGTAGATACATTATACATGTAGATCACTTTAGTAACTGCTGTTACTGAAACACGAGTCAGTTGCTGAAGCTTTTGCTATCCCTTGCAATACTGAACTGTTTCAAATTTGTTTTTTTTTCTTTTCTTTCTCTCTTTCCTTCTCAGGATGTTAATTGTATTATGTAGTGCACCTGAATGGAAGCATTTGCATTCATTATGCTTCTATACTCATTTATTCATGTTTTTGCATTTATAGTTGTCAGCTGCCTGTATATGATTTTATGTACTATTACCATCCATAAATACATTTCAGTAGTGTGTGTGTGTGTGTGTGTGTGTGTGTGTGTGTGTGTGTGTGTGTGTATTATTTTTGTCTGGCCTAGACTCTCCTTAACACAATTTGTCTCATGTTTAAGTTGAACATGTCAAGTCACAAAATGCTGTAGTGAAGCTTTTCCAATGTGTACAAAAACTCTGGAATCTCATCTCATCTCATCTCATTATCTCTAGCCGCTTTATCCTTCTACAGGGTCGCAGGCAAGCTGGAGCCTATCCCAGCTGACTACGGGCGAAAGGCGGGGTACACCCTGGACAAGTCGCCAGGTCATCACAGGGCTGACACATAGACACAGACAACCATTCACACCCACATTCACACCTACGGTCAATTTAGAGTCACCAGTTAACCTAACCTGCATGTCTTTGGACTGTGGGGGAAACCGGAGCACCCGGAGGAAACCCACGCGGACACGGGGAGAACATGCAAACTCCACACAGAAAGGCCCTCGCCGGCCCCGGGGCTCGAACCCAGGACCTTCTTGCTGTGAGGCGACAGCGCTAACCACTACACCACCGTGCCGCCAAACTCTGGAATATACATGAAATGCCTTTTCCATTAAGTGGATGTCTGTCCCTATGATTTATTAATCAGTGTATCAATTTGATGACTTCCATATAAAAATATAAGGTCCATACATGACTTCCCTGTTATGACTTAATAATAGAAAGCGTGTCATGGCACTCTGCCCACAGCACTTCACAGTCCCCCCAAAAATGTGTAGATAGCCGATTAACAGCATTTTAATGCACATACAGTACACCTTCCCTCTGAAAGCACTGCTGTTTGTTCCTTTTTATATTAAGCTTCAGCACATAATAAAATGGATAGGGCCAAGAAATGGAAAATGTTTATATTGAATCTATAGCAAGGCTGCCTTCATAATGTAGTTTGTGTATTTTCCACATCATTCTTTTGACCCAAAAGATGTTTGGCAATGTATGAAATGGCAAGGTTGAGCTGAAACATTTCATTTTATTGTTCTTTTGTATCATGCATGTCTTCTGCACATTTGTGATAACACACAACATGTGCACGAACTGAATTCACCTGTTTTCAAAAGATTTTAACAGACCCATTTTTACAGAAAACTTGGAGCTTATCATAGTCTGCTTTTCCCTTCTTGTTCCCTTTGCTTGTTAAGTATTTGCAAAGTAACATATACAGGTACTTGCATTTGCCATGCCATTTTAGAGTGTAGATGAAGTTCTGATTAAGTGAATGATGTGTATTTTAAAACTTGTCCAACTATAAACTCAAAAAATTACATTGAGGACCATTATTCTTAAATTGTTGCACTATTTATCCACACAGTCTTTGACAGAGTGGTGAACCCCTCCCCATCTTTACTTCTGAGATACTCAGCCTCTCCAGGATGCTCTTTTTATTCCCAATCATATTATTGACCTGTTGCCAGTCAACCTAATTATTTTTTTCTTCTTCTTCTTTTTAACATGACACTTTTACAGTCTTTTGTTGTCCATATACCAAAGGTTTTTTTTTTTAATGTCTTGGTGGCATAAGAGTCAAAACGAGCATTTTTTTTTTAAAAATCTCAGTTTCAACATTTGATATATTGTCTTTGTACTATTTTCAATAAAATATGCACTTTCCATTATTTGCAAATTATTGCATTCTGTAATTTACCTTTTATACAACATTCCAACTTTTTTGGAATTGAGGTTATAAGACAAGATCCACAAACACCTGCCAACAATTTAACAATAATGATAATCCATTCATTATCCGTAACTGCTTATTCTGTGCAGGGTCACAGGCAAGCTGGAGCCTATCCCAGCTGACTATGGGCAAAGGTGGGGTACGCCCTGGACAAGTTGGCAGATCATTGCAGGGCCGACACATAGAGACAAACAACCATTCACGCCTATGATCAATTTAGAGCCACCGATTAGCCTAACCTTCATGTCTTTGGACTGTAAGGGAAACCAGAGCACCTGGAGGAAACCCACACAGACACGGGAAGAACATGCAAACTCCACACAGAAAGGCCCCTGTTGGCCACTGGGCTCAAACCCAGAACCTTCTTGCTGTGAGGCGACATTGTTAAACACTATACCACCATGCTGCCACAATAATGATAATGAGCATCACAATACATATCAAAGTGTGGTAATACTTGCAGTAGTGACCCTAAATAAATCACAAGGTGCAATTCTCCTGAGCGTTACTATTTCTTACTTTTTGCATTTTTTTTCCTTGAGTAACGCTCTCAAGGAATGCTGATCCCATGGGAGCCATTTCAGCATTATTCTTCTGTGATGATTAGTGGAGCATGCAGTTTCTCCTGGAGGTGCGTTTCTGAGTTAATTGGCTTATGGGACAATAAGCACCCTTCCCCCTACTTCCATCAACTCTTCCTCAGGTTTTGGTCATGTGGTGTGTTTTACCACCTGAACTATCAAGAACACATGATACAGGCCAATAAAGCACACACACACACACACACATACACAAGAATTACCATATATGAAGAGATTGGTTCCAAAATTAGATAAATCCACTGTGATAAACTCAAGAAAAAAATTTATTTTCTAAACCAACAAATTGGTAGCATGAAAAGCACTATTTTCTATTGGACCCAGTCAGATTTTATATATATATATATATATATATATATATATATATATATATATATATATATATATATATATATACCCATCCATTATCTGTAGCCACTTATCCTGTATAGGGTTGCAGGCAAACAGGGTCACAGGTGAGTTGGAGCCTATCTCAGCTGACTACAGGCGAGAGGCGGGGTACACCCTGGATAAGTCGCCAGGTCATCGCAGATTTTATATATATATATATATATATATATATATATATATATATATATATATATATATATATATAGTTTCTTGGAACAACTATTGATGAAGAACTCAGTTGGAAACCACATATAAAAAACATACAATCCAAAGTATCAAGAAGTATTGCAATATTAAACAAAGTCAAACAGTTTCTAGATCACAATTCACTCCGGATTCTTTACTGTTCCCTGGTTTCACCTTATTTAAGTTACTGTGCAGAGGTATGGGGCAATAATTACAAAAATACAATACATTCATTATTCATCCTCCAAAAAAGAGCAAGAAGGATTTTACACAAGACTGGTTATCGGGATCATACAAATACATTATTCTTACAGTCAGAAATACTGAAATTTGAAGATCTGGTGGACTATCAAACAGCACAAAGCAAACAATAATCAACTACCAAACTGTTAACTGAAAGAGATGGGAGTTATAATTTAAGGGGTTTATTTAAATTTAAAAATTATAGGGTGCACACAACCAAGACAAGTTTTTGTATTTCTGTTTGTGGGGTAAAGCGGTGGAACAGTTTAAATGAGGAGCTCAAGGGATGTCCAGACATGAAGCGGTTTAAAAAGATGTACAAAAATTTGATTTTCACAAGGTATAAGGATGAAGGGGATTAATCATAACTGGCTGTTTATTGTGTATTTTTTCTTTTTTGAGTCTTCGTCTATTTGTTTTGTTTTTATTTTGTTCTCCATTGTGAGTGTGGTATTTGTAGTAAACTTATGTGTAGACATATGGATATACATATATAATTAATTAATTATATGATATAGTCATAGAGAATTGATATCTGAATAGTTGAAGTAATAAGTAATATACAGTGTATGTATATACTGTATACATACATATATATGTATACAGTATATGTGTACATATATATATGGAAGCTAGATAATCAGTTTATATTGACTAAAATAGAGGGGTGGGATTAAATAAGTTTTACTTCAGCCCACTCCTTTTCGGACATGTAAACTCAAAACTGCTTAGTGTGTCCTTGTTTGCATTTTTGTTTTGTTTTCTTTTGTTTTGATTTTGATATATTATTATTACCTATATTATTTAAGGTTTATTTTCTAATTTAGTGGCTTTTTACATGTTCTTGTTGCAAATGCTGTTTTGCTTTTCTTGTTATCTGCTTATTTATTCATTGTTTGTTTACATGTTTGAAATAAACTATCATCATTATGTATAGTGCCTTGTAAAAGTATTCATCCCCCTGAATGTTTGTCCTGTTTTGTTGCATTACAAGCTGGTATTAAAATGGATTTTTGGGAGGTTAGCACCATTTGATTTACACAACATGCCTACCATTTTAAAGGTGCACAAAGTTTTTTTTTTTTTTATTGTTACACAAACAATAAATAAGATGAAAAAAAACAGAAATCTGGAGTGTGCATAGGTATTCACCTCCCTCAAAGTCAATACTTTGAAGAGTCACCTTTTGGTATAATTACAGCTGCAAGTCTCTTGGGGTATGTCTCTATTAGCTTAGCACATCTAGTCACTGGGATTTTTGCCTATTCCTCAAGGCAAAACTACTCCAACAACTTCAAGTTAGATGGGTTGTGTTGGTGTACAGCAATCTTCAAGTTTTGCCAAAGATTCTCAATTGGATTAAGGTTTGGGCTTTAATTAGGCCATTCCAAGATATTTAAATGTTTCCCTTTAAACCATTCCAGTGTCACTTTAGCAGTATGTTTATAGTCATTGTCCTGATGGACCGTGAACCTTCATTCCAGTCTCAAACCTCTGGCTGATTCAAACAGGTTTTCCTCCAGAATTCCCCTGCATTTAGTGCCATCCATCTTTCCTTCAGTCCTGACCAGCTTTTCTGTCCTGGCAGATGAAAAACACCCCCACAGCATGATGCTGCCACCACCATGCTTCATTGTAGGGATGGTGTTCTAAGGGTGTTGGGTTTGTGCCACACATGACATTTCCCATGATGGCCAAAAAGTTCAGTTTTTGTCTCATTTGACCAGAGAATCTTCTTCCATGTGTTTGGGGAGTCTGCCACATGGTGTTGGGCAAACTCCAAACGTATTCTCTTCAGCAATGGCTTTTTTCTGGCCACTCTTCCATAAAACCTCTGGCCTCTGTGGGGTGTAGAGAAAAAACACATGAACTTCACATGTGATTTCTCACATGTGAAATATGTGGAAAATGTGTTTTGCACATGGGAAATGTTATTTGCACATGGGAAACATGTGGTTTTGGCCCAATTTTATGTGAATCACATGTGGGAATGTTTTACACATGTGGTAACATGTTTTCCACATGTGCTCTACATGGTAACACATGTTACAAAATCTGATACCATGTATTCCACGTTACCACATGTGGTAACATGTGATCACATATGAAATACATGGGAAATTCATGTGTTTTTTCTGTAAGGGACAGCTTAAAGTGGTCCTATGGACAGATACTCCCATCTCTGCTGCAGTTCCTTCAGTGTTATCTTTGGTGTCTTTGTTGCATCTCTGCTTAATGGCCTCCTTGCCCGGTCTGTGAGTTTTGCTGGGCAGTCTTCTCTTGTCAGGTTTGTAGTGGTGCCATGTTTTTTCCATTTTGCTATAATGGATTTAATGGTGCTCCCTGGGATATTCAAAGCTTGGGATATTTTTTTATAACCTGACCCTGATCTATACTTCTCCACAATTTTGTCTTTGACCTGTTTGGAGTGCTCCTTGGTTCTCATGTTGCTCCTTGGTTCTAGTGTTGCAGAGTCAGGGTCCTTCCAGAACAGGTTGATTGATACAGACATCATGTGACAGATTATGTGACACTTTGATTGGACACAGGTGGATCTTAATCCACTAATTATGTGACTTATGAAGTGAATTGGTTGGACCAGGTCTTATTTAGGGGTTTCATACGAAAGGGTGTGAATACCTATGCACACTCCAGATTTCTGTTTTTTTGTCTTAATTATTGTTTGTGTCACAATAAAAAAAACAATGTGCACCTTTAAAGTGGTAGGCATGTTGTGTAAATCAAATAGTGCTAACCCCCCCAAAATCCATTTTAATTCCAGCTTGTAATGCGACACAACAGGACAAAGACCAAGGGGGATGAATACTTTTGCAAGGCACTGTGTGTGTGTATATATATATATATATATATATATATATATATATATATATATATATATATATATGAAGAGAGACAGCAAACAAAGACAGTAAATAAAAAAAATTCATGAAGCATTTTTGACTTTTTGCTTTGTTTATTTATTCCCTGCATAATGATGTGCACTGAAGACTCAATAAGAGAGAAGAGTTTATGCCGTATGATCTTATCATACAGTGGCTTAAAAGGGTGTACAGTGTGATAATTTAATTATTATTTATTTTGTTACCCAGGAAATAGATCGCTATACAACCTTGCAAAACATAAAGCCCTCTGTTTTTGTGATTGTGATCCAAGCATCAAAATATGACATGAGATCACAGGGTTAATGTTTTGTGCCCCTAATTTCAGGCAATAACCTGGCAAAGAGAGTTTGGTTAGAATGTGTACAATTTGAAGAAGTTGTGCTGGTCCAAGCAAATCAGTTTGTCTCATTTCCTTTAAATGATAAAAAAATGATAATGTAATAATACACTGTACACAGTTATTACACACATTGTTATATTTCACTCATAGATTTTATGTTCATCGTACTCACAATCCAAAAATTCCTCCAGTAAAGAAAACTGAAAATGATCATAATGATAAATGTACAGAGGATAATCTGGGGAAGGTTTCCTGTTAATGTTGCTCTTTAGGGCATAAGAGTGAGTTTAAAGATGCTCTTAAGCAATGAACATTGTCTCTGTATGTGGTTTTCCTGAACTCACTTGTAAGAAGGTCTCTTAAGATCAATGTTACGCAGCGCTTCTTTGCAATGCACGTCCCCAATATAGGCATTAGTAGTTGCTAAAGGCATTCATACTGTAGTTGCTAAAGGCATTGGTAGTTGCTAAATCCATTCAAGGAGGTCACATGATGTTCATTTTAACCAAAAACCTATGAAATATCCATCCATCCATTATCTGTAGCCGCTTAGCATGTACAGGGTTGCAGGCAAGCTGGAGCCTATTCCAGCTGACTATAGGTGAGAGGCAGGGTACACCCTGGACAAGTCACCAGGTCATCGCAAGGCTAACACGTAGAGACAAATAACCATTCACACTTACATTCACACCTCTGGTCAATTTAAAGCCACCATTTAGCCTAACCTGCATGTTTTTGGACTGTGGGGGAAACCGGAGCACCCGGAGGAAACCCATGCAGACACGGGGAGAATATGCAAACTCCACACAGAAAGGCCCTCACAGGCTGCTGGGCTCGAACCCAGGACTTTCTTGCTGTGAGGTGACAGTGCTAACCACTCCACCACCATGCTGCCCCAGTAAAACATAAAACATTAAAATATGTTTATCTGTTGTATCATTGTTAAGCATTACATATATAATGTGGTCATTAATTATTGAAATTATTTTACATTTTTTGGCAATAAAATTTTTTTCCAAGCATGTTTTTTTAATTAAATGAACATGCATTCACATGCAAGTAGGCATCCGTCAATCCCAGAGGATTATGGAGTTGTGCCCTGGGCGTCTATCCGGGAACAGCATCTGTTGTGACTGTAGAGTCTGATGCGGGAGTGCTAGTCCCTGCCACAGTGGGCACAGGTAAAAGCTGAGGCAGGTCTCTCCACTGGTGGCAGGGCCCTCCTCTGAAGTTGTTTCTCCTCAGCTTTCTGCATCAGCTTGGTTTCGAACTGTGTGAGTCCCTTTTGCACTTTGTGCTTCCACATGTCTCTGTCTGCAGCAACTGCCTCCCAGGTGTTGATGTTGATGCCAAGTGCCTTGAGTTCATGTTTGCAAGTGTCTTTGAAGCACAGCTAAGGTCCTCCTGTTGGCCTTTTCCCTGCTGCCAACTCTCCAAAGAAGAGGTCCTTGGGGATACAGCCATCTTTCATGCGAGTATCATGTCCCAACCAACACATGCATCTCTGTTTCAAGAGGGTAAACATAGAAGGGACCCCTGCTCTCTCAAGCACTCTGCTGTTGGGTACATGGTCTCTCCATGATATGCCCAGGATAGTCCTCAGGCAGTGCATATTAAATGCATTGAGTCTTCTTTCCTAGTAGGAGCACAGGGACCATGATTTGCTGCCTTAAAAGAGTGTGCTCACCACACATGCTGTGTAAACCTGGGCTTTGGTGTGGTCTTTCAGCTTGCTGTTTGCCCAGACTCATTTTGTCAGCCTGGACAGTGTTGTTGCAGCCTTTCCAATATGTCTGTTGAGCTCGGCCTCCAGGGACAGGGTGTTGGAGATTGTAGAACCCAGGTATACAAACTTGTGGACTGCCTCTAGCTCATAGTCAGTAATATTGACAGAGGGTGGTTTGTTGACATCCTGTCCCATCACCTGCATTTTCTTTAGGCTGATGGTGAGGCTGAACGCACTGCAGGCTGCAGCAAAGCTATTCAGGAGCTGCTGCAGGTCTTTTGCTGTGTGGGTGGTGAGTACCACATCGTCAGAGAAGAGGAGATTCCTGAGGAGTCTCAACTGTATTTTCATCTTGGCCTGGAGTCTATGCAGGTTGAAAAGGTTATTGTCAGACCTTGTGTGAAGGCAGATGCCCTCTGTGACTGTTCCAAAGGTGTGCTTCAGCAGAATGGAGAAGAAAATACCAAACAGGGTTGGAGCAAGGACACAGTCCTGCTTGACTCGGCTGCGAATATTGAATGTATATATGAACGAATAATGTTGTGCCATCGTACATGATGGTTCCCTTCATGTTCTCATGGAAAGATCTTACCAAACTGAGCAAAGTGGAAGGACATCCAATCTTTGCCAGGATCTTGAAGAGACCATCCCTACTCATGAGGTCAAAAGCCTTGGTAAGATTGATAAAGGTGATGTACAAGGCCTTTGGGACCAACCTTGGCTTTGAAGTCTCTGAGGAGGAACACTAGCTCCTGCTGGGGAACTTCGCTGATGATGGAACTGAGATTATCATATAATTTGTCCTTCACTTCTGCTGAGGAGGTTAGAGTTGGTGCAGAGGCACTGATAAGGCTGACCATTCCTGCTGCTGTTTGTAGCTAGCTCTTGAGGATCCTTTCAGAGCCCTCTGTGGGTGGTACAATGGAGCCAAGCAGTCTGTTCCTGATGGCAAAGCCAATGCCATGCTCCCTGGCCTCTTCAGGTGGTTTGCCTTGCCAGAAGAAAGTAAAGTCCTTTTGCCCCTGATGCTGCCAGATGAGGGAAGTCTTGTCACCTGAAGTGTGACAATGTCCATCTTGAGCCTGCTCAGTTCATTGTTGATCACAGCAGTATTATGAACATTGCTCACTTCCTGTAGATCTTCTGAGAGGCCAGATGTCATGGTCCTTACATTCCAGGTGCCTAGTCTGAAAGCTGGGCTGCTGTGTTTTTGCTTACTTTTGCTTGGTGCACAGTTGATGATTCACTTGTTGGGTTTTCCCTATGCCCCATGCACCTAGTGAAGCAAGTGGACTGTGGTGGGACATCACCTTATTGGCTGGGGGCTGCCCAGCTTGAGGCAGGCTGTAGATGTCCAGTGAAATCCTTGGATTTCTCCCACTGTCAGAATAAACCCCTAGCACCTCGCTCTATGCCAATCGAGTAGTAGGCTTAGAACTGATAACTGCCACTTCCCATGTTGTGTTGACGCTGTCAAGTGAAGCTAGAATGTCCTCTCCAGGGCACAAGCCTGGGCAGATGTGTTGGCAATGTTCTCCCTTATATATATATATATATATATATATATATATATATATATATATATATATATATATATATACAGTGGTGCTTGAAAGTTTGTAAACCCTTTAGAATTTTATATATTTCTGCATAAATATGACCTAAAACATCATCAGACTTTCACACAAGTCCTAAAAGTAGATAAAGAGAACCCAGTTAAACAAATGAGACAAAAATATTATACTTGGTCATTTATTTATTGAGGAAAATGATCCAATATTACATATCTGTGAGTGGCAAAAGTATGTGAACCTTTGCTTTCAGTATCTGGTGTGACCCCCTTGTGCTGTCAGGGTCCTACCTGTGGGCTTCTCTCTTCAGGTAACATCTCCACTCAGCATTACCGGCCACACCCGCACTCACTTCCTCTTATTAACTTTCAGTGACTGTCATTGGCTGTTGCCGATCACCTGCTTTCCCCCTGTGTGTATTTATACTGCAGTCCTCCCAAGCTTCTGTGTCAGATCGTCTGCAACTCTCAGCATGATAACCTGCTCTGTGTTCCTACTACTCTGACTCCTGAAGATATTCTGTTCCGTCTGACTCTGTCTGCTCTCCAGCCCCGGTAACCTGATCTGCCTTCTGTCCTGTCGACTCTGCCTCTTGCCTGCCTTTCCTGTACCTTCGCCTGATCTCCAGCTCGCCCAGCCCTGCTGCTCGCCTGCCTCTCCATCTGCCTGGTGTGAGCAGCCCTGCCTGGAGTCCTACTCTTCTGCCCTGGTTACCTGACCCTGCATTTCTGTCCCTTATCTTGCTATCTGATTTGTGACTCTGTGTTCCAGCCTGCTCTCTATCTCCTGCCTGCTGAGGGACTGCTTGCTGGGAGACTGCCTGAAACCCAAGAGCTGTCAGCCTGAAACCCAAGAGCTGTTAGCCTACAACCACACCTCTCTGACTACGCCTGATCCCATCTGATCTCAGCTGCTAAGCAGGGTCAGGCCTGGTCAGTACTTGGATGGGAGACCTCAAATCTTGGATTTTAATGATTTTACTTTAATTCTTTGTTAATGTTCTTATGCTTTTATTTTTTGTGAAGCACATTGAATTGCCTGTGTGTATGAAATGCGCTATACAAATAAACTTGCCTTGCCTTGCCTTGCCTCAGACGTCACCACCACGCTCCCACCAGCCTCTCAGTCCTCCTGCCACTGAACTTCACACACACACATTCTCCCAACTCCCTTTTCCCCTGTTATTAATAAACTGTGGTTCGAGTGCATTTGATCTCCTCTCCTGTCTGGTCCTTGACATGTGCAGCAATAACTGCAACTAAATGTTTCCGGTAACTGCTGATCAGTCCTGCACACCGGCTTGGAGGAATTTTAGCCCATTTCTCCGTACAGAACAGCTTCAACTCTGGGATGTTGGTGGGTTTCCTCACATGAACTGCTTGCTTCAGGTCCTTCCACAACATTTTGATTGGATTAAGGTCAGGACTTTGACTTGGACATTTCAGAACATTAACTTTATTCTTCTTTAACCATCCTTTGGTAGAACAACTTGTGTGCTTAGGGTCGTTGTCTTGCTGCATGACCCACCTTCTCTTGAGATTCAGTTCATGGACAGATTTCCTGGCATTTTCCTTTAGAATTTGCTGGTATAATTCAGAATTCATTGTTCCATCAATGATGGCAAGCTGTCCTGGCCCAGATGCAGCAAAACAGGCCCAAACCATGATACTACCACCACCATGTTTCACAGATGGGATAAGGTTCTTATGCTGGAATGCAGTGCTTTCCTTTCTCCAAACATAATGCTTCTCATTTAAACAAAAAAGTTCTATTGTGGTCTCATCCATCCACAAAACATTTTTCCAATAGCCTTCTGGCTTGTCCACGTGATCTTTAACAAACTGCAGATGAGCAGCAATGTTCTTTTTGGAGAGCAGTGGCTTTCTCCTTGCAACCCTGCAATGCAAACCATTGTTGTTCGGTGTTCTCTTGATGGTGGGCTCATGAACATTAACATTAGCCAATGTGAGAGAGGCCTTCAGTTGCTTAGAAGTTACCCTGTGGTCCTTTGTGACCTTGCCAACTATTACATGCCTTGGTATTGGAGTGATCTTTGTTGGTCCACCACTCCTGGGGAGAGTAACAATGGTCTTTAATTTCCTCCATTTGTACTCAATCTGTCTGACTGTGGATTGGTGGAGTCCAAACTCTTTAGAGATGGTTTTGTAACCTTTTCCAGCCTGATGAGCATCAACAACACTTTTTCTGAGGTCCTCAGAAATCTCCTTTGTTCATGCCATGATACAAGCATGTGTTGTGAAGATCAGACTTTGATAGATCCCTGTTCTTTAAATAAAACAGGGTGCCCATTCACATCTGATTATCATCCCACTGATTGAAAACACCTGACTCTAATTTCACCTTCAAATTAACTGCAAATCCTAGAGGTTCACATACTTTTGCCACTCACAGATATGTAATATTGGATCATTTTCCTCAATAAATAAATGACCATGCATTGAAACTTTTATGTTATGTTCATCCAGCCTGCTAGAGGGTGCTAGTGGCAATTGTGGTGATATATTTAGCCAGTTGGTGGCCAGAGGGAAACAACTAGCTTGCAGAATGACAATCAGTCCATGAGGTGTTTTTCTGTATAACCTGAAGCCAGCCTCTTATTTCCAGTCCTTTGAATGGCAATATGAGTAAGTTTTCATGTTAAATATGAATGTTGGCAAGTATATTTGTTGCACTTTGTCATAGTTTGTGATATTTTATAGATGCTATTTGAGATGTTCCAGTAGTGATAGTGGAGCCTATTTGAGTTGTCTGTGATACTGCTCAGCTACTGTTAATCATTTAATTGTTTACATAGTGTAACTTTAATGTGCACTGTTGATTTTACTGTTTACTGAATACTTCTTCGTATTTTGTATCTTTGTAGTTTCACACTTTTTTTGCATTAAATCCTGGTCAAATACAACACCTGCCTGTTCCTTGGAGGAAGTGATGCAAGTGAGAGTTTAGCTGGCTGTGAATCTCAATTAGGACACGGGGTCATGTTGGGTGCAACAGTACAGTGAAGTCATATCGCTCTGCAAGGGACCACGGTGAACGGTTGGTGGAAGAAAAACACGATCATCTGCAACCCTGCTAAAACGCTACTATGGAGAAAGAAGAAGCCAAAAGTCAAAAGTCGCACTCCTCTCACTCATTAAAAGCACCTTTATCAAAGTTCTCAAGACATTCAGGAAAACTAACTGTTCGCTCAGAAACTGGGGCATCTACAAAGTCGTCAGCTTCAAACCGAGCCAGTATGGCTGCAGCACGCGCACAAGCCTCCAAAGCCAGGCTAGCATATGCTGAGAAAGAACTGTGCATCAAAGTGGAAAAAGCATGGTTAGAAGCAACTCTTAATGTGCTCAACCTCCAGAGGGAAGCGGATACTGCCATGGCCAAAGCTGAGGTGATGGAGTCAGCCGCAGCGCAGTATGAGGAGGTAGAGAAAAGTAACGAGCTGAGTTTCTTGCCCCTACAACCAACTGCAGAAGAAAAAGTGAGTACATAAACACAGTTACAATGAGCCTACTCAAAATAGGGACTTTTCAACACAACTCTACATTTCAAGAACAATACCAACCAAGTGTTTACATGCCTTTCCATGTTAAACAAGAACCAAACAAATACTCAATTCAGCAACCAAAGCAGTTTTCAAATACAAATAGTGCTGATAACACAACTAGTAGTAGTAGTAGTAGTAGTACTTTATTATCACCATACAAGTACAGTGAGATGTCGTTTAGAAACAGCCCACAGATACCCATAAAAGTGACCTTGCCAGATTCCTAGCCAAAAGTCTACTAGTAACTGGAGGGCTAACTAAATTCGATGACAAACCAGAGAGTTATCTCAGCTGGAAAGCCACTTTCCAGAGCACTATCAGAGACCTGGGTCTTACAGCTAACGAAGAAATGAACCTCCTCATCAAATGGCTCGGCCCTGAGTCTTCTGAACATGCAAAAAGATTAAAGGCAGTCAACATCAAATTCCCAGATGCTGGTCTGAACATGATATGGGTAAGACTGGAAGAATGTTACGGCTCTCCAGAAGCAATAGAAAACTCCCTGTTCACAAGGTTACAGAACTTTCCAAAGCTTTCAAGCAAAGAGCCTCACAAGCTTCGCAACCTGTCGGATCTACTGTGTGAACTGGAAGTTGCAAAACTAGATGGGTATCTCACAGATTTGAGTTACCTTGATACAGCTAGAGGAGTGAGTCCAATTGTGGAAAAGCTGCTCTTTCACCTTCAGGAGAGATGGACAATGGTGGGGTCGAGGTATAAAGAAGACCATAATGTAAGCTTTCCACCCTTCTCGTTCTTTGTGGATTTTGTGAAATGCCAAGCCAAAGCGAGGAATGACCCGAGCTTCACCACAGCTTATAACCCACCTGTCAACCCTACAGTCTCATCTCATCTCATTATCTCTAGCCGCTTTATCCTTCTACAGGGTCGCAGGCAAGCTGGAGCCTATCCCAGCTGACTACGGGCGAAAGGCGGGGTACACCCTGGACAAGTCGCCAGGTCATCACAGGGCTGACACATAGACACAGACAACCATTCACACTCACATTCACACCTACGGTCAATTTAGAGTCACCAGTTAACCTAACCTGCATGTCTTTGGACTGTGGGGGAAACCGGAGCACCCGGAGGAAACCCACGCGGACACGGGGAGAACATGCAAACTCCGCACAGAAAGGCCCTCGCCGGCCCCAGGGCTCGAACCCAGGACCTTCTTGCTGTGAGGCGACAGCGCTAACCACTACACCACCGTGCCGCCCAACCCTACAGTCAGTTATAAAAAAAGAAAGCCAACAAGTAACTACAGCCAGAGACAGTACATCACAGCACACAAAACAGAAGTGTCAGAGACAGACAAGACAAAAGAAACAAGAACAGACATTCAAAAGGAATGCCCCATACATCACAAACCACACCCGCTGAAAAGATGCAGGGGTTTCAGAACAATGCTGCTGGAAGATAGGAAAAAGTTGCTCAAAGACAATAACATCTGCTATCGCTGCCTTGCTTCCACCAGTCACCAAGCCAAGGAATGTAAAGCCACAATAAAGTGTGAAGAGTGTGGCAGTGAGAGACATCTAGCAGCTCTTCACCCAGGCCCAGCACCACCAACGTCCAAGACTCCGTCATCCCCTAAAGAGCATGGCGGGGAGCAAGAAGTTGCACAGGACATTGATGTTATGGCCACATGTACAGAGGTATGTGGAAATGAGATCACTGGAAAGTCCTGCTCCAAGATCTGTTTGGTGCAAGTCCACCCCAAAGGTGAGCCACACAATATGAAAAGGATATATGCAATAATAGACGATCAAAGTAACCAGTCACTAGTAAAGACAGAGTTTTTTGACATGTTTGCAATACAAGGCACAACTATGCCATACACGCTAAAAATCTGCTCCGGTGTGACTCAAGAAAGTGGCAGAAGAGCCTGGAACTATGTTGTTCAGTCATTCGATGGAAAAATGAGCTTTCCTCTCCCCATGCTTATAGAGTGCAATGCTATCCCAAACAATAGGGATGAGACCCACTGCAGGAGCTGCTTCACACCACCCTCACCTGAGAGCCATAGCTGGTGAGATACCACCCCTTGACCCACATGCCTACATCCTGCTGCTGATTGGACGGAATCTTCTGAGGGTCCACAAGGTCAGAAAACAAATATGTGGCAAGCACAATGACCCATTTGCACAGAAGCTTGACCTAGGCTGGGTCATCATCGGGGATGTATGTCTGGGTAATGCTCACAAGCCAAGTGAATTAAGTGCTCTGAAGACACATGTGCTGGACAATGGTTGCCCAAGCTATCTCACATCCTGCAACAGTCGCTTCAACATAAAAGAGAGCTTCACACTGAGCCAGTCCAAAGCCATTTCCAAACCACTGCCACCTTCAAGTCTACAAGCAAAGCCCACAGATGAGAACTTAAGAGAGACTGGTTTTTGTCAAACCGATGAAGACAACCGCCTTGCACATTCAGCTGAGGACCTCATCTTTTTGAAAAAGATGGAGCAGATCTTCAAAGATGATACTAACAGCTGGGTTGCACCACTTCCGTTTCGAAGCCTGAGACGTCTTCTCCCAGACAACAGGTGCTACGCTCTTAAGTGCCTCGAGTCTCTCCGACGTACGCTCGACAAGAAGCCAGACTTGAAGGTTCACTTCACTGAGTTCATGCAGAAGATGCTTGACAACAAACATGCTGAGCTTGCACCACCTTGCACCAAAAATAAAGAGACCTGGTATCTTCCCACTTTTGGTGTTTACCACCCACAGAAGCCTGGGAAGATCCATGTGGTGTTCGATTCCCGTGCTCAGTTTGATGGAGTGTCTCTCAATGATGTTCTGCTTTCTGGCCCTGATCTTAACAATACACTTGTGGGTGTGCTTTTATGGTTCAGGAAGGAACCTGTCGCTATCACAGCTGACATTGAGCAGATGTTTTACTGCTTTGTTGTCCAGGAGGATCACAGGGACTATCTTCGCTTCCTGTGGTATGAAGACAACGACCTAACCAAGGACGTGGTGGACTATCGCATGAGGGTGCATGTCTTTGGGAACAGCCCCTCTCCTGCAGTGGCGATCTACGGATTGAGGATGGCAGCAAAAGAAGCCGACAGTGAATATGGAACTGATACTCGCAACTTCATCGAGCAAGACTTTTATGTCGACGATGCGCTGAAGTCTTTCCGTACAGAAGCTGAGGCAGTTGATGTCTTACAGAGAGCCCAGAAAATGCTTGCCCTCTCTAATCTATGTCTCCACAAGATAGCCTCCAACAAAGTGGAGGTGGTGAGTGCTTTCCCTCCTGAAGATAGAGCAAAAGAGATCAAAGACCTCGATCTAACAACAGATAAGCTCCCAGTCCAACACTGTTGGGGTGTGATTTGGAACACCACATCAGACACATTCATGTTTGATGTTCCACAAGATCAGAAGCCCTTCACTTGACGTGGTGTGCTCTTAACTGTCAATAGTTTGTTTGATCCTCTTGGGCTGCTTGCACCTGTAACTATCAAGGGCAGATGACTTCTCAGGGAGCTCACCAGCTGCAACCTTGAATGGGACACCCCGTTGCCACAAGACATGTATGATGACTGGAGAAGATGGCAGGACTCATTGCAGCACCTTACAACCCTGCACATTCCTTGTACCTATGTGTCCTCCATCTCGCAAGCCGCTTTCATCGAACTCTGCATGTTCTCAGACGCTTCAGTGAAAGCTATAGCAGCAGTAGCCTACCTGAAAGCAACACATGAAGACGGTCACAGCGGAGTCGGCTTCATCATGGGCAAAGCCAAATTTGCTCCTATGCCAGAGCTCACCATTCTCAGATTAGAACTCTGTGCTGCAGTGCTTGCAGTGGAGATGTCGGAGCTTCTCACAGATGAGCTGAAGATCAGGTTTGACAAGATCACATTTTTCACTGACAGCAAAATGGTGTTGGGATACATCCACAACAAGAACAGAAGGTTCCACGTATATGTGAATAATCGTGTCCAGAGAATCAAGCAATCTTCTCTCCCAGAGCAGTGGAAGTACGTCCCAACTGAGCACAATCCAGCCGACCATGGTTCTCACTCACTGGCTGCAGGGAAAATAGAAAGCACAACATGGTGGCCTGGCCCAGCATTTCTTCTCAAGACCAAGAATATTGTTCCTGAAAAAGGCCCATTCAAACTCATTGACCCAGATGCAGAAATTTGTCAGAATGCTACTGTGCTTGTGACCAGAACCACATCAAGCAGCTTAGGTTCAATGCGCTTTGAACGATTCTCAAAGTGGACCTCTCTTGTCAAAGCAGTGGCATACCTTCATCATGTAGCTCACAGTTTCAAGTCCAAAGATTGTAAAGGCTGGCACCTTTGCAAAATAAGTCTTACAGAAGAAGCTTTAACTCCGAGTACACTATCATCAAATGTGTCCAAAATGAAGTGTATGCTGAAGAAATCAAACGCATTAAGGCAGAACAAGATCTGCCACGCAACAGTCCTTTGTACGAGCTCAAGCCGATCATTGATGACAAAGATCTACTCCATGTTGGAGGACGCTTGTCAGAGTCCAAGCTTACAAGTCAAAAAGCCAATCCTCTTCTGATCCTGGGAAAGCATCACATTGCTACCCTGCTCATTTGACATCATCATGAAGCTGTCAAGCATCAAGGAAGACACTTCACTGAGGGAGCAGTGTGAGCAAGTGGTTTGTGGTTGGTTGGTACCAAGAGATCTATCAGCAGTTTGTGTGACTTGCAGAAAGCTTCTAGGGAAAATGGAGCAGCAAATCATGGCAGATCTGCCTGCCAAATGTCTACAAACCGATCCCCCATTCTTGTATGTTGGCCTGGATGTATTCGGACCGTGGGAGGTCACAACGTGCCGCACTAAAGGTGGTCACGCCAACAGCAAGGGATGGGCGGTTCTGTTCACTTGTATGTCTACAAGAGCCATTCATATTGAAGTTATTGAGACGCTAAGCTCAAGTTTCATCAGTGCTCTTTATAGATTTTTCACCATTGGAGGGCCTGCGAAACAGTTATGGTCTGACTGCGGTACCAACTTCATTGGCGCATCTAAAGAGCTGAAGGTGGAACCTCCAAAGCCTGATGACACAAGTGTGGATGACTATCTACGTGAACAAAGGTGCTCCTGGGTGTTCAACCCTCCTCACTCATCCCACATAGGAGTGTATGATAGGAATCGCACGTTGCATTCTCGACTCTATGCTCTTACAAGCAGGAAATCCCTCACTGATTCACAAGGTCCTGACAACATTGCTGGCTGAAGTCACAGCTATTATCAACGCAAGGCCCTTGGTGCCTGTCTCCTCAGATCCCGACGCACCTTTGATCTTGACTCCCATGATGGTAACACAAAAAACAAAAGCAATTCCAGTTCCACCAGAAGATTTCACCAACACAGACATGTTCAAACATCAATGGAAAAGAGTTCAAGTCCTGGCCGTCACCTTCTGGCCCAGATGGCAAAGAGAGTACCTCAACATGCTCCAAAGTCTTTAGAAGTGGCAATGCAATAAACTAAATCTGAAGGAAAAAGACATTGTTCTTCTGAAGGACAAGCAACTAAAATGGAACGAATGGTCCATGGGAAACATTGTGAAGACTCTTCCAAGCAAGGATGGAGTTGTGAGGAAGATTGAGGTCAAAGTGGCACATGACAAGGATATGAAAACCTTCTCCAGACCTATCTCAGACTGTATTTTACTGTTATCCCCTACTGTTTAGTTAGTTATAGTGGCATTCTTAAAATAATGCCAGGCAGGGAGTGTATTGAAACTGTTTTATGTTATGTTCGTCCAGCCTGCTAGAGGGCACTAGTGGCAATTGTGGTGATATATTTAGCCAGTAGGTGGCCAGAGGAAAACAACTAGCTTGCAGAATGGCAATCAGTCCATGAGGTGTTTTTCTGTATAACCTGAAGCCAGCCTCTCATTTCCAGTCCTTTGAATGGCAATATGAGTAAGTTTTCATGTTAAATATGAATGTTGGCAAGTATATTTGTTGCACTTTGTCATAGTTTGTGATATTTTATAGATGCTATTTGAGATGTTCCAGTAGTGATAGTGGAGCCTATTTGAGTTGTCTGTGATACTGCTCAGCTACTGTTAATCATTTAATTGTTTTCATAGTGTAACTTTAATGTGCACTGTTGATTTTACTGTTTACTAAATACTTCTTCGTATTTTGTATCTTTGTAGTTTCACACTTTTTTTGCATTAAATCCTGGTCAAATACAACACCTGCCTGTTCCTTGGAGGAAATGATGCAAGAGAGAGTTTAGCTGGCTGTGAATCTCAATTAGGACATGGGGTCATGTTGGGTGCAACAGTACAGTGAAATCATATCACTCTGCAAGGGACCACGGTGAACGGTTGGTGGAAGAAAAACACGATCATCTGCAACCCTGCTAAAACGCTATTCAACCTCCTTTGTTACACACAGATCAAAACCTCGCGCTCTCTCACACACTCACTCTCTCTCTCTCTCACACTCACTCACTCTCTCACACACACACACAAAATGTTTGAGGTGCAGAAATTTCTCATTTCTGACACTGAGATACTCACTTGCCTAATGAAGTTAAATTTGATCAAAATGTGGCTATCAATTCCATAACAGATTGAAATATATTCATAATGCTTTTTGTATATTTATTTAATAATTAATTCAATGGCGGCACGGTGGTGTAGTGGTTAGCGCTGTTGCCTCACAGCAAGAAGGTCCTGGGTTCGAGCCCCGGGGCCGGCGAGGGCCTTTCTGTGCGGAGTTTGCATGTTCTCCCCGTGTCCGCGTGGGTTTCCTCCGGGTGCTCCGGTTTCCCCCACAGTCCAAAGACATGCAGGTTAGGTTAACTGGTGACTCTAAATTGACCGTAGGTGTGAATGTGAGTGTGAATGGTTGTCTGTGTCTATGTGTCAGCCCTGTGATGACCTGGCGACTTGTCCAGGGTGTACCCCGCCTTTCGCCCGTAGTCAGCTGGGATAGGCTCCAGCTTGCCTGCGACCCTGTAGAAGGATAAAGCGGCTAGAGATAATGAGATGAGATGAGATGAATTAATTCAATGTACTTGCAATGTACAAGAAAAATAATTTAACACCAGCAGCAGATTCAACACCAGTTTTCACTTGTTGATTGTGAGAATCCCTCAGCAGTGCATGCATATTCTGTGTATTTGGCTGTGAGGACTGCTCTTTGTTGTGAAAATGTGGTCCAGGTCCATCATAAGTTAAGAGCAAACTAAGGCCCTGTCCACACGGCAACGGATTCAGGTGAATCCGATACAATTGTTTATCGTTTCGGCCTGGCGTCCACATGGCACCAGCGTTTTGGGTGCCCCAAAACGCAATCTTTTGAGAACGGGTTCCAGAGTGGAAAGATCTGGCAACGTTGCCGTTGCGAAGTCGTCTGGATGAGTAGAACGGATTTGTTTACGATGACGTCACAACCACATGACTGTCAGTGCTTCACGCCGGGTAGAAGTGTAACGAACTCGATGCGAGTTGTCAACAAATCCTATAACTTGGTTCATGAAACGCGCTTACAAAATTATTTTCACTGTGAATATTTGTGTAATGGTGCAAAGTGAGAGAGAGAGAGAGAGAATAGCCCTTAGGGCAGAGTCAATCCTGCCAGCAAAAATAGGGAAAAAAAGGAGCGATCTCACCTCTTCAGATGTTGGTTTAAGTCCTACAATACATTCCTCAAAAAGGGCGTAGAATAACAAATTAATCCATCAACGTGTAGCATTCAATTTATTCCAGACCATTAAAGACGCCACCTTCCACGTAGAATCATACGTCATCCTCGCCGCCATATTGGATGGGTCAAAGTGGAGAATAAAGATGCCTCATTCATGTGCTGCATTTAACTGTACCAACAGGTTTGCCATCCAAACGAGATCACATGGGATTACTTTTCACAGGTGAGACTGGAAAAATACTTTTCATTGTATTTGGTCATTATAATGTAATTTTACGAACAGATTTTTCTGACTTTGTGGCTAATATGAAGTCTCGCGCATAATAGTTTATGCGCATGCGTCCTTACTACTTCTATTATTCTGGTGTCTCCGAAAGGACCGTCTTACAGTGCCCCTAGAGGTGTGGCATGTGTATTGCATCATTTTCAGCAAGCGTTGCGTTGCCATATGGACCTGATATTTTACTGATCGTTGCCCATTTGGACGCGATATTTTTTTAAATAACATCTCGTTGCCGTTGTCGTGTGGATGTAGCCTAAAGGACTACATTGGCTATGATGTTGTTCGGGAAAAAGCCTTTAGATTGACAATGGACCTTAAGAGGTAATTAAAGATGCTCTTAGCCTTTAGAGGCTTTCGGGAAACCCGCCCCTGAACTACTTTAGATGAAAGAAAAATTAAATCCTGAAGCTGAAACATTTTGAGATGAGCAAACTTGGGGCTTTTTTTTTTTTTTCAACAGAAGCCCAAGCAACGTCATCTCAATTTATCAAAGAGACCATGGCTGAATCCCCAAATGGCTCCCTTTGGACATGCAGTGCTTAGTGAAGGCTGTAGGGGCCATTGGTTTCCAACACGTATGTATGTATGTATGTATGTATGTATGTATGTATGTATGTGCACTCAATGCATGCGCACTCAATGCATGCACAATTGAATAGGGAATAGCTGGTTACTTTTGAGATTCAGGACATTCCTCTTCACTGCCTGCTATGGCTTGTAGCTGAATGATTTCATTAAAAGAACTGATCATCTCGGTCATGCTTGGCCTGCATGCAGAGAGAAAATCATTTATAGTGATTTGCTAGCTGTTGTGATCTCCATCTGTTAAAATTCACATCAAACATTCTCGTTAATTTTGATAATCTGGTGTTTGCACACAACTGAATGGTGAACACATGCCACTTGGTTAGTTCTCTTAGTGTATTAATTTAATATGAATTAATTAGAACGTGAACACCTACCATGTTAATCTGTGAATTACTGCTCCTACCTTTCATGTCACTCAAGTAATTTTTTTGTTTGTTTATAAAGCATGAATGGCAAAAGCAATACAACATATAACTTAAACTAACAGTAGACAAAAAGACAAGGCCAAACAAACAATTGACCCTATCATGCTCAATCAAATATGATATGCCCTTCAACTCCCCAGTCTCTCTTCAACTATCTAATTTTTTCATCCCTGCTCCTGTTCTCTTTGAATTATACAGTAGGAACTTTAAAGTGGTGTGTGTTGAGAGAGTTAGAACTTGCTCACACCATTAAGCTTGGCTACCTGACTGCCTAGCACTATTGACAGCAATATTCAGATAATTAGGAATGCTGTGTGGGCATTGTTTCCTGTGCCAAGACACCCAACCACATCATGTCTTCATTATCAGTCAAGTCAGGTCCTTCCATCATCTTGTTTGTCCTCCATCACCCTGCCACTGATCATAGCATGACTTGTTCTGTTTTACCAATGCCATTCTCCTGCCAACTGTCCACTATTGTAAGTCATTGCTCAGGGGATGATTGATTAAATCCATAATGGTAAATCTAATATCTGAGCTATCAGCAACTGAGCATTTAAAATCATGACTTTTTAATTTTGCTTATTGATTGTTTATCAGAAACATCTGTTGAAAAAGCAGAAACATTATTTTCTTAAGGGGTCATTGCTAAAGTGATGTTTACATGCACCAGACAATCTAATAATGCAATCCTTTATGTATTGTGATCTCCATTCAAATATACAGCAAAGATTGTCACGCTTCTGGGCACACCCTTCGTCTGCCTCAACCCTCAGGACTCCATTTCCCATAATCCCCCTCACACACCAGTTACTACCACGTACACTCCGTTAACCAATCCAGAACCACTTCATAGGAGTGGTTCACCTAAGTTCTGATCACAATCACCTGTACCCTTTTTTGTTTTTTTGTATTTATACCCCTTTGTCTGTCTTGTCCTTTACACAGTATTGTCCTTCACTTCTTGTAAGCCTACTGAGCGTTATTGAATCAACTGTTTCTCTGTGTATGACCCTTTTTGCCTTCCGATTTTTCCGTTTTGCCTAGCTCTTATGTTTTGATTGCCCGTCTCTCTTGATTCCTGGTTTCTCGATTTATTGCCTGTTTTTCTGACTATGATTTGCCTATCGCTTGTGTTTTGATTGCCCGTATTTCTTGATTCCCAGTTTTTCGACTATTGCCTGTTTATTCACTATGATTTGCCTAGCCCTTGTTACTGTTTTGGATTTCCCGGTTTTGACCTGGCCTGACTTTCTCTGATTTTGGATTACCCTTCTCTCATTAAAACCTTGTGTTCATTTATAATCTGCGAGCGCCTGGTTTGTCACAGCCGCGTTATGGAATACTGTGCCGACATGCAGACAGTGGCTTATACGGAGCTACAGGTATAGGGTGACCAGATTTCCCAAGTCTAAAGCTGGGACACTTTGCGTGTGACCGTGATACTTGTGCACGCACACGCATTTTGATGTAAACATGCGCCGGCTCAAACCATGGCTCAGACAGGTGCTTTTATCATTTTGTAGAAGCTCACTTTTATCAACATTTCAGAGAATAATCAAGTATTTTCTTATCTACATGTACTTTTATCACAATTCAGTTAAAGTAAGAAAATCAGACAACAGATGTGGTGATAGGGAATAGGCCAATAGTCTAAATTTCAACTGATTTATTTCACCTTTGTGAAAATGCATTGCTTGCATATTAACATCAACATTTTATGCAATTAACTTTTTTTTTTAAACAATAGGCTATGCATTGTAACAGGAATGAGTGCATGAGGACCTCTGAACCTTTACCCAAAATGCCTCTGTTTAATCTTAACCAGTGTAGGCTATTAACTATTTTGAAAACATGAACCCTGAGTTGACAGCATCAAACAAGTCAAGACAATCTGTGATACAGATTAAAGACAGATGAAAGACAGCAGAAAATGTTTCAGAAACACAGTCACCCTAAAGAAGATGCCATTTTATTGCATATATTTACATGAGTGAATTTGCTCCAGTAGCGCTTTATTGCCCGAGAGCCTGCTGTGAAACTGTGAGCAAGTATCATCGAAATTGGCCCAGGTAATGAGCAAGGCTTTGAGAGTAGGCACGGTCATGCAATTCCTCTCGTCAGTCCAGGTGTTACTCATGAGTGAAAATATTTGCTCACCTGGAGCATTGGTTCCAGGTAGGCACATGGCAAACTGGCAAAGCTGGTTGACATTGCTGTAAGGAATCTCCCTACTCTTGAAGTGCACTAACATCTCCGCCCAGCCCTCATCCGTTCACCATTGTTGCATAGTATTTGACAGCCGCTAGAGGAAAAAAAAAAAGTTATAACGTGGCCTCTATATTGCAACATTGTACAAATAGATACATTGTAAGGTTGACTGCACACACATGCACATTGATGCTGAATTGCTAGAAGCTTTATTGATATCTTGTTGGCTATGTATGATCGCTGTAACCGGGGCAGTTTGTTAGTGTTTGGTGTAAACCGGGACACTTCAGCGTCCCGACGGACCTTTGTCGGGACTGGGGACACGCAACTCAAAATCGGGACTGTCCCAATCAAACCGGGGTGTCTGGTCATGTTATACAGGTAGCGATTAGCAGCCAAGGTCAGATACTTGGACAGCATCACCAGTGTTTTGACTCTGTGACTCGGTCCATCCATACTCTCACACAACAGCAATGTGAGCAGCAGAAACAGTTAGCCCAAATTGTTGAAAGCATGAGGGAAATCACCACACAACTCCAACTACTCAGCTCCTCTGGCTGTTCTGTGATTTCCAACCAAGCTGCTCCCTCCATGGCTATTACCAGTTTTTGTTGCCAGCAAATTGGATAAGTTTAGTGGCATGCCTAATTAGTGTAAAGGGTTTTTGCTACAATGTTCTATATTTCTTGCTAATTCCCTTCCGAGCTCAGACAAGGCTCATATTTATTTTGTGATATCTCATCTTGCAGGCAAGGCGTTAGATTGGGCTACCGCAGTTTGGCCCACAGTCCAATCCAACACTTATGATCACTTCGTTAGAGAATTTAAAGCAGTTTTTGATCATGCCAATGAGGGCTGCTCTCAAGGGGAATTACTCACCCGACTACGTCAGGGTAATCGCTCAGTTTCCGATTACGCTTTGGAATTTCGCACTCTTGCGGCTGGGAGTGGTTGGAATGAGCCTGCATTATTAGTGACATTTTGCAATGGACTGAACTCTGACATCTTGGCTGAAATGGCTTGTAAGGATGATGGCCTTTCATTAGAGAAGCTGATTTCATTGGCCATTTGTCTAGACCAACTGAAACACGGGAGAGATCCATGTAAATCTCTTACAGCTCCATCTACTGCACTGACTCCTTGCCGCTCGTATCCACCTACGACCCAGACTCATGAGGATCCAGAACCCCCAGAGCCTATGCAGTGTGACGCATTTCATTTGTCTGTGGAAGAAAGGCAGCAACATCTCCAAAGTGGTTTGGGTCTCTATTGCAGAACTGCCAGTCACATTTTACGTGACTGTCAAATCCGTCGACACAGAACTCTGGTACCAACCCTGGGAAAGCGCATGGCATCTATTCCATGTGCTAATGTGGTGAGTACGCCCACTAAGGGGTTGGTCTCTAAGTACTTTCTCTTACCTGTGACAGTTAACCGCCCACAGTCTGTCTGTGTTCTCAGCATCAATTGACTCCAGAGCTGAAGGGGACTTTATTCACGCCATCATTTGAGGTTTGCCCTGGCTTAGAAAACATAATCCAGTCATATCTTGGTCTAGTTACTGTTATGACACCTGTCTAGTATTCCCCACAGTTATAGTATTGTCAACTACTATAGAAAGCCCCAATGCTAATGTTGTAGTCTCTGTTGCCCCCAAATTCAGTGACCTGTTAGAAGTGTTTAACAAGAAAAGTGCTACTAAACTTCTTCCTCACAGAGAATATGACTGTTCCACTGGGTTGATTGATGATGCTATTACTTCATTCTAGAACTTATCCACTCACTCAAGCAGAGGAGAAAGTGATGGAGTACATTCAGGAAGCTTTAGAACAGGGTTTCATCTATCCTTCTACATCTCTCACAGCTGCAGGGTTCTTTTTTGTTAAAAAGAAGAATGGGGGCTTAGGCCATGCATTGATTTATAGTGGCCTTAATCAAATCTCATCTCATCTCTAACCACTTTATCCTGTTCTACAGGGTTGCAGGCAAGCTGGAGCCTATTCCAGCTGACTACGGGCGAAAGGCGGGGTACACCCTGGACAAGTCGCCAGGTCATCACAGGGCTGACACATAGACGCAGACAACCATTCACACCTACGGTCAATTTAGTCACCAGTTAACCTAACCTGCATGTCTTTTGGACTGTGGGGGAAACCCACACGGACACGGGGAGAACATGCAAACTCCGCACAGAAAGGCCCTCTCCGGCCACGGGGCTCAAACCCGGACCTTCTTGCTGTGAGGCGACAGTGTTAACCATGACACCACCACGCTGCCCCCCTTAATCAAATCACCAAACCCTATTCTTACCCTTTGCCTTTGGTCCTCGTAGCGCTAGAACAACTTCGTGGAGCATCCATTTTCACAAAACTCGACTTAAGCGCATATAATTTGGTCTGCATAAAGGAAGGTGATGAGTGGAAAACTGCATTCCTTACTATTAGGGGGCACTATGAGTACTTAGTAATGCCCTTCGGGTTGCATAATGCTCCGTCTGTATTCCAAGCATTTGTAAACGATGTTCTAAGGGATACGCTTGGTCATTATTGCCTACATTGACGATATTCTGATTTATTCCCCCAATCTCAAAACTCATGTTCTACATGTTTGTTCCATCCTGATGTGTCTGCTTGATAATCAGTTATATGTCAAAGGAGAGAAGCGAGTTTCATCTCCCTTCCACTTCTTTCCTAGGTTACGTCATCAGTCCAGAGGGTGTTATGGAAGACAGGAAGGTAGAGGCTGTAGCAAACTGGCCCATCCCCACTTCCATAAAGGAACTCCAGCGATTTCTTGGGTTTACTAACTTCTATTGCAGAGTTATCCATAATTTCAGTAGCATAGCAGCTCCTCTTACCACCTTATTGAAGGGAAATGCCAAAAAACTAACATGGAACCCCTGGGCACAGGAGGTGTTCGAAACTCTCAAAGTAGCCTTCACCTCAGCCCCTGTTCTGAAGCATCCTGATCCCACTCAGCCTTTTGTGGTAGAGGTGGATGCCTCTGAGGTAGGCACTGGAGCTGTGCTGTCCCAGTGCATAGGAGATCTCTGTAAACTACATCCGATAGCCTTCTACTCCCATAAATTAACCCTTGCCGAACGCAATTATGATATAGGAGATGGAGAATTGCTGGCCATGAAACTAGCTTTTGAAGAATGGCGCCATTGTCTAAAGGGAGCTACGCATCCATTCCAAGTTTTAACGGTCATAAAAACCTTGAATATTTATGGTCAGCTAAATGGCTCAACCCCGTCAGGCTCGGCAGTCCTACAGCTACTCACAGGAGGACAGAGAGAACCAACAATCCATTGATCACCCCAATGACTCTCTAGGCCGTTCACACCCAGCCCCCAGTGACCCACACCAACAGGATGACTCAACGACACCTTAGGATTGCTTTACATCCATGAGAGGATAAATACCTGATACTCCCTATTAGTCAGACAGAACTGAAGAAGCCTTTTGGATGAGAGGTCTTCAGGAATCTTCAAGCAAGTCCAGTTGCTCTTTTTACCACCCACAGTTCACCTGTACCCTTTTTGTTTATATTTATACCCCTTTGTCTGTCTTGTCCTTTGCACAGTATTGTCTTCACCTCTTGTGAGCCTACTGAGCATTATTGTATCAATTGTTTCTCTGTGTATGACCCTTTTTGCCTTCCTTTTTTTTTCCTGTTTTGTGTAGCCCTTGTTTTTTGATTGCCCGTATCTCTTGATTCCCGGTTTTTCGACTATTGCCTGTGTAACTGGCAGGCGAAGTCCGTGTTCCCCGTCTGGTGTGGCAGCTGTAGGGGTTACCCTGTTAATATTGGAGTATAAAGGCAGGTATCAGCGTGCTGTATAACTACTGCTACATTTCCGGGCTTTGCTGCTTGCTGTTCAGGCTCCGGTTCGAGGTATGTTGGTAATGTTTTTTTGCGATAGCAGGGCTCTGTTTGTATTGGTTCCTTTTATTGATTGAAAATTTGCACGCTCTGTGCTGGGTTTGCCTCTTTCCATCTCATGCAGTCTGACTTTATCGGTTGTGTCTGTTCCAGATAATACTGCTGATGTCACCTTTGTGTTTTTAACATTGGTCGGCGAATATTAACAAGACCGTTTCAACCCATGTATGGGTTTATTATTATTATTATTATTATTATTATTTTAAACGGTGAGATTCTTGTTTTAAGAAGTACACACTGAAGAAAACATTGTATTAATATATTTTGTATTCAGCAGCTGAGCCTGCCATTGCTGTTTTAACATTATTGGAAGTTTTTTTTTGTTATTTCGTTTGTAACATATTTTTATTGAGTAACAGTGCTAGGTTTGTTTTAAATGACTTAAGTGTTTTTTTTTTTTTAAATAATTTGTCCCCATCTTTATAGAAGTGTTTACCAGTAGTTTTTCATAGATGGCTTTACTTTTTGTTTATTTTGCTATTTTATTTTATTTTTTTTAAGTTGAGCTATTTATTTAGCCGCCTCATAATGTGACACCTCTGTATTTACTCTTATTTTCTGGGTTTGGTATCGCTTTTAAATCCCTGTTAACTTGGATGCTGTTTTCCCTCCTTTTAGTTTTGTATTCTTAATCTTAACACTTTTTTTTTTTTTGAGATGAAATTAAATAATTCGGTTGTGAACTAAGTGAATCACGTCTGTTCTTTTTGTGAACTTACTTGTGTGGGAACCCCCCTGGCTTTATTTTATGAGTCGGTTTCAATTTTTTTTTTTTTAAATCATTCAAGTGACTGTTCCCAGGGTGGTGTAGTTGGAGTTTAGTGCTGTAAAAGCCAAAATTTAGCCAAGGCCCTAATTCGGTTACACCTGTTTACTGACTACAGTTTGTCTAGCCCTTGTTACTGTTTTGGATTTCCCCGTTTTGACCTGGCCTGGCTTTTGTACTCTGATTTTGGATTACCCTTCTCTCATTAAAACTTTGCATTCATTTATAATCCGCGAGCGTCTGGTTTGTCACAGCCATGTTACAGATTGTTCCATATTTGAAGCCTTTTTAACTATTTGCTTCCTTAATTTAGTCCCAGCATTGTCACGCTCACTGAAAACTAAATGGTGAACCAATTATTTACTAGCTCGAAGGCTGAGAATGTGGAAAGATCAATTAAATGTCTGAAAAGAGCCAAGCTCCTACTCTTTCTGAGAGCTCAGCTTGTTCCATTGAAGGCTTAATGAGAATCTGTGGGAATGGGAATATTTTACTTGATGAGACCATAATTCTCTATCACTGCACTATTAGTCCCACATAGATTACTGAATATTGTTAACTGTGAGATGAAAAGTAGAAAACAAAGCTGACACACTCATTAAAAGCTAGCACATCTGTGTGGCTATTAATTTACTATTCGTAAATAATTGTCAGACAGTAAGTAAGTGACAGTGTGTGTTGAAAAGCTATCATTTTTCAGACAAAATACATCAGGGATCTGAGTGACATATTCTGATGTTTCACTCTGTCACTCCCAGTGTTTTCCCACTGACTGGACGTGCATTGTCAAAATGGCAAACTGGTTCAAAATTAAAATTCTTTTGATTAACTTTTTGTGTGTGTGTCCATAATGACCATAGTGGCATGAAGATAAGTAGTTTATCTTTTATGTCTTGAAAATATCTTCACTTGTTTACTTAGTTCACTTGTGAATATGTTCACTACTTGCAGGTAAACTTCAAGTAGTTTTTATTTCATCCTAAGTTGGTTCAGCAACATGCTCCGCCATTTTCCCCCCCCTCTACTCGCAGTATATGAGCTGATAGCCTAATTGATTAGCCAATCAGAACATATAATTGCTCATATCCAGTGAATGTGGATAGAATAACATCGATTTATCTCATTTGTAATGGCACCTGTCAAGGGGTAGGATATATTGGGCAGCAAGAGTACAGGAGTTTGCATGTTCTCCCCGTGTCCGCGTGGGTTTCCTCCGGGTGCTCAGTTTTCCCCCACAGTCCAAAGACATGCAGGTTAGGTTAACTGGTGACTCTAAATTGACCGTAGGTGTGAATGGTTGTCTGTCTCAGCCCTGTGATGACCTGGCGACTTGTCCAGGATGTACCCCGCCTTTTGCCCGTAGTCAGCTGGGATAGGCTTCAGCTTGCCTGCGACCCTGTAGAACAGGATAAAGCAGCTAGAGATAATGAGATGAGCAAGAGTACAGTCAGTTCTTGAAGCTGATGTGTTGGGAGCAGGAAAAATGGGCAAGCATAAGGATCTGAGCAATTTTGACAAAGGCCAAATTGTGATGGCTCAATGACTAAGCATCTCCAAAATGGCACATGTTTTGGGATGTTCCCAACACTGGTTAGTACCTACCAAGAGTTGTCCTTCCTTGGACCACTTTTGGTAGGTACTAACCAGTGCCAAGAACATCCCAAAACACGTTTGTGCTACAGTAGCTCTTGGCTACTTGTTACACTTAAGGTCTGTGTAGTGACTTGATCACTGTTATAACCATTCCATGTTGAAAACATGGACAGTATCTTTAAAAAGTGTAGCCACCACAGGTCTAGCACTGCTGCTGACTGGCTGCAGAACAATTTTTATCACTGCCCATCCCAGTGTGTTTCAATGACACAATGTAATTTTTTTCCATGTTACTTTTTATAGTCTAAAACATCTTTCCATCTACCATGTCTAAGTTGAACAATTGGGTTTTTTGATGCTGATATCTACACTCCCCCAACCCCCCCCCCCCCCCCCAGAAATTAGTATAACCAACACTATCAAATCATCAATATGGCATTGTCCTTAAAATAAAATTCATTTTAAGTAGTCATTGTAAAATAAAATTTATCTAAGATTAGATGATTTGCCATGCAGTAATGTTCTCTGACCAAAGAGAAATTCTCAATAACCTGAAATGGTTTTTCAGTTTTAAGGTGAGTCAGTGTGAGCTTATGTGGTCATGACCCCCATGAGGTTTGTTCACAATTAATATTCAGACACCCCTCTAGAATTAGTCTGCTTCAATACAGGAGGTTAAGTCTGGATTCTAGTGTTCCCTTTTGTTCATCCAACTAGATCCATAAAGGTCAGCTCTTCTAGGTTGAACTAGCTGTCAGCATTGTAAATTTTAAAGGGCACAGCTTCTCTCAGAGCTGGGCTTCAGTATCTCCTCATCTCTAAAATCCATTTTATTCATAGTTGGCTTATGTCTGATTTACTTTCCTTCTGAAGTTTCAGACGATTGTGTGATCATAATGCTCAACCCTGACTGCAACCATGACTGTGACCACTTGGATTTGACTTTTCCACTTAATCTTTGTGAGTGGTGTTTGTGTTATGCAAATTTGTAAAAACATCCAAGTTGAGTCATCCAAGGCATTTTAGAAAAGTAAAGGCTTTTTTTTTTTTAATAAAGATACCTGGGAGACACTTTGCCATTGATGAGAGACTTCAGTTCTAATGTCAACAACATGGCTTGCATACGTATTGTGCCTTGTAATATACACATTATGTTCATTTGTACTTGTGTGTTACATTGTATATTCAGTTACTGATTAGTCTTTTCTGAAAGCTCTTTTTCAATTTGAAAAAGCTGGGTTTCAGCAGAGATAGTCCACCAGCGCCACTATGAGAAGGCTCAGAGCTGCACATGTCTCTGAAAATTATAATTCAAGGGGGGATGCAGTATCGAGGACAGATGCATTGTCAGTGGAATAAATTGCCTGCTGGCTATTTGGCATTGATGCTGCAAAATAATACATTCTCTTATTCTTATGCTCTGTTAAAACTGCCTTTCCACCTAAACTCAACTATACTATATTTGATTATAAAATGTGTACTTTCTATTCATTTTATATTATCAGACATTGTTCCTTCTCAGAATAAATATGTGATGCAGTGATCAATAAAAGAATAAAACTGTGCAGTGTCATTTTACCAGTGTCATTTAGGCTTGAGAATTTTGCCTTCAACAAAGGGTTCCAAAATGCCATGTCATATTGTATGCCCTGTGCATGTGAACATGCAGCTAATTAATTAAGAAAGCATAGTAGTGCAGCAGCTAGCACTGTCTCCTCACAGCAAGGAGATCTGGAGTTCATGCTTCGCAGTCAGCCAGGGCCTTTCTGTGCAGAGTTTGTGTGCTCTCCCCATGTCCGCATGAAGATTAGGTCAACTGGCTACTCTGAATTGCCCATAGGTGTGAATGGTTGTCTCCTGTATTAGTCCTGTGATAGGATGGCAACTTGCCCAGGGTGTACCCAAAGTCAGCTGAGATTGGTTCCACCTTCTCCCATGATCCTGACAGATCAGCAGTACATGTGTACCATTTTTTTTTTGTGTGTGTGTTTTTTTTTTTTTCTATCCACATTCACTGGATATGAGCAATTGCACACTCTGGCTACTCTACTACTAGGCTATCAAATCCTATACTGTAAGTAGAAAAAACCCAAAATGGCAGAGCATGTTGCTGAACCAACTTAGGATTAAGTAAAAACTTCACTCAGAAACAAAACCCTAAAAATTGTGATCCAGTATTTTAAAAGAAACAAATGGCTAAAAGAATATAGTTTCCCCCCCCCAAAAAAAGCAACAAAATATAAAATAAAAGTATTTGATATTTTTCAAAAATTGCTACTGTCAAATTGCCAGTTTGTTTACATTCTAAGTGGAGATGATTGTTTTGTATAAAGTTATTTATCAAATTGGCAAAAAATAAAAATGCAGAAAAGTTCCAAATTGTAGGAGATCTCATTAATCTGACGAAGGACCTTGAATGGTCCGATGTATCGTGGTTGGAGCTTACTACAAGTGTTGGGTTCCTTTAGATTCCTTGTTGCCACCCATACTCTGTCACCTGGTGAAAAGTCTGGCTTGTTTGTCTGATGTTTATCTGCATACTCCTTATGTCGGGCATTGACTATTTCAAGACATTGGTGGACCTCTTCCCATATTGTCTGGCTGAATGAAAATCAGTCCTCTACTGATTGTACTTGGCTGGGCATGTCATGCCAGGGGATCAAAGGTGGCTGGTAGCGGAGTATGCACTGGAATGGTGTCAACTGTAAGCATTTTAAGGGAATTCTGTGCATACTCGGCCCATGGGAGGAATCATGCCCAGTCCCTCTGCTTATGCATGCAAAAAATCCTTAAGAAGCAGCCAATTTCTTGATTGGCTCTTTTCACTTGGCCATTTGATTGAGGGTGATATCTGGACGTGAGACTCCCAGAGACCCCCATTTTCTCCAAGAAACTTGTCCAGAAGAGTGAGATGAACTGATGGCCCCAGTCGCTGACAATGTCCTCAGGCAGACCATAGTATCTGAAGACATGCTGAAATAGTAGTTCTGTGGTTTGGCAAGCTGTGGGGATGCCAGGTGACAGGATGAGTCTTAAAGCTTTTGAGAAGTGGTCGATGATCACTATCATGGTGGTGCTACCCTGGGGGGAGGCCGGTGATTGAAGTCAATGGCTATATGGGACCAGGGTCTTTGAGGTACAGGGAGTGGACAGAGTTTGCCTGCTGGTGGAGTTCTGGGAACTTTGGCTTGGGCACACATGGAGCATGAAGTGATAAAGTGGTTGATATCATTGATCATGCTTTCCCACCAATACTTGTTGTTTAACAACTGGTGTGTTGGCTGCCAGGGTGTCCAGTGGTGGGATATACAGGAGTTTATCTCTGAGGTGCTTTGGTACATACAATAGTCCTGGTGGGATGTTGTTGGGTAAGGTCAGAGGTTGTGAGTTCCTTATCTCCCTATTTAGGTCCCAGGTGATGGACTGTACAAAGCACTGCTGAGGAAGAATAGAGTGCGTGCCTGTGTCCTGATGAGGTGTGGCAAAGACTCGAGATAGTGCGGGAGCCTGGGAGGAAAGACATGGTGAAATCAAAATGCATGAAAAAAGGGCCCACCTGGCCTGGTGTGGGTTTAATCTCTTTGCTTTTTTAAGGTATTCCAGGTTTTTATGGTCCGTGAGGATGATAAATGGATGAGTATCTCTCTCTAACCAGTGTCGCCATTCTTCAAGGGCTAATTTTATGGCAAGCAACTCTCTGTTCCCCACGTCATAATTCCTTTCAGCAGATGAGTTTCCTGGAAAAGAAGGCTACTGGGTGAGTTCTCAATTTCTCCCCAAGACGTTGAGACAGGATGGCACCTACCCCAGTATCTGATGTGTCAGCCTCAAGGATGAAAGGTTTCAATGGGTTGGGGTGCTGTAATATTGGAGTGGAGGTGAAAGCTTGCTTCAAACATTCATAGGCCTCTTCTGCTGCGAGGTTCCACTGGAGCCGCTTGTGATCCTTCTTGAGCAACACGGTTAAGGGAGCGGCGACCATGCTGCAGCCCCTAATGAAGTGGCGATAGAAGTTGGTGAAACCCAGGAAACATTGGCGGTCCTTGATGGACTTGGGAGTGGGCCAGGATGTGACTGCTGAAACCTTGGATGAGTCCATGCTAACCCCTTCAGCAGTGATGACATAGCCTAAGAAAGAGAGACGTCTCTAATGGAATTCACATTTCTCCACTTTGATGTACAGGTGGTTCTTGAGCAGGCGAGTGAGAAAAGCTTGAATGTGATCCATGTGGGTTGCTTCATCTGGAGAGTAGATGAGGATATCATCAATATATGCGATGGCGTATTTGCCTAGCATGTCCCATGGCACGTCGTTTATTAGATGCTGGAACATGCTAGATGCTGAAGAAAGGCCATATGGCATTACCCAGTATTCAAAGTGACCGGCGGTAGTGCTGAAGGCGGTCTTCCACTCCTCACCCCTTTTGATTCTTATGAGGTTATAAGCGCTGCGTAAGTCGAGCTTGGAAAAGATTTTCGCAGACCTGAGTTGTTCCAAAGCTGTCGGAACCAGTGGAAGAGGATATGTATACTTTACTGAGACTTGATTAAGACCTCTATAGTCAATGCAGAGCCAGAGACTGTCACTCTGTTTCTCCACAAAGAAGAATCCTGCCAGGGCTGGAGAGCTGAAAGGTCGGATGTAGCCTTGTTTGAGGGCCTCCTGAGTATATTCCTCCATAGCTGTGTGCTCCTTCTGGGAGAGTGGGTATAGAATATAGAATAGAATATATTTTATTATTGTCCCCATGGGGAAATTTGTCTTGGGCAAAGTGCTAAACAGTTGCAAGCAAAAAATATTTAAACAGCAAGGAAAAAACTTAAACAAGCATGGACATTTAGACAACAAAATATGGACAGATACACTAACTCAAAATAATCAACAGTACAAGAGGTAGAGAGTACAGTATCAGGTGTTAATTGTAAAGTGCAACATGTTTAAAGTGCTAATGTGTTGTGGAATGGATGCTGTAGCTGGAGTTCAACAGTTTGATTGATGCTGGAACAAAGGACAGTTTATGTCTGTTAGTTCTACACTGTGACACCCTCAGTCTCCTTCCTGATGGCAGAAATTCATATTCAGTAAACAGTGGATGTCCATGGTCACTGGATATGATTTTTGCTGCTCTTATCATTGCCTTTTCATATATGGTCTGTATGGATTCATAATCTTTCAGGCCAATTATTTTCATAGCTGTTTTATGAATATGGGCAAGCTTGTTCCCAAGTTGGACAGTTAAGTTACCAAACCAGGCCGTTATCCCATACTGCATCACACTTTCCAGCATGGCTCGGTAGAAAACAAGCAGTATGTTAGTGCCCACCCCACACAGTCTCAGTCTTCTTATGAAGTACAGTCTCTGCTGCAGTCATGAACACAAAGTCAATATGGGGTTTCCAACACAAAGCACCGTCCATCTGAATCCCTATGTATTTGTAGGATGACACTTGTTGAAGTGCAATGTCTTTGATTGCAACAGGCTCATGGTCAGAAACATTCCTTGGGTCAAAGACCATTTCTTGTGTCTTTTTGAGATTTAACAGGAGACAGTTGTTATCACACCACTTAATGAAGGAGTCTATTTCACTGTAATATGATGACAGGTCCATGTCTTTTTATAGAAGGCTCAGAATGGCAGTATCATCTGCATATTTCACAATGTAGTTATTTGAATGCATGTGTAACAAGAGTTCTAGGTGGGTGGAGCACAGAAGCACGACAGGCCAGAACGGAGTTCTCAAAGACACTTTATTTAGCTTTTCAGTCTAAACTACGCATACAAGCATCCAGGTTGGGGAGAACTTCTCTTCCTCTCCTCTCCCTCTCCTCTTATAGGGCGCGGTCACTGGGGAAGACACACAAACACAGGTTAATTCCCATCAGGTGCAGTGATTCTGCCACTTACCTTTCCTGACTCTGCCCTCCATTCACAGACCAACGCTTGACCATGCCCCTGCTGCCACATACCCCCACCGCCCGACTCAGGCCGGGCAGCCGTCCGGCCTGCCGCCGACTCTCCCCCTCCCCCCCCTTTGACGGGAGAGGAAGTCTGCCACAACCATCTGCGCCCCTGGCCTGTGGACCACCTCGAACTTAAACAGCTGGAGTGCCAGATACCAATGGGTGATCCACGCGTTGGCATCCTTCATGCGGTGGAGCCACTGCAGGGGTGCGTGGTCCGACCAGAGGGTGAAAGGGCGCCCCAGCAGATGGTAGCGGAGGGCGAGGGCCGCCCACTTGATGGTGAGGCATTCCTTCTCTATGGTGCTGTACCTGCCCTCGCGCACCAACAGCTTGCGGCTGATGTACAGCACCGGACGGTCCTCCACCTCCTAGGACAGAACCGCCCCCAGCCCTCTGTCCAATGTGTCCATACGTAAAACAAAGGGGAGAGAAAAGTCAGGGGAGTGTAACAGTGCCCCCCCACACAGTGCAGCCTTTACCTTAGAAAAAGCTCGCTAGCATTGCTCCGTCCACTGGACCGGATCTGGTGCCCCCTTTTTAGTGAGATCAGTCAGTGGGCTGGTGACGTCTGAATAATTAGGTATAAACCTACGATAGTAGCCAGCCAGCCCCAGGAATTGCCTCACCCCCTTTTTGGTCTCGGGCCTTGGGCAGGCCTTGATTGCTGCTGTCTTATTGATTTGGGGATGCACCTGCCCATTGCCCAAGTGGAAGTCCAGATACTGTACTTCTACCCGCTCAATCGCACACTTCTTCAGGTTGGCTGTGAGCCCTGCTTGCCTCAGCGACCCCAGGACGGCCCTCAGGTGTTTTAGGTGCCGTGGCCAGTCATTACTATAAATAATAATGTCATCTAGGTATGCGGCTGCATAGGTGGCGTGGGGGCGGAGGACCCTATCCATAAGCCACTGGAACATAGCGGGCACCCCAGACAACCCAAACGGAAGTGTGATGAACTGGTGTAAGCCAAACGGTGTGGAAAAGGCCGTTTTCTCACGGGATAGTGGAGCCAAGGGGATCTGCCAATATCCCTTTGTCAAATCCAGTGTCGAATAAAAATGAGCCATGCCTAGTCAATTGAGCAACTCGTCAATACGAGACATTGGGTATGCGTCAAATTTAGACACCGCATTGGCTTTTCTATAGTCCACACAGAACCGTACCGACCCATCGACCTTGGGAACCAAGACCACCGGACTGCTGCAGTCACTGTGGGACTCCTTGACGATGCCCATTTCGAGCATGGCCTCGAGTTCTTCCCGAACCACCTTTTTCTTGTGTTTGGGCAGTCTGTAAGGGCGGCTGCACACTACCACCCCTGGGGGCATCTCAATGTGGTGTTCTATGAGGTGGGTGCAGCCGGGCAGGGGCGAGAATACATCAGAAAATTCTGTTTGCAACCGGGCGACCTCCGCGAGCTGGGTCGGGGAGAGGTGGGCTCCACAGGGGACCGGAGCGGTGGGTGATGCCGATTTTTCCCTTTTGAACCTCTGGCCCCAGCTCTGCCTTCTCTGGAACCACCGACACCAGTGTCACGGGGACCTCCTCGCTCCAACATTTTAACAGATTGAGGTGGTATACCTGTAACGCCCCACCCCTGTCCATTCACCTCACCTCATAGTCGATGTCCCTGACTCACCGTGTGACCTCAAAGGGTCCTTGCCACCTGGCGATTAATTTAGAGCTCGACGTGGGCAATAACACGAGTACTTTGTCTCCCGGTGTGAATTCCCTAAGACGCGTGCCCCTGTTGTACAGGCAGACTTGACATGCTTGAGCCTGCCGCAAATTCTCCTGGGTTAGGTGTGTGTGTGTGTGTGTGTGTGTGTGTGTGTGTGGAGTTTTGCGCGCAGGTCAATAACGTATTGAATTTCATTTTTGCTCGGGGAAGGGCCCTCCTCCCAATTTTCCCGCAGCACATCTAGGATGCCACGCGGCTTACGCCCATATAATTCCAACGGGGAGAACCCCATGGAGGCTTGTGGGACCTCTCGCACTGCGAAAAGCAGGGGCTCGAGCCATTTATCCCAGTTATGTGCATCCTTGCTTACAAATTTTTTAATTATGTTTTTGAGGGTGCGATTAAACTGTTCGACTAAGCCGTCTGTTTGTGGGTGATAAACGCTGGTGCGGATCGGCTTGATTCCAAAAAACCCATAAAGTTCACGCAGTGTGCGTGACATAAACGTAGTGCCTTGATCGGTCAGAATCTCTTTGGGGATTCCGACTTGGGAGATGACGCGGAAGAGCGCTTCCGCAATACTACATGCGGAGATATTGCGGAGCGGCACTGCTTCTGGGTATCACGTTGCATAGTCCACCAGAACTAAAATAAAGCGATACCCTTGTGTTGACCGATCTAATGGCCCGACGAGATCCATCCCAATTCTTTCGAACGGGGTCTCGATTAATGGTAGAGGGTGCAAAGGCACTTTTGGGATGGCCGCTGGATTTACTAACTGGCATTCAGGGCATGCTGTACACCACCTACGGACATCTCCGTGAATCCCTGGCCAATAGAACCGGGCCATTATTCGGGCTAGTGTCTTATCCTGCCCTAAGTGTCCAGCCATGGGATTAAAGTGAGCCACCTGGAATACCAATTCCTGGCGGCTCTTTGGGATCAAAAGTTGGGCTACTTGTTCCTTCATCTGAGTGTCCTGCATCACTCGGTATAACCTGTCCTTAATAATGGAAAAATAGGGGAAGGACGGGGTGGCGTTGGCTGGAGCGTTTGACCATAGATTACTCTCACTTGGTCAAATGCATGCCACAGAGACTCGTCTGGCGATTGCTCTAGCGGAAAATCCATGAGGGATTCCCCGAGAGAGGGAGGAGGAGCTTGCTGCTCCTCACTCTGATGTGATGACGTAGACGGCTCTGTGACAGCTGCTCCCACCAATGCCACACCGGGACCTCCCCCTGCTGAACTACAGCAGGACCTACTCTTCACTAAGCGCGTCATTAAGTCCCGAAATCCCAGCCAATCAGTCCCCAAAATTATAGAGTGGGTAAGGCGAGGATTAACCACCGCATGTACTCTAAATTTCTCCCCTCGAAACAGAATGTGGACCGACACTAAAGGGTAGTTGTGAACATCCCCGTGCACACACAACACCTTCACCAACTGTGCTCTGCCCAATGCCTCATCTTGCACCAGGCTTTGGTGGATTGAGGTCTGAGTACAGCTGGAGTCCACCAAAGCCTGATACGTATCCCCTTGGATACTCACCAGTATGCAATATGCTCCGGCCTGATCGAGGGCAGTTCCTGGCACGTCGGGGATTCTGACCAGCGTGCCCACCTCCATCGCCGAGCACTGATGCGGGAGGTGCCCCGGCTCCCCGTAGCACCAGCACACCAGCCCAGGCTCTCTCTCTGCACCGGTGTTCTGGATATCACTCACCTGAGGGGGTGAAGACACAGACATGGAAGTAGGAAACGGTAGGACACCGCGGGTGCGGCGGGCTGGCTGGGGTGGAGCCGGCCCCCGCCTCCGCGGTGGGGGAATGGGGCGAGGGTGAGGAACAGGATAGGAGAGAGCGAGGGGGAGACACGCTGTCCTGCCATTGGAACGGCCGCCATACGGTCCTCTGCCAGCTCAGTGGCCTGATCCAGCGACGCCGGGCGATGGCACTGGACCCACTCCGCGGTCCCTTCCGGAAGTCGAGCGATGAACTGCTCCAGTGCCACCAGATCGATGATTTCCTCGGCGTCGCAGTTGTCGGCCCTCAGCCACCAGCGGCAGGCATCCCGGAGTTGCTGGCCAAACGCAAACGGCCAGCCGACCTCCTCCAGGCGCAGCGTGCGGAAGCGCTGCCGCTGCTGCCGCTGCTGCTCCGGAGTGTGACCCATGCACTGGAGGACGGTCCTGCGGAGGTCCGCATAGACCAGCCGGCTGTTGGCGGCCAGCTGCGCCTTGCCCGTGAGCAGGGGGAGGAGGTGCGCTGCGCGCTGTTCCACCGGCCAACCCCACGCCTCTGCTGCCTGCTCAAAAAGAGCGAGGAAGGCTTTGGGGTCGTCGTGCAGGCCCATCTTCGTAAGGGTGAGGTGGGGAGGGCCCGCGGCGGTGGAGGTGGTGGACCCCGCCGACGTGAGTAGGTGCCGGAACGCCTGGTGGTCTTCCTGCTGCGCCAACACCAGGGCCTCAAACCTTTGCTCCTGTTCTTTCCGGAGGGCGACCAGCGCCTGGTGCTGGCTCTGTTGGGCCGTGGTGAGGGCATGGATCAAGTCCTTGAAGGGGGAGGTCTCCATGGGGCTGTTCACTCCTGCGCTCTGTCCCAGGTTTCAGCACCATTGTAACGAGTTCTGGGTGGGTGGAGCACAGAAGCACGGCAGGCCAGAACTGAGTTCTCAAAGACTCTTTATTTAGCTTTTCAGTCTAAACTACGCACACAAGCATCCAGGTTGGGGAGAACTTCTCTCCCTCCACTCTCCCTCTCCTCTTATAGGGCACGGTCACTGGGGAAGACACACAAACACAGGTTAATTCCCATCAGGTGCAGTGATTCCGCCACTTACCTTCCCTGACTCCACCCTCCATTCACAGACCGATGCTTGACCACGCCCCCGCTGCCACAGTATGCTTCTACAATCACTAGTATACAAGGCAAAGAGCACCGGAGATGACCTTGTGGAACTCTAGTGTTTTTGTAACCTATCTCTGACAGAAACCCATTCACTTTAACACGTTGTGTTCTGTTATATGAGAGAGTAAAACCATTTAATTAGGAAGGCACTAACACCCATGTTACACAACTTCTTTAAGAGCAGATGTGTTTGCACAGTGTCAAAGGCTGAACTAAAGTCAACAAATAGAACACGAGCATAGGCCTTAGTGTTTTCAAGATGTTTCAACATTAAGTGAACAATACTAAGAATGGCATCTTCAGTGCTTCTGTTTTTCTTGTAAGCAAACTGGTAAGGCCCTGTTTACATTATTTCGAATCAGCGGATCATCAGATTAATGTTTTTAAAACAATTCGCGTACACACACAAATAGCAGGAAGTGAAGTCCGCGCCGTTTTTCAGCAGTCGCGTCACATGACCAACGTGGCATGACCAACGCCAGCGAATCAGGAAGGTGGATGTCACAGTGACGTTGTCCCAATGACGACGTCAGCTAGAGCTCAGCACTGCGTATCCGCGTTCCTCAATGTTTACACAGCACCGGATCAGATACGTACTGGGTTGAATACGTGGGCCCTGGCGGATTCAAATTGTTCCGCCTGTGGAGTCGTTTCCCGGCGTTTTAATGTGCACGGACAGTGCATCCGCAACGAAAACGATACGGATATGGTCTAATGTAAACACCACCTAAGTGTCTAATAGTGACTCAACTTTTTTCTCTAAAAGTGACACAACAAGTTTCTCAAAGCATTTCATGACGTTTGAGGTCAAAGCCACAGGACACAGATTTTCATTTGTCATAGCACCAGGTTTTTTAGGAATTGGTGTTATATGGGATAGTTTCCATACTGCTGGCACAGTGAAAGTATCAAGGGATTGCTGGAATAAGGGATACCAGACACCTGTAAGCTCCTCAGAACAGTTTTTTAACAGAGAAGCTGACAGCCCATCAGGCCCTGTAGCTTTCTTGATGTGCAGGCATTTGAAAAGGCGCTGCACATCAGATGGATCTATTAACGGGGTTGCTTCAGCATCAGGCAGTAAGTTTAGCATATTGTAACATTCTTCTGAAGAATTCTGTGCCTCAAATCTTAAGTAAAAGTCATTTAATTTGTTTGCCTTCTGTAAATCATCGATTACTATGTGTTTTTTAGTCTGATTCATGTTTACCAATTTCATTGTGTCCCAGAGTTGTTTTGTGTTGGAAGTGTAGAAACTGTGTTCCATAGCTTGCCTATGTTGTTCCCTTACCTTTTTTAGATGGTGTTTCAACTCCCTTTGTGCCACTTGCAGTCCTGCTTTATCTTTTTTCCTAAAGGCCTGTTTTTTATTGTTTATGCATTCTTTAATGTCTTTTGTAATGTAAGGTTTGTTGTTGGGATAAACAACAACCTCCTTTTTTCAACCACATTGTCTACACAAAAATTGATGTAGTCGCTTATTGTAACAGTGGACTCCTCAAGCTCTAATATGTGAAATATTGACCAGTCTGTACATAAAAAGCAACCTTTTAGTGTTTCTATTGAATCCTTTGTCCATACATTTACTGTTTTACTTTCTGGTTTACATGCTTTAAACACTGACCTATAGGAGGGAACGAGATGTATAGTATTGTAATCTGAGTTGGACGGGGGGCTTGGGTTTGGCTACATATGCATTTTTAACATTTCCATAACACTTGTCCAGAGTTTTCTTTTGTCGTGTGTCACATTGCACATATTGTTCAAATCCTGCCAGCACAGTTTCTGGCTTGCAGTGATTGAAATCGCCCAAAAAGAAAATAAGGGTTCCCAGTGAATGCTGAAGCTGCTTGTGCATGCACTTTGCGATGCGCGCAGTGGCTCTGCCTGCGTTTCTGCTGGGTGGAACATATGCAGCACACATGATGACACAACCAAATTCTCTGGGCAAGTAATGAGGTCTAAGTGACATACAGAGCAATTCAATATCGGGGGTGCACACTTTGTACCTTACTGTGTGTTGTGTGCAACCATTTGTCAGAGATGTACACTCCTCCTCCAGTTTTTTTTCCGGAGTCAGAAGTGTGGTCTGCGTGCACCAGTGAGTATCCATCCAGTTCCAGAAGTGAATCAGGAATGCCATCATGAAGCCAGGTCTCTGTTAGCACCATGATGTTAACCTCCCTGTATTCAAAGCAGGTCTTAGTGGTGATGTGAAGCTTGTCCACCTTTGGCGTCAGCGACCTCATGTTGCTCAGGATCACCGAGGGTAGTGGAAGTTTGCTGGCTCGACAGCGAAGACACTCCCGCACTCCTCCCCGTCTCCCTCGCTTTTGTCGTGCCCGGATACCACTATGTGTTGCTCGGATAGTCTCTGGCAAACAGTCCAGTGGTGTATATGGCTGTTGTTTGAAAGACAGCAGTTCGCTCCTGGAGTATACCAGTCTAGTGCCTTGCTCTTGCTGTAAATTCCACGACAAGCACGGATTGGGCAATCCGCTGATAATCAATGCCAAACAATAGAAAGAGTTGGCATGAAGCCATTGTTCCAGGCTACAAGCTGTCAACCAGCGCAGTTTATATCAGTTCCAAGCACAGTGCAGTTGAATCTTTAAAACTTGTTGCACGTGAGCACATTACACTCCCCTCTCAAACTTCTTACAGTCGCTTAACACAGCAAAGAGCACTAAACAAAACAAACAAAAAAAAAGCAACAGTAGCACCAGCCTGTGACCCGGCAGAGCTATGCCACCAGGGGAAAAAAAAATAAGTGGCATTGTGGTGGTGACATACCTAGCAGCAAGTTGATCACACAGTCATATGGACGATGAGGTGGTAACCCACAGGCTTTTCCTTTGCTAAACACTTCCTTGATGTCCAGGTAGCACTCAGGGACATTGTCCAGGGAATCAGGTTAAGGGCTTTCCACAGAGGTTGATGAAATGTTGACTCGTGGTTAATCTATGCAACTTAGGAAGCAGGCTGGTGACCACTGGAGTATTTCTTTATTTTGCCAGGAGACCACGGGATTGTGAAGTTGTAGCCAAGGGTAACCGAGGATAATGTTATGGTTGACATGGTGACAGAGAGAGATGAGTTCTGAATGCAATGCCCCCACCTGGATGTGAAGGGGAGTGGTGCACCTAGTGACAAAACCCTCTCCTATGGGTCTTCTGGCAATAGCTTGGATGCGGAGTGTGCTTTGGAGAAGAGTGGTTGGCAGGTTAAACTGCTGGGTAACTGAGTCGCTGACAAAGTTCCCTTCTGCTCCTGAGTCGATAAAAGCAGAAAGTACATGTGGTATCTGCCAACTTTAACAGTACAGGAACCTTAAATAATTTGGAATTAAAAGTTCGTGTTGGACTCACAGTTCATGCTGGGGCTGCTGTACGGGACAGATGGATGGTACACTGTCTGAGCTGGTGTTCGGCACTCCCACAGTAAAAGCATAAGCCGTCCCATTTCCTCCTGAGACATTCAGACCATGACAGTCAAGCATGTGACACTTCCATGGGTGAACTGCTGTCGGATAACCGAACTGGTTGAACACTTTCCTGAATGGAGGGGCGATGTGTCAATAGATGATCCAGGTGAATGGCTAGGTCAATGAGTGAGTCCAGCATGCATTGTTCATCTTTGCAGGCGAGCTTGCTGAGGATTTCTGGCTGCAGGCCTTGACGAAAAACAGCCTTCAGAACTGGATCATTCCAACCACTGGCTGCTGCCAGTGTCCTGAAGTCCAGGGCATATTTAGCTATGCTCCAGGAACCTTGAGAAATATTGAGAAGGCTTCTTCCTACCTCAGTGCCCTCAGGTTCATGGTCAAAGACCCTCTTAAATTGGGTGAGAAACTGCTCATAAGACTTCGTTTGCTCCTCTCCTTGGTTCCAAACAGCGCTGGCCCATCGGAGTGCTTTGCCCATGAGAAAAGAGAGGAACTTCACATTTTTATGTTCATCAGACAGGTGAGGCATAATAGCAAAATGCATGGAGCATTGTAGCAGGAAACCCTTATAGGCATTCGTGTCCTCAGCAAATCTTTCTGGACCCGGAAGTTGTAGCGCGGGGTTCAGAGGAGCTTCAGGACGTGCTAGGACGGCCTGCGACATCACAGAAGCTAGTTGTCATCCATGTGTTGAGGTCTGCTAGCATCTACTGATGTTCTCCTCAAAGGCATCCCTGAACGTTAAGTGCAGTCTGTTTCATTTCTTCCGCTACATCCATGGTGGCGAAGTATCCTGTCAGAGTGCAAGCACTTACAGATGTATGTGCAGAAAAAGACAAGAAACAAACTATAAACAAAGCCAAAACAAGAGACCGAAATCATGGTCGGAGACTTGCGAGGGTCAGGCGATCGGCAAACAACTTGGTAGAGATGAGACAAAGGGTGTAAATGAGAGGGCAAGAAAAGAGTCAGAGAATGATAGGTAGTCAGAGAAACAAGGCTTGGTATATACTGAAATCAGCAGAATGATACTTCACACTGAAGTGGCGTGTGTGAGAGGCTTAAATGGGTTGAGCGGTGATTAGGGAAATGAGTGTCAGCTGAGTTCAATAATCGGGAGATAGAGGGCACTGTGGGAGTTGTAGTTTGAGGTGTCCATATTTAGTGGGGGTGTTCTCAGCCAATTTACTGACCATACTTGGTACTATGTGCCTCATTGGCTATCAGCTCATGTATGACTCAATTTCATGGAATAACTGTGTGTGGTAGATAGTAACACGAGACAATAATCAACTTTATCTGTACAGTGTATTATTTCATGTTCTCCCCATTTTCATATGGGTTTCCTCAGTGTTCTCTTACTTTGTCCCACTTCCCGATAACATGTAGGTAGGTGAACTTGCTCTGCTAAATATCCCCGGAGTATGAATCACTGTCAATCTGTTTGTGTGCATGATGCCTGGAATGAATTGGTGGCCCATCCAGGGTGGATTTTCTGTCCTTGTGGCCAGTGTTACTGGAATAGACTGGTTGCATGGCCGATGCTCGATTATATGCCTGCTGCCACATACCACCACCACCAGCTGACTACTCCCCTGGCAGGAGAGCTAATCTGCCACCATCATCTGTGCCCCCAGCCTGTGGCCACCTGTGACTTAAATGGCTGAAGTGCCAGATAAGTGATCCATGCATATACATCCTTCATGCAGTGGAGCCTTTGGAGCGGGGCGTGTTCAGAACAGAGAGCAAAATGGTGTCCCATCAAGTAGTATCAGAGGGTGAGGACCACCCAATTCATGGCCAGGCACTCCTTCTTAATCATGCTGGACTGACTCTCCCACACCAAGAGCTCACTTCTGATGTATAGCATGGGACACACCACCACCACCTGGAACAAAATGGCTCCCAGCACTCTGTCCAATGCATAGTTCTGTAGAACAAAATGGAGAGAAAAGTCAGGTGAATGCAACAACAGGCCCCCACACAAAACCACAGAAAGCCTGTTAACACAGCTCCATCCACTGGATCAAATATATAGTATGTACAAAGATATTCTAAAATAGCCTGGGCAGATTTGTTGGTACCCCAAGAAAAGATTATAAATGGATTATTGTGATATTCCAAACTAAGTGTTTAACCTTAATTAGTATCACAGGTGTCTTCAATCTTATCACTCATTCAGTCTTTTTAAGTGGTAAAAAGTCATCACTTTTCACTTTTGGTATTGTGTGCACCACAAACAGAGACCAGAGAAAGCAAAGGACATAGTTAGTTGTTTGAGGACATCAGAAAGAAAAGTATAGACAAGCTTGTTAAAGGCAAACACTAAAGGAACATATTCAAGCAGTTTGTGGTTCCTGTGGCTACAGTTGCAAATATTATTAAGAAGTTTAAGTTTCATGGGACTGTATCCAACCTTCCTGGACATGGCTGCAAGAGGAAAATTGACCACAGATTGAATAGAAGGATAGTGCCAATGAGAGAAAAAGAGCCAAGGACAACTTCCAAATAGATAAAAGTTTAATTCCAAGGTGAAGGTACATCAATGTATGATTGAACCATCTGTCACTTTTTGAGTGACAGCAGGCTCAAAAGAAAGACTTCATTGTTAAACATTTTTTTTCTTTTTAAGCCAGACTAGAATAAAATGCATATTGACAAGTCACAATGCTTCTGAAAGCATGTCCTTTGGACAGATGAGCCAAAATTCAAGCTTATTGGCAAATCACATCAGCTCTATGTCCATAGAAGAAAAAATTAAGATTTCTCTGGAAAAAGCTGAAACATGTAGTGTGGAGAAGGCACCCTTCAAGCCTGAGACAACTAGAGCAGTTTGCTCAGGAAGAGTGGACCAAACTACCTGTTGGCAGATGCAGAAGTTTCATTGAGAGCTGCAGAGATCACTTGTTAGCAGTGATTGTCAGGGTACCATCATTTTTGTCCATACCACTTTCATTTGTTTTATGTAGAATATTCAGTTGAATCAAAACCAAAGTCTGATGTGTTAAACATGGAATAAACAATGATGAATACTATTTAACTTTTCTCAGTTTCAAGTTATTTCAGAGATGGTTGTGGGTCTCCCCCCCCCATAGAAGGGTACCACTAAATTTGCCCATGTCTGTCTGAACAAGGAGCCCGCCCTAAGAACTGCCTCACCCCATTTTTGGTCTTGGGCAGGCCACAATCACAACACCTTGAGTACCCCATGTCTAGCATAGCCTTAAGTTCCTCCCAAACCACATTTTTCTTATGTGCAAGTAGCTGTGTACAACCACACCTGGAGGAGTCTCAATGTGGTAGTCTATGAGGTTAGTGTGACTGGGTAGAGGCAAAAACACAGCAGAAAATTTCTCCTGCAACCTGGCAACCTGTGTTGTCTGGGATGACAAGAAGGGACCAGGGTGAATTGGGCCTCATTTTTTGGGGATTTGCCTCCCACCTTCTCCTTTATGGGAACCGCCATTGCCAGAGTCATAGATACCTCCTCTTTCCACAGTTTCAGGAGATTGAGGTGGCATATTTGAAGTGTATCACCTCTCTCTGTTCATCCGACCTCATTTTCTGCCTTCTTGTATGATCTCAAAGGGTCCTTGCCACTTCCTGACTAATTTAGAGCTTGATGTGGATAGTAAAACATTGTAGCACTTTATCTCCTAGTGCAAATTACTGTAGCTGAGTGTCCTTTATACAGTCAAATCCCCAAGGGGAATCCCTGGGAAAGGAGGAGGGGAAGACCTCTCCCCACCCTGTGTCTCCATGACACAGAGCTGACACACATGGCACCTTGACCACCTCCCCAGCCAATGCTGCAAACATGCCACAGGGGACCTTCCTATTGCAGGACCCATCCACAAATATTTCCCTCGCTAATGTCTGAAAGCCTGTCTAATTTGTACCCAGAATTAGTGAATGGGTGAGGCAAGGACTAACTGCTGATTCTAGACTATGCTTTCTCCCTGGAATTTAATTTGGATGGACAACCAGTGAATACTCCTTGAATATCCTCTTGTATACACCTCTTTTCAGAAATAATGCATTTCCCAATGCCCTGCATTGACTCGTGCTTTGATGGACTGTGGTCTGTTTGTAACCCTTAAATACTCAGTATGTTCCTGCTTGATCAGGGGAGGCCTGAGGCATGTCAAGAATTTGGATCAGTATCCCTGCTTCCATAAGGGGGTGCTGATCCCAGAAATGCCCAGCTTCCCTGCCATGTCTGCAGACTGGCCTGGGCTTTGCCCTGGTCTTGGTGAGCATGGAGAAAGTGAGCGTGTTAGTGGAAGCACAGGCATGTAACCACAGAAGGATAAGGGGGGGGGGATGGTGAGGGACGTGGGTTTGGGGAGCTGGCTTTGGAGAAATTGGTCTTGTTTCCATGGTGCAGGGACAGGGGGAGAGAGAGAGTGGGTTGTAATGCTATACTGAGAAGCCAAACAGTTGAATAATCTTCCAGAATCTTCAAAGATTTGGACTGTCACTCAGGATTACAACATCCTAACATCTCCCAGGACATTATTGACAGATCACAGGATTACCATTTGGAATCTATCAAATTTGGACATTACCTGGACTTCTTCACGGATCATTCCAGAGACAAGCCAGTTAAGACAATATTTATTTAAATTAGTGTATATTTAGGGCCAGATTACTGTACTTTTATTACTGTGGTGGCAATCTGATTGTTGTATATTGTGGTTTGAGATTAGAATATAGGTAAGGATTTTAATTTTATTTAAAAGCTTGCTTGTTTATTTCTCTCTGAGCAGATGAACGACTGGCTCTAGACTATTTATTCCCTAATCAATCAGTGCATAACAGAAATTGGGGGCTCGTCTGGGATAACCTTCATTGTAAATTAGTTTCTAATAATTTTTGTAATGGTGTATAATTTTGTGATCTTTATCTTGTATTTCTTTCAATTTAAATCATTGCATTTGTTTAGTTATCATACAACACACAGGCAAGCATGACATTTGAATTATGTGAATTCGTGAGGGAATTTGAACTGCAACCAACCAAAGAAAAAAAACAGACAGTTTGAAGAAGACAGATGTGTTAGAGGTGGCAAGGCATTATGAAGCAAATTTGGAAGGGGTGACAAAGGATGAAATTAAAGGCAGGTTGATTCAGTGGTTGATAAACATTGGTCTGTTGCCGAAAGAGTCCTCCCTGAAAGTTCAGAGGCAGGTGATGCACTAGAACTTAGGAAATATGAGCTAGAATTGCAGATGAGAGAGAATTTGAGGTTAAAAGAATTAGAAATACAAAAAGAAATGAAAAACAAAGAATTGGGAATGCAAAACAAACAGAAATGAAAAATAAAGAATTAGAAATGCAACAGTTAATGTTGGCTGAAAGGGAAATAAAACTTAAACTGGCACAAGAACTACAAGGAATTGCCTCACCCCATCCACAAGCATTTGATGTAGCCAGAAACATTTGTCTAGTTCCCCCATTAAAAGAAAAGGAGATTGACAGGTACTTCCCTCATTTTGAAAAGGTTGCAGATAAATTAAAATGGCCCAAGGAATCATAGACCTTGTTGTTACAAAGTGTACTGGAGGGAAAAGCTCAGGCAATGTATTCAGCCTTGTCCCTTGAACAATGTTTGGATTATGATTTGGTTAAGAGGTTTATCCTCAAAGCCTATGAACTAGTGCCTGAAGCCTACAGTCAAAAATTCAGAAGTTGGAGAAGGTGTGAAAAACAGACCCATGTTGAATTTGCTAGAGAACAGGAAGAGTTGTTTGATAAATGGTGCACTTCTGAACAAATTGATTGGAAATTTTGACCGGCTTAGACAGTTAGTGTTACTTGAACAACTTAAAGCGTGTGTTCATGACAGTATTAAGACTCACTTAGATGATCAGAAAGTTGATGAATTAGAAGAGGCCGCTGTATTGGCTGATAACTACAACCCTGATTCCAAAGAAGTTGGGACAAAGTACAAATTGTAAATAAAAATGGAATGCAATAATTTACAAATCTCAAAAACTGATATTGTATTTACAATAGAACATAGACAACATATCAAATGTCGAAAGTGAGACATTTTGAAATTTCATGCCAAATATTGGCTCATTTGAAATTTCATGACAGCAACACATCTCAAGAAAGTTGGGACAGGGGCAATAAGAGGCTGGAAAAGTTAAAGGTACAAAAAAGAAACAGCTGGAGGGCCAAATTGCAACTCATTAGGTCAATTGGCAATAGGTCAATAACATGACTGGGTATAAAAAGAGCATCTTGGAGTGGCAGCGGCTCTCAGAGGTAAAGATGGGAAGAGGATCACCAATCCCCCTAATTCTGCGCCGACAAATAGTGGAGCAATATCAGAAAGGAGTTTGACAGTGTAAAATTGCAAAGAGTTTGAACATATCATTTACAGTGCATAATATCATCAAAAGATTCAGAGAATCTGGAAGAATCTCTGTGTGTAAGGGTCAAGGCCGGAAAACCATACTGGGTGCCCGTGATCTTTGGGCCCTTAGACGGCACTGCATCACATACAGGCATGCTTCTGTATTGGAAATCACAAAATGGGCTCAGGAATATTTCCAGAGAACATTATCTGTGAACACAATTCACCGTGCTCTCCGCTGTTGCCAGCTAAAACTCTATAGTTCAAAGAAGAAGCCGTATCTAAACATGATCCAAAAGCGCAGACGTCTTCTCTGGGCCAAGGCTCATTTAAAATGGACTGTGGCAAAGTGGAAAACTGTTCTTTGGTCAGACGAATCAAAATTTGAAGTTCTTTATGGAAATCAGGGACGCTGTGTCATTCGGACTAAAGAGGAGAAGGATGACCCAAGTTGTTATCAGCGCTCAGTTCAGAAACCTGCATCTCTGGTATGGGGTTGCATTAGTGCGTGTGGCATGAGCAGCTTATACATCAGGATAGACACCATCAGTGCTGAAAGGTATATCCAGGTTCTAGAGCAACATATCCTCCCATCCAGACGACGTCTCTTTCAGGGAAGACCTTGCATTTTCCAACATGCCAAACCACATACTGCATCAATTACAGCATCATGGCTGCATAGAAGCAGGGTCCAGGTACTGAACTGGCCAGCCTGCAGTCCAGATCTTTCACCCATAGAAAACATTTGGCGCATCATAAAATGGAAGATATGACAAAAAAGACCTAAGACAGTTGAGCAATGAGAATCCTACATTAGACAAGAATGGGTTAACATTCCTATCCCTAAACTTGAGCAACTTGTCTCCTCAGTCCCTAGATGTTTACAGACTGTTGAAAAGAGAAAAGGGGATGTCTCACAGTGGTAAACATGGCCTTGTGCCAACTTTTTTGAGATGTGGTGTTGTCATGAAATTTAAAATCACCTAATTTTTCTCTTTAAATGATACATTTTCTCAGTTTAAACATTTTATATGTCATCTATGTTCTATTCTGAATAAAATATGGAATTTTGAAACTTCCACATCATTGCATTCCGTTTTTATTTGTAATTTGTACTTTGTCCCAACTTTTTTTGCAATCGGGGTTGTATGCTCTCACACAAAGAATTTTGCTTGAAAGGTGGTTCTCAGACTAGTAATGCCATAAGAAAGTCAGAATAGGAAAGTGGGTTACTTAGTTCTCAAAAGTCTAGACCTGTGGTAGGTTCCAGTTCCACAACTACAGCCAGTAGTTTGTCTGGTCAGAGAGAAACTGACCAGCTCATCACATCAGGTCTGATTTGTAAAGATTGTAGAAAGCATGGACATGTGATTACAGAATGTTGGGCCCTTCAAAAGGAAGTGAAGCCCACTGCTGTGATAGCTCCTACCCCAGTGGTTCCCACTCAACCCAAAAGGGCCATACCTGAAACAAAGGGTATAGAAGCTGAGTCTGACCCAGTTATGGATGAGTATAAGCCTTTCATGTCTGAGGGATTTGTTACTTGCTAGTGAAAATATTGACCGACAGCCCATCAATTTTATGAGATATTGGGGCTTCTCAGCCTTGACTTTTGGAGTGTGTTTTCCCATTGAGCAGTCATCAGTTGGAGCCAGTGCGCTCATTCGGGGTGTAGAATGTGGCTCTGTTGAGGTCCCTCTTCATAAGGCATTTTTGAACTCAGACTTGGGTTCAGGACCATTGGTTGTTGGCTGAAGACCAACTTTTCCTGTGAAAGGAGTTTCTTTATTGCTAGGTAATGAGTTAGCTGGTAGAAAAGTTACAGCCGACCCAGTTATGCTAAAGAAGCTGAGTGCACAAGAAAGTATAGAGCATCTCAAAAGAATTTCATGAGATTCTTCTGGCCTGTGCAGTGACTTGAACTATGACCAGGAAGCTCTCTCAAAAAGCTTCTAATAATGAGGGTGATGACACTAATTTATCTGATTTGATTATTCATGATTATGAGCAGCCAAAACTTTAACCAAGAGCCTCTGGTGACAAGGACAATATTATTGATTTGGCTCACTCCATTGTTTATCAGGATGATGAGCACTCAGAATTTAAGTTAAAACTTAATATAGGAAAGCAAGAAGATGACATAAATCTTGCCACACATGTCAGATGGTCGGAAAAAACAAATCAAGGAATTCCCAAGGCACCCCTGCACCCAATTCAGCAGCTTTAGTCAGGTGTATACCAGGAGCCAGGGCACCAGACATGGCAGGTAATCTTAGGGTCCTAGGCAAGCACAGGTTCTCAAAGATGGTTATCCATGTAGGAGCTAATGATATATGCCTTTGTCAGTCTGAAGTTACTAAGAGTAACTTTGTAGAGGTGTTTAAATTAGCAAAGGCAATGTCCGATGCTGTAGGTTGCTCTGGCCCCATCCCAATGCGGTGTGGCTATGTAGCTTACAGCAGGTTATGGTCACTGAACTACTGGTTGTCCAGGTGGTGCTCTGAAAACAGTGTGGGCTTTATAAATAATTGGGCTAATTTTGAGGGCACTCCTGACCTGTTAGGGCGGGACGGTATCCATCCCACTCGGGAAGTGCTGCTCTCATTTCTTGCAGCATAGCTCATAGTCTCAGTTAATTTTTGACCATCCAGAGCCAAGGCCAGGGAGCAGACAAACAGGCTAAACTGACTGTCTGCTAGCCGCACAGAGTTGTCACTCAGGGTCCACTACATCGAGACTGTCTGTCTGTTCCCCAAGCTCAACAAAAAAGTAGAAATATTCAGAGAGTTTGTTCCAGTAACCTAATCAATATAAAATTAGATCATACTGACTGTACAGCCGCTGCCAGCACCTTTTGGTCTAAAGGTGGGGCTATTAAATATTAGATCTCTTTCATCTAAAGCACTAATGGTTAATGAACTTATTACTGATCAGGAGTTTAATGTATTGTGTTTAACAGAAACATGGATTAAACCAAATGAATATATAGCATTAAATGAAGCTAGTCCTCCTGGATACAGTTACATACACCAGCCTCGTCTAACTAGCAGAGGAGGAGGTGTCGCGGCTATTTATAATGATTATCTAGGTCTAAAACACAAACCTGGTTATAAATTTAATATATTTGAAGTTCTTCATACAAATATACTGTAGCCTCAAAATATATAGCCTCGAAAAATAAGTCTACCCAGTTAATTCTGTTACTTATTATTTGCAGGCCCCCGGGGCCATATTCTGAGTTTCTTTCTGAATTTGCAGATTTTATTTCAGACCTGGTTATTTCCTTAGACAAAGCTTTAGTTGTCAGAGGTTTTAATATTCACTTCAATAACCCAGAAGACCCTTTGAAAACAGCATTTGTGTCCATTTTAGATTCAGTAGGGGTTAATAAGAATGTCATAGGACTGACCCATAATGGTGGTCACACCCTCGATCTAATACTAACATTCGGGTTAAATGTAGAAAATATAGTCACACTTCCACAGTCTGAAGTCATCTCAGATCATTATCTCATCTCATTCAAAATATGTCTGAGTAATAATATATGCGCCTCACCACGCTACTGTATTAAACGTACATTCACATCAACTACTGCACAGAGCTTTATAAATGATCTCCCAGAGTTATCAACTTTGACTGGGTCACTGTCAGCCCCTGCAGAACTTGATCACACAACTGAATGCCTAGAGTCAACATTTCGCCATACCTTAGATAACATAGCTCCTCTTAAAGGGAAAATGATCAGAGAGAAAAAAAAATTAGCACCTTGGTATAATGATGACACTTGCACTTTAAAACAGACCACTCGAAAATTGGAATGTAAATGGCATCAAACAAAATTGGTCGCGTTCAAATTAGTATGGAAGGAGAGCTTCCTGATGTATAGAAAAGCTCTTAGTGCTGCTAGATCAACATATCTCTCCTCCCTAATGGAAGATAACAAAAATAATCCTAGATTCCTATTTAATACTGTAGCAAAATTAACCAGGAATAAGTCCACTATAGACACATGCACACCTGCAGTATGTAGTAGCAACGACTTCATTATTTTTTTTTAATGACAAAATTGAGAATATCTGACAAAAAATTCAAACTACTAATTTAAGGTCAGACAATGTAAGTGATCCTGTAGTTAACAATATAACTGTATCAGATCATCAATTAGAATGTTTTACTCCCCTTAGAGAAATTGAATTACTTTCATTAATCTCCACATCAAAAGCCTCCACTTGTGTACTAGATCCCTTACCTACACGTCTATTCAAACAGATAATACCTGAACTAATTGAGCTGCTTCTAAAAATAATAAATTATTCTCTTAGGATTGGCTATGTACCCAAATCCTTTAAACTAGCAGTTATCAAACCACTGATTAAAAAAACCTGACCTTGATCCCTGTCAGCTGTCCAATTATCGGCCAAAGTCAAACCTCCCCTCTATCTCTGAGATCATTGAAAAAGCTGTGGCACAGCAGTTATGCTCATATTTATATCGGAATAACATCCATGAAATGTATCAGTCAGTATTTAGACCTCATCATAGCACAGAGACAGCACTGGTTAAAGTAGTAAGTGACCTACTGTTGGCGTCTGATCAGGGCTGTGTCTCGCTGCTTGTGTTGCTTGACCTTAGTGCAGCATTTGATACCACTGATCATTCCATTCTTCTGGATGGACTAGAAAATTTTGTGGGAGTTGAGGGAATGGCTCTCTCCTGGCTCAGGTTTTATTTAACTGATTATCAGTATGTTGATGTAAAGTTTGGTGTTCCACAAGGTTTTGTCTTGGGTCCACTGCTTTTTTCCTTTATATATGTTACCTCTGGGTGATATTATTTGTAAACATTTTATTAGTTTCCACTGTTACGCTGATGACACACAGTTGTATGTTTCTGCAAAACCAGATGAGGGACACCAACTTAATAGAACTGAGGAATGTGTAAAGGACATTAGACACTGGATGCTTATTAACTTCCTTCTGCTTAACTCTGACAAGACTGAAGTGCTTGTACTAGGACCACATGCAGCTAGAAGTAAGTTTTTTGATTACATAGTAACTCTGGATGGCCTTTGTTTCTTCACGTGCAGCAGTAAAAGACCTCGGAGTGATTATTGACCCCAGTCTTTCATTTGAAACTCACATAGATAACATTTCCCAGATAGCTTTCTTTCATCTCAGAAATATTGCCAAGATAAGAAATTTAATGACACTACACAACGCAGAAAAACTAGTTCATGCTTTCGTTACCTCCAAGTTGGATTATAATAATGCCTTACTCTCTGGATGTTCCAATAAGTGTATAAACAAGCTCCAGTTAGTTCAAAATGCAGCAGTAAGAGTCCTTATTAGAACTAGAAAATATCACCCTTGTCTTATCCACACTGCATTGGCTCCCAATCAAATTTTGTATTGATTTATAAAATACTACTATTGACCTTTAAAGCACTGAATGGTCTCGCACCACAGTACCTGAGTGAACTTCTGGTCCTTTATGACCCGCCATGCCTACTTAGCCTGCACCTTTTGATCTATCTGCTGGTACCTCATATAGTGAAGGGGGCAGAGCCTTTTCTTACAAAGCCCCACAGTTATGGAACAGCCTTCTAAGTCGTGTTTGGGAATCACAGTCTCAGCATTTAAGTCTAGGCTGAAAACATATCTGTTTAGTCAAGCCTTTTGTTAATGGTGTTTGAGGTAAAGGTGTAAATCTGGAGGGTCCTCGGACATAGTGTTTCGGTAAACTGGGATGTATGGATGCTGTCAGTCCCCCACTATCTTGCTCACTCGAGTTTGATGGTCTAGTGGCTGGCTGCTTTATGTCCTGAGGCTCCCTCATGCCTGTGTTACATTCTGGCTCTCTCCTTTTAGTTATGCTATCATAGTTTTGCTGGAGTCCCTGCTTGTACTCAGCGCAAACTGTATACTGTACCTACTTATTCAGTTGACATTAGGCATACCTAACAACCTGTGTTTTCTCAATCTGTTCCTCTGAGTTACATGTCAACCCTGTGATCGAGGTGCTGACTTCTTCTGCTCCTTGGCCCTGCCTGATCCATCCTGATGCCCTATGTCTGGTTGAAGTCTCATCACATCACTCCTGTGGAGGACCGCCCCATATGGACAGTTGAAAGTCACACTTGGAAGACACTCTGGACACTTACAGTAATGCTTTTATGGCTGAGGACTACAGTTGGCTCGCTAACTTTGGGACTGCTGTTGTCATGAACAGTTTTGCACTCAAGTTTCCATTAATGAAGAGTTCTAACATCAACGAAACTGACTTCATGTTAAAACTGTTAATGTTATCATCATGTTGTCTGTTGCCCAGGTGTGGGGGGGGCCCTTTTGGGTCTGGTTCCTCTTGAGGTTTCTTCCTTGTGCTGTTTGGGGGAGTTTTTCCTTGCCACCGTCGCCACAGGCTTGCTCATGGGGGATAGATTAGGGAAAAATTGGCTCATGCCTTGGGTCATTCAGATTCTGTAAAGTTGCCTTTGGGACAACATCTATTGTTATAAGTGCTATACAAACAGACTTGACTTGACTTCATGACAATTCCTACCTTCAAGGATCCCTTTAGTCATTTTATCATTAACTGTGTTGGGCTATTGCCAAAAACCAAAATAGGGAATGAGTACCTTTTCACCATCATGTACTCTTCCACAAGATTTCCCGAAGTGATTCCCCTTTGAAAAATCACAGCACCAGTGCTTAAGACCTTGATTAAATTATTTAATTTTGTTGGTCTTCCAAAAAGCGTCCAGTCAGATCAGGGAACTAATTTTATGTCAGGCATATTCCAACAAGTGATGCACGAGTTGGGGATCAAACAGTACAAATCAAGTGCATATCATCCTCATACTCCCAAGGTGCACTAGAAAGAGTCCATCAGACCTTAAAGACCATGATGAAGACCTACTGCCTGCTTTGATCACAAAAAAGACTAGGATGAGGGTATTGCATTGGTGCTTTTTGCCATAAGGGAAGTAGTACAAGTCATTAGGTTTTAGTCCCTTTAAACTTGTATTTGAACATACTGTTAGAGGTCCATTGAAATTGCTGAAAGAAAAGTGGTTGGAGGAGGAGACTGAACTTTACCTTGCTGGACTATGCGTCAACATTCAAAGAGTGACTCATAAGTGCCTGTCAAATGGCTAAGACAAATCTAGAACTCTCCCAAGAAAATATGAAAACATGGTATAATGAGAGCCCGACAGCATACATTCTCTCCAGGTGACGTATTAGTACTGTTACCAATCTTGGATCAACCATTACACGCTAAATACTATGGCCCATATGTGAATCTTTCTAGTGCACCTTGGGACTGAGGATGATATGCACTTGATTTTGTACTGTTTGATCCCCAACTCATGCATCACTTGTTGGAATATGCCCAGTGGTAGAGTTGTAAAATCAAACCAGGGTGGATGGTGAAATTTTTAGTCGCGTCGACCCATCAGTCAGTCCGTCGGTGGGAAACTGGTTTGCTTTTAGGAGGGTTTGCACACAACGTAGGTCTGTGGACCTTGTTCATTTACTAGACATAAAATATTTTGTGCTGATAAAGTGTGTAGTACACACTGTGTACCCTTTTTATTGTTGTAAAAAACATAATACACTGGTATTTTACTGTAAAACATGCACAGTGTGGATGTCCTGTCATATTTAGTCAGTCTCCTGGCTGACATACCTACCACATTCTCCATAAATATTAGGGTGAAATGCAGATGACAAATTTGAAGTGTAACTTCATAGTCATGGTAGGCTCCTTTTAAATCATTTGGTAAATAATTTTTTAAAACCTCAGCAGGCAATGTAAATGAACAACTGAATCTTTTCATATCAAGTCAATAGAATTTTTATTCAAAGCTGAACATTGGGAACATTGAGTTAAATACAGAGGTAGGTAGGTAACCAATAAGCTAAAACAAGCAACAGTAAATTGTAAATCAGACTAAACTTCCTAAAAGATGTTTGAGGCATTATGCATTTTTTTTCCTTTTTGTTATTATTGTTTATTCTTATGAGTAATGCAAATTATACATGTCCATACCGGTTATTATTTTAATGGAAAGAAAAGAAAAGACCAAAAAAAGCCCTCCTTTGTGGGGGAGTGAAGGTGGGCAAAGAAATGGCTTTACTTCTCATGGCTTTCCTACCTCATAGAAATTTCCAAAGATTTTCATAATCATGTTTTTTTGTGGTCAATTTTCCGGGCTCTTGCTTTTGGATCATTAGCTAAGCAATGGTGTTGAAGCCAAGACTTGACATACACCTCTGGTTTAAACAGTGTCAATGGAGGGCAAACACACCGGATTAAAAGCAACGCTGACATACTTCTTACTTCTAGGGAGCTTCGAGTTGTTGTTAGAATGTTCATTTGACTGAAAGAAAAAGAAAGCTGCATTTTAGCAGACACTTTGTCGAGTCCTACACCAATCCTGCTCTGCCTTACATGTTGTGACCGGCTCTCTAATGAGGCAATGAAGCCTTCAAAACTGCTAGTGTCATTTATTTTAGCCTTCCTGTCTTGAATAAAACTTTCTGTTGCCTGAAGAATAACAAACGAACGTCCAGGCTGATTAAATTAATGGCCTTATACAAGAAATCAAAGCTAACATGAACCTGAGTAAGCTATCGATAGCTGGCTAGACTCCAAACTAACATTCATTATGATAGCTGTGTTGTTATCCGCCGCCCACAAATTAGGCTACATATCGGTAACTTTACAGCATGATAGTGGGCTCACAGAAAGTGTGACTGATATTCGTAACTCTTGACTTACCTCCTGAAATGTTTTTTCTTGCGATCTTAAATCCGAACTTGCTTAGGTCTTGCTGTCCACTCTGCTTGGCCATGATGCTGCAATCCGCTGCTGTCACGGACGCCAAATGAAATAAAAAATAAAGGAACCCCAACTGAATGTCACCTCCTCAAACACTTCGCTTGCGCGTGCCCTCTCTCGCGGTAGCTTCTTGTATGCTCACTTTCAGCAAAGCTACGTGGAATGGCATTTCTTTTTTATTCCAGGGGGGATGGCATCCCCTCCATCCCCCCTCAACTCGAGTACAGAATATGCCTGACATAAAAATGTAGCAGACAGGGTACATTCTCTCCAGGTGACCGTGTTAGTACTGTTACCAATCTTAGATCAACCATTATATGCTAAATACTATGGCCCATATGTGATTGTTCAGAAAGTTAATGATGTAGATTATATAGCCAACACACCTGACTGGAGAAAACAAACATTTGTGTCATGTGAACATGTTGAAAAGGTACCATGAAAGAAAGGTAGAAGGTAAAGCTGTGGTTGTGTCTACTATCACCCCAGAAGTTATTCCAAAAGAGAAAGATGACCAGAAAGTTAAACCTTGTGCTTTTGAAGAAAAGTATTCTGACCTGAGCATTAAGCTTCAAAATTCTACAACCCCGATTCCAAAAAAGTTGGGACAAAGTATAAATTGTAAATAAAAATGGAATGCAATGATGTGGAAGTTTCAAAATTCCATATTTTATTCAGAATAGAATATAGATGACATATCAAATGTTTAAACTGAGAAAATGTATAATTTAAAGAGAAAAAATTAGGTGATTTTAAATTTCATGACAACAACACATCTCAAAGTTGGGACAAGGCCATGTTTACCACTGTGAGACATCCCCTTTTCTCTTTAAAACAGTTTGTAAATGTCTGGGGACTGAGGAGACAAGTTGCTCAAGTTTAGGGATAGGAATGTTAACCCATTCTTGTCTAATGTAGGATTCTAGTTGCTCAACTGTCTTAGGTCTTTTTTGTCGTATCTTCCGTTTTATGATGCGCCAAATGTTTTCTATGGGTGAAAGATCTGGACTGCAGGCTGGCCAGTTCAGTACCCGGACCCTTCTTCTATGCAGCCATGATGCTGTAATTGATGCAGTATGTGGTTTGGCATTGTCATGTTGGAAAATGCAAGGTCTTCCCTGAAAGAGACATCGTCTGGATGGGAGCATATGTTGCTCTAGAACCTGGATATACCTTTCAGCATTGATGATGTCTTTCCAGATGTGTAAGCTGCCCATGCCACACACACTAATGCAACCCCATACCATCAGAGATGCAGGCTTCTGAACTGAGCGCTGATGATAACTTGGGTCGTCCTTCTCCTCTTTAGTCCGAATGACACGGCGTCCCTGATTTCCATAAAGAACTTCAAATTTTGTTAGGTTTTTTTTTTCTTTTTTATCAGACATCTAGTTTTTGGGTTTGTTTACCTGACATGTTTCGACGTACGACTGTCGTCTTCCTCTGTCAAACCAGACAGGAAGCTGTATTGTATTGACAGAGGAAGACGACAGTCGTACGTCAAAACATGTCAGGTAAACAAACCCAAAAACTAGATGTCTGATAAAAAAGAAAAAAAAAACTAACTATATTTAATATAAGACATAATGAACGTAATCGAAATACTTCAAATTTTGATTCGTCTGACCACAGAACAGTTTTCCACTTTGCCACAGTCCATTTTAAATGATCCTTGGCCCAGAGAAGATGTCTGCGCTTCTGGATCATGTTTAGATACGGCTTCTTCTTTGAACTATAGAGTTTTAGCTGGCAACGGCGGATGGCACGGTGAATTGTGTTCACAGATAATGTTCTCTGGAAATATTTCTGAGCCATTTTGTGATTTCCAACACAGAAGCATGCCTGTATGTTATCAGGGCTGTCTAAGGGCCCAAAGATTATGGGCACCCAGTATGGTTTTCTGGCCTTGACCCTTATGCACAGAGATTCTTCCAGATTCTCTGAATCTTTTGATATTATCCACTGTAGATGATATGTTCAAACTTTTTGCAATTTTACACTGTTGAACTCCTTTCTGATATTGCTCCACTATTTGTCGGTGCAAAATTAGGGGGATTGGTGATCCTCTTCCCATCTTTACTTCTGAGAGCCGCTGCCACTCCAAGATGCTCTTTTTATACCCAGTCATGTTAATGAACTATTGCCAATTGACCTAATGAGTTGCAATTTGGTCCTCCAGCTGTTCCTTTTTTGTACCTTTAACTTTTCCAGCCTCTTATTGCCCCTGTCCCAACTTTTTTGAGATGTGTTGCTGTCATGAAATTTCAAATAAGCCAATATTTGGCATTAAATTTCAAAATGTCTCACTTTTGGCATTTGATATGTTGTCTATGTTCTATTGTGAATACAATATCAGTTTTTGAGATTTTGTAAATTATTGCATTCCATTTTTATTTACAATTTGTATTTGTCCCAACTTTTTTGGAATCGGGTTTGTACCATATTGTCAAGTTTTGACCAGAAGCTTTGCCACCTGACCCCAGCCCAGCAGAAAGACTTGTCAAGTTTTATACAGGAGTATGAACAGCTATTTCCAGATGTTTCTAGTAGAACTGATGTGGTATACCATGATGTAGATGTTGGTAACGTTACACCCGTCAAACATCATCCATACAGAGTCAGTCCTGTTAAACTGGTCAAAATGTGTAAGGAAGTTAAGTGTATGCTTGACAATCATCTAATTGAGCCTAGCCACAGTGAGTGGAGTTCACCAAGCATCTTAGCACCAAAGCCAGACCAAAGTGTTCAGTTGTTACCGACTTCCGAAAAGTCAATGCAGTCATTAAAACTGGCACATATCCTATCCCTTGGATTAATTACTGCATTGACAAGATTGGTAATGCCAAATTTGTGAGTAAATTTGACCTTTTGAAAGGCTACTGGCACATTCCACTAACTGACGGCAAAAGAAGTGTCTGCATTTGCCACCCCGATGGCCTATGGCAGTACTTGGTTATGCCCTTCAGAATGAAGAATAGCCCTGCCACATTTCAAAGGTTGATGAATGATGTGCTCTGTGGTTTGGAGGGAACCCAAGTGTATATTGATGATGTAATGGTTGTAGGTGACACCTGGGAGGAACATATAAACTGCATTCAAGCACTCTTTGAAAGGGTTGCTGAAGCTAAATTAAACATCAGTTTAGTTAAAAAGGAATTTGGCAAAGCCCGTGTTGTCTTCCTTGGACATGTGATTGGACAAGGGAAGGTACAACCAGTACTGGCTAAGGTAGAGGCTGTCACTAACTTTCCTAAACCACAGAACAAGAAGGAACTGATGTGTTTTCTGGGCTCGGCTGGGTATTATTGTAAGTTCTGTAAGAACTTCTCTGATGTTGTTACTCCACTAACAAATCTAAAGAAAGTAATGAAGTTTAAATGGAATGATGAGTGCCAAGAGGCATTCACTCAAGTCAAAGCCATGCTCCGCAATGCACCAGTCCTTGTAGCACCAAATTTCCAGCTTCCCTTCAAGTTCATGGTAGATACCAGCGATGTTGGAGCTGGTGCAGCTCTCCTCCAGGAGGACAAACAGGGCATCTATCATCCTGTAATATTTTTTTTTCTAAAAAATTAAATAAACATTAACGGAATTATTCCACTTTTGAAAAATAAGCCCTTGCACTCCTTTTATCCCTACAATATTTTGAAGTCTACCTTAGTACCCCTCAACAGCCACTGGTAGTATTCACCAACAATAATCCTCTGACATTTGTAAACAAGATGAAAAACAAGAATCAAAGGCTGTTGAGATGGAGTTTATCTCTCCTAGAGTACAACCTGGACATAAAACATGTTAAGGGGAAAGATAATGTAATCACTGATGCACTATCTTGAGTGGACTAAGTGCTCACATTTAACAGCTCGTCTTTACACATTCACATGTAGAATGTTAACATGATCTCGATGTATATTTTATTATATTAGCTAGTTTGGACTAGATTAGTATATTGTTTATGAAAGTTTTCAGGTCTTTCAAACTTTATTCTTAAAGGGGGGAGGTGTGTTATGATTTGCCACCAGAGGGCATTAGTGGCCCCCATTTGTTAGGTGAAGATGATGGGCGCTAGAAGTTTTTTTTTTTGGAAGCATTGAGAAAAATAGAATAATCAAGATTTGATGGATGATTCTAGAACTTTTTTTAAGAAGAAGATATAAATAGGTGGTGGACAAGAACCACACAGACACAATGAGTCAAAACATCTACAAGAACCATCAAGTGTATTGAGAGCAGTGAACAACTATTTACAGTTTGTAATGCTATACTGAGAAGCCAAACGGTTTGAATAATCTTCCAGAATCTTCAAAGACTTGGACTGTCACTCAGGATTACAATATCCTAACATCTCCAAGGACACTACTGACAGATCTCAGGATTACCATTCGGAATCTATCAAATTTGGACTTTACCAAATTCACCAGGTAAGACAATATTTATTTAAATTCATTTGTGTATATTTAGGGCCAGATTATTGTACTTCATTACTGTGGTGGCAAGCTGATTGTTGTATATTGTGGTTTTTATATTAGCCATCCGTCCATTATCTGTAACTGCTTATCCTGTTCAGGGTCGTGGGCAAGCTGGAGCCTATCCCAGCTGACTATGGGCAAGAGGCAAGGTACACCCTGGACAAGTCGCCAGGTCATCACAGGGCTGACACATAGACACAAACAACCATTTACATTCACACTTATGGTCAATTTAGAGCCACCAGTTAGCCTAACCTGCATGTCTTTGGACTGGGGGGGGGGGGGACCAGAGCACCTGGAGGAAACCCATGCAGACACGTGGAGAACATGCAGACTCCATACAGAAAGGCCCCTGTCAGCTGCTGGGCTTGAACCCAGAACCTTCTTGCTGTGAGGCAGCAGTACTAACCACTACACCACCATGCCACCTGGTTTGAGATTAGAATGTAGTTAAGTGTTTTAAATAAAATTTAAAAGCTTGCTTGTAGTTCTTTCTGAGTGACTGATATTTATTCCCTAATCAGTACGTAACACCATACCATGTTACCACATGACAAGCCCATTTGTATGCTTGTGTAAGAACATTACTATGAACATAGCTTGTAGCAGCTACCCAAGTTGCATACTACCCATTGTCCTTTCAATATAAACAAATAGGTTTATATTAATTGTTTATAATAGGATTAGAATTATAGGGTGAGAAGCACAGTCACTCGGGAGGAGCTCAGAGTAGAGCCGCTGCTCCTCCACATCGAGAGGAATCAGCTGAGGTGGCTCGGGCATCTCTTTCGGATGCCTCCTGGACGCCTCCCTGGGGAGGTGTTCCAGGCATGTCCCCCCGGGAGGAGGCCCCGGGGAAGACCCAGGACACGCTGGAGAGACTATGGCTACATCCACACGACAACGGCAACGAGATGTTATTTAAAAATATATCGCGTCCAAATGGGCAACAATCAGTAAAATATCAGGTCCATATGGCAACGCAACGCTTGCTGAAAACGATGCAATACACATGCCACACCTCTAGGGGCGCTGTAAGACGGTCCCTTCGGAGACACCAGAACAATAGAAGAAGTAAGGACGCATGCGCATAAACTATTATGCGCGAGACTTCATATTAGCCACAAAGTCAGGAAAATCTGTTTGTAAAATTACATTATAATGACCAAATACAATGAAAAGTATTTTTCCAGTCTCACCTGTGAAAGGTAATCCCATGTGATCGCGTTTGGACAGCAAACCTGTTGGTAAAGTTAAACGCAGCTAATCTTTATTCTCCGCTTTGACCTCTCCAAAATGGCGGCGAGGATGACACATGAATCTACACGGAAGGCAGCGTCTTTAATGGTCCGGAATAAATTGAATGATACACGTTGATGGATTAATTTGCTGTTTCTCACCTGTGAAAGGTAATCCCATATGATCTCGTTTGGACGGTAAACCTGTTGGTACAGTTAAACGCAGCTAATCTTTATTCTCCGCTTTGACCTCTCCAATATGGCGGCGAGGATGACGTATGATTCTACCTGGAAGGCGGCGTCTTTAATGGTCCGGAATAAATTGGATTAATTTGCTCTTCTACGCCCCTTTTGAGGAATGTATTGTCGGACTTAAATCAACATCTGAAGAGGTGAGATCGCTCCTTTTTTCCCCTATTTTTGCTGGCGGGATTGCACCATTACACAATAAATATTCACAGTGAAAATATTTTGTAAGCGCATTTCATGAACCAAGTTATAGGATTTGTTGACAACTCGCATCGCAATGAGAAGATCATTGGCACTACTGGTGTTAAGAATCAGACCATTTCATAAATGAATATTTTGCTGTAGAGCTGCAGTGTTTGTACAATTGCATGTTTTTGCTTCACTATTACTGTCACTATTCTGCTTCTTGCATTACTACTGTGAACTAACACTGAACATAATAATAATATCCAAGCTCGTGTTTCACTCTCACTAGTGCTCTGTAAGGCTTTTTCCTGGTGATATTCGTTACACTTCTACCCGGCGTGACGCACTCACAGTCATGTGGTTGTGACGTCATCGTAAACAAATCCGTTCTACTCATCCAGACGACTTCACAACGGCAACGTTGCCAGATCTTTCCACTCTGGTACCCGTTCTCAAAAAGATTGCGTTTTGGGCACCCAAAACGCCGGTGCCGTGTGGACGCCAGGCCTAAACGATAAGCAATTGTATTGGAGTCACCTGAATCCGTTGCCGTGTGGACAGGGCCTATGTCTCTCGGCTGGCCTGAGAACGCTTCGGTGTTCTTCCCGAGGAGCTGGCCGAGGTGTCTAGGGAGAGAGAAGTTTGGGCTTCCATGCTCAGACTGCTGCCTCTGCAACCCGGCCCCGGATAAGTGGAAGAAAATGAGATGAGATGAGGATTAGAATTATCATTAATTATGTGTAATTTTACATTGTGTATAAATTTTTCCATTTGAGGCAAAATGTTTGAACTTCATGAACAATGATTTTAAAAACACTGTCACAAATGGAACAATGCAGGCTCAGAATGCCCCAATGATCCCAGAGTAGTTTGCTCTGAGTTATGCAAAGCCAGTACAAATTCAGCCATCCTGTTCCCCAATATTTGATGACTTGAAATAAATCTGTTTACATCAGTTACACCTCTTTGCACCTCCTCTAAAGTATGATAATGAGTTTGCTGCTCAATAGATCGTTGCCATCTAAACAATGCTAATTACCATTGCCTGTTATTCTTTCTGAGAGCAGGATTTATCTACGTAATTAACAAATGAGTGTCTGATAAATGGTGAAATGAATATTGGTGGCATGATATCACAGAACAATGATACCAAATAATCTGAGGGCTTTCTTTCTTTCCACAACATTGAAATACATTATCAAAAACATGAATAGGAAAAATCTGTGTTATAATATCTGAATATATTGTGTTTGTGTTCATGAGTCCTTTGTATGGTGTGGGGTTTTGTTTGTTTGTTTTGTTTGCCTTCACTGCCTTCTATTGGCACTATTTTGAGCCAGGTTGGCATGTTCACGCCACCATTTCATTGAGATTTTCATTTAGACTCACTTGCTTGTGAAGTTATTCACCAGATGAATAGCACACCTTATGGAAAATTTGCACACAATCCACATGTGATCATATGTTTTTCACATGTGATTATGTAACTAATATGCAATCACATCAGGAAAAAAATATGTGGAGATGAATTTAACCATGGTATGCCCTGACATTGCACATTAACTCAAGTATACACATGGCATCATGTGATATAATTATGTGGATAATGTCATAAATGAAACCATGTGAAACAATTGCATGTAAAAATCAATCATATGGGGAAAAATCACATGTGAAGATAAATAAATAATGAAAAGATCACACATGAAAATAAATGAGTGATATGAAAAAAATGTGACGATAAATGAATCATAAAACAAAAATGTAAAAAACATCTATTATTTGTTGCCGCTTATCCTGTACAGGGTCGCAAGCAAGCTGGAGCCTATCCCAGCTGACTATGGGTGAGAGGCAGGGTACACCCTGGACAAGTCATCATAGGGCTGACACGCAGAAACAACCCAGATAGCAGAGGGACGTTGAAACGGCGCCGATTCTTGGTCAGAATGGTCGGTTTCCGTCGTAAGTCAGAAAATCAACGCTGAAACGGCGCCGTGAAACGTCGATTTCTCCGCCATCGGAGAAGGTCGATTTATCACTGTTGAATCACCGTGGGTAAAGGTTGATCTGTCGACCGTCAGAGAAGGTCGAATATACGATGTTGAACCATCGTCACTTTTGCCGGCCAGTTTTCAACATTGGTAGGATGAGCAACTAATTGTTCAGAATATAAATTGCCACTGTTTGTCTTATCCTGCTTACACATAGATACGAGTAAATGATATAAGTGATAATGATAAATGATAAAAAAAGAACAAAAACCAGTTTACTTTCTTAACTCAGCAATGGATTTGACCTATCTTTGAAAGTTTTTTTTGCAAATAACTTAACATTTCCAAGATGATCATAAATTAATTCTAATTTATAATTATAATTATAATTTATAATTATAATTATTTAATTCATAATGTCCTATAATGCAGTGCGATTACCACTGCTGTTTACTGGATGACGTCATTTTCGTTATATACCTGGGTGCACGTGAAACTCCCACCACTCGGTTGGATCGCGACTCTCTTGTGGATCGGCCTGCTGTTATGCTTGGACCATTGAAACAACATTGAAAAAAAACTCTGGACCACGCTACATTTTCATTCATCCCTGGACATCTGGTACGTACCATTATTCAGTCACTATTAATAAAGGGAATTTCGAATACAATTTCAAGCAGTTTAAGAAGTTATGATGAACTTCAGTCATATCACGCGTTGGAGAAATTTCCCTCAACTAGTATCCATTTGAAACAACAACAATGCAGATGCATTATTCAATCGAAAAACGAGTCGAAGTACTTGTCTTGTTGGAGTGAAAACTTAGCATTGGAGTGAAAACTTAGCGTTTAAATCGAGCATGTAGGCCTAGGTCGCATGTCGTTTTGAGCTGACCTGTTTTGTGTAGCCATGGGTCGCGCCTCGCGGCCATGAACTTTAAAGATTATCCAGGCTACCAACGCTTCTGTAGTGACCACTTTGTTTGAGGTACCACGAACGAAATTGCTCATATTCCCTCAACTAATACAATAAACATGCAGATGCATTGTTTAGTCGAAAACTAGTCAAAGTAGTTGTCTTGATGGAGTGAAAACAAAGCATTTCAATCGAGTATATAGGCCGTGGTTATAACCGGTAGCTCTATACCCGGCTTGAGGGGGTTGGGCTTTGTAACGCTATGGGTCGCAGCCATTAGAACAGGACTCCAGACATTGTTAAAACATTGTTGGTATTAAAACAGAACTTTCTATAAAACAATTGTTTGAACTGTGTGTGTGCGTGTGCGCGCACGTGTCCATTTGAAACAATAAACATGCAGATGCATTATTCAATCGAAAAACGAGTCGAAGTAGTTGTCTTGTTGGAGTGAAAACTTAGCGTTGGTGTGAAAACTTAGCGTTTAAATCGAGCATGTAGGCCTAGGTCACATGTCGTTTTGAGCTGACCTGTTCTTTTGTGTAGCCATGGGTCGCGCCTTGCGGCCATGAACTTTAAAGATTATCCAGCTACCAACGCTTCTGTAGTGACCACTTTGTTTGAGGTACCACGAACGAAATTGCTTATATTCCCTCAACTAATACAATAAACATGCAGATGCATTGTTTAGTCGAAAACTAGTCAAAGTAGTGGTCTTGATGGAGTGAAAACAAAGCATTTCAATCGAGTATATAGGCCGTGGTTATAACCGGTAGCTATACCCGGCTTGAGGGGGCTGGGCTTTGTAACGCTGTAGGCCTATACTGCCCTACAAAGCCAAAAGACCTTAACTCATCAGACTCATTACAGGCTTCTGCCTTGGTTTTCCCTTTGCTTTTGGAAGTTATGGTAAAAACGACGTCTTATTGTTACCAGAAAAAAACAGAAATGACTCGAAATAATTCATCACATGATACAACTGATGTCCTCTGTTCCAAAAATGGCAATAACTCATGTTGACCTTAAGTGATATTAAGGTCTTTTGGCTTTGTAGGGCAGTATGGGTCGCAGCCATTAGAACATGACTCCAGACATTGTTAAAACATTGTTGGTATTAAAACAGAACTTTCTATAAAACAATTGTTTGAACTGTGTGTGTGTGTGTGTGTGTAAGGTTATTTCAAATGTAATGACGTAAATGTTGTTGTCTTTGTTCCCCCCATGTTTACCTCAATGGAACCTGAAGACCACTACCCCGTCATTCCCTCAAAAAGTACTGCAGACATTTATTTCTTTAGGGGAGAGAACATGGCTTCTTATTGGTCAAAAAGAAGACGTGTTGTGACAGCTACTGAAATGTCAGAAAGGCAGATTCTGTTCGATTTTGAGTCAGCTCTGGGTAATCCTGCTGCTCAAGTCTCTCCTTCAATTGCATCACCCAGGCCTGCATCATCAATGGGTTTAGATGAGGATGGTGGGGATTCTGTTGAGTTGGGAGGGTGCAGTGATGCAGAGTCTGACAGCAGTAGCATGTCTTCAGAGGGTGACAGTGACAGTCATATTGATGGTGACTCTTTTGAAGAGTCAGGGCTTCACCAAAAATTAAAACACTGGGCTGCATCATTCTCTGTGCCTTTGATTGCCATTACTGCTCTGTTGACCATTTTGAGAACAAGCCACCCTGAACTGCCCAAGGATGCTAGGACCTTATTGGGCACTAAGCCTGCAGTACCATTACAGACCATAGGTAATGGGGAATACTTCCATTTTTGCTTGGCAAAGGGAATTTTGTCCAAATTAAGCACCATCCATTTACCAGATGTTATTCAAACAATAAGAGTTCAATTTAACATCGATGGTCTCCCTATTTTCAAAAGCACCAGGCTTCAGTTTTGGCCTATTTTGGCACTGATTGATTGCGATTACACCAGAACACTGTTTTTAGTTGGCATCTTTTGTGGCCCTGGAAAACCCTCCAATGTGTTTGATTATCTGACGCAGTTTGTTAAAGACCTCTCTGATCTGCTTTGCAATGGGGTAACATTTGGAGGTAGAAAGCTGAGGGTGGCCATTTCATCCTTCATTTGTGATGCTCCTGCTCGAGCATTTGTAAAACAAATTAAATGCCATAATGGGTACTCCGGATGCGATAAATGCCATCAGACTGGTATTTGGCAGAAAAAAATGACGTATCCTGAGACTGATGTTAGGCTAAGGTCAGACGAGGAGTTTGAAAATATGGTAGATGAGGACCACCACATCAACAGAAGTCCTCTGACGGGTCTGGTGAAAATGGTGTCTGCCTTCCCAATAGATTATATGCATTTATGTTGCCTTGGCGTTATGAAAAAGTTGATACATTTTTGGATGAGGGGGAAAAACTCTACAAGGCAGCCTACAATAGCCATTAAAGCCATCTCCGAAAAGTTAATACAGCTTCGTCCCTATACTCCAGCTGAATTTGCACGGAAACCCCGTGAACTCGCCGAAACTGATAGGTGGAAAGCGGCAGAGCTGCGCCAATTTATGATTTACAGTGGGCCATTAGTTCTGAGGGACATTCTTCCACAAGATCTCTATGAAAACTTCATGTTGTTTTCTGTGGCCATGTTTTTGCTACTCACACCAAACATTTCTGAAAGTATGGTTTGTTTTTCCGAAAAATTGTTAATGGCTTTTGTAAAGCATTTTGGAGAGGTGTATGGTAAAGACGAGATTGTGTTTAGCGTACATCAAACAATACATCTGACACATGAGTACCGCCAGTATGGTTCCCTAGACAACATCTCATCCTTTCCTTACGAGAATTATTTGGGTAAACTAAAAAAAATGCTACGCAAGCCATCTCAACCTTTACAACAGGTTGTCAAACGCCTTTCAGAGGAGCCAGTTTGTTTATTTCCACCACCACCTACACAACCACAGTTGTTACACCCACACCAGGAGGGCCCATTACCCCAACACTTAAGTTCTGGCCAGCAATTTAAAAAAGTGCATTTCAATGATTTCTGTTTTTCTTCAAAGCAGGGCAATGATTGCCTAGTGATTAAAAATGAAATCATAATGGTGAAAAACATAATTAAACATGGTGACTCTGTCTTTGTGGTTTACATGAAATTCAAGAGGAGGGAGTCATATTTCCACTACCCTTGCCCCTCCACAAGCATTGGCTGCTACAGAATATTTGGCATAGACAGCTGCCTTAACGTTGACCGGCTTGAGGTTGTCCAGGGCAAATGTGTGTTGTTCCCAGATGGAGAGACCTTTGTGGCAATCCCTCTTCGTCACCATTCGTAAACCTATATGGGAAGGAAAAAAAAAAAAAACACAAAAAAAAAACCACACACACACACAAAGAAACACATCTTTACTTATGCATTAGAAGGAATCTGGATAGTTGGAGTACTCCAGCTGGATGGCAGGCACTAACTATCCTTTCCATGGAGTACTTTTTTAATTTTTTTTATTATAGATGGCACAGATTTGGAAAGTTGTGGAATTCCAAGACCGGAGTGCAGCAGTTGTGTCGTCCAGCTGGGTGGTAGATGTTGACGGAGAAGTGGGATGCTACTGGCCACCCTTTGGTGAAAACAAAGCTGTGAAGGCCGCCATGAACTGCACCCCCCCGGGACAAGGATGGCGATTCCATCAAAAAATAAGGGTGCTGGCAACCTGTGGTGAGCTGCATAGCTACTTCATTAAACCAATGACAATACTTCAATACTGCATTAAGCCAATTTCATTAAGACTGCCTTCCCTTTCAGGCACCTTTGCCAAAGCAAGACGTTACCTGACCCGATCGCTTGAGGAAGGCTGCCTTACAGCAGACCTGCAATCGGATGATGGTGAGATGGGGCCAAGGAAAAGACGGTAAAAGTGTTTTCTTTTTTAAATCACAACTTGCAGTTATAAGTTCAATTACAGTTTCGTTTGTGTTTTGAGCTGTGTCAGTAAGGTCCTGGGTTTATTTTAAAGACCAAACAAAAGGTATTTGGAGGAGGACAGCGAGGAGGAGGCAGGACCAAGCTGTAGGGGGAGGAGGCCACCATCTATTGACGCCACTCAGCTGGACAGCGAGTGGCAATTCCCCTCCCTTAATGAAGGTGACTATCTGTACCACTTGTTGTTGTTGTTCTACTAAAGACCTAGCAGTTGTCTGAAATAATAATGCTTTCATTTCCGTCTTCAGACACCCAGCCAGGCCTGTTTCTTCACAGCCAGCCATTAACTCATGGTAACTATGCATTTCCTTTATTTATGCCAGAAATTAAAATACCAATGAGTAAGTGAAGATATGTTTTGATCAACTGACTGCTTACTATTTTTCAGATTCACCGTCGTCAGAAACCCCGCCAGGCCCTTTCCTTCACAGCCAGCCACTAACCCATGGTAACTATGCATTGCCTTGATTTATGCCATAAACGACTAAAAAAACAAAACAACAAACAAATATCTATGTAGATGCATTTTGATCAACTGACTATACAATTTTTCAGATTCACCCCAGCCACGTCACCGCTTCCATGGTAAGTCAAAGAGGAAATCAATCAATCAACATGAAAATTGTGAATTTAGAACAGAAATTAAATTAAGGCGCACCTTGAAGTGAACTAAATTGTACTCTCTGATATTTCAGCCACACCTCTGCCATCGCAACAGGGGAACAATCAGTTGCTGCGTGGTGAGTCCACAACTGTAATCACTGGTCATAAATGACCAGCAATGTGAAATAAAAGTCCTAATGTTTGGTGTTACTTAACAGACATGGGCATCAGCACCGTCATTGCTCTCCTTGGCCAGCTGAGGGAGGAAAACTGACTGCTTACTATTTTTCAGATTCACCGTCGTCAGAAACCCCGCCAGGCCCTTTCCTTCACAGCCAGCCACTAACCCATGGTAACTATGCATTGCCTTTATTTATGCCAAAAACGACAAAAAAACAACAAAACGACAAACAAATATCTATGTAGATGCATTTTGATCAGCTGACTATACAATTTCAGATTCACCCCAGCCACGTCACCGCTTCCATGGTAAGTCAAAGAGGAAATCAATCAATCAACATGAAAATTGTGAATTTAGAACAGAAATTAAATTAAGGCGCACCTTGAAGTGAACTAAATTGTACTCTCTGATATTTCAGCCACACCTCTGCCATCGCAACAGGGGAACAATCAGTTGCTGTGTGGTGAGTCATCAACTGTAATCACTGTTCAAAAATGACCAGCAATATGAAATAAAAGTCCTAATGTTTGGTGTTACTTAACAGACATGGGCATCAGCACAGTCATCGCTCTCCTTGGCCAGCTGAGGGAGGAAAACAGGGAGCTGAAGGGGGAAGTAGGAAGGCTGGTGCAAGAGGTCAGGGCCCTAAGGAGAGAGATGGGGAGACAAGACACACCCCAGACATCGCCCCTAATCAAGCTCCCACTCTCCACCATGGAGGAGTTTTTGGCAGCAGAGGCCCTGGTGAAGGAAGATGCCAAACAAAAGCAGCTAATGGTACTTATTGAGTCTTACCTTTCCTTTCCAGTCATCTGCAACACCTGCAAAAAGAAACACAAATACTTAATATCATTGTGAATCAATTAAACAATGAATATTTTCTCATTATTGTCTTCATGCTACATTTTATTTTATCAGGTGTCTACCTTAGCCCTTTGTGGAGGAACCGACGTAGGGGTCACAGTGAGGCGGATGCTGCGTAGCCTCCTGGTCAACAGCTTGGCCAGCCAATTTAGCTGGGCTGGAAAGGGGGAAAAAACTGCGTTTAAGGACACCAAGATCCATGATGTCCTGTTTGGTAGGTTATGCATGTGCACAAAGCTGTAAAAGAGGGTAAAATAGTAAGCTGTCGCAAGTACTTGCACACTACTTCTAAACGTTCTTTGATAACTCCTTCACTAACTGTAACATTACGATTATAACGACAACGACAAACATATTGTGAAAGATGCAAAGGATTAAAAAGGATTAAGAAACTCACCAGGCGCCTTACTCAGAAAAAGCAGGTGTGCAGGCAAGTCCAGGGAGGCTGACTGAGTGACGAACGGTCCGGTAGTGGCATTTCTATTTCCGCTTTGTGTCAATGGGGAAATTAAAATGTTTTTTTTTTTTTTTTAATCCCGTTTAAATTGTCACAAGATTCACATCTATGGTTTCTGATTTTTACATATATTTTCTGTACTAGTACCATTACTTGCCACCTACCACTAGAGTGTGATGTGCATAGTCTTAACAACTCAAACTTTAACAATTATCACCATGCAAAGTCTCAATGTTGTTTTGTTCTTTTTCTTTCAGATGCTCTACAAAAGCAGCTGCCAGGGAGCACACACACTACTTTTAGTGACACAATCAAGAAGTGGCTTAAGTATGCGCCAGAGAGAGAGGGAGGGATGAGGAGACGTGAGGTAGGGTGGCATTTAGAAACCCATAGCCTACTGCTGACTTTCTTTATCAATGCTGCATCAAATTAATTTTGGTTATGTTTTTCTGTTTCCATGTACAGGTGTCTGCGCCGCAGGAGGAATATAGGCCACAATTATAAATTATAAATAAATCATAAAATGTTTCTAAGAACTTGTTCAAGTGTGTTCTGTTCCTTATAAATGTTAAAAGTTATGCCTCATTAGATAGCTTGACAAACATTAGGAGAGGTGCATTGTTGCATGCATTTTTATATCCTGTTGTACATAAAACAGGACGTAGCCTACGCACATTGATATAAATTAAGTTTCACTTTCATGGTTGAAGTATGCATGTGTGTGTTCATCCTAGGCAAGAGCCCCGATGCTTTATTGTTAGCTAGTTTAATTTAGCCTGTTTTGCTTAATTTGTAGCCTTCCTGTTGTACATAAAACAGGAAGTAAAGTTGGATGAATCATCGCCGAAAATTAAACTATAAATCGACCGAAATCCGTAGTTGAATAAAGGGTGAAAGGGGGTCTATTCTCTGTCAGCCACCATCCACTTTTCAACGTCGTTTCAACGCAAACTCGTATGAGCAAAGCGGTGTTGAATCAACGCCGGTGATCCACGATGATTTGACGGCGTATGGTCGAAGAACATGCCGATGATTCCCCGTCGAATCAACGCCCTTTTGCTATCTGGGAAACAACCATTCACACCTATGGTCAATTTAAAGCCACCAATTAGCCTAACCTACGTGTTTTTGGACTGTGGGGGAAACCAGAGCATACCCATCCAGACACGAGGAAAACATGCAAACTCCACACAGAAAGGCCCTCGCCAGCCACTGGGCTTGAACCCAGAACCTTCTTGCTGTGAGGCAACAGTGCTAACCATTACACCACCATGTCACCTGTAAAAAAAAAAAAATAAAAATAATAAATAAAAACCTTTTGGGGGAAAAATCATGTGAAAATAATTGAATTGTGAAAATAAATTACAAGAAAAACTGATGTGGAAAAAATGAGAAAAACAAATTAAATCATATGAAAAGATCACACCTGAAAAAATGAATGAATCATGAAAAAAGTCATATGAAAAAATAAAATCACAATGTGAATCATGTGATAAGGGACTGCACTGGTCATATGAGAGGGAGAGAGAGAGAGAGAGCGAGCATGATAGTGTCATTTATGTGTATATACATTTTTGTTCACTTTGTATGTTTTGTGAATGAAGAGGAATAACTAATTTACAGTAAAACAATTATTGTAAATTTGCCAACGTACATATATAAAATGAATTATGCAGGATTCTTCACTTTATTCAATGAGAGAAAATTGATCTATACTTGTGTAATGTTCTCACGCTAGATTGACTTTTAATGATAGTGTAACTGTCAGTCCTGCACACTGTGGTGTGTCCACCTAAAGGCGCGCCTTCAGGCTGCGCTTGCGTCAAGCGGACTCCAGCATGCGCACTGTTAATGATGCACATCTGAACTCAGTTAAGGAGCTACAGTGGAGGAAATAATTATTTGATCCCTTGCTGATTTTGTAAGTTTGCCCACTGGCAAAGATATGAATAGTCTATAATTTTAAGGGTAGGCTTATTTTAACAGTGAGAGATAGAATATCAAAAAGAAAATCCAGAAAATCACATTTTATAAAATATATAAATTGATTTGCATTTCGTTGAGTGAAATAAGTATTTGATTCCCTACCAACTATTAAGAGTTCTGTCTCCCACAGACCAGTTAGACACTCCTAATCAAATTGTTACCTGCATTAAAGACAGCTGTCTAAAATTGACACCTGTATAAAAGACACCTGTCCACAGAATCAATCGATCAGACTCCAACCTCTCCAACATGGGCAAGACCAAAGAGCTGTCTAAGGATGTCAGGGACAAGATTGTAGAGTTGCACAAGGCTGGACTGGGCTACAAAACCATAAGCAAGAAGCTGGGTGAGAAGGAGACAACTGTTGGTGCAATAGTTTGAAAATGGAAGAAATACAAAATGACCATCAATCGACCTCGGCCTGGGGCCCCACGCAAGATCTCACCTCGTGGGGAATCAATGATCATGAGAAAGGTGAGAGATCAGCCTAGAACTACACGGGAGGAGCTTGTTAATGATCTTAAGGCAGCTGGGACCACAGTCACCAAGAAAACCATTGGTAACACATTATGCCGTAATGGATTAAAATCCTGCAGTGCCCGCAAGGTCCCCCTGCTCAAGAAGGCACATGTGCAGGCCCGTCTGAAGTTTGCCAATGAACACCTGAATGATTCTGAGAGTGACTGGGAGAAGGTGCTGTGGTCAGATGAGACCAAAATCAAGCTCTTTGGCATTAACTCAACTCGCCATGTTTGGAGGAAGAAAAATGCTATGACCCGAAGAACACCATCCCCACTGTCAAGCACAGAGGTGGAAACATTATGCTTTGGGGGTGTTTCTCGGCTAAGGGCACAGGACTACTTCACCGCATCAAAGCTAGAATGGACGCGGCCATGTACCGTAAAATCCTGAGTGACAACCTCCTTTCCTCTGCCAGGACACTGAAAATGGGTCATGGATGGGTCTTCCAGCATGACAATGACCCAAAACATACAGCCAAGGCAACAAAGGAGTGGCTCAAGAAGAAGCACATTAAGGTCATGGAGTGGCCTAGCCAGTCTCCGGACCTTAATCTCATAGAAAACCTATGGAGTGAGCTGAAGCTCCAAGTTGTGAAGCGACAGCCTCAAAACCTTAATGATCTAGAGATGATCTGCAAAGAGGAGTGGACCAAAATTCCTCCTGACATGTGCGCAAACCTGGTCATCAACTACAAGAAACGTCTGACCGCTGTGTTTGCCAGCAAGGGTTTTGCCACCAAATACTAAGTCTTATTTGCTAGAGGGTTCAAATACTTATTTCACTCAAAGAGATGCAAATCAGTTTATATCTTTTATATGAAGTTATTTTCTGGATTTTCTTTTTGATGTTTTGTCTCTCACAGTTAAAATAAACCTACCATTAAAATTATAGAATGTTCATTTCTTTGTCAGTGGACAAACTTACAAAATCAGCAAGGGATCAAATAATTATTTCCTCCACTGTATACTTGCACCTATTTAAGGACTGTGCTGATGCACAATCTTTGCGAAGTATTACGATATGTCAGTACACATTACCGAGCCTTTCTACCCATGTTCCTGATTTCCAATTTCCTGATTTCTGTGCCCATTTCTCGTTCCCGTTCTCACCTTGCCTATGCTATCCTGTTTTCACGTTTTTGGATTTTGCCTGCCAATTTGGACTGTTTGTCTGTATGTATGTATGTATGTATGTATGTATGTATGTATGTATGTGTGTGTGTATATTCTGCACTGTTATTATTAAACTGATTACTTCTGCACTTATATCCACCTACCTTGTGTATCTGACAGTAACTTGAATTTCATTTGAGACAGTTTGTCTCCTTGGCAGAAAGCCTCCTTGGTGAACCCTCTTATTTGTCCTCATTTTTTTTTTTTAAATTCCTGAACATCACTAGTAGGCTGCACAAAGCTGCAATTGAACTGTTTTAAGCCTTATTAAGGCCCTGTCCACACGGCAACGGATTCAGGTGAATCTGATACAATTGTTTATCGTTTCGGCCTGGCATCCACACGGCACCGGTGTTTTGGGTGCCCCAAAATGCAATCTTTTGAGAACGGGTTCCAGAGTGGAAAGATCTGGCAACGTTGCCATTGCGAAGTCGTCTGGATGAGTAGAACGTATTTGTTTATGATGACATCACAACCACATGACTGTTAGTGCTTCACGCCGGGTAGAAGTGTAACGAACTCGATGCGAGTTGTCAACAAATCCTATAACTTGGTTCATGAAACGCGCTTACAAAATATTTTCACTGTGAATATTTATTGTGTAATGGTGCAAAGTGAGAGAGAGAGAGAGAGAGAGAGAGAGAGAGAGAATAGCCCTTAGGGAAGAGTCAATCCTGCCAGCAAAAATAGGGAAAAAAAGGAACGATCTCACCTCTTCAGATGTTGGTTTAAGTCCTACAATACATTCCTCAAAAAGGGCGTAGAAGAACAAATTAATCCATCAACGTGTAGCATTCAATTTATTCCAGATCATTAAAGACGCCGCCTTCCGCGTAGAATCATACGTCATCCTCGCCGCCATATTGGATGGGTCAAAGCGGAGAATAAAGATGCCTCATTCATGTGCTGCGTTTAACTGTACCAACAGGTTTGCCATCCAAACGAGATCACATGGGATTACCTTTCACAGCTGAGACTGGAAAAATACTTTTCCTTGTATTTGGTCATTATAATGTAATTTTACGAACAGATTTTTCTGACTTTGTGGCTAATATGAAGTCTCGCGCATAATAGTTTATGCGCATGCATCCTTACTTCTTCTATTGTTCTGGTATCTCCGAAGGGACTGTCTTACAGCGCCCCTAGAGGTGTGGCATGTGTATTGCATCGTTTTCAGCAAGCGTTGCGTTGCCATATGGACCTGATATTTTACTGATCGTTGCCCATGTGGACGCAATATGTTTTTAAATAACATCTCGTTGCCGTTGTCGTGTCCACACGACAACACGACAATGGCAACGAGATGTTATTTAAAAACATATTGCGTCCACATGGGCAACGATCAGTAAAATATCAGGTCCATATGGCAACGCAACGCTTGCTGAAAACGATGCAATACACATGCCACACCTCTAGGGGCGCTGTAAGACGGTCCCTTCGGAGACACCAGAACAATAGAAGTAAGGACGCATGCGCATAAACTATTATGCGCGAGACTTCATATTAGCCACAAAGTCAGAAAAATCTGTTCGTAAAATTACATTATAATGATCAAATACAATGAAAAGTATTTTTCCAGTCTCACCTGTGAAAGGCAATCCCATGTGATCTCATTTGGACAGCAAACCTGTTGGTACAGTTAAACGCAGCACATGAATGAGGCATCTTTATTCTCTGCTTTGACCCATCCAATATGGCGGCGAGGATGACGTATGATTCTACGCGGAAGGCGGCGTCTTTAATGGTCCGGAATAAATTGAATGCTACACATTGATGGATTAATTTGTTCTTCTACTACCTTTTTGAGGAATGTATTGTAGGACTTAAACCAACATCTGAAGAGGTGAGATCGCTCCTTTTTTTCCCTATTTTTGCTGGCGGGATTGACTCTGACCTAAGGGCTATTCTCTCTCTCTCTCTCTCTCTCTCTCTTTGCACCATTACACAATAAATATTCACAGTGAAAATATTTTGTAAGCGCGTTTCATGAACCAAGTTATAGGATTTGTTGACAACTCGCATCGAGTTCGTTACACTTCTACCCGGCGTGAAGCACTCACAGTCATGTGGTTGTGATGTCATCGTAAACAAATCTGTTCTACTCATCCAGATGACTTCGCAACGGCAACATTGCCAGATCTTTCCACTCTGGAACCCGTTCTCAAAAGATTGCGTTTTGGGGCACCCAAAACGCCGGTGCCATGTGGACACCAGGCTGAAACGATAAACAATTGTATCGGATTCACCTGAATCTGTTGCCGTGTGGACAGGGCCTTAGTCCATGGTCTAAAAAAGGTCTGGAGTTATTGTCTGAATGTTAGGTGAAATGTTCAGAAACCACCTCCTTCCCTTCATTCTTGTTTGTCCTTTGTAATCCCCTCTCCATTTCATGACACAGCTGGACACCTCTTACTCTAGCTCCATTGTCAGCAACACTGTGCACTTGAATAACACATTGCAAATTCACATGAATAACACATTCATTGCTCTATAAAAATGATGCTTAATGCACATAGTATTTTTGGTATGCAATAATTTAAGCAATGATCCACTGTGTCTTTGTAAGTGTGAAATGTTTATTTCCAACTAAAACATAGACATGGAGATGTGGTAAGTTAAATTTGATTTTTAAAAAACATTTTTTTTTTTTTTTATTGTGAAAATGGTGCAGGAGAGTTATTGCATTTATTGGAATAACTTTGCTATTTCTGTCATGTTTGTTTGTTTGTTTTTCATTTGTAACTTGTAATATTCTAAATCTGATATTATGGGTTTGTGTTTTGGGGTTGAGCATGTTGATATATGCTTAAGTAAAAAAAAAAAATCTGCTCACATTGTCCTGAAAAAATGTTGTCCTGAAAAAAAGAAAAGATACCTGACAATTGCATAATTGCAACATTTTGACAAGTTTTATACATAGGCAAAATTAAAAGCATATAAAAACAGTAGGAATGTAACTATATATCGTGCGATGGCAAATCACACTACAAATTTATGACCATTAGAATTGAGGGCAAAAAAATTGAACCTTGATTATTTTTAGGTTGCGTAATCCCTTAGCTTGTCCTAGCTGTAATTGTGCTGTTTAGACATCAGGGTGCAATCATGTACAACAGCAACTTTATGTATGCAACTTTAACCTCGACAGAAGTAACACAGCTCAACTGCCAGGTGTTAAGTTTAGCAGTGTCAGCAGTCATTTTGTCCTTTTATCAATTCTTTGATCACTGTTCTTCATAATTGTTCGTGATCAGCACCTAAGCTATGTAGTCTAGTTGAGCCTTTGTTTTATGGCATTAACACACTGTTAACTTGACTGTGGACTTGATTACTTATTGTTTGTATCTGGGGGGAAGAGGGACACATTGCTGTGATTTTTTTTTTTAATACTCCGACTCATTGTCACTAATGGCATGGGACACGAACTTAATTCATTTATATGCGAAAGTTTGTAGTAAAATAGTTCTTTATAGAAGGGTTGCAGTGTAGTTGTTTTATGTTTAAGTTGACTACAGCCTTCACAAATGTTCATAAATGGTTAAGAAAAAGTCTGTTACTAACCTTTTTTAATTTTTAATAAAAGGAATATTTTAGTTAAGTGGCTATTATATTTTACTCCAACATTTACAAATGTTTCTAAATAATTATTGTTGAAACAATATTTTTTAAATTCATTTAAAGGAATATTTAAGCTGATTAAAAAATTGGAAAATAACTGTTGCATTTTTTGATAATAAAATTTGCTGAATTTAACTTTTTTAAATATTGTGGGAAATTTAATCATGAGCCCAATATCATGACTCAAAATGAAATCATGAATGAGTGAATCATTACATGTCTAAAAAATAGCTATAATCGCCACAGAACCTAGAAAGCTGGTGCGGATTTAAGGGGAGGGCGCACCCGCCGTCTCCCCCTCCCCCCTGTCCAAAAAAAAATTTGTTTCAGTACTGTAGATACTGAGATATGCCCACCGCTTTTTATTTACTTAATAATGTTTAAAAAAATAAACAAAATAAATTGTGATATTGGGATTGAGCTGAAGAGTTTATAGTATAAATTTATATTTAATAGTAGGTCCTAGCTTAGGTTTTTTCACTCATGACACGAATGCAGTGAAATGCAAGCTGGGCGAGTCCTGTTGGATTTTAACAGGGCGCGGGAACTTCGTGCATCGACATAATTACAGTGTGGGAAATAAGGCTGGACCAGAGGACATTCACCAGTAATTTTTGCATTTGTCAGTCTGTATTTTAAAAGCATCGGACCGGATGACCCATGAAAAATTGTAAAGATATGGGTCTAATCTACTTCTAATTTTCTTCCAAATGTTGCAATGGGTGAATACATTGTCATAACACGGCCTGTGACTGGCCGATCGTGGACACGCTTGATGAATGACAAGTCACCTCTCATTAGTGAGTAGGAGTGCATTCTGGCATGACACCACATGACACTGTTATCAGCTGGGGAGGTATATCACTAACATTAAAAGAAAATAGACTACTATAGGTTTTGGACCCTGACAAAGTGTTTTTTTTTTTCCATCATATTCGAACGCTCTGGGGTTAAGAGCTTTGCCAGCGAAGCTTGGCAGGTTTAGAATGAGTAGGTCATGTATTTAGATAAATATCTTTGCAAGTTATCATACAAGCATGATAAACATATTGCCAGAAACTTTACACTTTCCTATGTGCCCACTGCCAAATAATATTATATATTATTTTAAATTACCTAAATTAGATGAAACATAAAACTTGTCACCTTACTCAGTCACACCAGAGTTGGAACACTGAGCATTTACTCATGCATTCATAAAAGACTATTCACATGGCATGATAATCACTTTCACTCTTTCGGTTTCAATTGGTTTCTCTTTTGAGGTGTTTTCTTCTATTTTCTAAGTTCTAGTCCAGCAAATTTTAGTCTGAATGCCAAATGATATTACCATGTCTAGCTTTGAGCCATTTTAAAAGTCATTTTGTTACAAAATTCTCGTCCGCAAAATTTTAACTATATTATGTAAGAATAGTTGTATTGTTAATTACTAAATTTCTTATAGACTTATGATAAACATAGGATAAAATTAGTCATTGTTGACAGTATTTCATGAGGGTTATTATAGTACCTACCAGTAAGTTGTAACCAACTGGAACATCCCTGCGACCGTGCCCCCCCCACACACACACTTTTTCTAGACATGGAACTGACCTGTGCGTACTACTGGTTTCTTGGGTATAACTTTAAGCATGTTTTACTTGAATCTTCTGACATTTTCTTGTAAATTATATTCAATTTGTAGTGTAATTAGTAACTAATGTCTAGTGTAAGAGCTCCTTTGAAGATCACAAAAATGTGCCTGGAAATAGCAGTGGCGGCTCCTGAATTTTTTTTCAGGGGGGGCAATCTTCCCCCGTTATGTCTACACGGACCATAAATGTCCACAGGACTGAAGTAAATTAATCTAGGTAGCAAGTCAATAGTCAACCAAACCCAGAAAAACACCACGGTGACTGGAGCCCTCAGTTTCGTCTTTGCCTCGTAGAGCTAACTTGAACACTCCACAAAATTTCACGCATTGGGTGAGCCGGTTTAATATGTGCCTGTTCTTGCTCACCTCATCGTTGTGGCAGTGAACTGCTAGCCTGTAGCCCTCATCCGATTGTGTAGCGATGTTCACTCTCCCAAAAGCCAAAAATTTCAGGTAGCTGCCCATGTGAATCTTTGATGACTCATGTTTGTTTTATTTTCTCCGACAAATGATGCATGTCCAAAACTCCAGTAACAGTCCAAGCAGTGTTGTCCGTGGAGCCACCTCCAGGGTGGAAAAGTAAGCAGGGGGAGCAGAAAACCGCTGAGGCGTCCTTGCAGCCAGCTCACCAGGATTTGCGCTGGGACCATGTTGAAGTAAAACCTCAAGTATATGATTTCCCCCCCTTGCTGAAATTTGTTTTATGTTTAGATTTGGTCGAGGGGGGTCCAGCTTGTTTTGTTGCCAATTTAGCTCGATTTGATCGCTGACTAAATTGAACTTCTTTTAAGGACCGCACTGAATTGCTTTCCGCATCCATCTCACCTCAGAAACTGAGCGGGTCGAACGCAACTTTGCCGCGCTTCGCAGTGACGTAAGCACGTTAGGGCAAGCCCCCCGGAACCCATAGAGATTGCATTGAAGTGTCAGTCAGGAGAAAAAAATTATATTAACATGGGACTCTATCAGTGAACTCTTGGGCGATTTTCAGCGTGACTGAAATCGCCCCAAAAGGGGCGGTACTCTAGAAGCAAGACCACCCTGATTGGACAATGATACCCAGAGACAGATTAAAACAGGCTCGAGCAGCGCTGGTGAAAGTTTGTTTTAAAAAAAGAAAAAAAAAACTTTTTTTTTTCGTTTTGGCAGTGCATCGCCCAATCGCCCTTATGCACCAGCCGCCCTTGAGAAATAGCTGAGAAGCCATCTCCGGGCATCTAAAGCCCTTCAGCTTCCAGGGCCCTAAGGTGTGCCCCGGACCCCCGGCCACATTTTTCCAGGTCTTTGGCCTGTCTTTCAGACAGGCTGAAATTTGGGCAGACAGACAACAATTCAGACTTGTCTGTGACAGTCTGCTTAAAATTCCTTATTTCCCACACTGTAATAACATACTGTATTCCCAGACTGCACTGTAGACTACATGTAAAGGGTGTGCACCATCCTTTTATGTTTATGGTATTGTTAACACACATGTTCACAAGCCAAAATGATGAGATGCTGCAGCAGACTTGCCAGACACACACGTCAGCTATCCGGCTACTGCTCGTATTCATTAATAGGGTATCTCTGTACTTACTATACCCTGTGTATGTACATGGGACATGTGCTGTTTGGGGGGTGAGCATCACTTTGATTTTTACGACAACAGCTGGATAGGTCTGTGAGAGATGTTGATTTTTGCAACAGCTCTGAAGAATATCTGCTTGAAATCCCCTGAGTCTTGTGAACTGAGCTTCTGCTCCCCCTCCCACACACACACACACACACACACACACATGCACTGAGTTAATGTCCCCCTTCCCATTTTCCTGGATCCACTCTGGAAAGTGTTTGTCATAAGGACTTGAGGCAGTGTTTAATAAATGTGAGTTGGTAAAACTGTGAGAGTCATGACTTGATGCATAATAATGATAGTTTGGATATTTATACACATGCCCACACACACTAAGCTCTCTCTCTCTCTCTCTCTCTCTCACACACACACACACACACATTTTATATATATATATATATATATATATATATATATATATATATATATATATATATACTCTTTTATAAAAACAGCATTTACTTTTATATATGAGTTTTCCAGTAAGATTTATCTCCCAATATTTTAAATGGGCATTTTTCCAATGATAGCCCTGTGAAAGACTGACAACCTGCCCAGGGTGTGCCCCACTTCTGGCTCAAAGTCAGCTGGGATTGGCTCCAGCTAGCTCCCCTGTTACCCTGAGCAGTATAGGCAATGGACAAATGGATGGATTTTCCCATAGATGCTGGACCTAAGATGCTGTGTTCTTATATATTAGCTTTTGTCTGAATGTTTGAAGTAAACCCAGGGCTGCAATGTACAACTGGGGTACAAACTGAAATGTATCCTTTATCTCTGAAACTGAAGTAGCATGTCAAAGCCTTTATATGTTTGAGTCATTCAGGCTTCATTCTGAATTAGAAAAAAAGGAAAAGTGATTTTGTGACTAGAGTAAACAGAACTTGATAAATGTTCGGTTTCATGTGGCACCCTTTTGCTCAATCAATTTTCATGCTTAAATTAAGCAATTTGTTTCCCAATGTGCAATCTGGTTGAATTGATTACCCAAGCTGGCCTGCGATAAAAATAGAAACCACATGAAGATCCTCAAATCATCCACCACAATGACATTGTTTTCTCCTGAGTATATATAGATAAATTGACAAAAAAAGTGAAAATTTGGCCAACAAAGACAACAGAATGCTAATTACTATAATTAATCTTCCAAAGACAATATGCATCTGCCATCTATCTGTTTCTAAATGCAAGTACTGCAGTTTCTATTACACCACTATCAATTCATCATGTCAGAACAAATAGGATGCATTCTTGGATATCACATGAACAGGCAAGAACTAGTGTTGTTCCCTGGATGGCATGGTGGCACAGCATTGTTCCTCACAACTTCAGGGTCCCTGGTTCTATCCTGAGCGTGAGTGACTGTCTATGTCTATGCTTTCCTCCCAGCTCTCAAAACATGGCTGAAAGTAGATTGGTGATGACAAATTGCTCCTATGAGTGAAAGAATGTGTGTATGGTGCCCTGCAATAGACTAGCATCTCATTCAGGGTGTATTCCTGCCTTACACCCAGGATTCCCAGGATAGGCCCTGGATTGTGATACTGATGAGGGATGAATGAAATAATGTTCTCCTTATAAGCTATAAGATATGAAGGGTTTGGTTCCAAAATATAAGAGCCATTTCCAAAAAAAAAAGTCCCAGTGAAATAAGTTTGCCATTTGATCGTTATTCAACATTCCATATTCAATTTTATGCAAAATGCACTATCCACAATGTTTCTCTGCATTGCATTTCCAAACTAAGACTTCCTTTCTTTCCAAACTGAGACAAATGCCACTACTGATTTTCAGCAGAACCCAATATTATAATTTTCACACTATTTCTTATTGTTTCCATTGTCAATACAAATTGCTATAAGCTTTAATATTTTATCCACATTATATTTTATTTATTCTAGTTATTATTCTCAGAGGTGGAAAAACTGGATTGACAAAGTAAAAGTCCTGCTTAGGTTTTCCTTCTGCCTGTGCTCTCAACACAGGTGATTTCACCAATTAGCTCATCAACCTGGCTTAGGGGATGTGGTAATTAGGATCAGCTGGTTCATTGAATTGGCTGGAGCAAAAATGTGGCAGGGTTTTTACTTTCTGCACCCGGGTTTTTCCACCTCTGATTATTCTATATTTGCCATTAATTTATATTGTCAGTGACAGTGTAAGTTCATGGCTGCCACAGACTACAACTCCCAAGCACCACAGCACCCTCCCTCTCCTGAATTCTGATTGGGAGTACATTTGTTTCTAAATCACTCTCCCTATATAAGCACACCAAACACTCCAGTCTGTTGTGAAGTATCGTTCTGTGTTCTCATACCTGATCATCCCGAGCCTCTCTGTTTCTTTGACCTGACTCAAGTGTATTCTGACTCCCACTACTTATTTACTGACTTTGAGACTCTGGTTTTCCTCCAACACTCTGATTGCATATTGACTGACCTTTGGCACAAACCTGACCTTGATTCTTGTCTCAGGACTTGGCTTTGTTCACCAGTTTGTGAAGCATCCACTCTCCCCTGCAATTGCGTCCATAAGTGCCGCACTCTGACAGGATACTTTGCCACCATAGATGCAGCAGAAGAGGCTAAGCAAACTGTGCTTTTGGCTCAGGGATGACTGTTGGGAAAACATCAGCAGATGCTGAGCAATATTGACATCCACCTTTCTCAGCTCACTGCTGCTGTATCGCAGGCCCTCCTAACACATCCAAACTCTACTACAGCCATTCCACGGCCAGATAAGTTCTCCAGTGACATAACTGAATGTAAAGGATTTCTTCTACAATGCTCTTTGTATTTCATGACTCTAAAGGTGTTAGGGTTTTGCTGGGAATCGAACCTGGATCACTGGTGTAATGATCCAGCAAACCCCCACTAGGCCACCAGGGGAATGACTCAAGTGCAGAGGCATGAGGCAAAAGTAGAGTATCAAAAAAGTTTATTTACAATATATACACTATATACAATCCAGGGCAAAAAACAAAAAGTATAATCCAAAGGTTCAAAGTCCAAAAAATGAGAAAAGAAGAGGCCAAATGCAAAACGCTCAGAAGATCCAAAAAGGTAGTACAAAGTCCAAAGAAAAGAAAAGGCAAAACACTCAGAAGATCCAAAAGGGTAGAACAAATCCAAAGAAAGCAAAATACAAGCACATAAGCAAGGTACATGGGAAAGAGGAAACAAACCATAAGTAGCATAAAGACTCCGTGACTAGGGACCAAACTGAGGGAGTATATATACACAAAACTAAATGGGAAACAGGTGACACTGATGAGGACAAACAGGCAATCAACACAAACACAAAACACAGGAACAGTGGCGGCCTCTAGAGGCCAAAACAAACAAGACAAGATAAGGAAATAACAGCGGCCTCTAGAGGCCAAAACAGTCCCAGTCCTAACAAAGGGGCTCTTCTGAACAACAAACGATAGCTCAGTTTGTGAATCTTTTAACCGGCCATGCTTTGAAGTGGGCAGCTGCAGTTTGGAATCGCTGAGGTGAACCCACAACATCATCTGATCTCTTTGTGGAGTTATTTAGAAGAGTGTTTTATCACCAGCCTGAGGGCATCAAGGTGGGTGAGAAACTATTCACTCTTTGGCAAGGAGAAAGGACTGTAGCAGAATTAGAGTTTCACATGCTGGCTGCCGGTGATGGAATGACCCAGCGTTGAAGGCTGTTTTTTGTCAGGGTCTTGAAGCTAACATCCTAACTTAACTGGCATGTAGGGATGAACAGTATACCTATAGGAATGAGCAATATACCACTAATCAACCTTGCCATTAAAACTTAGACCACCTCCTCCGAAACCGGCCCTCCTTGCAATCCACCCATGGTCCAAGCCAGCCTTCACAGGCACCCAATCCAATGGAAATCTCCAGTACTTGCACACCGCACTCCAAGAGAGAAAGGAGATGCTGGGAAGGATAATGCTTTTATTGTGGGGAGCCAGCCACCTGCTGGCCCAATGTCCCATCTGGCCTGTGGTCTCCCAGAAGCATGACAACCCCCAACAAGAGGATCGCTCTAACAACCTGGTGAGTCATAAACATTTTCCTACCCATCCATTTCTGAAACTCAACATCTTGCTATCTGTATCAGAAACCTCCCATGTTCTCTCTGCTCTATTAGATTCTGGGGTGGAGGGTAACTTAATTGACTCTGAAATCATTTAAAGGCTCGAGCTGCCCATTGAAGAACTCCAGCAACCTGTGAGCCTCTGAGCTATTGATGGTGGCCCCATCAGAGATGGACTGGTCACAAAAAGAACGAGACCTCTGGAGATTCAGGTTGGGGCCCTGCACAAGGAGCGTCTGTTACCATACATCACCTGAACTACCAACCATGCTATCATGCTAGGATTTCCATGGCTGCAAGTATATGATCCACTCATCTCCTGGTAGCAAAAATAAATGTTCAAATGGTCCCTGTTCTGCTATCAGAACTGCCTGCAATTGCAACCAACTCACCCTGGCTTCCACCTCTGTGGAAAGCCCCTAGCTTGGGGGCATTGAGCAAGTCCCAGCTTGCTACTGTGAACTCCAGGAAATCTTCAGCAAGGGAAAGGCCAGTGGATTACCCCTTATAGACCATATGACTGCACCATAGACCTCCTTCCGGGCACTACCCCTCCACACAACCACATTTACCCATTTTCTAGAACAGAGTAAGCAGCTGTGGAGGAATATGTACAGGAGTCACTTTAGCAAGGTTACATCTGTCTATCCACATCCCCAGCATCTGCAGGTTTCTTCTTTGTGGAGAAGAAAGGGGGAGGCCTGTGACCCTGCATTGATTACAAAGGCCTTAACCAGGTAACCATCAAGTATCCATATCAGTTATCCCTCATCCAACCTGCCCTAGAACAACTAACCCTTTGGTGACTGCCCCAAAATCGCCTGTTTTCAACTACGTTAGATAAAAACATCATAACTCACCATTGACTTATCCAAATCATATAAGTAACCCATCATTTTAAAGCTAAGTGATTGAACATAAGTTATTCTCAAAGGTGTAATATTTATTATTCAAGTAATATTTTTTTTGGCATTAAACCTAATTTACATATTGCGTAAAACATCAAAAATTACATATTTTTCTAAAAAGTGAAAAATCTATCAAGTTTACATGGAAAAGTTTCAAGAATGAATTGAAGACAAATATATAATGAATATGTACAGCAAATTTCAAGATGATTGCTTGAATATTTACCAAGATATAGGCTTGTGAACGGACACACCCATTTTGGCTAAAACTTAACAACATGAACCACTGTTTACATTTTATGCTTAAAATTGCTTTAGAGGCCATTAAATCTTCTTAATGTCCTGATAGAGTTTGCTCATACCTTGGAATCTTATAAACCAAGGTCAAATGATGTATCTTTAGAAATAGCACCTTCAGTTCATAGGGATATGCAAATGAGCTTTTACGAAGCAAAACAAAATAAGTTGTGATCGGGTTTGTGATACAAAACAATTTAGGAAAAATGTTTTACAAAAGTAACAACTACTTGTGGAAGACTCTACTATGCCAAATGGCAAAGCAGTTCTTGTCTGCAGTGCAGTGGAGGTACACCTGGCACTGGGGAGCACTACACATAGACAACACCTTCAGCTCCTTGTTTGCCGTCTTGTAACAGACCTTACAATTTCTCTTTTTGTCTGTGAACTGTGGCAGATGAACGGTGTCATAGGTACCTGGCTCTCTCTTTGGAGGTCCAAACATTGGTGGATTACAAAAATCTTCTAAGCCAGCTAGCTGGCGGACTAGTTCCTCTCAGAACTCGCCAACAGGGAACTTCTTTGGCCTGCGAAGCATTTCTTTGTCAGGATTTGCTGCCCGATGGAGTTCAAACAATATATAGCCATTTATTACTGCTACATCAATCATGTGAAAGAATAGTGTCTTCCACCACCTCATGCACTTCTGTAAGGCATTACTCTTTGACAACAACTGGTCAGACCTATCGACCCCATTCATGTACTTGTTATAATTTGATATTGCCTTAGGCTGACGTACCTCTCTCCTTGTCCATTGATTGTCAACTTTCTCGTTTCTTTCAACTCTTATAAAATCATTTGCATTTTCTATTGATGACAGAATAGTAACTGCTCTGTTGTCTTTCCACTGCTGAGCTAAGCAGACACCATCCCTCTCCCATCTCATACTGCCTCTATCAAGTTTCTTTGCCCATTCACTGCCCTTTTTCATACTGTCAGGAAATCCTTTCCTGTTTTCTGCTGCAGTTCCAGTTGAAGGTGTACCAGCAAGAAAAAGATCTTTGACCAATTTGACAGAGGTATAAAAGTTGTCAAAGTACAAGTGATATCCTTGATTCAGTAATGGTGTCATGAGTCTCATAACCGTGTCATATCCAAGTCCATTAGCTGATGGCTCCTGTCCTGCTCTACGGCCAACATAAACATCAAAATCACATGTATAGCCATTAGCACTGTCTGCAAGCACCCACAGTTTTATTCCCCATTTAGTGGGCTTGTTTTTTATATACTGTCTTATTCCAGAGCGATGCTTAGACTTCACCATCCTTTCATCAACAGCAACCTGCTGAAATGGCTGGTATAAATTCTTGCACTTGTTCTTGAAATGCTCAATAAAGCTACTGACCTTCCGTAGTTTATCATTCTCATCCTCTGTTGCAGGGTCTACCACATGGAAAACAGCCATGAGTGCTTTGAACCTGTCCCTAGACATAATACTGCGGGCCCATAACCCATGGTATAATGTCTTGGTGCTCCAGTAGCGATGAAAAGAAGAAACATTCACCAAGCCACAGTATAGTACCAATGCAATAAGTTTATTCAGCTCTTGAGGTGTTGTCTCTATCCAAGCTCCATGTCGGTCCCCATAATAAGACTTGTTTGCCATTGCAGCCCATGCATATGAGTTTGTATATTCACATATGCGGGCCATTAGTTCCATTGTGAAAAACAACTGAAAGAAGTCAATGGCCTTACACATAGCCCCTCTAAGAATAGGAGCTTCCAAGTGTAAACCTGGAGGTCTGTTGGGTGTAAATGCAGGCAACTGATTTGGTGTGTCAGGGGTAGCATAACTATTATGTTGAGGTGGGGGCTGTGCTTGCTGTGGTGCGACTCTGCGCCTTCCTCTGCCACGAACGATTCTCCCTCTGGCACAGCCTCCTCTTCCTCTACCCCTCACAGGCTGTGGTGCTGGCTGTACTGGTGCAGCCTCTTCATCGTCTTCAGTGCCACTTCAGGGATGTGTAAAAGCAATAATTAGAAGTCAATACACAGTATGTAACTTTTTACACGTGCTCTAGTTTGTAAATTGGTGAACTTGATTTTTCAATTGTAAAGAAAAGGTAGAAAATCTTTTCAATGATAAGCTACAACCATTACAGAGATTTTATTTATTGTATGCAGTAAATAAATGGGCAAAAAGAACTGACAAAAAGAACTAAAAAAAGAACTCATAAGTGAGGTGTTTGTTTAGGTGTCAATTTACTTTTTGCCGCAAAGAAAACTTCAAATTGATGTAAAAAATTATTTGAAAGTCGTAGTTGAAAAGGATTACTTATCCATACAAGAAAAGGTAAATTATTCATCGGTTGTTTTTTATCCTTCCCCTCTATGTAAATGACAAAATAACATAGCAGCTCCGAGAAAAAAAGCATTCGTTCGGAAGTGTTTTCATTTCTAGTTCATCAGAGTTCAATTCAACAAGAAACCTCTTTGATTCAACGCAGTTTCAAAGTACTTTGAAACAGATGTAAGGGGGGAAAAAATGTTATAAAAAGCATATCAATATCAAGGAGACAGAAGGTATTTTTACGCTTTCTTGTTGGCGAGATTTGTCTGTATAGAAGCCTAAACGTCTGAATCTATAAGACTCAGTTGTTTGCTTTTGAGGTGTCAACTTACATTCTGCCGCGAAAGCAACACATGTTTCGTGTAGAACATAAAATAACCTCAAAAATCACCCTATCTAAGAGACTTTATGCCTAAATTCTAACAGCAGATGGATAAAAAGGATAGAGGTTGTTTTTGCACTGATAATCGGGCCAAACAATGTCAATACAAGCCGAAAAAGCGATAGCGTTCTTCCTGCTTGGGATTGTTTACATGTGTCCGCTGCCTTCTACTCACCTTGTATTCGATTCCGAGTGACTTTCTTCCTGTAAATCTTGGTCCAACTCGAACTCTTCTCCACTCGAAAGGCCACCAGTTTCACTATCTACATCACTTTCATCGTCACTCTGATCATTGATAATAATTTGTGCTACTTCTTCAGCAGTAAATTGCTGACACGAACGCTTACTAGAAGACACCATTTTGAAATGAGTCACGATTGTGTGACTCCACAAGAAAAACAGCTAGCAACTCTGTCCAATCGGAGCGAGGAATTTTCGAATGCATGAATATGATTGGTAGAGATACAAAGAGCATTGTGAGGTATCTTTCTGTTTTGTATTTTAGTTTTTCCATTGTCTTGACAACTGAAACGTCATCGTTCCTGGAGGAACGATTTTCAAGGGGTCAGTCACCAAAGGGCTAAGGTCTGTTTACGTTTTCACCAAACTCAACCACCAAAATGCCGATAACCTGGTGCGTATATGGGAAAGGTGTGTCTGTGGTGTGTCCACAGGGCTTAGTGATGCGGCTAGCACAGTAGTGTAGTAGTAGCACTTTACAGTGCTTTCAGTTGCTGCCACTGGCTAGCCTTTGCAAAAAGGGAAGCATCCATAAGTCGTCTTCTTCCAGTACATACCAGTAGCTTCTCCAAAGTCATGACTCACACAGCACCTCCTCGTGGTGATCTCGCACCTTGCTGCCCCAGACTAAGCTGTTGAGGGATCTGGGAGTAGCATGGACCCTAAAGCTGTGATGTCCAGGCCCACTGGCATGTGGACATGCCCTGGCATCCAGCAACCATGCCCCAGCTATGGGTTAAATAGCAGGGTAGGCAAGGCTCTTCAACCATGGTAGGCAACTGCCTAGGAGAAGTACACTCTATACAAACATGCATCCATGGTTGTCTCCTGACTTGTGGCACTTTTACACCAGTCTGCATAGGGCTTCAGTGGGTGAGAAAATGGGACTGGTCCAGCACAACCCTCTCTCACTGAAATCCATTCAAGTGCAGGTTACTCAGCAGATATTGATAAATCCCCATTGAAGCCTGTGAAAAGCTTCTGCTACCTTGGTAGCACAATTATTAACTCTGCTACCATTGATGATGAAATTACACAGTGCATAGCCAAGGCCAACTCCTCCTTTGGAAGGTTAAGACATCAACTCTGGGACAATCATGGAGTCAAAATGGTAACAAAAATCAGAGTGTACAAGGCTGTGGTCATTGCCACCCTATTACAGTATATGGATGTGAGACTTGGACAGTGTATAGAAAACACACTAAACAACTAGAGCAGTTCCATCTCAGATGCCTTTGCTCCATCTGTAGAATAAAATGGCAGGACAAAATCCCAACACAGAAGTGTTGAATTGATGTGGGTTACCAGGAATTGACAGCCTGATACTTGGGGCACAACTGCACTGGGCTGGCCACTTGGTAAGAATGTTGGACAGTAAGATTCCCAAGGCAATCTTCTATGTTCAGCTAAGTACTAGGAATCGCTTTGTTGGTAGGCCATGTCTCAGATATAGAGAGACACTCAAAAACAACCTCCATGCCTGCCACCTAGGTGTGCAGTGGGAAGAACTCACACTGGATAAAACTGTCTGGCATCAGAAGTGTCATACTGCAGTTAGAAGTTTTGAGGAAGACAGAGTGGCAAACCTGAAGGCAGCACGGGCCACAAGGAAACTTGCATATCACAAGGACAGTGCTGTTGCCATGGGTTATCAGTGCCCACTCTGCAAACATATTTGCAGATCAATGATAGGGTAGGGTTACACCACACAAAAGGAAACACACCAAAGGAAACACCAGAAGTCTTGCTGAGAAATTATCTATCAGAACGATAGGATAGTCCATATGGGAAGGGGACAAATGGAAGACAGCATTCAGCACCACCTCAGGTCACTATGAATATCTTGCCATGCCAAATGGACTATCTTGCGTACCCAGCATGTTCCAGTGTCTCATCAACAACATGTTCTGGGACATGCTGGGATGCTATGTTATCACCTACATTGATGATATTCTGATTTACTCCCCAGATGAAACCAGTCATCACAAACATGTCAAGTCAGTTCTCAGCAAGCTCCTGGAAAATCAGTTGTATGTCAAGGCAGAGAAATGTGAGTTCCATGTCGCCGAGATCTCTTTCCTGGGTTATGTTATTAGTGCCAATGGAGTTAGCATGGACTTGAACAAGGTCTCCGCTGTCACTTCTTGGCCAATGCCCATGTCCATTAAGGAGCTCCAATGCTTCCTGGTGTTTGCCAACTTCTACTGCTGGTTCATCAAGGGATTTATCACCATTACGGCACCCCTCAGAACACTGCTCAAATACAACCCCAAGTGTCTACAGTGGAACCAGGGAGCAGAGGAAGCCTTTGCTCATCTTAAATCAGCCTTCACCACAGCATCTGTATTTAAGCACCCAGACCCCTCAAAACACTCCTCTGTCGAGGTAGATGCTTCTGAGACTGGAGTTGGCAGAGTGTTGTCTCAGCACCTGGGAGACAGACCCAAGCTGCATCTGGTAGCCTTTTTTTTTTAAAGAAGTTGACACCCACAGAACAAAACTGTGACATCAGGAATCAAGAACTGCTAGCCTTGGGGGAGTGGACACATTAGCTGGAGGGGGTCATACATCCATTTGTTGTCTTTACTGACCACAAAAAACCTAGAATACCTCAAGTCCACAAGATGTTTGAACCCCCGACAGGCACAATGGGCATTGTTTTTTACTCAATTCAACTTCTCCATTGCATACTGTCCAGGGTCCCAAAACACTAAAGTAGATGCCCTGTCTCAACTACATGCTTCCACCACAACCAGCCCAGAAGCCACACCCATCCTACCACCCATGTGTTTTGTGAATGCTCTCTCATGGGACATCAACAAGGAACTGGCCCAGAACCAACCCCATAACTCACCTGAAGTATGCTTGCAAGGTCTCACGTTCATCCGACCCCAGTACAAAGGCTGCCTGATCACCTGGGCGCACTCTTCTCCTCCCATGGGACATCCAAACAGCAGATGCACCTACAAACTTATCAGAACCAAGTATTGGTGGGAGAACATGAGAACTGACATAAACCAGTTCATATCCTCTTGTTCAGCCTGCGCTCAAGCCAAGGTACCCCAAGCTCCACCCATTGGGAAACTCATACCATTACCCAGACCTTGGTCACATGTTGCTATCAATTTCATCACTGAGCTATACAAATCTCAGGGAAACACAGTCATCATGATAGTAGTAGGCAGATTCTCAAAAGCTCTGAAACTCATCCCCTTTCCTGGTATACCTACAGCCCTGGAAACAGCAGAGCTCATATTTAGCCATGTCTTCAGGTATTATGGGATCCCTTTGAATATCATAAGTGACTGGGGACCCCAATTTTTGTCAAGGTTATGGGCAAGCTTTATGAACAAGCTCAAAGACACTTAGCCACACAGCACACTCTGTTCCAATGTGTCCTAGGGTACCAACCACCACCGTTCCCATGGGATGACTCCCCCACTCATATCCTGGCAGTAGACACTTGGTTCAAGAGGAGCGAGCAAGTTTGGGAGAGCATTCACCAATATCTGGAACATGTGGCCAACAAATACAAACAGTATGCTGACAAACACAGATGTGAAAATCCCATATACACACCAGGGTACAGAGTGTGGGTGTCGATGACGGATCTGCATAGACCCAACACCTGCAGAAAACTCAGTGCCAAGTGCGTCTGTCCTTTCAAAATCCTTCACCAGGTCAACAAAGTTTTGTACAGGCTAGAGCTACCCCCACACTGCCAGCTTTCACCTACGTCTCATGTATCATGTCTAAAACCTGCCATCCTGGTATCATTGGCAGAAAACACACCAGCCCAGAAACACCCAGCAGCAGTTGAACTGGAAAGAGGACTGGTGTACCATGCACACAAGATACTCAACTTTCATCACAGGCAAGGCAACCTCAAGTATTTGGTAGATTGGGAGGGGTACAGTTTGGAGGAGCACAGCTGGGTGCTTGCCAAATACATTCTAGACCCCATGCTCGCTCAGGAATTCCATGCACAGCACCCTGAGTAACCTGCACCTAGAAGGCGAGGGTGTCCCAAGAAGAATTCTGCTCCCAGAGAGAGCGCCTTGGGGGGGGGTGTCTGTCAGTGACAGTGTAAGTTCATGGCAGCCTTCAAACATGGCCACCATGGACTACAACTCCAAAGCACCACAGTGCCCTCCTTCTGAATTCTGATTGGGAGTACACCTCTTTATAATCACTCTCCCGATATAAGCACGCCAAACACTCCAGCCCATTGCAAAGTAGTCGAGTCAAAGAAAAAGAGTGAGAGACCAGAGGTTTAAGCTGTGACACATGGAACATGGGGTGGATGCGTCACATGGTGAGTGGAAGTGCCAGTCTGACGGAAAATCGGTTGATTACCTTACTGATGAGGAAGGGTCCTAGGTACCTGGGAGCCAGCTTGTGGGAGACGTTTCTGAGTGGCAGGTGGCATGTGGAGAGCATGACTCGTTGCCCCACCTGGTAGGTGGGCACCTTAGAGCGGCGTTTATTGGCCTGCCTCTTGGATGATAGGGCAGAGCGAATGAGTCTTCTCCAGGCCAATGCCCACGTCCTCCTGCAGTGGCGTATGAAGATCTGGGCTGAGGGTACGGCGACCTCCTCCTCTTGGTTGGGGAAGAGTGGTGGTTGGTAACCTAGGGAGCACTGGAAGGGTGACAGACCTGTGGCAGATGAAGGAAGAGTGTTATGAGTGTATTCGACCCAAGGTAAGTACTTACTCCAAGAACCGGCATCCCTGGACGCCATGCACCTGAGTGCCACCTCCAAATCTTGATTCACCTGTTCCACCTGGCCATTGGTTTGGGGATGGAAACCTGAGGAGAGACTACAGGAGGCCCCAATGAGTTTACAGAAGGCCCTCCAGAACTGCACAGTGAACTGAAGAACCCGGTTGGAGACGATGTCAGTGGGGAGTCCGTGTATGTGGAAAATATGGAGGATGAGTAATTCAGTGGTTTCTTTAGCTGTGAGAAGCTTGGGCAGAGGGATGAAATGGACTGACTTGGAGAACTGGTCAGTAACCGTGATGATGCATGTGTTGCCATCTGAGTTGGGGAGTCCTGTGATGAAGTCCAGGGCGATGTGAGACCAGGGTCGATGAGGAGTTGGGAGGGGTCTTAGCAAGCTGGCAGGGGGTTGATTGGCTGTCTTGTTCCAGGCACATATGTTGCAGGCTGCCACGAACTCCTGGACGTCTTCCTTGATGGATGGCCACCAGAAGCGTTGTTGGATAAGTGCCAGGGTTCGAGCAGTTCTCGGGTGACAGGCCAACTTGGAGCCATGACCCCACTGCAGCACCTGGGTTCACACAGAACAGGGAACCAACAGATATTTAAGTGGTGTGTTGCTTGAGTTACCTTCTCCAGGGTCCTGCTCCAGGGCCTTCTGCACTAATGTCTATACCTCAAGTAGGGCGGCTCCCACCAGACAACGTGGAGGGAGGATGGTTTTGGGCATTCTAGACTCCTCCTGGTGGGAAGAGAATATCCTGGACAGGGCGTCGGGTTTGCCGTTCTTGGAGCCTGGGTGGTAGGAGAGCGTGAAATGGAAACGGGAGAAGAAGAGAGACCATCGGGCTTGCTGTGAATTGAGATGTTTGGTGGCCTTGAGGTATTCTAAATTCTTGTGGTCAGTCCAGACAAGGAAGGGGAGATCTGACCCCTTGAGCCAGTGCCTCCAATCCTCCAAGGCGAACTTGACAGCCAACAGCTCTACGTTGCCGATATCATAGTTTCGTTCAGCAGGGGACAGCCAATGAGAGAAGAAGGAGCAGGGGTGGACCTTGTCATCACTGGCCCTCTGGGAGAGGAGGGCTCCAACCCCTGACTTGGAAGCGTCAACCTCCACAATGAACTGTTTGGCCGGATCGGGTATGGTGAGAATGGGTGCTGTGGTGAACTTGCACTTGAGCATGGAGAAGGCTTTTTCTGCTTCCTCCCCCCACTTGAACAGGCTCCTGATCGAGGTCAATGCCATGAGAGGTCCAGCCGCCGTGCTGAAGTCGCGGATGAAGCACCTCTAGAAATTGACGAACCTCAGGAAATGATTGAGCTCTCATTGTGAGGATGGGGTGGGCCAATCAGTGACTGCCTCAAGCTTGAGGGGGTCCATCTGGATCCTCGCTGGGGAGATGATGAATCCCAGAAATGAGACAGGATTCTGGTGAAATTCGCTCTTCTCCACCTTGATGAACAGTTTGTTCTCTAGCAGGTGCTGGAGGACCTGCCGGACGTGACCCTGATGTTCCTCCATGGCTTGCGTTTCAACGGGAGAGAGTAGAGTCGTGCCTTGGGTGGCGCTGTCCCAGATAGGAGGTCGATACCACAGTCATAGGGTCTGTGAGAAGGGAGGGACACTGCTCGGGTCTTGCTGAAAATAAGTTTGAGATCCAGATATTCCAAAAGCACATGAGAGAGGTCGGGGAACTCACTGGCTGAAGGCTGTGGTGGTTTGGTGGGAGGCAGAGTGGAATTCAGACAGGAAGTTAGGCAGGACTGGCTCCAGCCTAGGATGGTGTTGTTAGCCCAGTTTAGGTGGGGGTTGTGCTGCGTTAACCATGGTAATCCTAGGATGATGGGTACCTGGGGGTCGTTCATGACATGGAGTTGGATGGTTTCTGAGTGGTTATCCTCAGGGTGAGTGGGGCGGTAAGGTGGGTGATGGTGGTCAAGCCGGTGCCATTGAGTGTCAGGACAGTGAGAGGGACGTCGAGAGCGAGTAGCGGGATTCCTAGACGCTTGGTGATGGCTGAGCAGATCAGGTTCCTGTCCACCCCTGAGTCGATGAGGGCCTGGAGGTGGTGATGCTGGTTGTCATGGATAATGATGACAGGGAGTAATGGATGATTAGCAGGGAACTGATTCTGAGCGTTGCCCACCCGGGCCCCTCGATTCAACTGTTGGGCTTGTCCTTTTAGCAGGCAGGCACAGCAGATGTGTCCCAGCTGACCACAGTAGAAGCAGGCCCCCATGCACCACCAGCGATGTTGTTCCTCCACTGACACCCAAACCCGGTCTACCTGCATGGGTTCGACGGATGTGGTGGGAGGTGGAGAGGTGAAGCTGGGGTGGTTCTTCTCTCTCCTCCGTTGCTGGACCCAGGCGTCGATGTGGTTGGCGAGGTCCATGAGACTGGAGAGGTTCGATGGCAGTTCCCGTGACACCAATTCGTCCTTAATGGCATCGGACAGGCCGTGCAGGAATGCGTCGATCTGGGCACTCTTGTTCCAACTGCACGATGTTGCCAAAGTCCGGAACTCAATGGCGTAGTCCGAAGTAGACCAGGACACCTGCCGCAGCTCCACAAGCCCTCTAGCCACCTCCCGGCCAGACAGAGAACAGTCGAAAGTTTGCCTCATCTCCTCAAAGAAATCCTTGAGACTGGAACAAAAGGGCGCATTGGTGTCCCAGACTGCTGTTCCCCACTCTCTGGCCTTGCCAGTGAGGAGCATGATGGCATATACTACCCGGGAGCATTCTGTGGGGAAGGCCAGAGGTTGCAGATCTAAGATCAAAGAGCATTGAGACAGAAATGATCTGCAAGTACCTGGTTCTCCATCATAGGGCTGAGGTGCTGGAAGTCTCGGTTCACAGAGAAAGGTGGTGGCAGGAGCTGAAGTAGGAGGCAGCTGGGTAGGGGTAGGCACAGCTTGAAAGTGCTGAATCTGCATGGTGAGGAGGTTGAGTGAGTCAGACAGGGTGGCGAGGTTCTGGGTAATTTGCTGTAGGTCTTGTTGGTGGGTCCTGAGGAGAATCCCTTGTTGCTGGACAGCCGTTCTCAGATGGGCAAGTTCCGCTGGATCCATGTTGGCCAGAACGTACTGTTATGGGTGGTGGAGGTGAAGTTTGGATCCAGAAGCAGAAAAATGCACAACAGACAGTAATCCAATAAATAAGGTGATTTAATCCAGGGGAAAAAAGGGCATGGCAAAAAGGTAGCAAAACAGGACAAAAACACAAATGGCAAAAATAGTCCGGGTAACAAGTGACAAAAACCTGACAAAACCACGAGACAGGTAAGGACAAAAACACTAAAGCAAAAAACATGAACAAGAAAAAGCCCTTGGTGCAAAAAAAATGAACTAGAAAAATAAATAAAAGGGAAAACCATGAAAAGCATGAACGGCACAGAAACGGCTAGAGAAAACAAATGAGACATTCTGGCAAAGTCAGAGTCTGAGAACGGCCTTTAAATAAGCAGTGGTGAAAACCAGGAAATGAGTTCAGGTGGGATGGAATTCCCGTCCCGGATCCAGATCGGCACTGGCATGGGAGATCCATAATCTCCGGAGTGGATGTCCAGGGCAGAGCATGACACTCTTCATTGATGGAAACTTGAGTGCAAAACTGTTCATGATGACTGCAGTCCTAAAGTTAACAAGTCAACTGTAGTCCTCAGTCATAAAAGCATTACTGTAAGTGTCCAGAGCATCTTCCAAGTGTGACTTTCAACTGTCCATATAGGGCCATCCTCCATAGGAGCGATGTGATGAGACTCCAGCCAGACATAGGGCATCAGGATGGATCAGGTAGGTCTGAGGAGTAGAAGAGGTCAGCATCTCGATCTCAGGATTAACATGTAACTCAGAGGGACAGAGTGGGGAGGGGGGAGGGGAGAAAAAAGAGAAAGAGAGAGAAAACAGGTTGTTAGGTATGCCCAATGTCACCTGATGAGTAGGAACAGTATACATTTTGCGCTGAGTGCAAGCAGGGACTCTGGCAAAACTAGCTATGACAGCATAACTAAAAAGGGAGAGCCAGAAGGTAACACAGGTATGAGGGCACCCCAGGACATAAAGCAGCCAGCCACTACACCATCAACAAACTCGAGTGAGCAAGTGAGTGGGGGACTGAGAGCATCCATACAGCCCAGTTTACCAAAACACTCTGTTTGAGGACCCTCCAGATTGACTCCTTTACCTCATAAACACTGTTAACAAAAGGCTTGACTAAACAGATATGTTTTCAGCCTAGACTTAAACTCTGAGACTGTGTCTGATACCCGGACACTACTTGGAAGGCTGTTCCATAATTGTGGGGCTTTGTAAGAAAAGGCTCTGCCCCCTGATGTAGCCTTCACTATTTGAGGTGCCTACACCTTTTGATCTAAGTAGATGTGGCGGGTCATAAAGGACAAAAAGTTCACTCAGGTACTGTGGCGTGAGACCATTCAGTGCTTTAAAGGTCAATAGTAGTATTTTATAAACAATAAGACATTTTTTATAAAATATCCCTGTGCCTAATAAAGTTTTATTATTATTATTATTATTATTATTATTATTATTATATCCACTCAATCACAGTGCATCATTCAAATACATAAACAGTAATGGCAGCTCCCACTGACTGTCAACATTCCGGAGAATCCATCTCTTTTATTGAGAGTTTGAACGAAATAAATGAATTGTCAGGGTGCAGGCACCTATGCATGCAGGCACAGGGGAGAGCAGGAGAAGCAGACTGTAGATGGAGCCAAATCAGTAGATGAGAATCGTGGTCAGAGAAATGGGTGGAGGTTGGTTGACAGGCAAACAGAATAATGGAGGTGAGACTAGGAGATAGGGTTGAGGAAAATATAAACAAAGGTGAATAGCAAAAAGGCAGGCAGAAAGTAAATGGCTTGGTAACGACTGGGGATAAACACTGAATGATACTTCACGCTGACTGGGAGTGACAGTGGTGTTTAAATAGGGAAGCTGATTATTGAGGAAATGAGTGGCAGGTGTATTTAATAAGCTGGAGACAGAGGGCACTGTGTTCCTTGGGAAGTGTAGTTTGTGGTGGCCATGTTTGGAGGCTGTTTCAAGCTTGTGCTCTCAACACTGTTACTGACAGAACACCCCCCGAGGAGTGCCCTCTGGGAGCTATATTCTTTCTTGGATGCCCTCTCTCTCTTGGTGCAGGCTTACTGAGGTGCTGGCTGTGGAATTCCTGTATCAGGAGAGGGTCCAGAATGTCCTTAGAGCATACCCAACTTCGGTCCTCAGGTCCATAGCCTTCCCAATCTACCAGGTACTCTAGTTGTCCTTGTCTATGTCTGGAGTTCAGGATCTTGTTTAGCTGATAGATGGGTTCCCCCTCTACATTTAAGGGGGGGGCTCTTGGTTGGGAGTGTTTTCAGATAATGGACCTTGGATAGCTGGCTTCAGACATGAGATATGAAATGTGGGTGCCACTCGGCTGTGAGATGGGAGCTCTAGTTTGTATGAAACCTCATTGATGTGACGGAGGGCTTTGTACAGATCAAGATAGTGTGCCTGAAGTTTCTTGCATGTGTTGGGTTCCTTCAGGTCCCTTGTGGTTGGTACCTTGGCTTGAGCACACTCTGAACATGAGGAAACAAAGTGGTTGCTCTCCATCACCATGTCCTCCCACCAATACTTATTCCTCAGCAGCTGATGTGTACGGTGGCTGCTGGGGTGGTCTCTGGGAGGAGATGCATGGGCCTAAGTAATGAGCCTGCCTCTGAGGTTGTGTGGGACATACTGGAGAGCGGGGGGCAGTTTTCTGGAGATGCCTGAGGTTGTGATTCTTTAATTTCTTTGTCCAAATCCCATGTAATAGTTTGAACAAAACATTTGGGTGCTAGGATGGGGTGTGTTTCTGAGTTGTGTGGAGAGGAGCTGTGAATTCTGGACAGTGCATCTGCCTTGGTGTTCTTGGTGCTTGGATGGTAAGATATCATGAAATTGAAATGTGTAAAGAACAGTGCCCATCTGGCTTGATGTGGATTGAGATATTCAAGGTTCTTGTGATCAGTTAAGATAACAAAGGGGTGCATGGCTCCCTCAAGCCAATATATCCATTCTTCCAGGGCTAACTTGATTAGTCCTCTAGTGATTGGCAACAGAGAACTATTAGCTAATATCATAATTCTTTTCTGTGGGTGTGAGCTTCTTTGAAAAGAAAGCCACTGGGTGCAGTCTGGGCTTCTCCCCAAATCATTGGGAGAGCATGCCTCCTACTCCAGTCTTGGATGCGTCCACTTCTACTACAAAAGGTTTAGCGGGATCAGGATACTGAAGTATGGGGGCCGTGGTAAAAGTGGCCTTGAGTTTCTTGGAGGCTTCCTCGGCTGCTGGATTTCACTGGAGGCACCGAGGTCCATTCTTTAGGAGAGAGGTCAGTGGCGCTGCGATGGTGATAAAGCCCTTAATGAAGCGACGGAAGAAATTGGCGAAGCTCAGAAAATGCTGTAGTTCCTTGACAAAGGCAGGAACAGGCCAAGACGTGATGGCTGATACCTTCAACTGGTCCATACTGACTCCTCAGCCCTGACAATATACCCCCAAAAGGAAATCTGATGTATGTGAAATTCACACTTCTTGGCCTTCACATACAGGTAATTTTCGAGAAGAAGGGAGAGTACCAATTTGACGTGTCTAAGATGACTTTCTTCATCTGGGGGATAGATCAGGATGTCGTCTATGCATGTGATGACACATCTGCCCAACATGTCTCTGAGCATGTCATTTATCAGACACTGGAAAAGACTGGGTGTTGAAGAAAGGCCATGAGGCATTACCTGGTACTCAAAATGGCCAGCGGTGGTACTGAAAGCCATCTTCCACTCATCCCTTTCCCTGATTCTGATCAGATTATAGGCACTATGTAAGTTTAGCTTGGAGAAGATTTTCATGGCATGTAGTTGTTCAAGGGTTGAGGGTACCAGTTGAAGAGGATAAGGGTATTTCACTGTGATTTGGTTGAGGCCCCTATAATCAATGCATGGTTGAAGACCTCCTCCCTTCTTCTCCACAAAGAAGAAGCCAGCTGATGCAGGTGAGGTGGAAGGTTGGATGTACCCTTGGTTCAAAGCTTCCTGTACATACTCTTCCATGGCGATTTGCATGGTTTGGAAAAGTGAGTAGATGCAGTTGTGTGGTGGAGTGGTACCTGGGAGGAGATCAATTGCACAGTCATATGTGCGGTGAGGAGGTAGGCCACAAGCCTTACCCTTACTAAAGACTTCCTTTAGTCCATGTAGCCTATAGGAATGTTGTCAAGCAAATCAGGCTGGGGACTTTCCACGGACATGGAAGAGAGGGTCAGTTGGGGACGAAGCAGGCAATTTTGAAACAGGTATGTGATCACTGAAGAATGTCCTTATGCTGCCAGGAAATTAATGGGTCATGTAGTTGAAGCCATGGATAGCCCAAAATAATGTTGTGGTGTGCCGTGGATGTGACCAGTAGCGAGACAAGTTTAGGGTGGAGGGCTCCCACCTGAATATGAAGCAGAGACGTGTGAGTGGTGATGAGTCCATCCCCATGGGACCTTTGTTGATGGTCTTGAGGCTGAATGGTCTCTGCAAGGTGTTAGTGGACAGGCTGAACTTCTGGATGAATGAAATGTCAGTGAAATTCCCCTCTGCCCCTGAATCAATAAATGCGGAGAGCATGTGTGTCAATGATGGTAGCTTCAATAAGACTGGCAATTTAAAAGACTGTGTTTTATGAGGTAACAGGGAACTTACTGGGCTGGATGAGGTTTCAGCGGAACTGGTGTGAGGTGGACAAACAGGGCACTTGGAAATAAAATGATTGGTAGAAACATAAACCCTCACATTTTCTTCTTTCTCTCTTTGAGTGTTTTAAATGAGCCTGAGACACCTCCATAAGTGTGGGCGTGTTGATGGTAGACGTTAGCGTGGCAACATTTCGTAAAGAAGGTCGACTGTTGATTAAATGATCCAGACAGATGGCTGGATTGGTGAGAGAATCCAGAGTTAAATGTCCGTCTCGACAAGCTAGCTCACTCAGTACTTCTGGGCAGACCTTGACAAAAAACTGCCTTCAGAGCTGGCTCATTCCAGCCACTGCCTGCAGCGAGGGTTTGGAAGTCCAGAGCACATTCTGTGACTCTTCTCTTACCCTGCTTTATGGTCAAAAGACTTTCTCCAACTTCAATGCCCTCTGGTTCATGATCGAAGACTCGTTTAAATAATTCCAGGAAATGATCATAAGATGTTGCGTGCGCTCCTCCATGCTCCCAAACAGCACTAGCCCATTGGAGAGCTTTTCTAGTCAGCAGTGTGAGACACTTGGTGATTTCCTGTTCCTCAGAAATGCTGGTGAGAGATGAGAAATACAGGGGGCATTGGAGAAGAAATCCCTTACAACTGGCAGCATTGCCAATGTATTTCTCAGGTAGCAAGAGAATCGTTGTGGAGCTCATGGAGGACTTGGGCCGTGTTATGAGGGCCTGCAACATCACAGCAGCAAGCTGTGCCATTCTGGCATTGAGGTCACTGAGCATCTGCTGGTGTTCTCTTAAGAGATGCCCTTGAGCATTCAGAGCAGTCTGCTTCACCTCCTCTGCTGTATCCATGGATGGCAATCTACTGTACTTCTGATTTTCTTTCCTGTCAGGGTGCAGGCACAGGGGAGAGTGGGAGAAGCATACATGTCAACTTATATGGAATGTCCGTATTTTATACGGATTTGATTCAATAAATGTAGTATACGGGCGTACAAATAAAGTTATACGGATTCTTTAAAAAAAACTTTGTAACAGTTCTAACGAAGGGGTGGAGCACAGAGGACGGCAGGACAGAGATGAGGTTGGGTTAATATGGCTTTTATTGCTACACTTTTCAGTGAACAACTTCCCACTCAGACACACACACACACAACCAGCGTCTGGTCTGGAGATGACCTCCCTCCGCTCTCACTCTCCCTCCTCATATAGGGCGCGGTCACTGGGAAGACACACAAACACAGGTTAATTGCTCTCAGGTGAAGTGATTCTGCCACTTACCTTCCCTGACTCCGCCCTCCTGTCACAGACCGGCGCTTGACCACGCCCCCGCTGCCACATACCCCCACCGCCCGACTCAGGCCGGGCGCCCGTCCGGCCTGCAGCCGACTCCCCCCCCCCCCCTTGACGGGAGAGGAAGTCCGCCACAACCATCTGCGCCCCCAGCCTGTGGACCACCTTGAAGTTGAAGGGTTGGAGTGCCAGATACCAACGGGTGATCCGCGCGTTGGCATCTTTCATGCGGTGGAGCCACTGGAGGGGCGCGTGGTCCGAACAGAGGGTGAAAGGGCGCCCCAGCAGGTAGTAACGGAGGGCGAGGACCGCCCACTTGATCGCCAGGCACTCCTTCTCAATCGTGCTGTAGCGCCCCTCATGCACTGACAGCTTCCGACTGATGTAAAGGACCGGGCGGTCCTCCCCCTCCACCTGCTGGGACAAAACGGCCCCCAGCCCTCTGTCCGATGCATCCGTCTGTAACATAAAAGGGAGAGAGAAGTCAGGGGAGTGTAAAAGTGGCCCCCCACACAGTGCAGCCTTTACCTCAGAGAAAGCCCGCTGACACTGCTCCGTCCACTGGACCGGATCTGGCGCTCCCTTTTTAGTGAGGTCAGTCAGCGGGCTGGTGACGTCCGAATAATTAGGTATAAACCTACGATAATAGCCAGCCAGCCCCAGGAACTGTCTCACCCCCTTTTTGGTCTTGGGCCTCGGGCAGGCCGCAATCGCTGCGGTCTTATTAATTTGGGGCCGCACCTGCCCGTTGCCCAAGTGGAAGCCCAGATACCGTACTTCCACCCGCCCAATCGCACACTTCTTTGGGTTGGCTGTGAGACCCGCCCGCCTCAGCGACCTAAGGATGGCCCTTAGGTGTTCCAAGTGCCTCGGCCAGTCATTACTATATATGATGATGTCATCCAGATAGGCAGCCGCATAGGTGGCGTGGGGGCGGAGGACCCGATCCATCAGCCGCTGAAACGTAGCGGGCACCCCAAACAGCCCAAACGGAAGTGTGACGAATTGGTGTAACCCAAATGGTGTGGAAAAGGCCGTTTTTTCTCGGGATAGTGGAGTCAAGGGGATCTGCCAATATCCCTTTGTCAAATCCAGTGTCGAATAAAAGCGAGCCGTGCCTAGTCGATCGAGCAGCTCGTCAATACGAGGCATTGGGTACGCGTCAAATTTAGACACCGCGTTGACTTTCCTATAGTCCACACAAAACCGGACCGACCCGTCGGCCTTGGGTACCAAGACCACCGGGCTGCTCCAGTCACTGTGGGACTCCTCGACGATGCCCATTTCGAGCATGGTCTCAAGTTCTTCCCGAACCACCTTTTTTTTGTGTTCGGGTAGCCTGTAAGGGCGGCTACGCACTACCACCCCCAGGGACGTCTCGATGTGGTGCTCTATGAGGTTAGTGCGACCGGGCAGGGGCGAGAACACATCCGAAAACTCGGCCTGCAACTGGGCGACCTCCGTGAGTTGGGTCGGGGAGAGGTGGTCTCCACAGGGGACCAGAGAGGTACGTGATGCCAATGTTCCCTTTTGAACCTCTGGCCCCAGCTCCGCCTTCTCCGGAACCACCGACACCAACGCCACGGGGACCTCCTCATTCCAGAGTTTAAGCAGATTGAGGTGGTAAATCTGTAGCGCCCCACCCCTGTCCGTTCGCCTCACCTCATAGTCGACGTCCCCGACTCGCCGTGTGACCTCAAAGGGTCCTTGCCACTTGGCGATCAATTTGGAGCTCGACGTGGGCAACAGTACGAGTACCTTATCTCCTGGTGTGAACTCTCTAAGGCGCGTACCCTTGTTGTACAGGCGGGCTTGCCGTTCCTGGGCCTGCCGCAAATTCTCCTGAGTTAGGTGGGTGAGCGTGTGGAGTTTTGCGCGCAGGTCCATAACGTACTGAATTTCGTTCTTACTTTGTGAAGGTCCCTCCTCCCAATTTTCCCGCAGCACGTCCAGGATGCCGCACGGCTTACGCCCATATAATAATTCGAACGGGGAGAACCCCGTGGAGGCTTGGGGGACCTCTCGCACTGAGAACAGCAAGGGTTCGAGCCACTTATCCCAGTTACGTGCGTCCTCACTTACGAATTTCTTAATAATATTTTTGAGGGTGCGGTTGAATCGTTCCACTAAACCGTCCGTTTGTGGGTGATACACGCTGGTGCGGATCGGCTTAATCCCCAATAACCCATGCAGTTCGCGCAGTGTTCGTGACATAAACGTAGTGCCTTGATCAGTCAGAATCTCTTTCGGGATTCCAACTCGGGAGATGACGCGGAAGAGTGCCTCTGCAATACTGCGTGCTGAGATATTGCGCAGAGGCACTGCTTCCAGGTATCGCGTTGCATAGTCCACCAGAACTAATATAAAGCGGTACCCTCGTGCTGACCGATCTAATGGCCCAACGAGATCCATCCCAATTCTCTCAAACGGGGTCTCGATTAACGGTAGAGGGCGCAAAGGTGCTTTTGGAATGGCCGCTGGGTTTACTAACTGGCATTCGCGGCATGCCGTACACCACCTACGGACATCGCCGCGAATCCCCGGCCAATAGAAACGGGCCATTATTTGGGCTAGTGTTTTATCCTGCCCCAAGTGTCCAGCCATGGGATTAAAGTGAGCCGCCTGGAATACCAATTCCCGGCGGCTCTTCGGAATCAAAAGCTGCGTGACTCGCTCTTTAGTTTGAGTGTCCTGCGTCACTCGGTATAATCTATCCTTCATAATCGCGAAGTAGAGGAAGGACGGTGTAGGTAGAATTAGGATTAATTAAATTATAAATTATGTAATAATTGATAATTAAATTAATCAATTTATAAATAAAGATCAGTCTCATAAAATCTTAAATTATTAATCTTAATACTCACCGTGAATGGTTACATTCAAGATTAATGGTAGCTCTGTATTAGATGGGAAACCCAGTTGTATACAAAAGCTAAATTCTGAAGGAAAAAGGAGTTCTAAATAGTTGACCTTGTGAATAAACAACAGGAACAAGTAAAATGCAATTCAATTTTATTAGCTTTTATTTGTCTACTACTCACTAATAATAATAAACTCAAAATACATTCAATGTCAGCAAAGGTAATAACAAGACAAAACAATGGAACAATTACACCTGGACTATAAATTTGAGGGAAAGAGAGAGAGAAAGAGATAGAAGAAAAAAGAAAAGAATCCCTTGTGTGCGTGTGTGTGGAGGTGTGTGTGTGTGTGAGACCTAGCTTGTCGTTAGCTAAAACAAAGGAATGTTAGCTAAAACAAAGGAATGTTAGCTAAATAGAACAAAGGATTAGCTCTGTGGCTAATGTGTGCTTTGTGTAGGTATCTGTGGGCAGATGCTAATGACTAGCCACTCTGGCAATGCTTAAACAAAATGGCGGTCAGTGCCTAGGTGTCGTATCACAGGTAACTCAATGAGGGAGGTAACAAAATGGCGTCGGAAAAATGGCGCCTGCAGGCCTAGTCGAGAACACAAGCCTACGAGCTAGCGTATCACCCTGAGGTAGCTAGCAATAAGTTGCTAAGGAGAATCTGACCACGCTACAGCTGGATCCAAACACTGCACTTAACAATTTCCAACAGACTATCTAGGCAAAGAACTCAACGCGAGAGAGAGAGAGAGAGAGAGAGAGAGAGAGTGTGTGTGTGTGTGTGTGTGTGTGTGTGTTGGATGGAGAGAACTAGGCCTTGTAGCGGTCTAGCCTCGGAACTTAAAATAACAAACTTGTCGCTGCGCTGCTAATCAGATAGGGAAGCTAGCAATGGAGTTAAGGAAAGATATCATGCAAGATACCCTGTCTAACAAGTTCAAAGAAAAAAAAAAAAAAAAACAGAACCAAAACAAACAATAAAAACAAACAAACACCTTCCGTGTCTGAGCGGGTATGCTAAATAGCTCAAAGCTTAAACATGACCCTAACAACCATCTGAATAAGCTACAAATTAAAAATTTGCCCAAGTGCCTACTCAATGCGATGGAAGTTCTTTCTCCGATGTCCGCGCTGAGGGTCGCAGTCCGAGGAGAGGAGGTTAGCGGCGCGTTGCGTCCAACCGCGGCTAACGAAACAGGGAGATGGAGGCCTAGCTGGCCCACGGTGCTTCAGGAGGAACCTCTGGTGATGCGTCGACGAGAAAAAGCTGAGAGGAGCGAAGCTGTCCGCAAATGTCTCTTAGCGTGGAAAACTACTTAACTGTAGTTAAACTTTGCAAAGGTTTAGAATCAAAACCACTATATCGCTGAAACTTAGCGGGTCGTTCAAAAGTTCGGCCGAAACTAATTTGAACAGGCTGTTCTCAGACAATAGCGGTTAGTCTCAACACTGTAGGCGAGCATGCCTACAGTCCGTCCGACCACTCCAGTAGTCAGAACACGAGAGGCCGAATCGAGGCGCTCTCGATACAGTTAAAGCAGTTCCACTTTACATCACATCCGGGTGGAGCGCGCAAGGAATTGTGGGATCGTTATAGGGGGCGCTGGCGAGTTACCAACATTCCCCCCTTGGCCATAGGCGCTGAAAGGAGTGATACCCTATGGGCACATGGTGTTTAGTCTGCGACCCACGGTCCCTAGTAATCCACAATGAGGTAGTTCCACAATGAGGTAGTTCCAAGGGTCCTTTCTGTGAAAAGTCTTTCAGACACAGTTCAACAGTTCAATTCATTTCATACAGTCCATAAGATGCATAGGCACTTGGGCATGAAAGCATAGGCACTTGGACATGAAAACAATTACACTATGGCTACTTAACTACCTTCTACATACAATATTTCACACAGCAAACAAAAATAATCAAAACTCCATAAAGGAAAATGGAAAAGAGGGGTTAGTTAGCGTGTTAGCAAGCCTACTCTTCAAGAACGTTAGTGGAGGCCTTAGGCCTGATGGAGAATCGGACAATGCCACGATCTAATTTCTCAGGTGCGTAGATCGTTTTGTCCAGTTTGCGGTGTAGTGTCAGTATGTACCTGTGTAGAGTGATGGCTATGAAGACTGTGATAACCCAACCGCTAGCTAGAAATCCCAGCGCAATTCGGCTTATTAAAGATCCTTGATCGGACGAAGGGTTTGCGCGGTTATTCAAGAAAGTGGTAGCGATGCCAGTGGGCTTAAGATCGAATTGCACGGTTTTGGTCCCTTCCAGCAGTAGTTGTGCTTGGAGGGTGGAGTTTATCTCAAGTTCGTGACCTGGGAAGGCATCGGGCATTTCTATCTCGGTCTCATACTGGTCAGCGCTAAGGTGATGGAGGGTGATGTCACCCACGTGAACAGTGGCTCCTAGTGGGACACTTAGGAGAGAGGTTTCGTTAGGGATCTTCATTCTAGTGGCAGTGTTATGTTGATCATATGATACCAGAATCTCAGTTTGGGGAGTGTTGATTAGCCACCGATTACCAGCTCTTTCTACTCTAGTTCCTATTCCTTCATCTTTAATAGACAATTTGCCTGCACACTTCTGCTCGGGGACTTTTGTCAATCCACAGAGACGGTCTGTGGTGTCTCGGATAAAGGGATTGCTGGGGCAGACCCAGTGGATATCTTTGGTAGAGGTGCACATGTCTAAGTTAGGGACGAGGTAGATAGAGGGGTTGTCATCGTGATAGGCTATGGTGGAAGGTGTCTGCAAACGTACGTGTACGTCGTTGTTCCAGAAACCTACATTAAGGACAGATTTGATTCTGTATATGTTTTGCCGTTCAATAACGGGGAGATTGAGGATGAAGCCTATTTCTAGGTTTTGAGGGTTCACAAAAATGGGGATAGCACTGCCAAGACTATAAGCCAGATGAATCTGTGATGAGTAAACGTTAGTCGTGGTAGTAGATCGGAGTATGCTGTCAACCATGCTGAGGGGTATCAAATATGGTGGGATTTTACCTCCACTCAGGGTGCTGAGAGAGCTACTTACTTCTCTCATCAGGTCCTGCATTAGGTCTCGGATTACTCGGACATACTTGACTTCGCTTCTCATGATTGTCGCTAGCCTGTCTACGGCATGTACTGTGTTCTTGATTAATGTAGAATGCATGTTAACGGTTAGTATGGTTCCCTGCAGGGTTTTGCCTAGGCCCTGCAGCTCCTCCTGTTGAGTTAGTAGTCTACCCTGGATTTCTGCAACATACAGGAGTTTGTTATTCCGATTTGAGTGGTAACAAGGGTGGTTACTTATAGATGCACGCTTATGGATTGAGAGGCATGCAACTAAGTTGGGGAGGCTATAACTTATTGTTTGTCCACCCCCCTATGGAGTGTGGACTGCTCAAAAAGCTTTATTTGGTTGCTATGGACCCATCTATACGAAGGCGCCTGGCTGGGCTTCGAAGTTTTGATGCGGTAGGCGACGGGGGACAGTTTACCGACGATTTCGAAAGGACCGGACCAACGGGGTAAGAATTTTCTGGCTACTCCTACCGGTTTGGTGAAATTGAAGTATAGGACTCTGTCGCCTACTTCGTACTCACGGTGTGTCGCCTTTCTGTCGTAGTAAGCTTTCTGTCCTTTCGCACTCTTTTCGAGGTGTTCCTGGGCCCACGCAAATGTGGCCTGCAAGTGGCGTTGCAAGTCGGTGACGTACTGGTGTGCGGTGTACGCAGTGGCAACGCTTAGGTCCTCTGGTCGGTAGAGGAGGTGTAAGGGAAGAACCATTTCACGCCCAGTCATCATTTCGAACGGAGTGACTCCGGTGGTGCGGTGAGGAGTGGACCGAATGGCCATCAGCACCAGAGGGAGTTTGATGTCCCAATCTTTGCCATGGTGACTCACATACTTGCGAAGCATGCTCACGATGGTTTGGTTGGCGCGTTCGACCTGACCAGAAGACTGAGGATGATACGCGATGTGGAATTTTGCCTCGACTCCGAGCATCTCCCACAACACTCTCATGACCTCTGCGGTGAAATGAGTACCTCGGTCGGAATCGATGGATAGGGGCAAGCCCCAACGGCTGAACACATGGTTCATAAGAAGGAGAGCGGTGGTCTCTGCGGTTTCGTTTGGGGCGGGCAAGCATTCCACCCACTTCGTGAACGCACAAGTGACGGTCAGGAGGTACTTATTACCTCGAGCCGATTTCGGCACCGGTCCAACCCAGTCTATCTGGAGATTAGACCAGGGGAATGAGATGCCTTTGCTTTGCAGTGGGGCGCGGTTCAACGGTTGGGCTGGTCGGAATTGGCAGCAAATCAAACACCCTTTGACATACTCGGTAACGTCCTGAATCATGAAGGGCCAATAGACAATCTGTTGGAGTGTCTGGTAGGTCGCCTGAGCGTTCCTATGGCCCCCGCACGGGCTGTCGTGAGCGTACTGCAACATGACCCCCCTATGATCTGTGGGCACGACCCACCGGGGAGGTCCCTGGTTGCGTGGTGTGTACACCAGGAGTCCTTTCTCGAGTTTTAAGCCGTTTTTGAGATTGTGAAGGTGATTTAAGTCTTGGGACTGTTGCAACTCTTGTGGGGAAATTGGGGACGCCACGGGGTCCGCAAGGAACTTACGGATCTGGTGGATCACGGGATCCCTTTCCTGCATAGACACCAGGTCGGCATCCTGGGGCAGTCGGCCGAGTTGCACTGTTCCTGCTTGGGGTACTGCGTCAGTTTGACCTGCTCTAGCCTGTCGGCGAGTAATCGCGGTTACGTCATGGCGTGGCGTCTCGGGAAGCCATGACGGCTGGAATTCCCAAAGGGGGCCGTCTACGGCTCCCGCTTTGGCGAGGCCATCTGCCTCATCGTTACCGACTTTGTCAGGTCCTGGGACTTGAGAATGTCCCTTCACCTTCTTCCAATAGACGCACATTCCCTGTTCGGTTACGAGTCGATCGCATGCTAGGAAGAGTTCGGAGTGTTTCACTTCCTTGCCCCTTGCGTTTTTCATGTCCTGCACCTTCCACGAGGGAAAGTGTGAGACGAAGCTATGCCTGGCATAATTTGAATCAGAGCAGAGGACTAACCGCTTGATGTTCTCACAGGCAGCTTGTTGCAGGACGATGAGCACAGCTGCTACCTCCGCATATTGGCTAGTCTTAGCCCCGAGTCGATGTTGGTATTTCCCTTGTATAGGGCCGTTCGCCCATACGATACCGACACCGGCTTGGACTTTGCATTCATGATGGAATGAGCATCCATCTATGTAAGCGGTGGGGAGGTCTTTGCAGACGTTCTCGTCATAGTAGTGGTGGTCGGAGGGGAGAGCAGGTACGGTTGTTAGTTTGGTTTGATCTGGACTATTCTCGCAGTCGCAATGCTGGCATTCCGCCAGGCCTCGGCCAAGCGCCATCTTGTGGTTCTGGGCGTACTTCACCTCGACGTTGTAGCCCTGTAATGCCATCATCCAAGCTGCGATGCGACTGTTCGAAACTCTTCCCTCTCTCAGCCTCTGGCTGTTCAAGAACGAGACCGGTTGATGATTGGTCTCTATCACCACCTTCTGGCCACCAATGTAACTGCGAAAGTGTTCAACGGCCCAGACCGTGGCCAGCAGGGCTTTTTCGCAGTCTGAAAATTTAAACTCCACAGCACTGAGGGGCCGACTGGCGTATGCTACGACACGGCGATCTTTGTCATGCTGCTGTGACAGTGCAGCGCTCAGGCAGTGGGTGGAGAAACTAGCCTCCAAGAAGAACGGTTTGTCTTTGTCGGGATACGCGAGGCAGGGAGCAGAGCAGAGCTTCTGCTTCATGCTCTTGAACGCGAGTTCTTGAGGCTCACTCCACTGGAAGGGTTTATCCTTTCGGAGGAGCTCGGTGAGCGGTCGTGCTATCTCCGCGTAGTCCTCGATGAACTGTCGGGAGTAGTTGCAGACCCCTAAGAAGCTCCTGAGTTCGGGTACGTTGGATGGGGCTTTGATGTCTTGGATAGCCCGCACCCTCCCCGACTGGGGTTCAATGCCATCTGGCCCGACGCACAGTCCAACGTATTCAACTTTGGTGCGACACCACTGCCCTTTGGTGACAGAGAGCTTCGCTCCTGCTCTGGACAGCTGAGACAGAACATGGCGTATCTCTTCGAGGTGTGCATCAAAAGTCTGTGACCTAATGAGGATGTCATCGACATAGATCAAGTTGCCACGAGCTGCGGCATCGCTCATTGCCTTATGCAAGAAGATGTTGAATTCAGCGGGGGAGTTCGCGTAGCCGAACGGACATCGGTTGAAAGTTAGCTGGCGGTTCCCAAAGGAAAAGGCCAGCTTGTGTTGGTCAGCTGGATCCACGCGCATGGTCCAGAATCCACTCGCCACGTCGGCGGTGGAGAAGAACTTTGCACCCTTCACCTTGGCAAGTTCTTGATCCAGATGGATCATGGGCCATCTTGACAAGGGCACTTGCTTGTTCAGCTGCCTATAGTCAATGGTGAGACGCCACTTGCCGTTCGGTTTCAGCACCGGCCACAAGGGGGAGTTGTAAGTCGAGTTACACTCGCGAATGATCTGCTTTTCCAGCAGAGTGTCCAGCGTTTCTTGTATTGAGTCGTATGCGGCTAACGGGATTTTGTATTGCCGCACGAACGTCGGTGGAGCGTTCGGATCTGTTGGGATTCGGACGGTGTGGATGTCCGTGACTCCGCAGTCATTGGAATCTCGCGCCCAGATCGCCTTGAAGTCGTAGAACAGTTCACGGAGCTGTCGTCTCTGGGCGTCCGTGGTCAGGCTGTCAGCTTTCACCAGCTGTTGTTGAACTTCTCGTTCGAAGCCTGGGTACGGTTCACCTAGAGCTGAATCGACGACCTCAGTTGCAGGGGTGTCGTTGCTCGATTGCGTGGCAAGAGCGTACACCAGCATGTGTTTCGGGGTGTCAGTTTTGGTCATGACTATGCGCTCGTCGCGAAGCATGTCGTGAGGTTCGACGCGGATCATGTGGAAAGGAAGAGTGATCCAGGGAGGTTCCACTGGATCGGAATGAGTGTCCGGCGTTCGCAGCTCACCGATGACTGGAATGGTGAGTTCAAAGTCATGGAATGCCTGGTCTATCAGAAGGCCTAAAGGCCGACGGGCGGGGATCGTGATGGCGTCCCGCGTGGAGTTTTGAACCAGGAGGTAAGCGGAACGATGACTCACTTCAAGCAGCGGAGTCCCACACACGGCTAAATCGAGCTCTATGAAGAATCTGAGAGGCTGGAAGAACGCCTGGGAGCTACGAAACTGTTGGTCTTTCATGATGACCAGCTTAAGAGGGGAACCAGCAGTCCTAGCGGGAATGACAATGTCAAATTCGCTAGCGACATGGCAGGCTTGGGGAATCATTTGTCCTGACCGCATTTGTTCCGGGGCAGCTTGGAACGGGTGCTTGGCAGCATCGGCTTGGGTCCAGATGACCCGGTTGACTAGGTCCAGTTGGGCTCCCAGTCTGACCAAGATGTCTGCCCCAATGACCAGTGGGTCAGGAAGTCCGGGGACGACACTCAAGAAATGAAGGAATTCTCTCTGACCGATGGCGAGCGACACGGCGCAGACGCCCGTGGCTTTGATGGGGCTCTGGGGTTGTTCGGCTGACAGTAGCCGGTGGCTCTTCTGCACAAAGACAGGGGAAGGAGTGCTCTGACGCACTATGTCGAACCACGTTTGGCTGATGGCTGACTTCTCTGACCAAAGCGCTAACCTGACGCCCGGTGCCGTGACGCCGTTGACAGTAATGTTGCCAGATATCCAGGGGTAGTACCTGGTTGGGGCAGATTCGCCAAGAAAGCAAAGGAAAGACGGGTGGCCATCAAGCGCGTTGCGGTTGAGAAGAGTGTCGGTTGAGTTTGGTGCGTCTTGACTCGGCTCAGGGTGGAGCGGAGTGGTCTCGAGGTTCTCGGGGACCTGCCCTGACTCAGCTATCGGTGGAGTAGCCTCCACGCTAACTTCATCGCAACAGGCTCGATCGTGACGACGAGGATCTGGGGTCTGTGGGGACGCGACCTGGGCCCACAGTTGCCCACGACGACAGTCAATGAGGGGCGCTAGCCTATCTAGTAGGTCTTGGCCAATGAGGAACGGTTCTACACCAACAGAGCAGATGTAAGTGGGGTGAGTGATGGACATGCCCTGGAATGTGAGTTCTAACCATGCAATGGTTGTTACTGGGGCTTGATTCTGGGTGAAGCTAACCAAGTTGACGTCACAACGTTCGGTTCTGATGGGTCTACCTTGCGCGCGCCGCGCATCAGAAACCTCTGCGAAGACTTTGGAACACATCAGGGTGATTTCTGACCCGGTATCCAAGAGAGCTTGGAGGGAAATGTTGCCTTCTACCACCACTGGGGTATAGATACGCTTGGCATTGCCTTTCCTAACCAAATCTCCAAGAAACTGCGTCAGGGGTGCATCCTGCGGGTCAGGCTTCACTAACGGAGGGGGTGGTTTCAACTCATCGCTGCCTATTGGGCAGGGGTCCTTTCCCCACCCCACGAGGTAGACACGCAGTGGTGGTGGGGATGGGTCCCGGCCTAGTCATGCTGACGGTTCGTCCCTGTCCTTGCTCGGCTTACCCTTCCTGTTCTTATTGCTCAGCAGTTGTTTAACTCGTGCTAATTCGGTCCTCAGTTCTGCCATCCCAAGCGGCTCTTGGTTGGCTTGTTTAGCAGTAGCTAGCTTAGGGCTCCGCTCCCTTCGGGAGGAGTTGCGATGGGGCCTTGACTGTCCGCTATTCTGAGATTTAGGGCCGTGACTGCCAGGTTTGCGGTTACCTTGCCCTTTGGCGTTGGGGCCCTGTTCCCCCTTGGCTCCAGCTTGTCGAACTTTCCAGTTACCTTTGGGTTGACTCGACGTCTGGTGGCCGGGGTTTGGGTTCGCCCAAGGGGGCCCGCGGTTTGGGGCTTCACCCCCTTCTAGGCCTAAGGACTGATCTTCCTGCTCATATAGGCTGAGGACTCTGGGATCGTCCTCGTGGCGGTCCGTGGGTCGGACGAACGTCTCCCACGTTAGTTGTGCGGTGCGACGCATTTCTCTCATAGTATGGGGGCGCTGGCGACACGCGAGTGTTACTTGGTTACGGATGCACGGGTGAAGGTTATGGAGGAAGAGGGACTTGAAGTTGCGATCTTCCTCTAGCCCGGGCTCGCTTCTGCCCTGAAAGTACGCTGCACGGAGCCGACGGTAGTACTCGCGAGGGTGTTCGCTTCGTTTCTGTCTGATCAGAATAGCACCCATCGTCGCAGCAGTCTCATCCTCGTACAACGAGTATTCCTCTTTCAAGTACTTACGTATTTTCTTGTAGTCGTCGAGGACTGACTGCGGTAGGGTCTCAACGAATGCTCGTACGCCACTACCTAAAGTTTTCCAGACTAGTCTGGCCTTTTCATGCGACGTAGCCTCTGGCAGGTCCAGGAGGCTACGCTCGATTTCCCGGAAATAATCATTAACGCTTCGGTGTCTATGATTTTCCGGCTCAAAACGCTCTATGTCTTTCGCAAGGACGTCGATTTGGCGGATCCTAGTTTTGCGTTCTGCGACGAGGCGTTTTGATTTTGACCCGTAGGGGTCCTCGCTGTCTTCGCTATTTGAGCTGCTCTCATATCGCCTATGTCTGCGTTTCGGCTTGTAGGCGGCCTCTCCGTCAGAGGAGTCTGAGGGTACGTAGCGCGGCGTTTTCTGCGGGCTAGAGGCTGCAGCGATATTGAAGCGCGAGGGGGTGTAGTGGGGAGTAAAGTAAAAACTCCCAGCGCCACGAGGTGGCGACCGTGCGGCTTTCACGCGAGTTGAGCTTGAGTGCAGAGTCTGATCTACCGTTCTAAGCTCAGGTTCTTCCTCCTCCAGAGCGGAACTCTGTTCTTGGGAGGGTTTGGCCGATCCCTCATCTGAGCGACGTGCTTGCGTCACTTCTTCTCTGAGGTATTCTATTTCGCGCTTTAGTTCATCTTGTGTGGCTCTCAGGCCCACGAGGCTACTCTCCGCGCTTTCTGCTCTCCTTTGAGCTTCGGCCAGTTGTCGTTTTAGTGTTCTTTTCTCTTGTTCGAGGGTCATACACACATGTTCCATTTCCTTATAGTAGATCATGAACAATTTGGGTAGCCCTTCTGGGAGAGTCATAGTACGCTCCTTAAGTTCCCTAACGGCTATGTGTATTTCATCAAAGCGAGCCTTTTGGTCCAGATCACAGAAGTAATTTCTCCTATCCTCCGGGACTTGGCCTAAATCGCCTACAACGTCGAAGAGAGAGAGGAGGGGCCCTTCTGACTCCCTTGATGGGGAACGCGACATTTTGTTCGAAATGTATTAATTAACTTAAAGGAAATTAATACTAGCTGTTGATTAGGTTAGAATTTAATTTAATCCAAGTTGCTAAATAATTGATGTGGTTTCTTAGCTACTTTGTTTTCACTAATGTTTCACTTGTATTAATTAGCTTAATTAATAATTAGTTAATAATAATGATTATTAATAATATTAATTAAGTACTTGGATTAGATATTACTCTAATGTACTAATCAATTAAACCAGTTTATCAGCTAACTGTGGTTGGCAGCTGAATTTCAGTTCTGTGATTAACACACTGTTAATAATTCACCATTAAAGTCATCTGTGTTATACCTTGGCAGTTGATTTTGGGTTTACAGCAGTTTACAAGTTATTGTTGAGAAATTCACAAGGTCATTAAACTAAGCCTCACACGGGGCACCACTTTAATGTAGGTAGAATTAGGATTAATTAAATTATAAATTATGTAATAATTGATAATTAAATTAATCAATTTATAAATAAAGATCAGTCTCATAAAATCTTAAATTATTAATCTTAATACTCACCGTGAATGGTTACATTCAAGATTAATGGTAGCTCTGTATTAGATGGGAAACCCAGTTGTATACAAAAGCTAAATTCTGAAGGAAAAAGGAGTTCTAAATAGTTGACCTTGTGAATAAACAACAGGAACAAGTAAAATGCAATTCAATTTTATTAGCTTTTATTTGTCTACTACTCACTAATAATAATAAACTCAAAATACATTCAATGTCAGCAAAGGTAATAACAAGACAAAACAATGGAACAATTACACCTGGACTATAAATTTGAGGGAAAGAGAGAGAGAAAGAGATAGAAGAAAAAAGAAAAGAATCCCTTGTGTGCGTGTGTGTGGAGGTGTGTGTGTGTGTGTGTGACCTAGCTTGTCGTTAGCTAAAACAAAGGAATGTTAGCTAAAACAAAGGAATGTTAGCTAAATAGAACAAAGGATTAGCTCTGTGGCTAATGTGTGCTTTGTGTAGGTATCTGTGGGCAGATGCTAATGACTAGCCACTCTGGCAATGCTTAAACAAAATGGCGGTCAGTGCCTAGGTGTCGTATCACAGGTAACTCAATGAGGGAGGTAACAAAATGGCGTCAGAAAAATGGCGCCTGCAGGCCTAGTCGAGAACACAAACCTACGAGCTAGCGTATCACCCTGAGGTAGCTAGCAATAAGTTGCTAAGGAGAATCTGACCACGCTACAGCTGGATCCAAACACTGCACTTAACAATTTCCAACAGACTATCTAGGCAAAGAACTCAACGCGAGAGAGAGAGAGAGAGAGAGAGAGAGAGAGAGAGAGTGTGTGTGTGTGTGTGTGTGTGTGTGTGTGTTGGATGGAGAGAACTAGGCCTTGTAGCGGTCTAGCCTCGGAACTTAAAATAACAAACTTGTCGCTGCGCTGCTAATCAGATAGGGAAGCTAGCAATGGAGTTAAGGAAAGATATCATGCAAGATACCCTGTCTAACAAGTTCAAAGAAAAAAAAAAACAGAACCAAAACAAACAATAAAAACAAACAAACACCTTCCGTGTCTGAGCGGGTATGCTAAATAGCTCAAAGCTTAAACATGACCCTAACAACCATCTGAATAAGCTACAAATTAAAAATTTGCCCAAGTGCCTACTCAATGCGATGGAAGTTCTTTCTCCGATGTCCGCGCTGAGGGTCGCAGTCCGAGGAGAGGAGGTTAGCGGCGCGTTGCGTCCAACCGCGGCTAACGAAACAGGGAGATGGAGGCCTAGCTGGCCCACGGTGCTTCAGGAGGAACCTCTGGTGATGCGTCGACGAGAAAAAGCTGAGAGGAGCGAAGCTGTCCGCAAATGTCTCTTAGCGTGGAAAACTACTTAACTGTAGTTAAACTTTGCAAAGGTTTAGAATCAAAACCACTATATCGCTGAAACTTAGCGGGTCGTTCAAAAGTTCGGCCGAAACTAATTTGAACAGGCTGTTCTCAGACAATAGCGGTTAGTCTCAACACTGTAGGCGAGCGTGCCTACAGTCCGTCCGACCACTCCAGTAGTCAGAACACGAGAGGCCGAATCGAGGCGCTCTCGATACAGTTAAAGCAGTTCCACTTTACATCACATCCGGGTGGAGCGCGCAAGGAATTGTGGGATCGTTATAGGGGGCGCTGGCGAGTTACCAACAACGGGGTGGCGTTTGGCTGGAGTGTTTGACCATCAATTACTCTCACTTGGTCAAACGCATGCCGCAGAGTCTCGTCTCGCGACTGCTCTAATGGGAAATCCGCGAGGGATTCCCCAATAGAGAGAGGAGGAGCCGGCGGCTCCTCACTCTGACGCGAAGATGATGTAGACGGCTCTGTGACAGCTGCTCCCGCCAAAGCGACACCGGGACCTCCCCCTGTCAAATGGCAGGACCCACTCTCGACTAGGCGTGTCATTAAACCCCAAAATCCCGGCCAATCAGTCCCCAAAATTAGAGAGTGGGTAAGGCGAGGATTAACCGCCGCCTTCACTATAAATTTTTCCCCTCTGAAAATAATGTGGACCGACACCAAAGGGTAGCTGTGAACATCCCCGTGCACACATAACACCTTCACCCCTTGTGCTCCCCCCAATGCCTCGTTTTGAACCAGGCTTTGGCGAATTGAGGTCTGATTACAACCAGAATCCACCAACGCCTGATATGTAGCCCCTTGGATACTCACTGGTATGCGATACGCTCCGGCCCGATCGAGGGCGGCCTCTGGCGCGTCGGTGATCCGAACCACCGCGCCCACTTCCATTGCCGTGCACTGCTGTTGAAGGTGGCCCGGCTCCCCGCAGCGCCAGCAAACCGGCCCGGGCTTTCCCTCTGCACCGGTGATCTGGGGCTCACTCACCTGAGGTGGGGGAGAGACAGACACAGAAGGGAGAAACGGGAGGGCATCGCGGGTGCGGCGGGCCGGCTGGGGGGGTGCCGGCCCCCGCCTCTGCGGAGGGGGAATGGGGCGAGGACGGGACATAGAAGGAGGGGGAGAGAGAGAGAAGAGGAGAGAAGAGAAGATGCCATCTGCTGTCCTGCCGCCGGGACAGCCGCCAAATGGTCCTCCGCCAGCTCGACTGCTCGATCCAGCGACGCCGGGCGGTGGCACCAGACCCACTCCGCAGTTCCTGCTGGCAAGCGAGCGACGAACTGTTCCAGCGCCACCTGGTCGAGGATTCCTTCGGCGTCACGGTTGTTGGCCCTCAGCCACCGCCAGCAGGTGCCCCTGAGCTGCTGGCCAAACGTGAACGGCCGGCCGACTTCCTCCAAGCGCAGCGCGCGGAAGCGCTGGCGCTGCTGTTCTGGGGTACACGCTGGAGGACGGCCAGGCGGAGGTCCGCGTAGGCCAGCCGGCGGTCGGCGGGGAGCTGTAGCGCCGCCAGCTGTGCTTCTCCCATGAGCAGGGGGAGGAGGCGCGCCGCGCGCTGCTCCATCGGCCACCCCGAGGCTTCGGCGACCTGCTCAAAGAGCGTGATGAACGCCTCGGGGTTGTCCTGCGGGCCCATCTTGGTGACGGTGAGGGGAGACGGGCCCGCGGCAGGAGCGCTGGTGGACCCCACCGACGCGAGGAGGTGCCGGAACGCCTGGCGATCATCTTGTTGGGCCAACACCAGGGCCTCGAACCGCTCTTCTTGCTCCTTTCGGAGGGTGAGTAGCGCCTGGTGCTGGCTTTGCTGGGCCGTGGCGAGGGCGTGGATCAGTTCAGCGAACGGGGAGGACTCCATGGGGCTGAGAGGCTGCTGTGCTCCAGGTCCCGGGTTTCAGCACCACTGTAACAGTTCTAACGAAGGGGTGGAGCACAGAGGATGGCAGGACAGAGATGAGGTTGGGTTAATATGGCTTTTATTGCTACACTTTTCAGTGAACAACTTCCCACTCAGACACACACACACACAACCAGCGTCTGGTCTGGAGATGACCTCCCTCCGCTCTCACTCTCCCTCCTCATATAGGGCGCGGTCACTGGGAAGACACACAAACACAGGTTAATTGCTCTCAGGTGAAGTGATTCTGCCACTTACCTTCCCTGACTCCGTCCTCCTGTCACAGACCGGCGCTTGACCATGCCCCCGCTGCCACAAACTTCAATATTTATTTAGAGCTATAATCAATTCCCACGATGATAAAAGAGCGCATAACATTTAAAAAACGTACTGTACACCACAGAAAGCACAGCCAGCCAGTAAAGAGTCTTATGAAATTGCGCTTTATCTTGTGGTAGCGAGACTTCGTTCCACTTTTGATCATGCGCACACCGCATTGCGAGAATCCCACCAACCGGGAAGTAACATTTTGTTTGAAACGCGTATTTCCACCTGAGCGACTTTCAGTAGCGACTGAAAAGATTCTGAATGGACACTTCGGCAAAGAAATTCAAAACACAATACAGCGGTAGGTTTCTCACTGTGTAAAGTCAAACTGGTTTTTAATGGTGTTTGTTTACATTTGGGAAACACAGGGGGAAAATGTGTTTAGAAAACTGGAAAAAAAAGTGTGTGTTTGAAAGTGAGATCACTGCAACTCAGCTGATTGGCAGGAATGAGCATTGCCAGTCAGCTGATAATCAATTGCAGCTGGGCTCATTGCAGTGGAGTGTGAGCTGCAAACCAAAGGCTCATAGGTGTGTTAATCAGCTGATTAGTTGTGGGGTGGTGGGAGACTAGTAAGAGTTACTTTAAAACTGTTGTGCTTCTGACCTACTTGAGCTAACACTGGGCAAATGTGGCATTTGGGAAACTGGAGAGGCAGCCGGTAAGCATTTGTATTTTGTTCTGCTTTATTTAATGTTGAAATTTATTGTGCTACATCTCTATGTTTGGTATTTGCTTTGACAATGCGTGGCCGTGCAACAGTGTTGGGTGTTGCACTTTCTATTTGAATACACGTAGTGTAGTGTTTGTACTCCATTGTTGGTGTCTTATTGTTGTGTGGTTAAGTATAAACCTGGGCACAGATTCCTTCATTGCAATATTTATCTGCATTATATGGTATTGGTAGTTGCAGTGGATTTGTGGGCTACTTAAAGCAGCTGTGAATGGCCAAATTGAGTGTACTGCTATGGCTTGTGTGGTTGTATTGGTTCTTCTGGTAGTTTATTTCCTTGTGATTTTAATGTGTATACTAAGTAGTTAAATCTTATTTTTCTACAGTCATATTTAAGTGTTATCTGGTTTGTAGTTTAAAATATTTATTCTCAGGGCGGCACGGTGGTGTAGTGGTTAGCGCTGTCGCCTCACAGCAAGAAGGTCCTGGGTCCGGGGCCGGCGAGGGCCTTTCTGTGCGGAGTTTGCATGTTCTCCCCGTGTCCACGTGGGTTTCCTCCGGGTGCTCCGGTTTCCCCCACAGTCCAAAGACATGCAGATTAGGTTAACTGGTGACTCTAAATTGACCGTAGGTGTGAGTGTGAATGGTTGTCTGTGTCTATGTGTCAGCCCTGTGATGACCTGGCGACTTGTCCAGGGTGTACCCCGCCTTTCGCCCATAGTCAGCTGGGATAGGCTCCAGCTTGCCTGCGACCCTGTAGAAGGATAAAGCGGCTAGAGATAATGAGATGAGATGAGATATTTATTCTCATATGTCTATTTTCCATAAGTATTTAAGGCATATTTGCATAGTGCATTTCTACATGCGTATTTTGCACAGAAGCATTGCATTTTTGCAATTTAACTGTTAATAATTGTTGTGTTTTTTCTATTTTTATATTTTCAAAGGTTTTTCACCTAAAGAGAAAATTAAAGACAAAGCTAAAGGAAAAGTGTTAAGAGCTAAAGAGAGAACTAAAGCTTAGTGAGGTATTGGTGCAGAGTGCTAAAAAAGCTGTCATGGAGTACAATTCAGAACATTAGAGTGACAATTTGTTTTTGTCAAACATTGTAGCTTTGTATTCATTCTGAAGGTTTATTGTTATTAATATTGAATAAAAAGTAACTGGGATATATCATTTGTTAATTATCATTCAAATTTTAGGTAAATTATTTTAATTTGCATCTTATAAGGATTTTATAAGGGAAATGAGGATTTTGGAGGTTGGTTATACAGGTTTGATTGACCAAAGGTTGACATGTATGGAGAAGCAAACTGTAGACCAAGCCAAATCAGTAGATGAGAATCGTGGTCAGAGAAAAGGGCGGAGGTCGGTCGATTGGTAAACAGAATAGTGGAGGCGAGCCTAGGAGACAAGGTCAAGGAAAATGTAAACAAAGGTGAATAGCGAAAAGACAGGCAGAAAGTAAACAGCTTGGTAACGACAGGAGATAAACACTGAACGATACTTCACACTGACTAGGAGTGACAGTGGTGTTTAAATAGGGAAGCTGATTATGGAGGAAATGAGTGTGTACTTAATTAATGTGTAATAAATAAGCTGGAAACAGAGGGCGCTGTGATTCTTGGGAAGTGTAGTTCGTGGTGGCCATGTTTGGAGGCTGTTTCAAGCTTGTGCTCTCAACACTGTTACTGACATGAATAACTTTGATGCAATAGAGGAGCCAGTGGTTGTTTCTCCCGTGGGGAAGAAACATAAGCTGTCAAAAGCTGGCACAGATTTAAGGGAGGCGCACCCGGCGCTCCGCCGTCCAAAAAAAAAAGTTTTAGTATTGCAGATATCAAGATATATCCATCATTTTTTTTATTAAAAAATAAATAAATTATGTGGGATTGAGCTGCAGAGTTTATGGTATAAATTTATATTTAATAGTAGATGCTATAGGTTTTTTTGCTCATGACATGAATGCAGTGAAAAGCAAGCTGGGCGAGTCCTGTTGGATTTTAACAGGACGTGGAAACTTCATGCATTGTGCATTTCCCATGTCTGTGGGTAATGAGGCCGGACCAGCAGACATTGACTGGTAATTTTCACATTTGTCAATCTGTTTTTTGTCAATTTGTCAATCTGTCAATCAAACCAGATGGCCCATGAAAAATTGTAAAGATATGGTTGCAATCTACTTCTGATTTTATTTTATAATGCTGTGATCAGCTGGGGAGGTATGCCACTAACATTAAAGGTCCCATGGCATGAAATTTTCACTTTCTGAGGTTTTTTAACGTTAAAATGAGTTCCTCTGACCTTCTTAAGTCACCCCAGTGGCTAGAAATTTCATAATGTGTAAACCAAACTATGCCCAACATTTGAGAATGGCGAGTCAAAACGGCGCGTTGATAAGCTCTTCCCTTTACTACATCAGCAAGGGAGATGATCCCCATGCCCCCCCCTCTGGATTCCCACCCACTGTATGGATTGCCCCGCCCAGTTGTAGTGAGGAGACCATAGAGGACACAAAAACATGGCATCACCTAAGCGAGCAAAACATGGAAATTGCGCTGTACATGGATGTGACAGGGCGGCACGGTGGTGTAGTGGTTAGCGCTGTCACCTCACAGCAAGAAGGTCCTGGGTTCGAGCCCCGGGGCCGGCGAGGGCCTTTCTGTGTGGAGTTTGCATGTTCTCCCCGTGTCCGCGTGGGTTTCTTCCGGGTGCTCCGGTTTCCCCCACAGTCCAAAGACATGCAGGTTAGGTTAACTGGTGTCTCTAAATTGACCGTAGGTGTGAATGTGAGTGTGAATGGTTGTCTGTGTCTATGTGTCAGCCCTGTGATGACCTGGCGACTTGTCCAGGGTGTACCCCGCCTTTCGCCCGTAGTCAGCTGGGATAGGCTCCAGCTTGCCTGTGACCCTGTAGAAGGATAAAGCGGCTAGAGATAATGAGATGAGATGGATGTGACAACACAGAAAAGAGTCTGTTTTTACTGCCGACGGGAGAGCCACGGGGACCTCCTCATTCCAGAGTTTAAGCAGATTGAGGTGGTAAATCTGTAATGCCCCACCCCTGTCCATTCGCTTCACCTTATAGTCGACGTCCCCGACTCGCCGTGTGACCTCAAAGGGTCCTTGCCACCTGGTGATCAATTTGGAGCTCGACGTGGGCAACAACACGAGTACTTTATCTCCCGGTGTGAATTCCCTAAGGCGCGTGCCCCTGTTGTATAGACGGACTTGATGTTCTTGGGCCTGCTGCAAATCCTCCTGGGTTAGGTGCGTGAGTATGTGGAGTTTGGCACGCAGACCGATAACATATTGAATTTCGTTTTTGTTTGTTGAAGGTCCCTCCTCCCAATTTTCCCATAGCACATCCAGAATGCCACGCTGTTTATGCCCATATAATAATTAGAATGGGGAGAACCCCATGGAGGCTTGCGGGACCTCTCGCACTGCGAATAACGGGCTCGAGCCATTTATCCCAGTTGCATGCGTCTTTGCTTACAAATTTCCTAATAATGTTTTTGAGGGTGCGATTAAACCGCTCGACTAAGCCATCCATTTGTGTGTGATAAACACTGGTGCGGATAGGCTTAATTCCCAGTAACCCATACAGCTCATGCAGTGTGCGTGACATAAATTTAGTGCCTTGATCAGTCAGAATCTCTTTGGGGATTCTGACCCGGAAGATGACGCGGAAGAGTGCTTCTGCAATACTATGTGCTGAGGTATTGTGAACAGGCACTGTTTCTGGATATCGCGTTGCATAGTCCATCAGAACTAAAATAAAGCTATATCCTCGTGTTGACTGATTGAATGGCCCGACGAGATCCATCCCAATTCTTTTGAACAGGGTCTCGATTAATGGCAGAGGGCTCAAAGGCGCTTTTGGAATGGCTGCGGGATTTACTAACTGGCATTCGCGGCACGCTGTACATCACCTACGGACATCGCCGCAAATCCCTGGCCAGTAGAACCAGTCCATTATTCGGGCTAGTGTTTTATCCTGCCCCAAGTGTCTGGCCATAGGATTAAAGTGAGCCACCTGGAATATAAATTCCCGGTGGCTCTTTGGGAGTAAAAGTTGTGTTATTTGTTCCTTAGTCTGAGTGTCACTTGGTATAACGTATCCTTAATAATGGTAAAATAGGGGAAGGATGGGGTGGCGTTTGGCTGGTGAGTTTGACCATCGATTACTCTCACTTGGTCAAATGCATGCCGCAGAGTCTTGTCTCGCGACTGATCTAACGGGAAATCCACGAGGGAATCCCCAAGAGAGGGAGGAGGAGCCTGCTACTCCTCACTCTGATACGGTGATGACGTAGATGGCTCTGTGACAGCTGCTCCCACCAATGCCACTCCGGGACCTCCCCGTGCTGAATTATGGCAGGCCCCACTCTTCACTAAATGCGTCATTAATTCCCCAAATCCTGGCCAATCAGTCCCCAAAATTATCGAGTGGGTAAGGCGAGGATTAACCACCACCTTTACTCTAAATTCTTCCCCTCAAAATAGAATGTGGACCAACACTAAAGGGTAGTTGTGAACATTCCTGTACACACACAACACCTTCACCACTTGTGCTCTTCCCAATCCCTCATCTTGCACCAGGCTTTGGTGGCTTGAGGTCTGGTTACAGCCGGAGTCCACCAAAGCCTGATGTGCATCCCCTTGGATACTCACCGGTATGCGATACGCTCCTGCCCGATCGAGGGCGGTCCCTGGTGCATCGGGGATCCAGACCACCACGCCCACCTCCATCGCCGAGCACTGATGCTGGAGGTGCCCCGGTTCCCCGCAGCGTCAGCATACTGGCCCAGGCTCTCTCCCTGCACCAGTGTTCCAGAGATCACTCACCTGAGGGGAGACACAGACAAGGAAGTAGGAAACAATAGGGCACCGTGGGTGCGGCAGGCCAGCTGGGGTGGAGCCGGCCCCCGCCTTTGCGGTGGGGGAATGGGGCAAAGACAATGGAACAGAGGGAGGAAGAGAGGGGAGAAGGGGAGACACGCTGTCCTGCTGTCGGAACAGCCGCCATATGGTCCTCCGCCAGCTCGATGGCCTGATCCAGAGATGCCGGGTGATGGCACTGGACCCACTCCACTGTTCCTTCTGGAAGTCGGGCGACAAATTGTTCCAGCGCCACCAGATCGATGATTCCCTCGGTGTTGCGGTTGTCGGCCCTCAACCACTGCCGGCAGACGTCCCGGAGTTGCTGGCCAAATGCAAATGGCCGGCCGACCTCCTCCAGGTGCAATGCGCGGAAGTGCTGCTGTTGCTGTTCCGTGGTGCGACCAACACGTTGGAGGACGGCCCTGCAGAGGTCCGCGTAGACCAGCCGGTTGTCGGCGGGGAGCTGTAGCGTGGCAAGCTGGGCCTCACCCGTTAGCAGGGGGAGGAGGCACGCCACGTGCTGTTCCACCGGCCAACCCCACACCTCTGCTGCCTGCTCAAAAAGAGCCAGGAAGGCTTTGGGGTTGTCATGCGACCCCATCTTCGTTAGGGTGAGGTGGGGAGGGTCCGCGGCGGTGGTGATCGGGGACCCTGCTGACGCGAGCAGGTGCTGGAATGCCTGGTGAACTTCCTGTTGTGCCAGCACCGGGGCTTCGAACCATTGTTCCTGCTCCTTCCGGAGGGCGATCAGCGCCTGGTGCTGGCTCTGTTGGGCTGTGGTGAGGGCATGGACCAGGTCCTTGAAGGGGGAGGACTCCATGTGGCCGTTCCCTTCTGCACTCCTTCCTGGGTTTCAGCATCACTGTAGTATCTGACGAGGTGGGTGGAGCACAGAAGCACAGCAGGCCAGAACTGAGTTCTCAAAAACTTTTTTTATTTTTAGCTTTTCAGCTTTTCACACTCTCCCAGCCACACATGCGTGCACACACACAAGTGTTCTGGTTGGGGAGAGAGCTCCCTTCCTCTGCTCTCTCTCTCCTTTTAACCCTTTGGTGACTGACCCCTTGAAAATGGTTCCTCCAGGAACCATGACGTTTCAGTTGTCAAGACAACGGAAAAACTAAAATACAAATACAAGAGCATTTTGTTTTGTGCACAAGAGCATTGTGACGTATCTTTCTGTTTTTGTATTTTAGTTTTTCCGTTGTCTTGACAACTGAAACGTCATCGTTCCTGGAGGAACCATTTTCAAGGGGTCAGTCACCAAAGGGTTAAAGGGCGCGGTCACTGGGGAAGACACACAAACACAGGTTAATCCCCATCAGGTGCAATGATTCCACCACTTACCTTCCCTGACTCTGCTCTCCATTCACAGACCTACGCTTGGCCATGCCCCCACTGCCACAGGCCTAAATTAGGTGAAATACAAAACTTGTCACCTCACTCAGTCACACTGGAGTCGGAGCACTGAGCGCCCACATAAAAGACTATTCCCATGGTAACGGCCTGATGATCACTTTCACTCTTTCAGTTTCGATTGGTTTCTCTTTTGTGATGTTTTCTTCTATTTTCTAAGTTCTAGTCCAGTTGATTTTAGTCTGAATGCCAAGTGATATGACCATGTCTAGTTCAGAGTCATTTTAAGTAATTTTGTTCCAAAGTTACTTGGAATCTCATACTCAAAAATTTTAACTCTATTATGTAAGAATAGTCTCATCTCATCTCATTATCTCTAGCCGCTTTATCCTTCTACAGGGTCACAGGCAAGCTGGAGCCTATCCCAGCTGACTACGGGCAAAAGGCGGGGTACACCCTGGACAAGTCGCCAGGTCATCACAGGGCTGACACATAGACACAGACAACCATTCACACTCACATTCACACCTACGGTCAATTTAGAGTCACCAGTTAACCTAACCTGCATGTCTTTGGACTGTGGGGGAAACCGGAGCACCCGGAGGAAACCCACGCGGACACGGGGAGAACATGCAAACTCCACACAGAAAGGCCCTCGCCAGCCCCGGGGCTCCAACCCAGGACCTTCTTGCTGTGAGGCGACAGCGCTAACCACTACACCACTGTGCCACCCCTGTAAGAATAGTTGTATTGTTAATTACTAAATTTTTTATAGACTTTTTGTAAACATATAAAAAGATAGCCATTGCTGACATAAAGTTTCATGAGTGTTATTATAGTACCTACATATGAGTACCAGTAATTTGTATTCTTGCCCCCCATACTTTTTTTAGACATGGAACTGTGTGTATTACTGTTTTCTTGGGTATAACTTTAAGCAGGTGTAGGTACAGCACATCTCCGCAATTACATTTCACATAATTTCCTCACTTTCTGCCCCAGATGATATCCATTTAATCTCATCTTTCACTGCACCACGTAGATCATGACACAAGCTTGCCATAAATGTAAAAAGCTGGTGAGCCCCAGTCTTCCCCCTTTTTCGAGTTTTGGAGTCGCCCGATCAAGATGTGCCCTGCTGCTCTGGCTTCTCCTTTTCTCTCTCTGGCCTCCTGACATGAGCATCCCACCGTATGAATGCCTCGCCATGGCCACACGAATGCCTCTCCATGGCTGCAGATGCACCTCGCTACTCTGGCTTCTCTCTCTCTCTCTCTCTGACCAGTGCTCTCTCTCTGATGTGCCGGCAGTATTTCAAAGAGACACTGCAGCTACAGACAAAGTGAAGAACAATGTAATAATGCAAGTTAAGAAGATTAGAGGTGAACAGTTCCCTCCACGTCTTCAACTAATGAACTTCCAACCAAGGACCTTCTGGATCATGAGATCCCGCCTGGGAAGGACTTTTGCAACACAGCAAAGCTGATTTTAAACTACATTGAAATGGCTCCGCTCTTCTAGCAGAATACACCGAACAGAGAATCACCAATGAATTCCTTCATTGCTGCCACGTGAGAGTGGTCCCAAGTAAGGCTGGCATTTTGGGCAACGTTAGTCTTAAGCCTCACTCACAACTCATCATAGGTGTTTTGGACACACAGGGTTTGGTAGCTCGCCGCAGGGTTGCGGTGAACCCGGGGGAAAGTTTGGGGGAGGAGTATGGGCAAAGTACTCGTCAAGTACAGGTTGCACATCTGACTTCCTCGATGTGTGGGAAAAATTGTGCCGTTAGCCCATGGAATGTGCATGTCTGACGCATATGATCAGTGCATGTTCAGTGAATGTAGAGTGTGTGAGACTTGCATTTTACCAGTTTCCTGTGCTATGAGTTTGGGCTGCACTTGTGAAGTGTGCTTGATGCATGTGATTAGCATGTTACAATCACTCATAACTAGCATGTGACGCAAGCCAGGAGTGGGTATAAAATCAGCATGTCTGCAGCATTCTGCATCTGTCTTTCGACTGAAGAACATTGGATATTTTGTGGGAAAAACTTTTAAATTTTCAGTTTAAAGTTTAGAAAATGGGACCCAAGAAGAAGCGAGCAAAAGTGAAGTAACCCAGCCTGAAACAGCAGAGGGGGAGGAGGAGGAGGAAGAATTTGATGATGGTAGCAGCACCGGCAAGCCCTGCACGGACAGGGAAAAGTATGCCTTCAAGCCGGCAGAAGGCACAGCACCCCATCAGAGGTATTTTTACAGGTAAATACTAATTAAACCTCTTGCACTATAATACACATGCTTTAAACATTCATTTCTGTATCTATATGCTTATGTAATTAATATTATATATGTTGATTTTCATGTATGTTTCATCTAATGACTCCCAGAAGTGAGGACATTGCAATCCCATCATCACTGTCAGGCCATTGTGCCATGCTCAGTGATGAGGACAAGGACATCCCGACACCCCGTCCCACCACTCAGCAGGAATAGGAGCAGGAAAGTAGCTCGAAGTCAAAGTGTGTTTCAGTGCTCAAACTGTTGGGCTCTTTAGTTGGGATTTTTTACAATGTAACAAAATGTGTTATTCTCTTATACTCATGTTTTATTATTTGACATTTGCATGATAAATTAACATATACTCAAATAAAAATAGCAAATGAGGTGGTCTTCTTCCTTTCTACAATGCTACATGCTACATGATTGGTTCCTTCCCAATATATATACCCAAAGTCTTGCCCCTCGTGTCGCGTGCGCTGTGTGCAGGTCGCGTGCGCTGCGTGCACACCACACATATGGGTAGAAAGTACGTCTGTCTTGCGTGCTGCACAAATAGCAAGTGTGGAATACTTGTGTAGTACTTCTGAGGCACGTCATTCGTACAATGACCATGCGTCACTCATGCATCTTACTGTCATCGCAAAAAGGCCCTACTAGCCATGCTGCTGACTTGGTTCAAGTGTACAAAAGGAATACGGGTCCTGTACATAGTGTTGGTAACTCGCCAGCGCCCCCTATAACGATCCCACAATTTCCTTGCGCGCTCCACCCGGATGTGACGTGAAGTGGAACTGCTTTAACTGTATCGAGAGCGCCTCGATTCGCTCTCTCATGTTCTGACTACTGGAGTGGTCGGACGGACTGTAGGCACGCTCGCCTACAGTGTTGAGACTAACCGCTATTGTCTGAGAACAGCCTGTTCAAATTAGTTTCGGCCGAACTTTTGAATGACCCGCTAAGTTTCAGCGATATAGTGGTTTTGATTCTAAACCTTTGCAAAGTTTAACTACAGTTAAGTAGTTTTCCACGCTAAGAGGCATTTGCGGACAGCTTCGCTCCTCTCAGCTTTTTCTCGTCGACGCATCACCGGAGGTTTCTCCTGAAGCACCGTGGGCCAGCTAGGCCTCCCTCTTCCTGCTTCGTTAGCCGCGGTTGGACGCAACGCGCCGCTAACCTCCTCTCCTCGGACTGCGACCCTCAGCGCGGACATCGGAGAAAGAACTTCCATCGCATTGAGTAGGCACTTGGGCAAATTTTTAATTTGTAGCTTATTCAGATGGTTGTTAGGGTCATGTTTAAGCTTTGAGCTATTTAGCATACCCGCTCAGACACGGAAGGTGTTTGTTTGTTTTTATTGTTTGTTTTGTTTTTTATTGTTTGTTTTGGTTCTGTTTTTTTTTTCTTTGAACTTGTTAGACAGGGTATCTTGCATGATATCTTTCCTTAACTCCATTGCTAGCTTTCCTATCTGATTAGCAGCGCAGCGACAAGTTTGTTATTTTAAGCTCCGAGGCTAGACCGCTACAAGGCCTAGTTCTCTCCATCCAACACACACACACACACACACACACACACACACACTCTCTCTCACTCTCTCTCTCTCTCTCTCGCGTTGAGTTCTTTGCCTAGATAGTCTGTTGGAAATTGTTGTTAAGTGCAGTGTTTGGATCCAGCTGTAGCGTGGTCAGATTCTCCTTAGCAACTTATTGCTAGCTACCTCAGGGTGATACGCTAGCTCGTAGGCTTGTGTTCTCGACTAGGCCTGCAGGCGCCATTTTTCCGACGCCATTTTGTCACCTCCCTCATTGAGTTACCTGTGATACGACACCTAGGCACTGACCGCCATTTTGTTTAAGCATTGCCAGAGTGGCTAGTCATTAGCATCTGCCCACAGATACCTACACAAAGCACACATTAGCCACAGAGCCAATCCTTTGTTCTATTTAGCTAACATTCCTTTGTTTTAGCTAACATTCCTTTGTTTTAGCTAACGACAAGCTAGGTCACACACACACACCTCCACACACACGCACCCACAAGGGATTCTCTTTTCCTATCTCTTTCTCTCTCTTTTCCTCAAATTTATAGTCCAGGTGTAATTGTTCCATTGTTTTGTCTTGTTATTACCTTTGCCGACATTGAATGTATTTTGAGATTATTATTATTAGTGAGTAGTAGACAAATAAAAGCTAATAAAATTGAATTGCATTTTACTTGTTCCTGTTGTTTATTCACAAGGTCAACTATTTAGAACTCCTTTTTCCTTCAGAATTTAGCTTTTGTATACAACTGGGTTTCCCCTCTAATACAGAGCTACCATTAATCTTGAATGTAACCATTCATGGTGAGTAAGATTAATAATTTAAGATTTTATGAGACTGATCTTTATTTATAAATTGATTAATTTAATTATCAATTATTACATAATTTATAATTTAATTAATCCCAATTCAACCTACAATAGTGTATGCATTCTTGATTTGTCGCAAGACCCATAGAATGTGCATGTGCAGGACCAAAAGTCTCCATGGTCAGTCTGCGACCTTCTACAGTGCTGAACACACGCAAGTGTCGGACAAGGCTCAAGCACGGTTTTGGCAATTTTTTTACCATAGCCCACCTGTAGCAGCACATACATCGGGTTGTGAGTGAGGCTTTAGTTTGATTAGTTTATGTGAAAAGTGCTATTTAAATGAAGGTTGTTTGAAGTGTGCACACAATAATCACATAGCTTTGGTTTGATCATCTCATCTCATTATCTCTAGCCGCTTTATCCTTCTACAGGGTCACAGGCAAGCTGGAGCCTATCCCAGCTGACTACGGGCGAAAGGCGGGGTACACCCTGGACAAGTCGCCAGGTCATCACAGGGCTGACACATAGACACAGACAACCATTCACACTCACATTCACACCTACGGTCAATTTAGAGTCACCAGTTAACCTAACCTGCATGTCTTTGGACTGTGGGGGAAACCGAAGCACCCGGAGGAAACCCACGCAGACACGGGGAGAACATGCAAACTCCGCACAGAAAGGCCCTCGCTATTGCATGCTTTATCTCATCTCATCTCATTATCTCTAGCCGCTTTATCCTTCTACAGGGTCGCAGGCAAGCTGGAGCCTATCCCAGCTGACTACGGGCGAAAGGCGGGGTACACCCTGGACAAGTCGCCAGGTCATCACAGGGCTGACACATAGACACAGACAACCATTCACACTCACATTCACACCTACGGTCAATTTAGAGTCACCAGTTAACCTAACCTGCATGTCTTTGGACTGTGGGGGAAACCGAAGCACCCGGAGGAAACCCACGCAGACACGGGGAGAACATGCAAACTCCGCACAGAAAGGCCCTCGCTATTGCATGCTTTATATCTTTTTTTATTTCTCTCTCTCTCTAACATTTTCTTACTGCACACATTATTATACACATCTGAACATTCAGACTTCCAGGACTTAAAGGCTGGTTAGCTCAGTTGGTTAGACTGTGGTTCTTATAGTGCTGAGATTGTGGGTTTAATCGCTGCATGGTTTCAAAATTATTAATGCACCTTTGTTAGAATCCTTTGTCTAAGCAGTCACACAGAATGCCTATGGCCACTCCCCCACCTTTTTCGCGTGCAAACAATTCTTTAAAGGACATGGGACATGGATTTTTTTTCTGGGTATAATTATGTATAAAGGACATAAGAAATGCCATCTAAATCACTGCAGGGAGTCAAAAATGTGAAAATCATCACATTATTCAACTTTTTTATACATCAGCGTAAAACAATGATTCATTAATTAGCTAAGCGGTCACGTGACCCGTGACATCACAAAAACTTTTCAAGGAGCCAGCGCTTGGGTATCTAATGTAAACAGGTTACCGAAATGGACACCATCGACAGTGACATTCCCGATGTTTCACAGAGATGTGAAGTTAGACCCTATCAATTCGAACCGATAGCTGGAAATTCACATGAACATAGATCTTGTCTTTACTCTGACGGGTCAGATGATTCTGAGAGTAAGAGTTCATTCAATCCCCATGAAACTGAAAGCGGTCGGCTCGATAACACATCCTAGTAACACAGAACGTTAATGTACCGTTAGCCTATGGTTCTCTAAAGGTTTGTTAGAACGTAACCAACAACTAACATTTAGAGAACGTTTCCTCATGGTTATGCATAAACCTAACGAAGCCAAACGTCCCCGAAACGTTGAGGTAACTAACCAACTGAAACGTTATCATTTGGTTACACTATAACCTCCACACAACGTTATGTTTGGTTGTTTTTTTGTTGTTCTGAGAACTATACTATCTGCTTTTCCTGATGCTGGCTAAATTATCTTTTAATCTTTTATTTCAACCTCTTTTGTACTTGTAGCCTATTTTTTTTTGCCATAGTAAACTGTCACACATAACTTTCCTTTTGTCATGCATTGTTATGTCGTGCCATTTTGGTTTGGAATCCAACCCTCACACATTGAAAACGCCATGGTCAACAGAACGTGTGCATACTAGGCCAGATAAATAGGCTAGTCTATGTTGAGTTGTGAGATATATTGCAAGGAAATTTTCACAAAAATAGGCGACAAACCCACGTACATTCCTGAGTAATGTGTTTTGACTGTCTAAAGCAGTGGTTGCCAACCTTTTTTGGCCTGGGACCCCATTTTTACATCACCAATTTCTCATGACCCCATACACATTTTTTAGATTTTATAGAGATTGCACAGTGTCACATATTCTATATTTTGATCAGCAGCCTAGCCTTCAGTTATGTGGATGTTTTCTTTTCAAAGCTGATATATAGCATTTTATTTGTAATATATAACATAATTAGTTGAACATTTTTATTTTCAGTATTTTCCTTCTATTGGTTATTTCAGGCGACTCCAATTCAATTCCAGGAGACCCAATTAAGAACGAAGGAAAGGAAGCATTTTGAGTGTTAAATGTAAAAGATATTTTACTGGGCAAGAAGGGAATGGTGAAAGCAAAATGGACAGGTTAAATGTTTTTCTAGTTAGTGCAATGTGGGTAGAGTGTGGCTGATTTGCAGAAATAAACTTATAGGCTAAATTTGTTTGGATTGTAAGTGGTGATGTTTTTTGTGGAATTCAAGTGATCTGTAATGAGCAGGCTGCAGCATATATCATATGAAGAGGGTGAACATGGTTTGGCAATGGGTCGTTGTGACTTGGTGCACAGTCTTGTGTGGTGCAAATTGGCTCCTGATAATATGGCAGAGCAGCAACAAAAGTTTGACCTTTAAGTTGTGGTCACACATTTCTCCCTCAAAACATGCTGCATTACAATAATGCCTACATTTTCTCATGCACATACTTCTGGTACATTATCCCTATTGTTGCCCCAACTACATTTTCTCATGCACATACTTCTGGTACTATTGTTGCCCCAACTCACTCACACCCAGCTTCATTGATCAACTTATTTGTACTTTGTCCCAACAACAACCAAATCCACCCTGTACCACTAACAAAATCTGCTGCAATACAAAAATCCACTTCTCTTCTCCTCTTATTTTCTAAAAATAAAAGTCCAGCTAGGTAGCTTCGATGCATCATCATCATCCTGCACATTACCCAGAATTCTCTGTGCTTTCAAACAGCTCTAAGGCAAATAACAAAATGGCGGACTTAATGGATGCTATGATAGCCCTTTTATTTAGCTATTTGAAAATTTCACCGAGTCTCCTTGTTGGATTTAGAACTACCAGCGCCAGTGTACGTTATCTGGATTTACAGTACGTGCGATCAGGTAATGTGTTATTTTATTCTGTATAAATGTGAATAGTATTCACCTAGCAGTTAGCTGCTATGCGTGCAATCATCTCCGGTCACATTATACGAAGTGAATCGTTGTTGGTATCTCTAAAACACGTCTTTTCCAGTCTCCCATCTGACAAAGAACTTGTACATAATTCTTTCACCTTTGTTGTGATTTAGCACGCTGATATAATGCTATGTAGCATACCTTAGCATGGCTAACGCCATAGCGCCGAGATTACGCATGATTACCCCATATCGATATACATGTCGTGTAGGTGACGGTGTTCTCTGTTAAAATGTCTGTGTATTTGTGCCTCAGAACGGCGGCATAACAGCAGTACGGATTTCCCCATGTATTATTTGACGAAATATAGTATGTTGGTGGATAAAACCTCAAGTGAGGGCCTACTTTTGTAGGCTGCAAAGATCAGCAACACGTTTACTGCAGTACTCTGTTAGCCTAGCTCACTCAAACCACACTGCTTAGAGTTTAGAATATAGCACGAGACAAGCATTGTAGTTCAGAGGTTGCACAGAAAACGTAACGTAACTTTTACTGTCTGTTGAAAAACAACACTTTGTTGGTGTGAAGGGTTGTCATAAAAGTTAATAATCATCATGTATTAAATCCAATGGATAAGGGAATCTGAACTATAAAATAAGTAACTTATTTTATAGTTCAGATTCCCTTATCCATTGGATTTGTTCCCATGGGGTCTACAGGAAGAAACGAGACCTAGTCACTATAAGTTGTTGATTGGTCAGGTTGCCTGACGCAACGGCATGTGACGCAAAACGAACACTCCTCATTGGCTGGACAGATGGATAAGAGGACGTAGGTGCGTGTAGTAAAGTCACTACCCGGAACTTGGATTTGGAAGCAAACGTCTCTGTTGGAAGTACTGAAGCCTGCTTCTGTTCAAGTACTCTACTTTCGAAAAGGTAGTTTGTGATTTCTTTCTGGTTGTGGTTATACCTTAAAGGAGAATTCCGTCTGTTTTGCAAATATGTCTCAAACGTTTGTGGTCAAGGAAAGTTGCTAATGATGCCTTTGTTTTCACAGATGAGTTCACAGACAATGCTATTGAGGTTGTGCCATCTTCATGGCTTGGACACACTTCTGAGGTATGATTTTTTTTTTTTTTTTGTCGATACATAGCAAATATATATGCTTACATATGCCTATATACTTTTGATAGCAAAAAAAAAAAAAAAATATATATATATATATATATATATATATATATATATATATATATATATATATATAAATAAAATAAATATATACAGGGTGCGATTTGTCAAAAAACCAGAAGGGGGGATTTTTTATTTTTTTTTTAATCATGAAACGTCACAAAATTAAGGTAACAATAGGCTAACAGCTCAATAACATCCGATGATATCAAATGAATAACACTAAATGAAAACGAACACTAAACCAGAGATAGTAAATTCATCTTCCTATCTCTCTGACTAAATACACGAACACTAACACACAACAAAGTTCGCATTGCTTGTCGCGTTGCTGTGATGTTTCTCTCCCTCCGGATTAAATGGACAGTGACTCGAAAATCACTAAAATACATGAATACTAAATGAACAGTTTGCTCTGATGGTGCAGTTCATGTGGCCTTTTCTGCTTTCCCGTCGGTGCGCTATCTGCCGCGTTTCGCCCTTCTTTAATTCACATTTCTGCGAATTTCTCAGCAGGGAAGGAACGCACGTCTGGCCCATTGACAGCGAGGAAAAGAAGGCTGTCAGTGTGGATACATTCATTCTGTTGCGCTCATCAGTAAGGATGTGATTCATGGCGCTAAATCCACGTTCACACACTGATTATCTACAATATATCTATTTGCTGGGGATGTTCGTAGGGTTGCCAACTTTCTCATATCCAAATGAGGGACACTTTGTTCCGGGTGCGGACAAGTACCGGTACAGGCCCTGTACACGCACCCCAGCGCCCCAAAATAGTTACAGTACCAATTCGCCTTTAGGTGAGCGTTTCAAATGTAGGCCACTACAAATTCATTTCTAAAATAGAGCTTTTAAAAATTAATAGACCAATTAATGGATATTTTTAAGTAACTTAATGCAAAATAACAAACAATTCTAATATTATTGTCTCATTTTTCTCTTTTTTAAACTTTGGCCAAATAATTCATCAGGCCATATTTATGAAGGCAATGTCATAAACTGAAAAATGATTTGCTGTAGCTGTAAAACCCTGATATTTGCTTAATTGTCCATTTGAAAACCCTAAGAACCTTCTGCAATGCTTCATAGCAGAAGAAGAGAGAAAGACATCACAAAGGCAGGAGTGTTTCAGAAGGTTTTTTTTAAGCTATCTGCTATCCTTATCGAACAGTTAGGCTGTATCCACTGGCTGCACCATCTGCTCTAGTTTAATTTGATGCCTATTTTGTCAGTATAGCTTAAAAATTCAGGATATGGCAACAGTGAATGGTTTTAAATCGCAGATGACCGCGACTCGCGGTAATAGCGCTTCTCACGGCAATTACGCGATTTACACCACAGCATTGGAGTGAGGGGCAGGATCTGTCCCTGACGGGACAAATTAAAATTACCCAAAAAACGGGATGTCCCGCCCAATACGGGACGGTTGGCAACCCTAGACGTTCGTGAACGTCAAAGCTGCCACTTCGGGTCATTTTGAAAGTGAGTGCAATGTAGACCATAGAAAACTGTCTCACAACATGCCTGTCATGTCAACTTTTTTTTTTGGTTTGTTTGTTTTATTGACGGGGTTGTCCCCGAGGATTTTTTTCAGCAGAGATAAAAACCAGAGGGGGGGATGATCCCCACCATCCCCCCCAGCAAATCGCACTTATATATATTTTTAGCATGGCATGGTCTGCTACTGGACGACACACAATGTGCGATTGCATGTTGTGAAGTGCCGAGCACCAAATACAACTTGGGCCAAACATCCCGTTAAGAAAACTTGGTACGAAACAGGTGAGCTATCGCTGCTATGCACTACATAGAATATACTGAATTGTTCTCTCTATGGCAGCACTTTTTTTTTTTTTTTTTTGTGTGCTACTGACCAAGTCATTTTCCATAGATTCATACGCCAAAGCTGAACAGAAGTGTTTGCAATTGATGGAGTCCTCAAGTGTTGAGACAGAGGATGATGTGAACACTTTTGCAATAAGGCAGCGCAAGTGCCCAAGGAGGTTTGTCTCCGAATCCTCTGATGGTAAGCTCTCTTCACTAATGACAACATTAGTTACTCAATTCAGTGTTCATTTTCAAGTCATTTACAAGAAATTTACATTGCACATTGTATGGTCTTTCCTTCCAGATGATTCTGCTCCAGTGGTAGCAGCAACCAAGAAGCAACCCAAGACTCGGACTGTGCCTGGAAGCCCTGTGTGTAAGTTAACAGTTCCCAAATCATCATTCATAGCTTGGAGCTAACATTCATGATGAATACCGGTGTATATTACGTGACTGATCTGATGTTTGTGTGCTCTTTTCAGGTCAGCAGGACCCAATGCCCTTACCACCACAATGTAAGTGTTTTTCAATTTATTTGTAAATGTCTAATGTATTATCATAGGTTCTTCTTTTGCGAATACCATGTATAAGGAACCCCCCCCCCCCCCCCCCCCCCCCCCCCAATAAATGACTTAACATCCATATGCACCATCTTTTCAGGGTCAACACTAGCTGGGACTGGAGCCAGTCCTCACCACCCTAGCCCAAGTCCTGTTGACCCTGTTCAAGGTACAGTTGCTTTCAAGTTCCCATTTACAGATGTTGGAATACAAAGTCATTAACATGAAAACTAATATTTTCTTTTTGAAAACTTCAGCCAGCAGCCGGGCACTACACCCAATTCAGTCAACCAGGCACCTCCAAGAATCACTGGAAACCTCTTTTGACTCTGTTCAAGGTACAGTTGCTTTCAAGTTCCCATTTACAGATGTTGGAATACAAAATCATGAACAGGAAAACTAATATTTTCTTTTTGAAAACTTCAGCCAGCAGCCGGGCACTTCATGACGGACAGGGTGTCTCGGCTATCGCAGCCATGTTTGAGAGAAGTAAGTACTTTTATACACACTAACTAGTTCACTCACTCAGGAAAGTACATTATAAATTACAACTTCCATCACATTTGTCCCCATAGTCACAGAGGCCCACATGAGTCGCTTGATGCGGAGGCTCGAGGCTAGGTTTGACAGGACCGAGGCTAGGTTTGACAAGATCGAGTCATTGGTGGAGACCAATGCCCCGACACACACGCCTCAACTCCAGCAAGATGATGTGGTGTTGGCTAAACCATGCAGCATGGTGATGGAGCTGCTGGAGTTGGATAGGAGTCTGGAATAACCAGACAAGTGGAACAAGATGGTAATTTTATCTATCTATCTATCTATCTATCTATCTATCTATCTATCTATCTATCTATCTATCTATCTATCGTATAAGCTCGCTACAGTAATTTTCATTGTATAATTATTTTTATTTTTTTACAGCAACATTTTCTTGAAACTGTCAGAGGGGCAGGTTTAGGGGCAGCCATTCACCGTATGCTACGCCGAGCAGCAAATAATGAGGTACTCGCCCAGTACAGCTTGCGGGGCAGACGGGCCAAAATGTCCTTTGATGACCTCATTCTGTGCAAGATTATAAAGGGTAAGTGTTTATATATTGATCACATCACTTTTATGCCATGCTTGACTGACTAGGTTTTGATGTGTAACTTTCCTTTATTTTGCCTTCTAGCTGCATGTGTCAAAAAATTTCCTGGCCATACGGAAGCTGAAGTGGAGGAATGCCTTGGGCAGACTCTAAAATTTGCACCACACAGACGGTATACTTCTGCTCTCTAATTTGGTGCAATCACAGAAATTTTGTGGTTGGTAGTAGGGTGGTTTATCATGCTTTTGTGGACATGTGCTCATTGTTCTTGTTTTTAAACATTTTGTTCCTTTTTCTTTTCAGATCAGCTGGTCAGCAGCAATGGATGGACAATTGAATTGTGAACAGTGATTTTTATTCTATTTTTTTGTGAAGTGATTTTTTTTTAATTCTATTTTGTTTGTTATTGAATGCACAGTTACACTTTAAAAAACTTATTTCTATTTTATTCTGTTTTTAATGTGTTTTATTGAATGCACCGTTTCAGAAACTTTTCTATTTTATTCTGTTTTGTATATATGATTGTTTTATTGAATGCACTGTTACACTTTCAGAAACTTTTCTATTTAATTTTTTTTATTTTCAAACATTTTTTTATTCAAATTTGTTATTGATATTTTATCTCATTAAACTTTCAAGACCTGCCAAATTTGCCTGTTCATTCATCACTGAGTTTTCTCATGTAGATATGCTAGCAGTTGTGTTGATGTTGCTAATTAGTTGAAAGCAAAATCTAACCAAAACATAACATTCTACAACGTCAGGGGGACGTTAGGCTAACATTCAGGGAACCAAACATGCAACCAGCAAGGTTAGGGGAAGGGCAGGGGAAGGTTGTTGTAACCAACAGGAAACGTTTGGGGAACGTCAGAAAAACTTTCCATGGCAACCATATGGCAACCAAGTGACAACCAAACCTAACGTATATGCACCGTATAGGCAACCAAAGGCGTACGTGCCCAGAACGTTCTGGGAACATAAAATTGTTACTAATTCTGCTCAAAGGCTAATGATCTGTTGAAAGAAGTATTATTTTTGTATCATACATTGAAAGTTCATCATAGATCTAGCTAAAGTCCGTTGCAAGCTAATTTTTTTTGCTGATATTTTTCGAGATTGATTGAGATACAATGCTTCCAGAGTCCGAGATGAAAACATTCAAAATGGCGAAACAAGTCAGAATTATGATAATCAATAATAGATACACCCAAAATTATAATACTAATCCTTACCACATGAGGCCCATGGTAAAACCACACTTCCAGGAGGGGCTGCCGTCTGCCTCCCAAGCCGGCCGAGAGCGCTCCTCGTCGGGCACGGCCAGGCGGGCGAATGCCCTGGTCCGTCCGCCCTGTCTAAAAAATAATGGTACAACTCCGAGTGAAGGTATCAATGCGCTGTCGAAGCGCGCAGAAGGTGTTAGTATGCCTGTCATTATAGTGCGGACTTTCCATAGCATAGAAAATCGCCACGTTTCAATTTGTGTAAATGAACTTTGTTTCATGTCATTGGTCATATAAACCTATGTAAACAGGAAAAACGTGGAAGAGTTTGGTCGCATCTAACTACAGCCCCAAAAAATACCATTGGCCATGCTGAGCCTAGCTACATTGCTAACAGGAGTAACAGCGCGTCTGACTGACTGGGAGGTCGCAATACACCATGATGTTCAATGTACGTTAAACACTCTAAAAACGAAATAATTTTCTTGTCATCCAAGACACAAAAACAATTTTGTCGCATTCGTCATCATCACGATTCACACTTCTCCATATGTGACCCCTCACCGAATCCAGGGACACATGTCGGCCGAAACGAATCCAAGATATTCACAAAAGAAGCATTTTTTTTTTTTAATTTGTGATTTTTGTTTTTTTTCCATCATGTGCAAGTTGAGATCTTGAAGAATGCAATCAGTATTTCAGATAATAGATTGTTTTGTTGGAAAAGCATACATTTTTTGTTGAAATTGTCTTGTTTTTGTCAGGGCTGTAGCCTGCTGGGGGGTGTGGGCAAATTACCATATGGGCCATTCACATGATGATTTAAGTCTTTTTTTTTTTTTTTGCGAATCAGCTGTATGATACGGGCTGAGCGCATGGCTACTTAACTGCATACAGGCATGTGATTTCACTATGGAATGAGTTACTAAACAGAGCGCAGAGGAGCAAACACCGCGAAGCAAACAGACACACGGTATTTACATCGGAGATAACCATTTCTAGCAAAAAAAACCCGCAACCTCGTTTTCCAGATTGAATGGAATACTTGAATGATCGGATGATACACGGACCGTTCTAGGATTACATTCCATCGGAGGCGTTGGTGTGTGCAAGGTGCCGTTTCTCTTTCTGATGGGGTAAGTTTATTAATCTAAGGCTGTGTGGTTATTTTTGCATGTAACGGAGAGTGTTGTGGTTTGGTTAAGCCTAGGTCACAACCGGACGTACGATTTTTTGGCCGTGTGATTTTTGCCGTTTCCCAAATCGCTGCGGGGTTTTTTTTTGTTCATGGAGAAAGACGCGCGTTGGTCGTAAGTTTGTCTTGCAACCTGAAAAAAATGTAAGCGCCTGTAGAGTTTGTTTGACATGACAAAGAACCTCTGCGGCCGGTCTGCGGCTCGAAAATCAGCACATCACACGTGCGCTCTCGTGCTTTTCACACGCGCGCTCTCGTGCGTTTCATGCGCGCTCTCCGTGTGTTTCTTGCGGTTTTTGCATGTAGACCGGCCGTAGGAGCGCGTACTGTACGGCCGGTTGTGACCGAGGCTTTACATGAAACTAGTGTTGTGTTAGTTGTGTCATCATCGTGCTATCTTTCTTTCTTACGGTGTGAGTAATTTTTCAACCACAAAACGTTAAAGTATACTTTAGGACTTATTTTTGTACTTCATAATTGTGTTGGGCATACTTTGCATGGAAGGAAAATTGACATGGTGATCTTTGTTTACATGAAAGTAGTATCGTGCTAGCTAGTAGGGGGTAGGGCTTTCCTTAATGTCATGCAGATGAGCACCATTATGTGCCCGCCCTACACCCAGAGTAGCTGAGATGGAAAACTTTGAGGGCGATTTTCTCCCTTTTCTGTTTTAAGAAGTATACACTTTCAAAAGGCCACACATTATTCAAATATTGTCAGATCTCCACATGGAAGGCATCATTGGAAAGCTTAGAAACTGTACTTTCTGAATCTGCCAATAACTCAAAATGCCCCTGGGCCAACATGTGTCCCTGGATTCTGTGATCTGCCACATATTCATCTACCCGCTTGTGCTGTACCCGAAAGTTTTTGTGACGTATGATCACGTGACAGTGGCTCTTCCGGTTGTAAAATATGCATATCGAAGCTCGAGCAGAAATGCCATATAATCATCACGAATATAACGATTTTGCTGAATTTAATAGATAATTTTGTATTTGTTGATGCAATTATTTCATATTTTTAATGGAAAGAAACTGATATAGCGTGCATTTATGTTTCATGTCCTTTAAGCTTACACACACACACACACCTAATCTTATTACCTCATATCACCATTTTTGTGCCTTGATTTGTTAAACTGCTGCTAGTATTAGTGAATGTACTTTATCAGTATTATTCTCATTTGATTTTGTCACTTTAATAAATTAAATATTTCCAAGAAACTGTGTCTTGTCTGGTGTGCTGCAGTATTACTTGAAGCTATCCTCTGCCATCAAAGAATTCACATTGCCTTCAATGATCTAGTGTATAATTTTTTATATATTTGTATATGTAAATACTTAATTTATTTTAATTTATCTAGAAGTTTTCTCTATTTATTTTCTCTTTTTATCTGTAATGATGCTGCTGGAATCTTAATTTCCCTGAGGGAACCCGCCCAAAGGGATCAATAAAGTTTTATCTAATCTAATCTAGAGTAATTAATTCATTAATTTAATAATTAATATAAATATTGATTAGTAAATTTAATGAACTGATATTTTATGAGACTGATTTAATAACATAATTGCACCCACATAATTTTGGTGCTGCGTGCTAGGACCGTTATTGTACCTACATAATTTGGTGCCTCATGTGAGGAGTGCAATTGCACCTGCATAATTTTGGTGCACCGTGTGAGGCATGGTACTATTGTACCTACATAGTTTTTGGTGCCCCGTGTGAAGAATGGTAACTGTTGGCTTCTGCAACATTGTAGGGACAGCAGACAAAGTTCAGTTTACTGAGCAGTTCCAGGACTTTTCTAGGTAAGTCACTGGTATTATAAAGCTGTCAAGGCATATGCATCCAGGTGTGTTTGAACCAATTACAGTACAGTAATACTGTAATATTAACGGTCGTTAGATACTAATTATCTAGCCCTTTTAATAGTTAAGGAGAGAGCATTCCCAACCGCATTGTTAGTTTCCTGCTTTTAAAGTTAGGCAAGATGAGCCGCACCACCCCCAGTCCTCAGAGAAGGAGGACAATGTTCAAAACACAGAAAAGCCCACTTCCCTGTTTGATCTTGTTTCAGACCTAATTAAAATTTCTGCTTCCACTAAGGCAGAATTTAAAATCCTAAATCGATAGCAATGTCAAGAGGAAATCAAAATTATGATACAGTATATGAGAAACCCCAGATGTGGAGCAATCACCATCCAAGAGGTGGTAGGTAGACTTTTCCTGCTCCACCACCAGGAAACCCACCTGGAAAACAAAGCTCTTCACCAAGAGAACTCAGGTCTTAACGCTAGCTGTGACAGACTAGACAAAGCTATCTTTAGTCTGCCGAACAAACTTAAGTTAGTAAATGAATGCCTAAGTGAGTGCACCAACAGGCTCTAAATAGCAGAGAGAACTATTAAGGAGGATGCCAACATCCAGGCCCTCCAATAAAGCTGCGAGAACCACGCTAGGGTGCGAGCAGTGCTTAAAACACCCCCCAGGGGGACACAGGCTAGAGTAGGGCTGGCAGAGGAAGAGTCTGACCACAACACTGAGGACTACGTGGGTTGATACCAAACTTCCTCAGCAGCTGACAAAAAGAGTCACTCAGTAGCCCTACCTTTCAGCCATGGTGGAGCCACATTGCACTCACCAGTACCCGGAGAGCTCCTAAAGCCCCAGGCTACTGCAAAGGACAAAAGAAGTAAAGGTTACCCCAGGTCCATGCACTATGAAAGTTTTTCCTCATCCTCTGATGAGCACAAAGAGAGGTGCTGCTCTTCGAGATATCCAGGTTTGAGTAGTTCTGAGAGTGAGAGCTCAAATAAATCAAGGAAGGCTCACATGGACAGTTCCTCTAGCTTTCGCATACATCAAGTCGACTTGCTTGCAAAAGACATCGAGCATTTTGACCCTGATAGCCCGAACGCTAATGTGAATGACTACCTTAGAGAGGTTGAACGTTGTCTTTCTGATTTGCCCCACGCCACAACGCATGAAAAACTAAAGTTCATATGGAAAACAACCAGTAGGACCGTTCATGCATTCATTGAAACTCAACTGCTGCAAATTTGGAACAGCTACTCAAAACACAGGTTTCTCTTGAAACTTCTGACATTTTCTTGTTAATTATATTCTATTTGTAGTGTAATTAGCAACTAATGTATAGTGTAATTTGGCCTTTGAAGATGACACAAATGTGCCTGGAGATAGCTGAGAAGCCATCTCCAGGCATCTAAAGCCCTTCAGCTTCCGGGGCCCTAAGGCGGGCCCCAGACCCCTGGCTGCATTGTTTCAGGCCTTTGACTCATCATTTAGACAGACTGAAACTTGAGCAGACAGAAACATTTCAGACTTGTCTGTCCTGTGACAGTCTGCTTAAAATTCCCCAGTGAGCTCAGATTGCAGTTGCTAAAATAATAATAATTTATTGATAGGTGTTTTGTGGTCAGTGTACCAAAGGCCCGGTCCCACTGGCCGATGGACACAAAACGTATGCAAAAAGGACACAGCGGACGAGCAAAATTTCGGGGGTGGCTCTATCCGTTTTCATCCGCTCCAGAAATGGACAAAATTGGCGAAAATTTGCGAAAACAGAACGGAAAAGAACGGACGTGGGTAGTATATAGCAGGGATGTTAAACGCATGTTCATAGGAAGCCTAGCAGATGGAAGTGGATGACAGCTCCGAAGGGGTTACCGGTGATAACTGAGAAGCGGACGCATAGCAGAAAGAGCGGATGCATAGCAGATGAAGGGAATGCATCACGTACGCCTAACGGAAACAAAGGGGATGTTGCGCGGATGTATATCGGATGCAGACCGTTCACTGCGCATGCGGGGGGTATGAATTGCGTCTGCTCCGCGGAAATAAAGGGATGCAGCACGCACGCCGTCAGCATAAAGCGGAAAGACGTGCTGGCGGCTACATCGATACATCTCTACTACTAGATGATTTTCTCCCCCTTTTTATACAAAATATCGATTGTCCGCTAGATGTCCTTCTACATACTCTAGACATACTCCAGACATCCTAAATATACGAGATACAGCCCAGATATAAACGCTTTGTCCGTTTTGAATACTTTATATACGAGATGCATACGCTTACATCCTTTCTATTTCTGTGCTACTAACGATGAATAGACGTTTCATGTACCTTATCTTTCCTCCCTCTTTCTGTTTTCAGCTGCAGCGGATGTGAGTTGCGAGGATGCCCAGAGGATGCAGAGAGGATACAGCAGACGTTTAACGGATGATAACGGACATAGAACGTTTGTTGCTCGTATATGTCACAGGTTTACATCGTACGCGGTGGAAAGTTCATCCGTTCTAAAAGTTTTGTGCAGCTCAAAACTTTTTGCGCGGATGAAATCACAGTGGACGGATGCTCGATGGATAGAGCGTATGAAGCACGTATGCAATGAGTACACAACGGATGCATAGCGTTTTCCAATGGATGGCAAAGATTTTTTTACGTTTTACATCCTCTTTGCATCCGTAAGTGCAGTGGGACCGGGCCTTAAACTGTAGTGTGTCATGTGGTAATGCATTATATAACAATGCAACTTTCATAAATATTACAATATATCAGTTGTAATTATGTTCTATGCATATACCTGCAGCCCCGGTCACACCGCCCGAACTTTGCTGGAGCGTTCCTGGAGCGGTGAAAAATATTCATCACCGCTCGTAACCGTTCACCACCGTTTAACAAAAGTTGGCCCCCGTTAAAGCAACGCCGTATACGCTCGGCCACCGCTGATGTTTCTCAAGGGGCCCTCCTACCGCTCCGAAAGTTTTGAGCTGCACAAAATATTGCGAGCGGTGAGGAGGGGGCAATTTTCCACCCTGGCAAAGTTCACCCCCGCTCCACCAATGCCCAGTCAAAGTTTGGCACCGCTAGATGCAAGTTCGTGGACGCTTGGGTCCGCTAGGCCAACGCAGAAATCTTGAACGCTGGACCACCGCTGCTTCGCCAGCATTGCCCGGGCGGCGATTAAACATTGCACAAACTTCGGTGGAGCGGTTGTAAGCGTTTTACGAGCGGACACGGGGTTGCTGGAACGGTGTCGGGCGTTGAAGCAGCTATCCATGGCGGCGATGAACTTTGGTTTGGCGTTGGTATAGAGGTGTCGGAGTGGGACCAGAATTTGGCTATAAATACGGGGAGAAATGGACCAGGAGCTCATTTGGAATCAAGCTGCCGTTGAGTTCAGACCTCATCTATATCAAATTTGCTCAAAGTTACAGTAAAACTGTATCACCAAGGATGCTGAGAGACTTGCTATGATTGGTGCTAAACCAACTTTATACCCCCGCCGAGCCAAAGCCCACATGCGCAGAACGCCGCTATACCAATGCTCGCGTCACCGCTAAACCAACGCTCGCTACCGCTCGCTACCGCTAAACCAACGCTAAAGCAACGCCGGCTTCAGCGGTGCACCGCTAAGCCAACGCCCGTGTTTTCGATTTTTTTCCCATTTTGTGCGCGGTGACGAGCGTTGTCGAAATTCGGCCCCCCCTCCCTACCGTTCAAGGAACGCTCCAGCAAAGTTCGGGCGGTGTGACCGGGGCCTGCAATTCTGACAATATCATTTTCAAAGACTAATAAAATGGTTTTGAGGAGGTCACATTTCACACACTTCACACTTCAGTGGTGAAGTCATGTTGGCTACTTCTGTGTGAATGTGAGAATGAGGAATAAAAACACATTCTATTCTAAAATGTGAACATGTGAATGTCCCATGTGACCATAACGACTCATGTGACTGCAACCAGACAATTGTTTGATGGATAAATACCTCAGTGCACATGGACTATCGCTTCAGTTCCCTCAAGAATTTTGTGGTGAAAGAAGCTCCTCTCAAAGGAACGAAGATGCAGAGATTCAACATTCAACAGGCATTGTAAGATTTCATTTCTAAGCTGTAAGGTAACTAACAGCCACATTTCCATAACAAAATGAATGTCTACAGGGAGGACTTGGGGCCAATTGGCCCTCTTGTGGGTTTTCTAGGTAAAAAGGCCAAATGGCCCCTGTCTGGGACTTCTAGTGTTAACATTCCTCAGAGCTTTGTGTGCAAAATAGATTGGGGGTTGTAGACAACAAGATGAATGTAATTTGGGTAAATGTGCAAGACGACAAGATAAATATAATTTGGGAAAAATCAGTGGTCCAATATTAGAAATGGTCTGAGATCAAAGGCTGTCATGTGTGGATTAACTTTACTTGTTTCTAGTTATATTTCACACACACACACACACACACACACACACACACACACACACACACACACACACACACACACACACCATTTTTATTGATCTAATAGACTTATAGCCTTTGGGGGAAAATGTGTCATGGATATATTGCATTTCGAAAAAAAATATTTTTTTTAAATAAAAATTAAAATAAAAATCTGGATTTGCATTTTAATGTTATTACAGCCTCATAGTGTTATATTAAAATTTCAAAAAGAAAACTGTTTTTCATGATACCTTTTTTTTTAGTAAAGAAAATTATTTTTCTTAAGTTAATTACAGTGGATTTATAGCCTTTTGGAACTTTAACTCTTCATATGTGAAATGTACAAAACTATACAAAGAATGACAGGTTCCATGAGATGCTTGACTGGTAGAACCACACTCCTGACCCTCCTGCTGTACATTTTTTTCTATATGCTGCAACCTGATTCATAACTCGTTTTAACTCACAGCCACAGTGCCACTCCACCTACATCAGTACAGGCATCTTTAATCTGATCACAAAAATGACAGCTGTAAAAAAAGAGAAAAAATGGCTTATTCCCAATCAAACATAATTAGCAATTAGGTATGATAAAAAAAAAATGCTTACTCCTGCATTTAAAAATAGATTTCAGTGACTTTTGTTTAAAATATTTTTTTAATCTACCACCAACTATATGCTCAAATGTCATCATGCCAGATCCTTATTTATTCATTCATTTTCATTAACCACTTTATCTTGGGTAGGTTTGTGGTAAATTCAGAGCCAATCCTGGCAACACTGGGTGCAAGGTGGGAGAATTCACTCAGGATGGGACACCAGTTCATCACAGGGCATCATATACAAACAAATATTCACTAATTCACACTAAGGTGCAATTTAATGCAACTAATTTACCAACTGTATGTTTTTGGGAGGTTGGAGGAAATGAAGAACCCAGAGGAAACAAATGGGAACACACTGAGACAGTAACCCGAGCTCAGGACCCTGCAAATCTTTATCCTTTTATACATCCTGACAATAGGCTTGCGATGGTCTACAAATTCATGTATATTTCATAAGTGAACACAATGAACGAGTCAAATATTTTTCAGCACAAGAAAACTTGAAGAAACACATGAACTTTATATCTTCACATCACCGTATAATGTTCTTTTTATTACATAGATAAATTGTTTATTATATATAAAATATATATAAGATATATTTTATTATATATAAAATAACATTTTATGATATACAAAAAATGTGCAAGTTAATCAAAAGAATTTTAATTTTGAACTGGTTCCCCACTTTAACAATGCACATAAAGTCAGTGGGCAAACACTGGGCATAACATCGATATCCTCATGAGTGAAGATATTAGAAAATATGTCACACAGATCCACAATGTATTTTGCATGAAAAATACAAGTTTTTCAAGACGAGAAGATAAACTTCATATCTTCAAGCCAATATGTGATTTTCTTTTTATTATCTAGACACATTCACAAATAAAAACTACACAAGTTGATCAAAACAATTCATCAATTTCCTCACTAGTGAGAATATTGGAAAATATGTTACTCAATGTCCCGGATGTAGCTTGTATGAAAAAATATGAGTGATGTACTTCCCAGGAAAACACTCATGTCTATACAATAGATGAATGAATAAATGAGTGTGCACTGTAGTGTCAGTTTTACAATGTAAGTGCATGACCAAATTAAATGCACAATACAATATACATATAGATTTCAGACACACCTGCACATATTGGGCGGTACGGTGGTGTAGTGGTTAGCACGGTCGTCTCACAGTAAGAAGGTTCTGGGTTCGAACCCAATGGCCGGCGAGGGCCACTCTGTGTGGACTTTGCATGTTCTGTCTGTGTGGGTTTCCTCTGGGTGCTCCGGTTTCCCCCACAATCCAAAGACATGCAGGTTAGGTTAATATGGGACGGCCTTGAGCTGAGGTGCCCTTGAGCGAGGCACCTAACTCCTAACTGCTCCCTGGGCGTTGTTACCATGGCTGCCCACTGCTCTGGGCATGTGTGTGTGCTCATGTGTGTGTTCACTACTTCAGATGGGTTAAATTTCACAAGTGTGTGATGAATAAAGTTGTGCTTTCTTTCTTTTCTTTCTATATTGTGAAATATACTTAAAGTTGTGGTCCTCAGGAGATGAGTACTTACTTGGTTTCATTCTGACAACAAAACTTGGTTATGAACCTAAAAGAAACATGCAATGTGGAGGAAACCCATGCAGAGACACACAGTAGCCCAATCTCAGCATTGTACCAGGGACACTGGAACTGTGAGGCAGCAAGACTCCCCATTGTGCCACCATGCAGCCTGTTATGGGTTCTTACTTATCAATAACATTCTAGTGACTAGAGTTAAAGGTTTTAGCAGTCAAGAGACCTAGTTTTAGTTTCAAGAGAAATACTGCTGTTAAACATGCTGTCTATGATCATCCACGAACATCAGCTGTTACATATTTTATTGTCATTAGGCCATCAAAATATAAATAAGTAAATAAAAAATGAAAGAAGAACTAATATTATCATGTACCTAAAGGGTGACATCTGTTCAAACTAGGAAACACAAACCAAAGACCAGACTAAAACTACGCATTGAGGATCACTGAGGATAGGATGAGGTTTGCCTTTAAGGGCATCACTAAATATTTGATTTGGATTTAGATGGATAATCTCAGCAACCTCATTGAAATTCTGCTTGATTTTATGCTCAGGAGAACAAGAAAAGGTTCAGTCAGCAAGATAAATAGATAGATAGATAGATAGATAGATAGATAGATAGATAGATAGATAGATAGATAGATAGATAGATCTCATCTCATCATCTTTAGCCACTTTATCCTGTTCTACAGGGTCACAGGCAAGCTGGAGCCTATCCCAGCTGACTATGGGCAAAAGGCAGGGTACACCCTGGACAAGTCGCCAGGTCATCACAGGGCTGACACATATGGCCCTTTTCCACTACCCTTTTTCAGCTCACTTCAGCTCGCTTCAGCTCACTTCAGCCTGACACGGCTCGCGTTTCGACTACCAAAAACCAGCACGACTCAGCTCGCTTCAGCCCTGCTTAGCTCCTAAAACTCGCACGGTTTTGGAGTGGGGCTGAAGCGAGCCAAACCGTGCCGAGTGAGGTTGGGGGCGTGAGCAGACACTCCCCTGTGCACTGATTGGTGAGGAGGCGTGTCGTCACATGCCCACACACGCCCCGCGAGCACGCTGGGATCTGTAAACACCGCAAACCCGGAAGAAGAATAATTACGAATTACGAGAATTTCTGAAGCCTTATGCGCCTCGCCTCATCTATACGCTCTTGCCAGTATCTGTTGGCGTTGTCGGTGACAACAAGCCACAGCACCAAGACCAGCAACACTAACGACACCATGTCCTCCATGTTTATTGTTTACTATTCGGGTCGTGAGACTACCGCTTAAAAGCTCACTGAATCAGTGACATACAGAGCATCGTGGACGAGTTCGCGGAGCGCAAGGCTCGTCGTATGCCCTTCAAATAATGCGCGCAGTAGGCTATTGATGTTTTATTATGAGCCATGTACAGTATGTCGCCTAATGTTTTTTTGTTTCTGAGTTGCATGTTCGTTTGAAGGACTTAATGTACAAAATAACATAGTTGCACCCCGTAGTGTTGAAATTGGTAAACACAGTGCATTCAGTGAGGTTTGCACCGCCCTCCTTTTATTTCTGACTCTTCCTGTCACTGTTGCAACCTCTGAGCGCTCATTCGTATGCCCTTCAAATAATGTGCGCAGTATAGGCTATTGATGTTTTATTATGAGCCATGTACAGTATCCTAATGTTTTTTGTTTCTGAGTTACATGTTCGTTTGAAGGACTTGATGTACTAAATAACATAGTTGCACCCGGTAGTGTTGAAATTGGTAAACACCGCAGTTGCGGACATTTTGTAGCCTAAAATGATGTTATGATAAGCTTTAATAAAGGGCCCGGTCATTTGCCCCACCCCCGGCCCGGCTCTGACTTGTTCCGCCACTGTCACTGATGTCACTGTTTGCACTGCTTAACGACATCACGTGACGTCCACCCACTTTCGCTAACTCCACCCAATGTGTCCACCCACTTCCAGCCAGCACGGTTCAGCGTGGTTGTAGTCAAAATGCAACTCCAACAGCCCCGCTCAGCTCGACTCAGCTCGACTCAGCACGGCACGGCTCAGACGCGTTTGTAGTGGAAAAGCGGCATTAGACACAGACAACCATTCACACTCACATCGGTCATTTTTAGAGTCACCAGTTAACCAAACCTGCATGTCTTTGGACTGTGGGGAAAACCGGAGCACCCGGAGGAAACCCACGCGGACACTGGGAGAACATGCAAACTCCACACAGAAAGGCCCTCGTCGTCCACAGGGCTCGAACCCAGACCTTCTTGCTGTGAGGCAACAGCGCTAACCACTACACCACCGTACCGCCCTAAAAATATAATAATAATAATAAAACAAAGCATCACTTATTTAAATGATATATGATCTCCCAGAGGGCGGCACGGTGGTGTAGTGGTTAGCGCTGTCGCCTCACAGCAAGAAGGTCCAGGTTCGAGCCCCGTGGCCGACGAGGGCCTTTCTGTGCGGAGTTTGCATGTTCTCCCCATGTCTGCGTGGATTTTCTCTGGGTGCTCTGGTTTCCCCCACAGTCCAAAGACATGCAGGTTTGGTTAACTGGTGACTCTAAATTGACCGTAGGTGTGAATGTGAGTGTGAATGGTTAACTGTGTCTATGTGTCAGCCCTGTGATGACCTGGCGACTTGTCCAGGGTGTACCCCGCTTTTTGCCCGTAGTCAGCTGGGATAGGCTCCAGCTTGCCTGCGACCCTGTAGAACAGGATAAAGCAGCTAGAGATAATGAGATGAGATGAGATGATCTCCCAGAGTTATCAACTTTGATTGGGTCACTGTCAGTCCCCACAGAATTTGATCAGGCAACTGAATGCTTAGAGTCAATGTTCCGCTATACTTTAGATAATGTAGCTCCACTTAAAAGGAAAATGATCAGAGAGAAAAAATTAGCACCCTGGTATAATGATGACACTCACACTTTAAAACAGATCGCTCGAAAATTGGAACATTAATGGCGTCAAACAAAATTGGTAGTATTCAAATTAGCTTGGAAGGAGAGCTTCCTGAAGTATAGAAAAGCTCTTAGTGCTGCTAGATCAACATATCTCTCCTCCCTAATAGAAGACAACAAAAATAATTTTAGATTCCTATTTAATTCTGTAGCAAAATTAACCAGGAAAAAGACCACTATAGACACATGCACACCTGCAGTACGTAGTAGCAACAACCTCATGAATTTTTTCAATGACAAAATTGAAAATATCCAACAAAAAATCAAACTCCTAATTTAAGGTCAGACAACTTAAGTGACAATTTAAGTAATCCTGTAGTTAACAATATACCTAGCCCGCAGTAATTGGCTTTGGCTGTTGCGGCTTCCCCATCTTAGTTTTATTTTAGTTATTTTTTTGTAAATACTGAGACAAAGTAAATAAATAAATAACTGTATCAGAGCAGCAATTAGAATGTTTTACTCCCCTTAAAGAAATCAAACTACTTTCATTAATCTCCACATCAAAATCCTCAACTTGTGTACTAGATCCCTTATGCCTCACTCACAACCCGCCGTAAGTGTTTTAGACACGCAAACAGGGTTTGTTAGCTCGCAGCCATGCCGCAGGGTCGCAGTGAACCCAGAGGAAAGTTTGGGGGAGGAGTACAGGCAAAGTACTTGTCAAGTACAGGTTGCACGTCTGACTTCCTCGAGGCATGGGAAAAATTGCGCCATTAGCCCATGGAAAGCGTATGTATGATGCACGTGGTCAGTGCATGTTCAGTGAGTGTGGAGTGCATGTGACTTGCATTTTACCAGTTTCCTGCGCTCCGAGTACTGGCCGCACTTGTGAAGCATGTGTGATGCATGTGATTAGCACAGGACAATCACTCATAACTTGCGTGTGACGCAAGCCAGGAGTGGGTATACCACCGTGTCTGCAGCATTCTGCATCTGTCTTGCGACTGAAGAACATTGGATATTTTGTGGGAAAAATTTAAAAAAAATTCAGTTTAAAGTTTAGAAAATGGGACCCAAGAAGAAGCGAGCAAAAGTGAAGTAACCCAGCCTGAAACAGCAGAGGGGGAGGAAAAGGAAGAACTTGATGATGATGGTAGCAGCACCGGTGAGCCCTGCATGGACAGGGAGAAGTATGCCTTCAAGCCGGCAGAAGGCACAGCACCCTGCCAGAGGTATTTCCACAGGTAAAATACACATGCTTTAAACATTCATTTCAATATCTATATGCTTATGTAATTAATATTATATATGCTGATTTTCATGTATGTTTCAGCTAACGATGCCCAGAAGTGAGGACATTGCAATCCCATCATTGTTGTCAGGCCATTGTGCCATGCTCAGTAATGAGGACAAGGACATCCTGACACCCCATCCCACCACTCAGCAGGAGTAGCAGCAGGACAGTAGCTCATGGCTACATCCACACGACAACGGCAATGAGATGTTATTTAAAAAAATATCGCGTCCAAATGGGCAACGATCAGTAAAATATCAGGTCCATATGGCAACGCAACGCTTGCTGAAAACGATGCAATACACATGCCACACCTCTAGGGGCGCTGTAAGACGGTCTCTTCGGAGACACCAGAACAATAGAAGAAGTAAGGACGCATACGCATAAACTATTATGCGCGAGACTTCATATTAGCCACAAAGTCAGGAAAATCTTTTTGTAAAATTACGTTATAATGACCAAATACAATGAAAAGTATTTTTCCAGTCTCACCTGTGAAAGTTAATCCCATGTGATCTCGTTTGGATGGTAAACCTGTTGGTACAGTTAAACGCAGCACATGAATGAGGCATCTTTATTCTCCGCTTTGACCCATCCAATATGGCGGCGAGGATGACGTATGATTCTACGCAGAAGGCGGCGTCTTTAATGGTCCGGAATAAATTGAATGCTACACATTGATGGATTAATTTGTTGTTCTACGCCCTTTTTGAGGAATGTATTGTAGGACTTAAACCAACATCTGAAGAGGTGAGATTGCTCCTTTTTTTCCCTATTTTTGCTGGCGGGATTGACTCTACCCTAAGAGCTATTTTCTCTCTCTCTCTCTCTCTCTCTCTCTCACTTTGCACCATTACACAATAAATATTCACAGTGAAAATATTTTGTAAGCGCGTTTCATGAACCAAGTTATAGGATTTGTTGACAACTCGCATCGAGTTCGTTACACTTCTACCCGGCGTGAAGCACTGACAGTCATGTGGTTGTGACATCATCGTAAACAAATCCGTTCTACTCATCCAGACGACTTCGCAACGGCAACATTGCCAGATCTTTCCACTCTGGAACCCGTTCTCAAAAAGATTGCGTTTTGGGCACCCAAAACGCCGGTGCCGTGTGGACGCCAGGCCTAAACGATAAGCAATTGTATCGGAGTCACCTGAATCCGTTGCCGTGTGGACAGGGAGTCAGAGTCAGAGTCAAAGTGTGTTTCAGTGCTCAAACTGTTGGGCTATTTAGTTGGGATTTTTTACAATGTAATAAAATGCGTTATTCCCTTATACTCACATTTTATTATTTGATGTTTGCATGGTAAATTAACATATACTCAAATAAAAATAGTAAATGAGGGGGTCTTCTTCCCTTCTACAATGCTACACGCTACATGATCGGTTCCTTCCCAATATATATACCTAGAGTCTTGCCCCTTGTGTCGCGTGTGGGTCGTATACACTGCGTGCAGGTCGCGTGCGCTGCATGCACGCCACACATAGGGGTAGAAAGTGAGATCTACTTCTGTCTTGCAGGCTGCACAAATAGCAAGTGTGGAATACTTGTGTAGTAATTCTGAGGCACGTCACTCGTACAATGACTGTGCATCACTCATGCTTCTTACTGTCATTGCAAAAAGCCCTACTAGCTGTGCTGCTGACTTGGTTCAGGTGTACAAAAGGAGTACGGATCCCGTAAGTAGTGTATGAATTCTTGATTTGTCGCAAGACCTGTAGAATTTGCATGTGCAGGACCAAAAGTCTCCAGAGGCAGTCTGCGACCTTCAAGTGTCGTGCAAGTCTCAAGCAAGGTTTTGCCAATTTTTTTTTACTGTAGACCACCCGTAGTAGCACATACAGCTGATTGTGAGTGAGGCTTTATCTACACATCTATTCAAAGAAATAATGCCTGAAGTAATTGAACCGCTTCTAAAAATAATAAATTCTTCTCTTAGGACTGACTATGTACCCAAATCCTTTAAACTTTGTAATGGAAACTTATAATAAACTCTTCAGAACACTTAGCAGTTGTCTTTTCAGTTATTTATTATAGTAGATTACATAAATATAGATATAAAACAGGAAACGAAGGAGGAGGACACCACCTCTGGTGATATCGAAAGTGCACTCTGAGTTGTATCTTAGTGGCTGTTATCTATTATACTCTAAAAACATTCGCTTACTGCTCACGTCTGTACGTGATTGGCTCAAGATTTTCTATGAAGCTTTGTTAAAGCATGCACCTGGCGTGCTCTGGGACGTGCAGACGGACGTGGTTTAGGAGAACTCAGACACCCTGCTTATCACCAGCCAAGGGCACAGAAAGGCGATTACAGCATGTGGGAAAACAACTTCTCAGTACACTAGGCCACTTGAGCTCAACACACAGAAACACAGAGAATGGAAATGTTCATTCACTAAATTTCCTTCACATTTCCCCCTTTTTATCCTACAGGATAATAATTGCTAAAAGAAATAAATGTTTTTTTTATTATTCTTTAAAAAAAAGATTTTTTTGGGGGGGGGGGGGGGGGGGGGCTTTTTCCACCTTTATTGGATAGGACAGTATAGAGACAGGAAATGAGCAGGAGAGAGACGGGGAGGGATCGGGAAATGACCTCAGGTCAGAATCGAACCCGGGTCCCTGGATTTATGGTATGGCGCCTTATCCACCTGAGCCATAACACTCCTAAAAGAAAGAAATGTACACAATTTCAGTGGTAAGAGTTCCCGGAGAGATTCGACTTAACACGTCATTGAGTGTCCAGGGATAATTCTAAGGCTGTTTTGTAAGACATAGATGTCTTAAGTTAATGCTAACAAGCTATATACATAGATCAGGAAACAATAGAACAGGAAACAACCACAAATGAGAGTGTTTTAAGCTAGGGCTAATTTCATATCAGCTGTGCTGACGTCGTCAAACGGTGGGTTATAGTCTTCTTGTGGGTTTGGAGGCCAGTCAGGCAAGTTGTCTGGGTCTATTTTCACCATCTGGTAACCAATATTTGTCAGCTTCCTCTGAAACACAGACATACAACATTGACAGAAAACAGGGAGCAAACATAGCATCACAATCCCTAAGCCCAGGACCGCTATGGTGGATAGAATCAGAGTCTTCCATCCACTAAACCAATGCCACCAGCTGTCTTTGACTCCATGTTCATCTGCTCGTAATTGTTCAGCAACCTTGCACATCTTGTTCAGTGCCTCAGTGATGTTACCATGATTCCCGTCATTTTCAGGAACTTACGTACAACAATGTTCTATCATGACACACACTCCACCTTCCTTTGCCAAAAGGATGTCAAGGGCCATGCAATTCTGTGTTGTCATTAATCTGAGTGCAGTCAATTCAGTTCTCATGCCCTCCATGGCCTCTATGGTTGAATTCATGAACTGTGCCAGTCTATAATGCACCACCTCAAGTTCATTCCAGAGTTGTGTTATCCCATACTGTGGAAACAGTGCCTGGAAGAATTTCTTCACCTTGGGTTGCAGTTGATATTCTGGAGGAGGAAAATCATTGTCGGTGCTTCTGCACCATCTGCCACTCGCCTTAGGGGTTGCTATTATTAGGTGGGCATCTAATTGGATCAGGGCACATGTGCCTTTCCAATCTACTGGGAGGAAGTTGTACACATGGTGACCACACTTCCACTGCCAGCCTGGGTAATAAAAGGTTGGGCCAGCTAATGGAGTTAGAGTCCCTCCTGGCCCCAAGTTACCTCCTATTGTCGCCTTTCTGCCTTGCTTGTACAGAGTGCCATTTCGTCCCATGCAGGTCACATTTGGATTTGGGACTGAACCCTGCACTGTGCAAACAGTTGAACACTTAGCTTCCTTGACCTTCCCCACAGAGGTAGAATTTGGATCGCCCTTTTGGCCTGCGCATAACGCATAATTTATCCCCTTTCCTGGTTCATTTATGCTAATTTCTACCCTTAGGTCATCTCCCCCACCTCGATACGTGACATTACAGTCTTTTTTTACATCACCACAGACAGCTTCCATCACAGCTCGCCATGCTTGTGCAGTATCCTCTTTAGTTGTGTTGGCGGTCTCAAACACGAATGGTTGTATAACGGTGTGTGGCAGGGTGGAGCAAACTAGACAATTTGACCTGTTAGCCTGTTTAGCTATAAAATTAGCATACTGCCAATACAAATTATGAGTTGGATGTCTCCCTTGTCTTGACTCTGTGTCAGTCTGGGTTCCCTGTATCAACCACCACATGAATCCTCCCGTGAGCCCCAGCAGGATCAGTATGCTCAGGCCCATGACTGGACCTAGCTTATAATGATTTACCCCCTTCATTTTATGTTAACTAGGTCTCCGAGTTAACCCTTGCCCTTCTTGATGTGTATTGGTGCTCAGAGGGCGGGCACGCCCTATCAGCCCTCGCCCCACCTCACCAGGGCTTGGAGAAACTCGGGACTTCTGAAACCAGTTTACTGACTAGATACTGAAATATTCTTCTCTATTGAGGGTGCAACAGCATAACTGTGCTGCCGTGCTTAGTTCCGTGGGACTTGCTCACCATGTGGTGAGCAAGGTGGGAAAGCGGATGTGTGGAGCACCTTCTAAATGATAATCGCTTACCTCTCCTCCTGAGTCTCAGGTTACCACTTGTCTCACCTGATGGTTGGGGTTTTGTGCTAAGATGTACTCAATTAACACTTCTTTCTCTTCATTGGTGTTGTGCAGATTTGTCCACTGGGATTGTTCTCCCGGAGCTGTTGCCCTGACCTCTTCATCAGTGATAAGGAGCCACAGCCCTTCTCCTAATGGGTTACACCTTCCAGTGTCCACTAATACTTTCATCCTCACGAGCTTTAGTCAGCGTCCGGGTCACTTAGGCCTTCCTTTTCCTCCTGCTCAGCCAGTTCAGCAACCTTCCTGTAGTGGCTAGCATGGATCCATGTCACTCTGCCTGTGACCTTCACTGCCGTTAGGGTTGTGAGCAGGACCTGGAATGGGCCATTCCACCAGGTTCGTCGGAAGTCCTTCACCACTATCCAATCCCCTGGTTGTAGATCGTGCAGAGGTCTCTCAGCAGGCTTGGGAAGCACTTCTTTTACCTGTTTGTGGATAGATTTCAAAGCAGAGGACAGCATTGCACAGTAATTCAACATTGTATCATCACACAGTGTGGTGTCCGGCAGTGTTCCTTGGGCTGGCCCTATCCCCGTGTTGGGTACTCATCCAAACAGAATTTCGAATGGGCTTAACCCATGTTTAGGCCTAGTTTGCATCCTCATTTGTGTGAGTACTACAGGGAGGACCTTCGTCCATCCTAGCCCTGTTTCTGCACAAGCTTTGCTTAGTTTATTTTTAAGGGACCCATTTTCCCTCTCCACTGCTCCCACACTGGCAGGATGGTAGGCACAATGTTGTTTCAGGTCTATCCCTAGGAATGCTCCTATTTTCTTTAGGGCTGCATTAACAAAGGGTGTTCCATTGTCACTTGAGATTTTGCTAGGTATACCCCACCTAGGAATTATGTCTCCCAGGAGTGCTTTGACCACTCCCTCTGAGTCTTGTTTAGCTGTGGGGAATACTTCAACCCATTTTGAAAACATGTCAACTATTACCAGGCAGTACCTTTTTCCCTCACTAGGTGTCAGTTCAATGAAGTCCATTTGGAGATGATCAAATGGTTTGTCTGGTATTGGGTGTGCTGCTTGAGTTAGTTTGATACCTTGACCTGCATTATGTTGTGCACATACATCAAGCATTGCTTGCAAAATTTCGCAGCATAATTTGAAAACTCCTTTGTGAACCATCTCTTTGTTACTTCTGCTACCATTCCCCCTTTTGACACATGGGTGAGCCCATGGGCCAATTTTGCATAGAAAGGGAACATGCATTTTGGTAGACAGGGATGGCCCGAGGGACAAACCCAGGCCGAGTTTACACAGATACAGCCTGCCTGTTTCCAGACTCGTCTCTCGTCCTGAGTGGCAGTGCTCTGAAGGTCCGCTAGCTGCAAACAGGGGGTAGAAACCTGAGGAAAAGCAAGGTTAGAGGCTGAACTAGAAGCTGTGACTGCACACTTAGCTGCTGCATCTGCCCTGGAATTTCCTTGAGACACAAGATCAGTATTGTTGGTATGGGCAGCACACTTACAGACAGCAATGGCTCTAGGGAGTAGAATAGCATCCAACAACTCAGAGACCAGTTCATGATGTGCAATTGGAGATCCTGTGCTAGTGAGAAAATTTCTATGTTTCCAAATGGTGCCAAAATCGTGCACAATGCCAAATGCGTACCTCCTGTCTGTAAAAATATTGACAGATTGCCCTGCAGCCAATTTGCATGCCTCGATAAGGGCACAGAGCTCTGCGGCCTGCACTGACAAGTTTGAGGACAGACATGATGCCTTGAGGACCTTGTGATCTGACACTACGGCAAAACCTACTTTGTTCTTTCCCATCTCTGGGTCTCTGGAGACTGAACCATCCACATAGAGGACCATGTCTGGATTTTCCAAAGGGTCGCTCTTTAAGTCTGCCCTGGGGGAACAAAAATCGTTAGTGAGAGCAGCACAGTCATGTGGCTCTCCATCATCCTCTGTTGGGAGAAGAGAGACAGGATTCAGAACAGTACAACATTTCACAATTATGTTAGGCATATCAAGTATGACAGTGTTGTACTTTAACCATCTCTGTGCTGACAAATGTGATGTCTTTTTCTCCAACAGAAGCAGGGAGACAGCATGTGGGACCAAAAGGGTGAGGTTAGAATACCCCACAATATTTCTGGAAGCGGTTACTGCTTTTTCAGCTGCAGCAAACAGGAAGTCCAGCCACCACTGGGTCCAATTTGCTGGAGAAGTAGGCTCCAGGTCTTAATTTATCCCCGTGCTTCTGCAAAAGAACAGAGGTCATGAAACCCTTCTTTTCATATACAGTTTGAACAAATGGTTTATTGGGGTCAGGCAATCCCAGAGTGGGTGTGGTCTGCAGGGCGCTTTAGGGCCAGAAATGCTTCTTCAGCCTCTGGTGTCCATACGACAGGTGACGAAGCGGTGAGGGATGAGCTGTGCATGAGCTCTCTCACTGGGCTTTCCAGGATGGAATAATTTGGAATGAATGCTCTGCAATAGGAACACATACCCCAAAATGACAAAACTTGTTTCACAGTGATCGGCTTGGGAATTTTCTGAATAGCTGAGACTCTGTCTGCAGACAGCGTTTTCCCCTCCCCTGTGATGTCATGCCCTAAGAAATGCACCTTCTGTTTTGCAAACTGTAATTTTGTGAGGCTAGCCTTATGACCCTCCTTAGCGAGGTGTCGCAGTAGCGTTATGGTGTCATCTTCACATTGAGCTTTAATTGGGGCACAAATCATTAAATCGTCAACATACTGCAGCAAAGCTGATCCTGGTGACAAAGTTAATGAAGCGAGGCTGTCTCTGAGGCACTGGCTGTATGTGGTTGGTGACTTGCAGTAACCTTGGCACAAACGAGTGAAAGTGTATGGACGACAATCATACATAAAGGCAAACCAGTACTGACTGTTTTTATGTAGAGGAATAGAAAAAAATGCACTTGCTAAGTCCACCACTGAAAACCACTTACTGTTAGCAGGCACCTGGCCCAAAATGGTGTATGGATTAGGGACATCAGGCACGCATGGAACAACCGCAGCATTGACTGCTTGCAGATCTTGGACAAACCTCCATTCATCGGGCTGGGACAGTTTTCTTGCCTTCTTAACTGGTAAAATAGGAGTGCGCACTGGAGAGTCTGGGCAAGGGACAATTGCACCTGCCTTCAGCAAAGAATCAAAGACTGGTCTTATACCTGCGATTGCTTCTGGTTTGAGTGGGTACTGGGTCTGTCTAGGCCTGAAATCTGATTTGGGGGTGATCACCACTGGTTCAGCATTCTTTATTTGGCCTACATCATATTTACCCTTCGCCAGAACAGAATTTGGAACTCCTGCCAATTTGGGGTGCACCTCTGCTGGCCTGTGGAAACAGAGACAAACAAGCCACTATGGCCGGGGTCCTCAGGACCCAGGTCATCAGTGGCTAATATTACACTGTGCTTAACATGCACACACATAGCATGACTTTGTTTGTAGACCCCAAGCTTTTGGCAAAACAACACACTAGGGTCCTCTGTTTGGGACCATTTGTTGCCATTGGGTGAGCACTTCTTGACCCATTTCCTCATGTCTTTCCAATGGGCAGCTCGTGGCCTTGCTAATGAGACATGGGGTATAGAATTAACGATGTCAAAGAAATCATGCTGGCAGCAGCCGACCTCAGAGTCCTCTGACACAAGGCTGCGTATAACATGTTTGAGAACACTGTGATGAACATTGATGCAGCTGTTCGGACAACAAGTAAGATGGACCTGCACAACACAATAATGTTTAGACCAATATATAGTTTTGAGGGTCAATCTTTCACGTGCATGGGGGTCTGCAAACCAAGTCTTTTCAAACTCTACATCTTGCCCTTGGTGAACATGTGCTGTGCAATGCAAATCTTCCTCTTTCATATAATCTGTGTCAACTGATGAGGCGTTCAAGTGTGCAAGCTGTACAAGGTGTTTGGGAGTTTATGTGAGTTGATCTGAGCAGAGCCGCCAGACATACACATACAGGGGGCTTTTTTTGCTAATTTGCACATTAAATCATGTGCTAACAAATTTACTGGACATGTATGTGAGATGAGGAATGAGTGGGACATAACTATTCTTCCCTCGCTTTTACATTGGAGGTTGACTGAGAAAGTTTCGGTTACAGGTCGTCCTGAGATGCCCATCGTCTGAATAAAATTTGAGCTGAGCGGTGGGTCTACTGGAAGCACCCCATGTTGTATGACTGAGTGTCCCGCTCCAGAATCTACTAAAAAGGTCAACACATGCCCACATACAGTGAGGGGCATACAAGGGAGTTTAGAGAAGGGAGTAGTTGTGTATTTTAACAAACAATGCAACTTCAGGTGTATCTATCTGGACTGGTGTATCGGGCATTTCTGTGTAGTCTTGCTGTTGCATGCAGATGCTGCTACTAATGTGTTTAATGTTATGTGAATGTTCCTGTCTATGTGTATGTATATCATCAGGTGTGTGTGTGTGTTACCTCCCCTGTTCTCTGTGCTGGGCCCGTTCCTGGAGTCTGCTCATCAGTCTGCTTTGCTGTACTCCTCATGGGGCCTCTGGCTGCTACTGCGGAGACAGTTTGTCCCTTCTGATTGCAGTTGTCGCAGGTTACGCCTTTCCTCCAGGACGGGTCACCCCAGGTCATCCTGCCTCTGCCCCTACCTCGACCTCTTCCTCTTTGTCCAGGCTGAGCAGTCTGGAGAAGAGAGAGAGTGGCGGCATGTAGGTCTTGGTCTCTTTTTGTTGACTTTGTCTTCTCCTTCAGCAGCCTTTCTACATGCACAGCGTACTACTCGATCTTGGTGAGGTTGGCGGTTTCCTACAGGAGACAGAACTGCTTTACTGACTTGGCCACTGCTGGATTCATACCGTTCATGAAACTGTTCCACAGGTGTGCTACCCAGACCTCAGGAGTGCCTTCCACTCCAGCCAGGGTCACGGGTCTGGTCAGGCCACTGTGTTTCTAGTGCACGGCGGTGAGACGGGCAAGAAATGCTAACACCACTTCACCATCTTCTTGCTTACACATACTGATCTTAGTCATGTCTATGTTCAAGGGAAAGGCACTGTCCAGACAAGCACAGAAAGCAGTGATGGTATCTCTGTACTCATCATTGCCAGCCATGCTCCAGTCTGGTGTAGTCATTTGCTGGTCAGCTTCCAGCCACTCTCTGGAAACTTTGTTCCAATCTATACCCATCTTGGTCATCAGTAGGCGGCAAAGTTCATGGGTGGTTGGCCAGAATTTTCTGCAAAATATCAACAGCTCATTACCAAATCTCTTTCCTCCGACCTCTCTCACATTGGGAAGGGAAGCCATGCTTTCCTTGATATCGGCTGTCGTCCAGGGTCCGTGGACTAGAAGCACGCTGTCAGCTCCAGCCACTTCCACCATTGGAAGATGAAGGACTTCAGACTTTAGGTTACGGCCTTGTGAACCCACTGGTGAGCATGTGGTCAGGTTCAGGAGGGTGTCTCTTCTGCAGGGGCGGAGCTAAGGGGTGGCCAGGGGTGGCCGTGGCCACCCCAGGGCATGCCTTGGTCCCGCCCTGGCCATCCCAGGGCCAGACAATAAAATTTATAAAACCGATATGTCCCATGAAATGTTAGTTCTGCCTGTTGGATTTTTGTTCCATCTACTTGGTTTCTGCGGGGATGCATATTGCCGTAGCACACAAACATTTCGCACGTTCAAGCAGCAGGTGGATGAGCAGGTTGTCGTGACAGTGGTGATATCAGATAGTCATGTGCTAGTCCAACAACACAACAACCTACGAACTATGTGAACGTGCGATTAATTTGGGAGGTAAGTTATTCATCTCTTATACTCTCCAAGTTTTCTCACTTTCTAGACATACAGTTACAATTCTGTCCTCAGACAATTCAGAGTTCCAGAAATCTCCACTTTGCCTGGAGTTTTCGAAAGTATCCATTTTCAGTGACTGAAACCTTCATTTGCATGTAAATGCAACCGTATAGATAAATATGTTTTTATAGATATCCGGCTACAGTGGGATTTGTGCTGTGTGCACACATAGATACTAGATAGATAGAAAGCAAAACGTCGGTGGTTTTCGATTGTACAATTCAAAAGAGAAAATTACATCGGCAGGTTAGCTGTCTTTTAGTGTTTGACCGTTCTATCCTGTTTTAAAACCAATGGCTTTCACTGACTTGGCCGAGTGAGTTCTGCTCAGGTGAGTTGAGTATGAACTGAACTTTGAACTCCTTCATGCGAGTGAACTTGCACAATAATTAATGATAATTAATTGTGTTCAAAAGACGAGGGAGGACCGTGCTTGCAAGCAACATCCTGCAAAGACTGCTTGTCAGACAGTGATTAGCACATTTGGATAGCCGAGCTAGATAGCACCAGAGCCCGTTGGTAGCACCATCAACCGTGTAGGCAGCGCGTCGCGTAGGTTAGAGAGGGGTGTTTTGATGTATGAGCTATCAAGCTAACGTTAGCCTTTATGGTACTATGACATTACCAACGAGTCTAATGTTTAATTTAGGCAAGGTGAAATACATACACAAACAACATGATAAACATTTTCGATAATTAAACTTGCCGCCATGTTTTTTTCTAGTCAAAGTCAAAACGAGATCGCTCCAGGAACTGTGGGATATGTAGGATAGAGCAGAAATCATGCATCGTATGAAGTTGTTATAGTAATTTCCAAGTAATGTCTATCAAACTGCAATTGAAATATTATTGTCAAGTAAAACTAAATGAAACCAAAGCAATCCAATTGGAGGTGGACAAATAATAATACATTTTACATTTACGCATTTAGCAGATGCTTTAATCCAAAGTGACTTACATTTGTCAACTATAAATTGGACCATTCTCCCCTAGAGCAACTTAGGGTCAAGTGCCTTGCCCAAGGGCACAACAGTGGCAGCTGGGATTTGAACCCACAATTTCCAGACTACAAGCATATTAGTCAGGCTCCTTAACCACTACGCTTGACTTGGAATAACTTTGAATTTGAATTTAAACAGTTGAACTGGTTGACTGAAAATGGTGTAGTCTATCTTTCTCAAAGATTACATATCTGTTTCTGGGAGTATCTGTCTAACTTTAGCCCACAGCGGACATAGTAGCCTAGCAATATAAATGCAGCAGTAGGCCTACATTCCCCTTTTGCTAAATGTTCATGCAGTAATGTGATTGATGTATTTTGGTGTTTCCTTTACCTGTCAGGCAAAATGAAAAGAAAGATTACACACTACTTCAGCCAGTGTAGTAATAGTAAACAGACATGCAGCAAAGACAGAAGGGACAGTGATGAGGGTGAACAGGATAAGTTAGACAGCAACAAGATCTCTTCTGGAAATGGATCCCAAGGTACCACACATTGGCACTGCCATCACTGTACGTGTGTAGTTATGCCATGTGTTATGTTATGATGCTTAATGTAGCTGATGTACCTGTGTCAAAATCACTCAAACTTATCATGGTGATAATTTCAGCTGTTGTGTTTCAGACATTGACTCAGTAACACAATCCACACAAGGCTCTTCACAAGGTAAGCAGTATGCTTACCACGATTGTTTACTTTTTGTATTATAATTGTGGTTAAATTGCATGCAACATTGCTAGGATATGATGCTTTATGATACAACCCTGACATCACCAAGTGCAACAATTATTCTAATGTTATGTGGTTAAACTGACAGATATCAACAGAAATGAACACTGAATGATACTTTGCATTGAGTGAGAGTGGGAGAGGTGTTTATATAGCAGGGGCTGATGAACCAGGAAATGAGTGACAGGTGTATTTAATAGGTAATAGAGGGTGCTGTGGATTGTGGGTGTTGTAGTTCTGAGCAGTCATGTTTGTAGTTGGGTTCAGACTGACTTTCTGTGCCTCTCCAATCTTCCTCCAGACTCTTTATTTCCAAATAAAATGCAAAATGTAAAGAGGACTTTGGACCACTGAGAACAGTCCAGTTCTTTTTCTCCTTACTCCAGGTAAGACAGATTACTAGCAGGCTAAGTTTTCTGTGTTTTGCCAATTGTTTTTTTGTGATTAGAATACTGTGTCTTCTGTTGCTTGTACTGTATCTGTGAATACTCTGTTTATCTGCTGCTTGTTAGGTGCATGTTACTCCATTACCCATGTTTGCATTGGGATTACAGATGGGATTCACCCATCAGTTTCAACTGCATGAGAAATCATGTTTTTCATTTGCTAATTAGCTGGGTTTTTAGTGTGGTTTCAAGTGCTCTTTCCCAATATCTCTCCCCCTGTCCTACCATGATGTGCCTCTACACCAGGGGTCTTCAATCCTATCCACAAAGGGCCAGTGTGGCTGCAGGCTTTCATTCCAACCAAGCAGGAGCTACACCTGATTTCACTTGTTTAATCATTTCACCCTCGTCTCCAGTCAACAATCAAGTGAGCCTCCAATTTGGCTGTAATGAAAGCCTGCAACTACACCGGCCCTTTGCAGATAGGATTGAAGACCCCTGCTCTACACCGTTCCTGTTTGTGGTCTCACCTACAAATGGTGCTTCCATCACCATGGCCCCCCAAAAGGATGAGGCCTCTCCAACCTCATCTACCCTTCAGTTACCTCCACTGACACCTTCTGGATCACTGCTGGATTATGGAACTGCCAGTCTGCCACATGAAGACTGACTATCTCTACCCACACCTCCCTCCTGTCCCTCCACATCCTTGCACTGACTGAGACCTGGATTTCATCTGCCAACACCTGCAGCCCTGCCCACCTCCTTCTTTTTCTCTCACATCCCCTTGCCCATCTGGTCTTCATGGTGGTGGTACTGGTTTGTTGATCTCTCAGTCGTGGGAGTTCTCACCTCTTCCACTCTCCCACTTCTCCATCTCCTCCTTTGAATTTCACTCAATTTCAGTCTTTTCTCCTGTTAACCTTTTTGTTGTTTATTTCCTTCCTGGCTCTGTGGGATGTTTCTCTGATGAACTGGACATGGTACTCAGCTTCTTCCCAGAAGATGGCACCCCACTGATGCTCCTGGGAGACTTCAACCTTGAAGCCTCCCACTTTGCTGCCTTCCTTCCACTAATCCACTCCTTTGATCTCTCCTTGCTGCACTCACTTCCAACCCATAAACCTGGCAACCTTCTAGACCTGGTCTTCCTCAGAAACTTCACTGCCTCAGATCCCACAGTTACCCCTCTCCATCTGTCTGACCACCACTTAATTTCATTCTCCTTCCTCTTCAGCCATCCTACCCCCACTGTTACAGTCCATTGTAACCTCCACTTCCTGTATCCTTCTCTTGCCTCCTCAGTCACTGCTTCTGTTCCCCCCTTTGAATCTTTCTCCAATCTCCCCACTAAATCTGCTATATCTTCTCTGCTGTCTTCTCTCTCCTCATAACTTGACACATTATCTCCTTGTCTCCAGGCCAGCAAGATCTTCCCCTCCTAGTCCCTGGGTGTCAAACACTTCACTCCAACAGAAGCAGTCTATGTGCAGCAAAGAGGAAGTGGGGAACATCCAAGGTACCTGCTGACCTGTCTCACTACCAGTCCCTCCTTGCCAAGTTCACAGCTTCACTCAAATCAGCTAAGATCAAATTTGATCACTCCAAAATTCATACCTCCATCTCCAACCTTCATCAACTGTTTTTTGTTTTCCCTTCCCTCCTCAAATCTCAACCAGCTGCACCTCAGTCCTCCATTACTGCAGAGGAATATATGGTATTTTTTGAGGAAAAGATCATGGCCATCCACATCTCCTGCACCATGCCTGCCTCCCCCTTACACTCCTCCCCACTCTCTCTGTCTCTTCCCCCTTGCTCTCTGCTTTTTCCCTTCTTTCCACCTCTTATTTCTCCTGGCTCCTGCTCTCTCACTGACCAACTACCTGTGCCCTTGACCTTATCCCCTCATCTCTTCTCCAGACCATTACTCCTGACATACTCCCATTTATCACCTCCATTGTCAACTCCTTGTCCTCCAGATACTTTCCTTCTAGATTCAAACAGGCCCACATCAATCCTCTGATGGAAAAAAAATACTTCAGGCCCCTTGGTCATCCAGAACTACCACCCCATTTCTCTTCTCCCCTTCCTATCAAAGAAGCTTGAACATGCTGTTGTGAACCAACTCTCCTCTTTTCTCTCATGGAACAACCTCCTGGATCCTCACCAGTCTGGCTTCTGAGCTGGACACTCAACCAAGACTGTGCTTCTCTCCATCAATGAAGCACTTCATGCAGCACATGCCACCTCCCTCTCCTCTGTCCTGATTCTCACTGACCTTTCTGCTGCATTTGACACTGTTGATTACCTCATCCTCCTGTCATCCTTATCAGCTCTGGGGATCTGTGGGACAGCCCTGGACTGGTTCAAGGCCTACCTCTCCGGTCACTCCTTCAAGGTTATCTGGTCTGATGCTGTATCAGCACCATGCCTATTTACCACTGGTGTTCCTCAAGGTTCAGTCCTTGGTCTACTTCTCTTCTCCCTCTACACCCAGTCTCTCGGCCTGATTATCTCTTCTCACGGTCTCCAACCACTGCAATGTTGATGGCACCCAACTGTTTCTCTCTTTTCCTCCCTCTGACACACAGATCTCCACTCACATCTCTGCTTGCCTATGTGACATCCAGAGTTGGAAAGACAGCCATCACCTAAAGCTCAACCCAGGTAAGACAGAGGTAATCTACATTCTGGCTCCATTCTCGCTACCCCTGGACATCATCTCCCTGGGGGACATCTCTTGGTCACCACCCAGTACGAAGAACCTCGGGATCATGTTTGACGATAAACTGTCCTCCTCAGTGAACCTTTCTGCAGTGTCCTGGATGTGTAAATTCCTCCTCTACAACACCTGAAGGATCCGCCCTTTCCTCACCACCTACTCTACTCAGCTCCTGGTCCAAGTACTGATCCTCTCCCACTTGGACTACTGCAATTCTCTCTTTGCTGGCCTTCCAGCTTCTGCCATCAGACCCCTGCAGCTTATCCAGAACCAGAACACAACAGCTTGTCTGTCTACAACCTCCCTCGTTCATCCCATGTCACCCTTCTGCTTGTCGACCTACACTGGCTACCTGTCATCTCTTATCAAATTTAAGACATTGGTGCTAGCTTACCAGGCTGTCAAGGGGTTAGGGCCAGCATACCTCTAGAGTCTGATCTGACCCTACATGTCAGCCGGATCCTTATGTTCCACTACTACTGGTCGCCTGGCCTCTCCTGTTCTCTGTTCCTGCCCAGCCTGCTCAAGATTGCTGTCTGTCCTGACCCCCTGTTGGTCGAATGACCTTCCCATTGAGGTCAGGACTGCAAACTCTCTGACCACCTTCAAGTGCAGACTGAAGACTCACCTATTCAGGCTGCACCTCTCCCCTGCTTCCCTGCCCACTGTGTATCAGTCTAGAAACAGTCTTGCCTGGAGTTAACCATTGGAGTTTTATTTTTCTCTATTTAGTTCAAGTTTGTCTGTTCATTTGTATAGTTGATTAGTTTCCTTGGCTGTTGGCTGAGTATTGGTACTTCAGCAGAATATTACACACAGTATTATTCTGTTACTTGTTCACTTGGCACTAGAACTTTCTTGTCTAGAAGTTCAGCAATTCATGTGCCTGACTTTTGCACTTGTTGTACATCCCTCTGGATAAGAGCAGCTGCTAAATGCCATGAAATGTAATGATCGTCTTCCGGGCAACTGTCAAGTCAGCAGTCTTCCCCATGATTCTGGATGCATGTACCGAACTAAACCAAGAGATACACTGGTATTTATACTGTTTTTGAATAGTAATTTACTCAACCTAAAATTAATTATTCTAATAATTTGCGCTATAAGCAAGAATCAAAATTAAAACAAAAATGCTTGAAGTTTTTCACTTTACGTGTAATGAATATAACATATAGATGAAAGTTTACCTTTTTGAATTAAATTATGAAAAAATGAAGTTCACAATATTCTATTTTTTGAGATGCATGTGAGATATAGATATGATTTCTACACTTGAGTCAGTACAAAAACATTTTAGAATTCCAAACACTTTCCAGCACAAAATTAAATGTGACTGGAAAAAAAAATTGTACCTGGGCAGCAATATTACATAAGAGACCACTTTTTCAGATTAAAAAAGAAAACATAATGAAGGCTACTGGGTTTTGCTGAAAAATGTAGAAGCAAGTATGACAGGCAAAGTATCCAGAAGAACTGTGGCTGGTTGTGCAAGATGCTCAGTAAAACCTACAGCTCATTTCCTTACAAAATTGCACTAAATGCATGTGAGACGACTACTTTTTTTTTTTTTTTTTTTTTTAAACAAAGGGTCATTTCACACCAAGTACAAACTTTGTCTAATTTATTATGGCTTATTGCTGTATACAGGTTTTTTTTTTAATATTGAAATTTCATTACTTTTTAAGCTGTGTGTGTGTGTATTCTATGCACATTCACTGGATATGAGCAATTGTGTGTTGTGACTAGCTACTCTACAACTCTGCTATCCTCTCGTATACAGTGAGTAGAGAAAAACAAAATGGAGTGTATCAAGTCAGATATATCCCTTTATCAAGTATTTAAAAGAAACAGAAATGGCTAAATGAAAATATTTGTTTGTTTATCCCCTCCCGTAGCTCCTGTTCCATACTCCAACCCAGTCAGTGGTGTCAAACCACCAAAAACCCTAAAAAAGAAGAAAATGGTGGTCCATGTTACTGAACCAACAGAGGATAAAATAAACTCTACATAACCCCCCCCCCCCCCCAAAAAAAAGCAACAAAATATGGAATAAAAGTAGTTGATTGGTAATGTATCTTTTTTATTTTAGCATTTTTCAGAAATTGTTACTGTCATTTTGCCAGTTTGTTTACATTCTAAATGGAAATTATTCTGTTGATGTTTTGCACTAAGTTTTTATTTATTGAATTTGCAAAAAGTAAAAACTTTGTGGTTTCTCAATTATATACATACATGTTGAAGCATCACCATACATATTTAAATGCAATGATTCTCCCACATCTTTTGGATTGTATGATAAGTTGGTCTCAGGCATGGAAAACAGCCTTAAGACCATTTGAATCATTTATATAAAAGTGCCCATAAGATCCCAGACAAAAAACCTGCGTCAATACCACCAGTGTAAAATACTCACCAAATACAATATTTTAAGTTTTGAAAATTTGATAATGTACACAGCCCTGTGATGACCTGGTGACTTGTCCAGGCTGTACCCCGCCTTTCACCCGTAGTCAGCTGGGATAGGCTCCAGCTTGCCTGTGACCCTGTAGAACAGAATAAAGTGGCTAGAGATAATGAGATGAGATAATGTACACAAATGCCTGCCTACTATTTAAAATTATTCATAATGTTGCTGCTCCTCCTTTTGAAAAAAATTTGTTACACTCTGCTCAGAAAAAACAACACGAGCCACTTGGTTGGTTACCAGGGGAGAGTGCAGTATCCCTAAATGTAGGACTTCATTTGGTACCTCTCATCTCATTATCTCTAGCCACTTTATCCTGTTCTACAGGGTCGCAGACAAGCTGGACCCTATCCCAGCCGACTATGGGCGAAAGGTGGGGTACACCCTGGACAAGTCACCAGGTCATCACAGGGCTGACACATAGACACAGACAACCATTCACACTCGCACCTACGGTCAATTTAGAGTCACCAGTTAACCTAACCTGCATGTCTTTGGACTGTGGGGGAAACCGGAGCACCCGGAGGAAACCCACGTGGACACAGGGAGAACACGCAAACTCCACACAGAGAGGCCCTCGCCAGCCATGGGGCTTGAACCCGGACCTTCTTGCTGTGAGGCGACAGCGCTAACCACTACACCACCGTGCCGCCTTAGATATATTTGTCTAGTGATTATGGCAGGTGAGGTATGAGTTGGCAAAAATCCATGACTGTAGCTTCCATCACCACCACTGAGGTGTGGACTGATGCATTGTCCTGATGGAACAAGACCTCTCTGGTCAGCATTTCTGGCCTTTACTTCTTGATGTTCTCATGCAGGCATCTCAGCAGTCTGGTGTAGTATTGTCCAGTGACAGTGTGGCCCTTCTGGAGATGATCCACTTGCAACACACCTCGTGCATCCCAGAAAACAGACATCATGACCATTCCAGCCAAGACCTTGGCCTTCTTTGGGGTGGGAGAGGAGGGGTGCTTCCACTGCTTCGACTACTGTTTGGTCTCAGGCTAGTAGTGATGAACCCAGGACTCATCCATGGCAACAAATCGAGCCAGGAAATTTTTCAGATCAACTTCAAAGAGTTCCAAATTGTTGGTGGACAGGGTGCACTGTGTGCACTTCTGTTCCTGGGTCAGGAGATGTGGCACCCAGTGAGCACACACCTTTGATATGCCAAGCTTGTTCATCAAATTGTCTGCTCACTCCTGGGACATGCCCAAATTGTCTGCTATTTGACAAGATGACAGTCGCCAATCCTCCATAACCATCCCAAGGTCAAAGTTCTCTGGTGTGGTCATGGTCAATAGTCTCTATGGCCTTTGATCATCTTTGAGGCTCTCCCTGCCACATTTGACTTCTCTGACCCACCATTTGACTATGGCATCTCATCTCCTTATCTTTAGCCACTTTATCCTGTTCTACAGGGTCGCAGGCAAGCTAGAGCCTATCCCAGCTGACTATGGGCAAAAGGTGGGGTACACCCTGGACAAGTCGCCAGGTCATCACAGGGCTGACACATAGACACAGACAACCATTCACACTCATGGTCAATTTAGAGTCACCAGTTAACCTAACCTGCATGTCTTTGGACTGTGGGGGAAACCGGAGCACCCAGAGGAAATCCACGCAGACATGGGGAGAACATGCAAACTCTGCACAGAAAGGCCCTCGTCGGCCACGGGGCTTGAACCCAGACCTTCTTCCTGTGAGGCGACAGCACTACACCACCATGCCGCCCTGACTATGGCATATGAAGGAGAATTTTCCGTTAGTGTGTGCACCATATCCTCATGGATCTCAGATGGAGTCATGCCTTTCAACTGAACATACTTGATCACATACCGGTACTCAAGTTTCTCCATTTTCACAATACTTGTCATGTGTCTTCACTGCGAAAGCCTGCAGAAAGGAAATGAAGTGTTATATATGAAGTGGCAGTAGACAGACATAAATGCAGGAATGTGTTTATTAGCAGGCATCTCATTATCTGTAGCCGCTTTATCCTGTTCTACAGGGTCGCAGGCAACCTGGAGCCTATCCCAGCTGACTACAGGCGAAAGGTGGGGTACACCCTGGACAAGTCACCAGGTCATCACAGGGCTTAGCAGACATGATATTTACAAAAACAAGGAATGTGAGGGTCAGTGTTACAAAACACAAACAAAAGCAGTGTCCTAAACATTGCTAGAAACAAATGTGATCGTGATAATGACACTTCCCAATGTCTCTGTGAAAACAGCATCCTGATTTGCACATGCTGTTTGTGCTCAAATCAGCATCAGGTTTTTCCCATCATAACTGGGTCCCAACAGCATGCACAATGTGCTCCGTACGAGTGAGTGAGCACGGCCACTCGAGCTGCACCAGGCTTGAGTGCGCGATGATGTGACGACAATGCATGTATGTATGAATGGATGGGTGTATGCGTTTTATATATATATATATATATATATATATATATATATATATATATTATGTATGTGTGTGTGTGTGTAGGTAGGTGTAATTGATTTTGTGTATTTAGGATTGGATAAGTGATCAATCTTTAATTACATGAAATCAGTCTCATTAAATTTGAAGGTTAATAATTAAAATGAATCAATCCTATTGAATCGTTTAATTTGACTCATTTGAATTGAATCATACCATAGAATCAGTCTCATTTGAATCGTTTGAAGTAAATCATTCAGTGAATCGAATCAGTGAATCATTTAGTGAATCATACCATTAATCCTGGTTAAATTACCAGACAGCTAAAATGGTATCTTCCAAATTATTATTGATCACTTGCCATATTACATAAATCATCTACACCTTTGAATTCTTTGCGATTGGGCAACTTCAAAATATCGAAACAGCAGATGAATACACACAGCTTTGATAAATGAATTTATTATACAAATCAAAAATGGATAATCAGTTGGAATATATACAGTGAGGTGTGTGTGTGGGGGAGGCCCTATGGCCTAGCTAAAGTGTGTTTGTTATCTGCAATCTTGGGAGAGGTGAATCCTCATGATTTAGTGAGCACGTGTTTTCTAAGTAACAAAGGAATTCCACACAACATTATCAAACTCACTGAAATCTTAAGGTCAAAATGTATAATAAGAATGAAATTGAGGATTTTAGTAAGGAATGTGAGAGAGAGAGAGACATGCACAAACTTATGGATTAACCAATTTTAAATCAACAAACAAATGATAGAGAACCAAAATTCAGTGTATACACTTCATTTAACTTCATATAACTTCACATTAAGTGAATAATTCCTAAGACTTAAACTTTTGCCCAATGCCTTTCTTACTGCAAAAAGTCTCGCCTTTTGTAGGAAGCAGTCTTACTGGAGAAGTTTGCGCTTCGGTGAGAGAGAGAGAGAGAGAAGTGAGAGCGGTTGCTCTGAAGTTTTCTTTGAAGATCTTCATAGCTCATGAGAAGAAAGTTCTGATCAGACAGGGTTAGGACGATCCAGCCGCTCCCAACACCAATAAACTGCCTATTTGGTTGCAGTCTAGTACGTACTGAAAGAAATAACTGAAAAAAACGGTTTATAACTCACTTGAGTTAAAGCACGCGCGTTTCCAGAGTCCACCGTGATCAAGGGTGGATAGAAGGAGGAGAATGTTCTAAAACGTGTCTCTTGCAGGAAAGAGTCGTGGTTTCGGACGGTCCGATGGTGAGCGTCCCTCTATGGTCTGTTCTCCACTGAGTTCAGACACCAGAGACAAAGAAAAATGGAGTTTCTAAGTCTTTTATGTGAAACCTGAAGAATGTGATGTACGTGATCCCGCCCAGGCGTGACGTAGTCAATGCGGAAGTTGGCTGGGAGTTGTAGTTCTTAGACACAAGATGGCGCATGGTGTGTGTGTGTGTATATATATATATACACACACAGTTAGGTCCATATATATTTGGACACTGACACAAATTCAGGTTATAATTATATAATGTACATGGACACGAAGTCCAGACTTTCAGCTTTCATTTGAGGGTATCCACATTAAAATTGGATGAAGGGTTTAGGAGTTTCAGCTCCTTAACATGTGCCACCCTGTTTTTAAAGGGACCAAAAGTAATTGAACAATTGACTCAAAGGCTATTTCATGGGCAGGTGTGGGCAATTCCTTTATGTCATTCTCAATTAAGCAGATAAAAGGCCTGGAGTTGATTTGAGGTGTAGTGCTTGCATTTCGAAGATTTTGCTGTGAAGAAAACATGCGGTCAAAGGAGCTTTCCATGCAGGTGAAACAAACCATCCTTAAGCTGCGAAAACAGAAAAAAACCCATCCGAGAAATTGCTACAATATTAGGAGTGGCAAAATCTACAGTTTGGTACATCCTGAGAAAGAAAGAAAGCACTTGTGAACTCATCAATGCAAAAAGACCTGGACGCTCACAGAAGACAACAGTGGTGGATGATCGCAGAATAATTTCCATGGTGAAGAGAAACCCCTTCACAACAGCCAACCAAGTGAACCACTCTCTCTCCAGGAGGTAGGCCTATCAATATCCAAATCTACCATAAAGAGAAGACTGCCTGAAAGTAAATACAGAGGGTTCACTGCACGGTGCAAGCCACTCATAATCCTCAAGAATAAAGGCTAGATTGGACTTTGCTAAAAAAACATCTAAAAAAGCTAGCACAGTTCTGGAAGAACATTCTTTGGACAGAATAAACCAAGATCAACCTCTACCAGAATGATGGAAAGAAAAAGTATGGCGAAGGCGTGGTACAGCTCATGATCCAAAGCATACCACATCATCTGTAAAACATGGCAGAGGCAGTGTGATTGGCTTGGGCATGCATGGCTGCCAGTGGCACTGGGTCACTAGTGTTTATTAATGATGTGACACAGGACAGAAGCAGCTGGATGAATTCTGAGGTATTCAGAGACCTACTGTGTGCTCAAATCCAGCCAAATGCAGCCAAACTGATTGGTCGGCGTTTCATAATACAGATGGACAATGACCCAAAACATAAAGCCAAAGCAACCCAGGAGTTTATTACAGCAAAGAAGTGGAATATTCTTGAATGGCCAAGTCAGTCACCTGATCTCAATCCAATTGAGATTGGTTGGTTGGCGTTTCATAATACAGATGGACCCAAAACATAAAGCCAAAGCAACCCAGGAGTTTATTAAAGCAAAGAAGTGGAATATTCTTGAATGGCCAAGTCAGTCACCTGATCTCAACCCATTTCACTTGTTAAAGACTAAACTTCAGACAGAAAAGCCCACAAACAGACAGCAACTGAAAACCGCTGCAGTAAAGGCCTGGCAGAGCATTAAAAAGGAGGAAACACAGCATCTGGTGATGTCCATGAGTTCAAGACTTCAGGTAGTCATTGCCAACAAAGGGTTTTCAAGTATTAGAAATGAACATTTTATTTAACTTGTCCAATTACTTTTGAGCCCCTGAAATGAAGGGATTGTGTTTAAAAAATGCTTTAGTTCCTCACATTTTTATGCAATCATTTTGTTCAACCCACTGAATTAAAGCTGAAAGTCTGAACTTCAACTGCATCTGAATTGTTTTGTTCAAAATTCATTGTGGTAATGTACAGAAGCAAAATTAGAAAAATGTTGTCTCTGTCCAAATATTTATGAACCTAACTCTGTGTGTGTGTGTATTACACAGTGCCTTGCAAAAGTATTCATCCCCCTTGGTATTTGTCCTGTTTTGTTGCATTACAAACTGGAATTAAAATGAATTTTGGTGGGGGGGGTTAGCACCCTTTTGATTTACACAACATGCCTACCACTTTAAAGGTGCACATTTTTTTGTTTGTTTTTTATTGTGACACAAACAATAATTAAGATGAAAAAACAGAAATCTGGAGTGTGCATAGGTATTCACCCCCACCAAGTCAATACTTTAGAGCCACCTTTTGCTACAATTACAGCTGCAAGTCTCTTGGGGTATGGCTCTATTAGCTTAGCACATCTAGCCACTGGGACGCCCATCTAACTTGAAGGAGTTAGAGCAGTTTTGTCTTGAGGCGTTCCTCAAGGTAAAACTGCTCCAACTCCAAGTTAGATGGGTTGTGCTGTTGTACAGCAATCTTCAAGTTATGCAACAGATTTTTCTAGCCACTCTTTCATAAAGCCCCACTCTGTGGAGTGTATGGCTTAAAGTGGCCCTATGGACAGATACTCCCATCTCCACTATGGATCTTTGCAGCTCCCTCAGCGTCATCATATGTGTCTTTGTTGCATCTCTGATTAATGCCCTCTTTGCCTGGTCTGTGAGTTTTGGTGGGTGGCCTTCTCATCAGATTTGTAGTGGTGCCATATTCTTTCCATTTTTCTATAATGGATTTAATGGTTCTCCCTGGGATATTCAAAGTTTGGGATTTTTTTTTTTTTTTTTTTATGACCCAACCCTGATCTATACTTCTCCACAATTTTGTCTCTGACCTGTTTGGAGTGTGTGTGTGTTGGAAATTAGCACTAGCTCTCCGCCAAATGCAAGTGATTTTGCATAGTGGCAAGTGAATTTGCTCAACCTACCAGCCACAGTGGTGGGTAAATAAAAGTAGCAGATACAAAGAAATAATGCAATGGTAACATAACTATTTGTGACATTCCACAAAGCAGATTGAATTGCGAGTCTGCTTGTTCCACTTGGACACTTTTTAATGAAGACATAATCTCCTCAATAAAGTGTCCAAGAGAAACAAGAAGGCTCTAATTCAATGTGGCAACTTGAGCGTAGAATGCGAACTACTGACTGACGGTTAAAGAGAATTACCTCAGGTGTTAACTACCTCTTTAACGTTGTTGCAAGTGCAAAAAATGTTACATCATAGGGCAGGGGTGTTCAAATTGATCCATAAAGAGCCGTGTGGATGCAGGTTGTCATTCCAGCCATGCAGCAGCACCCTGATTTGGCTTATTCAATCAACTGACACACCCACCCTTTAATCAAGGGTGGGTGTGGCTGCAAGTATTTGACTGTGTGAAGACAGCTCAGTTGATTGAATGAGCCAAGTCAGGTGTGCTGCTGCATAGCTGGAATGAAAACCTGCAGCCACACGGCCCTTTATGGATCAATTTGAACACCCCTGTCATAGGGATTAGAAGGTCTGCAAAGACAACCTCCCAGGAGGCATAGGCCAAAGAAGCGAAGGTCAAAAAACTTTTTTTATGATAAGTGAAGAAAAGCAAACAACTGGGAGTCCTGTGAATGGATAGTGTTTTTTTTTTTAAATCTGTCCAGTTAATCTGTGTGTGTGTGTGTGTGTGTGTGTGTGTGTGTCTCTCTCTCTCTCTCTCGCTCATGAGAGAGAATGTCAGTATTCTCAAGTTTAAATGTTTAATTTAGCCTGTATACTGAAATAATCATGCTTGAATATTGTAGTTATTACTGTGACTGTCTCTATATCTCTTTCATAAATCTCCTTCTCACCCCCGGCGGGGGGGTGGTATCCATGTCATCCTCAAGCTCGGGTCATCTACCATATATTGTGTGTGTGTGTGTGTGTGTATATATATATATATATATATATATATATATATATATATATATACATACAGTGGTGCTTGAAAGTTTGTGAACCCATTAGAATTTTCTATATTTCTGCATAAATATGACCTAAAACATCATCAGATTTTCACACAAGTCCTAAAAGTCGATAAAGAGAACCCAGTTAAACAAATGAGATAAAAATATTAGACTTGGTCATTTATTTATTGAGGAAAATGATCCAATATTACATATCTGTGAGTTGCAAAAGTATGTGAACCTCTAGGATTAGCAGTTAATTTGAAGGTGAAATTCGAGTCAAGTGTTTTCAATCAATGGGATGACAATCAGGTGTGAGTGGGCACCCTGTTTTATTTAAAGAACAGGGATCTATCAAAGTCTGATCTTCACAACACACGTTTGTGGAAGTGTATCATGGCATGAACAAAGGAGATTTCTGAGGACCTCAGAAAAAGCGTTGTTGATGCTCATCAGGCTAGAAAAGGTTACAAAACCATCTCAAAAGAGTTTGGACTCCACCAACCCACAGTCAGACAGACTGTGTACAAATGGAGGAAATTCAAGACCATTGTTACCCTCCCCAGGAGTGGTCGATCAACAAAGGTCACTCCAAGAGCAAGGCGTGTAATAATCGGCGAGGTCACAAAGGACCCCAGGGTAACTTCTAAGCAACTGAAGGCCTCTCTCACATTGGCTAATGTTAATGTTCATGAGTCCACCATCAGGAGAATACTGAAAAACAATGGTGTGCATGGCAGGGTTGCAAGGAGAAAGCAGGGGTTAAATTGGGATTGGTTATGTGGGGGGGCTCTGCCTCGTACCCGCCCCTGCCCCCGCCGCCCTGCCCCAATATACTTTTTGGAAAATAACCCTCTAATTTGATAACCATATCATATTGCACAGAGATATACACCTTATCTGTGTGTTGTAGGCCTATGTGTGTCTTGTAGTGCCCCCCTACACATTATGGCAGTTTGAATGTAGATTGGTTGGCCAATGTAACAGATTGTATAGGTTGTTGTACATTGGTTTGAAGGAAATGATTAGTGGGGGGTCTGGGGGTCCTCCCCCAGAAGTTTTTTATTATCATACATGTTATTTGCTGAATTCTGGTGCATTTTAATAAGTTGTTAGCTGACTTTACAGAGGTAGGTTGAGCAATATCATGTTAAATCTTGTCACATGCCTACAGGTGAAAAATGTGAAGGAGAAATGTTCAGTGAGAAAATTTGAAGGCTTGCACAATCTTAAACCAAAACAGTTGATTTATTTTGGAGGATAAATGTTAAATATGCCAAAACACTGTCAGTCAAATTGTCAATCAAATATATTCATGCAGTGAATGCAACCAAATACAAACACTATAACATTGGAAGCATTTATTATTATTGTTATTATTATGTATTCAATTATTTATTTGGCATGTGGTGCTTTTTGTATTGTCTAGAACATACATAAGATGAGCATATTATAGCAGCAAAATAGAAGCACAATCATTTGAATGCAGCAAATTTGCTGCATTCAAATGATTGTGCTTCTATTTTGCTGCTATAATATGCTCATCTTATGTATGTTCTAGACAATACAAAAAGCACCACATGCCAAATAAATAATTGAATACATAATAACAATAATAATTACACTAATAATACACTAATAATATTAACAATAAATAATAAATTAACATTAAATTAAATATTAACAATAAATAATAAAACACTAATATTAACAATACAGTGAACATAATCATTATCATATTTTTTATTATTAAAAACAAAATATCAAATAATACTGAAGAGGGGAAAAAAATAATACTGATCTAAATATGTTGTGTTTTTATTTTTAGACAGTATGTGTTTTGCTAAACACATACTGTCTAAAAATAAAAACACAACATATTTAGATCAGTATTATTTTCCCCTCTTCAGTATTATGATATTTTGTTTTTAATAATAAAAAATATGATGCTGCCCACCTTTTGAAGAAATCTGTAAGCTTCCTCCTCTTTGCTTTCCTCATTTTTAACCTTTAGCTGCTGACCTCTAAAAATCCAAGACAACAAAACAATTTATTAACCTTCTTGTATAAAAGTGAAATTGACTGTATCGACAGTTAATTAAGGCTAGAGCACAAGACGAGTGTTTTGTTTATGTTTGCCAAAGGTAACTAACTTGAGGCAACGTTAGGCTCAACTTCTGGTCAATCTCAGTAGCTAACTTTAACTGACAGCTCCCCCTTCCCCCTGGCTAATTTCTGTCGATAACTGGGGACAATGGAAATTGAACTCGCCAAATGCACAGACAGTTCGTTCAAGCACCTCTGATGGATTAGGATCGTATGCAGGTAGAAGGGGAGACGGTGTACGGAGAAAATTATAAACAAGTCACAACGCTGAAACACAAGCCCAAAAACCCGCAAACCACGACTTCTGATTATTTTTTAAAGCGAGCTCAAAAAAAAAAAAAAAAACCCAAAGTCGCTTATAAAAAGCGGAATTGGCAACCCACGCAGTGCTCCAGAAACCAGAATCTCTGATCGCAAGTTCTGTTCTAAATAGCTTTGACAGGTCGTCTTGTTATCAGGAAAACTATGATCTATCTCATAAAAGTCATGGGTTTATTGATTAATAAAATGATATTTAATTATTCAGAACTGAAAATCGTGAAAAGGGTTGTTGCTTTTGATGTGTGCGTGATCATATGCCATCCGATCCGAGCTTATGTGCCGGGGCTCAGCCCCGGAGAGCCCCGGCCCAATTTAACCCCTGCAATCTATATAAACGCTGTCTAGTGTATGCTCTCTACAAACGCTGTCTAGTGTGCATGCTCTCTACGTAAACGCTGTCGAGTGTGCATGCTCTCTACATAAACGCTGTCTAGTGTGCATGCTCTCTACAAACGCTGTCTAGTGTGCATGCTGTCTACATAAACGCTGTCTAGTGTGCATGCTCTCTACATAAACGCTGTCTAGTGTGCATGCTCTCTACAAACGCTGTCTAGTGTGCATGCTGTCTACATAAACGCTGTCTAGTGTGCATGCTCTCTACGTAAACGCTGTCGAGTGTGCATGCTCTCTACAAACGCTGTCTAGTGTGCATGCTCTCTACAAACGCTGTCTAGTGTGCATGCTGTCTACATAAACGCTGTCTAGTGCGCATGCTCTCTACATAAACGCTGTCGAGTGTGCATGCTCTCTACATAAACGCTGTCTAGTGTGCATGCTCTCTACATAAACGCTGTCGAGTGTGCATGCTCTACATAAACGCTGTCGAGTGTGCACGCTCTCTACATAAACGCTGTCGAGTGTGCACGCTCTCTACATAAACGCTGTCGAGTGTGCACGCTCTCTACATAAACGCTGTCTAGTGTGCACGCTCTCTACATAAACGCTGTCTAGTGTGCATGCTCTCTACATAAACGCTGTCGAGTGTGCATGCTGTCTACATAAACGCTGTCTAGTGTGCATGCTCTCTACATAAACGCTGTCTAGTGTGCATGCTCTCTACATAAACGCTGTTGAGTGTGCATGCTCTACATAAACGCTGTCGAGTGTGCACGCTCTCTACATAAACGCTGTCTAGTGTGCATGCTCTCTACATAAACGCTGTCGAGTGTGCATGCTGTCTACATAAACGCTGTCTAGTGTGCATGCTCTCTACATAAACGCTGTCTAGTGTGCACGCTTTCTACATAAAAGCTGTCTAGTGTGCATGCTGTCTACATAAACGCTGTCTAGTGTGCAAACTCTACATAAACGCTGTCTAGTGTGCATGCTCTCTACATAAAAGCTGTCTAGTGTATTCCCTCTACATAAACGCTGTCTAGTGTGCATGCTCTCTACATAAACGCTGTCTAGTGTGCATGCTGTCTACATAAACGCTGTCTAGTGTGCATGCTCACTACATAAACGTTGTCTAGTGTGCATGCTGTCTACATAAACACTGTCTAGTGTGCATGCTGTCTACATAAACGCTGTCTAGTGTGCATGCTCTCTACGTAAACGCTGTCGAGTGTGCATGCTCTCTACAAACGCTGTCTAGTGTGCATGCTCTCTACAAACGCTGTCTAGTGTGCATGCTGTCTACATAAACGCTGTCTAGTGCGCATGCTCTCTACATAAACGCTGTCGAGTGTGCATGCTCTCTACATAAACGCTGTCTAGTGTGCATGCTCTCTACATAAACGCTGTCGAGTGTGCATGCTCTACATAAACGCTGTCGAGTGTGCACGCTCTCTACATAAACGCTGTCGAGTGTGCACGCTCTCTACATAAACGCTGTCGAGTGTGCACGCTCTCTACATAAACGCTGTCTAGTGTGCACGCTCTCTACATAAACGCTGTCTAGTGTGCATGCTCTCTACATAAACGCTGTCGAGTGTGCATGCTGTCTACATAAACGCTGTCTAGTGTGCATGCTCTCTACATAAACGCTGTCTAGTGTGCATGCTCTCTACATAAACGCTGTTGAGTGTGCATGCTCTACATAAACGCTGTCGAGTGTGCACGCTCTCTACATAAACGCTGTCTAGTGTGCATGCTCTCTACATAAACGCTGTCGAGTGTGCATGCTGTCTACATAAACGCTGTCTAGTGTGCATGCTCTCTACATAAACGCTGTCTAGTGTGCACGCTTTCTACATAAAAGCTGTCTAGTGTGCATGCTGTCTACATAAACGCTGTCTAGTGTGCAAACTCTACATAAACGCTGTCTAGTGTGCATGCTCTCTACATAAAAGCTGTCTAGTGTATTCCCTCTACATAAACGCTGTCTAGTGTGCATGCTCTCTACATAAACGCTGTCTAGTGTGCATGCTGTCTACATAAACGCTGTCTAGTGTGCATGCTCACTACATAAACGTTGTCTAGTGTGCATGCTGTCTACATAAACACTGTCTAGTGTGCATGCTGTCTACATAAACGCTGTCTAGTGTGCATGCTCTCTACATAAAAGCTGTCTAGTGTATTCCGTCTGCATAAACGCTGTCTAGTGTGCATGCTCTCTACATAAACGCTGTTTAGTGTATTTCCTCTACATAAACGCTGTCTAGTGTGCATGCTCTCTACATAAACGCTGTCTAGTGTGCATGCTCTCTACATAAACGCTGTCTAGTGTATTCCCTCTACATAAACGCTGTCTAGTGTGCATGCTCTCTACATAAACGCTGTCTAGTGTATTCCCTCTACATAAACGCTGTCTAGTGTGCATGCTCTCTACATAAACACTGTCTAGTGTGCATGCTGTCTACATAAACGCTGTCTAGTGTGCATGCTCTCTACATAAACGCTGTCTAGTGTGCATGCTGTCAACATAAACGTTGTCTAGTGTGCATGCTGTCTACATAAACGCTGTCTAGTGTGCATGCTCACTACATAAACGTTGTCTAGTGTGCATACTGTCTACATAAACACTGTCTAGTGTGCATGCTGTCTACATAAACGCTGTCTAGTGTGCATGCTCACTACATAAACGTTGTCTAGTGTGCATGCTGTCTACATAAACGCTGTCTAGTGTGCATGCTGTCAACATAAACGTTGTCTAGTGTGCATGCTGTCTACATAAACACTGTCTAGTGTGCATGCTGTCAACATAAACGTTGTCTAGTGTGCATGCTGTCTACATAAACACTGTCTAGTGTGCATGCTGTCTACATAAACGCTGTCTAGTGTGCATGCTCACTACATAAACGTTGTCTAGTGTGCATGCTCTCTACATAAACGCTGTCTAGTGTGCATGCTGTCAACATAAACGTTGTCTAGTGTGCATGCTGTCTACATAAACACTGTCTAGTGTGCATGCTGTCTACATAAACGCTGTCTAGTGTGCATGCTCACTACATAAACGTTGTCTAGTGTGCATACTGTCTACATAAACACTGTCTAGTGTGCATACTGTCTACATAAACACTGTCTAGTGTGCATGCTGTCTACATAAACGCTGTCTAGTGTGCATGCTGTCTACATAAACACTGTCTAGTGTGCATGCTGTCAACATAAACGTTGTCTAGTGTGCATGCTGTCTACATAAACACTGTCTAGTGTGCATGCTGTCTACATAAACGCTGTCTAGTGTGCATGCTCACTACATAAACGTTGTCTAGTGTGCATGCTGTCTACATAAACGCTGTCTAGTGTGCATGCTCACTACATAAACGTTGTCTAGTGTGCATGCTGTCTACATAAACGCTGTCTAGTGTGCATGCTGTCAACATAAACGTTGTCTAGTGTGCATGCTGTCTACATAAACGTTGTCTAGTGTGCATGCTGTCAACATAAACGTTGTCTAGTGTGCATGCTGTCTACATAAACGCTGTCTAGTGTGCATGCTGTCAACATAAACGTTGTCTAGTGTGCATGCTGTCTACATACACTGTCTAGTGTGCATGCTGTCTACATAAACGCTGTCTAGTGTGCATGCTGTCTACATAAACGCTGTCTAGTGTGCATGCTCACTACATAAACGTTGTCTAGTGTGCATGCTGTCTACATAAACGCTGTCTAGTGTGCATGCTGTCTACATAAACGCTGTCTAGTGTGCATGCTGTCTACATAAACGCTGTCTAGTGTGCATGCTGTCTACATAAACGCTGTCTAGTGTGCATGCTCTCTACATAAACGCTGTCTAGTGTGCATGCTCTCTACATAAACGCTGTCTAGTGTGCATGCTGTCTACATAAACGCTGTCTAGTGTGCATGCTCTCTACATAAATGCTGTCTAGTGTGCATCCTCTACATAAACGCTGTCGAGTGTGCATGCTGTCTACATAAACGCTGTCTAGTGTGCATGCTCAACATAAACGCTGTCTAGTGTATGATCTCTACATAAACACTGTCGAGTGTATGCTCTCTACAAACGCTGTCTAGTGTGCATGCTGTCTACATAAACGTTGTCTAGTGTGCATGCTGTCAACATAAACGTTGTCTAGTGTGCATGCTGTCTACATACACTGTCTAGTGTGCATGCTCTCTACATAAACATTGTCTAGTGTGCATGCTGTCTACATAAACGCTGTCTAGTGTGCATGCTGTCGACATAAACGCTGTCTAGTGTGCATGCTCTCTACATAAACGCTGTCTAGTGTGCATGCTCTCTACATAAACGCTGTCTAGTGTGCATGCTGTCTACATAAACGCTGTCTAGTGTGCATGCTGTCTACATAAACGCTGTCTAGTGTGCATGCTCTCTACATAAACGCTGTCTAGTGTGCATGCTCTCTACATAAACGCTGTCTAGTGTGCATGCTGTCTACATAAACGCTGTCTAGTGTGCATGCTCTCTACGTAAACGCTGTCTAGTGTGCATGCTCTCTACGTAAACGCTGTCTAGTGTGCATGCTCTCTACATAAACGCTGTTTAGTGTATTCCCTCTACATAAACGCTGTCTAGTGTATAATCTATACATAAACGCTGTCTAGTGTGCATGCTCTCTACATAAACCCTGTCTAGTGTATTCCCTCTACATAAACGCTGTCTAGTGTGCATGCTCTCTACATAAACGCTGTCTAGTGTGCATGCTGTCGACATAAACGCTGTCTAGTATGCACGCTCTATACATAAACGCTGTCTAGTGTGCATGCTCTCTACATAAACCCTGTCTAGTGTATTCCCTCTACATAAACGCTGTCTAGTGTGCATGCTCTCTACATAAACGCTGTCTAGTGTGCATGCTGTCTACATAAACGCTGTCTAGTATGCACGCTCTATACATAAACGCTGTCTAGTGTGCATGCTCTCTACATAAACGCTGTCTAGTGTGCATGCTGTCGACATAAACGCTGTCTAGTGTGCATGCTCTCTACATAAACCCTGTCTAGTGTATTCCCTCTACATAAACGCTGTCTAGTGTGCATGCTCTCTACATAAACACTGTCTAGTGTGCATGCTGTCTACATAAACGGTGTCTAGTGTGCATGCTCTCTACATAAACGTTGTCTAGTGTGCATGCTGTCTACATAAACGTTGTCTAGTGTGCATGCTGTCTACATAAACTCTGTCTAGTGTGCATGCTGTCTACATAAACGTCTAGTGTGCATGCTGTCTACATAAACGCTGTCTAGTGTGCATGCTGTCTACATAAACGCTGTCTAGTGTGCATGCTGTCTACATAAACGCTGTCTAGTGTGCATGCTGTCTACATAAACGCTGTCTAGTGTGCATGCTGTCTACATAAACGCTGTCTAGTGTGCATGCTCACTACATAAACGCTGTCTACTGTGCATGCTCACTACATAAACGTTGTCTAGTGTGCATGCTGTCTACATAAACGCTGTCTAGTGTGCATGCTGTCTACATAAACGCTGTCTAGTGTGCATGCTGTCTACATAAACACTGTCTAGTGTGCATACTGTCTACATAAACGCTGTCTAGTGTGCATGCTCTCTACATAAACCCTGTCTAGTGTATTCCCTCTACATAAACGCTGTCTAGTGTGCATGCTCTCTACATAAACATTGTCTAGTGTGCATGCTGTCTACATAAACGCTGTCTAGTGTGCATGCTCTCTACATAAACGCTGTCTAGTGTGCATGCTGTCTACATAAACGCTGTCTAGTATGCACGCTCTATACATAAACGCTGTCTAGTGTGCATGCTGTCTACATAAACGCTGTCTAGTGTGCATGCGGTCGACATAAACGCTGTCTAGTGTGCATGCTCTCTACATAAACCCTGTCTAGTGTATTCCCTCTACATAAACGCTGTCTAGTGTGCATGCTCTCTACATAAACGCTGTCTAGTGTGCATGCTGTCTACATAAACGCTGTCTAGTATGCACGCTCTATACATAAACGCTGTCTAGTGTGCATGCTCTCTACATAAACGCTGTCTAGTGTGCATGCTGTCGACATAAACGCTGTCTAGTGTGCATGCTCTCTACATAAACCCTGTCTAGTGTATTCCCTCTACATAAACGCTGTCTAGTGTGCATGCTCTCTACATAAACACTGTCTAGTGTGCATGCTGTCTACATAAACGGTGTCTAGTGTGCATGCTCTCTACATAAACGTTGTCTAGTGTGCATGCTGTCTACATAAACGTTGTCTAGTGTGCATGCTGTCTACATAAACTCTGTCTAGTGTGCATGCTGTCTACATAAACGTCTAGTGTGCATGCTGTCTACATAAACGCTGTCTAGTGTGCATGCTGTCTACATAAACGCTGTCTAGTGTGCATGCTGTCTACATAAACGCTGTCTAGTGTGCATGCTGTCTACATAAACGCTGTCTAGTGTGCATGCTGTCTACATAAACGCTGTCTAGTGTGCATGCTCACTACATAAACGCTGTCTACTGTGCATGCTCACTACATAAACGTTGTCTAGTGTGCATGCTGTCTACATAAACGCTGTCTAGTGTGCATGCTGTCTACATAAACGCTGTCTAGTGTGCATGCTGTCTACATAAACACTGTCTAGTGTGCATACTGTCTACATAAACGCTGTCTAGTGTGCATGCTCACTACATAAACGCTGTCTACTGTGCATGCTCACTACATAAACGTTGTCTAGTGTGCATGCTCTCTACATAAACGCTGTCTAGTGTGCATGCTGTCTACATAAACGCTGTCTAGTGTGCATGCTCTCTACATAAACGCTGTCTAGTGTGCATGCTGTCTACATAAACGCTGTCTAGTATGCACGCTCTATACATAAACGCTGTCTAGTGTGCATGCTCTCTACATAAACGCTGTCTAGTGTGCATGCTGTCGACATAAACGCTGTCTAGTGTGCATGCTCTCTACATAAACCCTGTCTAGTGTATTCCCTCTACATAAACGCTGTCTAGTGTGCATGCTCTCTACATAAACACTGTCTAGTGTGCATGCTGTCTACATAAACGCTGTCTAGTGTGCATGCTCTACATGAACGCTGTCTAGTGTGCATTCTCTCTACATAAACGCTGTCTAGTCTGCACACTGTCTACATAAACGCTGTCTAGTGTGCAAGCTCTAAATAAAGGCTGTCTAGTGTATGATCTCTACATAAATGCTGTCTAGTGTGCATGCTCTCTACATAAACGCTGTCTAGAGTATTCCCTCTACATAAACGCTGTCTAGTGTGCATGCTCTCTACATAAACGCTGTCGAGTGTGCATGCTCTACATAAACGCTGTCGAGTGTGCACGCTCTCTACATAAACGCTGTCGAGTGTGCACGCTCTCTACATAAACATTGTCTAGTGTGCATGCTGTCTACATAAACGCTGTCTAGTGTGCATGCTCTCTACATAAACGCTGTCTAGTGTGCATGCTGTCTACATAAACGCTGTCTAGTATGCACGCTCTATACATAAACGCTGTCTAGTGTGCATGCTGTCTACATAAACGCTGTCTAGTGTGCATGCGGTCGACATAAACGCTGTCTAGTGTGCATGCTCTCTACATAAACCCTGTCTAGTGTATTCCCTCTACATAAACGCTGTCTAGTGTGCATGCTCTCTACATAAACGCTGTCTAGTGTGCATGCTGTCTACATAAACGCTGTCTAGTATGCACGCTCTATACATAAACGCTGTCTAGTGTGCATGCTCTCTACATAAACGCTGTCTAGTGTGCATGCTGTCGACATAAACGCTGTCTAGTGTGCATGCTCTCTACATAAACCCTGTCTAGTGTATTCCCTCTACATAAACGCTGTCTAGTGTGCATGCTCTCTACATAAACACTGTCTAGTGTGCATGCTGTCTACATAAACGGTGTCTAGTGTGCATGCTCTCTACATAAACGTTGTCTAGTGTGCATGCTCTCTACATAAACGTTGTCTAGTGTGCATGCTCTCTACATAAACGTTGTCTAGTGTGCATGCTGTCTACATAAACTCTGTCTAGTGTGCATGCTGTCTACATAAACGTCTAGTGTGCATGCTGTCTACATAAACGCTGTCTAGTGTGCATGCTGTCTACATAAACGCTGTCTAGTGTGCATGCTGTCTACATAAACGCTGTCTAGTGTGCATGCTGTCTACATAAACACTGTCTAGTGTGCATGCTGTCTACATAAACGCTGTCTAGTGTGCATGCTCACTACATAAACGCTGTCTACTGTGCATGCTCACTACATAAACGTTGTCTAGTGTGCATGCTGTCTACATAAACGCTGTCTAGTGTGCATGCTGTCTACATAAACGCTGTCTAGTGTGCATGCTGTCTACATAAACGCTGTCTAGTGTGCATACTGTCTACATAAACGCTGTCTAGTGTGCATGCTCACTACATAAACGCTGTCTACTGTGCATGCTCACTACATAAACGTTGTCTAGTGTGCATGCTCTCTACATAAACGCTGTCTAGTGTGCATGCTGTCTACATAAACGCTGTCTAGTGTGCATGCTCTCTACATAAACGCTGTCTAATGTGCATGCTCTCTACATAAACGCTGTCTAGTGCGCATGCTGTCTACATAAACACTATCTAGTGCGCATACTGTCTACATAAACGCTGTCTAGTGTGCATGCTCTCTACAAACGCTGTCTAGTGTGCATGCTCTCTACATAAACGCTGTCTAGTGTGCATGCTGTCTACATAAACGCTGTCTAGTGTGCATGCTCTCTACATAAATGCTGTCTAGTGTGCATCCTCTACATAAACGCTGTCGAGTGTGCATGCTGTCTACATAAATGCTGTCTAGTGTGCATGCTCTACATAGACGCTGTCTAGTGTGCATGCTCAACATAAACGCTGTCTAGTGTATGATCTCTCCATAAACGCTGTCTAGTCTGCATGCTGTCTACATAAAAGCTGTCTAGTGTGCATGCTCTCTACATAAACGCTGTCGAGTGTATGCTCTCTACAAACGCTGTCGAGTGTGCATGCTCTCTACATAAACGCTGTCGAGTGTGCATGCTCTCTACATAAACATTGTCTAGTGTGCATGCTGTCTACATAAACGCTGTCTAGTGTGCATGCTGTCTACATAAACGCTGTCTAGTGTGCATGCTCTCTACATAAACGCTGTTTAGTGTATTTCCTCTACATAAACGCTGTCTAGTGTGCATGCTCTCTACATAAACGCTGTCGAGTGTGCATGCTGTACATAAACGCTGTCTAGTGTGCATGCTCTCTACAAACGCTGTCTAGTGTGCATGCTCTCTACATAAACGTTGTCTAGTGTGCATGCTGTCTACATAAACGCTGTCTAGTGTGCATGCTGTCTACATAAACGCTGTCTAGTGTGCATGCTCACGACATAAACGTTGTCTAGTGTGCATGCTGTCTACATAAACACTGTCTAGTGTGCATGCTGTCTACATAAACGATGTCTAGTGTGCATGCTGTCTACATAAACGCTGTCTAGTGTGCATTCTCTCTACATAAACGCTGTCTAGTGTGCATGCTGTCAACATAAACGCTGTCTAGTGTGCATGCTCTCTACAAACGCTGTCTAGTGTGCATGCTCTCTACATAAACGCTGTCTAGTGTGCATGCTCTCTACATAAACGCTGTCTAGTGTGCATGCTCTCTACATAAACGCTGTCTAGTGTGCATGCTCTCTACATAAACGCTGTCTAGTGTGCATGCTCTCTACATAAACGCTGTCTAGTGTGCATGCTGTCTACATAAACGCTGTCTAGTGTGCATGCTCTCTACATAAATGCTGTCTAGTGTATGATCTCTACATAAACACTGTCGAGTGTATGCTCTCTACAAACGCTGTCTAGTGTGCATGCTGTCTACATAAACGCTGTCCAGTGTGCACGCTTTCTACATAAACACTGTCTAGTGTGCATGCTGTCTACATAAACGCTGTCTAGTGTATGATCTCTACATAAACACTGTCTAGTTTGCATGCTCTCTACGTAAACGCTGTCTAGTGTGCATGCTCTACATAAACACTGTCTAGTGTGCATGCTCTCTACATAAACGCTGTTTAGTGTATTCCCTCTACATAAACGCTGTCTAGTGTATAATCTCTACATAAACGCTGTCGAGTGTGCATGCTCTCTACATAAACGCTGTCGAGTGTGCATGCTCTCTACATAAACATTGTCTAGTGTGCATGCTGTCTACATAAACGCTGTCTAGTGTGCATGCTGTCTACATAAACGCTGTCTAGTGTGCATGCTCTCTACATAAACGCTGTTTAGTGTATTTCCTCTACATAAACGCTGTCTAGTGTGCATGCTCTCTACATAAACGCTGTCGAGTGTGCATGCTCTACATAAACGCTGTCTAGTGTGCATGCTCTCTACAAACGCTGTCTAGTGTGCATGCTCTCTACATAAACGTTGTCTAGTGTGCATGCTGTCTACATAAACGCTGTCTAGTGTGCATGCTGTCTACATAAACGCTGTCTAGTGTGCATGCTCACTACATAAACGTTGTCTAGTGTGCATGCTGTCTACATAAACACTGTCTAGTGTGCATGCTGTCTACATAAACGATGTCTAGTGTGCATGCTGTCTACATAAACGCTGTCTAGTGTGCATTCTCTCTACATAAACGCTGTCTAGTGTGCATGCTGTCAACATAAACGCTGTCTAGTGTGCATGCTCTCTACAAACGCTGTCTAGTGTGCATGCTCTCTACATAAACGCTGTCTAGTGTGCATGCTCTCTACATAAACGCTGTCTAGTGTGCATGCTCTCTACATAAACGCTGTCTAGTGTGCATGCTGTCTACATAAACGCTGTCTAGTGTGCATGCTCTCTACATAAATGCTGTCTAGTGTATGATCTCTACATAAACACTGTCGAGTGTATGCTCTCTACAAACGCTGTCTAGTGTGCATGCTGTCTACATAAACGCTGTCCAGTGTGCACGCTTTCTACATAAACACTGTCTAGTGTGCATGCTGTCTACATAAATGCTGTCTAGTGTATGATCTCTACATAAACACTGTCTAGTTTGCATGCTCTCTACGTAAACGCTGTCTAGTGTGCATGCTCTACATAAACACTGTCTAGTGTGCATGCTCTCTACATAAACGCTGTTTAGTGTATTCCCTCTACATAAACGCTGTCTAGTGTATAATCTCTACATAAACGCTGTCGAGTGTGCATGCTCTCTACATAAACGCTGTCGAGTGTGCATGCTCTCTACATAAACATTGTCTAGTGTGCATGCTGTCTACATAAACGCTGTCTAGTGTGCATGCTGTCTACATAAACGCTGTCTAGTGTGCATGCTCTCTACATAAACGCTGTTTAGTGTATTTCCTCTACATAAACGCTGTCTAGTGTGCATGCTCTCTACATAAACGCTGTCGAGTGTGCATGCTCTACATAAACGCTGTCTAGTGTGCATGCTCTCTACAAACGCTGTCTAGTGTGCATGCTCTCTACATAAACGTTGTCTAGTGTGCATGCTGTCTACATAAACGCTGTCTAGTGTGCATGCTGTCTACATAAACGCTGTCTAGTGTGCATGCTCACTACATAAACGTTGTCTAGTGTGCATGCTGTCTACATAAACGCTGTCTAGTGTGCATGCTCTCTACATAAACGTTGTCTAGTGTGCATGCTGTCTACATAAACGCTGTCTAGTGTGCATGCTCACTACATAAACGCTGTCTAGTGTGCATGCTGTCTACATAAACACTGTCTAGTGTGCATGCTGTCTACATAAACGATGTCTAGTGTGCATGCTGTCTACATAAACGCTGTCTAGTGTGCATTCTCTCTACATAAACGCTGTCTAGTGTGCATGCTGTCAACATAAACGTTGTCTAGTGTGCAAGCTGTCTACATAAACGCTGTCTAGTGTGCATGCTGTCAACATAAACGTTGTCTAGTGTGCAAGCTGTCTACATGAACGCTGTCTAGTGTGCATTCTCTCTACATAAACGCTGTCTAGTGTGCATGCTCTACATAAACGCTGTCTAGTGTGCATGCTCTCTACATAAACGCTGTCTAGTGTGCATGCTCTCTACATAAACGCTGTCTAGTCTGCACACTGTCTACATAAACGCTGTCTAGTGTGCAAGCTCTAAATAAACGCTGTCTAGTGTATGATCTCTACATAAATGCTGTCTAGTGTGCATGCTCTCTACATAAACGCTGTCTAGTGTATTCCCTCTACATAAACGCTGTCTAGTGTGCATGCTCTCTACATAAACGCTGTCTAATGTGCATGCTCTCTACATAAACGCTGTCTAGTGCGCATGCTGTCTACATAAACGCTGTCTAGTGCGCATGCTCTCTACAAACGCTGTCTAGTGTGCATGCTCTCTACATAAACACTATCTAGTGCGCATACTGTCTACATAAACGCTGTCTAGTGCGCATGCTCTCTACAAACGCTGTCTAGTGTGCATGCTCTCTACATAAACGCTCTCTAGTGTGCATGCTCTCTACATAAACGCTGTCTAGTGTGCATGCTCTCTACATAAACGCTGTCTAGTCTGCACACTGTCTACATAAACGCTGTCTAGTGTGCAAGCTCTAAATAAACGCTGTCTAATGTATGATCTCTACATAAATGCTGTCTAGTGTGCATGCTCTCTACATAAACGCTGTCTAGTGTATTCCCTCTACATAAACGCTGTCTAGTGTGCATGCTCTCTACATAAACGCTGTCTAATGTGCATGCTCTCTACATAAACGCTGTCTAGTGTGCATGCTCTCTACATAAACGCTGTCTAGTGTATTCCCTCTACATAAACGCTGTCTAGTGTGCATGCTGTCTACATAAACGCTGTCTAGTGCGCATGCTCTCTACAAACGCTGTCTAGTGTGCATGCTCTCTACATAAACACTATCTAGTGCGCATACTGTCTACATAAACGCTGTCTAGTGCGCATGCTCTCTACAAACGCTGTCTAGTGTGCATGCTCTCTACAGAAACGCTGTCTAGTGTGCATGCTCTCTACATAAACGCTGTCTAGTGTGCATGCTGTCTACATAAACGCTGTCTAGTGTGCATGCTCTCTACATAAACGCTGTCTAGTGTGCATGCTGTCTACATAAACGCTGTCTAGTGTGCATGCTGTCTACATAAACGCTGTCTAGTGTGCATGCTCTCTACATAAACGCTGTCTAGTGTGCATGCTCTCTACATAAACGCTGTCGAGTGTGCATGCTGTCTACATAAACGCTGTCTAGTGTGCATGCTCTCTACATTAATGCTGTCTAGTGTGCATGCTCTACATAGACGCTGTCTAGTGTGCATGCTCAACATAAACGCTGTCTAGTGTATGATCTCTACATAAACGCTGTCTAGTCTGCATGCTGTCTACATAAAAGCTGTCTAGTGTGCATGCTCTCTACAAACGCTGTCTAGTGTGCATGCTGTCTACATAAACGCTGTCTAGTGTGCATGCTCTCTACAAACGCTGTCTAGTGTGCATGCTCTCTACATAAACGCTGTCTAGTGTGCATGCTCTCTACATAAACGCTGTCTAGTGTGCATGCTCTCTACATAAACGCTGTCTAGTGTGCATGCTGTCTACATAAACGCTGTCTAGTGTGCATGCTCTCTACATAAATGCTGTCTAGTGTGCATCCTCTACATAAACGCTGTCTAGTGTGCATGCTCAACATAAACGCTGTCTAGTGTATGATCTCTACATAAACGCTGTCTAGTCTGCATGCTGTCTACATAAAAGCTGTCTAGTGTGCATGCTCTCTACATAAACGCTGTCTAGTGTGCATGCTCTCTACATAAACGCTGTCTAGTGTGCATGCCCTCTACATAAACGCTGTCTAGTGTGCATGCCGTCTACATAAACGCTGTCTCGAGTGCATGCTGTCTACATAAATGCTGTCTAGTCTGCACACTGTCTACATAAACGCTGTCTAGTCTGCACGCTGTCTACATAAACGCTGTCTAGTGTGCAAGCTCTAAATAAACACTGTCTAGTGTGCATGCTGTCTACATAAACACTGTCTAGTGTGCATGCTGTCTACATAAACACTGTCTAGTGTGCATGCTGTCTACATAAACACTGTCTAGTGTGCATGCTGTCTACATAAACACTGTCTAGTGTGCATGCTGTCTACATCAACGCTGTCTAGTGTGCATGCTGTCTACATAAACGTTGTCTAGTGTGCATGCTGTCTACATAAACGTTGTCTAGTGTGCATGCTGTCTACATAAACGCTGTCTAGTGTATGATCTCTACATAAACACTGTCGAGTGTATGCTCTCTACAAACGCTGTCTAGTGTGCATGCTGTCTACATAAACGCTGTCCAGTGTGCACGCTTTCTACATAAACACTGTCTAGTGTGCATGCTGTCTACATAAACGCTGTCTAGTGTGCATGCTGTCTACATAAACGCTGTCTAGTGTATGATCTCTACATAAACACTGTCTAGTGTGCATGCTCTCTACATTAACGCTGTCGAGTGTGCATGCTCTCTACATAAACATTGTCTAGTGTGCATGCTGTCTTCATAAACGCTGTCTAGTGTGCATGCTGTCTACATAAACGCTGTCTAGTGTGCATGCTCTCCATAAACGCTGTCTAGTGTGCATGCTCTACATAAAGGCTGCCTAGTGTGCATGCTCTCTACATAAACGCTGTCGAGTGTGCATGCTCTACATAAACGCTGTCTAGTGTGCATGCTCTCTACAAACGCTGTCTAGTGTGCATGCTCTCTACATAAACGTTGTCTAGTGTGCATGCTGTCTACATAAACGCTGTCTAGTGTGCATGCTGTCTACATAAACGCTGTCTAGTGTGCATGCTGTCTACATAAACGCTGTCTAGTGTGCATGCTCACTGCATAAACGTTGTCTAGTGTGCATGCTGTCTACATAAACGATGTCTAGTGTGCATTCTCTCTACATAAACGCTGTCTAGTGTGCATGCTGTCAACATAAACGTTGTCTAGTGTGCAAGCTGTCTACATAAACGCTGTCTAGTGTGCATGCTGTCTACATAAACGTTGTCTAGTGTGCATGCTGTCAACATAAACGTTGTCTAGTGTGCATGCTGTCTACATAAACGCTGTCTAGTGTGCATGCTGTCTACATAAATGCTGTCTAGTGTGCATGCTCACTACATAAACGTTGTCTAGTGTGCATGCTGTCTACATAAACACTGTCTAGTGTGCATGCTGTCTACATAAACGATGTCTAGTGTGCATGCTGTCTACATAAACGATGTCTAGTGTGCATGCTGTCTACATAAACGCTGTCTAGTGTGCATGCTGTCTACATAAACGTTGTCTAGTGTGCATGCTGTCTACATAAGCACTGTCTAGTGTGCATGCTGTCTACATAAACCCTGTCAAGTGTGCATGCTCTCTACATGAACGTTGTCTAGTGTGCATGCTCTCTACATAAACGCTGTCTAGTGTGCATGCTGTCTACATAAACGCTGTCTAGTGTGCATGCCGTCTACATAAACGTTGTCTAGTGTGCATGCTGTCTACATAAACGCTGTCTAGTGTGCATGCTGTCTACATAAACGCTGTCTAGTGTGCATGTTGTGTACATAAACGCTGTCTAGTGTGCATGCTCTCTACAAACGCTGTCTAGTGTGCATGCTCTCTACATAAACGCTGTCTAGTGTATTCCCTCTACATAAACGCTGTCTAGTGTGCATGCTGTCTACATAAACGCTGTCTAGTGTGCATGCTGTCTACATAAACGCTGTCTAGTGTGCATGCTGTCTACATAAATGCTGTCTAGTGTGCATGCTGTCTACATAAACGCTGTCTAGTGTGCATGCTCACTACATAAACGTTGTCTAGTGTGCATGCTGTCTACATAAACACTGTCTAGTGTGCATGCTGTCTACATAAACGCTGTCTAGTGTGCATGCTCACTACATAAACGTTGTCTAGTGTGCATGCTGTCTACATAAACGCTGTCTAGTGTGCATGCTCACTACATAAACGTTGTCTAGTGTGCATGCTGTCTACATAAACACTGTCTAGTGTGCATGCTGTCTACATAAACGATGTCTAGTGTGCATGCTGTCTACATAAACGTTGTCTAGTGTGCATGCTCTCTACATAAACGTTGTCTAGTGTGCATGCTCTCTACATAAACGCTGTCTAGTGTGCATGCTGTCTACATAAACGTTGTCTAGTGTGCATGCTGTCTACATAAACACTGTCAAGTGTGCATGCTCTCTACATAAACGCTGTCGAGTGTGCACGCGCTCTACATAAACGCTGTCTAGTGTGCATGCTGTCTACATAAACGCTGTCTAGTGTGCATGCTGTCTACATAAACGTTGTCTAGTGTGCATGCTGTCTACATAAACACTGTCAAGTGTGCATGCTCTCTACATAAACGCTGTCGAGTGTGCACGCGCTCTACATAAACGCTATCTAGTGTGCATGCTCTCTACATAAACGCTGTCTAGTGTGCATGCTCTCTACATAAACGCTGTCTAGTGTATTCCCTCTACATAAACGCTGTCTAGTGTGCATGCTCTCTACATAAACGCTGTCTAATGTGCATGCTCTCTACATAAACGCTGTCTAGTGTGCATGCTCTCTACATAAACGCTGTCTAGTGTATTCCCTCTACATAAACGCTGTCTAGTGTGCATGCTGTCTACATAAACGCTGTCTAGTGCGCATGCTCTCTACAAACGCTGTCTAGTGTGCATGCTGTCTACATAAACGCTGTCTAGTGTGCATGCTCTCTACATAAACGCTGTCTAGTGTGCATGCTGTCTACATAAACGCTGTCTAGTGTGCATGCTGTCTACATAAACGCTGTCTAGTGTGCATGCTCTCTACATAAACGCTGTCTAGTGTGCATGCTCTCTACATAAACGCTGTCGAGTGTGCATGCTGTCTACATAAACGCTGTCTAGTGTGCATGCTCTCTACATTAATGCTGTCTAGTGTGCATGCTCTACATAGACGCTGTCTAGTGTGCATGCTCAACATAAACGCTGTCTAGTGTATGATCTCTACATAAACGCTGTCTAGTCTGCATGCTGTCTACATAAAAGCTGTCTAGTGTGCATGCTCTCTACATAAACGCTGTCTAGTGTATGATCTCTACATAAACACTGTCGAGTGTATGCTCTCTACAAACGCTGTCTAGTGTGCATGCTGTCTACATAAACGCTGTCTAGTGTGCATGCTCTCTACAAACGCTGTCTAGTGTGCATGCTCTCTACATAAACGCTGTCTAGTGTGCATGCTGTCTACATAAACGCTGTCTAGTGTGCATGCTGTCTACATAAACGCTGTCTAGTGTGCATGCTCTCTACAAACGCTGTCTAGTGTGCATGCTCTCTACATAAACGCTGTCTAGTGTGCATGCTCTCTACATAAACGCTGTCTAGTGTGCATGCTGTCTACATAAACGCTGTCTAGTGTGCATGCTCTCTACATAAATGCTGTCTAGTGTGCATCCTCTACATAAACGCTGTCTAGTGTGCATGCTCAACATAAACGCTGTCTAGTGTATGATCTCTACATAAACACTGTCGAGTGTATGCTCTCTACAAACGCTGTCTAGTGTGCATGCTGTCTACATAAACGCTGTCCAGTGTGCACGCTTTCTACATAAACACTGTCTAGTGTGCATGCTGTCTACATAAACGCTGTCTAGTGTATGATCTCTACATAAACACTGTCTAGTGTGCATGCTCTCTACATTAACGCTGTCGAGTGTGCATGCTCTCTACATAAACATTGTCTAGTGTGCATGCTGTCTACATAAACGCTGTCTAGTGTGCATGCTGTCTACATAAAGGCTGTCTAGTGTGCATGCTCTCTACATAAACGCTGTCGAGTGTGCATGCTCTACATAAACGCTGTCTAGTGTGCATGCTCTCTACAAACGCTGTCTAGTGTGCATGCTCTCTACATAAACGTTGTCTAGTGTGCATGCTGTCTACATAAACGCTGTCTAGTGTGCATGCTGTCTACATAAACGCTGTCTAGTGTACATGCTGTCTACATAAACGCTGTCTAGTGTGCATGCTCACTACATAAACGTTGTCTAGTGTGCATGCTGTCTACATAAACACTGTCTAGAGTGCATGCTGTCTACATAAACGATGTCTAGTGTGCATGCTGTCTACATAAACGCTGTCTAGTGTGCATTCTCTCTACATAAACGCTGTCTAGTGTGCATGCTGTCAACATAAACGTTGTCTAGTGTGCAAGCTGTCTACATAAACGCTGTCTAGTGTGCATGCTGTCTACATAAACGTTGTCTAGTGTGCATGCTGTCTACATAAACACTGTCTAGTGTGCATGCTGTCTACATAAACGCTGTCTAGTGTGCACGCTGTCTACATAAATGCTGTCTAGTGTGCATGCTCACTACATAAACGTTGTCTAGTGTGCATGCTGTCTACATAAACACTGTCTAGTGTGCATGCTGTCTACATAAACGATGTCTAGTGTGCATGCTGTCTACATAAACGCTGTCTAGTGTGCATTCTCTCTACATAAACGCTGTCTAGTGTGCATGCTGTCTACATAAACGTTGTCTAGTGTGCATGCTGTCTACATAAACGTTGTCTAGTGTGCATGCTGTCTACATAAACGTTGTCTAGTGTGCGTGCTGTCTACATAAACGTTGTCTAGTGTGCATGCTGTCTACATAAACGTTGTCTAGTGTGCATTCTCTCTACATAAACGCTGTCTAGTGTGCATGCTGTCTACATAAACGTTGTCTAGTGTGCATGCTGTCTACATAAACACTGTCTAGTGTGCATGCTGTCTACATAAACCCTGTCAAGTGTGCATGCTCTCTACATAAACGCTGTCTAGTGTGCATGCTCTCTACAAACGCTGTCTAGTGTGCATGCTCTCTACATAAACGCTGTCTAGCGTATTCCCTCTACATAAACGCTGTCTAGTGTGCATGCTGTCTACATAAACGCTGTCTAGTGTGCATGCTGTCTACATAAACGCTGTCTAGTGTGCATGCTGTCTACATAAACGCTGTCTAGTGTGCATGCTGTCTACATAAACGCTGTCTAGTGTGCATGCTCACTACATAAACGTTGTCTAGTGTGCATGCTGTCTACATAAACACTGTCTAGTGTGCATGCTCACTACATAAACGTTGTCTAGTGTGCATGCTGTCTACATAAATGCTGTCTAGTGTGCATGCTGTCTACATAAACGCTGTCTAGTGTGCATGCTCACTACATAAACGTTGTCTAGTGTGCATGCTGTCTACATAAACACTGTCTAGTGTGCATGCTGTCTACATAAACGATGTCTAGTGTGCATGCTGTCTACATAAACGTTGTCTAGTGTGCATGCTGTCTACATAAACACTGTCAAGTGTGCATGCTCTCTACATAAACGCTGTCGAGTGTGCACGCGCTCTACATAAACGCTGTCTAGTGTGCATGCTGTCTACATAAACGCTGTCTAGTGTGCATGCTGTCTACATAAACGTTGTCTAGTGTGCATGCTGTCTACATAAACGCTGTCTAGTGTGCATGCTGTCTACATAAACGTTGTCTAGTGTGCATGCTGTCTACATAAACGCTGTCTAGTGTGCATGCTGTCTACATAAACGCGGTCTAGTGTGCATGCTCTCTACATAAACGCTGTCTAGTGTGCATGCTCTCTACATAAACGCTGTCTAGTGTGCATGCCCTCTACATAAACGCTGTCTAGTGTGCATGCCGTCTACATAAACGCTGTCTAGTCTGCACACTGTCTACATAAACGCTGTCTAGTCTGCACGCTGTCTACATAAACGCTGTCTAGTGTGCAAGCTCTAAATAAACACTGTCTAGTGTGCATGCTGTCTACATAAACACTGTCTAGTGTGCATGCTGTCTACATAAACACTGTCTAGTGTGCATGCTGTCTACATAAACACTGTCTAGTGTGCATGCTGTCTACATAAACACTGTCTAGTGTGCATGCTGTCTACATCAACGCTGTCTAGTGTGCATGCTGTCTACATAAACGTTGTCTAGTGTGCATGCTGTCTACATAAACGTTGTCTAGTGTGCATGCTGTCTACATAAACGCTGTCTAGTGTGCATGCTGTCTACATAAACGCTGTCTAGTGTGCATGCTGTCTACATAAACGCTGTCTAGTGTGCATGCTGTCTACATAAACGCTGTCTAGTGTGCATGCTCTCTACATAAACGCTGTCTAGTGTGCATGCTGTCTACATAAACGCTGTCTAGTGTGCATGCTGTCTACATAAACGCTGTCTAGAGTGCATGCTGTCTACATAAACACTGTCTAGTGTGCATGCTGTCTACATAAATGCTGTCTAGTGTGCAGGCTCTACATAAACGCTGTCTAGTGTGCAGGCTCTACATAAACGCTGTCTAGTGTGCATGCTCAACATAAACGCTGTCTAGTGTATGATCTCTACATAAACGCTGTCTAGTCTGCATGCTATCTACATAAAAGCTGTCTAGTGTGCATGCTCTCTACATAAACGCTGTCTAGTGTATGATCTCTACATAAACACTGTCGAGTGTATGTTCTCTACAAACGCTGTCTAGTGTGCATGCTCTCTACATAAACGCTATCGAGTGTGCATGCTCTCTACATAAACGCTGTCGAGTGTGCACGCGCTCTACATAAACGCTGTCTAGTGTGCATGCTCTCTACATAAACGCTGTCTAGTGTGCACGCGCTCTACTTAAACGCTATCGAGTGTGCATGCTCTCTAAATAAACGCTATCGAGTGTGCATGCTGTCTACATAAACGCTGTCTAGTGTGCACGCTCTCTACATAAACGCTGTCTAGTGTGCACGCGCTCTACATAAACGCTGTCGAGTGTGCACGCGCTCTACTTAAACGCTGTCGAGTGTGCACGCTGTCTACATAAACGCTGTCTAGTGTGCAAGCTCTACATAAACGCTGTCTAGTGTATGATCTCTACATAAACGCTGTCTAGTGTGCATGCTCTCTACATTAACGCTGTCTAGTGTATTCCCTCTACATAAACGCTGTCTAGTGTATTCCCTCTACATAAACGCTGTCGAGTGTGCATGCTGTCTACATAAATCCTGTCTAGTGTGCATGCTCTACATAAACGCTGTCGAGTGTGCACGCGCTCTACATAAACGCTGTCGAGTGTGCACGTGCTCTACATAAACGCTGTCGAGTGTGCACGCTGTCTACATAAACGCTGTCTTGTGTGCAAGCTCTACATAAACGCTGTCTAGTGTATGATCTCTACATAAACGCTGTCTAGTCTGCGTGCTGTCTACATAAACGCTGTCTACTCGTAGTGTGCATGCTGTCTACATAAACGCTGTCTAGTGTGTGCTCTCTACAAATGCTGTCTAGTGTGCATGCTGTCTACATAAACACTGTCGAGTGTGCATGCTGTCTACATAAACGCAGTCTAGTGTGCATGCTGTCTACATAAACGCAGTCTAGTCTGCATGCTGTCTACATAAAAGCTGTCTAGTGTGCATGCTCTCTACATAAACGCTGTCTAGTGTGCATGCTCTCTACATAAACGCTGTCTAGTGTGCATGCTTTCTACATAAACGCTGTCTAGTGTGCATGCTGTCTACATAAACGCTGTCTAGTGTGCATGCTCTCTACATAAACGCTGTCTAGTGTGCATGCTCTCTACATAAACGCTGTCTAGTGTGCACGCTCTCTACATAAACGATGTCTAGTGTGCACGTTGTATACATAAACGCTGTCTTGTGTGCAAGCTCTACATAAACGCTGTCTTGTGTGCAAGCTCTACATAAACGCTGTCTAGTGTATGCTCTCTACAAATGCTGTCTAGTGTGCATGCTGTCTACATAAACGCTGTCTAGTGTGCATTCTCTACATAAACGCTGTCTAGTGTGCATGCTGTCTACATAAACATTGTCGAGTGTGCATGCTGTCTACATAAACACTGTCGAGTGTGCATGCTGTCTACATAAACACTGTCGAGTGTGCATGCTGTCTACATAAACACTGTCTAGTCTGCATGCTGTCTACATAAAAGCTGTCTAGTGTATGATCTCTACATAAACACTGTCGAGTGTATGCTCTCTACAAACGCTGTCTAGTGTTCATGCTGTCTACATAAACGCTGTCTAGTGTGCATGCTCTCTACATAAACGCTGTCTAGTGTGCACGCTCTCTACATAAACGATGTCTAGTGTGCACGTTGTATACATAAACGCTGTCTTGTGTGCAAGCTCTACATAAACGCTGTCTTGTGTGCAAGCTCTACATAAACGCTGTCTAGTGTATGCTCTCTACAAATGCTGTCTAGTGTGCATGCTGTCTACATAAACGCTGTCTAGTGTGCATTCTCTACATAAACGCTGTCTAGTGTGCATGCTGTCTACATAAACGCTGTCTAGTGTGCATGCTGTCTACATAAACACTGTCGAGTGTGCATGCTGTCTACATAAACGCTATCGAGTGTGCATGCTCTCTACATAAACTCTGTCTAGCGTATGATCTCTACATAAACGCTGTCTAGTGTGCATGCTGTCTACATAAACGCTGTCTAGTGTGCATGCTGTCTACATAAACACTGTCGAGTGTGCATGCTGTCTACATAAACACTGTCTAGTGTGCATGCTCTCTACATAAACTCTGTCTAGCGTATGATCTCTACATAAACGCTGTCTAGTGTATGATCTCTACATAAACACTGTAGAGTGTATGTTCTCTACAAACGCTGTCTAGTGTGCATGCTGTCTACATAAACGCTATCGAGTGTGCATGCTCTCTACATAAACGCTATCGAGTGTGCATGCTCTCTACATAAACGCTATCGAGTGTGCATGCTCTCTACATAAACGCTATCGAGTGTGCATGCTCTCTACATAAACGCTGTCGAGTGTGCACGCGCTCTACATAAACGCTGTCTAGTGTGCATGCTCTCTACATAAACGCTGTCTAGTGTGCATGCTGTCTACATAAACGCTGTCTAGTGTGCATGCTGTCTACATAAACGTTGTCTAGTGTGCATGCTGTCTACATAAACGCTGTCTAGTGTGCATGCTGTCTACATAAACACTGTCTAGTGTGCATGCTGTCTACTTAAACGCTGTCTAGTGTGCATGCTGTCTACATAAACGCTGTCTAGTGTGCATGCTGTCTACATAAACGTTGTCTAGTGTGCATGCTGTCTACATAAACGTTGTCTAGTGTGCATGCTGTCTACATAAACGCTGTCTAGTGTGCACGCTCTCTACATAAACGATGTCTAGTGTGCACGTTGTATACATAAACGCTGTCTTGTGTGCAAGCTCTACATAAACGCTGTCTTGTGTGCAAGCTCTACATAAACGCTGTCTAGTGTATGCTCTCTACAAATGCTGTCTAGTGTGCATGCTGTCTACATAAACGCTGTCTAGTGTGCATTCTCTACATAAACGCTGTCTAGTGTGCATGCTGTCTACATAAACGCTGTCTAGTGTGCATGCTGTCTACATAAACACTGTCGAGTGTGCATGCTGTCTACATAAACGCTATCGAGTGTGCATGCTCTCTACATAAACTCTGTCTAGTGTGCATGCTCTCTACATAAACTCTGTCTAGCGTATGATCTCTACATAAACGCTGTCTAGTGTATGATCTCTACATAAACACTGTAGAGTGTATGTTCTCTACAAACGCTGTCTAGTGTGCATGCTGTCTACATAAACGCTATCGAGTGTGCATGCTCTCTACATAAACGCTATCGAGTGTGCATGCTCTCTACATAAACGCTATCGAGTGTGCATGCTCTCTACATAAACGCTGTCGAGTGTGCACGCGCTCTACATAAACGCTGTCTAGTGTGCATGCTCTCTACATAAACGCTGTCTAGTGTGCATGCTGTCTACATAAATGCTGTCTAGTGTGCATGCTCTACATAAACGCTGTCTAGTGTGCATGCTCAACATAAACGCTGTCTAGTGTATGATCTCTACATAAACGCTGTCTAGTCTGCATGCTATCTACATAAAAGCTGTCTAGTGTGCATGCTGTCTACATAAACGCTATCGAGTGTGCATGCTCTCTACATAAACGCTATCGAGTGTGCATGCTCTCTACATAAACTCTGTCTAGTGTGCATGCTCTCTACATAAACTCTGTCTAGTGTGCATGCTCTCTACATAAACGTTGTCTTGTGTGCATGCTGTCTACATAAACACTGTCTAGTGTGCATGCTGTCTACATAAACGCTGTCTAGTCTGCATGCTATCTGCATAAAAGCTGTCTAGTGTGCATGCTCTCTACATAAACGCTGTCTAGTGTGCATGCTCTCTACATAAACGCTGTCTAGTGTATGATCTCTACATAAACACTGTCGAGTGTATGTTCTCTACAAACGCTGTCTAGTGTGCATGCTGTCTACATAAACGCTATCGAGTGTGCATGCTCTCTACATAAACGCTATCGAGTGTGCATGCTCTCTACATAAACTCTGTCTAGTGTGCATGCTCTCTACATAAACTCTGTCTAGCGTATGATCTCTACATAAACGCTGTCTAGTGTATGATCTCTACATAAACACTGTCGAGTGTATGTTCTCTACAAACGCTGTCTAGTGTGCATGCTGTCTACATAAACGCTATCGAGTGTGCATGCTCTCTACATAAACGCTGTCGAGTGTGCATGCTCTCTACATAAACGCTGTCGAGTGTGCACGCGCTCTACATAAACGCTGTCTAGTGTGCATGCTCTCTACATAAACGCTGTCTAGTGTGCATGCTGTCTACATAAACGCTGTCTAGTGTGCACGCTCTCTACATAAACGCTGTCTAGTGTGCACGCGCTCTACATAAACGCTGTCGAGTGTGCACGCGCTCTACATAAACGCTGTCGAGTGTGCACGCTGTCTACATAAACGCTGTCTAGTGTGCAAGCTCTACATAAACGCTGTCTAGTGTATGATCTCTACATAAACGCTGTCTAGTGTGCATGCTCTCTACATTAACGCTGTCTAGTGTATTCCCTCTACATAAACGCTGTCTAGTGTATTCCCTCTACATAAACGCTGTCGAGTGTGCATGCTGTCTACATAAATCCTGTCTAGTGTGCATGCTCTACATAAACGCTGTCTAGTGTGCATGCTCTCTACATAAACGCTGTCTAGTGTGCACGCGCTCTACATAAACGCTGTCGAGTGTGCACGTGCTCTACATAAACGCTGTCGAGTGTGCACGCTGTCTACATAAACGCTGTCTAGTGTGCACGCTCTCTACATAAACGCTGTCTAGTGTGCACGCGCTCTACATAAACGCTGTCGAGTGTGCACGCGCTCTACATAAACGCTGTCGAGTGTGCACGCTGTCTACATAAACGCTGTCTAGTGTGCAAGCTCTACATAAACGCTGTCTAGTGTATGATCTCTACATAAACGCTGTCTAGTGTGCATGCTCTCTACATTAACGCTGTCTAGTGTATTCCCTCTACATAAACGCTGTCTAGTGTATTCCCTCTACATAAACGCTGTCGAGTGTGCATGCTGTCTACATAAATCCTGTCTAGTGTGCATGCTCTACATAAACGCTGTCTAGTGTGCATGCTCTACATAAACGCTGTCTAGTGTGCATGCTCTCTACATAAACGCTGTCTAGTGTGCACGCGCTCTACATAAACGCTGTCGAGTGTGCACGTGCTCTACATAAACGCTGTCGAGTGTGCATGCTCTCTACATAAATGCTGTCTAGTGTGCATGCTGTCTACATAAACACTGTCTAGTGTGCATGCTCACTACATAAACGTTGTCTAGTGTGCATGCTGTCTACATAAACACTGTCTAGTGTGCATGCTGTCTACATAAACGCTGTCTAGTGTGCATGCTGTCTACATAAACGTTGTCTAGTGTGCATGCTGTCTACATAAACGCTGTCTAGTGTGCATGCTGTCTACATAAACGTTGTCTAGTGTGCATGCTGTCTACATAAACGCTGTCTAGTGTGCATGCTGTCTACATAAACGCTGTCTAGTGTGCATGCTCTCTACATAAACGCTGTCTAGTGTGCATGCTCTCTACATAAACGCTGTCTAGTGTGCATGCCCTCTACATAAACGCTGTCTAGTGTGCATGCCGTCTACATAAACGCTGTCTCGAGTGCATGCTGTCTACATAAACGCTGTCTAGTCTGCACACTGTCTACATAAACGCTGTCTAGTCTGCACGCTGTCTACATAAACGCTGTCTAGTGTGCAAGCTCTAAATAAACACTGTCTAGTGTGCATGCTGTCTACATAAACACTGTCTAGTGTGCATGCTGTCTACATAAACACTGTCTAGTGTGCATGCTGTCTACATAAACACTGTCTAGTGTGCATGCTGTCTACATCAACGCTGTCTAGTGTGCATGCTGTCTACATAAACGTTGTCTAGTGTGCATGCTGTCTACATAAACGTTGTCTAGTGTGCATGCTGTCTACATAAACGTTGTCTAGTGTGCATGCTGTCTACATAAACGCTGTCTAGTGTGCATGCTGTCTACATAAACGCTGTCTAGTGTGCATGCTGTCTACATAAACGCTGTCTAGTGTGCATGCTGTCTACATAAACGCTGTCTAGTGTGCATGCTCTCTACATAAACGCTGTCTAGTGTGCATGCTGTCTACATAAACGCTGTCTAGTGTGCATGCTGTCTACATAAACGCTGTCTAGAGTGCATGCTGTCTACATAAACACTGTCTAGTGTGCATGCTGTCTACATAAATGCTGTCTAGTGTGCAGGCTCTACATAAACGCTGTCTAGTGTGCATGCTCAACATAAACGCTGTCTAGTGTATGATCTCTACATAAACGCTGTCTAGTCTGCATGCTATCTACATAAAAGCTGTCTAGTGTGCATGCTCTCTACATAAACGCTGTCTAGTGTATGATCTCTACATAAACACTGTCGAGTGTATGTTCTCTACAAACGCTGTCTAGTGTGCATGCTGTCTACATAAACGCTATCGAGTGTGCATGCTCTCTACATAAACTCTGTCTAGTGTGCATGCTCTCTACATAAACTCTGTCTAGCGTATGATCTCTACATAAACGCTGTCTAGTGTATGATCTCTACATAAACACTGTCGAGTGTATGTTCTCTACAAACGCTGTCTAGTGTGCATGCTGTCTACATAAACGCTATCGAGTGTGCATGCTCTCTACATAAACGCTGTCTAGTCTGCATGCTATCTACATAAAAGCTGTCTAGTGTGCATGCTCTCTACATAAACGCTGTCTAGTGTATGATCTCTACATAAACACTGTCGAGTGTATGTTCTCTACAAACGCTGTCTAGTGTGCATGCTCTCTACATAAACGCTATCGAGTGTGCATGCTCTCTACATAAACGCTGTCGAGTGTGCACGCGCTCTACATAAACGCTGTCTAGTGTGCATGCTCTCTACATAAACGCTGTCTAGTGTGCACGCGCTCTACTTAAACGCTATCGAGTGTGCATGCTCTCTAAATAAACGCTATCGAGTGTGCATGCTGTCTACATAAACGCTGTCTAGTGTGCACGCTCTCTACATAAACGCTGTCTAGTGTGCACGCGCTCTACATAAACGCTGTCGAGTGTGCACGCGCTCTACTTAAACGCTGTCGAGTGTGCACGCTGTCTACATAAACGCTGTCTAGTGTGCAAGCTCTACATAAACGCTGTCTAGTGTATGATCTCTACATAAACGCTGTCTAGTGTGCATGCTCTCTACATTAACGCTGTCTAGTGTATTCCCTCTACATAAACGCTGTCTAGTGTATTCCCTCTACATAAACGCTGTCGAGTGTGCATGCTGTCTACATAAATCCTGTCTAGTGTGCATGCTCTACATAAACGCTGTCGAGTGTGCACGCGCTCTACATAAACGCTGTCGAGTGTGCACGTGCTCTACATAAACGCTGTCGAGTGTGCACGCTGTCTACATAAACGCTGTCTTGTGTGCAAGCTCTACATAAACGCTGTCTAGTGTATGATCTCTACATAAACGCTGTCTAGTCTGCGTGCTGTCTACATAAACGCTGTCTACTCGTAGTGTGCATGCTGTCTACATAAACGCTGTCTAGTGTGTGCTCTCTACAAATGCTGTCTAGTGTGCATGCTGTCTACATAAACACTGTCGAGTGTGCATGCTGTCTACATAAACGCAGTCTAGTGTGCATGCTGTCTACATAAACGCAGTCTAGTCTGCATGCTGTCTACATAAAAGCTGTCTAGTGTGCATGCTCTCTACATAAACGCTGTCTAGTGTGCATGCTCTCTACATAAACGCTGTCTAGTGTGCATGCTTTCTACATAAACGCTGTCTAGTGTGCATGCTGTCTACATAAACGCTGTCTAGTGTGCATGCTCTCTACATAAACGCTGTCTAGTGTGCATGCTCTCTACATAAACGCTGTCTAGTGTGCACGCTCTCTACATAAACGATGTCTAGTGTGCACGTTGTATACATAAACGCTGTCTTGTGTGCAAGCTCTACATAAACGCTGTCTTGTGTGCAAGCTCTACATAAACGCTGTCTAGTGTATGCTCTCTACAAATGCTGTCTAGTGTGCATGCTGTCTACATAAACGCTGTCTAGTGTGCATTCTCTACATAAACGCTGTCTAGTGTGCATGCTGTCTACATAAACATTGTCGAGTGTGCATGCTGTCTACATAAACACTGTCGAGTGTGCATGCTGTCTACATAAACACTGTCGAGTGTGCATGCTGTCTACATAAACACTGTCTAGTCTGCATGCTGTCTACATAAAAGCTGTCTAGTGTATGATCTCTACATAAACACTGTCGAGTGTATGCTCTCTACAAACGCTGTCTAGTGTGCATGCTGTCTACATAAACGCTGTCTAGTGTGCATGCTGTCTACATAAACGCTGTCTAGTGTGCATGCTCTCTACATAAACGCTGTCTAGTGTGCACGCTCTCTACATAAACGATGTCTAGTGTGCACGTTGTATACATAAACGCTGTCTTGTGTGCAAGCTCTACATAAACGCTGTCTTGTGTGCAAGCTCTACATAAACGCTGTCTAGTGTATGCTCTCTACAAATGCTGTCTAGTGTGCATGCTGTCTACATAAACGCTGTCTAGTGTGCATTCTCTACATAAACGCTGTCTAGTGTGCATGCTGTCTACATAAACGCTGTCTAGTGTGCATGCTGTCTACATAAACACTGTCGAGTGTGCATGCTGTCTACATAAACGCTATCGAGTGTGCATGCTCTCTACATAAACTCTGTCTAGTGTGCATGCTCTCTACATAAACTCTGTCTAGCGTATGATCTCTACATAAACGCTGTCTAGTGTATGATCTCTACATAAACACTGTAGAGTGTATGTTCTCTACAAACGCTGTCTAGTGTGCATGCTGTCTACATAAACGCTATCGAGTGTGCATGCTCTCTACATAAACGCTATCGAGTGTGCATGCTCTCTACATAAACGCTGTCGAGTGTGCACGCGCTCTACATAAACGCTGTCTAGTGTGCATGCTCTCTACATAAACGCTGTCTAGTGTGCATGCTGTCTACATAAACGCTGTCTAGTGTGCATGCTGTCTACATAAACGTTGTCTAGTGTGCATGCTGTCTACATAAACGCTGTCTAGTGTGCATGCTGTCTACATAAACACTGTCTAGTGTGCATGCTGTCTACTTAAACGCTGTCTAGTGTGCATGCTGTCTACATAAACGCTGTCTAGTGTGCATGCTGTCTACATAAACGTTGTCTAGTGTGCATGCTGTCTACATAAACGTTGTCTAGTGTGCATGCTGTCTACATAAACGCTGTCTAGTGTGCACGCTCTCTACATAAACGATGTCTAGTGTGCACGTTGTATACATAAACGCTGTCTTGTGTGCAAGCTCTACATAAACGCTGTCTTGTGTGCAAGCTCTACATAAACGCTGTCTAGTGTATGCTCTCTACAAATGCTGTCTAGTGTGCATGCTGTCTACATAAACGCTGTCTAGTGTGCATTCTCTACATAAACGCTGTCTAGTGTGCATGCTGTCTACATAAACGCTGTCTAGTGTGCATGCTGTCTACATAAACACTGTCGAGTGTGCATGCTGTCTACATAAACGCTATCGAGTGTGCATGCTCTCTACATAAACTCTGTCTAGTGTGCATGCTCTCTACATAAACTCTGTCTAGCGTATGATCTCTACATAAACGCTGTCTAGTGTATGATCTCTACATAAACACTGTAGAGTGTATGTTCTCTACAAACGCTGTCTAGTGTGCATGCTGTCTACATAAACGCTATCGAGTGTGCATGCTCTCTACATAAACGCTATCGAGTGTGCATGCTCTCTACATAAACGCTATCGAGTGTGCATGCTCTCTACATAAACGCTGTCGAGTGTGCACGCGCTCTACATAAACGCTGTCTAGTGTGCATGCTCTCTACATAAACGCTGTCTAGTGTGCATGCTGTCTACATAAACGCTGTCTAGTGTGCATGCTGTCTACATAAACGTTGTCTAGTGTGCATGCTGTCTACATAAACGCTGTCTAGTGTGCATGCTGTCTACATAAACACTGTCTAGTGTGCATGCTGTCTACATAAACGCTGTCTAGTGTGCATGCTGTCTACATAAACGTTGTCTAGTGTGCATGCTGTCTACATAAACGCTGTCTAGTGTGCATGCTCTCTACATAAACGCTGTCTAGTGTGCATGCTGTCTACATAAACGCTGTCTAGTGTGCATGCTGTCTACATAAACACTGTCTAGAGTGCATGCTGTCTACATAAACGCTGTCTAGTGTGCATGCTGTCTACATAAATGCTGTCTAGTGTGCATGCTCTACATAAACGCTGTCTAGTGTGCATGCTCAACATAAACGCTGTCTAGTGTATGATCTCTACATAAACGCTGTCTAGTCTGCATGCTATCTACATAAAAGCTGTCTAGTGTGCATGCTCTCTACATAAACGCTGTCTAGTGTATGATCTCTACATAAACACTGTCGAGTGTATGTTCTCTACAAACGCTGTCTAGTGTGCATGCTGTCTACATAAACGCTATCGAGTGTGCATGCTCTCTACATAAACGCTATCGAGTGTGCATGCTCTCTACATAAACTCTGTCTAGTGTGCATGCTCTCTACATAAACTCTGTCTAGTGTGCATGCTCTCTACATAAACGTTGTCTTGTGTGCATGCTGTCTACATAAACACTGTCTAGTGTGCATGCTGTCTACATAAACGCTGTCTAGTCTGCATGCTATCTACATAAAAGCTGTCTAGTGTGCATGCTCTCTACATAAACGCTGTCTAGTGTGCATGCTCTCTACATAAACGCTGTCTAGTGTATGATCTCTACATAAACACTGTCGAGTGTATGTTCTCTACAAACGCTGTCTAGTGTGCATGCTGTCTACATAAACGCTATCGAGTGTGCATGCTCTCTACATAAACGCTATCGAGTGTGCATGCTCTCTACATAAACTCTGTCTAGTGTGCATGCTCTCTACATAAACTCTGTCTAGCGTATGATCTCTACATAAACGCTGTCTAGTGTATGATCTCTACATAAACACTGTCGAGTGTATGTTCTCTACAAACGCTGTCTAGTGTGCATGCTGTCTACATAAACGCTATCGAGTGTGCATGCTCTCTACATAAACGCTGTCGAGTGTGCATGCTCTCTACATAAACGCTGTCGAGTGTGCACGCGCTCTACATAAACGCTGTCTAGTGTGCATGCTCTCTACATAAACGCTGTCTAGTGTGCATGCTGTCTACATAAACGCTGTCTAGTGTGCACGCTCTCTACATAAACGCTGTCTAGTGTGCACGCGCTCTACATAAACGCTGTCGAGTGTGCACGCGCTCTACATAAACGCTGTCGAGTGTGCACGCTGTCTACATAAACGCTGTCTAGTGTGCAAGCTCTACATAAACGCTGTCTAGTGTATGATCTCTACATAAACGCTGTCTAGTGTGCATGCTCTCTACATTAACGCTGTCTAGTGTATTCCCTCTACATAAACGCTGTCTAGTGTATTCCCTCTACATAAACGCTGTCGAGTGTGCATGCTGTCTACATAAATCCTGTCTAGTGTGCATGCTCTACATAAACGCTGTCTAGTGTGCATGCTCTCTACATAAACGCTGTCTAGTGTGCACGCGCTCTACATAAACGCTGTCGAGTGTGCACGTGCTCTACATAAACGCTGTCGAGTGTGCACGCTGTCTACATAAACGCTGTCTAGTGTGCACGCTCTCTACATAAACGCTGTCTAGTGTGCACGCGCTCTACATAAACGCTGTCGAGTGTGCACGCGCTCTACATAAACGCTGTCGAGTGTGCACGCTGTCTACATAAACGCTGTCTAGTGTGCAAGCTCTACATAAACGCTGTCTAGTGTATGATCTCTACATAAACGCTGTCTAGTGTGCATGCTCTCTACATTAACGCTGTCTAGTGTATTCCCTCTACATAAACGCTGTCTAGTGTATTCCCTCTACATAAACGCTGTCGAGTGTGCATGCTGTCTACATAAATCCTGTCTAGTGTGCATGCTCTACATAAACGCTGTCTAGTGTGCATGCTCTCTACATAAACGCTGTCTAGTGTGCACGCGCTCTACATAAACGCTGTCGAGTGTGCACGCTGTCTACATAAACGCTGTCTTGTGTGCAAGCTCTACATAAACGCTGTCTTGTGTATGATCTCTACATAAACGCTGTCTAGTCTGCGTGCTGTCTACATAAACGCTGTCTACTCGTAGTGTGCATGCTGTCCACATAAACGCTGTCTAGTGTGTGCTCTATAACAAATGCTGTCTAGTGTGCATGCTGTCTACATAAACACTGTCGAGTGTGCATGCTGTCTACATAAACGCAGTCTAGTGTGCATGCTGTCTACATAAACGCAGTCTAGTGTGCATGCTGTCTACATAAACGCTGTCTAGTGTATGATCTCTACATAAACGCTGTCTAGTCTGCATGCTGTCTACATAAAAGCTGTCTAGTGTGCATGCTCTCTACATAAACGCTGTCTAGTGTATGATCTCTACATAAACACTGTCGAGTGTATGCTCTCTACAAACGCTGTCTAGTGTGCATGCTGTCTACATAAACGCTGTCTAGTGTGCATGCTGTGTACATAAACGCTGTCTAGTGTGCATGCTCTCTACATAAACGCTGTCTAGTGTGCACGCTCTCTACATAAACGATGTCTAGTGTGCACGTTGTATACATAAACGCTGTCTTGTGTGCAAGCTCTACATAAACGCTGTCTTGTGTGCAAGCTCTACATAAACGCTGTCTAGTGTATGCTCTCTACAAATGCTGTCTAGTGTGCATGCTGTCTACATAAACGATGTCTAGTGTGCATTCTCTACATAAACGCTGTCTAGTGTGCATGCTGTCTACATAAACGCTGTCTAGTGTGCATGCTGTCTACATAAACACTGTCGAGTGTGCATGCTCTCTACATAAACGCTGTCTAGTGTGCATGCTGTCGACATAAACGTTGTCTAGTGTGCATGCTGTCTACATAAACGCTGTCTAGTGTGCATGCTGTCTACATAAACGCTGTCTAGTGTGCATGCTCTCTACATAAACGTTGTCTTGTGTGCATGCTGTCTACATAAACGCTGTCTAGTGTGCATGCTCTCTACATAAACGCTGTCTAGTGTGCATGCTCTCTACATAAACATTGTCTTGTGTGCATGCTGTCTACATAAACACTGTCTAGTGTGCATGCTGTCTACATAAACGCTGTCTAGTGTGCATGCTGTCTACATAAACACTGTCTAGTGTGCATGCTCTCTACATAAACGCTGTCTAGTGTGCATGCTCTCTACATAAACGCTGTCTAGTGTGCATGCTCTACATAAACGCTGTCTAGTGTGCACGCTGTCTACATAAACGTTGTCTAGTGTGCATGCTGTCTACATAAACACTGTCTAGTGTGCATGCTCTCTACATAAACGCTGTCTAGTGTGCACGCTGTCTACATAAACGCTGTCTAGTGTGCAAGCTCTACATAAACGCTGTCTAGTGTATGATCTCTACATAAATGCTGTCTAGTGTGCATGCTGTCTACATAATCGCTGTCTAGTGTATTCCCTCTACATAAACGCTGTCTAGTGTGCATGCTCTCTACATAAACGCTGTCTAGTGTGCATTCTCTACATAAATGCTCTCGAGTGTGCATGCTGTCTACATAAACGCAGTCTAGTGTGCATGCTCTCTACATAAACACTGTCTAGTGTATTCCCTCTACATAAACGCTGTCTAGTGTGCATGCTCTCTACATAAACGCTGTCTAGTGTGCATGCTCTCTACATAAACGCTGTCTAGTGTATTCCCTCTACATAAACGCTGTCTAGTGTGCATGCTGTCGACATAAACGTTGTCTAGTGTGCATGCTGTCTACATAAACACTGTCTAGTGTGCATTCTGTCTACATAAACACTGTCTAGTGTGCATGCTGTCTACATAAACGCTGTCTAGTGTGCATGCTCTCTACATAAACGTTGTCTAGTGTGCATGCTGTCTACATAAACACTGTCTAGTGTGCATGCTCTACATAAACGCTGTCTAGAGTATGCTCTCTACATAAACGCTGTCTAGTGTGCATTCTCTACATAAATGCTCTCGAGTGTGCATGCTGTCTACATAAACGCAGTCTAGTGTGCATGCTCTCTACATAAACACTGTCTAGTGTATTCCCTCTACATAAACGCTGTCTAGTGTGCATGCTCTCTACATAAACGCTGTCTATTGTATGCTCTCTACAAACGCTGTCTAGTGTGCATGCTCTCTACCTAAACGCTGTCTAGTGTATGATCTCTCCATAAATGCTGTCTAGTGTATGCTCTCTACAAATGCTGTCTAGTGTGCATGCTGTCTACATAAACACTGTCTAGTGTGCATTCTCTACATAAACGCTGTCTAGTGTATGCTCTCTTCCAACGCTGTCTAGTGTGCATGCTCTCTACAAACGCTGTCTAGTGTGCATGCTCTCTACATAAATGCTGTCTAGTGTGCATGCTCTCTACATAAATGCTGTCTAGTGTGCATGCACTACATAAACGCTGTCTAGTGTGCATGCTCTCTACAAACGCTGTCTAGTGTGCATGCTCTCTACATAAACGCTGTCTAGTGTGCATGCTGTCTACATAAACGCTGTCTAGTGTGCATGCTCTCTACATAAATGCTGTCTAGTGTGCATCCTCTACATAAACGCTGTCTAGTGTGCATGCTCAACATAAACGCTGTCTAGTGTATGATCTCTACATAAACGCTGTCTAGTCTGCATGCTGTCTACATAAAAGCTGTCTAGTATGCATGCTCTCTACATAAACGCTGTCTAGTGTATGATCTCTACATAAACACTGTCGAGTGTATGCTCTCTACAAACGCTGTCTAGTGTGCATGCTGTCTACATAAACGCTGTCCAGTGTGCACGCTTTCTACATAAACACTGTCTAGTGTGCATGCTGTCTACATAAACGCTGTCTAGTGTATGATCTCTACATAAACACTGTCTAGTGTGCATGCTCTCTACATTAACGCTGTCGAGTGTGCATGCTCTCTACATAAACATTGTCTAGTGTGCATGCTGTCTACATAAACGCTGTCTAGTGTGCATGCTGTCTACATAAAGGCTGTCTAGTGTGCATGCTGTCTACATAAACGCTGTCTAGTGTGCATGCTCTACATAAACGCTGTCTAGTGTGCATGCTCTCTACAAACGCTGTCTAGTGTGCATGCTCTCTACATAAACGTTGTCTAGTGTGCATGCTGTCTACATAAACGCTGTCTAGTGTGCATGCTGTCTACATAAACGCTGTCTAGTGTGCATGCTGTCTACATAAACGCTGTCTAGTGTGCATGCTCACTACATAAACGTTGTCTAGTGTGCATGCTGTCTACATAAACACTGTCTAGAGTGCATGCTGTCTACATAAACGATGTCTAGTGTGCATGCTGTCTACATAAACGCTGTCTAGTGTGCATTCTCTCTACATAAACGCTGTCTAGTGTGCATGCTGTCAACATAAACGTTGTCTAGTGTGCAAGCTGTCTACATAAACGCTGTCTAGTGTGCATGCTGTCTACATAAACGTTGTCTAGTGTGCATGCTGTCTACATAAACACTGTCTAGTGTGCATGCTGTCTACATAAACGCTGTCTAGTGTGCATGCTGTCTACATAAACGCTGTCTAGTGTGCATTCTCTCTACATAAACGCTGTCTAGTGTGCATGCTGTCAACATAAACGTTGTCTAGTGTGCAAGCTGTCTACATAAACGCTGTCTAGTGTGCATGCTGTCTACATAAACGTTGTCTAGTGTGCATGCTGTCTACATAAACACTGTCTAGTGTGCATGCTGTCTACATAAACGATGTCTAGTGTGCATGCTGTCTACATAAACGCTGTCTAGTGTGCATTCTCTCTACATAAACGTTGTCTACTGTGCATGCTGTCTACATAAACGCTGTCTAGTGTGCATGCTGTCTACATAAACGTTGTCTAGTGTGCATGCTGTCTACATAAACGCTGTCTAGTGTGCATTCTCTCTACATAAACGCTGTCTAGTGTGCATGCTGTCTACATAAACGTTGTCTAGTGTGCATGCTGTCTACATAAACGTTGTCTAGTGTGCATGCTGTCTACATAAACGTTGTCTAGTGTGCATGCTGTCTACATAAACGTTGTCTTGTGTGCGTGCTGTCTACATAAACGCTGTCTAGTGTGCATGCTGTCTACATAAACGTTGTCTAGTGTGCATGCTGTCTACATAAACACTGTCTAGTGTGCATGCTGTCTACATAAACCCTGTCAAGTGTGCATGCTCTCTACATGAACGTTGTCTAGTGTGCATGCTCTCTACATAAACGCTGTCTAGTGTGCATGCTGTCTACATAAACGCTGTCTAGTGTGCATGCCGTCTACATAAACGTTGTCTAGTGTGCATGCTGTCTACATAAACGCTGTCTAGTGTGCATGCTCTCTACATAAACGCTGTCTAGTGTGCATGCTCTCTACAAACGCTGTCTAGTGTGCATGCTCTCTACATAAACGCTGTCTAGCGTATTCCCTCTACATAAACGCTGTCTAGTGTGCATGCTGTCTACATAAACGCTGTCTAGTGTGCATGCTGTCTACATAAACGCTGTCTAGTGTGCATGCTGTCTACATAAATGCTGTCTAGTGTGCATGCTGTCTACATAAACGCTGTCTAGTGTGCATGCTCACTACATAAACGTTGTCTAGTGTGCATGCTGTCTACATAAACACTGTCTAGTGTGCATGCTCACTACATAAACGTTGTCTAGTGTGCATGCTGTCTACATAAATGCTGTCTAGTGTGCATGCTGTCTACATAAACGCTGTCTAGTGTGCATGCTCACTACATAAACGTTGTCTAGTGTGCATGCTGTCTACATAAACACTGTCTAGTGTGCATGCTGTCTACATAAACGATGTCTAGTGTGCATGCTGTCTACATAAACGTTGTCTAGTGTGCATGCTGTCTACATAAACACTGTCAAGTGTGCATGCTCTCTACATAAACGCTGTCGAGTGTGCACGCGCTCGACATAAACGCTGTCTAGTGTGCATGCTGTCTACATAAACGCTGTCTAGTGTGCATGCTCTCTACATAAACGCTGTCTAGTGTGCATGCTCTCTACATAAACGCTGTCTAGTGTGCATGCCCTCTACATAAACGCTGTCTAGTGTGCATGCCGTCTACATAAACGCTGTCTCGAGTGCATGCCGTCTACATAAACGCTGTCTAGAGTGCATGCCGTCTACATCAACGCTGTCTAGTGTGCATGCTGTCTACATAAACGCTGTCTAGTGTGCATGCCGTCTACATAAACGCTGTCTAGTGTGCATGCCGTCTACATAAACGCTGTCTCGAGTGCATGCCGTCTACATAAACGCTGTCTAGTGTGCATGCTGTCTACATAAACGCTGTCTAGTGTGCATGCTCTCTACATAAACGCTGTCTAGTGTGCATGCTCTCTACATAAACGCTGTCTAGTGTGCATGCTGTCTACATAAACGCTGTCTAGTGTGCATGCTGTCTACATAAACGCTGTCTAGAGTGCATGCTGTCTACATAAACACTGTCTAGTGTGCATGCTGTCTACATAAATGCTGTCTAGTGTGCAGGCTCTACATAAACGCTGTCTAGTGTGCATGCTCAACATAAACGCTGTCTAGTGTATGATCTCTACATAAACGCTGTCTAGTCAGCATGCTATCTACATAAAAGCTGTCTAGTGTGCATGCTCTCTACATAAACGCTGTCTAGTGTATGATCTCTACATAAACACTGTCGAGTGTATGTTCTCTACAAACGCTGTCTAGTGTGCATGCTGTCTACATAAACGCTATCGAGTGTGCATGCTCTCTACATAAACTCTGTCTAGTGTGCATGCTCTCTACATAAACTCTGTCTAGCGTATGATCTCTACATAAACGCTGTCTAGTGTATGATCTCTACATAAACACTGTCGAGTGTATGTTCTCTACAAACGCTGTCTAGTGTGCATGCTGTCTACATAAACGCTATCGAGTGTGCATGCTCTCTACATAAACGCTGTCTAGTCTGCATGCTATCTACATAAAAGCTGTCTAGTGTGCATGCTCTCTACATAAACGCTGTCTAGTGTATGATCTCTACATAAACACTGTCGAGTGTATGTTCTCTACAAACGCTGTCTAGTGTGCATGCTCTCTACATAAACGCTATCGAGTGTGCATGCTCTCTACATAAACGCTGTCGAGTGTGCACGCGCTCTACATAAACGCTGTCTAGTGTGCATGCTCTCTACATAAACGCTGTCTAGTGTGCACGCGCTCTACTTAAACGCTATCGAGTGTGCATGCTCTCTACATAAACGCTATCGAGTGTGCATGCTGTCTACATAAACGCTGTCTAGTGTGCACGCTCTCTACATAAACGCTGTCTAGTGTGCACGCGCTCTACATAAACGCTGTCGAGTGTGCACGCGCTCTACTTAAACGCTGTCGAGTGTGCACGCTGTCTACATAAACGCTGTCTAGTGTGCAAGCTCTACATAAACGCTGTCTAGTGTATGATCTCTACATAAACGCTGTCTAGTGTGCATGCTCTCTACATTAACGCTGTCTAGTGTATTCCCTCTACATAAACGCTGTCTAGTGTATTCCCTCTACATAAACGCTGTCGAGTGTGCATGCTGTCTACATAAATCCTGTCTAGTGTGCATGCTCTACATAAACGCTGTCGAGTGTGCACGTTCTCTACATAAACGCTGTCGAGTGTGCACGCTGTCTACATAAACGCTGTCTTGTGTGCAAGCTCTACATAAACGCTGTCTAGTGTATGATCTCTACATAAACGCTGTCTAGTCTGCGTGCTGTCTACATAAACGCTGTCTACTCGTAGTGTGCATGCTGTCTACATAAACGCTGTCTAGTGTGTGCTCTCTACAAATGCTGTCTAGTGTGCATGCTGTCTACATAAACACTGTCGAGTGTGCATGCTGTCTACATAAACGCAGTCTAGTGTGCATGCTGTCTACATAAACGCAGTCTAGTCTGCATGCTGTCTACATAAAAGCTGTCTAGTGTGCATGCTCTCTACATAAACGCTGTCTAGTGTGCATGCTCTCTACATAAAAGCTGTCTAGTGTGCATGCTTTCTACATAAACGCTGTCTAGTGTGCATGCTGTCTACATAAACGCTGTCTAGTGTGCATGCTCTCTACATAAACGCTGTCTAGTGTGCACGCTCTCTACATAAACGATGTCTAGTGTGCACGTTGTATACATAAACGCTGTCTTGTGTGCAAGCTCTACATAAACGCTGTCTTGTGTGCAAGCTCTACATAAACGCTGTCTAGTGTATGCTCTCTACAAATGCTGTCTAGTGTGCATGCTGTCTACATAAACGCTGTCTAGTGTGCATTCTCTACATAAACGCTGTCTAGTGTGCATGCTGTCTACATAAACATTGTCGAGTGTGCATGCTGTCTACATAAACACTGTCGAGTGTGCATGCTGTCTACATAAACACTGTCGAGTGTGCATGCTGTCTACATAAACACTGTCTAGTCTGCATGCTGTCTACATAAAAGCTGTCTAGTGTATGATCTCTACATAAACACTGTCGAGTGTATGCTCTCTACAAACGCTGTCTAGTGTGCATGCTGTCTACATAAACGCTGTCTAGTGTGCATGGTCTCTACATAAACGCTGTCTAGTGTGCACGCTCTCTACATAAACGATGTCTAGTGTGCACGTTGTATACATAAACGCTGTCTTGTGTGCAAGCTCTACATAAACGCTGTCTTGTGTGCAAGCTCTACATAAACGCTGTCTAGTGTATGCTCTCTACAAATGCTGTCTAGTGTGCATGCTGTCTACATAAACGCTGTCTAGTGTGCATTCTCTACATAAACGCTGTCTAGTGTGCATGCTGTCTACATAAACGCTGTCTAGTGTGCATGCTGTCTACATAAACACTGTCGAGTGTGCATGCTGTCTACATAAACGCTATCGAGTGTGCATGCTCTCTACATAAACTCTGTCTAGTGTGCATGCTCTCTACATAAACTCTGTCTAGCGTATGATCTCTACATAAACGCTGTCTAGTGTATGATCTCTACATAAACACTGTAGAGTGTATGTTCTCTACAAACGCTGTCTCGTGTGCATGCTGTCTACATAAACACTATCGAGTGTGCATGCTCTCTACATAAACGCTATCGAGTGTGCATGCTCTCTACATAAACGCTATCGAGTGTGCATGCTCTCTACATAAACGCTGTCGAGTGTGCACGCGCTCTACATAAACGCTGTCTAGTGTGCATGCTCTCTACATAAACGCTGTCTAGTGTGCATGCTGTCTACATAAACGCTGTCTAGTGTGCATGCTGTCTACATAAACGTTGTCTAGTGTGCATGCTGTCTACATAAACGCTGTCTAGTGTGCATGCTGTCTACATAAACGCTGTCTAGTGTGCATGCTGTCTACATAAACGCTGTCTAGTGTGCATGCTGTCTACATAAACGCTGTCTAGTGTGCATGCTGTCTACATAAACGTTGTCTAGTGTGCATGCTGTCTACATAAACGTTGTCTAGTGTGCATGCTGTCTACATAAACGCTGTCTAGTGTGCACGCTCTCTACATAAACGATGTCTAGTGTGCACGTTGTATACATAAACGCTGTCTTGTGTGCAAGCTCTACATAAACGCTGTCTTGTGTGCAAGCTCTACATAAACGCTGTCTAGTGTATGCTCTCTACAAATGCTGTCTAGTGTGCATGCTGTCTACATAAACGCTGTCTAGTGTGCATTCTCTACATAAACGCTGTCTAGTGTGCATGCTGTCTACATAAACGCTGTCGAGTGTGCATGCTGTCTACATAAACGCTATCGAGTGTGCATGCTCTCTACATAAACTCTGTCTAGTGTGCATGCTCTCTACATAAACTCTGTCTAGCGTATGATCTCTACATAAACGCTGTCTAGTGTATGCTCTCTACAAATGCTGTCTAGTGTGCATGCTGTCTACATAAACGCTGTCTAGTGTGCATTCTCTACATAAACGCTGTCTAGTGTGCATGCTGTCTACATAAACACTGTCGAGTGTGCATGCTGTCTACATAAACGCTATCGAGTGTGCATGCTCTCTACATAAACTCTGTCTAGTGTGCATGCTCTCTACATAAACTCTGTCTAGCGTATGATCTCTACATAAACGCTGTCTAGTGTATGATCTCTACATAAACACTGTAGAGTGTATGTTCTCTACAAACGCTGTCTAGTGTGCATGCTGTCTACATAAACGCTATCGAGTGTGCATGCTCTCTACATAAACGCTATCGAGTGTGCATGCTCTCTACATAAACGCTATCGAGTGTGCATGCTCTCTACATAAACGCTGTCGAGTGTGCACGCGCTCTACATAAACGCTGTCTAGTGTGCATGCTCTCTACATAAACGCTGTCTAGTGTGCATGCTGTCTACATAAACGCTGTCTAGTGTGCATGCTGTCTACATAAACGTTGTCTAGTGTGCATGCTGTCTACATAAACGCTGTCTAGTGTGCATGCTGTCTACATAAACACTGTCTAGTGTGCATGCTGTCTACATAAACGCTGTCTAGTGTGCATGCTGTCTACATAAACGCTGTCTAGTGTGCATGCTGTCTACATAAACGTTGTCTAGTGTGCATGCTGTCTACATAAACGTTGTCTAGTGTGCATGCTGTCTACATAAACGCTGTCTAGTGTGCATGCTCTCTACATAAACGCTGTCTAGTGTGCATGCTGTCTACATAAACGCTGTCTAGTGTGCATGCTGTCTACATAAACACTGTCTAGAGTGCATGCTGTCTACATAAACGCTGTCTAGTGTGCATGCTGTCTACATAAACGCTGTCTAGTGTGCATGCTCTACATAAACGCTGTCTAGTGTGCATGCTCAACATAAACGCTGTCTAGTGTATGATCTCTACATAAACGCTGTCTAGTCTGCATGCTATCTACATAAAAGCTGTCTAGTGTGCATGCTCTCTACATAAACGCTGTCTAGTGTATGATCTCTACATAAACACTGTCGAGTGTATGTTCTCTACAAACGCTGTCTAGTGTGCATGCTGTCTACATAAACGCTATCGAGTGTGCATGCTCTCTACATAAACGCTATCGAGTGTGCATGCTCTCTACATAAACTCTGTCTAGTGTGCATGCTCTCTACATAAACTCTGTCTAGTGTGCATGCTCTCTACATAAACGTTGTCTTGTGTGCATGCTGTCTACATAAACACTGTCTAGTGTGCATGCTGTCTACATAAACGCTGTCTAGTCTGCATGCTATCTACATAAAAGCTGTCTAGTGTGCATGCTCTCTACATAAACGCTGTCTAGTGTGCATGCTCTCTACATAAACGCTGTCTAGTGTATGATCTCTACATAAACACTGTCGAGTGTATGTTCTCTACAAACGCTGTCTAGTGTGCATGCTGTCTACATAAACGCTATCGAGTGTGCATGCTCTCTACATAAACGCTATCGAGTGTGCATGCTCTCTACATAAACTCTGTCTAGTGTGCATGCTCTCTACATAAACTCTGTCTAGCGTATGATCTCTACATAAACGCTGTCTAGTGTATGATCTCTACATAAACACTGTCGAGTGTATGTTCTCTACAAACGCTGTCTAGTGTGCATGCTGTCTACATAAACGCTATCGAGTGTGCATGCTCTCTACATAAACGCTGTCGAGTGTGCATGCTCTCTACATAAACGCTGTCGAGTGTGCACGCGCTCTACATAAACGCTGTCTAGTGTGCATGCTCTCTACATAAACGCTGTCTAGTGTGCACGCTCTCTACATAAACGCTGTCTAGTGTGCACGCGCTCTACATAAACGCTGTCGAGTGTGCACGCGCTCTACATAAACGCTGTCGAGTGTGCACGCTGTCTACATAAACGCTGTCTAGTGTGCAAGCTCTACATAAACGCTGTCTAGTGTATGATCTCTACATAAACGCTGTCTAGTGTGCATGCTCTCTACATTAACGCTGTCTAGTGTATTCCCTCTACATAAACGCTGTCTAGTGTATTCCCTCTACATAAACGCTGTCGAGTGTGCATGCTGTCTACATAAATCCTGTCTAGTGTGCATGCTCTACATAAACGCTGTCTAGTGTGCATGCTCTCTACATAAACGCTGTCTAGTGTGCACGCGCTCTACATAAACGCTGTCGAGTGTGCACGTGCTCTACATAAACGCTGTCGAGTGTGCACGCTGTCTACATAAACGCTGTCTTGTGTGCAAGCTCTACATAAACGCTGTCTTGTGTATGATCTCTACATAAACGCTGTCTACTCGTAGTGTGCATGCTGTCTACATAAACGCTGTCTAGTGTGTGCTCTCTACAAATGCTGTCTAGTGTGCATGCTGTCTACATAAACACTGTCGAGTGTGCATGCTGTCTACATAAACGCAGTCTAGTGTGCATGCTGTCTACATAAACGCAGTCTAGTGTGCATGCTGTCTACATAAACGCTGTCTAGTGTATGATCTCTACATAAACGCTGTCTAGTCTGCATGCTGTCTACATAAAAGCTGTCTAGTGTGCATGCTCTCTACATAAACGCTGTCTAGTGTATGATCTCTACATAAACACTGTCGAGTGTATGCTCTCTACAAACGCTGTCTAGTGTGCATGCTGTCTACATAAACGCTGTCTAGTGTGCATGCTGTGTACATAAACGCTGTCTAGTGTGCATGCTCTCTACATAAACGCTGTCTAGTGTGCACGCTCTCTACATAAACGATGTCTAGTGTGCACGTTGTATACATAAACGCTGTCTTGTGTGCAAGCTCTACATAAACGCTGTCTTGTGTGCAAGCTCTACATAAACGCTGTCTAGTGTATGCTCTCTACAAATGCTGTCTAGTGTGCATGCTGTCTACATAAACGCTGTCTAGTGTGCATGCTGTCTACATAAACACTGTCGAGTGTGCATGCTCTCTACATAAACACTGTCGAGTGTGCATGCTCTCTACATAAACGCTGTCTAGTGTGCATTCTCTACATAAACGCTGTCTAGTGTGCATGCTGTCTACATAAACGCTGTCTAGTGTGCATGCTGTCTACATAAACGCTGTCGAGTGTGCATGCTCTCTACATAAACGCTGTCTAGTGTGCATGCTCTCTACATAAACGCTGTCTAGTGTATGCTCTCTACAAATGCTGTCTAGTGTGCATGCTGTCTACATAAACGCTGTCTAGTGTGCATGCTGTCTACATAAACACTGTCGAGTGTGCATGCTCTCTACATAAACACTGTCGAGTGTGCATGCTCTCTACATAAACGCTGTCTAGTGTGCATGCTGTCTACATAAACACTGTCGAGTGTGCATGCTCTCTACATAAACACTGTCGAGTGTGCATGCTCTCTACATAAACGATGTCTAGTGTGCATTCTCTACATAAACACTGTCGAGTGTGCATGCTCTCTACATAAACACTGTCGAGTGTGCATGCTCTCTACATAAACGATGTCTAGTGTGCATTCTCTACATAAACGCTGTCTAGTGTGCATGCTGTCTACATAAACGCTGTCTAGTGTGCATGCTGTCTACATAAACACTGTCGAGTGTGCATGCTCTCTACATAAACGCTGTCTAGTGTGCATGCTGTCGACATAAACGTTGTCTAGTGTGCATGCTGTCTACATAAACACTGTCTAGTGTGCATGCTGTCTACATAAACGCTGTCTAGTGTGCATGCTGTCTACATAAACGCTGTCTAGTGTGCATGCTCTCTACATAAACGTTGTCTTGTGTGCATGCTGTCTACATAAACGCTGTCTAGTGTGCATGCTCTCTACATAAACGCTGTCTAGTGTGCATGCTCTCTACATAAACATTGTCTTGTGTGCATGCTGTCTACATAAACACTGTCTAGTGTGCATGCTGTCTACATAAACGCTGTCTAGTGTGCATGCTGTCTACATAAACACTGTCTAGTGTGCATGCTCTCTACATAAACGCTGTCTAGTGTGCATGCTCTCTACATAAACGCTGTCTAGTGTGCATGCTCTACATAAATGCTGTCTAGTGTGCACGCTGTCTACATAAACGTTGTCTAGTGTGCATGCTGTCTACATAAACACTGTCTAGTGTGCATGCTCTCTACATAAACGCTGTCTAGTGTGCACGCTGTCTACATAAACGCTGTCTAGTGTGCAAGCTCTACATAAACGCTGTCTAGTGTATGATCTCTACATAAATGCTGTCTAGTGTGCATGCTGTCTACATAATCGCTGTCTAGTGTATTCCCTCTACATAAACGCTGTCTAGTGTGCATGCTCTCTACATAAACGCTGTCTAGTGTGCATTCTCTACATAAATGCTCTCGAGTGTGCATGCTGTCTACATAAACGCAGTCTAGTGTGCATGCTCTCTACATAAACACTGTCTAGTGTATTCCCTCTACATAAACGCTGTCTAGTGTGCATGCTCTCTACATAAACGCTGTCTAGTGTGCATGCTCTCTACATAAACGCTGTCTAGTGTATTCCCTCTACATAAACGCTGTCTAGTGTGCATGCTGTCGACATAAACGTTGTCTAGTGTGCATGCTGTCTACATAAACACTGTCTAGTGTGCATTCTGTCTACATAAACACTGTCTAGTGTGCATGCTGTCTACATAAACGCTGTCTAGTGTGCATGCTCTCTACATAAACGTTGTCTAGTGTGCATGCTGTCTACATAAACACTGTCTAGTGTGCATGCTCTACATAAACGCTGTCTAGAGTATGCTCTCTACATAAACGCTGTCTAGTGTGCATTCTCTACATAAATGCTCTCGAGTGTGCATGCTGTCTACATAAACGCAGTCTAGTGTGCATGCTCTCTACATAAACACTGTCTAGTGTATTCCCTCTACATAAACGCTGTCTAGTGTGCATGCTCTCTACATAAACGCTGTCTAGTGTGCATGCTCTCTACAAACGCTGTCTAGTGTGCATGCTCTCTACCTAAACGCTGTCTAGTGTATGATCTCTCCATAAATGCTGTCTAGTGTATGCTCTCTACAAATGCTGTCTAGTGTGCATGCTGTCTACATAAACACTGTCTAGTGTGCATTCTCTACATAAACGCTGTCTAGTGTATGCTCTCTTCCAACGCTGTCTAGTGTGCATGCTCTCTACAAACGCTGTCTAGTGTGCATGCTCTCTACATAAATGCTGTCTAGTGTGCATGCTCTCTACATAAATGCTGTCTAGTGTGCATGCTCTACATAAACGCTGTCTAGTGTGCATGCTCTCTACAAACGCTGTCTAGTGTGCATGCTCTCTACATAAACGCTGTCTAGTGTATGATCTCTCCATAAATGCTGTCTAGTGTATGCTCTCTACAAATGCTGTCTAGTGTGCATGCTGTCTACATAAACACTGTCTAGTGTGCATTCTCTACATAAACGCTGTCTAGTGCGCATGCTCTCTACATAAACGCTGTCTAGTGTATTCCCTCGACATAAACGCTGTCTAGTGTGCACACTCTCTACATAAACGCTGTCTAGTGCGCATTCTCTACATAAACACTGTCTAGTGTATGATCTCTACATAAACGCTGTCTAGTGTATGCTCTCTTCAAACGCTGTCTAGTGTGCATGCTCTACATAAACGCTGTCTAGTGTGCATGCTCTCTACATAAACGCTGTCTAGTGTATTCCCTCAACATAAACGCTGTCTAGTGTGCATGCTCTCTACATAAACGCTGTCTAGTGCGCATTCTCTACATAAACACTGTCTAGTGTATGATCTCTACATAAACGCTGTCTAGTGTATGCTCTCTACATAAACGCTGTCTAGTGTGCATGCTGTCGACATAAACACTGTCTAGTGTGCATGCTCTCTACATAAACGCTGTCTAGTGTGCATGCTCTCTACATAAACGCTGTCTAGTGTATTCCCTCTACATAAACGCTGTCTAGTGTGCATGCTGTCGACATAAACGTTGTCTAGTGTGCATGCTGTCTACATAAACACTGTCTAGTGTGCATGCTCTCTACATAAACGCTGTCTAGTGTGCATGCTCTCTACATAAACGCTGTCTAGTGTGCATGCTGTCGACATAAACGTTGTCTAGTGTGCATGCTCTCTACATAAACGCTGTCTAGTGTATGATCTCTACATAAACGCTGTCTAGTGCATTCCCACTACATAAACGCTGTCTAGTGTGCATGCTGTCGACATAAACGTTGTCTAGTGTGCATGCTGTCTACATAAACGCTGTCTAGTGTGCATGCTCTCTACATAAACGCTGTCTAGTGTGCATTCTCTACATAAACGCTGTCTAGTGCATTCCCACTACATAAACGCTGTCTAGTGTGCATGCTGTCGACATAAACGTTGTCTAGTGTGCATGCTGTCGACATAAACGTTGTCTAGTGTGAATGCTGTCTACATAAACGCAGTCAAGTGTGCATGCTCTCTACATAAACGCTGTCTAGTGTATGCTCTCTACAAACGCTGTCTAGTGTGCATTCTCTACATAAACGCTGTCTAGTGTGCATGCTCTCTACATAAACGCTGTCTAGTGTATGATCTCTACATAAACGCTGTCTAGTGTATGCTCTCTACAAACGCTGTCTAGTGTGCATGCTCTCTACCTAAACGCTGTCTAGTGTATGATCTCTCCATAAATGCTGTCTAGTGTATGCTCTCTACAAATGCTGTCTAGTGTGCATGCTGTCTACATAAACACTGTCTAGTGTGCATTCTCTACATAAACGCTGTCTAGTGTATGCTCTCTTCCAACGCTGTCTAGTGTGCATGCTCTCTACAAACGCTGTCTAGTGTGCATGCTCTCTACATAAATGCTGTCTAGTGTGCATGCTCTCTACATAAATGCTGTCTAGTGTGCATGCTCTACATAAACGCTGTCTAGTGTGCATGCTCTCTACAAACGCTGTCTAGTGTGCATGCTCTCTACATAAATGCTGTCTAGTGTGCATGCTCTACATAAACGCTGTCTAGTGTGCATGCTCTCTACATAAACGCTGTCTAGTGTATTCCCTCGACATAAACGCTGTCTAGTGTGCATGCTCTCTACATAAACGCTGTCTAGTGTGCACACTCTCTACATAAACGCTGTCTAGTGCGCATTCTCTACATAAACACTGTCTAGTGTATGATCTCTACATAAACGCTGTCTAGTGTGCATGCTCTCTACATAAACGCTGTCTAGTGTGCATGCTCTACGTAAACGCTGTCCAGTGTGCATGCTCTCTACATAAACGCTGTCTAGTGTGCATGCTCTCTACATAAACGCTATCGAGTGTGCATGCTCTCTACATAAACGCTGTCTAGTGTGCATGTTCTCTACATAAACGCTGTCTAGAGTGCATGCTCTACATAAACGCTGTCTTGTGTATGATCTCTACAAACGCTGTCTAGTGTGCACGCTCTCTACATCACCGCAGTCTAGTGTGCATGCTGTCTACATCACCGCAGTCTAGTGTGCATGCTGTCTACATAAACGCTGTCTAGTGTGCATGCTGTCTACATAAACGCTGTCTAGTGTGCATGCTGTCTACATAAACGCTGTCTAGTGTGCATGCTCTCTACATAAACGCTCTCTAGTGTGCATGCTCTCTACATAAACGCTGTCTTGTGTATTCCCTCTACATAAACGCTGTCTAGTCTATGATCTCTACATAAACTCTGTCTAGTGTGCATGCTGTCTACATAAACGCTGTCTAGTGTGCATGCTGTCTACATTAACGCTGTCCAGTGTGCATGCTGTCTATATAAACGTTGTCCAGTGTGCATGCTCTCTACATAAACGCTGTCTAGTGTGCATGCTCTCTACATAAACGCTGTCTAGTGTGCATGCTCTCTACATAAACGCTGTCTAGTGTATGCTCTCTACATAAACGCTGTCTACTGTATGCTCTCTTCATAAACGCTGTCTAGTGTATGCTCTCTACATAAACGCTGTTGTAGGTGCATTTGGGTAATTGAGTGATCAATCTCATTAAATCAGTCTCATTAAATCTGAAGGTTAATAATTAAATTGAATCAGTCTCATTTGAATCGTTTAAATTGAATCATTTAAAGTGAATCATTTAAACTGAATCATACCATTAATTCTGGTGCTTAATAATAAATTACCAAACAGCCAAATTATGGTATATTCCAAATTATTATGATCACTTACTGTATTACATAACTTATATGCACCTTTCTGAATTCTTTGGGATATTGGGGACTTCAAAGATATTGGAACACAAATAAAACACACAGTTTCAATAATAAATGAATTTATTATAACAAAGATAAAAATGGATACTCGCAGATGGAATATATACAAACAGTGAGGTGTTTGTGTATGAGAGGCCTTGTGTGGGTGTGGCCCACACAAGAGAATTAGCTTTGTGTAGCTAAGACAAAAGAATTAGCTTTGTGTGGCTCGCTAAGGAGGGTGTGTCACCACGTGGGGTTTGAGGAGAACAAAAGAGTTAGCATGGATTTCTATCTAAGGTGTGTGTGAGAGAGAGAGAGGCCTTGGGTGTGGCCTAGAAGAGGGTTAGCTCTTGTAGCTAACTCCACGTGTGTTTTTGGGGGTGGAGTTGACCACGTGTTCGGGTAGGCCTAGATTAACCTCGTGTGACTAAGCTAAGACAAAGGGGAGCTAGCTAAAGGTGTGTTTGTGAGTGGCCACGTGTTTGTGTAGGCCTAGATTAGCCTGTGTAGCTAACTCCACATGGTGGAGGTCTTGTGGTCCCTTGAGACAATACAATTAGCCCTGGAGGCTAATGAAACAAAAGGATTAGCCGTAGGCTAATTTCACTAGCTTATTACAATACTGAATCCACTGAAATCTTGATGCGGTCAAGATGTATACTAAGAGAATTAAATATGTTAGTAGGAATAAAGAGGAGCATGCACAGCCTATCTATTAAACAATTGAGAGATTAAAACAAAACAGATCAATCAACAATTCAACACGCTGCGTGTCTACAGTGTAACAAATAAACCTGGGTTTAAATTCACACTATTTCAATAAAAGCAAATTCCTAAGACTAACTTTAATTATGCCCAACAATGCCAAGTCTTACTTCTGTATCCCGCTTCTACGCGAGATTATGAGAAGATGTCCCGAGACTTTGGAGTTTTTCACCGTTGTGAAGCTCCGTGAAGCACAGGGAATTACATGGAGAAGTTGAGTTTCACAGAGGCCCATGGAGCACGTCTGTGGAAAGCAGAGAATTCTTGATCCGGCGCTTCGTGGCTCATGGGAAGAAAAAAAACTCTGATTAAACAATGTGCACAGCGCTTCAATCAGGAGGAATTCTGGTCGCTCCTAATTATAAATTAACTGCTTTGAGCTGCAGTCGTACGTACTTAATGAATGAAACCGGTTGTAACTCACTGAGTTTAAAATCGCGCGATCTTAGAGTCTACCGTGGCCAGTGGTAAACAAAGAAATTGCGCTAACTCATGGATCTTGCAAGAAAGAAAGAAAAAGACCTCTTTTTGAGTTCACTCGCAGAGCAAACGATTTCTCTCTGTGTTCGTGTTGAGATCACAACGCCAAAAGAGAAAGAGCGGAAGCGTTGTTCCGTTATTTATGCTTTCATGGAGGACGCGATGTTGGTGATCCCGCCCCGGCGTGACGCAGGTCAACGCGGAAGTGGGCTGATGGGAAATGTAGTTTCTTAAAGAGACAGTGTACTGTACCTACACTGTCTAGACTAGACAGCGTTTATGTCGAGAGCATACACTAGACAGTCTAGTATATGCTCTCTACATAAACACTGTTTAGTGTGCATGCTCTCTACAAACACTGTCTAGTGTGCATGCTCTCTACAAACGCTGTCTAGTGTATGCTCTCTAGACTAGACAGCGTTTATGTAGAGAGCATATACTAGACAGTCTAGTGCAGGGGTCACCAAACTACGGCCCGCGGGCCAGATCCGGCCCGCCACCCCCCTTTGACCGGCCCCCCAGCCCCTCTGCCCCCCATCACTTGAACCGGCCCTATGAGGCAATCCCCAAAAGTGGTCATGGCCTATTTTTTTAAATTGCTTTTTGGCAAATAATAACATGTCTGCATCTTGTATTTTGTTGATTTTATCAATTAAAATTGATATTTACTTATAAAATGAACTATTCATATTTTCCGAATTTTCGTCATATGCTCGCGATCAAGCAGTGACAGGCAGCGCATGCGCAAAGAACTGTCAGTGTTCAGGACAGCAAAATGGCTAGCGGTCAGTGAAAAGCTGACAGAGAGTGCAGAGTTTTTAAAGAACAGTGGACCACCGATTATTTTTTCGTTCAATGTAAGGACCGTGCAGTTTGTCTTGTATGTAAAGAAAGTGTGCCGGTTTTCAAAGAATATAATCTGCGTCGTCACTATGAAACCCACCACAAAGCAGGGTTCGAATTATAAATTTGACCCTATGGGGGTCTCTATTTAAAAAAAAAAAAGCAATGCATACTCGCTCTCCTGGACCAGCGCACTTTTGCTCTCTGCAGTGCACAGCTTTCACACACAGGCGCGCGCATGCACGCACACACACACGGTGTTGCATATATACATATATATATATAGTTCAACAAATTTTATATATATATATATATATATATATATATATATATATATATATATATATTGTTAAACAAAGGAAGATCGTTGTGAGATAGAGGACAAGTCTTCTTCGGACTTAACTTCACATTCGATTTCGCAGGCTGCAAATTTCAGTTTGCGCGCATAGTGGTGTGGTGGTGAAGTACAGCCGTACATGTTGCGGTTTAATAACACGTTCAATACAAAGTTATGGCTGCATGGTGATCGGAAATGAAATGAGTTTTATTTATATTTATATGGTGATATAGGCTATTCAAGCTTATTATGGTGATATATGACGTATTTGAGAGACTTCCACAGAAAATTAAGTTTGCTTCTTTCATGGGAGCCTGAGGGAATGGGAGCTCAGCTCCCATTGGCTCCCACGTAATTCGAACTATGCCACAAAGAGTATGCTAGTTTGCGAGGGCAAACAAGAGAAGACAGGATTCGGAGGATGAAATGCGGACTGGCTGCACAACAGAATGTATTCCTTCACCAAACCCAGATCAACCAGGCTGCTGTCCTGAGCTAGCTATAAGGTAGCTCACCTACTAGCTACCCATGGAAAGCCATTTACTGATGGAGACTTTGTTAAAGTATGCATGCTTGCTGTGGCCGAGGAGGTGCGTCCCGACAAGAAGGATGCGCTCAACGCGGTGAGTCTCTCCGCACCTACTATGACCAGGCGAACCGAAGATTTGGGGGACAACGTGTATGACCAGCTGAATGAGAGAGCGTCAGAATTCGAGTTTTTTGCTTTGGCCATGGATGAGAGCAATGACGTGCAGGACACAGCACAACTGCTGTGATCTATTGATCTATTGCTCATATTATTATAATTTCACTGTTTTTTTAAAATGTATTTATTTTATAGGCCTATTTATTTGACCTTTATTAAGTGCTGCATACAATTATTATTAATATTATTAATAATATCAACAGGCCTACCTACAATTTATAATTTTCCACTCACCTTTGCCAGTGTCAATCACCTCAACTAGGCAGATGTTTCTTACCTTGACAGCTTTGATATTATTTTTATTAGAAAATAAATAAATGGAATATCAGTGGTATTTCAAATTAAAACAAAGTGTGAAGACTTGATTACTACTTTTGCAAACCACTAGTAAAGATAAACAAATATGTGCCAGGAATCAAGTGTTGATATAGTAGTATGGATACAGTAGTGGGGATGGCCGTGCCAGGCTAGTAATCTCTACTACACAATGAGGCCTGCTGGTGGTCATATTTGTCTGGGTTATACAATTCTATGTGATATAGCTGACCCGACCCCGGCCCGCCATCACAGTCAGGAACGACAATGTGGCCCCCAGAGAAAAAAGTTTGGTGACCCCTGGTCTAGTGTATGCTCTCTACATAAACGCTGTCTAGTGTGCATGCTCTCTACATAAACGCTGTCTAGTGTGCATGCACTACATAAACGCTGTCTAGTGTATGATCCCTACATAAACGCTGTCTAGTGTATGCTCTCTACATAAACGCTGTCTAGTGTGCATGCTCTCTACATAAACGCTGTCTACTGTGCATGCTCTCTACATAAATGCTGTCTACTGTGCATGCTGTCTACATAAACGCTGTCTAGTGTGCATGCTTTCTACATAAATGCTGTCTAGTGTGCATGCTCTACATAAACGCTGTCTAGTGTATGATGTCTACATAAACGCTGTCTAGTGTGCATGGTGTCTACATAAACGCTGTCTAGTGTGCATGGTGTCTACATAAACACTGTCTAGTGTACATGCTCTCTACATAAACGCTGTTGTGGCAGCGGGGGCGTGGTCAAGCATCGGTCTGTGACAGGAGGGTGGAGCCGGGGAAGGTGAGTGGCACATTCGCTACACCTGACTGTAATTAACCTGTGTTTTGTGTGTGTTTTCCCAGTAAACCGCTCCCTATTTTAGGAGGCTGAGAGAGAGCAGAGGGAGCGCGACCCGGGATTGGAGGCTGAGTGTGTGTCTGTGTGCTGCGATTATTAAGACTGAAAAGTTTATTAATAAATACGCTGTCACTACCTCCAAACGTTGTCCTGCCGTCCTCTGTGCTCCACCCACTCATTGTCCGCGCTACAGCTGTCTAATGTGCATGCTCTCTACATAAACACTGTCTAGTGTGCATGCTCTCTACAAAAACTCTGTCTAGTGTGCATGCTCTCTACATAAACGCTGTCTAGTGTGCATGCTCTCTACATAAACGCTGTCAAGTGTGCATGCTTTACATAAACGCTGTCTAGTGTGCATGCGCTACATAAACGCTGTCTAGTGTATGCTCTCTACATAAACGCTGTCTAGTGTGCATGCTCTACATAAACGCTGTCTAGTGTATGATCTCTACATAAACGCTGTCTCGTGTATGCTCTCTACAAACGCTGTCTAGTGTGCATGCTCTACATAAACGCTGTCTAGTGTGCATGCTCTACATAAACGCTGTCTAGTGTATGCTCTCTACATAAATGCTGTCTAGTGTGCATGCTCTCTACATAAACGCTGTCTAGTGTGCATTCTCTACATAAACGCTGTCTAGTGTATGATCTCTACATAAACGCTGTCTAGTGCATGCTCTCTACAAACGCTGTCTAGTGTGCATGCTCTCTACATAAACGCTGTCTAGTGTGCATGCTCTACATTAACGCTGTCTAGTGTATGCTCTCTACATAAATGCTGTCTAGTGTGCATGCTCTCTACATAAACGCTGTCTAGTGTGCATGCTGTCTACATAAACACTGTCTAGTGTGCATTCTCTACATAAATGCTGTCTAGTGTGCATGCTCTCTACATAAACGCTGTCTAGTGTGCATGCTCTACATTAACGCTGTCTAGTGTATGCTCTCTACATAAATGCTGTCTAGTGTGCATGCTCTCTACATAAACGCTGTCTAGTGTGCATGCTGTCTACATAAACACTGTCTAGTGTGCATTCTCTACATAAATGCTGTCTAGTGTGCATGCTCTCTACATAAACGCTGTCTAGTGTGCATGCTCTCTACATAAACGCTGTCTAGTGTGCATTCTCTACATAAACGCTGTCTAGTGTGCATTCTCTACATAAACGCTGTCTAGTGTGCATGCTCTCTACATAAACGCTGTCTAGTGCATGCTCTCTACAAACGCTGTCTAGTGTCCATGCTCTCTACATAAACGCTGTCTAGTGTGCATGCTCTCTACATAAACGCTGTCTAGTGTGCATTCTCTACATAAACGCTGTCTAGTGTATGATCTCTACATAAACGCTGTCTAGTGCATGCTCTCTACAAACGCTGTCTAGTGTGCATGCTCTCTACATAAACGCTGTCTAGTGTGCATGCTCTACATAAACGCTGTCTAGTGTATGCTCTCTACATAAATGCTGTCTAGTGTGCATGCTCTCTACATAAACGCTGTCTAGTGTGCATGCTGTCTACATAAACGCTGTCTAGTGTGAATGCTCTACATAAACGCTGTCTAGTGTGCATGCTCTCTACATAAACGCTGTCTAGTGTGCATTCTCTACATAAACGCTGTCTAGTGTGCATGCTCTCTACATAAACGCTGTCTAGTGCATGCTCTCTACAAACGCTGTCTAGTGTGCATGCTCTCTACATAAACGCTGTCTAGTGTGCATTCTCTACATAAACGCTGTCTAGTGTATGATCTCTACATAAACGCTGTCTAGTGCATGCTCTCTACAAACGCTGTCTAGTGTGCATGCTCTCTACATAAACGCTGTCTAGTGTGCATGCTCTACATAAACGCTGTCTAGTGCATGCTCTCTACAAACGCTGTCTAGTGTGCATGCTCTCTACATAAACGCTGTCTAGTGTGCATGCTCTACATAAACGCTGTCTAGTGTATGCTCTCTACATAAATGCTGTCTAGTGTGCATGCTCTCTACATAAACGCTGTCTAGTGTGCATGCTCTCTACATAAACGCTGTCTAGTGTGCATTCTCTACATAAACGCTGTCTAGTGTGCATGCTCTCTACATAAACGCTGTCTAGTGCATGCTCTCTACAAACGCTGTCTAGTGTCCATGCTCTCTACATAAACGCTGTCTAGTGTGCATGCTCTACATAAACGCTGTCTAGTGTGCATTCTCTACATAAACGCTGTCTAGTGTGCATGCTCTCTACATAAACGCTGTCTAGTGCATGCTCTCTACAAACGCTGTCTAGTGTGCATGCTCTCTACATAAACGCTGTCTAGTGTGCATTCTCTACATAAACGCTGTCTAGTGTATGATCTCTACATAAACGCTGTCTAGTGCATGCTCTCTACAAACGCTGTCTAGTGTGCATGCTCTCTACATAAACGCTGTCTAGTGTGCATGCTCTACATAAACGCTGTCTAGTGTATGCTCTCTACATAAATGCTGTCTAGTGTGCATGCTCTCTACATAAACGCTGTCTAGTGTGCATGCTGTCTACATAAACGCTGTCTAGTGTGCATTCTCTACATAAACGCTGTCTAGTGTGCATGCTCTCTACATAAACGCTGTCTAGTGCATGCTCTCTACAAACGCTGTCTAGTGTCCATGCTCTCTACATAAACGCTGTCTAGTGTGCATGCTCTACATAAACGCTGTCTAGTGTATGCGCTCTACATAAATGCTGTCTAGTGTGCATGCTCTCTACATAAACGCTGTCTAGTGTGCATTCTCTACATAAACGCTGTCTAGTGTATGATCTCTACATAAACGCTGTCTAGTGCATGCTCTCTACATAAACGCTGTCTTGTGTGCATGCTCTCTACATAAACACTATCTAGTGTGCATGATCTCTACATAAATGCTGTCGTGTGCATGCTCTCTACTTAAACGCTGTCTAGTGTATGCAGTGGTCGAGTTGTAAAATCAAACCGGGGGGATGGTGAAATTTTTAGTTGCGTGTCGACCCATCGGTCAGTCCGTCGGTGGGAAACTGGTTTGCTTTTAGGAGGGTTTGCACACAACATAGGTCTGTGGACCTTGTTCATTTACCAGACATACAGTATTTTGTGCTGATAAAGTGTGTAGTACACACTGTGTACCCTTTTTATTGTTGTAAAAAACATAATACACTAGTATTTTACTGTAAAACATGCACAGTGTGGATGTCATGTGTCATATTTAGTCAGTCTCCTGGCTGACATACCACATTCTCCATATTAGGGTGAAATGCAGATGACAAATTTGAAGTGTAACTTCATAGTCATGGTAGGTTCCTTTTAAATCGTTTGGTAAATAATTTATTAAAACCTCAGCAGGCAATGTAAATGAAGAACTGAATCTTTTCATATCAAGTCAATAGAATTTTTATTCAAAGCTGAACACTGGGAACATTTGAGTTAAATACAGAGGTAGGTAGGTAACCAATAAGCTAAAACAAGCAACAGTAAATTGTAAATCTTCAGCTGTTGGTTCTCCTGCTTGCTCCTGCTCCTGTATTGTCTCACACTCCGGGTCCCCTCCAGCTCCTGTCGCACTGTGTTGCAGTTGCTGCTGACTGTCATCTGGAATAAAGAGCAGTGAATAAGATCTCATCTCATTATCTCTAGCCACTTTATCCTTCTACAGGGTCACAGGCAAGCTGGAGCCTATCCCAGCTGACTACAGGCAAAAGGCGGGGTACACCCTGGACAAGTCGCCAGGTCATCACAGGGCTGACACGTAGACACAGACAACCATTCACACTCACACCTACGGTCAATTTAGAGTCACCAGTTAACCTAACCTGCATGTCTTTGGACTGTGGGGGAAACCGGAGCACCTGGAGGAAACCCACGCGGACACTGGGAGAACATGCAAACTCCACACAGAAAGGCCCTCGCCGGCCCCGGGGCTCGAACCCAGGACCTTCTTGCTGTGAAGCGACAGCGCTAACCACTACACCACCGTGCCGCCCCCAGTGGATAAGATAATTTAATTAAATATAATTATAATGTTATTTCTGATTTATTTATTATCTGAACGAGGATTTGAGCTTTGAAAAATGACTGGATTCTTTCTGTAACGTTGATTCCCGCTGTTATCTAGGTCATGTGACACCTTAACATTGATGGTTACCAAGGAGCTGCCTTGGATACTTTGATACTTTGCTTCGATACATACCAGCACTTTGATACATACTGGATACAAGCTAGCAAAATGAGTTAAAAGCAGGCATCTTTGGAAAGTTTCTTTGGAAAGGGGAAAAGGCCCATTGAGGAGACAGAAGAAGAGCCTATGACGAAGAAAAAGAAAGCTGCATTTTAGCAGACACTTTGTCAAGTCCTACACCAATCCTGCTCTGCCTTACATGTTGTGACCGGCTCTCTAATGAGGCAATGAAGCCTTCAAAACTGCTAGTGTCATTTATTTTAGCCTTCCTGTCTTGAATAACACTTTTTGTTGCCTGAAGAATAACAAACGAACGTCCAGGCTGATTAAATTAATGGCCTTATACAAGAAATCAAAGCTAACATGAACCTGAGTAAGCTATCGATAGCTGGCTAGACTCCAAACTAACATTCATGATGATACCTTACCAGGTCGAGCTAGCTCGGCTTTCCATGACACGATCAGCCCAACTCTCTCTGTCGCTCATGGCAGTTGCCAGTTCGTCTGCCTGGCAGCCCGTGTCGTCAACCAGTTGGTTGATGTAGGTCTTTTTGGGTCGACCACATGTTCTTCTTCCGTGGGTTGGTCTCCACAGGATGACTTCAGCAGCCAATTCATTTTTGCTGCGCCAGCAGCGTCCGGCGAAGCGAAGCCGCTGCTGCCGGATAGATGTAGTAATGGGTGGTATGTTGCCATATAGCTCTTTATTGGTGGGATGATCTTTCCAGGATCGATTGAGAGCGGCGCGGAGCATGCGGGTATAGGCACCGTCGATTTTTCTTTCTAGTTTTGATGTCAGGGTCCAGGAGGTACAGCCATATAAGAGGACAGTTTCCACAGTAGCTCGAAAGAAATTCCTCTTTAGATAGTCAGGGAGATTTGATTTCCAGATTTGGTCCATACCATTTAAGGCACTCCAGGCTTTCCCAAGTCTGATGTTCATATCCTGTTCGGTCGATGCAATATGACTACCGAGATACTTGAAATCATCCACCCGTTTAACCGAGTGGCTATTTAGGCTTTTCACACTGTCAGATGCATTCTGGTTTAGGGATATGAATTTATTTTTCTCTGGATTGACATGTAGTCCTATTACGTTGGCTTCTTTTTCAATGCTATGTAGTAGAAACGTTGCATCCTCCAGTCGGTCAGCCACGACTGCTAGGTCATCGGCGTAGTCGATGTCGGTGATCTTGCGAGCTGGATGGCGTCTGCTTCTCCATTCTGAAAGGGTAAAGCCACAATCCATATTTTCATCCAGGGCTATTCTAAGCACGTAGTTGAGGCAAATGATGAAGAGATATGGTGCCAAGGTGTCTCCTTGCAAGACCCCGGAGGTGATATCGAAGAAGTCAGTATCACCGTCAGGGGAGCATACCATTGATCGGGTGTTATTGTAGAGCATCATGATGGCATCCACAGTTTCGTTTGGTAGACCATAAGCCAGCAAGATCTCCTTCATTTTTCCCCGGTGGATGGAATCAAAGGCTTTGGCGAAGTCGATGAATAGGAGGGTTGCTGGTAGGTTCTTTGCATTTGCTCCCTCTAAAATGCGCCTGACTGTAAGTATCTGTCCAGATGTTGACCTATTGGTTCTAAAGCCATTTTGGTTCTTCCTTAATATTGGATCGACTTCCGGTCTAACTCTGTTTAGCAGCATTAAATTATAGATCTTGGCTGCGATTGCTGTTAACGTGATGCCACGATAGTTTTTGACGTCTCCAAGATTGCCCTTTTTGGGGAAGGGGAGTAGGCACCCATCAGACCATCTGTCAATAGGGTCTTGATTGTAAACTCCATTGCACATGTCAAGAAGGATTTCGTGGAAATCTTCTATCTTCCACACTTCAGCTGGTATCTCATCGAGTCCGCAAGCCTTCCCATTTTGGATAGAGCCAACTGCCTTTCTGAGTTCTTCCATCGAGAAGGGGCCCTTCTTTATCTGCAGTTATCTGGTGAAGATCGGTGTAATGGTCTTATCGGAAATCTCAGGTGGCTTACCAAGTAGGTTCTGAAAGTGCTGCCGCCACAATAGTATTCGCTCTTCTTGACTGGATGCTGTCAGCTTGCCTTTATTGGTGCTTTTTCTGCCACTTATTTCATTGACAGTCTTCCAGGCTTCGGCTGTTTTTTTGTTGCTGACTGCTTTATTGATGTGGTTGATCTTACTTTCCAGGTATTTTATTTTGTCTGCTTTGTATGCACTTTTCAGAGCTTCTCGGGCTTCTACGAGCTGGTTGAGGTTTTCTGGTGATGGATCAGAGTTTTGGAGTTGCATAGCTTTGTGAAGGTCTTCACATCTTTGGCAGATCGCTTCTTTTTCCCAAGGCTTGTGTTTCTTTACTTTTGGTTTTATGGGGATGGTTTCAGCGGCTGTTTCCCTGCATGCTGTTTCAAAGTTCTTATAGGTATTGTTGACTGAGGTTGATGAGTCGGAGTCCTGGAGAGCAGCAAATCTATTGTCTAGACTAATGGTTCCCAAACTGGGGTACGCATACCCCTAGGGGAATGCGACATGATTGTAGGGGGTACGTGGGAGGGGGGGAATACTGTAATGGCGCTCTTCCTGCGCAGTTCGCCCCCCAGGGCTCGAACCCGCGACCTCAAAGTCAAATCGGCAGAGTCAAGATACGGTAGCAAGTGAGCTAACTGGTCGGCTCAATCACTATGGAATGGAGTGGTTTGCTAACATTCTACCCCTGAACTCTGCTAGTTGGCCTCCGTTACAATAGCAATGAATGCAGGCAACAAATAAGCAGGGCAGGGGTGTGTAGTGTGTGCGTGGTACGCGGGGGTACACAACGGCAAAAAAATAACGAAACGATATGAGGGAGTTCTCAATGTGGACTTAAACAAGAAGGCATGGATATCTGCGTCAAGGTAGGAAAAATGCTGGTTTTCATTATTATGCCCGCCGCGGCACAAGTTAAGAAGATGGATTATAGCTTCATGAGCAATCGTTGTCTGACAGTTAGCAATAGCCTACATTTCCTCAAGCAGGGGGCATTTGTGACCGCATGTAAGATAGTTATCTGTTGAATATTTCTTACGGCGGTGTGGCAGCGGGGGCGTGGTCAAGCACCGGTCTGTGACAGGAGGGCGGAGTCAGGGAAGGTAAGTAAATCACTACACCTGACGGCAATTAACCTGTGTTTGTGTGTGTCTTCCCAGTGACCGCGCCCTATTTAAGGAGGGAGAGCGAGAGCAGAGGGGCTCTCTCCCCAATCAGACGACTGGAGTGTGTGCGTGCGTGTGTGGCTAAGAGAGTGAAAGTTTACTGAAAAGTAAAAATAAGAGTTTGTGAACCCTGATCTCTGTCCTGCCGTCCTCTGTGCTCCATCCTTGCTTAGAACTGTTAAAGGCGGTTAATGTACTACCTGTAAACATCCTTGAACAACTTTGCTGTTTGCTATGTGTAGCTGATATTTTAATGGTGTCTTTCTGGTTTGCGTGTTACTGTGGTCAAGTGGATAGGCTATTTTGCATTGTACCATGCCAACATTTGGTTCTGGAAAGCAGTGAAACGGGTGTGTCAATCAATGGCCATATGTTCGAAGCAATGCAGTTTGGCTGTTTCAAGGCATCTTGTGCATGAAATAGTAAGAAAAAAAAAAGATAAAGTTGGGGTGGTTGGACTTGTGATTGTGTGCTCACCGTGGATTTGTGAAACATGCATGCAACACGAACGCCATGCATGAGATACCACTGTCTTCCAGGGGAGAGAGTTGTTGCGACAAGCTTCTCCCAGCAAACATGGTCACACATGGTCTATGTGAGCTGAGTTTGCAAGTTGAACGAGGTTTTTCATGCGTATTTGCCCATAGTCGTATGCACATATTGTTCATCTCAGAGTCCATTTTTTTCGGTGTATATATTACCCAAAATGCACTGTCTACTGCAGGGAGTGGAAAAAAAAGAGTCGGTGCCCTCATTCGATTTTTTAAAAAAAAGTTTGCTGGCTAAAAGGTTTCCTGTCACGAATAGCATACCCCCACTTTAAAAATCTCCACACCACTGTGTAAGCAACCTGCCAATCAGTCACAGCACTTAAATACAACATAAACTGGGAAGTTTCACTGCTAGGCTCATTCTCCCTTCAACTGGTTGTTACTAGGCGACGTTTAAGGTCTAGGTTCTCCCTTCAAGTAGTTGTTACCAGGCAACCAACAGTAAACTTCAATCAGTTTAGTTGCATGTCACTTCGCTTCAATGAAACGTCACTGCTAACAACGAACGAACCAACACGACATGGACAAGTGGCTGAAAAGAGTAGCACCCCCCCCCACCACAGAGACTCCATCGGCTCCTGTGTCTACTATCGGGGATGCCCCAGTCGGTGACAGCAACCCAATGTTCTCTTCCGTGGATCAGGGTGCTATCAGTAGGGAAAGTGTTGGTCATCAAGCTGCTAGCATGGCTAGTGCCACTGACAGTGACTGTGAGTATGATAAGCCCCCTGACATGGGCAAGCATATGGATGTAGAAAGGAGGACAGAAAAAAGACGCAAATATGACGAGAACTACATTACGTTGGGATTCACTTGTATCGGTACTGGCTCGTCTATTCAGCCACAGTGCGTTGTATGTGCAAAAGTGTTATCGCACAACTCAATGAAACCATCACTCTTGCGCAGACATCTGGAGACGAATCACCCTCACTTGAAAAATAAACCTCGGGAATTTTTTGAAAGGGAATTACGTGGGCTTTCTACCAGTAAGCAAGGCATAAAAAACCCAGACGCAGTGAACAAGAAAGGGTTAGAGGCGTCTTACAGTATATGGTGAGCTACCGAGTAGCCCAGACTGGCAAGCCTCACACTATTGTGGAGGACTTTTTTCTGCCTGCTGCTGCAGACGCGGTTGGGGTAATGTTGGGGGAAAAGGCGAAAAATGTCATTCAGTCCATGCCTTCCTCAAACCATACAGTTTCTCGACGAATCAGTGCCATGGCTGGGGACGTGTTTAAACAGTTACTGCATCGCATACGAGCCAGTGAATTTTATTCACTACAACTGGATGAGTCGACGGACGTGGCCAGCCTAGCACAGCTCCTGGTATATGTCCGTTATATCTATGACGGGTCAGTTAAGGAGGACATGCTGTTTTGTAAACCGCTGGAAACAAGAACAACAGGGGAGGACATCTTCCGAATGCTGGACACCTTTGTGGCATTGAATGGACTTTTGTGGACTAAATGTGTGGGCATCTGCACCGATGGCGCAAGGGCCATGACCGGGAGGCACAGTGGAGTGGTCACTCGCATCCAAGCGGTTGCTCCAGACGCCACTTGGGTGCATTGCAGCATCCACAGGGAGGCTCTGGCTGCCAAGGGCATGCCTGGGAGTTTGAAGAGCGTTTTGGACAAAACTGTGAAAATTGCGAACTTCGTCAAATCTAGGCCTCTGAACTCTCGCATATTCACTGCACTCTGCAATGAAATGGGCAGCGACCATACAACTCTTCTGCTGCACATGGAGGTGCGCTGGTTGTCAAGGGGGAAAGTTTTGACACGTGTCTTTGAGTTAAGAGATGAACTTAAAATGTTTTTTGTTGACCACACATTTCACCTGTCTGACAATTTGCATGATCCAGAGTTTCTTTCACGGCTAGCTTATCTCAGTGACATTTTTTCCAAATTGAATGAACTAAATCTTACAGGTTACAGGGGCTCTCCGCAACCATCTTTAATGTGCGGGACAAAATTGATGCAATGATCCAGAAATTGAAGCTCTGGATAGACTGCGTGGGCAAAAACAAACCAGAGGCCTTTCCGTTGTTGCACGATTTTCTGTGCGAAAATCACATCAGTCTGACAGACGGCATCAAACACGACATAACAACCCATCTCCGTGAGCTGGCTGCTGAGCTGAGCAGGTACTTCTCCGACAGTGACGAGTCGGACAGCTGGATTCGACATCCCTTTTCTACTGTCCCTGCTGCCCTGCCGGTATCTGAACATGAGAACCTCATCGATATAGCATCAACAGGATCCATGAAAATCGACTTCCACCACAAGCCTCTTCCAGATTTCTGGATAGGATTGCGCACCAAATACCCTCAACTGGCCACACGCGCTGTCAAGAAATTAATGCCCTTCGCCACAACCTATTTATGTGAGAGGGGGTTCTCAGCTCTGACGAGCCTGAAAACTAAATACCGGCACAGGCTGTATGTAGAGGACGATTTAAGACTGAAACTATCTCCGATTCGACCAGACATAAAGGGACTATGTGCTTCCTCTCAGGCACATCCTTCACACTAACCTGGATTTCGGTCATGTTTCACCCTCGTCTTGTCTTCTTTTTTCTATTACCATCCCCAGTGTTAATGTTTTAAATCAGTTCTCAAGTCTTTTGATGATTTATCACCATTTTTTCTCATATCTTGACTACCCTTTTAGGTTTACTTTTTGATGGAAATATTGGTTTTAATGTTTTTGTCAAAGGCTTAAAGTTCTTGTTTTGTTTGCATACCCATGATTTCAAAAGGGGGAAAAATGAAAAACTAACCCCTGAAGTGTAATATAAATAATTAAAGAGATTTATTGTTATCTGGCGGTTACTTTTGGGTATTAGAACACATCTTGTATTTTTTATTTTATTAACAATAGTTGATTTTTATTAACAATAGTTACATCTATGGTCTTCGGGTCGTTTTCAAACCGTATATAATTAACATTGAGAAATGTGAGGCAAAATAGCATAAAATGAAACCCAGAACAAGTCATATGAAAGCATCACATTCATTTGTGTGCCTAAGAACATCTCTCTCTTTCTCTCTCTCTGTTAACAGGCTAATAAGTTTTTAGTCTCAAGTTAGTTCTTGTTTCTTATTTCTCATGCCCATTCATCTGTAGTTGTATTATATCTGCAAGCTAATTAATAAAAATACTCCCTGACATTTTCGTTTTTTATTTCTTGCATATGCTACGTGCATTTTGTGTGTGTGGGGGGGGGGGTACACGGATGGAGATGAAATGCTTCAAGGGGTACAGGATGCAAAAAAGTTTGGGAACCACTGGTCTAGACGGATGGTGAAAGTCCTGCCGATATCGGTGTTGGTCCTCAAGGTAGACCAGTCATAGGGTGCTGTATTCCTGGATTTCTTCTTGGTAGTCCGGAGGCTGAGGCAGAGTTTGGCAGAGACGACGCGGTGGTCGGATGCCATGCTGGCAAACGAGTTGAAGGCTCTGCAGTTTTTGGCACTGTTCTTCCATTTTCTGTTTATGATGACATAATCTATTTGTGCCTTGTTTCCATTTGGTGCTGCTTGTGTCCATTTTTGACCGGGTCATTTATGGAAAGTGGTATTTAAGCACACCAGGTTGTTTTCGGAGAGGTAGTCTTTTAACATCTCGCCGTTTCGATTTGTGTGGGAGTGGTACGCATACTTGAAACCATCAAGATGGCCTAGGTGGGCATTGAAATCTCCACCAATGATGAGGAAGTTGTGCTTCGGTACCTGCCTGGTGACTGAAGTCAGCTCCTCGTAGAAACGTTCAGCTTCGCTTTCATCACTCACATTTGTTGGGCTATAGCACGAAATAATGGTGGTCTGAGGGTTTCCATTTATGGTTGCTATCATGATCTGTAGTGTTATCATTTCGATACTAGTAAGTGACTGAGAAGCTCCAGGGCTAAAGAGCATCCCGACCCTGCCATTTGCTGCATTTGAGCTATTTCTCCATGCTGTGCAGGTGACCAGCCTCCAGTTCCCAAAAGTGTGTTCTTTAGTTGGTAAATCATCATGCATAAACCTATGTTCTTGCACGCACACAATATCATGGTTTGTGGCTTCTGCTGCGGCAATTACTTCGAAAATCTTGTTGTCCCTCTGAAGAGTCTGTACATTGATAGTGCTGACAATGATGTCTTTCTTCCCTTTCATTAGAACATTTATAGCCTTTTCCTTTCTTTTATCCTCAGTAGCTGATTTTTCGACTGCAGCCTGAGTCACTGCAGGACGCGCTCCTTGTTTAACTGCGCGACGAGCGATGCGGGATGAGAGTCATTTTGAGATTTGAGTAGTCATGATAAGCTTTCAGTGGCTGAGAGAGCACTTGCGGTCGCTACTCCATACAAGTGTGCGCAGTACCCTGGCTAAGGTAGTTGTGCCTTGCCGAAACATCTAACAGTGTTAAGATGAGTCACCTTGCCACCGGTAGAGTTGACAAGGTTCACACAAGTCGTTTATTGCCCGACCTACCAACCAACAATCCTGCTGCCCGAGAGTCTTTCCAGAAACCAGCATGGTTTGTTTGGGACAGAGTCCCAAGATTTTGTCCGGCGCTGCTTATTCAGGTTATTCGCAGCTAACCTCTATATCTAGAGGCCGTTCCCCTATCCGCAACCTGGGGAGCTGGTGGATGGGAGTTTTCTCTCCACACCACAATTCATTATGATAGCTGTGTTGTTATCCGCCGCCCACAAATTAGGCTACATATCGGTAACTTTACAGCATGATAGTGGGCTCACAGAAAGTGTGACTGATATTCCTAACTCTTGACTTACCTCCTGAAATGTTTTTTCTTGCGATCTTAAATCCGAACTTGCGTAGGTCTTGCTGTCCACTCCGCTTGGCCATGATGCTGCAATCCGCTGCTGTCACTGACGCCGAATGAAATAAAAAATAACGGAACCCCAACTGAATGTCACCTCCTCAAACGCTTCGCTTGCGCGTGCCCTCTCTCGCGGTAGCTTATTGTATGCTCAGTTTCAACAAAGCTACGTGGAATGGCATTTCTAATTCCAATGTTAAGTAGAAGTAATGTCCACATTTATTGATAAAATTGCTCAAGGGAAGGGAGGGGGGATGCCCGTTTTAGAGGGGGGATGATTTTGACCATTTTTTATTCCAGGGGGTATGGCATCCCCCCCATCCCCCCCTCAACTCGAGTACAGAGTGTATGCTCTCTACGTAAATGCTGTCTAGTGTGCATGCTGTCTACATAAACACTGTCTATTGTGTATACTCCATTGTTCACAGACTCGTGTTTCTGCCTCCATTTAACATGTTGCAATGCACTGATAGAGCACAAACATGTCATGAACACACAACTAGAAGATGACCACGCTGTCTGTTAATTTAAATATGATGGCTAAACATGCTGCTAACGTTAGAGTAGCCAGGTGTGCTGTTGCTCATTTAGACATATTAAGGCACAGCAACAGGTCTGAAAAGCTACATTTCCCCCCATATGTTTCACAGTAACTCAAATATGGTCAATATATGACAAAGCATTCAGTTGCTGTCCCACCAAATATCCCTGCAGGACAAGTTTTACTCATGACATGTTAATTGAATTTAAGTTAGCTTAGCCAAGCCAACTTTAGCATGAAGCTAGTGGTCCCATTCATTTTCGCCAGGTCACAGTGTTTTGGAAAACTTCATAGGAAATTCATCACAGACCGATTGTTGAGTGACATTAACCAAAGCTAGCAAACGTATACATGATTTGTTAACAGGACTTCTTGTAACGTTAACTTACCGTTGCAGAAATAGCAGCATGGTGAGCCTTTAGATGCCTCTTTAGGTTGGTCATATTCTTGCCATGTAGTTTATAGCCACAGCGTGTACCTCTGTCTCCCACTACAAGGCATTCCGTTTTATTTTCTGCTGGATTATGTGTAAAGTATGTCCATAAATCATCACGTCTTTTCTGCCCACCAAGCCCTTGTGCTGGTGTTGCCGCCGCCATGGTCCATGAACTGTGTGGCTGCCCCAGTGTGCACTATGCCCGGACATGCCTTGTGGTGGGCATGACCAAACAAGGACAGGATGCAGGTGCATTGCTGACATTTTCAGTATTTGGCAGACAGGTTGCACGCACCATTGGAGGAAATGCCATGCATTTTGATAGTCCTATAGCCAACCCACTAACATTTTCATCTCATCTCGTCAACGAAAACAGATATGTCTCGTCATATTTTCGTGGGACTTCAAGGATCTGCTTTGAGTCCTTTCTTGTTTGCCATAGTGATGGATAGCTTGATGGACGAAGTGAAGCAAGAGTCACCATGGAACATGATGTTTGCGGATGATATTGTGATATGTAGTGAAAGTAGAAAGAAGGTGGAGCTGGGTTTGGAGAGATGGAGGTATGCATTGGAATGAAAAGGAATGAAGGTGAGCAGTAGCAAAACAGAATACATTTGCATCAGTGAGAATGGGGATGAGAGTGTAGTGAAGATGCAAGGAGTAGACATAAAGAAAGTTGGTGAATTCAAGTACCTGGGGTCAACTGTGCAGGAAAATGGGGGCTGCGATAGTGAGGTGAGAAAGAGAGTGCAGGCAGGGTGGAGCAGTTGGAGAAGGATTTCGGGAGTCATTTGTGATAGGAAAGTCCCAGCAAAAGTGAAAGGTAAGTTGTATAAGACAGTGAGACCAGCTGTGATGTATGGATTGGAGACCGTACCCTTAACGAAGAGACAGGAGGCAAAGTTGGAGGTGGCGGAGTTGAGGATGTTAAGGTTTGCGGTGGGAGTGACAAGGTTGGACAGGATAAGGAACGAGCACATCAGAGGGACAGCACATGTAGACAGCTTGGGAATTAAGCTAAGAGAGATGAGAATGAGATGGTGTGGGCACATCCTGAGAAGAGATGCAGAGCATGTTGGAAGGAGAATGTTGAGGATGGAGCTGCCAGGCACATGAAAACGAGGAAGGCCAAAGAGGAGATACATGGATGTGGTGAGAGAGGACATGAAAGTGGCAGGTGTGGTAGAGAAGGATGCGGAAGACAGGGAGCAATGGAGACGAAAGATCCGCTGTGGCAACCCCTAATTGGGAGCAGCCAAAAGATGATGATAACTTTTGGTAGCATGTTTTGGGTGCTTGACCTTACTTTGGGTGCCTACGATGTTATCTGTTGCAGGTTTCATGTAATTGAAAGGCCTGGGACTGATGTCCTTTTGTGCAAATAAGCACCTATATGGGGCTTTCCTTCAACTGTAATTGTTTTCATTTTGCTGTTCGGGTTCATATGCTCATCACTGGCAAGTCTCCCTAGACAGCAGTCTTCTTTGGCAGCAACAATCCTGAAACAGATATGACGATGCTTATTACAGGGTGTAACAATATAGAATGAAACACACAAGTGGTGAATGCAAGTTTCACTGAACAATTCAAGAATCATATTTCTGGATGGCTTAGCTTATCTCTTTAATAATACTGCTAATTTTACTAACATGGGATAACAAAAAGCAGAGTTTGTGTCTCTAGGTGACTTAGCACTTCAGCATAAACCATAAATAAAGGACAGAAATATATATATATATATATATATATATATATATACACACACACCATAATCGTTTTCCATTGAAACAAAATTCGAACAAAAAAATTATAACATGGTACAATCTGTGCCAGCTTTCATATTCTTGTTTAGTTATGACTACTCCTCTATATTCAATAAGGAAATCTCCCTTTTGAAAGTGCCGACAGCTGAACACTACTCAACAAAGAACAGATGATTAGGGAGAAGTGACCAAGTTTAAAAAATACTTAAATATAGGCCATTTACTCACCTTTGAATGAATTTCATCTCATCTCATTATCTCTAGCCGCTTTATCCTGTTCTACAGAGTCACAGGCAAGCTGGAGCCTATCCCAGCCAACTATGGGCGAAAGGCTGGGTACACCCTGGACAAGTCACCAGATCATCACAGGGCTGGCACATAGACAACCATTCACACTCACATTCACACCTACGGTCAATTTAGAGTCACCAGTTAACCTAACCTGCATGTCTTTGGACTGTGGGGGAAACCGGAGCACCCAGAGGAAACCCACACGGACACGGGGAGAACATGCAAACTCCGCACAGAAAGGCCCTCGCCGGCCACACTGCTCGAACCTGGACCTTCTTGCTGTGAGGTGACAGAGCTAACCACTACACCCCCGTGCTGCCCTTGAATGAATTTATGTACTTTATATCAAAACCATCCTTGTCTTTACACTGGGATGAAAAATATGCAGCCTCATCTTTAGGTTTTAACTTGGCCCTCTGGGACCTTGTTGCCACCATCTCCTGCAGAGGCCCAATGATAATGTCATTGGTCAGTTATTTTTATATGTTTTATTAAGACATCTTGACCAATTAAAAAACAGCTAAGTCTCACTACACTATGGAAGGTTTATGCAATGGTAAGTGCAATCAAGTCGTGGTGTAATTTCATCAAAATTAGCAGTCTTCTGCGATAAGCTCCTCTGATGGCAAAGCGTCTTCCCCTAAATGTCTGCATTATTAGGTTATTTAATTTGCGTCTGCTGATATCTCCCATCTCATCTCATTATCTCTAGCCGCTTTATCCTTCTACAGGGTCGCAGGCAAGCTGGAGCCTATCCCAGCTGACTATGGGCAAAAGGCGGGGTACACCCTGGACAAGTCGCCAGGTCATCACAGGGCTGACACATAAACACAGACAACCATTCACACTCACACCTACGGTCAATTTAGAATCACCAGTTAACCTAACCTGCATGTCTTTTGGACTGTGGGGGAAACCGGAGCACCCAGAGGAAACCCACGTGGACACGGGGAGAACATGCAAACTCCGCACAGAAAGGCCCTCGCCGGCCCCGGGGCTCGAACCCAGGACCTTCTTGCTGTGAGGCGACAGCGCTAACCACTACACCACCGTGCCGCCCGTCTGCTGATATGCACTCCAGATTATTATTAAGATGCCTAGAACGTGATGGTGCTCCATGGTGAACAATACAATCCTCGTACAAATTAGAAGGGATTGTCCTTTGTCCTCTTGACTGTATTGACCAACAATCTAGCAGCACATGAGTTTTGTTAATTTCTGGACCGTTTGAATTTTGCATTTGTAAACGCCATCCGAACCAATTAGAGCATTCTGGCATTGGTTTGGTTCAGGAACCGGGTCTTTAAATGTTAATACACCCTTGACATTGCTAACGCGTGTTGCCGAAGCTAGCTATACTTCACATACACATGTAGTATTTCATGATGTGTCGTTATGATCTTAAGCCTTTTCTGGACTTGTGTTGTGACTTGTTTGACATACCTGTCAGGTGAAAACATTTCCCTTAGAATCTGTGATATATCTGGTTACGTGACTTAGGCATCCTATACACTATCTGATAGTGGTGACATAATTTATATCTCTACATTAAAAAAAAAAATCTTTTTAGTTCATTTCAGTCAAAAGGATGGTCTAAAGAAAATAAGAGTGCCAGAGAGTTTTTTTTTAATTCAACAAAATATGCAATAGGATTTAAATAAACTATTTTGTATACTCTATTTGTAAAGCTATTAGTCTTATATCAAGGTTAGTTCATCAACTTGTCTACACTAATTTAAGAGGACTTCTGACAGTCAGCCAATCAAAAGCTGCAAAACAAGACCGGTATTTTTTGGAAACTTATTTTATATTTGAACATCATAAAACAAATTATACACACAAACTTACAACAAAAATTTGCCATTTCCATATGCTTTCCCTGTCAACAGTCCTTTCTTTAACATGTTTTCTTTTCTTTTTCTTACATATATCGGTCATCACAAACAACTGGCAAAAAATCATAGGAATAAATAATTAATTAATTACTATTAATATTTTTATTTAAAAAAGGACTGGCATAGTTACAGATAACATTAATAAAAGAGAGGGGAAAAAACACAGGTTCTGACAAAACCCTGAATTATGGGGACTTCCGGCCATCAGTCAATCAAAAGCTGCAAATCTATACACTTGTGTGAATATGCATAAAGGGGGTGCAATACCCCAGACCCCAGATAGGGTGCTGTCTCAATATGCAGACTATACACAAAGTCAGATAATTGGAAACTATAAGAACATTTAGAATTTTTTTTTTTTTTAATTTAAGCTCCCTCTAGCTTCCTAACCCCATAGAAACACTTCTACAGGTGTCACAATTATGAGGACACTGGTCGTGTCCTCATAATCCAAAATGTCCATCCAGTGTGGTGTGTATTCATATGAAATGTCCATGTAATTCACAAAAAATAAATAAAAAAAATAGTACAAAGACAACATATCTGTGGCAGTGGGGGTGTGATCAAGAATCGTCTGAATGGCGAGGAGTCAGTTTGAACCAGCATGTAACATATGACGAGGTACACCTGTGTCTAATTTCTGGCTCTCTATTAACATCTGTCTCTGTGTGTCTTTCAGATAGCCAGGAACGACAGAGAGAGCGGTGTTCCCCAGTGTTTGTGGTGTCTGTCTGTCTGTGTGGTTTACCAGTCACTGAAAAGGTTGCTGGTTGCTGGTTCGATTCCCCAGGCTAGCAGGATTGACTTAAGTGCCCTTGAGCAAGGCACCTAACCCCCAACCGCTCCGGCAAGAGTGGTGGCGTACCTTGTGTCTGATTAGCCAAAGAAAAACTGATGATGTGATCATCAGTTCGGGCATTGAACCCAACCAACTGAACTGAAAAGTTTAGTCAAAAATAAAAAGCACCCCTTGAATTGCAGTGTCTGGCTCTGGTGCCTCATTGCCCACCATCAAAGTTGTTACACTGTTGCCAAAACCCAGGGCAGAGGAATGAATGCTGCCATGGAATCCAAAGCAGTCAGAGAGCTACTCCAAGCACTCACCAGTGACCTCCAATGCCAGCACCTGAGAGAGAATTTTGGCCGGTGAGAGGTGGTCTCCACAATGGACCGGAGTGGTTTGGGTTGTTGTTTTGGTTTTTACCTCCAGCCCCAGCTCCACCTTCTCCGGAACTACTGACACCAATGCCACAGGGACTCCCCCATTCCAACATTTTAATAGGTTGAGATGGTATATTTGCAGGGCCCTGCTCCTATCCATTCGCCTCACCTCATAGTCAATGTCCCTGATTTGCTGTGTGACCTTGAAGGGCCCTTGCCACTTGGCAACTAATTTGGAGCTCGACATGGGCAATAACACAAGGACTTTATCTCTCAGAGTGAACTCTCTAAAGCATGTGCCCCTGTCGTACAGCTGGGCTTGACATTCTTGTGCCTGCCACAAATCCTCCTGGGTAAGTGCATGAGGGAGTGGAGCTTTGTGCACAAGTCAAGGCTGTATTGAATTTTGTTCTTACTCAGTGAAGGTCCTTCCTCCTAATTTTCCCACAGCACATCCAAAATGCCACACAGCTTTCACCCATATAATAATTCAAATGGTGAAAAGCCTGTGGAGGCTCGCGGGACCTCTTGTACTGCAAATAACAGGGGCTCAAGCCCATCCATCCATCCATTATCTGTAGCCGCTTATCCTGTACAGGATCGCAGGCAAGCTGGAGCCTATCCCAGCTGACTATGGGCAAGAGGCGGGGTACACCCTGGACAAGTCGCCAGGTCATCGGAGGGCTGACACACAGACAAAACCATTCACACTCACATCGAAGGTCAGTTTAGAGCCTCCAATTAGCCTGACCTGCATGTCTTTGGATTGTGGGGGGAAACTGGAGTACCTGGAGGAAATCCACACAGACATGGGGAGAACATGCAAGCTCCACACAGAAAGGCCCCTGTTGGCCACTGGGCTCAAACCCAGGACCTTCTTGCTGTGAGGTGACAGTGCTAATCACTACACCACTGTGCCGCCCTTCGGAGGTTCAAGTCATTTATCCCAATTACATGTGTCTTCACTTACGAATTTCCAAATTAAATGTTTAAGTGTTTGAATAATCCTCTCCACCAGACCACCCATTTGTGGGTGTTAGATGCTGGTGCAGATAGATTTGATTCCCAATAACTCATACAGTTCACGCAGTGTGTGTGACAAACGAAGTGCCTTGGTCCGTCAGGATTTCTTTCAGAATCCCAACCTGGGAGATAACACAGAAGAACACTTCTGCAATACTGCGTGCGGAGATATTGTGAAGTGGCACTGCTTCCAGAGATCACATTGCATAGTCCACCAGAACAAAATTAAAGCGATATCCTTGTGCTGACTGATCTAATGACCCAACAAGATCCATGCCAATTCTTTCAAAAGGGGTCTCAATTAGAGGGAGCAGGTGCAAAGGCACTTTTAGAGTGGCCACAGGATTTACTAATTGGCATGCACGGCATGCCGCACACGACCGACAAATTACTCTCACTTGGTCAAACACATGATGTAGAGTCTCCTCTCATGAATTCTCTAACAGGAAATCCTTGAGGGAATCCCCGAGAGAGGGAGGAGGAGCGAGCTGCTCCTCACTCCTCACATTGCCCTGATGTGGTGCTGACGTAGACAGCTCTGTAACAGCTTCCCCAGTCAATGCCACATCAGGATCCCCTTGTGACATATCATGGCAGGACCACAGGACCCACCCCCTACTATGTGTTCCATTAAGTTTTTAAACCCCGGCCAATCAGTCCCCAAAATCAGCGGGTAGGTGAGATGAGGATTAACTGCCACCTTTCTTCTATGCTTTTGTCCCCGGAATAGAATATGGACAGACACTAGAGGATAATTGTGAATATCCCCGTGCACACACAAAACCTTCACCACTTGTGCTGTCCCCAGTGCATCACCTTGCACCAGGCTTTGGTGGATTGAGGTCTGATTACAACCAGAATCCACCAACGTGGGATACGTATCCCCTTGGACACTTACCAGTATACGATATGCTCTGGCCCGATCGGGGGTGGTCTCTGGCATGTCAGGGATCTGAACACAGCTCCCACCTCCATCGCAAAGCACTGACTCTGGAGATGCCCCGGCTCCCCACAGTGCCAGCACACTGGCCAAGGTTTTCCCTCTGCACCTGCATTATGGGCATCACTCACCTGAGAGGGAGAAGACACAAACACAGAAGAGGGAGACAGGAGGATGCCACAATGTGACGGGTCGGCTGGGAGGAGCCGGCCCCCACCTCCACAGTGGGGAAACGGGACAGGAAAGGGAAGGGAAGAGGAGGGGGGGAGAGAGAGAGGGAGGGAGAGAGAGAGGGAGGGAGAGAAGAAATGAGAAGTGGCGACCTGTCTGCCTGCCATCGGAACCACTGCCAGATGGTCCTCCGCCAACTCATTGGCTTGCTCCAGTGACGCTGGGTGATGACACTGGACCCACTCCACCGTTCCTTCCAGAAGTTGAGCAATAAACTGTTTCAGTGTCACCAGATTGATGACCCCTTTGGCGTTGCGGTCGTCCACCCTCAGCTACCACCGGCAGGCATCCCGGAGCTGTTGGCCGAATGCGAACGGCTGGCCGACCTCCTCCAATGTCAGCGTCTGGAAGTGCTGGCGATGTTGTTCCGGGGAGTGGCTGACACACTGCAGAATGGCTCTCTTCAGGTCGGCGTATACAAGCCAGCTGTCAGGAAGGAGCTGCTGCGCAGCAAGCTGCACCTCGCCAGTCAGGAGCGGGAGTAGGCACACTGCATGCTGCTCGAGTGGCCACCCCCACACCTCGGCCGCTTGCTTGAAGAGAGCGATAAAGGCTTCTGGATGGTCATGTGGGCCCACCTTCATAAGGGTGACGTGGGGAGGATCCGCTGCAGTGGCGGTCGAGGCCCCCGCCGATGCGAGCAGATGCCAGAATGCTTGGCAATCTTCCTGCCGGGCCAGCATCAAGGCCTCAGAGTGTTGTTCTTGCTCCTTCTGGAGGGTAAGCAGCACTCAATGGTGGTTCTGCTGGGCAGTAACAAAGGCATGGATGAGATCCTTAAATAGGGAGGACTCCGTGTGGTGGTTCCCTTCCGTACTCCCAGCTTTTGGCACCACTGTAATAAGTCCCTGATGTGGGTGGAGTACAGATGCATGGCAGACGAGAGATGACATTCACATACACTTACAACCCTGATTCCAAAAAAGTTGGGACAAAGTACAAATTGTAAATAAAATGGAATGCAATAATTTACAAATCTCAAAAACTGATATTGTATTCACAATAGAACATAGACAACATATCAAATGTCGAAAGTGAGACATTTTGAAATTTCATGCCAAATATTGGCTCATGGGCGGCATGGTGGTGTAGTGGTTAGCGCTGTCGCCTCACAGCAAGAAGGTCCTGGGTTCAAGCCCCATGGCCGGCGAGGGCCTTTCTGTGTGGAGTTTGCATGTTCTCCCCGTGTCTGCGTGGGTTTCCTCCGGGTGCTCCGGTTTCCCCCACAGTCCAAAGACATGCAGGTTAGGTTAACTGGTGACTCTAAATTGACCGTAGGTGTGAATGTGAGTGTGAATGGTTGTCTGTGTCTATGTGTCAGCCCTGTGATGACCTGGTGACTTGTCCAGGGTGTACCCCGCCTTTCGCCCATAGTCAGCTGGGATAGGCTCCAGCTTGCCTGCGACCCTGTAGAAGGATAAAGTGGCTAGAGATAATGAGATGAGATATTGGCTCATTTGAAATTTCATGACAGCAACACATCTCAAAAAATTTGGGACAGGGGCAATAAGAGGCTGGAAAAGTTAAAGGTACAAAAAAGGAATAGCTGGAGGACCAAATTGCAACTCATTAGGTCATTAACATGACTGGGTATAAAAAAGAGCATTTTGGAGTGGCAGCGGCTCTCAGAAGTAAAGATGGGAAGAGGATCACCAATCCCCCTAATTCTGCACCGACAAATAGTGGAGCAATATCAGAAAGGAGTTTGACAGTGTAAAATTGCAAAGAGTTTGAACATATCATCTACAGTGCATAAGATCATCAAAAGATTCAGAGAATTTGGAAGAATCTCTGTGCGTAAGGATCAAGGCCGGAAAACCATACTGGGTGCCCGTGATCTTCGGGCCCTTAGACAGCACTGCATCACATACAGGCATGCTTCTGTATTGGAAATCACAAAATAGGCTCAGGAATATTTCCAGAGAACATTATCTGTGAACACAATTCACCATGCCATCCGCCGTTGCCAGCTAAAACTCTATAGTTCAAAGAAGCCATATCTAAACATGATCCAGAAGCGCAGACCTAGTAGAAACTTGCTAGGGGTGTTCTACTAGGTGCATACAGATTGAAGTCCAGACCATGGGCATGTATAATCAAAATTTGAAGTTCTTTATGGAAATCAGGGACGCCGTGTCATTCGGACTAAAGAGAAGGACGACCCAAGTTGTTATCATCAACGCTCAGTTCAGAAGCCTGCATCTCTGATGGTATGGGGTTGCATTAGTGTGTGTGGCATGGGCAGCTTACACATCTGGAAAGACATCATCAATGCTGAAAGGTATATCCAGGTTCTAGAGCAACATATGCTCCCATCCAGACAACGTCTCTTTCAGGGAAGACCTTGCATTTTCCAACATGACAATGCCAAACCACATACTGCATCAATTACAGCATCATGGCTGCATAGAAGAAGGTCTGGGTACTGAATTGGCCAGCCTGCAGTCCAGATCTTTCACCCATAGAAAACATTTGGCGCATCATAAAACGGAAGATATGACAAAAAAGACCTAAGACAGTTGAGCAACTAGAATCCTACATTAGACAGGAATGGGTTAACATTCCTATCCCTAAACTTGAGCAACTTGTCTACTCAGTTCCCAGACATTTACAGACTGTTGTAAAGAGAAAAGGGGATGTCTCACAGTGGTAAACATGGCCTTGTCCCAACTTTGAGATGTGTTGTTGTCATGAAATTTAAAAGTCACCTAATTTTTCCTCTTTAAATGATATATTTTCTCAGTTTAAACATTTGATATGTCATCTGTGTTCTATTCTGAATAAAATCTGGAATTTTTAAACTTCCACATCATTGCATTCCGTTTTTATTTACAATTTGTACTTTGTCCCAACTTTTTTGGAATCAGGGTTGTATTTTTCTTTTGCTTTTCAGCTTTAACATCTGTTTAGCCACACACACAGCTGTGTTCTGGTCTGGGGAGATCCCTTCTCTCTGCTGTCTGGGTGACAAGGTGGTGTAAGTGGTTAGCACGGTTGCCTCACACAAAGAAGGTTCTGGGTTCGAGCCCAGCGGCTGGTGAGGGTCTTTCCGTGTGGAGTTTGCATGTTCTCCCTGTGTCTGCGTGGGTTTCCCCCACAGTTCAAAGACATGTCGTTAGGTTAATATAGGACGGCCTTGGGCTGAGGTGCACTTGAGCGAGGCACCTAACTCCCAACTGCTCCCCAGATGCTGTTAGCATGGCTGCCCACTGCTCTGGGTATGTCTGTGTGCTCATTGCTTGCATGTGTGTGTTCACTGCTTCAGATAGGTTAAATGCAGAGTGTGATGAATAAAAAGTTGCTGTTCTTCTCTCCCTCCTTTTCTATCCTCCGTCACTGCAACAAACACACACATTAATTGACAACAGGTGCAATGACTTAGCCACTCACCTTCCCTGGCCCCACCCTCCATTCGCAACTAGCACTAGGCTATGCCCCCTCTACCACAGCATCATAATGAATTAAGTTCAGACATATTAAGTCTAACCCTGTGAGACAAATCCGGTGGTAAAATCAAGCTGACGTAATTTTACAAAACAGTTATTTGTCAGATCCCTTTACTTGAATAATAGAGATATAACATTGAACTGTTTCCACCGTCATTGTTTATTATTTTCTCCAAGGCTACCTTTAACTGTCCAGTATAGAATCTGCATTTGAAGGGAACCATAGCCATTTGTGTCATCCAATTCAAATCAGAGATGATGGCTTAATCAGGGCTGTGATTGCCCCACTGCTCTGCCTCGGTCTCTTTGGTTTGATATTCATGCCACAGTGATTTTCCAATTTAACACAATAAGCCTGAACTGGGGTGGGGTTGTAGACAGGCATAATAAAACATTCATTCTCCCTATGTGCTTTGAATTCCAGTTTTGACACCAACCACAGAATGGACAGAGCCCTTGTCAGTATTTTGAGATGCATGCTGGGCTTGTCTGACCTGGTTTTAATGAACATTGCTGAATAACACATTGATTTGATGAATTGAAGTGTTCATTTCTTACCCAGACTGGAATAAAGTGGTTACAGAATGAATACATGAAAGAATGTTCTGCCCAGCAAAGATTTTGGGGAAAAAAAAAAAACAAAAAAAAAACCCTGAGGGTCAAGATGTTGGATTTTCATGTTTAATCTACTTTTACTTTATCTACGTCTAAAAATGAATAGATGATCGCAAGCTCTGTTGCTCATTCTTTTTTTTTTCAGCAGGGATATTCACAGCATGAAGTTCTTACTCTGCTGAACTGAATGTTACGGAACTATTTATCCAGAAGTGACCTTCATGTTGTTAGAGTATGTGTACATAGTGTCAAATCTCTGCATGGCAATAAAAATAAATATCTTGTGAAGAAATGTGTCAGAGATCATATCATGACTGAGACATGTTCAGATGATGGCTTCAGATTCAGATGTACAGTGGTGCTTGAAAGTTTGTGAACCCTTTAGAATTTTCTATATTTCGGCATAAATATGACCTAAAACAACATCAGATTTTCACACAAGTCCTAAAAGTCGATAAAGAGAACCCAGTTAAACAAATGAGACAAAAATATTATACTTGGTCATTTATTTATTAAGGAAAATGATCCAATATTACATATCTGTGAGTGGCAAAAGTATGTGAACCTTTGCTTTCAGTATCTGGTGTGACCCCCTTGTGCAGCAATAACTGCAACTAAACATTTCCGGTAACTGTTGATCAGTCCTGCACACCGGCTTGGAGGAATTTTAGCCCATTCCTCTGTACAGAACAGCTTCAACTCTGGGATGTTGGTGGGTTTCCTCACATGAACTTCTCACTTCAGGTCCTTCCACAACATTTCCATTGGATTAAGGTCAGGACTTTGACTTGGCCATTCCAAAACATTAACTTTATTCTTCTTTAACCATTCTTTGGTAGAACAACTTGTGTGCTTAGGGTTGTTGTCTTGCTGCATGACCCACCTTCTCTTGAGATTCAGTTCATGGACAGATGTTGTGACATTTTCCTTTAGAATTCACTGGTATAATTCAGAATTCATTGTTCCATCAATGATGGCAAGCCATCCTGGCCCAGATGCAGCAAAACAGGCCCAAACCATGATACTACCACCACCATGTTTCACAGATGGGATAGGGTTCTTATGCTGGAATGCAGTGTCTTCCTTTCTCCAAACATAACACTTCTCATTTAAACCAAAAAGTTCTATTTTGGTCTCATCCGTCCACAAGACATTTTTCCAATAGCCTTCTGGCTTGTCCACGTGATCTTTAGCAAACTGCAGATGAGCAGCAATGTTCTTTTGAAGAGCAGTGGCTTTCTCCTTGCAACCCTGCCATGCAAACCATTCTTGTTCAGTGTTCTCCTGATGGTGGACTCATGAACATTAACATTAGCCAATGTGAGAGAGGCCTTCAGTTGCTTAGAAGTTACCCTGGGGTCCTTTGTGACCTTGCCGACTATTACACACCTTGCTCTTGGAGTGATCTTTGTTGGTTGACCACTCCTGGGGAGGGTAACAATGGTCTTTAATCTCCTCCATTTGTATACAATCTGCCTGACTGTGGATTGTTGGAGTCCAAACTCTTTAGAGATGGTTTTGTAACCTTTTCCAGACTGATGAGCATCAACAATCCTTTTTCTGAGGTCCTCAGAAATCTCCTTTGTTCGTGCCATGATACACTTCCACAAACATGTGTTGTGAAGCTCAGACTTTGATAGATCCTTGTTCTTTAAATAAAACAGGGTGCCCACTCACACCTGATTGTCATCCCATTGATTGAAAACACCTGACTCGAATTTCACCTTCAAATGAACTGCTAATCCTAGAGGTTCACATACTTTTGCCGCTCACAGATATGTAATATTGGATCATTTTCCTCAATAAATAAATGACCAAGTATAATATTTTTGTCTCATTTGTTTAACTGGGTTCTCTTTATCTACTTTTAGGACTTGTGTGAAAATCTGATGATGTTTTGGGTCATATTTATGCAGAAATATAGAAAATTCTAAAGGGTTCACAAACTTTCAAGCACCACTGTACATTCCAAAAAATTGGTATTTTTTTTACTTGGGGCAAAAATACAAAAGCATTAAGTACCACACCCAATTGGCAACTGCATAACAAGATGGACTGATGCTCTCTGTAGTTATTTATTTAGATCTACAGTAAGTATCACAATAGATCAGGGGTATCCAAAATATTTTCAAACGGGACCAGCTTAGACCTCATAAAAGGGGTATATATCCAAATTGGGATGTAAAAATTCACATTTTTTAAATGTTGTCCTGCAATATTTCAGGGCCCTATAGTAGTCGAACAAACTAACATAATCGTAAATTTAATTATTATTTTTAATCTTTGCTTGTAGTGGTTTACAGCTCTTTTGAAAGCTGTCCTTTTCACTCTTAACTTTACACCTTTTGTCTTTTGCCAGGACTAAATATCATTTTATAAATTAATTTTGCAGGCATAGTCAGAGAAAAATCTCATTTTCAACATGTAGGATATGAGAGAAATGTACATATTGACCTATGCAAATTTAACAAGGGCCAAATGCCTATGGCCAGATGTCTGGGTCAAAGCATCTCATGAATAGCAAGGTGTGTGGGGTGCTCCTGATCAGCAGAGGTGATACATAAATGATAGTGGTCTAAGGAGGGACACACCATAATCTGGTGAGGGCATGTTGGGTGCCCAAGGTTCACTGATGTTCAAGGGCAATGAAGGCTATCCTTTCTTGTCCAAACCAACAGAAGGGATACTGTGGCACAATTCACATTAATTGTTAGTAATGGTTGTTTGAAGAATGTATCACAACACAGACTGGTCAGAGTGGCCCTGATAACTCTGTCCATCATCAAATGTATCAACAATGGGCATGCAAACATTGGACTTCAAAGCAATGGAAGATTGGTCATCTGATCTGAGTCCCATTTCTTTTTCTCCCATTTTCAGTCTGTGGGATCCACTGTGACTTCAATTTATAGGACTTAATAGATCTGCAATTAATTTATTGGTTCCAGATACCACAGAGCATCTTCAGAGGTCTTGTAGACTTCATGTCATGGTGGCTCAGAGCTCATTTGGTGGCAGACAGAGGACCAACAGCATACTAGGCAGGTGGTCATAATGTTTTGGCTCATTGGTATTGAATGGACTATTGTAATATTTTGCTGGCTGGCTGACCTGCTGCCTCTTTACATAAACTACAGCTAGTTCAGAAAACAGCAGCTTGTGTCTTCACCAAGAAAATAATAATAATAATAATAATAATAATCATAATAATAATAATTTATTTAGCACCTATACAAATATACTCTAAGTACTTTACAATCACAAACTAGTAAATAATAATTCAATAACTTAAAAAACCCTATAGATTAAAAGCAAACCTAAAAAAAAAGTGTCTTTAGTCTGGCTTTGAAAACATTAACATTCTCGGAAATATGCACATAGTCAGGCAATTTATTCCAAAGAAATGGAGCGTGTGAAGAAAAAAAAAAAAGACCTAAAACCATAATTGTTCAGTCTGTAGGAGACTGGGAGAAGCCAGATAGCAGAAGTAGAGGAACGCAAGTTTCTACTAGGTGTGATCAGTGTGATCAGAATGATCAGTGTAACAACCAGAGAATGGCAGTTCTGCAGAATGAAGCACTTTGTTGATAAGATTGATCAGAGAAGAATGGTTCAAGTTGGCAGGAGGTCTTCTTTAGTGTTCTGCCTGATGGTAGGTTCGCTCTGATGGCTTCAGCCATCAAAGTTTCAAGGGAAGGATTACAGTAGTGGTTTCCCATTGCCTTCTAGTTGATTATTATAGAGGTTTTCTCCTCTCAACCATTCACACATTCACACCTATGGACAATTTAGAGTAGCCACTTAACTTAACTTAACTGCATGTCCCTTCCATGTGCCTGCATGGAATGGTTAAAGCAGGAAGGGTGGCAGCAACAGAAATGGCATGGATGAAGGGACCTCCTTGCCCTTCCACGTGCCTATGTGGAAAGTCTTGAGGCAGGGAGAGCACCTCCCTGCCCTTCCATGTACCTGCATGGAATGGCTAAAGCAGGGAGGGTGGCAGTAATGAAAATGCATGGATTAGGGTTCTTAGCCTCTTTGACAAGGGCCAAATGCACTGGTTAGATGGCTGGGTCAACACATCTCCAAAATTGCAGGTCATGGGGTGTTCCCAGTCTGCATTGATTATCATCTATCAGAAAATGACCCAAGGGAGGACAATCATGCCCCTTTTCCACCAAAGCAGTTCCAGGGCTGGTTTGGGGCCAGTGCTTAGTTTGGAACTGGGTTTTCTGTTTCCACTGACAAAGAACTGGCTCTGGGGCCAGAAAAACCAGTTCCAGGCTAGCACCAACTCTCTGCTGGGCCAGAGGAAAGAACCGCTTATGTCAGCAGGGGGGCGGAGTTGTTAAGACCGACAACAATAACAAGACCGTGAAAGATCGCCATTTTTAAGCGATGAGAAGCCGCAGCTGTACAAACGCGAAGTCATCCATTATTATTATTATTATTATTATTATTATTATTGTTGTTGTTGCTGCTTTTTCCGCATTTTTGCTTCGATATTCGCGCCAAGGTTTATGCAAACGTAGCGACATAACTGACGTATACAGTGACGTAATGATGTATACAGCGACGTAATGACGTGTCTTCTCTTAGCACCGCGAGCGATGGAAAAGCAAACTGGTTCTCAGCTGGCTTGCAAGTTGAACGAGTTGTGAACCAGCACCAGCACTGGCTCCGAACCAGCCCTGGAACTGATTTGGTGGAAAAGGGGTATCAGTGAACCACAGAAGAGCACCTGTAGCATAACTGCTGAAAAAGTTGCTCAAAAATTGTCATGCTGACTCCTTTCCGCTAAGGAAAATGCCTACAATAGGCATGTGAGCATCAGAACTGAACCATGGAGCAATGGAAGAAGATGGCCTGGACTGGGTTGTGAGCTGGCATCAATGATACAGAAATGACATTGATTAAAGTCAGACAGCATGAAAGGGGAGGAGCTGGAGTGGAGGTGGGTTGCAAAATGGCTTGCAGAGGAAATGGCAAAGGTAGGCAGGTGAAAGCTGATTAGGGATAAAAAGATAGAAAGATAGATTAGGGATAAAATTAGCTCATGTTTTAAGTCGTTCAAATTCTGTAAAGCTGCTTTGCGACAATGTTTATTGTTAAAAGCGCTGTACAAATAAACTTGAAACTTGAAACTAGAAAGCAGCTTAAATAAGGTGCTCTATGAGAGATTTGCCAATAAAATGTGTAGAAGGGAATCAGCTGAGCTGACAGCTGATGTGGACTGAGAGCTGCAGTCAGCTGATGTAGCTGGGACTGAGGGCTGAGCTTGACTTCATGGCTTGCCAGAACTATGCTATGGTCAATTTCCGTCAGAACCACTTTCATCAAGGAACATTATTTACACTGCAATATTTGCAACAAGTTGTATTTGGCAGGTGACTCTGTTCTGGGACCTCCCTGCCCTTCCACATCCATATGTGAAAAGCCTTAGGGAAGGGAGAGCACACTTCCCTGACCTACCATGTTCCAACATGGAAAGGCTAAAGCAGGGAGAGCCGCAGCAAAAAACCCCAAAAACACCATGCCAGGCAGGCCTCCCTGGCCTTCCATGCTTTCATGGAAGAGCCAGCAGGAGGAGCTCACTGAACTATTAAGTGGGAAGCAAGTTAAACCAAAATGAAATATGAGGAGGTGAATTGAAGCTTCACAGATTGCTACTGGGATAATATAGCTAGTGAGTTTATACAAAGAGTCTGAACAGTGATGCAATAACATTTATTTGTTTAATCTAGTGCAGTTAACTGTGCTTCCAGGCACAGTTGGCAAAATTCTGAAATTTAAAGCTGGACAAGAATTGGCCATTGTTGTCCAAGCCTGGAATATGGGCCATTCAAATAATTAAATTATCCAACACAGAGGACCATGTGAGGCACGTCATGAATCTATTAATAAAGGAACTGAGGAGCACTGTTGTTAATGACGTTTACAGCTGCTGCCTCATTGCCACAAACAGGATTTGCTTCTTGACCAGTGTTTACCCTACAGAAGATGAGCTACATGATCGGGTAGATTCCATTAGGGCAGTGGAAGAAGTGTCAGCTGACAAGGATGACAATTCTTTTGGCCATGCATCAGCAAACCACTGATTATTGAAAGCCACCCAACCAATGGAAGGGGTTGTGCCTGTGAACAACTTAATTGCTAATGGAGATTGCAGGTTTTCATTACAGAAGAATGAGATACCATTCCATTTACCCAACAGAAGGAGACCAGAACCGGTATTCAGACCTGCAGCTTGTATCCAAGCTCACCCTATCATGGAGTTCTCTAAAGATTTAAAGAGGTCAAAAGCCTGGACACAAAGGAGCATCTCTGGGGAATAAAACTCATTGCATAATTAAAATGCCTAAATATAGAAACAATTCCCTTTTGAAATTGCTGTTGCCTCCTGTACTTCTCATGACCTCTCTGAAATGATTTGATGTTTTCGAGAGGCAGTGAAGCTTGTATCCGATTGCTGTCTAAGGTGATGCCTAGAAATTCTATAGTCATGTCAGTTTATTTGTATAGCAGTTTTAACAGACATTGTCATAAAGCAGCTTTACACAAAATTAAAGATGTTAAACATTACCTATTTTTTCCTCTAATTTATCCCTGATGGGAAACCCTGTGGTGATGGTGGCAAGGAAAAACTCCCTCAGAGAACATGAGGAAGAAACCTTGAGAGGAACAAGACTCAAAATGGAACACATCCTCATTTGGGTGATAACTGATAGCATGATTATAAATAATTTGCTTCTGTGATGGTGTCCTACATAGTCACAAGTATAACCTTGTAACCAGGAAAATCATTATCGTCTTAACATGAGGTCTGTTTTGTTGAAGTTATCAACTGTTCAATGATCCTTTGAGCTTCATCATTATGAAGAGAAGATAACTTGATTATTAGACTCTTAGTTTTGTTTTGTTTTTTTCTCCACTCAAAATATTTACAGGGAACTATCTTATAGGGTTACTGGAAGTTATCAAATTGAGTAGCTGAGTGGTGAGGTCATCATTCTGTGATGCAGGAGCTGGCCCCACAGCTAATTTGGGAGCATGGAGGATATAAACAAACTCACTGTTACCAGGAAACATGAACTTGTAGAGGGAGCCAACCGGACTCCAGGCCTTGGATTCTGGAGTTCATGGTGGCAAGTGACGCAGGACAAGGCTAACAAGGAGTTATTCGGTCTGCAGGTGAGGCTGCTGGGCTTAGACTTGCGTTCTTGGGTGGCTGAGCAGCCGGAGCTGGGACTGCGCAGAGATGCTGCAGTGTTTTTGTCTTTGGTGGCTTCTCTAGGAGCAAAGGAGCTGAAAATATCTGCAGCTGGGGGCTCGATGTGGATGCCCCCTGCGAGAATGCAAACAGTTCCTTGAGGGAAGGTCTGACTGGAGCCATGATGCTATTTATTAACATGAGTTCCAGGAGCCTGGGTGCAAGCCATTCATTAATCCTTGGAGCAAAAGATTTCTACTTGTCAAGTCAAGTTTGTTTGTATAGTGCTTTTAACAATAGACATTGTCCCAAAGCAGCTTTACAGAATCTGAATGACCCAAGACATGAGCCAATTAGATCCCTAATTTATCCCCAATGAGCAAGCCCATGGCGACGGTGGCAAGGGAAAACTCCCCCAGACGACACGAGGAAGAAACCACAAGAGGAACCAGAACCAAAAGGGAACCCATCCTCACCTGGTCAACAACAGACATGACTATAACATTAACAGTTTTAATGTGGAGTCAGTTTCTTTGATGTTATAACTCTTCATTTGTTAGGACTAGGACTGTTTTGGTCTCTAGAGGTCGCTGTTATTTCCTTTTCGTGTCATGTTTATTTTGGCCTCTAGAGGCTGCCACTGTTCCTGTGTGTGTTTGTGTGTTATTAGACTGTGTGTTTGTGTTAATTGCCTGTTTAGTCCTGATTATCTTCACCTGTGTTCAATTTAGTTTGTGTGTTTATACCCCCTGAGTTCAGTCCTCTTGTCACGGAGTCTTTGAGCTGTTATGTTTATCTCCAGTTTCCTCTGTACCGTGTTCTTTGTTTTGCACTTTGCTTTTCTTTTGGACCTTGTAGTTACTGTGTTTTTGGATCTTCTGAGCTTTGGTATTTTTGCCTTTTCTTATCTGGTTTTTTGGCTTTTGTTTTGTACTTTTGGATTTTTTATTTTTTCCCTTATATCTTCTGAGCGTTTTTGGATTATTACTTTTTGGATTTTTCTTGTGTATATATTGTAAATAAACCTTTTGATACTTTTTTCTACTTCTGCCTCACGCCTCTGCATTTGAGTCATCCCCCTGGTGGCCTAGTGGGGGTTTGCTGGATTATCACACCAATAAACCAGGTTCGAATCCCAGCAAAACCCTAACAGAAAGACTCCGTCATGACCGACTCAGCAGAGGCTGCTTCAACTGTCTACCCGGCCAACCTTCAGGGAATTATGGCAGCTTTGACACGCTTCAGAGCGACCATGAACGCTCATGGATGTACGCTCACCAGCCAACGTGAGGCCCTTGCTCGCCATGAGGAACTGCTTCAGCAAATTGGGACAACCCTGGCACAGCTGACATCTCTGCCTGCATCTTCTCATCCTGATCCAGCTCCCGCTCCAGTGCATGCTGCCTTCTTCACCTCGCAAACCCAGCCTTCCTGCACCACAGAGGTATGACGGCAAGCACAGTGAGTGCCGAGAGTTCCTTACCCAGTGTCAACTCACCTTTGAGCTTCAGCCTACCACCTACACTACAGATCGCCGCAAGATTGCCTTTGTGATCACCTTATTAGCTGGTAAGGCGTGAGCCTGGGCTACTGCTATCTGGCAAAGACAGGGACCTGAGTGCCTTGATTTCCAGCTGCTTTCTGAAGAGATGCTTCGGGTCTTCGATCAGGCGGACATCAGTACCGACGCAGCCCGAAAGCTCATGTCCATCCGGCAAGGAGGACGCGTCGCAGATTACGCCATCTCGTTCCGGACGCTCGCAGCAGTAAGTGGATGGAACGAGACTGCCCTGGTGTCAGCCTTCCACCATGGTCTGTCTGACCCCATCAAGGACGGTCTGGCCTCTATTGGATGCCCAAGTGACCTCGAAACCCTCATCTCACATGCTATTCGTCTGGACAACAGGATGAGAGAACGCCACCAAGCCTTGAGCCCCCCCAGCCTCCCTACCTCTACCTGGAGACCGTCTACCTCCTTCAGTGACTGTCCAGAACCCATGCAAGTGGGTCGTACTCGCCTCTCCGCATCTGAGAGGGAGCGCAGAAGGAGGGACAAGTGCTGCATCTACTGTGGCAAGCCTGGTCACTTCCGAGCATCATGTCCCGAACTGTTGGGAAAAGGACCGCCCCGTCCAGCCGAGGGAGGGCTGTGACGGGGCCTACCCTCTCTCCCGGACTCCCTGGCCAAGGAATCTACATCCCGGTCTCCATCTCCTGGGGTGAGTCTGTCCACTCTTGTCAAGCTTTGTTAGACTCAGGGGCGGCTGGGAACTTTATGGATATTCACTTCACCCAAAGCATCAATATTCCGACTGCACCTCTTGAAGTCCCTCTGTCTGTGTCTGCCCTCAATGGCCAAGCGTTAGGTGATGGAAGAGTCACCCAAGTTACTTCTCCAGTCTTCCTCCAGTCTCAAGGTCACAAGGAAGAAATATCCCTGCACCTGATTCCTTCACCTGAGTTCCCAGTTATTCTAGGCCTTCCTTGGCTTACTCGCCACAACCCTCGCATAGACTGGGTAACAAGACAGGTTGTGGAATGGGGCCCTGCATGCCATGCCTTTTGTCTGCTCTCTAGCTCTCCTGTGTCTCCTGCCGAGCCCCCGATCTCACCGAGTTATCTCAAGTTCCCACAGAGTACTGGGATCTCAAGAAGGTATTCAGCAAGAGCAGGGCCGCCGTTCTTCCTCCTGCACCGGGCCTACGACTGTGCCATCGACTTGCTCCCTGGGACTACCCCTCCTCGTGGCAGACTGTTTTCCCTCTCTCAGCCAGAACGCAAGGCCATGGAGGAATACCTCAAAGACGCCCTGGTCTCTGGGTTCATTCAACCCTCCACCTCACCTGCTGGTGCCGGCTTCTTCTTTGTCGGCAAGAAGGATGGGGGGCTCCGACCATGTATTGACTACAGGGGCCTGAATAAGATCACTGTGTGCAACCGATATCCCATTCCGCTGATGTCCACTGCTTTCGACCTGCTCCAAGGCGCCACCGTCTTCACCAAGTTGGACCTATGGAACGCATACCACCTCATCCGTATCCGACAGGGAGACGAGTGGAAGACTGCCTTTAACACCCCGTCTGGGCACTACGAATACTAGGTGATGCCCTTCGGACTCACCAACGCACCAGCTGTTTTTCAGGCCCAAATCAACGACGTCTTAAGGGACATGATTAACCTGTACGTTTTTGTCTACCTCGACGACATCCTTATCTTTTCCAAGACCATGCAGGAGCACTGCCACCATGTCCGCCAGGTTCTCCAGAGGCTGCTACAGAACAATCTGTTCGCCAAGGTCAAGAAATGCGAATTTCATGTTCCCGAGGTCTCCTTTCTGGGATTTATTGTACGGACAGGCCAACTCCAAATGGACCCTGCCAAGACCCTGGCCGTCCGGGACTGGCCTACTCCCAAGTCCGTTAAGGAGGTTCAGCGGTTCTTAGGATTCGCTAACTTCTACCGCAAGTTCATCAGGAACTTCAGTTCTGTAGCAGCACCCATGTCGGACCTCACCAAAGGGACAGGTGGATCTTATGTCTGGTCTCCTCAGGCGGAAAAGGCGTTCAAAGACCTCAAGGACCGCTTCTGCACGGCACCCATTCTGGTCCTCCCGGACACCTCCCAACCATTCATCGTGGAGGTGGACGCCTCGGACAGTGGTGTCGGCGCGGTGCTCTCTCAATGTTCAGAAGGAAAGCTGCACCCCTGCGCTTACTTATCCCACCGCCTGAGTCCTGTGGAGTCCCGGTACGATGTGGGGGATTGAGAACTGCTAGCAGTCAAACTGGCCCTTGAGGAGTGGAGGCACTGGCTGGAGGGAGCGCAACATCCATTCCTGGTTTGGACTGACCACAAGAACCTGGAGTACCTCCAGCAAGCCAAGAGACTGAACCCTCGACAGGCTAGGTGGGCCCTGTTTTTCAGTCGGTTTGACTTCACCCTCTCGTACCGCCCTGGCTCCAAGAACACCAAACCTGACGCACTGTCCAGGCTGTTCTCTGCCACTAACAGGGAGAATGAAGTCGGGCCTATTATCCCTGTGTCCCGGATTGTGGCCCCTGTCCGCTGGGGTATTGAGGAGGCTGTCCGATGAGCCCAACGACAGGACCCTGGTCCTGGGACGGGGCCACCGGGCCTCTTGTACGTCCCACATCAAGCCCGGGTCAAGGTTCTCCAGTGGGGTCACTCTTCCCCTCTCACCGCCCACCCGGGAGCTCGGAGGACCCTGGACTTCCTGAAAAGATGCTTCTGGTGGCCTAACATGGAGAAGGAAGTAAGGTCATTTGTCCTGTCCTGAGAGGTTTGCACCAGAACCAAGAACCCACGACAGCGTCCCCAGGGTCTCCTGCATCCTCTGACCATTCCCCGGCGTCCCTGGTCCCACGTGGTAGTCGACTTCATCACGGGTCTCCCTGAGTCACAAGGTAACACGGTCATTTTGGTCATAGTTGACAGATTCCCCAAGGCCTGCCGCTTCATACCACTGTGCAAACTCCCCTCTGCTCTTGAAACAGCGAAACTTATGTTTAATCATGTCTTCCGAGTCTTTGGTCTTCCACAGGACATCGTCTCAGACCGAGGGCCCCAGTTCTCCTCCCAAGTGTGGCACGGGTTCTGCAAGGTCATCGGAGCCACTGCCAGCCTCTCCTCTGGGTTTCACCCACAGTCCAATGGTCAGACAGAGAGGCTCAACCAGGACCTGGAAACCACCCTGCGAGGCCTGGCTATGGATAACCCGACATCGTGGAGCACCTGGCTGCCATGGGCAGAGTACGCCCACAACACCCTGCAGTCATCGGCCACCAAGCTGTCGCCATTCCAGTGCTAGTTCGGGTTCCAGCCACCTCTGTTCCCGGACCAGGAGGAGGACGCGGGGGTGCCCTCGGTCAACCAATATGTGAGACGGTGTCGCAAGACCTGGAGCAAGGTCAGGAAGACCCTCATCCAGACCTCCAGAACCAACCAGACTCAGGCCAACCGCCATAGAAGACCTGCCCACGCTTTCTGCCCTGTGCAGCGGGTTTGGCTGTCCACTAAGGACCTTCCGCTGCGGGTGGAGAACCGCAAGCTTGCTCCTCGCTACATTGGCCCCTTCAAGGTGGTGTGCAGGGTGAACCCTGTCTCCTACTGGCTCCAGTTGCCCCGGACTCTAAGGATCAACCCCACTTTCCATGTTTCCCTGTTGCAGCCCGTACTGACGTCTACGTATGCCCCTGCCCCTAGGAACCCCCCACCCCCTGCATCTTCCAGGGTCAGACTGTGTTCACTGTGCATCGCCTGCTTGACTCCCGCCGGGTCCGCGGCGGGTTGCAATATCTGGTGGACTGGGAGGGCTATGGTCCTGAGGAGCGCTGCTGGGTTCCTGCTCGGGATGTCCTAGATAAAGAACTGTGTTGGGACTTCCATTCGGCCCATCCAGATCGCCCTGAGAACGTCAGGAGACGCTCCTGGGGGGGGGGGGGGGGTCCTGTTAGGACTAGGACTGTTTTGGCCTCTAGAGGCCACTGTTATTTCCTTTTTGTGTCATGTTTATTTTGGCCTCTAGAGGCCACCACTGTTCCTGTGTTTTGTGTTTGTGTTAATTGCCTGTTTAGTCCTGATTATCTTCACCTGTGTTCAATTTAGTTTGTGTGTTTATACCCCCTGAGTTCAGTCCTCTTGTCACGGAGTCTTTGAGCTGTTATGTTTATCTCCAGTTTCCTCTGTACCGTGTTCTTTGTTTTGCACTTTGCTTTTCTTTTGGACCTTGTAGTTACTGTGGTTTTGGATCTTCTGAGCTTTGGTATTTTTGCCTTTTCTTATCTGGTTTTTTGGCTTTTGTTTTGTACTTTTGGATTTTTTATTTTTTCCCTTATATCTTCTGAGCGTTTTTGGATTATTACTTTTTGGATTTTTCTTGTGTATATATTGTAAATAAACCTTTTGATACTTTTTTCTACTTCTGCCTCACGCCTCTGCATTTGAGTCATCCCCCTGGTGGCCTAGTGGGGGTTTGCTGGATTATCACACCAACGAACCAGGTTCGAATCCCAGCAAAACCCTAACATCATTAATGGAAACTTGAGTGCAAAACTGTTCATGACAACTGCAGTCCTAAAGTTAGCAAGTCAACTGTAGTCCTCAGCCATAAAAGCATTGGACACTTACAGTAGAGTGTCTTCCAAGTGTGACTTCCAACTGCCCATATGGGGCCATCCTCCACAGGAGCGATGTGATGAGACTCCAACCAGACAAAGGCCATCAGGATGGATCAGGCAGGTCCGAGGAGCAGAAGAGGTCAGCACCTTCATCCCAGGATTGACATGTAACTCAGAGGGACAGATTTGGGGGGGGAGGGAGGGAACATGGGTTGTTAGGTATGCCCAATGTCACCTGAATAAATAGGTACAGTATACATTTTGCACTGAGTACAAGCAGGGACTCCGGCAAAACTAACTATGACTGCATAACTAAAAGGGGAGAACTAAAAGGGGAGAGCCAGAAGGTAGCACAGGCATGAGGGAGCCCCGGGACATAAAGCAGCTGTCAAATGAGAGCTCTGGCAAATGGAAATGGTGCTCACTTGCAAACTGGCTTGCAAAGGAAACAGCAAAAGCAGGCAGCTTCAATAAGGTGCTGTATGAGAGATTTGCCAATAAAATACATAGAAGGGAATCAGCTGAGCAGACAGCTGATGTGGGTTGGCTTGAGATCAGCTGCAGTCAACTGATGTAGCTGGGATTGAAGGCTGAGCGTGACTTCATGGCCTGCCAGAACTAGGCTACGCTCAATTTTTGTGTGTATTTTTCTCACCATTCTGTGTAAATTCTAGAAATTGTTTTCATGAAAATCCCAGGAGAACCACAGTTTCTGAAGTATTCTCATGCCAGTGATAGTAAAAGTCACTGAGATTATTTTCCATATTCTGATGTTCATTGTGGACATTAATTGAAGCTCTTGACTTGTATCTGCATGACCATGAATTGCACTGCTGTCACATAATTTGCCGATAGGATAATTATATGTATGAGTGGGTGTACATGTACTCCTATTAAAATGGATTTTGAGCACAAGTTATAATGTAAGCCCCTTAAAATCCATCTGTAACAACTTTCTAACTTTGGGAAACAGAGGAACGGGAAGCAGGCTTCAGAACAAGTGAGTTCTTTTATTTGAGTACACTTTTCAGTGACAAACACATGCAATGGGGTGGCACAACTCTCTCTCATTCCTGACCATCTGAAAGACACACCGAGACACAGGTTAATACACAGCCAGTAATTTGACACAGGTGCACCTCATCATGTTACCTGCTGGTTCAACCTGCCTCCTCGCCATTCACAGACGATGCTCAACCACGCCCCTGCTGCCACATACCCCCACTGCCCAACTCTGGCTGGGGAGCTGTCCAGCCTGCAGCTGACTCCCCCCCCCCCCCCCCCCCGGTGGGAGAGGTAATTCACCACCACCATCTGTACCCCCGGCCTGTGGACCACCTCAAATTTAAAGGGCTGAAGGGCCAGATACCAATGAGTGAGCCATGTGTTGGCATCCTTCATGCAGTGGAGCCACTGAAGCGGGGCATGGTCGGAACAGAGGGTGAATGGGCATCCTAGCATGTAGTAGTGGAGAGTGAGGACCACCCACTTGATTGCAAGACACTCCTTCTCTATTGTGCTGTACTCTGACTCTTGCATGGAGAGCTTGTGGCTGATTTACAGCACCGGATGCTCCTCCCCCTCCACCACTTGGGACAAAATGGCCCCCAGCTCTCTGTCTGACACATCAGTCTGTAAAACAAAAGGGAGAAAAAAGTCAGGAGAATACAACAGTGGGTCCCCACACAAAACCGCCTTTACCTGAGCAAAAGCCCATTCGCATGGCTCCGTCTACTGGACTGGATCTGGCACCCCCTTTTTAGTGAGGTCAGTCAGCAGCCTGGTGATGTCTGAAAAGTTAGGCACAAACCGCCTATAATAGTCAGCCAGCCCCAGGAACTGCCTTGCCCCCATTTTGGTCTTAGGTCATGGGCAGTCTGCAATCACTGCAGTCTCATCAATTTGGGGATGCACCTGCCCATGACCCAAGTGGAAGCCCAGATACTGTACTTCCACCACCCCAATTGCACACTTCTTCGAGTTTGCTGTGAGCCCAGCATTCCTCAGCAACCTCAGAACTGCCCTCAGATGTTGTAGGTGCCACTATACTATAAATGATTATATTGTCCAAGTATGCCACTGCATACACATTGTGGGGACGGAGAATTCAGTCCATGGGATGCTGAAACATTGCGGGAGCCCCAAACAACCCAAAAGGAAGGGTGACAAATTGATATAAACCAAATGGAGTGAAAAAGGCCATTTTCTCACAGGATAATGGAGTCAAGGGGATCTGCCAATATCCCTTTTTCAAATCCAGTGTCAAGTAAAAGCAAGCCATGCCTAACCAATCGAGCAGTTCATCAATGCAGGTCATCAGATGTGCATCAAGTTTAGACACCACTCTGACTTTTCTATAGTCCACACAGAACTGGACCAACCCGTCAGTCTTGGGAACCAAGACCACCGGGCTGCTCCAGTTGCTGTCCAACTCCTCAATTACTCCCATCTTAAGCATAGCCTGAAGTTCATCCCAAACCACATTTTTCTTGTGTTTGGAGAGCTAATACGGGCAGCTACACACCACCACCCTTTGGGGAGTCTTAATGTGGTGTTCTATGAGGTTAGTGCGACCAGTGCGAGAACACATTGGAGAATTCCTCCTGCAACCTAATTACCTGTTCTGTCTGTGAATGTGAGAGGTGGTCTCCACAGTGGACCGGGGTGAATTGGGCCACACTTTTTGGACTTACGTCCGGTCCCAGCTCCACCCTCTCCAGAACTACCATCACCAGAGACACAGGAACCTCCTCTCTCTATGATTTCAGGAGATTGAGATGGTAAATTTGACATGTGTCGCCCCTATCTGGCCATTTGACCTCATAGTTGACCTCCCCAATTCGCAGTGTGACCTCAAAGGGTCCTTGCCACTTGGCGAGCAATTTTGAGCTTGAGGTGGGCAGTAAAACAAGGACTTTATCTTCCGGTGGAAATTCCCTTAGTCATGCCCCTCTGTTGTACAGGCGAGCTTGACGTTCTTGGGCCTGTAGCAAATTCTTCTGGGTTATGTGACTCAGTGCATGGAGTTTTGCTCTCAGGTCAAGAATGTACTGAATTTCATTTTTACTTTGAGAAAGCTCCTCCTCCCAATTTTCTTTAATGATATCTAAGACAGCACAGGGCTTGGGCCCATACAGCGATTCAAATGGGGAAAACCCAATGGAGGCTTGTGGGACCTCGTGCACTGCAAACAGAGGGTTGAGCCTCCTGTCCCAATTTTTAGCATCCCAGTGAACAAATTTACAAATCATGTTCTTAAGTGTTTGGTTAAATCGTTTGACCAGCCTGTCCGTTTGCAGATGATAAATACTAGTACGAATCGATTTAATCCCCAATAATTCATATAATTCACACAGTGTGTGTGACATGAAAGTAGTGCCTTGATCAGTCAGGACTTCTTTCGGAATCCCAACTCGGGAGATAACACAGAAGAGTGCCTCCGCAATACTGCGTGCGGAGATGTTGTGGAGAGGCACTGCTTCCAAGTATCACATTGCATAATCCACAATGACTAATACAAAGCAATACCCACGTGCAGATCAATCTAATGGCCTGATGAGAGCCATGTCTTTTCTTTTGAAGGGGATCTCAGTTAATGGCAATGGGTGCAATGGCACTTTTGGTGTGGCTGCTGGATTTACCAGCTGGCATTCATGATATGCCACACACCACCTGTGGACATTGGCTTGAATTCCTGGCCAATAGAAACGGGCCATGAGACAATTCAGTGTTTTATCCTGCCCCAAATGCCCAGCCATAAGATGATGTGCCGCATGGAATAAAAGTTCCCTGCAGCTCTTTGGGACCAACAACTGTGTCATCTTTTCTTTAGTTTGAGTGTCCTGTCTCACTTGATACAGCCTATCCTTAATAAAAGAAAAATACGGGAAGGAAAGCGCAATGTTAGGCTGGAGGATTTGGCCATCAATTACTTTTGGTCAAAGGCATATCTCAGAGACTCATCACATGCCTGCTCCAATGGTAAGTCCCCTAAGGGATTCCCCAGAGAGGGGGGAGGACTCTCCCCACTCTCTGGGTCATCATGATGTGGAGCTGACACAGGTGTGCCTGAGACTGCCTCCCCAGCCAGCATTGCAGTGGGATTCCCCCGTGATGTGCTACTGCAGGACTCACCCACTACTATTTGTTTCATTAATGTTTTAAACCCTGGCCAATCGGTCCCCAGGATCAGTGGGTGAGTGAGACTCGGACTAATCGCAGTCTCTATGCTATGAATTTCTCCCCAGAAGTGGATAGTGACAGGCATCAGGGGATAATTGTGTACATCACTGTGCACACGCTTAACCTTCACTAAATGTGCATTTCCCAGTGCCCCAAATTGAGTCAGGCTTTGATGTATGGAGATCTGATTACAACCTTATTCCACCAAAGCCTGATGTGTACCCCCTTGAATACTCAGTTATCTTGTATGCCCCTGCTCGATCAGGGGAAGCCTGAAGCACATCAGGGACGCGAACCAGTAGCCCCACCTCCTTGTGGAAGCACTGATTCCCCGCCTTCCTTCCATACTCACAGACCTGCCCGGGCCTGTTTGCAGTTCTGGTGGGCATGGATGAGTTTATCTGTGGAGAGAGAGAGGGGGTTAATGGTGGCACAGACACAGGAGGAAAAGGGAGAGTAGAAACATGAGAATAAACATGGGTGCAGAGAGCAGGCTTTGGGGCAATTAGCCCCTGTTTCTGCAGGGCTGGGGTAGGGGATGGGCAGAAAGAGAAAGGGAAAGTGAGATAGAGGAAGTTGCAGCACAGCCTGGTTCCGGATATACCATCAGATGATCCTTGGCCAGTCGGACCGCATCCTCCAGTGACATCGGTCGGTGACACTGGATCCACGCTGATGGCCTACTTAGCAGTTGGGCAGTGAATTGCTCCAGTGTCACTCGCTCGATGATGGAATCAATGTTGCTCTCACTGGCCAACAGCCACTGCCGGCAGGCATCTCAGAGCTGTTGGGCAAATGTGAATGGCAGACCCACTTCACCATAAGCCAATGAGCGGAAACACTGGTGCTGCTCTTCTGGGCCACGTCCAACCTGCTGTACAATGGCTCGCTTCAGGTGGGGATACTCCAGCATGTTGGTGGCCGGGAGCTGTCGAGCTGCGAGCTGGGCTTCCACTGATAGGAGCGGCAGATGGTGAGCCACCCACTGAGAGGTTGGCTATGAGCTCACTGCAAAAAAATGATATCTTAGCAAGTGAAAATTTCTTGAAAATGGTTGAAACAATCTAGCATTTCCTATTATAAGAATATAAGACACCAATTCTGAGATTATTAAACCTAGTTCTAGATTGGAACCAACTTATTCTAAGATGTCTTATCAAGTAAAAATATCTGTCCATGCAGCAAGATAATTTCACTAGTATTAAGTAATTTTCTCCTCAAATTCAGTTTTCAATTTTTTGCAGTGCTCACCTCCGTGACATGCTCAAACAACTTGAGGAAGGTGTCCGGGTTGTCCTGCGGGCCCATATTCACCAGCTGGATGGGCACGTGGGCCCCAGGAATGACCGCTGGAGCACCCGCAGACTCGTTCCAGCTCCGTATTGCCTGCCGGTCCTCTGCCTGGGCTTCGAACAGAGCCTGGAAGTGCTGGTCCTGAGCTACTGTCAGCGCAACAAGGGTGTGCTGCTGGCACTGGAGGTCTTTGATGAGTGTTTGGAGGAGCTCTTTGACTGGTTCAGATCCCATGGCAGCATATGTTCCTCAGTCCCGTGTTTTGGAACCAGTGTAACAACTTTCTAACTTTGGGAAACAGAGGAACAGGAAGCAGGCTTCAGAACAAGTGAGTTCTTTTATTTGAGTACACTTTACAGTGACAAACACATGCAGTGGGGTGGGACAAATCTCATTCCTGACCGTCTGAAAGACACACAGAGACACAGGTTAATAGACAGCCAGTAATTTGATACAGGTGCACCTCATCATATTACCTGCTGATTCAACCTGCCTCCTCGCCATTCAGAGCTGACGCTTGACCATACCCCCACTGCTACACCATCATACAAGTACAGTGGTGCTTGAAAGTTTGTGAACCCTTTAGAATTTTCTATATTTCTGCATAAATATGACCTAAAATATCATCAAATTTTCACACAAGTCCTAAATGTAGTTAAAGAGAACCCAGTTAAACAAATGAGACAAAAATATTATACTTGGTCATTTATTTATTGAGGAAAATTATCCAGTATTACATATCTGTGAGTGGCAAAAGTATGTGAACCTTTGCTTTCAGTATCTGGTGTGACCCCCTTGTGCAGCAATAACTGCAACTAAACATTTCTGGTAACCATTGATCAGTCCTGCACACTGGCCTGGAGGAATTTTAGCCCATTCCTCCGTACAGAACAGTTTCAACTCTGGGATGTTGGTGGGTTTCCTCACATGAACTGCTCGCTTCAGGTCCTTCCACAACATTTGATTGGATTAAGGTCAGGACTTTGACTTGGCCATTCCAAAACATTAACTTTATTCTTCTTTAACCATTCTTTGGTAGAATGACTTGTGCGCTTAGGATTGTTGTCTTGCTGCATGACCCACCTTCTCTTGAGATTCAGTTCATGGAGAGATGTTCTGACATTTTCCCTTAGAGTTTGCTGGTATAATTCAGAATTCATTGTTCCATCAATGATGGCAAACCATCCTGGCCCAGATGCAGCAAAACGGGCCCAAACCGTGATACTACCACCACCATGTTTCACATATGGTATTAGCCAATGTGAGAGAGGCCTTCAGTTGCTTAGAAGTTACCCTGGGGTCCTTTGTGACCTCGCTGACTATTACATGCCTTGGTCTTGTAGTGATCTTTGTTGGTCGACCACTCCTGGGGAGGGTAAGAATGGTCTTGAATTTCCTCCATTTGTACACAATCTGTCTGACTGTGGATTGGTGGAGTCCAAACTCTTTAGAGATGGTTTTGTAACCTTTTCCAGCCTGATGAGCATCAACAACGCTTTTTCTGAGGTCCTCAGAAATCTCCTTTGTTCGTGCCATGATACACTTCCACAAATGTGTTGTGAAGATCAGACTTTGATAGATCCCTGTTCTTTAAATAAAACAGGGTGCCCACTCACACCTGATTGTCATCCCATTGATTGAAAGCACCTGACTCTAATTTCACTTTCAATTGATTGCTAATCCTAGAGGTTCACATACTTTTGCCACTCACAGATATGTAATATTGGATCATTTTCCTCAATAAATAAATGACCAAGTATAATATTTTTGTCTCATTTGTTTAACTGAGTTCTCTTTATCTACTTTTAGGACTTGTGTGAAAATCTGATGTTTTAGGTCATATTTATGCAGAAATATAGAAAATTCTAAAAAGGGTTCACCAAAGTTTCAAGCACACTGTATGTTTGCTATTAACAAAAAAAGTCCCAAAAAGTATAAAATAGAATACAGTATGGTCTACTAAATGTACATATACTTTTCCTTACGGTAGTCCATATTGCAGTGTGAAAGTAAAAGAGAAAATACAGATTCCTGTTTTTCTGATCATTTTTGGCAGTATATTCATTATACTCACCACAACTTTTTGTTCACTTTTTAGAGCAAAAGAAAAGCTACATTTAGCAAAGAAAACTAACACAAATCTGTGAGTTATAAGGGTACAACTCGGTGCTTGAGAGTAGCCTGTTAAGGCCAATTTATGCTGACAACCCAGTCCTCGCAGACGGTGTCGCAGATAGCGTCTGCGTAGCCCCCCCCCACCTTCGCAGATGCTCTGCGCGCACCTCCCAAAAATTGTGACCACCGCAGAAGCCTCGCAGACAAGAGGGCTCTGATTGGTCCACTCTACATCCGCTGTACACGCACTTCCGCTTCCCTACTTTCCCGGTTTGGTTTGTTTTCACGACCGGCATTTTTAAAAACATGAGCAAAGATGGAGCAGCACGAAGAGCGGTTGATTGAGGAAGTACGTACATCTATACGACTCCAGTTCTAGTCATTATATAAAAAAAAAAGTTCTAGTCATTATAAGTAACCGGAGGATAAACACTCCACTAACCACACCCACCAACTACTCCTAGCGACTTCGCGCCCCCTTGCGTTGTGCCGGTGAATAACATCGCGCACGCCTATTATCCCCGCTTAACAATAAATCACAACTGTCTGCGAAAAGCTGTCTGTGAAAGCCTTGTCGCACGAGCATGCAGAGGCCTTTAGAACCTTTCATCTGAAAAGCATTCATCATCTGGCACTTTCACTTCACTCTTATTTTCTTCCAAACTAAAATCTGGAAAAGATCCAGTTTTGTGGTACTTTTAGATTTGCTAGATTAGAGCCACTTTGATTTCAGGTGTGGAATACGAATCTCCACATCAAAAGATGTTTAGACCCAGATGGCTCGTGATACAAACTTCCCCAATTACCCAGCCTCCTGCCACATTTCCTTTCCACAGCATATTCCACTTTTGGGTTTGGAGGCTTTGTAGCAGATTTAGATGGAAATTAATTCATTTGGCAAAGCTCCAAATTGCTCCCAGTTAAAGTAATCCAACTTCCTGAAAAGTTTTACTGCTTAAAACAGGGAACAAAAAGATCTTATTAATTTTCCATTGAATAAATGATCCCCTCATGCTCTATTTTCTGGCCATGGGTGAAATTTAAAGATTACAGGAGAATTCACACTGTGTATATTCTTCAGTTTATATGAATTTCTATTAGCATGCAAATAATTTGTGCTTATATGCATGGTGAAAAATAAGAGATGTTCTATCTCTTTGCTTTTAAATTATATTAATGTCTGCCTCACCCTGTATGAAACAAAGCATACACAAGTAATAGGAAATAATGCCCCATGTCTCATGGACAGACAAATGGAGATTAGTATAAAGGGAAAAAAAATAGTGCATAATTAAATATGAAGAAAATTCACAGCATAGAGAAAAGTCAATTTCTTCCATGGTCTTCATTAAACTTTGGGTGATAACATTTTCTTTAACATTTCAAAGCATTGTTTTTCTCATTTGAGTAAAATTATGCAGGAGGTCAAAGAGCTATACCATACGAATCTGGGAAAGCTACTAAAACTATAGTATACAATAGAAATGGGCCTTAAATTATTAAGATGTGTTAGAATTTGAAATTTACCCAAAAATTTCCTTCTTGATAATATATAGCATCATTGTGAGCTTCAGTCATCCAGGACATTTTAAATGTCTGGTAGTAATGAGTCAAGGTATTTGTATTTTAATTTGGAAGAAGATATTTTGTAACTTATCCAAGGAGATTAATCACTTTTAATGTCTTTATAAAAACTAGTTTTAGTGACCTGGATGTTGATAGATATTTCATATTTGAAGAAAGTGCAACAATGAAAGTGTAGTCTCTCCTAAACCTATCTTGCACAGCAGCATGGACTATAGCGTGATATTGGTAGGAAGCACAATGACACTGAACACACTTTTTGATCAAGGTTTCTTCATTGACCATTCCTTGAGCAATGTAATCATTTTCATGGCTCTTGCTCTGAAAGCCATGCAGAAACACATCTCTGCTAAAAGAGTTATCATCCACTGAGCGATCAGTCCATTCGAATGACTGACAGTGGTGTGTTTGGATTAAGCATCCCCTGCAGTTAGGCATGATTTTCAAGCAATCCCTTCTGCACATTCCTTTGCCAGTCTCTGAATCTCTCTCATCTTCAAAGCAGCCTGTCTGTAACAAGAAACATCCAAGGCTTCTTCCATGACACTACACATTTACATGCAGATAGAGCTCATTTGGATTGAAAGCACCTTTGACTAGTCTGATGAAAAGGCTTTTAATGTAATGTTTGACATTGTACAGATATGGGAGCTGCAAAAGATACTGAATGGTCATCCACTTTCCATATACTAGGGCATCTCAAAAAATTAGAATGTCATGGAAAAAGTTCAATATTTTTCAGTTATTTAAGAAAGTGAAAATTTAATAAATTCTAGGCTCATTACATGTAAACAAACATTTCAAGCAATTTCTAATTTAATTTTGAAAATGATGGCCTAGGATGCAAAAAAAAAATCTCAAAATATTAGAATATTTCATTTCAAGTTTCAGTAAATTACTATTAATATGAATACTTTGCATCTCTCAGTCTAGTTCAGTCCATGCAACCTCAATCATGGGCAAGACTGCTGACTTGACAGTTGTCCAGAAGATGATCATTGGCACCCTCCACAAGGAGGGTAAGCCACAGTAGGTCATTGCTGAAAAGGCTGCCCGGAAAAGGTACACAAGCAACAGAGATGACTGCAGCCTTGAGAGGATTGTCAGAAAAAGTTGATTCAAGAACTTGGAAGAGCTTCAGAAGAAGTGGACTGAGGCTGTTGTCAGTGTATCAAGAGCCACCATGCATAGACATCTTCAGGAAAGGGGCTACAACTGTTGTATTCCTAATATCAAGCCACTCCTGAACCAGAGACAATCAGTGCATTTACATGCACATCCAAATCGAGCTACTGTCGGTAATCGAGCTAAAGGTCCCAGCAGGGGTGCCAGAGAAATCCAATCCTACATGCACACAAGGAAATCGAACTATTGTGTGAGGTACATTGTGCACCCAAGCCACAGGTGGCGCTACACACCCCATCATGCTGGTACACTTCCGGTTGTCGTCATGAAGAAGAGCTATTCAAGAGTATAAACAAAGTTATCAGTTCCGTGTTCACAAGAAGAACGACGACGAGGACAGCAACCAGGGCTTAATTTGAGCCGGAACATGACGGAACAAGATCCATAACCTCCATTGTCGGATCCGGCAGCTATTTTCATTTCATTCGGTGTTCCGGCAACTATTTAAATGGATCAGATCACCTCCGTGACCATCACAAAGGGAAAAAAATCAAACAATAAATTAAATAAATAAGTATATAAAAATTTGTTTAGTGTTCGGTTTTGATTTTGATATCTGTTGTTGATTTCTCTCCTATGACATCCACAAAATCTATGCAAAAGGGGAAGAGGGAGGGACATGGGGTGTATACTTCTGCTCAATAGAACACCGGGTTTTTTGTAGCCGTTAGCTTGTGCTGTGGAAAAAAATGGCAAAAAATAAGAAAGCTTACTAAAATTTTTAAAATGAATTCTCCAACTTGTTTTGTAAACCCTTTATTCATTAACTATTTCTTGAATTGATTACACTTATGTTTGCTGGCACTGCTTTTAAATTATTCTCTTTTTTGGGCTTTTTCCACCTTTATTGGATAGGACAGTGTAGAGACAGGAAATGAGCAGGAGAAAAACAGGGAGGGCTCGGAAAATAACCACAGGTTGGAATCAAACCTGGGTCCCCAGATTTATGGTATGGCACCTTATCCACCTGAGCCACAAAGTCCCGCTAGCACTATTTTTAAATACCTTACTTAAATCCTTAAAATGAGTCATTTAACTCATGTCTTGTGTGATCTGATCTCCAATGGTGAAATAAACCGGTTGTGATACGAGTACAGTCTTATTTTAGAAGATAAATTTAATATATAATTTAATATATAGCCTAATAAAAAAAATAATATTTTATAACATATCACGACATATTACTGTCTGTAACTGTTCATCACTAAAGCATTTTCTAAGATCATAATGTCTGATTTTTTTTTCACACACACAATAGGCATGTGTGCATAAAGTTATAGTAAACCACCCCCCGCCTTTTTTTTTTTGAGTCGCCGGACCCACCCACCTCCTGCGTTCCGGGACCTCCCACTTCACAAATTAAGCACTGACAGCAACATTGATTTTATATATATATATATATATATATTCAACTCCTTAAGCTGAATGAGCATGAACTCTATCTCCTCATTGCTCCAGAAGTGCACGTTTCTACTACTGTTGTCATGCCGACCGAGGCTGTTGTGTTTCCCGCTTGTGGTCTCGTCACTTCTGGAAAGGGCAGTGCTGAAGTAAGTAGCTCGACTACATAGCTCGATAGGGTTTACATGCACTAAGTAGCTCGGCTACAATCGCATAATCTAGGTCGCGTAGCTCAATTACGAGAAATCCAGTTCGGTTCGATTTCAGCCGAGCTAAGGTGTTTCCATGGCATTTAGAACTTCGATTTCAGTCGAGCTACGGCAGAAATTTGATTTTCTCTATGTGCATGTAAACACACTGAATGTCAGAAGCGTCTTACCTGGGCTAAGGAGAGAAAGAACTGGACTGTTGCCCAGTGGTCCAAAGTCCTCTTTTCAGACTAAAATAAATGTTGCATTTCATTTGGAAATCAAGGTCCTAGAGTCTGGAGGAAGAGTGGAAACGCACAGAATCCAAGGTGTTTGATGTCCAGTGTGAAGTTTCCACAGTCTGTGATGATTTGGGGTGCCATGTCATCTGCTGGTGTTGGTTCACTGTGTTTTATCAAGTCCAAAGTCAATGCAGCCATCTACCAGGAGATTGTAGGGTACTTCATGCTTCCATCTGCCAACAAGCTTTATGGAGATGCCAATTTCCTTTTCCAGCAGGACTTAGCACTTAACCACAGTGCCAAAACTACTACCAAATGGCTCGCTGACCATGATACTACTGTGCTTGATTAGCCAACAAACTCACCTGACCTAAACCCCACAGAGAATATATGGGGTATTGTCAAGAAGAAGATGAGAAACACCTGACCCAAAACCACAGACAAGCTGAAGGCCACTATCAAAGCAACCTGGGCTTCAGTAACACTTCAGCAGTGCCACAGGCTGATTGCTTCCATGCCACACTGCACTGATGAAGCAATTTGTGGTAAAGGAGCCCCAACCATGTATTGAATGTATAAATTAACATACTTTTCAGAAATTGGCCTTTTCTGTATTGTAAAGCTTTATTTTTTTATTGCTCTTCAGAAATACAGTGGTGCTTGAAAGTTTGTGAACCCTTTAGAATTTTCTATATTTCTGCATAAATATGACCAAAAACATCATCAGATTTTCACACAAGTCCTAAAAGTAGAAAAAGAGAACCCAGTTAAACAAATGAGACAAAAATATTATACTTGGTCATTTACTTGAGGAAAATGATCCAATATTATATATCTGTGAGTGACAAAAATATGTGAACCTTTGCTTTCAGTATCTGGTGTGACCCCCTTGTGCAGCAATAACTGCAACTAAATGTTTCCAGTAACTGTTGATCAGTCCTGCACACTGGCTTGGAGGAATTTTAGCCCATTGCTCCATACAGAATAGCTTCAACTCTGGGATGTTGGTGGGTTTCCTCACATGAACTGCTCACTTCAGGTCCTTCCACAGCATTTTGATTGGCTTAAGGTCAGGACATTAACTTGGCCATTCCAAAACATTAACTTTATTCTTCTTTAACCATTCTTTGGTAGAATGACTTGTGTGCTTAGAGTCATTGTCTTGCTTCATGACCCACCTTCTCTTGAGATTCAGTTCATGGACAGATGTCCTGACATTTTCCTTTAGAATTCGCTGGTATAATTCAGAATTCATTGTTCCATCACTGATGGCAAGCCGTCCTGGCCCAGATGCGGCAAAACAGGCCCAAACCATGATACTACCATCACCATGTTTCACAGATGGGATAAGGATCTTATGCTGGAATACAGTGTTTTCCTTTCTCCAAGCATAACGCTTCTCATTTAAACCAAAAAGTTCTATTTTGGTCTCATCCATCCACAAAACATTTTTCCAATAGCCTTCTGGCTTGTCCACATGATCTTTAGCAAACTGCAGATGAGCAGCAATGCTCTTTTTGGAGAGCAGTGGCTTTCTCCTTGCAACCCTGCCATGCACATCATTGTTGTTCAGTGTTCTCCTGATGGTGGACTCATCAACATTAGCCAATGTGAGAGAGGCCTTCAGTTGCTTAGAAGTTACCCTGGGGTCCTTTGTGACCTTGCCAACTATTACACGCCTTGTTCTTGGAGTGATCTTTGTTGGTCGACCACTCCTGGGGAGGGTAACGATGGTCTTGAGTTTCCTCAATTTGTACACAATCTGTCTGACTGTGGATTGGTGGAGTCCAAACCCTTTAGAGATGGTTTTGTAACCTTTTCCAGACTGATGAGCATCAACAACGCTTTTTCTGAGGTCCTCAGAAATCTCCTTTGTTCGTGCCATGTTACACTTCCACAAACATGTGTTGTGAAGATCAGACTTTGATATATCCCTGTTCTTTAAATAAAACAGGGTGCCCACTCACACCTGATTGTCATCCCATTGATTGAAAACACCCGACTAATTTCACCTTCAAATTAACTGCTAATCCTAGAGGTTCACATACTTTTGCCACTCACAGATATGTAATATTGGATCATTTTCTTCAATAAATAAATGACCAAGTATAATATTTTTGTCTCATTTGTTTAACTGGGTTCTCTTCATCTACTTTTAGGACGTGTATGAAAATCTGATGATGTTTTAGGTCATATTTATACAGAAATATAGAAAATTCTAAAGGGTTCACAAACTTTCAAGGCCCACTGTATTCTAATAATTTGAGATACTCAATTTCTGATTTTCATGAGCTATATGCCATAATCATCAAAATTAAAACAAAAAAAGTCTTGAAATATTTCACTTTACATGTAATGAATATACATAATATGAAAGTTTACGTTTAATTAAATTACAAAAAAATGAACTTTTTCCATGACATTCTAATTTTGAGATGCACTCGTTTTAATTTCATTTTAAGAGAATGAAATTAATATATCACAAAAATCCCATCTCATTACTTTCATCCCTGTGTTGTAACACTGCTGATTCTCACCAACTGCCCCGTAACCCATCCCCTGGATCCAATTCCATTCGATCTTCCCAAAGAACCTCTACTCATCTCAGCACTCACTTTGAGTGAACATTGAGCACTTAACACTGTGAGTGAACTGTATTCAACATTGAACATTGAGTACAGTTTTTTGAATCACAGAACACTTTCTCCTCCATTTATTTTGTCATATACGAGAGGGGGAACTGTCAGGGCCTTCTAGGCCTTCAGAGAAGGCCCAAACATATCAGCATTTCAAATGTTATATTTAATTTCTTTCATAATTTCATTGTAATTATTCTCTTCCAATTTTAATTTGGCCTCATTTTCTATCAAATTTGCTTCAGAAATGAAAGGGTTACTATCCTGTAAACATTAAAATTGAGTTATCCAATGAGATGTTTTTGTTTGTTGTCTCTAGGCTGAGAAGGGTTTACAGCTGGTCACTCATTGGTTAGGACTTAATTGCTGGGACAGAAGGCCAATACAGTGTATGTTTATGTAGGAAGTGATAGATCTAATCAGATATTGATTTATAGTGGGAGGGACCAAAAATTTATCGCCCTAGGCCTTCTCGAAGGCCAGTGCGAGCTTAACCATGAGTCGGCGCCATCAGCGCAGCAGTGAAGTCACCTTCCAGCCAGTGAAGCATTCTTCAGTAGTGTTAGCGAATGCTAATAAAGCAGTCAAGCCAGTGCTATCAAAAACAAGTAGCACAGGCTAACAACCAAGAAACTAAGATTTCTGTCTCCAGACTCTTCTTCCATGCATGCTCGCCACAGTATTTTTCACTCATACTTAAGTATTCATTTCCCACTGTAATTTACTTTGTCGATTTTAAAAGCAACATCGACAACTACACACAACAGAGCTACCTAGCACCCTGCCACTAATCCCTTGCAAAATCCTTTGCCCTGTTGCTTTTTTGGTATGTCTGGCTAAGTTTTGGCTGAGCTGAAGTCCTAGCTCCAAAAGTAACGGGTCACCACTGTCATATATACATCACAAATCAGTGTACTATGCTCTCCTAACAAAGGAAAGGCTTCTAAATCCCACCATTCCAACTTCATGAGTAGCCAGTTAATTGAGACTTGGATGTTGTACTATATTTGCAGTTCGTAAGACCTGTCTCCAGATACTCAATCTGTTCAATCCACTTCAACTTTCAGTACAGTTAACTTCATGTCACCTCCCTTTGGGTTTGGAAATCCATCCACCAGATGCTTTCTAATGGATACTTACTAGGAGAAAACAACTCAGTAATATGTAAGCAAAAGTAATATTAATCTTTAAAAATCTTAAAATACTGTGGGTTAGCCATACTGAGCTGTTTGTGCAGGAAAAAAAACTTGCATTTAATGTATGAAAATGGTGTAAAAACCTAAATTTAAATTTTATGTACTGGCCACACTGCAACATGCAAAAGAAATATCTTCCGCATACAAGGTTGTGCAAAATTCTTAGACACATGCAAAGAAATGCTGTAAAGAAAGGATGCCTTCAAAAATAATTAAATTCAACATTTTTCCAAATAACTATACTATAAAGAGCAGTAAACTATAATCGACTAAACAATGTAAATATCTGGTGTGTGACAACTTTTTGTTAAAAAAAAAAACAGTATTCTCAGGTTGACTATGTGCAGTTTTATAAGGAAATTGGCTTGCAAGTTTTACTGAGCAGCTTGAAGAATCTGCCACAGTCCTTCTACAGACTTTAACTGTTGTGCTTGAGTCTTTATTTTTTGTATGCAAAACCCAACAGCATTCTTTTTTTTTAAATGTTTAAAACAGCCACATCAAAAATGTCATAAACATCTATTTCTAAATGTCATTTTTATATGGACACAAGTGTTTTACTGTATACCACTCATATTTTTCATACAAGTTACATCCAGAACATGGTGATCCAAAACCGTGACATAATTCTCTATGTCACTCGTGAGGAAATTGATAAAATTGTTTTCATAAATGTGGGTACTTTTTGTTTGTAAATGTGTCTATATGATAAAAAGAAAATCACACGTTGGCTTCAAGAAATGAAGTTGATCATCTTGTGTTGAAAAACTTGCATTCTTATATGAAATACATTGCGGATCTGAGTGACATATTTTCCAATATTTCACTCCAGTGATGTCACTTCCAATGTTTTCCTGCTGACTGGATGCACATCGTCAAAATGGTGAACCAGTTCAAAATTAAAATTCTTTTGACTAACTTGCGTATTTTTTGTGTGGATGTGTCCACATAAAAAACATTACCTGGTGACACGAAAATATGAAGTTTATCTTCTCGTGTTGAAAAATATATCACTCATTCACTTCGCTCACTTGTGATATATACATTCACCACTTGAAGATAAACTTTATATCTTCACGCGACCGTGTAATATTCTCTCTATGAGGGTAAGTCAAAAAGTTCTAAGACAGACAGTTCTAATGCCAGTATCTCACTGGGCTGAGACAGCCTGCAACTAGATGGAGACAACAATTGCGATAAAATATGTGAATTAGCAACAATTTTCACTTGAAATCGCACTGAATTGATATTCGCATATTTTACCACAATTGTTGTGTCTCCAACTAGTCGCAGGCTGTTGCAGCCCGGCTTTCCCTCAGCAGGCAGGGAAGTAGAGGAAGCCTCACAGAAACTGACTTGAGAAGGGTTCGTGACTTGCTTTGCGACACCAGCGACGCATTTGCGGCTATTTAGAGAGAAATTGTGTCACACAAATTTTTTGAACATGTTCAAAATTTCAGCGATGAAGGAGCAACACTTTGCGACTCATGAGAGGAAATTGAGAAGCCCCGCAAATGTTTCAAGACACTTTTGAAACTCTCTCACGAATAGCATTCGCAATTTGTCGCAAGCTGTCGCAGCCCAGTGAGATACTACCTTTATACAGTTCTTCTTTAATCATTCTTTGGTAGAACGACTTGTGCGTTTAGGGTCGTCTTGCTGCATGACCCACCTTCTCTTGAGATTCAGATCATGGACAGATGTCCTGAAATTTTTCTTTAGAATTCACTGGTATAATTCAGAATTCATTGTTCCATCAATGATGGCAAGCCGTCCTGACCCAGATGCAGCAAAATGGGCCCAAACCATGATACTACCACCACCATGTTTCACAGATGGGATAAGGTTCTTATGTTGGAATGCAGCATTTCCCTTTCTCCAAACATAACGCTTCTTATTTAAACCAAAAAATTCTATTTTGGTCTCATCTGTCCACGAAACATTTTTCCAACAGCCTTCTGGCTTGTCCATGTGATCTTTAGCAAACTGCAGACAAGCAGCAATGTTCTTTTTGGAGAGCAGTGGCTTTCTCCTTGCAACCCTGCCATGCACACCATTGTTGTTCAGTGTTTTCCTGATGGCGGACTCATGAACATTAACCAATGTGAGAGAGGCCTTCAGTTGCTTAGAAGTTACCCTGGGGTCCTTTGTGACCTCGCCGACTATTACATGCCTTGCTCTTGGAGTGATCTTTGTTGGTCGACCACTCCTGGGGAGGGTAACAATGGTCTTGAATTTCCTCAATTTGTACACAATCTGTCTGACTGTGGATTGGTGGAGTCCAAACTCTTTAGAGATGGTTTTGTAACCTTTTCCAGACTGATGGGCATCAACAATGCTTTTTCTGAGGTCCTCAGAAATCTCCTTTGTTCATGCCATGATACACTTCCACAAACGTGTTGTGAAGATCAGACTTTGATAGATCCCTGTTCTTTAAATAAAACAGGGTGCCCACTCACACCTGATTGTCATCCCATTGATTGAAAACACCTGACTCTAATTTCACCTTCAAATTAACTGCTAATCCTAGAGGTTCACATACTTTTGCCACTCACAGATATGCAATATTGGATCATTTTCCTCAATAAATAAATAACCAAGTATTTTGTCTCATTTGTTTAACTGGGTTCTATTTATCTACTTTTAGGAATTGTGTAAAAATCTGATGCTGTTTTAGGTCATATTTATGCAGAAATACAGAAAATTCTAAAGGGTTCACAAACTTTCAATCACCACTGTATATTACACACACACACACACACTGTTAGGGTTCACCCAGTTGGAAACGATCAATCGGTCAACTTACTTCTCGGGACCCCCGTCCTCGTACCACCCAGACGTCTGGGACGGAACACCGCAAAAAAACAGAGAACCAGAGATCGGTTTAACTGCTGTTTATTCACAGTATTCTCGCCAAAGATGAAAGATTACAAACACCTTTTATAACAAATTATAATCTCTCTAAACGGCTATTGTGTCTGTCGAATGTGTGTGTGTGTTTGTATGTGACCTCAGAGAGGGGTGTGTGTGTGTGTCTCTATGGGAGGGTGTGAGTAAGTGACATCATTTTGATATCTGTGTCTATGTGTATGTGTGAGAGCAGGTCACATTTTAATTACATCACTGTTCTGATGGAATGTTCAGATGTACGTGTGTGTGGTTGACTTGCGAGCAAGTGAGCAGCTTGATCTTGGGGCAGGTCAAATAATCATAACATAACATATTTCTGATCATATGACATGATAGCAAGGTACAAACATTGCTTACGCACATACGGAATCTTTCAACAAAGATATGTTATAAGTAAATAAGAACAAACCTAAACAAAGAATATGTCTGGCAAAACAAAGAAATGCTACTTCACCAGAGAAAGGTCAAACAGGATTCAGGATTAAACTCATGAAGTCTTAACATTAGAATCATAAGGTCTTAACAACCCTAAGTTATATTCTGTAATTATAAAACTACATTCAATCATTGGATATGCAGCTGTGAGTGTGTGTTGGTGTGTCTGACATCATATGTAGACCTCCAGGCGCCGTTTAGACACATATCTGATCAATAATACACATTTCATATCAAACATAAACAAAATGTTCCCAAACAATGTCCAGCCGAGACAGAAGGTCATTTTAACTGACAGAAATTAATCCTTAATTTTGTCACAAATATATTACTGCCTTCTTGGTCAAGAATAATACTTATATAAACCTAACAATCCCCCCCTTTGATAATAGTATCACTATTATCAAATCCTAGGATCATATTTGATCATTATCACCTCATGATCATATACGTGATTACATCGAGAATTAATCTTGAGTTAATCTTTGCCCTTCTTGACGTATATTGGTGCTCAGAGGGCGGGCATGCCCGATCAGCCCTCGTCCCACCTTACCGGAGCTTAGAGAAACTCAAAACCTCTTAATTCGTCCCAAATACACGCTACTTCCTTCAGAGTAATTTGTTCTAAAACAGTGAGGGAAAAATGAAATTAGAAGGCATATCGACCTATAGTGAGAACAGAGTCCTGTAAGAATACAGAGTTTCAGAGCATAGAGATGTGTAATAATAGCAGAAGACGGCATCAGATGAAAGACATAACACATTCGTGTGGTGTGCGCTTGTGCAGCCCAGCAAATTGCCAGAAGATGTTGTCTCGAAGTCCAGCTCAAGCGGGTAACCCTGCTCCGAGCAATGAAGTGGTCCAGAAGGCTCGGGCGGGTAGCCCTGCCCCGAGCAAAGATGAAACAGTCATGAAGGCTTGGGCGGGTAGCCCTGCCCCGAGCAACAATGAAGTCACGAAACCCGTGATGAGGACTGTCATGGTTGTAGTGAGGATGACTGGTTCCAAACGGGGCGCAAGATCTCTTCCCCTCTTTGTTCACAACGTCTTGAGGATTCTCAGTCGACTCTGTGTAGAGCTCAGAAATAGAGAGACAGAGAGAGAGAACAGAGATTCTCGGGACACAGAGAAAACGTTAGTAGCAAACTTGTCATTGTAACACAACTTTGTTATGGAGCCTTCTTCAATCGTGTGGCATGGATCCACTGTGGAAAAAGATCAGTTAAAACAGCAGTAAAAGTAATGGCGACTATGTCTGCAGGCCCACCATATCTAGGTTTTCCCAATTGTCCAAATCATTACTTTAAAAAGTCACACCAGCACTTGTCTCCCATGTGAAAGGGGTGTGTGGTGGAGATAATATTGTACTATTGACCTTGGTACAAATTTTATACAACTTATCTATAAGGGCTGCAGAATACTCATCCATATACATTTTCAAATCAGAGGTACCCAGAGCCGGAGTTCCCTTCTTCCAGGGGAGAGGGAAAGGTCTTCCAAAAATAATTTCTTGGTGTCATGCGAATTTCAGCCAGAATGAATTATGGATTACAGAACCAAACCTGTGTCCTGCATGACCTTAATTAATTTGTCTTTCAATGTTTGATTAGTACGTTCTACGATACCAGAGGATTTAGGAATGTGAAAACACCAGTTTAGTTTAGAGATACTTACAAAGGTTTTGTGTGACTTTTGAGGTGAAAGGGGTACCCTTGTCTGAGTCTATGGCATTTAAAACCCCATAACTATAATAATAATTATTGATTTCTTATTATTTTGTTATTTTATTGTTCTTTTATTGTTTGTTTTTCTTTTTTACTGTCCAGTGTCCTTGGGTACCTTGAAAGGCACTTATAAATAAAATGTATCATTATTATTATTATAACTAGGTATTATTTCTTTTGCCAGAGTAGAAGTGAACTACCTTCGCGTTCTCTCGAGAACAGGGAAAAACTTCTACCCATTTAGAGAATTTGTCCACAATCAAGATGACAAAAATCAAATGAGAAAGGAAGAGCGTATGTCTCATGCAGAATGTCAGGCTGATATTGATTGAACACAGAATAACCACAGAGGTATGATAAATATCATAAATTATAAAACAAGAACCGTTTAGAACAAGAACCATCAACAAAGAGTACTTCCCCCATCCCTAGAGGGCTGGAGGAGAGATCAGACCTGATAGACAGCCAATATCAATGTCATCCCAAGTGTCATCCCGAGAATTAAGGAGGCGTGCCAGAGCGCGACCTACATTATCAAAAGAGGATGTGACACGAATTTCGAGATTGTTAGTAGAACAGAGAATAAATAGTCATATGTTAATTTAATTATCTATTAAATTACTGATAAATTAATTTAATGGGTCTGTCAATTTTGCAACACCTGTTTAACTTGATGTGACGAGTGCAAGATCAGTGGGTGAGACAAAACCAATTTTTCCGCATCTAAAACCATCAAAGCACATGCGGAGACAGCCCCCAGACACGCAGGTAAGCCTTGAGCAACAATGTCTAATGTTTTGGATAAAAACGCACAATGATGCATTCCCCCCCCCCCCCCCCCCCCCCATGCTCCCCAGAGGCTGTGCCTTGGTGTTCACAGGCATAGAGGTGGAAGGGCTTGAAGTGAGCAGGTAACCCAGGGGCGGAACAAAGGGTGCTTCTGAGGGAGTGATAAGCGACCACCATAGTGTCAGTCCAGGTCAAAGGATGTTGCAGTGGATCGCGATGAGATTGCGGAATGGAGAAGCTTGTCATATAAAGAGCAGTCAGGGATACATTTTCTGACCCAGAAAAGACATCAGTGCATGTTTAGTTGCAGGGTGTTTTGTGTCTAGAATGACAGCCTTGAGAAAGTTCAAAAGTTCAAATACTTAAGTGTCCATGCAATATTGCAGCTTGTTTCTGGAAACCTTAAAGCCCTTATGCGCCAGATGTTGGAGCAGGCGCAAGTGTCAGTGTCTTGGCAGATTTCTGGTGACTCAGCAGATACCAGAACACACAGACCACAGAGTCCTGAGGGAGGGAGAAGGTCACAGAGCGCGTTATGAATTACAGCTGAAAAAAACCAGCAGGAAAGTCAATGTAACCTTGAGTCCAAACGCTATCTCCTCATGTGCGTGAAAAAAAAAGGCAGAACAGAGATCATTAATGGGAAAACAGCAATGATGAGCAGGAACCTGTGACATTACAGAAGAAACAATCAATTCATGAATCTTACGTAAATCTTGTGTAAAGTGTCTCACCACGCCTTGCTCGAGAAGAGACTGTAGGATGACATCGGTCCAAAGAGAGAGAGGTACTGCTTAACATAAACAACTTAACTCTGTTTCTTGCTGAAAAAATTATGGTTAACTAAATACATTAAAAGCCTATCCATTCCATATCCTCTGTGGTTTTTAAAGGCAAAAGTATGGAGGTTTAAAACTCAGCAAGCAGTTAATCAGAGCATTTCACATCAATAGTTCGAAATTAGGAGGAACATGGTTAAGCTTAGCCTCATAAGTAGCAATAAGTTTAAAGAAAGAAAAGGAGATAAAAAAAACAGGGCAAATTGAAATGACAAACAATTTCACTGAATGTAATTTGAATAAAATTGAATAGCTGATAAGCACTTTTGTTGGATTCGATATGTGACAGAGACTCAAAATACATTTTTAATTCAATTAACAGTATTAATGAGAATGAGAATTGGTTGTCTTGGACATTTTGACTTTATGTATATGGAATTTACTTAGTAATATAAAGAGATTACTTATTAAATTTATTATTGTGAGAAAGTGCCAAAAATAATGATTTTCTCTGCCCATTGCAGATTTCTGTGACTGTCCTTGCCTGCCGTGCTTGCATGAGTTGTTTATATTATAGCTATCTGTAACAGTCTGGGAGTCTTAATGTTGACTGAGAAAAAGACAGAGAGACTATAGAGACGGAACAATTATTCAAAATATTATATTTATATTAAATATTATGATGACAATTATTCAAAAAATGTCAAAAAATGAAGTAAAGAGCGGGTTAGCTCGCTGTTGAACTAATTTCATGCTTCCCAGACAAGACAATTAAGTCCACATTTCGCTAAAATGCGTTAGAAACAGGAGTATATAGGATATTTAAAGGTTAGAATTACATATGATTAATAAAAATACCACTACACGATCAGTTTTAAATGTTTTAGATCAACATTAAACATTAGGTTAAACATTAAACTTTTCGGCATTTCCATTCACACGTAGGGTAAATATATTTGATGCCTTTTATTATGCCTTTAAACAGGAAGTGGTATAATACTCAATATTTTAAAAATGATTCCTGATAAATATCTTCAAATCTGAAAGTGATATTTGATTTGGCTGAATTAATCAAACTCTAAGCCTTAAATATATTTCTTCTGTTTTTACCATGTCTGTTTAATTTAAGTGAATGTTTTAAAAATGGTTTTTGTGTTGTATTTGCTTGTACAGTTATTTCATTATTTAAGGTCTGAACGCATAGAATTACTGCCCAAAATCTGATGACACGAGAGTTTTGCCCTAAAGAGCTGCTTTTTCTTTTATCCAGTGCGCATGCCCAGTTCACAAGCATTATGGGAACTGGAGTTCATCACAATTTTGAAAACTACGTATTCATCATTTATAAGATCTAGACATGAAACTGCATTAATAGCTCATCTCATCTCATCTCATTATCTCTAGCCGCTTTATCCTTCTACAGGGTCGCAGGCAAGCTGGAGCCTATCCCAGCTGACTACGGGCGAAAGGCGGGGTACACCCTGGACAAGTCGCCAGGTCATCACAGGGCGCATTAATAGCTGCACTATTAATTATTAAAACACATTAATAGTCTTGTAGAGTGCTCGCGGACCTGTTCAGAGATCACCTCGCAGACCACTCGTGACTTTCCTGATAACTTTCCAGTTACAAGTTTCGGACTATCAACACACAAGGAATATAAAATAAAATGCAGATGATCTACTCACCAAACGCTGAAACTAATTGATTAAGAAGCAGATTTTTCCTCTGATGATGTTAAGGGAAGAGGATCTCTTCTCTTGGATTTCTAACAGTGATGAGATTCACAAACGATTCGGATCTTCTTCGGGACGAAACATAAATGACTCGATCGAGCGAATCGATACAGACGCATGGACTGCATTTGTTGAGTTCATGCACACGTAATGAGTTGAGGAAAGTTCATACTTTAATTTCATGCAGCATGAGAGTGTGATTATTGTTTACAATTTGAAAACAGGAATACAAATAAGGTTTCCGTAGTTTCTGAGTCAAGAATCAAGAGTGAATCAAGTAAATTGATTCACACGCATGCGAGTTTGTTCTAAAGAATCGATTCAGTGAAGCTTTCGTTGAAATTAAAATGCACAATATACAGAATGTCCGTATTTTATACGGATTTGATTCAATAATCATAGTATACGGGCGTACAAATAAAATTATAAGGATTCTTTTTAACAAAAAAAAACCCTTCAATATTTATTTAGAGCTATAATCAATTCCCACGATGATAAAAGAGCACATAACATTTACACTTTGTGTTTTTTTTTTTTTTTTTTTTTGTCAAACATTGAAGCTTTGTATCATTCTTAAAGTTTATTGAATAAAAAGTACCTGGGATATATCATTGTCAATTATCATTCAAATTTTAGGTAAATCATTTTAATTTGCATCTTATAAGGATTTTATAAGGGAAATAAGGACTTTGGAAGTTGGTTATACAGGTTTGATTGACCAAAGGTTTAACATTTATGCACACCAGGAACACAGTTCTAACTGTTCATGTCCAGAGTACTGATTTTGTGCATATCCAGTAATGCCTTATATAAATGCTAAAACAATTAAAGATACATTACACAGCTCCCAGAGATTGCAAATACCTGAATGAGGATAAATCAAAACTGAGCCGGCCTGTCTAGAATTTGTGTAGAATGTTAAACCACAGCAATTCATCCAATCCCGTGGGTTTTTTCTCGGGGTCCAGGTACCTTAATACAATAATACAATTAATATAATACAATTTTCCCCCCATGGTGGCACGAAGGAATCAGTCCCGAGATTAATTAGGGTCAGGGGCGATTCTAGCATCTGATCTTTGGGGGTGCTTAGCCCCCAGAGCTGACAGAGGCACCTGGCTTGAACGACAGTGTTTCCACGTTTATTCCGCATTTAGACAGACTTAACTAGACAAGAAGACTAGACTAGACAATTCTGCAATGTTTTAACAGAAGCTGACCCAATAAACTATGATATCTACACATTTACAACCACTGACACAAATATTTACGTTATATTTTTAACAAGACCTACTACTGCATTTGTAATGTTGGAGCTATTCATTTTGAACAGTGGTAATTGTTAATTAATGTGTTATTGTGTATTGTGTAATAGTGTGTATTATTATGATTTAACATTAGTTTACATTAGTAAACGCTATGTTACATTAAATAAAATTGACTAACACACGGTGGTCTAGCACCGTAGCACTTGTACAGCTCTGCACAAAAGTATCTCGATATGGATGATAAATGTCGTTTTTATCATTCTGTTCATAGACCAGGGAACATCAATATTGCATTATGCATATTATTGTGTTTAACAATTGTAACTCCAGTCCGTACCTTCACATCTCGCTATGCCAGTAATACTCAGGTGCTACTTCGATCGAAGTAGCACCTGAGTATTACTGGCATAGCGAGATGTGAAGGTACGGACTGGAGTTACAATTGTTAAACACAATAATATGCATAATGCAATATTGATGTTCCCTGGTCTATGAACAGAATGATAAAAACGACATTTATCATCCATATCGAGATACTTTTGTGCAGAGCTGTACAAGTGCTACGGTGCTAGACCACCGTGTGTTAGTCAATTTTATTTAATGTAACATAGCGTTTACTAATGTAAACTAATGTTAAATCATAATAATACACACTATTACACAATACACAATAACACATTAATTAACAATTACCACTGTTCAAAATGAATAGCTCCAACATTACAAATGCAGTAGTAGGTCTTGTTAAAAATATAACGTAAATATTTGTGTCAGTGGTTGTAAATGTGTAGATATCATAGTTTATTGGGTCAGCTTCTGTTAAAACATTGCAGAATTGTCTAGTCTAGTCTTCTTGTCTAGTTAAGTCTGTCTAAATGCGGAATAAACGTGGAAACACTGTCGTTCAAGCCAGGTGCCTCTGTCAGCTCTGGGGGCTAAGCACCCCCAAAGATCAGATGCTAGAATCGCCACTGGTACAGTGTAGGCCACATTTCATGCGACAACCATGGCGCACTGGGGCGCTTGGCCAAATTATGTCCCCACCAATATCAACACCGTTTTTACGCCCTTGGAAGGACCAACGGGCTGACATTCGCCTTTTTTTCCAGACGAGTCACAGACATGATGAGTCTGTCACAGAGAGTCACAGGCATGATGGAGGAAGGGAACAGACAGAGACCTGCTCTGAAGATGAACTGGTAAAGACCATTGTATTACGAGTCCTTAAAACAACTTTATTTTTAACCTCATCATAGGCTGCATGTCATCAGTAGGCTAGTAATAAGAGCATACTGTCCTTTAATTAAATGTAAATAAATTAAATAAAATTATCATTTTGGTCAGTCATTATAGAGGGATTTCACTGACGTCACCCGAAACCGGAAGTAAACAGACCCTGCGCCATATTGGAAGACCAACAAACTCATGATTAGGGGGAAATAACGGCAGCGGTATGTGAACCCACGAGAATAAAGTGGAGTGGCAAACGACTTAAACAAACAAATCTGAGCTGTTTTATTTATGATTTATTGGCCCAACAGTAGACTTGAAAGAAACCTGTGTGAGACTTGGCAAAAAACTGTGTATATAATGGATAAGTCTGTGCATGATCTGCGGACACTTTGAGGTAAGCAAACGCAAGAAATTCATATTTAAAACATGCTAAACTGGCCCCAAGTTGATAACTGTATGAGGAGCAAGCCTCCCAGACTTCTACAATTTAATAATAATAATAATAATTTTAGGATGGTTTGGGGCTTGCTCTCCCTCCTATTATATAAATAAAGCATAGTTGTTGTGTAGGCATAGATCATAAATACATATGTATAATTTGGATAAATTAACCTAAATTATGGATACCTTAATAGTAGCAAAAAGTATTAATTTTTCAACTGAAAAGATATATTATTAAAAGATAAATATCAACAAGATTACCTTGGCCATAACTATATGTAGGTTATTCTTAACAACAGCTGTAATATCATGAACCAAGCCACTAACAACATAATTGTAAGCCTGTAGCCCTTTGTAGGCCTTCAAGTCATCAGCAGTGTAGGCACTGGGTGTAAACAACAAATAGTTTACAATGTCTGGGTAGCAAACAGATGGCAGAATTGGTGTCAGGTCCTCCTTATGTTTCCATTCTCCCTTGCCCCGAGCCTTATCATATGGGTCAAACCCATCAATCACAGCCAGTTTCTCCACATACCGTGCCCTTTCTGCAGCTGGTAATGTACTCACATAACCAGACTTATCAGCCATCGTGTCACTTCACTCTCGCTCGTAGTTTGTTTTGTATGTATATACTTGAGGTCTTCCAATATGGCGCCCTAACAAAATCTCGCGGTACGGTGACGTCATGCGGTAGCCCTCTATTCATTAACGCCTCCATATTTTTGGGCCATTTATTTAGATAAAGTCAATATATTTTCTACAAAGTTCTATGTTGTTTTGACCTATTAACCAGGGTAATGCTCCTTTCTATTGCTTTGGTAGCCATTTTTTTGTAGCAATTTGGCATTTCTGCATTTGTTTGAAATGTGTGTGTGTGTGTGTGTGTGTGTGTGTGTGTGTGTGTGTGTGTGTGTGTGTGTGTGTGTGTGAGACTAGCTCTGGTGTGACAGATTTTCATGCAATGTTTTACATGTTTTTTGTATGTTGTATTGCATTACATGTTTTGCAGTTGCACATTCTGTTTTGTGTTTTGCCTGATACACAATAAAAAAAAAACAAGATATAAATGTTAACATGTTCATTGGTAATTGTATTCATCAAAACAATGTTCTAGATAAGCACATCTTTATCAATAGGCCCATATAAAAATTGCACGAAATGCACTTAAAAATATTTTGGGAAGGGCTCAAATTTGGACCCCCCCCCCCCCCCCCCCAATATTTATACCATGGTTACGCCCTTGCGAATAACATAACCAAAATAATAAACAACTGTTTTTTTTTTTCCACTGAGACCTCCAACCAGGCGCAAGTCCAACCAATCAAACTAATCAATTAAAAGAGACCTACACTGTAAAAAATAAAGGTGCTTCAGTGGTTCTTCAAATCTCTGGATGGTTCCATGGAGAGTCAAAACTCTGTGATGAACCATTACATTATGCGAAAGGATCTTCAGAGCCTGGCATTCTCTTACCATTTGCTAGTCAATGCATATAACACAAATCTGTCTTCACTGCTCAAACAAATGGTTTAAATGATTCTTTAAAGAACTGTTGCATGAACAGTTCTTTGAAGCCCTGAAAAAAGGTTCTTCTATGGCATCGCCCTGAAGAACCGGTACTGGCCCCATTATTTTTTAGAGTGTACCTGATTGGGAGGTCCCCGTACGGGCCACCAAATTGTTAGGGTTCACCCAGTTGGAAACGGTCAATCGGTCAACTTACTTCTCGGGAGCCCCGCCTTCGTACCACCCAGACGTCTGAGACGGAACACCGCAAAAAACAGAGAACCAGAGATCGGTTTAACTGCTGTTTATTCACAGTATTCTCGCCAAAGATGAAAGATTACAAACACCTTTTATAACAAATTATAATCTCTCTAAACGGCTATTGTGTCTGTCGAATGTGTGTGTGTGTTTGTATGTGACCTCAGAGAGGGGTGTGCGTGTGTGTGTATGTGTGTGTCTCTATGGGAGGGTGTGAGTAAGTGACATCATTTTGATATCTGTGTCTATGTGTATGTGTGTGTGTGTGTGTGTGTGTGTGTGTGTGTGTGAGCAGGTCACATTTTAATTACATCACTGCTCTGATGGAATGTTCAGATGTATGTGTGTGTGGTTGACTTGCGAGCAAGTGAGCAGCTTGATCTTGGGGCAGGTCAAATAATCATAACATAACATATTTCTGATCATATGACATGATAGCAAGGTACAAACATTACTTACGCACATACGGAATCTTTCAACAAAGATATGTTATAAGTAACAAACCTAAACAAAGAATATGTCTGGCAAAACAAAGAAATGCTACTTCACCAGAGAAAGGTCAAACAGGATTCAGGATTAAACTCATGAAGTCTTAACATTAGAATCATAAGGTCTTAACAACCCTAAGTTATATTCTGTAATTATAAAACTACATTCAATCATTGGATATGCAGCTGTGAGTGTGTGTTGGTGTGTCTGACATCATATGTAGACCTCCAGGCGCTGTTTAGACACATATCTGATCAATAATACACATTTCATATCAAACATAAACAAAATGTTCCCAAACAATGTCCAGCCGAGACAGAAGGTCATTTTAACTGACAGAAATTAATCCTTAATTTTGTCACAAATGTATTACTGCCTTCTTGGTCAAGAATAATACTTATATAAACCTAACACACACACACACACACACACACACACACACACTTGCAATCAGAAATATTCAACATCCTCACCTCAAAAGACATTATAGTGATGTGGATGAAAGATAATGACAATAAATGATGACAACCCTCATTAAAACAACAAAAAATATTGATACATATTTGAGTTATTTTGACAAGGTTAGTTGATTTAACTTTGAAGTTCAAATGAAAATGTAAATCTTTTAACACATGTGCATGTTCATTATTATTCAACCCCCAGCTTCAGTACTTTGTGGAGCATCCTTTCGCTTTTATAACTTCTAACAAATGTTTTCAGTACGTGCTAATAGGCTTCTTACACCTCTCGATTGGAATCTTTGCCCATTCTTCACATACAAAAGTGTCTAGCTCAGTGATATTTGATGGCTTCCATACTGCAACTGCCTTCTTTAAATCCCACCAAAGATTTTCAATTAGATTTAAATCTGGTGACTGAGAAGGCCACTCCAGGACGTTCCAGGATCTTTTTCTCAACCAAGCTTTGGTTGACTTGGAGGAGTGTTTGGGATCATTGTCTTGCTGGAAAGTCCATTGATCACCAAGGTTTAATTAGTCAACAGAAGGCATCACGTTCCTCTTTAAAATGGCCTGGTATTTCTGGGAATCCATGATGCCAGGTACATGATCAAGATTGCCAGTTCCTGCCACAGAAAAACAGCCCCACATCATCAATGACCCACTTCCATGTTTGACTGTGAGGATGGCATTCTTCTGGTCATTAGCCTGGCCTTTCGCATGCTAGACATACCACTGGTCCATATGTCCAAACAGTTCCAGTTTGGTTTCATCAGTCCATAGAACTGTCTCCCAAAACTCTGTAGTCTTATCCAAATTCCTCCTGGCATATTCTAGTTGACTTTTGATGTTCCTTGTGGTCAAGAGTGGAGTCCACCCATGAAATTCTTGTTTATTCAGTGCACATCTTATACTTGCCACTGAAGCACTTGTACCAGCCTTCATCATGTCATCCTGTCTTGCACTCGTATGGGGGGTTTTCTTAGTTGTCCTGACTAAGTGGCTAAGGGCCCTTGCTGAAGAAATTTTGGGCTTTCTTCCACAGCCAGGCAGGTTTGCAACTGTTCCAGTAGTTTTACACTTCCTTATAATGCTCCCAATGGTATCTCTTGTTGGAATGTTAAATTTTTGGAAATCTTCTTATACCCAAGGCCCTTTAGGTGTGATGAAGTAATCACCTCTCTCAGCTTTTGTGGAAGCTCCTTTGTCTTTCCCATGATTGCAACTGACCTTGAATACTTTCATGGGTGGGGTTTATATATGCATCACAGCGGAAGCAAATGTAAGATCATTATAGAGTTCCCAAAGGCTTAATTATGTTTCAACTCCACTTTAGGCCATAAAAACTGTCAGAAAGCTTTAAAAACAACAATATCATATAGGGGTTGAATAATTGTGACATGGCTATCTTAACAAAATATTCTGTTACACACAAATACATCATGGATTTTCTGTGTTGATTTTATGGTATGTATCACTCAAAGAAGTCATGCAAAGCAGAATCTTGCTCTTTGAAAAAACTAATTAATAAATCCTTAAAATCTATGAGGGGTTGAATATTTCTGATTGCAACTTTGCAACTAATATATATATATATATATATATATATATATATATATATATATATATATATATATATATATATACACACACACACACACATACACACACGTATGTGTGTGTGTGTGTGTGTGTGTATATATATATATATATATATATATATATATATATATATATATATATATATACACACTCTGATTGCAACTTTGATATATATATATATATATATATACACACACTCTGATTGCAACTTTGATATATATATATATATATATATATATATATATATACACACACAGTGGTATGCAAAAGTTTGGGCACCCCGTTCAAAATTGCTGTTACTGTGAACAGTTAAGCAAGTTGAAGATGAAATGATCTCCAAAAGGCATAAAGTTAAAGATGACTCATTCCCTTTATATTTTAAGCAAAAACAATTTATTTTCATCTTTTACATTTTCAAAATTGCAAAAAGGGAAAAAGGCCCAAAGCAAAAGTTTGGGCACCCTGCATGGTTAGTAGTAACACCCCCTTTGGCAAGTATCACAGCTTGTAAACACTTTTTGTAGTCAGCTAATAATCCTTCAGTCCTTACCTGGGGGATTTTCACACATTTGTTCTTGCAAAAGCCTTCCAGTTCTACAAATTTCTTAGGCTGTCTTGCATGCACTGCTCTTTTGAGATCTATCCACAGATTTTCAATGATGTTTAGGTCAGGGGACTGTGAGGGCCATGGGAAAACCTTCAGCTTGTGCCTCTGGAGGTATTCCATTGTAGATTTTGAGGTGTGTTTTGGATCATCGTCTTATTGCAGGACCCATGCTCTTTTTAACTTCAACTTTTTTACAGATGGTGTGACGTTTGCTTCCAGAATTTGCTGGTATTTATTCAAATCCATGCTTCCCTCGACCAATGAAATGTGCCCTGTGCCACTGGCTGCAACGCAACCCCAAAGCATGATCGATCCACACCCATGCTTCAGAGTTGGAGAGGTGTTCTTTTCCTAGAATTTGGCACCTTTTTTTCTCCAAACATACCTTTGTACATTGTGGCCAAAAAGTTCTATTTTGATTTCATCAGTCCACAGGACTTGTTTCCAAAATGCATCAGGCTTATTTAGATGTTCATTTGCAAACTTCAGACGCTGAATTTTGTGTCTAGGATGCAGGAAAGGTTTTCTTCTGATGACTCTCCCATGAAGGTCATATTTGTTCAGGTGTCGCTGCATAGTAGAACAGTGCACCACCACTCCAGGGTCTGCTAAATCTTTCTGAAGGTCTTTTGCAGACAAATGGGTTTTTATTTGCCTTTCTAGCAATCCAACAAGCAATTCTTTCAGAAAGTTTTCTTCATCTTCCAGACCTCACCTTGATCTCCACTGTTTCTGTTAACTGCCATTTCTTAATAACATTACAATCTGAGGAAACAGCTACCTGAAAACACTTTGCTACATTCTTGTAGCCTTCTCCTGTTTTGTGAGCATCAATTATTTTATTATTCAGAATGTGAGGGAGTTGCTTCGAGGAGCCCATGGCTGTTGATTTTAGGGACAAGTTTGAGGAGTCAGAGAACTTATACAGCTTTGAAATCTGCATCATCTGACTTTCCTAATGAAGAATTTGAAGAAGCCACAGCTCAATGTGCTAATTAAGGTCTGGAACCTTGGTAAAAGTTACCTGAGAACTGAAATGTATTAGGGTGCCCAGACTTTCACATGGTGTCCCTTTTCTTTTTTCACTCTCCAATTGTACAAAAAAATAATACAAAACACTGAAAATAAATGTATTGTCTTGACCTTTATGCCTTTTGGAGATCAGTTCATCTTCTGCTCGCTTAACTATTTACAGTAACAGACATTTTCAGTAAGGGTGCCAAAACCTTTGCATGCCACTTGTGTATATATGTGACACCTCACCGAATCCAGGGACGCATGTCGGCCGAAATGAATCCAAGATAATCGCAAAAGAAGCATTTTTTTTTTAATTTGTGATTTTCGTTTTTTTCCATCATGTGCAAGTTGAGATCTTGAAGAATGCAATCAGTATTTCAGATAATAGATTGTTTTGTTGGAAAAGCATACATTTTTTGTTGCAAATTGTCTCATTTTTGTCAGGACTGTAGCCTGCTGGGGGTTGTGAGTAAATTACCATATGGGCCATTCACATGATGATTTAAGTCTTTTTTTTTTTGCGAATCAGCTGTATGATACAAGCTGAGCTCGTGGCTACTTAAGCTGCATACAGGCATGTAATTTCACTATGGACTGAGCAAGCTAAACAGAGCGCAGAGGAGCTGAAACACCACGAAGCAAACAGACACGGTATTTACATCGGAGATAAACGTTTCTAGCAACAAAAAAAAAACGCAACCAAAAGGAAGTGTTCTAGGATTACATTCCATTGGAGGCATTGGTGTGTGCAAGGCGACGTTTCTCTTTCTGATGGGGTAAGTTTATTAATCCAAGGCTATGTGGTTATTTTTGCATGTAACGGAGAGTGTTGTGGTTTGGTTACATGAAACTAGCGTTGTATCATCATCATCGTGCTATCTTTCTTTCTTACGGTGTGAGTATTTTGTTATTTTTGCATGTAACGGAGAGTGTTGTGGTTTGGTTACATGAAACTAGCGTTGTGTTAGTTGTGCTATCTTTTGTTCTTACGGTGTGAGTATTTTGTTATTTTTGCATGTAACGGAGAGTGTTGTGGTTTGGTTACATGAAACTAGCATTGTGTTAGTTGTGTCATCGTGCTATCTTTCTAATGGTGTGAGTAATTTTTCAACCACAAAACGTTAAAGTATACTTTAGGACTTATTTTTGTACTTCATAATTGTTTTGGGCATACTTTGCATGGAAGGAAAATTGACGTGGTGATCTTTGTTTACATGAAAGTAGCATCGTGCTAGCTAGTAGGGGGTAGGGCTTTCCTTAATGTCATGCAAATGAGCACCATTATGTGCCCGCCCTGCACCCGGAGTAGCTGAGATGGAAAACTTTGAGGGCAATTTTCTCCCTTTTCTGTTTAAAGAGGTATGCACTTTCAAAAGGCCACACATTCTTCAAATATTGTCAGATCTCCACATGGAAGGCATCACTGGAAAGCTTAGAAACTGTACTTTCTGAATCTGTCAATAACTCAAAATGCTCCCGGGCGGACATGTGTCCCTGGATTCCGTTATCTGACACACACACACACACACACACACACACTATATATATATATATATATGAGAGAGAGAGAGAGCGCGAGAGAGAGAGAGAGCAGCCTGGAAACCCACAGCATAAGCAGTGCATTGCTCCTCGCTCTACCACTCCTGTGGTGCTGAACAGATGACAGCACTGTTTTGGAAAGCTGAAAGCAGCATGGCTATGGGGCAGGGCTAGCTGGTCAGACACAGCAGGAGCATATAATTCTGCCCAGGGGAGTATAAAGAGGCACCGTGACATTCAGAGGTTAGTGAGGCTCACTCAGTGCGCACACACTAATTCTCATGCTCCCTCTTCACTCAGGGCACCTCACCGATGCCGAGGATGACAAAGACAACAGAGAGCCTTCCTTTCGCTGCGGCCAGATCCAGCTGCCTTCACTGCCCCTGGATGATCACCAAAAGACCCAGATGCTGCCAAGCCCCACCTGCGACCTCACCATGGGCCAGCTCAGGCCCTCCGGCACCTGCACTGACTGCTTGCTTCGCTTCCCCGACATGTCACCAAACTTCACTCATTAAACCTTCACCTTTTTTGCCCTAAATCATTGGGTTGTGTGTATCTACAAGTGCCATTGAGAATTTTGGCATAAACATGCCCTCCCACCCCCACATGGAACCACTCCTGCAGCACCTCTTGGAAACGAGCCTCCTGCAACAGCAGGTGACCCAAGAACTTGCCAAAGGACTTCAGGTTGCCACCCAAGAGCTGCTGCAGCAATGAGCCAGAGCCTCTCTGTCCACAGGCCACCTCCTGGACACTTGGCATGAAGCACTTCATCTGCTCCACAAGTTGACCCCTGGAGACAACATCAAGGCATACTTGTACACCTTTGAGCAGATTGCATTTTAAGGAGGGTGATCTGAAGAAGAATGCACTCAGGCTCTGGCTCCTCTCCTCCCCAGAGAAGCCCAGTTGGCATACTTCAGCCTCCCACTGGCCTCGGCAGAGGATTACTCATTCCTGAAAGAGCAAATCCTGAAGTGCTGCAGGTTTTCCATCTGCCAGGCCATGACAGAGTTCCATTACTGGGTTTAGTGGGCTGAGGTACTGGACACTTTGCTGAAAACCACCAAGCATTAGCTACAGCCTAAGCAGCACTCAGCTATGCAGGTCACAGAATGGGTCACCATTGATCATTTGCTTGGGATGTTGTCTCCAGCAGAATGCATGGCCGTCACCATGAGGGCACCCAAGATGCCTGCAGAGCTTATTAAGGCCCTCAAGTGCACTCTGGCAGTGCTAGACAGCAACAAGCAGGACAAGCTTGCTCCAGCTCCTGTCAGGCTTCCCATCCTGGGCCCATGTGGTGCTTCAATGATGTCTTCAGTGGGCCACTTGCCCACCATCTCCCACCACCATGCCAACTGCACCTGAGCTACTGTCACCCAGACTGTCCAGGAAACTGTGGCTCACTGGCTGGGTTATCCACTTACCTGCCAGCCCTCATCTTCCAAGCATCCCAGTGAGGGTCAAGGGGTGGTCAGTGCAAGCCCTCCTGGACTCTGACAGCACCATTACATTGGCCTGTCCCACCATTTTGCCCAAGGCTGTGGGGTGCTGCGGTACCATCAATGTCATCTGTGTGCATAGGGATGCACAAGAAGTGGCCACTGCCTACGTCCACAGTGGGGATGAGAGCGGTGAGTGGAAAGTATCTGGAGATGTATTACCTGATCTCCCTGCCCCTCTCATCCTATGTCAGCACTGGCCTGGATTCCCGAGAGAGCTGCCTGCTGCCAGCAGGACAAGGACATTGGGTCCCTCTGAGACCTCTGGACTGCACCTCACCCTCCCATTGTGTGTGCCTGTCTGGGGAACATGAAGAAGCTGAGGACTGTGCTGCCAAAGATGAGTCACATATTACCTCTAACTCATTCTTGTGTGTGTTTAAGCAGGTGACACATGAAGGGAATTTTGGGCAGGAGCAGAAGCAGGACAAGCAGCTGAAAAACTGCTGGGAGCAAGTGTGCTTTTTCATGGGCAAAGACCAGCAGCCAGGGCAGCCAATCCCCAGTTCCTATTTCCTGGTCCACCAGGGCCTGCTCTACCAGCACACAGAATGGCAAGGCCAAGGTGTGGACTTGCTGGTGGTTCTCCACTCCAAGGTTGATGTGGTGATGCACTTGGCCCACTCTCACCCCTTGGGCAGCCACCTGGTGAGGCAGAGCACCCTTGAGAAAATCAAGGATCGATTTGTCTGGCTGGGGATAAGTACAGAGGTCAGAAATTTCTGCCAGCAGTGACCTCAATGTCAGTGCACCATCCCCCAAAGACTTGCTCCTGCCCTGCTCATGCCTCTCCCAATCATCGGCATTCTCTTTGAGAGAGTGGGTATGGATCTGGTGAGTCCCCTTCCCAGGTCTGCCTGGGGACAGGAATATATCCTCATCATCATGGACTACACCACCTGATACCCTGAGGCAATCCTACTGTGGAAGGCCACCTCCAAGAACATTGCCTGGGAACTGGTTCTGCTGTTTTCTCATGTGGGGTTCCCCAAAAACCTTCTCACCAATCAAGGTACCCCCTTCATCTCAAAATTAATGGGGGGATGTGTGTCAGTCATTGTAGGTCAGACAGATTCACATGTCGGTGTACCATCCACAAACTGATGGGCTGGTTGAGAGATTCATACATACACCTGAGGATGCTCAGGTGAGGAGTGGAGGAAGATTGCTAGAACTGGGACCTCTTTCTCCCCCATGTCCTGCTTGCCATCTGAGAAATGCCCCAAACATCCACCAGCTTCACCTCCTTTGAGCTGCTGTTTGGGAGAAGGCCCCAGTGCCTGCAAGGAGCAGTTCTCACAATTCAGGATGACAATCAAGCATGTGAGAGAGATGCAGGAGTGTACTGACAATGTGGTCCCAATTGTGCACCAGCACATGCTTGCTGCCCAGGCTAAGCAGACCTACCACCAGTGAACTACCACCTGCAACAGTCCAGTAAGTGCAAAGATACTCAATTGTATCATGTCAATCTGTTAAAGCACTGGATCGAGCCCCTTCCTCTGCTTTCAGCCCATGCCCTTGTGTCCCTGGATCCCCCAGGGCATGCACTGGTTCAAATGGGAGAAAACCTCTCGAGCTGACAGCACCAAGAGCTGGGAGAGCTGCTGGACCAGGATGCAGATGTGTTTGCAACAGAACCAGGTCAAGACTCACCTGACCCAGCACAACATCTGGACCCCCCCAGGGTGATAATTTGCCAATGCCATGTGATTGAGGATGAGGTGGCATGAATGTTGCAAAGTGGTATTATTGAGGAGTCCACTAGTCCCTGGTCAAGCCCCATCATGGCATTACCCAAGCCTGATGGAGGTCTGAGCCAATGCAACAACTTCAAGAAGCTCAATGCGGTCTTTGACAGCTATCCCCTGCCCAGAGTGGACAGATTCATTGACAGGCTCAGGGGGGCCCATTTCATTTCCAACCTGGACCTCAATAAGGGCCACTGGCAAGTGATTTTTTTTTTTTTTTTTTGTAATTTAATTCATAAAGGAAATTTTTCATATATTCTATATTCATTACATGTAAAGTGAAATATTTCAAGCCTTTTTTTAATTTTGATGATTATGGCTTATTGCTCATGGAAATCAGAAATCTAGTATATCAAAATATTTCATTTTGAGTAAAACAGTATAAATACCATGCATCTCTCAGTCTAGTTCAGTAAATGCAACCACAATCATGGGCAAGACTGCTGACTTGACAGTTGTCCAGAAGACGACAACGGACACCATCCACAAGGAGAGTAAGCCACAGGAGGTCACTGCTGAAAAGGCTGGATGGAAAATGTGCACAAGCAACAGGGCTGACCATAACCTTGAGAGGATTGTCAAGAAAAGTAGATTCAAGAACTTGGGAGAGCTGCACAAGGAGTGGACTGAGGCTGTTGTCAGTATATCGAGAGCCACCACACACTGGAACCTTGAGAGGATTGTCGAGAAATGTAGATTCAAGAAGAGTAGATACTGAGCCTTCAGGAAAGACGCATTCCTTATATAACCCCTTTTTTAACAGGTGCTGATCACCCAGCACAGTAGGCTATAGGCTACTAAAGAGTTACCCTAAATCCCAATAAATAATGGCGCAACAGGGTCCTAAGTTCTCAGCAGTGGAGTGGTGAGCTGGCTGAGTTTCCTGATACCATAAGGGTACAAGTATGAGTAGAGAGAGAGAGAATAATAAGCATGAATCTAATAAATGATAAATTTAACAGCGCGGTGCTTCCACTGTGAAAATACTACACTTACCTTTGAAGCTAGTGTATGGTGTATTTCCTCAGAATTTAAAATAAACAGTAGCTTGAGTGAAAGAACTAATAGCTAGTCTGCAGTGTGCATGTCAGAATGTTCAAATATAAAGGACCAAATGAGCAGCCAATACACCCAAGATATAATTAAATAATAATTATTATATTTATTAATAAGCAATAATAATAATAATAATAATAATAATAGGATATATTATTTGATAATAAATGCTTCCCAAAGATGCATGCAATGTAATCACCAATATGAATAAAATAGTAACACCTGCACAAGAAGAGCGGAAACAATTAGCCTACATCATAGAGATGTTACAGATAGCACATCAACAGTGTGTATACCAGCAGTACATAGTAAGAAAATAAAACTGGGTAAAGTATCAAAAGAAAAGAAGTGGAAAAGAAAAAAAACAAGTGCGCAGTTGGGGCCCGTTGGTGCACAGGTGGCAGCTCTCTGAACTGCAGGCAGAACAGCAACCGCTGCAATGCCCTTCTAAAACACTGGCTATCCAGGCGAGACCAGAGGAACGTGTGTGTGTGTCAGTGTAAGTGTGGGTTTGCGTTACTCACAATCCACCGGTCAGACCAGACGGATCAGGTTACAGATGTCAGTGCAGTCACACAGCAGATGCTCCTGAACAGAGGGCTAGCTACTGCTGTGGGTTAGCTCGCTCGAATAAGATGCTGCTCACCCCAAATCCCTCGGTAGCTGGCTGGGTCCCGGTCCCGACACAGTGAGTCCCCGGGAACTGATGAAAGCGCTCCGGTGGGCACAGCAACGGAGGGCAGATATGTCCACGAAAAAAAAAAAACAGCAAGATCACTCACTGGAGTGACACCGGAGTTTATGGCCACAAGCAGGCCAAACTATAAAAATACTCTCTGCAAAATAAGTGCTGAAATAGAGCTCACAAACAATGCGATCTCTCTCTGCTCTGCTGCAGGTGGGAACTCCCGTGAGCTACTCTCTTGCAAAGTGATGGAACATTCAAAAAGCCCACGAACTCGCGGGCATTAAACATATACCAATTACCATTGGCTGACATCAAAATTCAAATAAAAATACAATGAGCAAATAAGTCTGATTGGTCCGAATGCACAGTACGTCACAACACATCAGAACAGTGAAAATATTCCAAACCACAAGGCATTATGGTAAATGGAGTTAATTACACAGAAAATAGGGCAATCCAATATAGAGTATAAAATAGTGTTATTTTAGAGGACCTTACACTCCCCCCCCCCCCACCAACAAACAGCATGCCCCCATGCTGGGTTACATATATTATAAGGTGAACAGGAAAAATAGGTAAGAAAACAAATAAGCAAAACAAAACAAAAAGACCCAAAACAAACATGGCCTATTGCTTAAAAACTAGCTATGGGTGTAAAGGCAGGTGAAGTGCATGGCATAAGGAATGGCCAGTCTGTGCATGTACTGCAAAGAGCCTGTGGATTACACCACCAGGCATGAGAAACATTATCCCGTGCAGGGAATGGCTCGGCAAGTACAAAGTGTGATGCTACAACATTCCTGCTCTGCACTCCTAGCTTGCTGCAAGTCAAGTGGTCAGTAAGCTTCCTATCCCTATGTGACCTATGTACTAAGGGAAGAACTGAGTCTGTGGGAGCTGCAGGGTAAACTACAGAGTGAACATCAGGACAGCTAACATCCTGGTCTGTGGCTACTAAATTCTTCACTACCTCAGGAGACCTATGTGGAGAGGTAAGGAGTGCAGGGTTGAGTAGAGTTATCACATCATCTCTAGGTGTGGGCACTAACCTAGGGCTTCTAACTGTGGTGGAGACACACGGCGCAGTAGAATCTGGTACAGGCTGGGCGTTATGCGTGCCAGCAGTCAGAGGAGCATGTTGCACTGCATCCTCAGCATAACAACCATACTCCGAATCAGAATCAGAAGTGCTAGACTGTGCATGTACCACAGGAGGCAACACCTCAGAGACACCAGTCCTACGATTCTCCCTAGCCCTTCTGTGTTTCACAGCCCTTGGGCCCACAGCTGGAGCAGTGGCGACCACTGGACCTAGTCTTACCTCCTGTCCTAAAGGCAAGATATGGTTACGGTGCATCACCTTGACTGGTCCATTACCATCAACAGGCGTCAACCTGTACACAGGGAGGTCAGAAAGCTGACCATCAACACTGTAAAGACGTGAGCTCCATCTATTTGCTAGCTTCTGCTTCCCTTTCAGACCCAAGTTTCTAATCAAAACCCGATCCCCAGGACTCAGGCTATGATAGCAAACTTTCTGGTCATACCTCTCCTTGTTGCTCTGATTCATCCTATCTGCAGAGGCACATGCCAGCTGGTAAGCAGCTTGCAACTCCTCTTTCATCTTTGTCACATACTTTAAATGTGATGCAAATGACGTGTCAGATGAAACACCAAAGCAAACATCAACAGGGAGCCGAGCCTCCTGACCAAACATCAAGAAATAGGGTGAGTACCCGGTAGCCTCATTAGGAGTGCAATTATACGCATGCACCAAATGTGCTATATGCTGACTCCACTTTGACTTTTGATGTGACTCTAGGGTGCCCAACATGTCTAACAAAGTCCTATTGAACCTCTCGGGTTGTGGGTCACCCTGTGGGTGGTAAGGAGACGTCCTCGACTTTTTCACACCCAACATGGTCAACATCTCAGTCACCAGTCTACTCTCGAAATCCCTACCCTGGTCGGAGTGGATACGGGCAGGCAAGCCATAATGAATAAAATATCTCTCCCAGAAAGTCCTTGCCACTGTGACAGCTGTCTGGTCCTTAGTAGGAAAGGCACATGCATTTCAGGCATAATGCGTGAAATGGTCAGTGATGACCAACACATTGCAAACATTTCGAGAGTCAGGCTCAATCGAAAGAAAATCTATGCACACCAAATCCATGGGTCCAGAACTCTGTATGTGGGAAAGAGGAGCAGCCCTCTGAGGCAACACTTTCCGCTTGATGCAGCACTCACATGTCTTACAGTATTTCTCTGCATCAAGCTTCATACGAGGCCAGTAAAACCTGTCCCGAACCAGACTGTACGACTTGTCAAACCCCAAGTGGCCACTATCGTCATGCAGCAGCTTAAAAACCAGACCATGGAATTGCTTAGGGAGCACCAGTTGTCTCACGCACTGACCACCCCACTTAACAGTCCTGTATAGCAGTCCCTTGTCAATAGACAGCTTTGCCCACTCCTTTTTCAGGATCTTAAAGTCAGGATGCCGCGTCAGGATACTACTAGCAGGCTTCTTCAGACTTATAGCTTGCCAGACATCCCCTATAACAGGGTCGCTTTTCTGAGCTTCTTGAAGCTCACTAGAACTAAAAGTAGGCAACTGATCAGGTGCTACAGCAGCAACATGACAGAATGCTGTTGGAACAGCTGACTCATGGCTGCAAATCTGATCAGCAACCCGGGGGAATGAAGAACAACCATCTCTCTGTGTGGCCACCACCTGACAAATAGCTCGCACTCCAGGGGCGGGAATCTCTTGCCACTCATCGTCAGGGGACAGACTGACGTGAGGGCGTCGTGATAGTGCATCAGCATCCATGTTCCTCCGCCCAGGCCTGTACTTCAAGCTGAAGTCGTAAGTGGACAATGCTGACAACCAGCGATGACCAGTGGCATCCAATGTGGCAGACTTGGTTATATAAGTCAGGGAGTTGTTGTCCGTCCTGACTTCAAAACTGGCTCCATAAAGGTAGTCATGCAGCCGATCCACAATAGCCCACTTCAAAGCTAAAAGCTCCAGTTTGTGAGCTGGATAATTCCTCTCTGAAGGGGAAATACTATGACTGATGAACGCCACAGGATGCAATCTTTCAACGTACTCTTGATAAAGGACACCACCTAGACCATCCAGGCTTGCATCCACATGCAAAACATATGGCTTTTGGGGGTCTGCAAAAGCTAGCACCGGGGCCTGAGTTAACCTTGACTTCAACTCCTGAAAAGCGGATTTGCACTGATCGCTCCATCTAGAGCCAAAAGGTTCAGAGGGCCGGAAAGAAGGTTTCGAGTCAGCAGCCTGTGAACTTGAGCTCTTCTTCCGAGGCAGACAGCCCTGCAGCAACTCGTTCAGCGGTCGGCATAATGTGGAAAAACCCTTCACAAAACGACGGTAATATCCACAAAACCCCAAAAATGACCGTAGCTCAGTGACAGTCTGTGGTCGAGGCCACGAAACAACAGCCTCTATTTTGGAGGGGTCAGTGGCTATGCCATCCTGTGAAACTATGTGCCCCACATAGTTCACAGACGTCCTGCCAAAGTGACACTTATCCAATGAAAGTTTGAGACCTTCATCTCTCAACCTGTCCAGAACCTTTAAGAGTCTCTCCTCATGCTCCTCCAAGGTGCTACCAAAGACAATCAGGTCATCTAAATACACCAGAACCTCCAGAAAATTCATGTCTCCGACTGTCCACTCCATGACTCTCTGGAATGTGGCAGGGGCACCACAGATTCCCTGAGGCATACACTCAAACTGATAGAAACCTAAAGGACAGATGAACGCTGTCTTTTCTTTATCAGCCTCGCTCATGGGAATCTGGTAGTAGCCACTTCTCAAGTACAACACCTAGAACCACTTACTACCAGAGAGACAATGGAGGGCGTCTTCGATCCTGGGAACTGTGTACTGGTCAGGGATGGTCCGCTGGTTAAGTGTTCTATAGTCAATGCACATCCTGACTTTACCTGACTTTTTGCGCACTACAACAATGGGCAAAGCATACGGACTCCGAGACTCCAAAATGATGCCATGATTCTGGAGTTCCAGCAAATGCTGATGCACATCCTCTAGATCAGCAGGAGATAAATGTCGAGATCGCTCCCGAAAAGGCCGCGAGTCATTTAACCTGATTTCATGCTGAGTGCTTTTTGAGCAGCCTACATCCCACTCGCTACAAGAGAACACTTCCTTCCTCTGCAACATCTCGCAGAGGCGATGTTTTGCCTCCTCTGGCATAGAAGTGCCAAAATCAAAAGAAGCAGAAGTAAGCTCACCAGAAGCTATGGGACTGCAAGTGGACAGAAACTGTGGCACCATCTCTACAGGGTATATGTGAGCGAGGGGACTACCTCTCTTCACAAGAACATCCCTGGAAGAAACATTCCTCACATTTACCGTAATACGACGGCAGGACACAGCAGAGACTGGATGGACTTCAGGCCAAACCTCAAGCTCAGGGACAGATGCATCATCAGCACTAAAAGGCTGGTCTACAAGGACTAAAGAGTCATTGAGTTCACCAGGAAACTTGGGCAGTCCTGAAAGCTGCAGCTCCTGCCCAGGCTTTAAAACAACAGGCTTAGGTTTCGTGAACCACACAGTACCATGTTTATCCACATCCTCCGGTGATACACCTGTGTGCTTAATGGACTCAAAAACCTCTCATCACAGGGTGTATGGTCAGCGTGTTAAGAAACCCGTCACCTGCCTGTTCATGACAAGAGTGGAACAACTTCTTCACTGAGTGTTTGTGCCTACCAAAATGGCTATACCCTCTTTTGTCTGAGGGTCAGGACACACAAGAGCTAAAGTGTCCACCACCTGAGGCACACCAGTGACCGCTTCAGTGAACTCAAGCCTAAGAGGCAAATATCCATCATATGGGTATTTGTGAGAGCTCAAACCCCATATTTCCAGATTTTCCACTGGCTGCAGTGGCAAATGCTTCAAATATGCATTATAAAAGCTACAATACAAGATGGTGACCCGAGAACCACTATCAAGCAGAGCTTTAGCATAAATACCTTCTATCTGCACGGGCACCTCAGCCAAGGGCCCCACTAACCCAGATGGTAATTGTGATTGGCTGACTTTGATTGGAGGTGAACAATGAGCGGAACGTGTTTTGTGTGATGGAGCTCTGTGCCGTTCCTTCACTGAGCTCCGAGGAAGTTTCCCTGCTGCATGACCCTCTTAAGCAGCTTCTGATTCACCACCCTCAAGTTCTCAGGACGTGTGCACTCTCGCTTGGTGTGGCCGTCTTCTCCACACTTGTAACAAAAAAATGTCAGGAACAGGAGAGGATGCCGTAGACTTCGGCAGGTTTGAAGAAACAGCCCTTGTGGGAACAGCTGGGGCAGTGGTTTCTGTGCTGTGGCTTATACCAAACTGTGAGACTTGAGGATTTTCAGGAGCCATGGTAGTAGCAGTCAAAAGTTTAGCTACTAAAGACGTTAGCTCCTTGACCTCTTTCCTCAGACTGTCAACCTCAGACGTCAGGGGAGTAACAGGCACATGAGGAAGAGCGACAGCAGCAGTCACAGGAACCTGGCAAAACGTAGATGAGGCCACAGAAACCTTTGCACTCTCCCTTGCACTTATCCAGTGCTCTTCCTCTCTCACATTTCGCATTAACTGTGGAAAAGAAGGCAGAGCTTGCAAAGTGTGCAGAAGTCGCACAGGTAAAGCCACAATGTCAGTGGTGAGAGCACCCTTGAACAACTGCTCCAGACGTGCACGATTCAGGCCTGCAGCTTCAATCCCTCCTCTCAAAAAAGCACGGTGGAGAAGCTTGTCCAAGCGATACAAGAGAGCAGAAAGTTTCTCACCATCTTCTTGAAAAGTATGGCGAAACGATGCCATAAGATCTGCCCCACTCTCAGTCGATCCATAAGTAGTGTCAAGAGTGGTTAAGTAATCAGTAGCAGAAGCAGATGGGCTACTGACTTTCAAGAACCTTACTATATCCGCAGCAGGCCCACGCAAACTCTCAACAATGCGCTGTCGCTTAGCAGCATCACTGCACTGCCACTCAGTAATCATCTGAGTAGCCTGCTCCATCCAGGCCTCATATTCTTCCTCGCCTGGGGGAACGGGCCATAAACCGGAGAACAGCCTCAGTTTTCTATAACCAGGCACATCAACAGATGCCTGATTACAGCGATCAACGAGCTGGCCTATGGCATTCACCAGATCCATGCTGACATCAGGTTTAGGAGGCTGCGTGCCCAAAACAGCCTTCACATCACCCATAGACTTGCCTTCCTGTTGTAATAATGAAAATAGCTTGGCTTCAAATCCATCACTTTCAAGAACAGGACTAGCAGGCAGCAAACTACTCACTACATGAACAGCCCATGGACCTGCCTCACCTACAATTCCCACTTCAGGAGGGACAGAGCTCTGATCCAACTCAGCAGAAGTCTCAACTAAAATGTACAGGTGCCTACCAGTCTTGTCGTCACGGCGACCGCGTATCCGGGTCCTACCCAGAACCTTAACTGTGCTGAGCACACGGCTAACCACATCATCAGTGGCCTCCAATGGCACTCTGCTAAGTAAAATGGCATGACACAACTCCACATTCTCCTCACGGCTCCACTCAACAGCCTGACTAAGGTCCATGTTAAAAAAACTGCCCAGCAAACAGCAATAACTAACACAACACAAACACTAAGTGAAACACAGCGATCTACTTGTTCTGGTAAACAGGAAAATCCCAGCGCTGCCTCCAAAATGTAACCCCTTTTTTTTAACAGGTGCTGATCACCCAGCACAGTAGGCTATAGGCTACTAAAGAGTTACCCTAAATCCCAATAAATAATGGCACAACAGGGTCCTAAGTTCTCAGCAGTGGAGTGGTGAGCTGGCTGAGGTTCCTGATACCATAAGGGTACAAGTATGAGTAGAGAGAGAGAGAGAATAATAAGCATGAATCTAATAGATGATAAATTTAACAGCGTGGTGCCTCCACTGCAAAAATACTACACTTACCTTTGAAGCTAGTGTATGGTGTATTTCCTCAGAATTTAAAATAAACAGTAGCTTGAGTGAAAGAACTAATAGCTAGTCTGCAGTGTGCATGTCAGAATGTTCAAATATAAAGGACCAAATGAGCAGCCAATACACCCAAGATATAATTAAATAATAATAATTATATTTATTAATAAGCAATAATAATAATAATAATAATAATAAACAATAGGAGATATTATTTGATAATAAATGCTTCCCAAAGAAGCATGCAATGTAATCACCAATATGAATAAAATAGTAACACCTGCACAAGAAGAGCGGAAACAATTAACCTACATCATAGAGATGTGACAGATAGCACATCAACAGTGTGTATACCAGCAGTACATAGTAAGAAAATAAAACTGGGCAAAGTATCAAAAGAAAAGAAGTGGAAAAGAAAAAAAAAAAAAAAAACAAGCGCGCAGTTGGGGCCCGTTGGTGCACAGGTGGCAGCTCTCTGAACTGCAGGCAGAACAGCAACCGCTGTAATGCCCTTCTAAAACGCTGGCTATCCAGGCGAGACCAGAGGAACGTGTGTGTGTGTGTGTGTGTGTGTGTGTCTCAGTGTAAGTGTGGGTTCGCGTTACTCACAATCCACCGGTCAGACCAGACGGATCAGGTTACAGATGTCGGTTAAGTCACGCAGCAGATGCTCCTGAGCAGAGGGCTAGCTACTGCTGTGGGTTAGCTCGCTCAAATAAGATGCTGCTCACCCCAAATCCCTCGGTAGCTGGCTGGGTCCCAGTCCCGACACAGTGAGTCCCCGGGAACTGACGAAAGCACTCCGGTGGGCACAGCAACGGAGGGCAGATATGTCCGCGAAAAAAAAAAACAGCAAGATCACTCACTGGAGTGACACCTGAGTTTATAGCCATAAGCAGGCCAAACTATAAAAATACTCTCTGCAAAATAAGTGCTGAAATAGAGCTCACAAACAACGCGATCTCTCTCTGCTCTGCTGCAGGCGGGAACTCCCGTGAGCTTCTCTCTCGCAAAGTGATGGAACATTCAAAAAGCCCGCGAACTCGTGGGCATTAAACATATACCAATTACCATTGGCTGACATCAAAATTCAAATAAAAATACAAGCAAATAAGTCTGATTGGTCCAAATGCACAGTACGTCACAACACATCAGAACAGTGAAAATATTCCAAACCACAAGGCATTATGGTAAATGGAGTTAATTACACAGAAAATAGGGCAATCCAATATAGAGTATAAAATACAGTGTTATTTTAGAGGACCTTACACTTATATGAAGCCACTCCTGAACCAGAGACATCAGAAGCATCTTACCTGGGTTAAGGAGAGAAAAAAGCTGGACTGTTGCTCAGTGGCCCAAAGTCCTCTTTTCAGATTAAAGTAAAATTTGCATTTAATTTGGAAATCAAGGTCATAGAGTCTGGAGGAAGGGTGGAGAGGCTCAGTATCTACTCTTCTTAAATCTACATTTCTCAACAATCCTCTCAAGGTCGCAGTATTTGAAGTCCAGTGTGACGTTTCCACAGTCTGTGATGATTTGGGGTGCCGTGTCATCTACTGGTGTTGGTACACTGAGTCACAGTCGAGTTCTTTCTCTCCTTAGCCCAGGTAAGAAGCATCTGACATTGTCTCTGGTTTTACAAAAAAGTCACGTCCACAAGGCTTAATGTTTTATTAACATGCGTAGGTGTTACTCTTCTTGTCTGGTCAAATCAGCATTGTCTAACAAGATGCCACTCAAATATTTGTGAACACCCTGAATTTCAGCACTTTTATAAAATAGCCTTATTTTAATGGCTCTAAAATTTTAAAATCTAACCAAGAAATAAGTATACACTGTAAAACCCAATAAGTTCAGAATACTTAAAACTTTAACTGAAACTGATTTCATCAAAATATTTCAGTCAACTAACCTAAGTTTTGTGAAGTAAATAATTATTTAAAAATTACAATATAGATAGATTTACCTTATTGATCCCAAGCTGGAAAATTGTTTCTTCATCTTGTTTTTGGGGTGTCACAGGGAACTGGGGAAAGTGTGTGATACACACACACACACACACACACACACACACACACACACACAGAGAGTATATAAAAAGTGCATTATACTTAATATTGCTTAATGTGATGTTTTTAGGTTTTCCCATACTTAATTATTTTGATGTAATTATATTTAATTGAATAAAAATGTACTTACTCAAAAATATACTTGCGCATGAGTCATAGGCTATTTATTTATTTATTTACTCAATTTAAACACTGTCAGAGTGCAGGCATTTATGGATGCAAGCACAGGTGAGACCAGTGGCTTCGCAAACTGTAGTCAGAGCCAAATCGAGGAGCAGGAATCATAATCAGGAAATGGACAGAGGTTGATCAATCAGCAAACAGAGCAATGAAGAGAAAACAATGAAACAAAGTCAAGACTAAACGTAAACACTGGTCATCCATAGAAAGTCAGACAGAAATCAAACAGCTTGATAAGGTTAGGCACAGAACACTAAACAATATTTTGCAAAGTCAGTTAGTGAGAGCTGAGCTTATGTAGGTGAGGTGATGTAATTAGTAGTCAGGTGACAGAGGACACTGACACTTGGGGTTTATAGTCCTTTGTGGCCATGTTTGGAGGCTGCTCCAAACTCGTGTTTTCAGTGTCATTCCTGACAGAACTCCCCCAAGGAGCTCCCTTTGGGAGCAACCATCTTTCTTGGTTGCTCTCTCCTTCTAGGTGCGGGCTTGTTAGGGTATTGGCTATGGAACTCGTGTACGGAGGGGGTTCAGTATTGTGGCAGTGGGGGTGTGGCCAAGCAGCAGTTTGTAAATGGAGGGCGGGGAAGGTAAGAGGCTAAGTCATTACACCTGGTGTGTGTGAGTGAGTGAGTGAGTGAGTGAGTGAGTGAGTGTGAGAGAGAGAGAGAACGATTAGCACGAGTGCAGCTGAAAAGCTAAAAAGAATAAAGTTGCAAGAACTTCAGTTCCCGCCTGACGTGGGTGGAGTACAGAAGCACAGCAGGCGGGAACTGAAGTTCTTGCAACTTTATTCTTTTTAGCTTTTTGGCTGCACTCATGTGCTAATCATTCTTTCTCTCTCTCACTCTCTCTCTCTCTCTCTCTCTCACACACACACACACACACACACACACACACACACACACAATTAATTGACACCAGGTGTAATGACTTAGCCACTTACCTTCCCCAACCCCACCCTGCATTCACAAACTGTCGCTTGGCCATGCCTCCATTGCCACAAGTATGTCCCTGGAGTTCACCCAACTTCATTCCCCTAGCCCTCCCTCATAGACCTCCCAGTCTACCAGGTACTCCAGCTGACCCTGTCTGCAACAGGAGTCTGAGATCTTGTTTACCTGGTAGATAGGTTCACCCTCAATGTCAGGGGAGGGGGGCTCTTGGGTGGGTGTACCCATGGCTAGGGGACCTTGTATAGCTAGTTTTAAGCAGGAGATGTGGAAGGTTGGTGCCATTCTGCTGTGAGGTGGAAGCTCTAGTCTGTAGGATACTTCATTAATCTTGTGCAGTACTTTGTATGGGCTGATGTAACATGCTTGCAGTTTCCTTATAGATGTTAGCTTCCCTTAAATGTTTTGTGGAGACCCAGACCCAATCTCCTGGACAGTATTCTGGGCTATCGCTTCTGTGTATTGCTTATATATTGCATTTACTAGTTCCAACCTCTGGTGAACCTCTTCCCACATCTGTTGGCTTCTCTTGAACCAGGTGTCAGCTGCCGGTAACTGGGTGGGTGTGTCATCCCACGGGAAGGGTTGATGGCTAAGTATGCACTGGAATGGCGTCAACTGAGGAGCGGAATTCTTGAGTGAGTTTTGTGCATACTCAGCCCATGGGAGAAACTGTGCCCAGTCTTTTTGGTTTCTCATACAGAATATTCTCAAGAAACAACCCATCTCCTGATTAGTGTGTTCCACCTGGCCATAGGACTGTGGATGATATCCGGATGTGAGGCTTACTGACACTCCTAATCTTTCCATGAAACTGGACCAAAGCCGGGAGATGAACTGAGGGCCCCAGTCACTTACTATGTCCTCTGGGATGCCAATATAGCAGAAGATATTATTTAAATATTTAGTTCAGCTGTTTGGAAAGCAGTAGGAAGACCAGGTAGTGGGATGAGTTGGATTGCTTTGGAGAATCTGTCAATGATTACCATGATGACTGTGTTCCCTTGGGATGGTGGCAAGTCCATGGCAATGTGTGACCAGGGTCTCTGAGGCACTGGGAGAGGGCATAGTTTCCCAGGAGGTGGAGCAGGTGGTACCATGTCCTCAGCACATACTGAACAAGAGGAGACAAAATGATTTGATGTCTGAGATCAAGTTCTCCCACCAATACTTGTTCTTGAGTTGCAGGGCTTTACATTAGTACCCGCCCACCCGCCAAATGCGGGTAAAATTTGGCTTCGGTGGGTAATAACTTTAGTCTCACTAGCCACTTTGGCGGGGGGTTTATTCTGTGGTATGACAATATATTTTAATTGTAGTTTTCTCTAAAGGCATCTGATATAATAAACGCATTGCAATGTAGTAATATGCGCCTACAACTCCCATGAGCACCTGCATAAACATTTGGACACAACATGTTAGAATTGTTTAGAACGTTCATTAACATCTCAGATAAAATCAATGATACGGTAACCTGCGGTTAAATGAATGAGGCGACAAAGTTGCTGACGACTGACAAGCGCACGATGTGGCGGCATATAGCTGGAGTTTCAAACCCTGCTGCTCAGGAAAAAGGGGCAGAGATGAGCAGGGCCGGATCCACATTTTAAAATTACCGAGGTCCATGATGCGCAAAGCGCACATCGAAACATTTGACTTATTTAAATGAGAAGGGCGAATTACACATCACACAAGAGATCTATTCCTGAAATTACATTTAATGGCATTTTGAACTGAATATCATCAGCTTTGAAAAAAAAAATCATGTATGTGGCAAGAGTAAGAATAGTTTAAGCTTGTTTAATGGTTTGATCTGGCCCAAGCAATGAGGACAAAACTGCGCTGCTTCGAAAATGTAAATAGAACAGCTTGATGAAAGTGCGCTGATTGTTACCATGGAAACCCCGTGTCTCCTGCACTGCGTTCCTCCCCCGAGTTGTGCGCTCATTCGCTTTTGTGTTCTTGGTCTCAGAGCCACATGCACGAAACAGACACAGAAGACAGAATCAACATTTAACATAATTAACAATGCACTTTTTAGAGAGACATTTTAATATTCTTTTTATATCCAGTTGAATATTTAGCGTACAAATGTATTTTCAGCTCTAAAAATGACCGAGGTCCGGACCGCGGGGACCTCAGAGTTGGCTACGGCCATGGAGATGAACAAGATGCTAATAGGAAGATAAGACAGTTCAATGACAAATGGAAGTTCGGGCGAGATCAGGTAGTTCATAGCAAAACCGAAAATACCATGTACTGTGAAAACTGTAGAAAGTCTGGCACCAGTAATTTTAAACTCAAAACTGTTAGGGATTTGCTGGGATTTGAACCTGGTTTGCTGGTGTGATAATCCAGCAAACCCCCACTAGGCCACCAGGGGCATGACGCAAATGCAGAGGCATGTGGCAGAAGTAGAAAAAGTATCAAAAGGTTTATTTACAATATTTACATGCAAAAAATCCAAAATGTATAATCCAAAACGCTCAGAAGATATAAGGGAAAAAATAAAAAATCCAAAAGTTCAAAGTCAATACAAAAGCCAATAACCAGAAAAGAAGGGGTAAAAAATCCAAACGCTCAGAAGATCCAAAAGTCAAAAACAAAATCCACAAAGTCCAAAAGAAAGCAAAAATACAAAGAACACAAGGACATAGATGAGGAAATTGGAACAGAGGTAACTGGAGCTAAACATAACAGCACAAAGACTCCGTGACAAGAGGACTGAACTCAGGGGTATAAATACACAAACAAAAATAGGACACAGGTGACACTAATGAGGACTAGGCGGGGCGCAAGACACATGGATAAAAGCAAACATAAAACACAGAAACAGTAGCAGCCTCTAGAGGCCAAAACAAACATGACAAGAAAAGGAAATAACAGCGGCCTCGAGAGGCCAAAACAGTCCCCAGTCCTAACAGCCCCCCCCCCCCCAGGAGCGTCTCCTGACGTTCCCAGGGCGATCCGGATGGGCCGAATGGAAGTCCTGACACAGTTCTTTATCTAAGACGTCCCGAGCGGGAACCCAGCAGCGCTCCTCAGGACTATAGCCCTCCCAGTCCACTAGATATTGAAGCCCACCGCAGACCCGGCGGGAGTCAAGCAGGCGATGCACGGTGAACACAGTCTGACCCTGGAAGATGCGGGTGGGGTGGGGGGTTCCTAGGGGCAGGGGCATACGTGGACGTCAGTACAGGCCACAACAGGGAAACATGGAATGTGGGGTTGATCCTCAGAGTCCGGGTCAACTGGAGCCGGTAGGAGACAGGGTTCACCCTGCGCACCACCTTGAAGGGGCCAATGTAGCGAGGAGCAAGCTTGCAGTTCTCTACCCGCAGCGGAAGGTCCTTAGTGGACAGCCAAACCCGCTGCCCAGGGCAGAAAGCATGGGCAGGTCTTCTATGGTGGTTGGCCTGAGTCTGGTTTGTTCTGGAGGTCTGGATGAGGGTCTTCCTGACCTTGCTCCAGGTCTTGCGACACCGTCTCACATATTGGTTGACCGAGGGCACCCCCGCGTCCTCCTCCTGGTCCGGGAACAGAGGTGGCTGGAACCCGAACTAGCACTGGAATGGCGACAGCTTGGTGGCCGATGACTGCAGGGTGTTGTGGGCGTACTCTGCCCATGGCAGCCAGGTGATCCACGATGTCGGGTTATCCATAGCCAGGCCTCGCAGGGTGGTTTCCAGGTCCTGGTTGAGCCTCTCCGTCTGGCCATTGGACTGTGGGTGAAACCCAGAGGAGAGGCTGGCAGTGGCTCCGATGACCTTGCAGAACCCGTGCCACACTTGGGAGGAGAACTGGGGCCCTCAGTCTGAGACGATGTCCTGTGGGAGACCAAAGACTCGGAAGACATGATTAAAAATAAGTTTGGCTGTTTCAAGAGCAGAAGGGAGTTTGCACAGTGGTATGAAGTGGCAGGCCTTCGAGAATCTGTTGACTATAACCAAAATGACAGTGTCACCTTGAGACTCAGGGAGACCCGTGATGAAGTTGACTGCCACGTGGAACCAGGGACACCGGGGAATGGTCAGAGGATGCAGGAGACCCTGGGGACGCTGTCGCGGGTTCTTGGTTCTGGTGCAGACCTCACAGGACAGGACAAATGACCTTACTTCCTTCTCCATGTTAGGCCACCAGAAGCGTCTTTTCAGGAAGTCCAGGGTCCTCCGAGCTCCCGGGTGGGCGGTGAGAGGGGAAGAGTGACCCCACTGGAGAACCTTGGCCCGGGCTTGATGTGGGACGTACAAGAGGCCCGGTGGCCCTGTCCCAGGACCGGGGTCCTGGCGTTGGGCTCGTCGGATGGCCTCCTCAATACCCCAGCGGACAGGGGCCACAATCCGGGACACAGGGATAATAGGCCTGACTTCACTCTCCCTGTTAGTGGCAGAGAACAGCCTGGACAGTGCGTCAGGTTTGGTGTTCTTGGAGCTGGGGCGGTACGAGAGGGTGAAGTCAAACCGACTGAAAAACAGGGCCCACCTAGCCTGTCGTGGGTTCAGTCTCTTGGCTTGCTGGAGGTACTCCAGGTTCTTGTGGTCAGTCCAAACCAGGAATGGATGTTGCGCTCCCTCCAGCCAGTGCCTCCACTCCTCAAGGGCCAGTTTGACCGCTAGCAGTTCTCGATCCCCCACATCATACCGGGACTCCGCAGGACTCAGGCGGTGGGATAAGTAAGCGCAGGGGTGCAGCTTTCTTTCCGAACGTTGAGAGAGCACCGTGCCGACACCACTGTCCAAGGCGTCCACCTCCACGATGAATGGTTGGGAGGTGTCCGGGAGGACCAGAATGGGTGCCGTGCAGAAGCGGTCCTTGAGGTCTTTGAACGCCTTTTCCACCTGAGGAGACCAGACATAAGATCCACCTTTCCCTTTGGTGAGGTCCAACATGGGTGCTGCTACAGAACTAAAGTTCCTGATAAACTGGCGGTAGAAGTTAGCAAATCCTAAGAACCGCTGAACCTCTTTGACGGACTTGGGAGTGGGCCAGTCCCGGACGGCCAGGGTCTTGGCTGGGTCCATTTGGAGTTGGCCTGTCCGTACAATAAAACCCAGAAAGGAGACCTCAGGAACATGAAATTCGCATTTCTGGGCCTTGGCGAACAGATTGTTCTGTAGCAGCCTCTGGAGAACCTGGCAGACATGGTGGCGGTGCTCCTGCACGGTCTTGGAAAAGATAAGGATGTCGTTGAGGTAGACAAAAATGTACAGGTTAATCATGTCCCTCAAGACGTCGTTGATTAGGGCCTGAAAAACAGCTGGTGCGTTGGTGAGTCCGAAGGGCATCACCTGGTATTCGTAGTGCCCAGACGGGGTGTTAAAGGCAGTCTTCTACTCGTGTCCCTGTCGGATACGGATGAGGTGGTATGCGTTCCGTAGGTCCAACTTGGTGAAGATGGTGGCACCTTGGAGCAGGTCGAATGCTGTGGACATCAGCGGAAGGGGTTATCGGTTGCGCACAGTGATCTTGTTCAGGCCCCTGTAGTCAATACATGGTTGGAGCCCCCCATCCTTCTTGCAGACAAACAAGAAGCCGGCACAAGCAGGTGAGGTGGAGGGTCGAATGAACCCAGAGACCAGGGCGTCTTTGAGGTATTCCTCCATGGCCTTGCGTTCTGGCTGAGAGAGGGAAAACAGTCTGCCATGAGGAGGGGTAGTCCCAGGGAGCAAGTCGATGGCACAGTCGTAGGCCCGGTGCGGAGGAAGAACGGCGGCCCTGCTCTTGCTGAATACCTCCTTCAAATCCCAGTACTCTGTGGGAACTTGAGATAGCTCGGTGAGATCAGGGGGCTTGGCAGGAGACACAGGAGAGCTAGAGAGCAGACAAGAGGCATGGCACGCAGGGCCCCATTCCACAACCTGGCTAGTGACCCAGTCTATATGAGGGTTGTGGCGGGTAAGCCAAGGAAAACCTAAAATAACTGGGAACTCAGGTGAAGGAATCAGGTGCAGGGATATTTCTTCCTTGTGACCTTGAGACTGGAGGAAGACTGGAGAAGTAACTTGGGTGACTCTTCCATCACCTAACGCTTGGCCATCGAGGGCAGACACAGACAGTGGAACTTCAAGGGGCGCAGTCGGGAAATTGATGCTTTGGGCGAAGTGGATATCCATAAAGTTTCCAGCCGCCCCTGAGTCTAACAAGGCTTGACAAGAGTGGATGGACTCACCCCAGGAGATGGAGACCGGGATGTAGATTCCTTGGCCAGGGAGTCCGGGAGAGAGGGTAGGCCCCGTCACAACCCTCCCTCGGCTGGACGGGGTGGTCCTTTTCCCGAGAGCTCGGGACATGATGCTCGGAAGTGACCAGGCTTGCCACAGTAGATGCAGCACTTGTCCCTCCTTCTGCACTCCCTCTCAGCTACAGAGAGATGAGTACGGCCAACTTGCATGGGCTCTGGACAGTCACTGGAGGAGGTAGACGGGCTCCATGTTGAAGCAGTGAGACCGGGGAGGCTCAGGACTTGGCGGCATTCTCTAATCCTGTTGTCCAGACGAATAGCATGTGAGATCAGAGTTTCGAGGTCACTTGGGCATCCAATAGAGGCCAGGCCATCCTTGATGGGGTCAGACAAACCATGGTGAAAGGCTGAAACCAGGGCAGCCTCATTCCATCTGCTGACTGCTGCGAGCGTCTGGAACGATATGGCGTAGTCTGCGACGCTTCCTCCTTCCTTGCCGGATGGACATGAGCTTTCTGGCTGCGTTGATACTGATATCCGCCTGGTCAAAGACCCGAAGCATCTCTTTAGTAAACAGTTCAAAATCAGAGCACTCGGGTCCCCGTCTCTGCCAGATAGCTGTTGCCCAAGCTCGTGCCTTACCAGCTAACAAGGTTATCACAAAGGCGATCTTGCGACAATCCGTAGTGTAGGTGGTAGGCTGGAGCTCAAAGGTGAGTTGGCACTGGGTAAGGAACTCCCGGCACTCACCATGCTTGCCGTCATACCTCTGTGGTGCAGGAAGGCTGGGTTCGCGAGGTGAAGGAGACAATGTGGCGGGAGGCACTGGAGCAGGAACAGGAACTGGATCAAGAGATGCAGGCGGAGGTGTCAGCTGTGCTAGGGTTTTCTCAATTTGCTGAAGCAGTACCTCGTGGCAAGCAAGGGCCTCACGTTGGTTTGTGAGCATTCATCCATGAGTGTCCATGGTCGCTCCGAAGCGTGTCAAAGCTGCCATAATTCCCTGAAGGTTGGCCAGGTAGACAGTTGAAGCAGCCTCTGCTGAGTCAGTCATGACAGAGTCTTTCTGTTAGGGTTTTGCTGGGATTCGAACCTGGTTTGCTGGTGTGATAATCCAGCAAACCCCCACTAGGCCACCAGGGGGATGACTCAAATGCAGAGGCGTGAGGTGGAAGTAGAAAAAGTATCAAAAGGTTTATTTACAATATTTACATGCAAAAAAATCCAAAAAGTATAATCCAAAACGCTCAGAAGATATAAGGGAAAAAAATAAAAAATCCAAAAGTTCAAAGTCAATACAAAAGCCAATAACCAGAAAAGAAGGGGTAAAAAATCCAAACGCTCAGAAGATCCAAAAGTCAAAAACAAAATCCACAAAGTCCAAAAGAAAGCAAAAATACAAAGAGCACAAGGACATAGACGAGGAAATCGGAACAGAGGTAACTGGAGCTAAACATAACAGCACAAAGACTCCGTGACAAGAGGACTGAACTCAGGGGTATAAATACACAAACACAGGTGACACTAATGAGGACTAGACGGGGCACAAGACACATGGAAAAAAAACAAACATAAAACACAGAAACAGTGGCGGCCTCTAGAGTCCAAAACAAACATGACAAGAAACGGAAATAACAGCGGCCTCTAGAGGCCAAAACAGTCCCCAGTCCTAACAGAAACTTAAAGGACCACAAAAAGTCAAATGCACACATCGGTACTCTAACATCAAAACAGGCGGAGACGGCTGGTTCACTACAGGACAGCATTGCTTTCAAGTCCCTGGCTGTCATGAAGTCAGCTGAGCTGGAGAGGATGGAGCTGCTGTTTAGAAATGTTCATGTGATTGTAAAGAAGTTGATCTCGCCCCAGCTATCAACTTACTGCCTGCTGGAAGCCTCAGATCACGAAGACCATTTTTCATGGACCATTCAGACTCATCTGATGATGAATGCAATGAGGACATTTAATGTCTCTCTCTACACATGTTCTCTCACACACACACACACACACACACACACACACACACACACAATTAATAGATAATACATAATATACATAATACTTGATAATACACATAACACTTGCATATCAAAACATCAAATGTTTTTCAGTGATAAATGTTTTGAATTGGACTTTTAATATTAGAATCAGTTCAGTTGTACTGAATGTTATTTTTCATATTATACGATATTTCATATTGTAAGGGGCTTGAATTTGAGTTCAATATACAGAATACTCTGTTTATATTTTTGTCTGAATTGGTTGCATGTTTTCATATAGGGAGCTACCTTAACAGCACTGAATACATGAGTGCTACTGTTGAGATGCATTATATGCTGCCATTCATAATTGAATCTAGATCTTCCGAACTTTAACATATCATGGTGAAGAAAAAAACTGCGATTTCCTGGCAACAAAATTGTGGCTAGTGAAAAGGCTGAATGGCTAGTGACTCCGAAAAACCACTAGCCACAGTGGCCAGTGAGCAAAAAAAGTTAATGTAAAGCCCTGATGAGTTGGTATGTGCGGTGACTGCTGGGATGACCAGTGGCAGGGGAAGAATGGACCCAGGTCTCCCTCTGAGGTCCAGTGGGACATGCAGAAGTCTTGAGGTGGAGGAGTTCTTGGGAGGGTTTGGGGTTTGTGACTGCTTGATCTCTTTTGTCAATGTCCCAAGTGATGACTTGTACAAAACATTCTGCTGGTAATATGGGAGCTGATTCAGAGGTATGGCATGAGGAATTATGGACTCTGGAGAGAACATTAGCTTTGGTATTTCTGGAACCAGGGCAGTAAGATGTCATGAACTGAAAGAGGGTGAAGAACAGGGCTCACCTGGCTTGCTGTGGGTTCTGATGTTTTGTGGTCTTTAAGTATTCTAAGTTCTTGTGGTCAGTCAGGATCTTGAACGGGTGTGTGACACCTTCCAGCCAGTGTCTCCACCCCAAGGCCAGTTTAATAGCTAGGAGCTCTCAATTACCAATGTCATAATTCCTCTCTGTAGGTGTAAGCTTCTTTGAAAAGGTGACTGGGTGCAGCTTGGGTTTCTCCTCAGAATGTTGCATGAGCACCCCTCCTACTCCTGTTTCAGATGCATCTACCTCTACAATGAATGGCTTGGTAGAGTCTGGATGTTATAAAATGGGAGAGGAGGTGAATGCTGCCTTCAGCCTGTTGAAGGCCTCCTCAGCTGCTGGGTTCCACTGGAGGTGATGTGGTCCGTTCTTTAACGGTGAGGTTAGGGAAACAGCAATAGTACTGAAGCCCCGGTAAACATTTTTGGGCTTTGCAAAGCACTGCAGTTCTTTAACTGATGTGGGAGTGGGATATGATGTGACTGCTGAGACCTTCACCTGGTCTATGCCTACTCCCTCAGAACTGATGATGTACCCTAGAAATGAGATCTGGTTGATATGAAATTCACACTTCTCAGCTTTGACAAGTGATGGTTCTTGAGCAGGCGGGATTGTATGGACCTGACATGTTTGAGATGACTGTCTTCATCTGGGGAGTAAATCAGGATGTCATCAATGTAGGCCAGGGGTGTCCAAACTGATCCATAAAGGGCCGTGTGGCTGCAGGTTTTCATTCCAGCCATGCAGCAGCACACCTGACTTGGCTCATTCAATCAACTGAACTGTCTTCACACAGTCCAATACTTGCAGCCACACCCACCCTTGATTAAAGGGTGGGTGTGTCAGTTGATTGAATAAGCCAAATCAGGTGTGCTGCTGCATGGCTGGAATGAAAACCTGCAGCCACATGGCCCTTTATGGATCAGTTTGGACACCCCTGATGTAGGCAATCACGAATTTCCCCAGCATGTCCCTTAAGGCATTATTTATCAGGCACTGGAAGGCACTTGGTGCCAAAGAAAGGCCATAAGACATGACCAGGTATTCAAAATGGCTGGCAGTGGTGCAAAAAGCCATCTTCCATTCAATCCCCATCTCAAATTTGGACTAGGTTATAGGCACTGCAAAGGACTACTTTGGAGAAGGTCTTAGCTGAGCATAGCTGTTCCAAGGCAGAAGGCACCAGCAGGAGTGGATATGGGTACTTAACACACATTTGATTTAAGCCCTAGTAAATCAATACAAGGCTGGAGACTTCCTCCCTTCTTTTCCACAAAAAAAAGCCTGCTGAAGCTGGTAAAGTAGATGGCCTGATGTAACCTTGTTTCAGTGCCCCTTGTACGTATTCTTCCATGGCATATTTTTCCATTAAGGAAAATGGATAAATACGGTTGTAAGGAGGAGTCATACCTGGGAAGAGGTCGATGGCCACATGCTTTTCCTCTGCTGAATACCTTTTTCAGATCAAGATAACAGGCAGGAACATTGTGGAGAGAATCAGGCGGAGGACTCTCCACGGAGGTAGATGAAATGGTTAATTGAGGAAGTTGCAGACAATTTTGAAAATGTGCTGATGACCATTGTATAATGTCCTTTCTCTGCCAGGAGATCAAAGGGTCATGAAATTGAATCCAGGGGTACCCTAGGATGAAGTCATGATGAGCAGTTTGGGTGATGAACAGAGAAATGTGCTCGGAATGGAGGGTCCCCACCTGAATCTGGAGAAGAACTATGCAAGTGGTGATCAATCTGTCTCCAATGGTCTCTGTAAAGTGTCTGTGGACAGGTTGAATCTCTGGATGATCGAGCAGTTGATGAGATTTCCTTCTGCCCCAAGTCTACAAATGCAGAGAGGACATGGGTTTAGTCTGGCAGCTTCAATAGTACTGGTAATTTAAAAGATTGTGCTTTAGGGCTGATTACAGAACTCACCGGGCTGGGTGGATCACTAACTTGATGGGCTGGAATTCCCCAAGGAGAGCAGACAGAGCATTTCTCAATTACATGGCTGGACTCAACACAGTAGAAGCACAGACCCTCTCGCCGTCTTCTTTCTGTCTCTGATTGTTGTAACCGTGCACGAGAAACCTCCATGGGAGTCAACGTGTTCATGGCAGGAAAGGGAGGAGTTGATGGGAACAATGAGGATCTGGTAATGATTAGGTGGTCCAGATGAATCGCTAAGTCAATGAGGGAGTCTAGGGACAGGTGTTCATCACAGCAAGCCAATTCGCTCAGTACTTCTGGACGCAACCCTTGGCGAAAAGTGGCGTTTAACGCAGGTTTGTTCCAACCACTGCCAGCAGCCAATGTGCGAAAGTCCAGGGAGTACTCTGTGACTCTTCTATTCCCTTGTTTGTTTGATAAGAGACTCTCTGACCTCTATTCCCTCAGGTTTGTGATCAAACTCTCACATGAAAAGTTCCAAGAAACAATGGTGGGACGTGGTGTGTTCACCACCATGCTCCCTCACAGCACTGGCCCACTGTAGAGCTTTGCCCATGAGTAAAGTGAGGAATTTAGCAAATTTCTGTTCATCAGACACCCCAGAGAGTAAAGAGAAATACAGGGAACACTGGAGAAGAAATCCCTTACAATGCGATACTTCACCTGAGAACTTTTCCAATACAGGAATGAGCTGAGCTGCACTGGCGGGGGATGCGGGGCATGTTAGGAGGGCCTGCAACATGACAGCAGCAAGCTGTGCCATCCTAGTGTTGAGATCACTGAGCATCTGCTGATGCTCATCCAACAAGCTCCCCTGAGCATTGAGTACAGTCTGCTTCAACTCCTCTGCTGCATCCATTGGTGGCGAAGTATCCTGTCAGAGTGCAAGTACTTATGGATGCAAAGGCAGGGGAGACCAGGGGGGTGGGGGTTTGCAAACTGTAGTTGGAGCCCAATCGAGGAGTAGGAATCATAATCAGGAAATGGGCAGAGGTCGATCAATCAGCAAATGGCACAATGAAGGGAAAACAATGAAACAAAGTTGAGACTAAACGTAAACACTGGTCATGCATGGAAAGTCATGCAGAAATCCAATGGCTTGGTAAGGTTAGGCATGGAACACTAAACGATACATTTCAAAGTCAGGAAGTGAAAGCTGAGCTTATATAGGTGAGGTGATAATTGTTGGATGGGAAACAGGTGATGTAATTAGTAGCCAGGTGACAGAGGGCACTGTGACTCTTGGGGTTTGTAGTCCGGAGCAGCCATGTTTGGAGGCTGCTCCGAACTCATGTTTTCAGTGCTGTTACTGACAAAAACACACAACTTCAGATGTATAATTTGTTTTTTGTTTTTTTATTCAGCCTTAAACATGTACACTACCGTTCAAAAGTTTGGGGTCACCCAGACAATTTTTGTGTTTTCCATGAAAAGTCACACTTTTATTTACCACCATAAGTTGTAAAATGAATAGAAAATATAGTCAAGACATTTTTCTGGCCATTTTGAGCATTTAATCGACCCCACAAATGTGATGCTCCAGAAACTCAATCTGCTCAAAGGAAGGTCAGTTTTATAGCTTCTCTAAAGAGCTAAACTGTTTTCAGCTGTGCTAACATGATTGTACAAGGATTTTCTAATCATCCATTAGCCTTCTGAGGCAATGAGCAAACACATTGTACCATTAGAACACTGGAGTGATAGTTGCTGGAAATGGGCCTCAATGGAGCACTTGCATGTGACGTCACAGCCGATCCAGATTGTGACAGACACCATCTTGTCGGTCAAACGCCATATTTCCGCCTTCAACTTCTACTTCTGGTTCTACTTCTGCTTTTACTTCTACCTTTTCTTCTGGAAAACCCTACTATATACAATTCTACTACAACGGTTGCGGCTACAAGCTCTCCCTACCTGTGCACATTTTTTATGTTTTTTGTGTGTATTTTTGAGTGTTGTTCATCTGTACCGGACTTCAATATCCACTACAACCATATGGGCTTACTGGACATTGGTTTCCAGCAGAAAATGACGGTTTGTAGCGATTTCCATCGCATGCACAACATTCCGGATGAGATAGCGAGACCAGCGGGGTCTCCGTGGATTGTTATCGGAAGCAAAGTGAAGGAGGCGGCGCCGGGAGCGGAAGCAAAAGCGAGGCTGCAGAGCCGGCCTGTTGACTAAGCTCAGAAAACAGCCACTCAAACCTCCACTGCTAAGCCTCTATCTCTCCAACGCCAGATCCATGTTAAACAAGATGGACGATTTGGAATTACAGCTGGAATTACCTTATTCTATTCTATTATCGGCTGGTCAGTGCTATACTCAATACTTAAGTGACTTACCCATCCAATGAGGATTGTTATTTTCTTGTTTACAAGATGCCACATCTGAGTCGCTGACAAATCCTGAATTTCTGTAAAGATAACTGTCCAGAGATTTATAAGCAGTGTAGGTATCATGCCGCCATCTTGTGTCAGAACTACAATTCCCAGGCAGCTTCCGTGTGACCTACGTCATGCGTGGGCGGGATCACCTACGTCAGTCTGCCATGCACGCATAAATCCAAGCGGAAGCTCTGCCATGTTGTCTCTCGCGTCCGGCTTTCAACGAGTCTAGACGCACAAAAGAGGCGCTCTCCATCAAAAAGACGTCTTCTTTCTTGCAAGATCCGTCACTCAGCGCGATTTTCTTTCTTACCCTTGGCAAAGGTAAACTCTAGAGTCGCGCGATCTTTAAACTCAACCTGAGTTACAACCGGTTTACTTGTATTGGAAGTGACGTCACGACTGCAGCCCAGGCAGTTAAAAGTTAAGAAGCGATTGAATCCTTTTTAACTCAAAAGCGCTGTGCATCTTATTCTGATCAGAGACTTTTCCTCACGAACGCTGAGGTTCGGACCAAGAATCCTCTGCTTTCTACAGGAACCACCCAAGTGCTCCGCTGGACCCGAAAGTTTCTACGCCTCCATCACAAGCGGCTCACGTGCTCCCGCGGCGAGGCCCGAAACTACACCGGCGAATAGTTCTTCATATCTTGCTAAAGGCAGGATTAAGTAAGATTTTGGCATTTGGGCATAATTAGGATAGTCTTAGGAATTTGCTTTTATTGAAATAGTGTGAATTTAAACCCAGGTTTATTGTTACACTGTTAAACACGCAGCGTGTTGACTTATTTTGGTTCTATGTTCTCTAAATTGTTTAATAGATAGGCGGTGCATGCTTCTCTCTTTTTCTCTTATTCTTACTAACATTTTAATTTCATCATTATACATCTTGATCTCATCAAGATTTCAGTGGATTCAGTATGGTTATGAGCTAGTGGGTTAGCTACAGCTTCCCTTTGTCTGCTTAGCAACACAAAGCTAATCAAGGCTTAACATGTGCTCAGCAGGCCATCAGGCCTGATAAACCACACCTCAGCTAGAAATCCACAAGCTAGTTTTTGTTCAGGCCACGTAGCCAGTCACAAACACACACTAGCAACACGAGGCTAATCTAGGCCTCCACCACGTGTAGTTAGCTACACGAGGCTAAACACATGGTCAAGTCCTTCACACACACACACACACACACACAAGCACATACACAAGCACACATTAGCAACAGAGCTAATCCTTTGTTCTATTTAGATAACATTCCTTTGTTTTAGGTAACAAGCTAGGCCATACACACACACCACACATGTATATACACCTCACTGCTTGTATATATTGATTATCCATTTTTATCTTTGTATAATAAACTCATTTATCAAAGCTGTGTGTATTCATCTTGTTGGTGAACAATATATGAAGTACCCAATCTCCTCAAAGAATTCAAAAAGGGTGCATATGTTATGGTAAGTGATCTTAATAATTTGGAAATATACCATAATTTAGCTGTTTGGTAATTTATTATTAAGCACCAGGATTAATGGTATGATTCACTAAATGATTCATTGAACGATTCACTAAATGATTCACTAAACGATTCATTGAACGATTCACTAAACGATTCATTGAACGATTCACTAAATGATTCACTAAACGATTCATTGAACGATTCACTAAATGATTCACTTCGAATGAGACTGATTCTATGGTATGATTCAATTCAAACGAGTCAAAGTAAACAATTCAATGGGATTGATTCATTTTAATTATTGACCTTCAAAATTTAATGAGACTGATTTAACGAGATTGATCACTTAATTTCAATAATTAACTGATTGCACCCACAGCAGGCAGTGCTTCACCACTGAACAGCGAGGGAAAGTTAATGAAGTAATTATACACGTCCGGGTATTCCGCTGGCAGTTCAACATCCACTGACACGGTCGTGAAAACTCCGTCCGGTAAGCCATAAGGGTCACTAATCTGTAGATCATTTATTTTAGACATATATCTAGTTATCTGTTCATTAGAAAAATGAGCCGTGTAGTCCGTCGGTTGAAATTGATTGATTGATTGATTACTTTATTCTGAACAATAAAGAAGAAAGATATAAAAATAAAAATTTAAATAAAAAATACAATAATCAAAACATCATCATAAACAAACAGAATAGCGTAGCCACAAGGCAATAACATAATGTTCAGAAAGGATTAGGAAGAAGTAATAACTTAAATTGATCCATTCTGTACACGAGTGCAGCAGTATTCAGCTGTGTTTTTTACCGACAAGATGGCGGCTGTGTACTTTCCGGTCACGTGACTGCAAGATCTCTATACACCTATGTAGATATTGCACCAAAAACCAGACATTTGCAGCTAGAATAGTCATTTACCACATTAGCAATGTATAGAGTGTATTTCTGATTAGTTTAAAGTGATCTTCATTGAAAAAAAACAGTGCTTTTCTTTCAAAAATAAGGAAATTTCAAAGTGACCCCAAACTTTTGAATGGTAGTGTATTCAAAACATGTATCAACAATATTTTATCATCAATATTTTCTAAATATCAAATTCATATGTTTTAGTGAATATACAAAACAATAACAATCATTACATTCCAGAGTGATTATGCTGAAGCTCTTTAACAAACAATGTTCCTACATGTGTCCAGAGTTCAGTGTCTGGATTACTGTAGAAAAGCCAGTGCTGTTCAATCTTCTCAATAATTTGATCCTATGAGAATAGATTGAATAAGCAATATGAAACCAGTCAAATTATGCAGTCAACATCTTTACAAACAAATTTAATTTATTAATACAAAATGTCAAGTGCTAATGTAACTTACCAATAAAGTCTCTCTCACGAGTCAGGTGACTAAGTCTACACATACACACATACAAAAAAAGCATTTGAGCAAGGCACCCAACTCCCAACTGCTCCCCAGGCGCTGTTAGCATGGCTGCCCACTACTCTGGGTATGTGTGCACGCTCATTGCTCACATGTGTGCATATGTGTTCACTGCTTCAGATGGGTTAAATGCAGAGAGGAAATTTCACAAGTGTGTGATGAATAAAGTTTAAATAATAAATAAATAATAAAGATTTGATAAGTGTAATCAAGAATAGAAAAAAGGAAAAGCATTTGACAAAGGCAGGATTTGACTAGACTATTACTTTTACCCTCTTAATACTGCTACAAGTGATTGTTGGTCAACAAGGACTTTTTCTCAGACGCTGCAGCATTACATCTATCTTCCCTAATCAGAGTGATGCACAAAACAATCAGGGTTTCCACTCTTTCATTAGCAAAACTTAAAAACTTTACTAAGACATCTCTCTGGCCAACACTGAAATTTCCACAAACAGCTGTGAACATGCTACATGTAAAAGTGGGCCATAAATTCCTGGCCAAAACCAAAGAATGAGTACAGTATACTGCCAATCTTATCTTGGTGACTGAATTGACCCCCATCCAACAAATGATCCAGCAGGGCTCAAACTAAAATTCTATTAGTTCTGCTTTTTCCGTAATCTGAACTTTGAAATTCATGAACTTTTCTATGTGTTTCTACAGAGTGGGGACCTGCACTATGATTTAGATCTTTTGTTTCCTCCCATTCAAAATATTACTTCATGGCCAAGAGTGCAAAAACCGATGTTATCAGGTTTCAGAAAAGAGCTGGGGTTTAATCTGGGTTTTGCTTTGATGTGGCAAAATCAGATTGATACTGTCTTTGCCTCGAGTCTCCCTATAATTTTAAATGAATTGTCTAGCAACACAGAAACCATGACATGACGGTGACACTCTGAGGAAGACGGAAGTTGTACGTCGAAACATGTCAGGTAAACAAACCCAATAAATTAGATGTCTGATAAAAAAGAAAAAAAAAAAAAAAAAACTATATTTAATATAAGACATAATGAACGTAATCGAAAGAACACAGAAACCATGTTTGACTTCACCGAGTTGCTAACTTGAAATCCACAAATATTAGTCCAGCATTTAATGTAGGTTTATTTGTAAAGCTCCTGAAAAATGCTCCAAATAAATTAAATGAAAAAAAAGTCTAAGTTAACATTTAAGTTACCTTGATTCTCGAGGACACTCAGAGCTCAGTATCCATGTCAATCTGCAAGAAAAGAAAATTTGTAGAGGTTTACTATAAGTTTGCAGATTTCGTTAGTTAACTTGAATGAATGAATGAACCCTTTATCATCACCAGTCACAAGTACCAGCAAAATTGACCAACCTGTCCTTACATACACACATACTGTACACACAATTGACAGAGGGGGAGTAGACAGGACAGGAAGACAGGGATAAAAAGAAAAAAACAGAGTAACCTGAGAGGGGAGGAGAAAAAAAAGCAACCCCCTCCTGTGAGGAGTACAGTGTGGGAACATTAAAAAAAAACACCTCAGCACATAAGCACAAAAAAACAAGTACACCTTACAACATGAAGACTCGGGACATGAGGGGGAGAGGGGGGAGAGGGGAGGAGGTAGAGGTAACCCAGCACAAGCAAGCAGCCATCCGCTCCTGCAGCCATGATGGCGCTGGTCACGCACCCGCTTGTCACACTGGGGGTAAAAGCGGTGACCGCGGGAAGAGGGGGGAGGAATACAAGAGTGTCTCACAGCAGTGACCTTCAGGGGGAGATGTTGTCCCAGCAACGGCCTTAGCCGAGGCCAGTGCTGTCTAAGGGAGCCGAAAGCAGATAAGATTGGGATTGTTTTTGTTTGGTCTGGCGAGTAGACGCATTCTTTTACACGACCACTCTGTCTGTCCATTCTGTCCATTCTGGTCTCCGAATCAATCCATTTCCTTTGCAAAGCCGAAAGCTTCTCCCTGATGTTATCCATGTTGCGGTTCAAGTTCTGAATAGCCACAGTCTGAGTGCCGACAGCTCTGCCCACCGCTTCAATCATGTCGGGCAGCTTTATGGGGCTTTGAACAGCTGTCACTGTTTCCTGATTTCCTCGATAAACCAGGGCAATGCCTAATCCAATCAGCAAAAGTCCTGTAATCATGGTTCTGAATAGGTAGATGTCTTCAATGTCCTTCACAGAAAGAACCGCCAGGCACACAACCCGCCACCGCTCCCACGCATCCATTGTATAGCCAGTTGTGAACGTTCCAGCAGGACAGGCGGGTTCCCCTGAACCCAGGTTTCTCGTCGAGAAAACTGTGTCAATTTCGTTAGGAGACCAGTTTATCAATTCCATGATTTTTAGTTTAGAGAGCAGTGCGGAGAGTCTCTCAAAAGTATAGACAGACAGACGAGATGAGACAAAGGAGCACAAGCAGGGAAAATAAGGGAGAGGAGAGCAAAGAAATGCAACTGCCTTCCATGAAAGCATGGAGGAAAAAAAAACCTTGATATCCAACATCATACTAAGTTCATAGCCTTTACTTTAAAAGTGGATAAATGCTTCAGCTAGCCACTAGCCAGTTCATTCAGGCACATATAGGGATAACATCATACAATACAACAACAACAACACACTTAGAAATAGTAGGACTGCCAGCTACCAGCTAATGTTGACATTATTACCCTGCTTTGATTTTAATGTTACACTATCAGGATGTGGCGCTAATGGCATTCAAAAATGTGTGCAAAGCACTGCAGAACCATTGTGCTTTGTATGTTACTCTAAATGTAAAAACAGCATTGTAGTAATTTCCCTGTGGGTGGGTGGAGCACAGAGGATGGCAGGACAGAGATCAAGTGTAAACAAGGCTTTTTATTGCCACACTTTTCAGTCTAACAATATATGTCGGACGCACAGAGACACACACATCAGCGTCTCGTCCAGAGATGAGCTCCCTCCGCTCTCGCTCTCCCTCCTGATATAGGGCGCGGTCACTGGGAAGACACACAAACACAGGTTAATTGCTCTCAGGTGTAGTGATTCTGCCACTTACCTTCCCTGACTCCGCCCTCCTGTCACAGACCGGCGCTTGACCACGCCCCCGCTGCCACAAGCATATTGTAGTGGACATCTATTATGGACATAATTCACCATACCTTTTTCCTCTGATCTGATGTGCGTTCCGCACGACATGTTTAATGTGTTACCTGGTTAGAGTTTTAGCGACGCGGCCCCTTTAAGGATGTGAACTCGGTTTGTTTATCTGATGGGGAGCGCCATCTTGTTTTTCTTCGGGAACTCGGTTTGTTTATCTGATGGGGAGCGCCATCTTTTTTTTCTTCTTCCTTGAGCGTTTCAATAAACGACACTCCGTTGCGTTGTCAAAGTGAGAAATTGACTCTTCTTTTCTAATATCGCAATTTCCACAATATCTAACAATCTAACATTTTCTTCATTATTATATCTTTACAAATAACAAAGGAGTTTGACAAGTTTTGGCTTACACACAAGTTGCTCATGCATGAACTCCAATCACTTATAAGAGGCAGCCATGTTGAAATGATTTTTTCTGGTAACATCGATCCGGGGGCGGCACAGTGGTGTAGTGGTTAGCGCTGTCGCCTCACAGCAAGAAGGTCCGGGTTCGAGCCCCGTGGCCGGCGAAGGCCTTTCTGTGCGGAGTTTGCATGTTCTCCCCATGTCCGCGTGGGTTTCCTCCGGGTGCTACGGTTTCCCCCCACAGTCCAAAGACATGCAGGTTAGGTTAACTGGTGACTCTAAATTGACCGTAGGTGTGAATGTGAGTGTGAATGGTTGTCTGTGTCTATGTGTCAGCCCTGTGATGACCTGGCGACTTGTCCAGGGTGTACCCCGCCTTTCGCCCGTAGTCAGCTGGGATAGGCTCCAGCTTGCCTGCGACCCTGTAGAAGGATAAAGCGGCTAGAGATAATGAGATGAGAACATCGATCCGAGTCGAGCCATAACGTCATGACACCAGTATACGTCACGGAGTACACTTAAAAATTATCATTGAACTAGCGGTGTTCACCCAAAAATCTTGATCCACACAAAAATAAAACTACATTACTTGTTCAGAACTTGAACAAGTACTCAGTAGTTGTAGGCTGGATCAACTATGCAACAGATTTGAATTATAAATGTTCTCAGTCTTTATAAGTTAGTAGTACTGTTTGGGTTTACAGTGTATGTAACTGTATCAAGAAATGTTTATTTTTAAATGTTTAGACAATTAAGAAATGCTACAAATTGCTTTATTTTACTGGACTTCATTATATATCCACTCTAATAGGAAAAGGCCAAAGTCTAATTTAATCTTGTAGCCCAACACACATTTATGTTTTCCAGTTAATATTAACCCTGTCTGAGTTTTTAATCTCAAGCCTGAATGGGTTTAATCTACAGATTAACTGAACATGAATTTAAATTCAACTGAACTGAGCATATACCATTCGGGGGAAAGCATGGACATGAAAAAATTTAAATAAGTGAATGAGCAGATAGGATGGAATTTGGACCTCGACTACTTATTCTATACGTGTATCTTCTTCTTGGTGGATTAAAACCCATCTCAAAATCTATCTGGATCTCCTGCCAATGAACTATACCTTGGCTCCTCTCTATCCTCACCTTGGTTTGGCAGAAGTTATCCTCCATGATGTCCACGAAGGTCCACTTACATCCATCACATCTCATCGCACTTGGTCTTCTTAACTGGTCTTCGTGTATTCCATCAATGCAGAATAGCTTTGTGTTTAATACGCATGGCTGGGGACATTGAATTGAATCCAGGACCTGCAGTTTCTAGTAAACATCAAAAATATTTCTCAAACATTAAATGTACAGTGTTAAATGCCAGGAGTCTACTGAGCTTTCACAAAACTGACGACGGGACAACAACCAACTTAGAATGCTTGCAGGAACTAGTGTACGCAAATGACACTGATATTGTTTGTGTTAATGAAACATGGCTGCACAATAGTATATTGAACTCAGAGCTTCTACATGACAGCTACACAATCTACCAGAAAGATTGTGATACTCGACAAGCTGGTGCGGTAAAGACTAATTCGTTTAGAGCTGTGAAGCAGTTTACGTTAGCTGTAGGTACTGTAGATATAGAGATCGTGTCGGTAGAACTTATAACAATCTCTGATCAGAAAATACTCTTCTGTTCCTGCTATCATCCGCCAGATGCTGATCAAAGTTGGGTAGACAGTTTTTCTGTTTTCTTTGACCAAGCTTGCAATCAATTCAACAACATAGTAATATCGGGCAATTTTAACTTGCCACATATCTCTTAGGAGTTGCCTGATAGTTCTACAGGTGTAAACAAGCTTACCTTTGACAGCTTAAATGACCACTACTTGTCGCAACTCAACAACAAAGCAACTTGTGGCAGCAATGTACTCGACCTCATATTAACCACTGTACCAGATCAGATCAGTATAATTGAAGTTTTGTCTCCAGATACTGCAGCAGTATTTACAGACCATTCTATCATCAATTACAAGTTTAACACCTTCATCAAAGGCCCAATAAAATCTTACAGATTTGTGTATGACTACCACAATGGAGACTTCAAAGGTCTACATATGACTTTATTGGCAACTAATCTTTCCTCAGTCATCGATCATGATAACACCGACTGGCTTGCCTGGAAGGAAACATTTCTTGCAATTGTCTCTGAATATACATCAACTAAGAGACTTAAGGGATGTAACCCTGTACCTTGGATCAATAGAGCCATAATAAATCTGATCAAGAAGAAAGACACTATAAGACAAAAACTGAAGATAGTCTATAAATCATCTCCTAAAACAGAGGTTTATATCCCTGCAAGCACAAGTAAAGCGCATGATAAGGGACAGCTGAAAGGAATTCTTTGGTTCCCTTGAACCAGATATATACACACTAATCCAAAGTGGTTCTGGTCTATCTTAAAATTGCAATCCAAATTACGCTCGATTCCTGATTGCAACACATTTACAACATCCACCAGTGCAAATGAACACACTGTATACAATCAGGCATCTCAATGTTCAGCTGACACACCTCTGGAGATAGCCAACTTATTCAACTCCTATTTTGCCTGTTTTTTCATGTGGTGGAGCTTCCGAGACATCCATCAGTGTAGTTCCTGAACCTACTACATGTCAACTAACGCTCACATTTGGTGACATTCTAACCATACTAGAATCTCTTGACATCACCAAAGCAACAGGACCAGATGGCATTCCAGCAAAACTGCTTAAGGAGATGGTTTCTGTAATCGCATCATCTCTCTGCAAACTATTTAATAAATCACTCAACATGGGAGTCTTTCAGCAGGAGTGGAAAAAAGCAAACATCGTACCTGTTTTTAAAAAAGGCAACCCTGAGTATGCAGAACCCATCTCTTTGCTTTTGCTGGTGTCAGAAGTTCTAGAATGATGCGTCCTCAACAGCTTCAAAGACCAACTGTACAACACAATTAGTACGTGTCAGCATGGATTCCTTAGTGCAAAATCCTGTACTTCTAACCTCCTAGAAGCCTTGGACAACATGGGATCAATTCTAGATAATGGTGAACAGATTGACATGATTTACATGGACATGTCAAAAGCCTTTGACAAGGTCAAGCACAGTCATTTGTTACACATGCTGCAGGAGTTTGGTTATGGTGGTACTCTCCTACAGTGGTTCAGCTCGTACTTAACGGCTCACCACCAATATGTAACTGTGACCGATGCTACATCAGACCCTCTGCCTGTTGGTTCTGGAGTTCCCCAAGACTCGATTTTGGGACCAGCCTTGTTCCTGCTGTTTGTAAATGACCTCCCAGATGCAGTTGAGTCAAGCAATGTTGCCATGTTTGCTGATGACACGAAGATCTACAAGATGATCAAGTCTCTGGAAGATGCTGCATTGTTACAATCTGATATAGATAGTCTATACACTTGATCATTAGCATCTGGTCTCATGTTTAATGAGACTAAATGCAAAATGCAAAGAATCACAAGAAAGCTTAGACCTGTCATATCTACCTACAGTCTCAAGAACACTGAACTCATATCCGTTAATGCTGAATGTGATTTGGGTGTCTGGGTTTCTAACAACTTGGAACAAGCAGGTGCTGGAACTAACAGCTCGTGCTAATAGACTTTTAGGTTTTATCAGAAGAAACACTTGTTACATTCAAAGTGTCTCTGTGAGGCAAACGCTGTATCTCACTCTTGTTCATACTCATTTTGGATATGCAGCACAAATATGGGCACCACAGTCTATTTATCTGATATCAAGAGTAGAAAGGATACAGTGACATGCCATCAAGTATATTCTAAAGCTGCCATTTTTATCCACTGTTTCTTACAGTTCAAGACTGAAAACTCTATCTTTACTACCAATGACTTATTGGCATGAATACTACATTTCAACTAACGCCCACAGTTAGTTAACTTTTTTTTCTTTAAAATGGCTCATGGCCTGGTACACAGGAAGTCCAGCCTATTACCTGTTCCTCGTTGTACACAATCAACAAGATCATCAAGCAGCAACGTTGTCAAGTACACTGTACATCAGTGCAAGACTTCTACGTACCAGAAATCATACTTAATTAGGATAACTAGAATATGGAACATTCTGGCTGATGAACTAAACCTGAACATGGACAAACTGAACTCATTTAAACATGTCCTGTTACGCTACTATTTTACATCACTGGACAACTAAAATTGTAACAATCCACACACTTTTTAGACAGTTTGTTTGAAATGTAACTTCTGCAGAAGCCTTGCTCTCGCTACTTCTTGTTGTTAGTTATTTAATGTGAATTTAACGTGTTTTATATATTGCAGGTGCAATGGGCTTATCAAATCAGTCTCATCAAATCAGTCTCAAATTAATTAATCATTAATTAATATATCTAATAGTTTATAGCTAAACTATTAAAATGAATCAAATCAGTCTCATGTAAAAAGGTATCAGTCTCAAATTCATTAATCAGTCTCATAAATTCATTAACAAAATGGGTGAAGGCAATTACAGTTCTTTTCTTGATAGAGGTTGACACTTCAGTGAATCTTGTAACGACAAACAGGACAGTTTCTTCCAAAGACACTATTTATTGAAATAGCCGACAGGAATTAGCAAACTAAAACTGATCAGAGATAGCAACAATAGCAGCCAAGGAATAATTCAATATAAATGATGATGATACAATATATCCAAAATATATACAAAAGAATCAGTAGTGTGTATGATAATTGAGGCACTAATGGTGATCAGAAGTAATAGGGCAAGTGGATGTTAAAATGTGATAGGGAAAATCACGTGGTTGTGTGTGTGGGGGTGGAATGCGAATGGAATGCACGAGCCGTGCCAGGCCGCGCCTACAAGGAGAGCGCACGAAAATCAAGACAAAGGAATCTGGAGTTTGAACTAGCCTCGGTTTAAAGCGAGAAAGAGAGGGAGAGCATGCACAATCTAGCTAAACAGATAGTAAAACAACAACACATTGTCTAAGAATGACTTTCATGTGAATCAAAATGCGTACATTTAAATCAAACAAATTCAAATAAACAACACTGTTCATGTTAACTAGCTACAAGTAAAACTAACAAACTTTGCCCAGATGCCAGCCTTACTCATTAGCGATTGGAAGTGTGCCTTCTCCGATTCAGGAAGACGACAGTTTTGTCCCTTACTTGGGATGATCACTCTTATTAGCGATTGGAAGTGTGCCTTGTGTTATCTGGGATAGCACGGGACGCAGATCCAGGAAGAAGACTGTTTTGCTCCTTCCGCAGCTCGTCAGCTGGAGATCCTCGGCGTCTCGTCGGGCGCCTGATGATCTTGAAAGAGTCTTGCTTATAATTTTGTCGACGCTGGAAAAGATGAGAGGGAATTCCGGTCGCCTCTCTTCTTTGAAACACTGCATAGGGCAGTAATTAACCGGTTCAGTTATCGTTGCAACTCTGTGAAGGTCAAGCACATTGAACTTTGGCTAAAGTATTTTTTTTTTCCCCTCCTGCCTATTATTGTAAAGCGACCTTGGGTTTTGAGAAAGCCGCTATATAAATTGAGCATATTATTATTATTATTATTATTATTATTATTATAAAGTCCGGTATCAATAGCTGGTTCTTTGTTCTCTGTCCTTCTGTAGCGCCAAATGCATCGGCTTCTCTCTTGCACGTGTGGAATCCACCAGAGAGCAGATCCACGGCCAGAGAGAGTGATTTTTTTGTTTCCCTCGCTGATTTAAAGCAGTTGTGACGTCACTGTACCTGGTATCCGGCATCCTCTGTATCCAACACGTTACAGAGAGTCAGAGGAAAGGGCGGAGATAGAACATGGTGTCGAGATGTGTTCCAAACTGGTTGGGGGGGGTTGCTATGGCTACGGGAATGGCTGCTGTCCTTACATCCCCTCTTTTGGTCTCAAGACTGGGGTTCTTCCATAGTCCTTGAGAGCAACAGAAGATTGTGTAGTCCATGTCCGTAGTCCACTTCCACTCTGTCAGTCCTGAAAACATTAGCAGTTTATACAGGCTTTGGCATCTGGGCACAGATAAGGCTATGAGCATCTGGGCAGCTATAAGATGTCTACTACTCGTGTAACTAAGCAACACTAAGTAACTCTGAGGTAGTCTACACTTTAAAAGGTTACATTTCAAAATAAATTCACATTTCAAGTATATTTTCAAGTATACCTGGAAAGGAACAAAGAGGTGTTATAGGGGTTAGCAAGCCTATTCTGTAGGAAGGTTAGTGGCGGCCTGCGATGAGGGGGTGTACCGGACACTGCAGCACTTCCAGCTGTCAGGTACCTTGACTAGGGATTCGAGTTTGGTGTGTAGTGTTTGTATAGCATGCATGCAATTCCTGCCATGATGACCCAGCCACTGAGGAGGAGTCCCAGGACAACCAGACTGATGGGATGTCCTAGATTAGACAACTGTCTGACTAATTGGTTAGAGAATATGGTTTTTAGTCCAGCTGGTTCCAGATTGAACTTTACCATTTTGGTCCCCTCAGCCAGGAGCTGCTGTTGAAGGGTGTCATCAATGTTCAGGTCATGATCTTGGAATGTATCTATCATTTCAATTTCGGTCTCATATCTATCAGGGTTGAGGTGATGTAATGCAATGTCGTCTATATGAACGGTAGCTCCCTGTGGAACATTGAGGAACACTGTCTGGTTGGGAATTTTCACCCTAGTGACCTCATCATGCCAGGCACAAGACATCAGGATTTGTGTTTGAGGTGTTAACTATCCATTGATTACCTACTCTTTCTACCCTAGTTTCAACGGGTTAACAAATATGGGAATGCCACTGCCAAGACTATATGCCGGACTGTACAATTCCTGACAACGTGTCTAAAGTGCGCAGGGTGTCATTTATTAACACGGAGTGCATTTTCGTTAGATTTCTGGGTGAATGCTTAATGGTGGTGCATGCCTATGAGGTTAGCGATGCATGCAATGGGAAAAAGGGGAAGAGTGGTATGAGGCTGCTACAAGCCATCCACCCCCCTTTGGACTGTGGAGACCCCACCAGGGTGGTCCCTTGCCATGGGGACCATACACTAGCAACCCTTTCTCCACTTTCAAGCAACGCGGTACATTCTGAAAGTGACTTAAATCTGGAGATTGTTCTAGCATGGGTGTCGTGATGGGAAACCCCTGGGGATCTGTGATTAACTGTTGGATTCTTTGGATCACTGGGTCTCTTTCCAGCATAGAAACTAAGTCAGCACCACCAGGCTGTCGACCTCGACGGACGATCTGGAACTTAGTGTCAGAGTTCTTGCGACTCTCTGGCCTGTCGACAGGTAAATGGCATTTACCGCGTAACTCGGTTTATCGGGGTTGACTCACTCGACATCCTTTACAAAGGAATCAAGCTGGCACATACGGAGGCCAGGGGAACGGTTCTTTTGGGTCCTCTGGGACCTTTGGGGAGGTTTGCTCTCTGAGCTACCTGATGTCTGAGTTTGATGGAGGGGAATACCTCACATGGTCCTCATTGGAAGAGGAGAAGGAAGAGAACGAGTGTTTGTAGGTGGGGTTTACCGCCAAAGACTTCTCATTCTCGTTTTTAATGGTCGGGAGCTTGGGAGGCTCCTCGAGTGCCACTGGGCGCGATTCTGCTCCACCGGGGTTGCAGGAGGGGGCAGCAGCCTGGCACTTTGGTTCAGAAAGGGGGGGTTGTTTGGAGATCGACGAAGAAATCTTTGGAGTCTGTGTCAGACTCGGCCCCTCTCCCAGCTACTGGCTCTGTTTCTGCCTTTGCCTCCATGGATGGTGCCTGAAGCACATCTTGGGCCCTGGTGCACATTTTGCGACTTTCTTCCACGGCCTGGTCAGTAGCAGCTTTCAGTTCAGCTAGCCAGAGTCTATTCATTGCGTCTAGCCGGTTGCGGCTAGCGCTCAACTCCTTTTTCTTCTCCCAGAGCGTTTCCAGCTCCAAACGGGTATGCTGTGATGGAGCAGAATTAACTTGCCTACCACCTCTTGGATGGTGACACCACGTTGGGGATTCTGCACGTGCTGTATCAAGCTGGAAATCCATGTCTGACATTCACCCTGGGTTAATTGCCCAAGTTCTTCCCTTTCCTTAGGAGAGATTTTGAGGAGATCAGAGATGAGGTCAGGCAGGGGTATATGTTCCAGGGGAGGAGAGCTATCCTCCTCACCTCCTGGGGTATGAAGGGAATTACGGCGGCTCATCCTGACTGCCTGGTTCGGGCACAGACCTATACCTGACAAGCTAGTGACGTGGGCACTATTTCTCTGCCTACCCCCTTTAATGCCGTGGCTACGAGGCGACGACAGACAGGCTGTGCTCAGACAGCAACAATAAGGAAACACACAGGTGCTCCTAACCTGTGGGGTTTTGTTTACTACTGCTCTCTCTCGAAATATGCCAACTAACTATGGCAACTGTATGTGTTTCTACCAATAACGACTGGTGGTACAGTCACTTACTCCCTACTAGCTGTGTTTACGGTATGACTGACACACAAGACTGTTAGTTACACAACACTACACTGCAATTAGCCAAAATACACTCTGGTATAGCCTTGGCAATTCCACTTGACTAGCCTATTACTGAGTAGAGGCCTGGAATGGCTGAACACTAAATATATCTGTTATTGCTACGAAAATCACTGAAGCCAACAATACCAATCCTCACATGGGGCAACAAAATATGTAGGTGCAATGGGCTTATCAAATCAGTCTCATAAATTCATTAATCATTAATTAATATATCTAATAGTTTATAGATAAACTATTAAAATGAATCAAATCAGTCTCATGAAAAAGGTATCAGTCTCATTCATTAACAAAATGGGTGAAGGCAATTACAGTTCTTGATAGGAGGTTGGCACTTCGGTGAATCTTGTAAAGACAAACTGTCAAGTACGAGACAGGAGAACCAAGTGCATGTCACGAACACAAGTTGATTTATTGATAAAGGGGAAAGGGAGAGTGAGAGTCTGAGTGGTGGCTGCGGCTGAGCGCGCAGTGGCAGTCATGGCCCCCTGGGAGTGGGGGTCTGGGTGAGGCAGTGGCAGGAAGGTCCTTTGGAGTGAGTGGCTGCAGGAGCTGGGGCAACACCGGGCACAGACTGGAGCAGGGGGCAGGCAGGTACTGGCAGGTTGTTCGGGGCAGGAGAGCAGTCGTGTCGGGTCAGGCAAGTCTTCAGTCACAGAGATCAGTTGTGTAGAGAGCCAGCGAACAGGAACGTGTTGCATCGCAGATGAACTGACACTGAAATGTCTGGAGACCTGTGCCTTAAATACACACACACAAAGGAGCAGGTAACAAGAAGCAGGTGGCAGTGATTAAGGGCGCAGAGCAGGTGAGCTTCCTGATTGGTTAGAGCGAGAGTGTGAGGGTGGCAGCCAGGCAGGGTGTGGTGGAATATTACCCAATAGTCGAGCAGGGAGCAGACTCATGACACAAACAGGACAGTTTATTCTAAAAGACACCATTTATTGAAATAGCCGACAGGAATTAGCAAAATAATACTGATCAGATATAGCAACAATAGCAGCCAAGGAATAATTCAATATAAATGATACAATATATGCAAAATATATACAAAAGAATCAGTAGTGTGTATGATAATTGAGGCACTAATGGTGATCAGAAGTAATAGGGCGAGTGGATGTTAAAATGTGATAGGGAAAATCACGTGGTTGTGTGTGTGGGTGTGGAATGCGAATGGAATGCACGAGCCCTGCCAGGCCGCGCCTACAAGGCGAGCGCACAAAAATTAAGACAAAGGAATCTGGAGTTTGAACTAGCCTCGGTTAAAAAGCGAGAAAGAGAGGGAGAGCATGCACAATCTAGCTAAACAGATAGTAAACCAACAACACACGGTCTAAGAACGACTTTCATGTGAATCAAAATGCGTACATTTAAATCATAAACGAATTCAAATAAACAACACTGTTCACGTTAACTAGCTACAAGTAAAACTAACAAACTTTGCCCAGATGCCAGCTTTACTCATTAGCGATTGGAAGTGTACCTTCTCTGATTCAGGAAGAAGATGGTTTTGTCCCTTACTCGGGATGATCTTATTAGCGATTGGAAGTGTGCCTCGTGTTATCCGGGATAGCACGGGACGCAGATCCGGGAAAAAGACGGTTTTGCTCCTTCCGCAGCTTGTCAGCTGGAGATCCTCAGCGTCTCGTCGGGCGCCCAAAGATCTCAAAAGAGTCTTGCTTATAATTTCGTCGATGCTGGAAAAGATGAGAGGGAATTCCGGTCGCCTCTCTTCTTTGAAACACTGCGTAGGGCAGTAATTAACTGGTTCAGTTATAGTTGCAACTCCGTGAAGGTCAAGCACATTGAACTTTGGCTAAAGTATTTTTTTCCTCCTGCCTATCGTTGTAAAGCAACCTTGGGTTTTGAGAAAGGTGCTATATAAATTGAACATATTATTATTATTATTATTATTATTATTATTATTATTATTATTATTATTATTAAGTCCGGCATCAATAGCTGGTTCTTTGTTCTCTGTCCTTCTGTAGCTCCAAATGTATCAGCTTCTCTCTTTCACGTGTGGAATCCACCAGAGAGCGGATCCACGGCTAGAAAGAGTGACTTTTTTCATTTCCCTTGCTGATTTAAAGCAGTCGTGACATCACTGTACCTGGTATCCAGTATCCTCTCTCTCTCTCTCTCTCTCTTTCTGATTTATATGGCGGTTGACATACTGTTTCTGTGTATTACCGCCACCGCTGGACTGAAGTGTGGAACAGGAGTTGCTTTTTATCTAGAAATTAAATACATTTTAATAATCCTGTGTTTTTCAAAAAAGTAAACAAATAAGATAAAATTTTCCCATTACTTCTTTGTAAGATATTTCTGACATTAAAGGGTGTATTATTGGCCTTGACTTGGGCAATAAAATTCTGTCTCTCTTGATAGAATTTTTGACAATGAATAAGAACATGTTCTACAGTCTCTGGGCTTTGTGATGCACAATACTCGCAGTTACCATCAGCATGCCTACTCATAATAAAGAGAGTACTATTAAGATGGGAGTGCCCAATTCTCAGCCTGGCCAATACCACTTCCTCCTGTCTTGCATTAAGCAAACCAATAGCTCTATGTATATCAGGCTGAATATTAAAAAGATGTCTCCCAGAAGACCCATTCTCCCAAAGGTGCTGCCATTTCCCATGTACTCTGGCCTTAATGATGCTTTTGACTTCCGCCTTACTATACTGTATATTAATATCTATATTGTCCCTACTTGCCACTCTTTTGGCATATTTGTCAGCCAACTCGTTCCCCTCCACCCCTACATGAGCTGGAACCCATAAAAAGGAAAGTTTAAAACCTGCCTTCATTAACACACTTGTCAACTGTAAAATGTCAAGAAGAATGTTGTTCCTGGATATGGAATGCAAGTTCTGAATACTCACAAGAGCAGAGCTAGAGTCAGATGCTATGACCACTTGCCTTTGCCTGTCCCCATTACCCTCTATCCAGAGCAGGGCAAACCATATGGCTACCAGCTCTGCTGTATACACAGCCAGGTCATCAGTTATTCTCTTTTTAATGGCCAACCCCAGCTTGGGTACCACATACGCCACTCCCACCCTTTTATCAGGACCCTTTGAGACATCTGTATATATGAACATACTCTTGCTGTAATATTCATGACTGTACCCATCAACTCTCCACTTGTCCACCTCACACTCCTGCCTTTCTTCAAGCAGCCCTAGGTCTACTTTATCTTCCTCAAAGGTCCAAGGGGGAACTGTAGAATATGATACCGTAGGGCAGATATTAAAGCCACTTAATCCCATATTCATAACCCAATCCCTGACTGTCCACCCAAAGCTTTTCCCTCCCTCATACAGTCGCTCTTGGCAATATCTCAGGACTGGCTGAGTAATGTGGCCATCATTGTGACCCCTGAGGTTAGCCCAGTACACCAGGGCAAGCTGCTATCTTCTTAAATATAAGGGCATTTCCCCAACCTCAATTTGAATGGCTGCCACTGGTGATGTTTTAACTGCTCCACAGCAGATTCTCAAAGCTTGGTTGTGTATCACATCCAGTTTGCGCAATAAAGACTTGGAAGCCGACCCATAGGCTATACACCCATAGTCTAATACTGACCATGAGGCCAGTATAGATTGATCTCAGTGCTGCACCGGATGCACCCCATTCAACCCCACACAGGCACCTCATTACATTTAGAATTTTTTTTTTACACCTATCCACCATTTTCTGGATGTGGAATGCCCACGTCAACTTCCTGTCGAACCATACCCCCAAGTACTTAAAAAACCAACTCTTTCCAGCTCTCTGCCTGCCAGGTAAATTTTAAGCTCAGGACTAATACTTCCCCTAGAGAAAATCATAACTTTTGTTTTCTCCACTGAGATCCTAAATCCCCACTGAACCGCCCATTGCTGAACTTCATTAACTGCACACTGCATTTTATTTATAATGAAATCCAAATTCTTCCCCTTCTTCCACATGGCTCCATCATCAGCAAACAAGGCTACACCATCAGGCTCCTGTACATTCTTAAATATTTGATCTATCATTACATTAAACAGTAATGGCTAACAATACTTCCCTGAGGAGTGCCATTTTCTGCTACATAGCTGGAGCTTACATCCCCATTTATTTTAACCCTAAGCTGTCTGTCAGTCAGGAAAGCCTCCACCCACTGGAGCATTTTACCCCAACCCCTAATTGAGGTTTTTCACCTGACGTCACAGGGTCACGTGACGCCCCGGTGTCCGCCATTTTGAAGGTCAAGCTAGCTAATGTCAACAACATCATAGCTAGTATGTTACTGTAGCAATGTTTACGTTCAGTCATTTGGATGACTGTTAAAACCTTTCAGTCTCAAGTTTTTCCTTTACTGTATTTACTAGTTTACTGTAATTATGATCCGGCAGCTATTTACACCGGATCCAGTGTAAATAGCTGCCGGAGCACGCTCCGGCTTGCTCCCCCTCAAATTAAGCAGCGTGCTCCGGCTTGCTCCCGGAGTGCTCTGGCCGAGGTTCTGGAGCGCGCTCCGGCTTGCTCCCGGAGTGCTCCCCGGCCTGCTCCCGGAGTGCTCCCCGGCCTGCTCCCGGAGTGCTCCAGCCTGCTCCCGGAGGGCTCCGGCCGAGGTTCCGGAGCGCGCTCCGGCTTGCTCCCCCTCAAATTAAGCAGCGCGCTCCAGCTTGCTCCCGGAGTGCTCCGGCCGAGGTTCCGGAGTGTGCTCCAGCTTGCTCTCAGAGTGCTCCGGCCAAGGTTCCGGAGCGCACTCCGGCTTGCTACCGGAGTGCTCCGGCCGAGGTTCCGGAGCGCGCTCCGGCTTGCTCCCCCTCAAATTAAGCAGCGCGCTCCAGCTTGCTCCCGGAGTGCTCCGGCCAAGGTTCTGGAGCACGCTCCGGCTTGCTACCGGAGTGCTCCGGCCTGCTCCCCCTCAAATTAAGCAGCACGCTCCGGCTTGCTCCCGGAGTGCTCCGGCCGAGGTTCCGGAGCGCGCTCCGGCTTGCTCCCGGAGTGCTCCGGCCGAGGTTCCGGAGCGCGCTGCTTAATTTGAGGGGAAGCAAGCCGGAGCATGCTCCGGAACCTCGGCCGAAGCACTCCGGGAGCAAGCCGGAGCGCGCTGCTTAATTTGAAGGGGAGCAAGCCGGAGCGCGGTCCGACAGCTATTTACACTGGATCTGGTGTAAATAGCTGCCGGATCATAATTACAGTAAACTAGTAAATACAGTAAAGGAAAAACTTGAGACTGAAAGGTTTTAACAGTCATCCAAATGACTGAACGTTAACATTGCTACAGTAACATACCAGCGATGATGTTGTTGACATTAGCTAGTGCTAACAGCTAGCTGCTAGTGCACTGCTACAACACAGACACCGACCCTAATAATACAGTTCTTGGTCATTGCCTGGTAATAGCAAATTTATAACGGGCCATGTCTCAACAGACTAAGAAGTTATTTCAGTGACATTTAATAACATTTTGTTTATCCTGAGGACCGAAAGTAAATGAAAATGTGAACAAACCTTAGCTGTAATAAGATGGCGACCACCAGCTCCAGGGACGACCCACTGATGTAAGCATGTTACCCAGCCTGACACAAAATATTTGTAGGCATCCAAACTCTTATACGCTTTCAGATCAATACCTGTGTATGGCGATGGGTTTTTAATGACATAGGTATACAGATCATGTGGGCCGAAGTCAGGTAAAGACGAGGGCTTCGTGTACTTCCGTACGTCAGTGAACAATCCTGGTGGAAGCAGGTAAACATCGTTCTCTAAGCCTGCTAACCTCAATTTTTGCAAATACCTCTCCCTCTGCTCGCCCTGTAAATGCCCTACGTCGCTGGATAGTGAAGGTGTTTTCTGCATTTCGCTCCTTTTTCTTTTATGTTTTTCGTTTGTCGCCTTCCTCGCATTCAAACTGATTCGAGCCGTGACGTCCAAAATGGCAGCCTCACATGACTTGGTCACGTGGGTGAAAAACCTCAATTGCTGCAGCTTGATTAACAAACCTTTTGTCCAAAGCATGTCATAAGCCTTTTCAATATCAAAAAATATTACTACTACTGATTCTTTATTTACTTGGGCTCTCCTTATGAAGTCTTCTAGACACACTACTGGGTCCATGGTACCTCTACCTCTCCTAAAGCCACTCTGGTAGCTTTGGAGAAGTCCCTTTGTCTCTAGCCAGTAGGTCAGCCTATCATTTATCATCTTTTCCATAGTTTTTCCCACCTGGGGAAGTCAAAGCTATTGGCCAGTAACTACTTGAGTTATGAGGATCTTTACCAGGTTTCCTGATTGGTACAATCAAAGACTCTTTCCATTCCCTAGGAATCACCCCCTCTACCCATATTTTATTGAATAGCAGCAATAGCTTGTCTTTTCCCCTATCACTGAGCCTACTCAACATTTCATAGCAGATAGAGTCCTTCCTTGGAGCAGACTTCCTTATTTTCCTCAGGACATTATTTAACTCTAATCTTGTAAACAGGGCACTCAAACTGCTTTCTTCCTGACCAACACTCACATTCTCAATGTATTTTAAGATCGTTTCTTCCCTTCCTTTCCACCAGACTTAGGTTATCAGAGCTATGCACTCTAGCTAATGTTTTAGCTATAACCTCTGCCTTATCTTTGCTAGTAGCTGCAACATTCTCTCCATCAATAATCAAGGGGTAGTCATAGCTTCTGTTAATGCCATTCATTTTCTTAATCGTACCCCACACTCTCTCTATGGGGGTAGTATGCCCCAAGGAGTCACAAAACCTCCTCCAATACTCCTTTTTTGCCTTTTTCACAGCCCTCCTCACTAAAGCCTGCGCTCTCATACTCAAAGACTGAAAGTTATGAGATTTCTTTAATATCCTGAATAACCTGTTCCTATTCTTTACTGCATCTTGACATTCTTTTGACCACCAAGGTACAATCCTGCTCAATGGCCTAGCTTCTGTCTTTGGGATAGCCTCCCCTGCTGCAGCCACTATACTTGCACTAATTCCCTTACACATCTCTTCCACACCCACATCATCATCCACCAGTGATAGCCACTCATCACTCAACTCTGTATACTTCTCCCAATTAGCTTTTTCTAGTATCCATCTGCCCCCTCTTGTCACCCCATCTTTTAGCACCTCCACCCCCACCTGAACCCTATTAGGGAAGTGATCACTCCTAATTGTATTACTATCAAGCACCTCCCACCCACACTTATCAGCCATGTCCCTGGAAACTATGGTCAAATCTATTGCTGATTCTGTCCCCCTGGAAATGTCTATCCTAGTGGCAGACCCATCATTTATACAAACTAATCCTTCACCCATGAACTCCTCCACGACATTACGATTGCCATCATCCCTATCCCCCCATAAAGTGCTATGTGCATTAAAGTCACCACACCAAATTATTTTCCCAGACATATCCTTAAAAATTTCTTCAAGTGATCTCATTTCCAACTGCCTACAAGGATTATAAAAGTTAACAATTAAAACTTTACCAACATCACACCAAACTTCAACAATAACATTCCATGTCATCTCCTTTCCTTACCTCCCTAAATTGTACCCCCCTCTGAATGAAGGTAACAACACCTCCACCCATACCAGAGTCCCTGTCCCTTCGCACTGAAATAAACCCTTTAATAACAAAGTCCAGCCTAGGTATCAGCCAGGATTCCTGAATGCAAATAATATCAGGCATTACATCAAGATTTTCAGTGTACTTCTTAAATTCCTGGCCATTGGAGATCAAACTCCTTGCATTCCATTGAAGGATATGTAACACCATTAATATGATACTGAAGGTCCTGAACATGATTGATAAAGAGAGGACTCCTCAACAGTAGCGTCTTGTTCATTAAGAGCATCCACAACACTTGTTCATTCCAACCCTTGCAAGTTCAAAAGCTTCCTGGCAGACTTAACTATGATTTTAATTCTGTCTGTTCTGCTACTTGTTTGAGCCACTTTATTAATGACATCGGCCATAAAAAACACAAAGTCCCGTTTCTTAATCAGTGAATCTTCTTGAATCTTTTTGCATGTTGTGCACTCTCCTTTCGATCTGCCATTATCATTCTTTGCCACATTAACTGGTTTAGGAACTTGCTTAACTGCCTCGGCATAAGACTTTCCTTGCTCAACTTTAATTCTCTGAACTTCTCTCATCTGTTTATATACACCTCACAGCCTCCATATGCTGCACTGTGATTACCACCACAATTGCAACATTTTTTAATTGACCCTTCCGCACATTCACCATAATTCACATTCACCAGTTCTCCTCCGCACTTACTGCATCTTAATTTCCCTTTACATACTGTCGCTATATGCCCATACCTTTGGCAATTGAAACATGTCAGTGGAGGAGGGATATACGCCCTTACATCAAAACTCATAAACCCTATAAACACTTTTTGGGGAAGCATGATTTCATCAAACGTAAGCAAAACCGACAGACTGTCGCTCAACACTCCATCCCTTTTCATTTTTAGGTGCTTAGCCTCTTTTACTTTGACCTTTCTAATACTATCCATTAGGTCTTCCATTGAATCCTCAACAGGGATCCCAGTTATTACTCCCCTAATCAGTTTTTTATCCCGGCCTACCACACACTTTACGTTCTGCCCAGCAAATTTAGTCATCTTTACTGTTCTCATTAATTGTGCCTCATCCATACACTCTACCAGAAGTGACCCACTCCTTGTTTTAATGGCATGCACAACTTCTAACTCCTCATACACCTTCCTCGTCAACTGGATAGGACTCCAACCCATAAACGAATCGCCCTCTTTAACCAACGTAATAAATACCTTATACGATTCCTTCCTCACCGATGTATCCATATTCTCATTAATACTGTTATTAATCCCCTTTGATTTTTTACGCTTGGGACCCCCATCCTCACCAAACCCACGCTCAGATCCATCCATCCCACACTTCCTGCTCTGTTTTAATCTGCTTTAATATCAACAGATCTTCATTTAGGGTATGTGAATCTTTTCATCATGGCACACCTTCAGCCTGTTCAGTGTGCTGAGTGCAGGATGTTTAGTCATTCTTCCTCCGTCACTAGCGATAGCTTTATTAGCTTTACTTGTGATAAGTGCAGATTAGTTAGCTCTCTGAGGGAGAAGATTACAGTGCTAGAAGCGCATGTCCAGGCTTTAGAGCAGGTTAGTGAGCGTGAGAACAGTGTAGTTTCTGTTAGGGAAAGTCTGGACGCCCTAGGTGGAGTTAGCAATCCCCCAACTCCGGCATTAGAGCCCTTACAGTGGGGCGAATGGGTGACGGCTCGGCGGCATAAGTGTAGAGCCAAAGCTACCGCTGATGCTCGCCCACGGGAGCACCACTCCTTTCCGTGTCACGTGTCGAACAGGTTTGCTCTCCTTAGTGATGCACCCACTGAGAAACCTGAAAGAGCTCTGGTTATAGGGGACTCTATCATACGGCACGTGAAATTAGCTCAGCCTTTAGGGGCACCAGCAGCTTTAGTCAGGTGTATACTGGGAGCCAGGGTGCCGGACATAGCAGGTAATCTTAGGGTCCTAGGCAAGCACAGGTTCTCAAAGATAGTTATCCATGCAGGAGCTAATGATATACGCCTTTGTCAGTCTGAGGTTACTAAGAGTAACTTTGTAGAGGTGTTTAAATTAGCGAAGGCGATGTCCGATGCTGTAGTATGCTCTGGCCCCATCCCAATGTGGCGTGGCGATGTAGCTTACAGCAGGTTATGGTCGCTGAACTGCTGGCTGTCCAGGTGGTGCTCTGAAAACAGTGTGGGCTTTATAGATAATTGGGCTAATTTTGAGGGCACTGCTGGCCTGTTAGGGCGGGACGGTATCCATCCCACTCGGGAAGGTGCTGCTCTCATTTCCTGCAGCATAGGTCATAGTCTCAGAACAGGCCTAGTTAATTTCTGACAATCCAGAGCCAAGGCCAGGGAGCAGACGAACAGGCTAAACCGACTGTCTGCTAGCTGCACAGAGTCGTCACTCAGGGCCCACTACATCGAGACTGTGTCTGTTCCCCGAGCTCAACAAAAAGGTAGAAATTTTCAGAGAGTTTGTTCCAGTAACCTAATCAATATAAAATTAGATCATACTGACTGTACAGCTGCTGCCAGCACCTTTGATCTAAAGGTGGGGCTATTAAATATTAGATCTCTTACATCTAAAGCGCTAATGGTTAATGAACTCATTACTGATCAGGAGTTTAATGTACTGTGTTTAACAGAAACATGGATTAAGCCAAATGAATATATAGCATTAAATGAAGCGAGTCCTCCTGGATACAGTTATATACACCAGCCTCGTCTAACTGGCAGAGGAGGAGGCGTCGCGGTTATTTATAACGATTATCTAGGTGTAACACAAAAACCTGGTTATAAATTTAATACATTTGAAGTTCTTCATACTCATATAATGTATGTAGCCTCGAAAAATAAGTCTACCCAGTTAATTCCATTGCTTATTATTTACAGGCCCCCGGGGCCATATTCTGAGTTTCTTTCTGAATTCGCAGATTTTATCTCAGATCTGGTTATTTCCTTAGACAAAGCTTTAGTTGTCGGAGATTTTAATATTCACTTCGATAACCCAGAAGACCCTTTAAAAACAGCGTTTGTGTCCATCTTAGACTCAGTCGGGCTTAAGCAGAATGTCATAGGACCGACCCATAATGGTGGTCACACCCTTGATCTAATACTAACATTCAGATTAAACGTAGATAATATAGTCATACTTCCACAGTCTGAAGTTATCTCAGATCATTGTCTCATCTCATTCAAGATATGTCTGAGTAATAATATATGCACCTCACCACGCTACTGTATTAAACGTACTTTCACGTCAACTACTGCACAGAGCTTTATAAATGATCTCCCAGAGTTGTCAACTTTGATTGGGTCACTGTCAGCCCCTGCAGAACTTGATCAGGCAACTGAATGCTTAGAGTCAACATTCCGCCATACTTTAGATAATGTAGCTCCTCTAAAAAGGAAAATGGTCAGAGTCAAAAAATTAGCACCCTGGTATAATGATGACACTCGCACATTCAAACAGACCACTCGAAAATTGGAACGTAAATGGCGTCAAACAAAATTGGTAGTGTTCAAATTAGCTTGGAAGGAGAGCTTCCTGAAGTATAGAAAAGCTCTTAGTGCTGCGAGATCAACATATTTCTCCTCCCTAATAGAAGATAACAAAAATAATCCTAGATTCCTATTTAATACTGTAGCAAAATTAACCAGGAATAAGTCCACTATTGACACATGCACACCTGCAGTATGTAGTAGCAACGACTTCATGAATTTTTTTAATGACAAAATTGAGAATATCCGACAAAAAATTCAAACTACTAATTTAAGGTCAGACAATGAAAGTGACCTTGTAGTTAACTATATAACTGTATCAGATCATCAGTTAGAATGTTTTACTCCCCTTAAAGAAACTGAATTACTTTCATTAATCTCTACATCAAAAGCCTCAACTTGCATACTAGATCCCTTACCTACACATCTATTCAAACAGATAATGCCTGGAGTAATTGAACCGCTTCTAAAAATAATAAATTCTTCTCTTACGATTGGCTATGTACCCAAATTCTTTAAACTAGCAGTTATCAAACCCCTGATTAAAAAACCTGACCTTGATCCCTGTCAGCTGTCCAATTATCGGCCAATATCAAACCTCCCCTTTATCTCCAAAATCCTTGAAAAAGCTGTGGCACAGCAGTTATGCTCATATTTACATAGGAATAACATCCATGAAATGTATCAGTCAGGATTTAGACCTCATCATAGCACAGAGACAGCACTGGTTAAAGTAGTAAACGACCTACTGTTGGCGTCTGATCAGGGCTGTGTCTCGCTACTTGTGTTGCTTGACCTTAGTGCAGCATTTGATACCATTGATCATTCCATTCTTCTGGATAGACTAGAAAATGTTGTGGGAGTTAAGGGAATGGCTCTCTCCTGGCTCAGGTCTTATCTAACTGATCGTTATCAGTATGTTGATATAAATGGTGATATTTCTAGATGTACCAAGGTAAAGTTTGGTGTTCCACAAGGTTCTGTCTTGGGTCCACTGCTTTTTTCTCTATATATGTTACCTCTGGGCGATATTATTCGTAAACATTGTATTAGTTTCCACTGTTATGCTGATGACACACAGTTGTATGTCTCTGCAAAACCTGATGAGAGACACCAGCTTTATAGAATTGAGGAATGTGTTAAGGACATTAGACACTGGATGCTTATTAATTTCCTTCTGCTTAACTCTGACAAGACTGAAGTACTTGTGCTAGGACCACATACAGCTAGAAGTAAATTTTCTGATTACACAGTGACTCTGGATGGCCTTTCTGTTTCTTCACGTGCAGCAGTAAAAGACCTCAGAGTGATTATTGACCCCAGTCTTTCATTCGAAACTCACATTGATAACATCACCCGGATAGCTTTCTTTCATCTCAGAAATATTGCAAAGATAAGAAATTTAATGTCATTGCATGATGCAGAAAAACTAGTCCATGCTTTCGTTACCTCCAGGTTGGATTATTGTAATGCCTTACTGTCTGGATGTTCCAATAAGTGCATAAACAAGCTCCAGTTAGTTCAAAATGCAGCAGCAAGAGTCCTTACTAGAACTAGAAAATATGACCACATCACGCCTGTCTTATCCACACTGCACTGGCTCCCAATCAAATTTCGTATTGATTATAAAATACTACTGTTGACCTTTAAAGCATTAAATGGTCTCGCACCACAGTACCTGAGTGAACTTCTGCTCCTCTATGACCCGCCATGCCTACTTAGATCAAAAGGTGCAGGCTATCTGCTGGTACCTCGTATAGTGAAGGCTACATCAGGGGGCAGAGCCTTTTCTTACAAAGCCCCACAGTTATGGAACAGCCTTCCAAGTAATGTTCGGGAATCAGACACAGTCTCAGCATTTAAGTCTAGGCTGAAAACATATCTGTTTAGTCAAGCCTTTTGTTAATGGTGTTTATGAGGTAAAGGAGTAGATCTGGAGGGTCCTCAGACATAGAGTGTTTTGGTAAACTGGGATGTATGGATGCTGTCAGTCCCCACTCGCTTGCTCACTCGAGTTTGTTGACGGTGTAGAGGGTGGCTGCTTTATGTCCCGGGGCTCCCTCATGCCTGTGTTACCTTCTGGCTCTCTCCTTTTAGTTATGCTGTCATAGTTAGTTGCCGGAGTCCCTGCTTGTACTCGGTGCAATATGTATACTGCTCCTACTTATTCAGGTGACATTGGGCATACCTAACAACCTGTGTTTTCTTTCCCTCCCCCCCACCCCAAATCTGTCCCTCTGAGTTACATGGAGTCAACAGGAAATATTTTGGTGGAGAGGGTGGAGACCTCGACTGGCTATCATAGCCTGCAGGGAATTGGCCGTCAGACATTCTGTCGCATGTCCCAGACCCGGTGAAATGTAACTGAATTGTCTTGGCCAGCCCTAAGGGTCCCATCTGCATCTCATCATTGCTGAGGAGTGTGCTCCCATCACCCAATCAAGCATCCAGCCAGAGCAGGTCATGATGTATTTTTTACCATATTAACATGCCATTGTTGTGTGTTATGCCTGATGTAAAGACTCTCGTCTCTGCGAGCCTACCACACAGATTTAATACTTGTCATTTTTAGGGCATACCTAACAACCTGTGTTTACCTGTGTTTTCTTTCTCTCTCTCTTCCCCCCCCCCCCCCCCCCCCCCCATCTGTCCCTCTGAGTTACATGTTGATCCTGGGATTGAGATGCTGGCCTTTTCTGCCCCTCGGACCTGCTTGATCCATCCTGGTGCCCTGTGTCTGGTCGGAGTTTTATCACACCGCTCCTATGAAGGACGGCCCCATGAGGACAGTTGAGGGTTATACCTGTTAAAACTGTTAATATTATAGTCAGGCTGTCTGTTGTTGCCCAAATGAGGATGGGTTCCCTTTTGAGTCTGGTTCCTCTCGAGGTTTCTTCCTCATGTCGTCTGAGGGAGTTTTTCCTTGCCACCGTCGCCACAGGCTTGCTCATTGGGGATAGATTAGGGATAAAATTAGCTCATGCTTTAAGTCGTTCAAATTCTGTAAAGCTGCTTTGCGACAATGTTTATTGTTAAAAGCGCTATACAAATAAACTTGATTTGATTTGATTTGACTTCCTACTCTGTCACTTCCCACAAGCAACTCCTGACCATTCACCCCGCCCAACCAGCCAGTGTCTCCTCCATTCATATCCGGTATCCTCTGTATCCAACACCATTACAGAGAGTCAGAGGAAGGGGCGGAGATAGAACATGGTGTCGAGGTGTGTTCCAAACTGGTTGTGAAGGGGGCGGATGGTTGCTATGGCTACGGATGGTTGCTATGGCTACGGGCATGGCCGCTGTCCCTACAATATTCTATTTATACTCATCTTATTCATCAATGTTTATACATTTAGTTGTTACAAGATTTTTAGTTGGACCCGCAGTAATTGGCTTAATGCTGTTGCAGTTTCCCTGTCTCTCTCTCTCACACACACACACACACACACACACACACACACACACACACACACACACGTAAGAGCGAGCAAGAGACATTTTTAATTATATATTTCTTGTTTGATATGTTGTAAAATACTATATAATTATATATGACAAAGCTAATAAAATAAGAATAAATAAAAATTGTCAAACTTTTCAATGAACAGTAGAAAGAATATTGAAAAAAATAGCTTTCAACAGAAAGGTTAAAATGTAATATTTCCCCCCTTCTATTTGAGAGCATTTTTGAATGTATAATGTAAATGCTGTAAGGGGCTTGATCAGCCTCAGCCTGTGTCACATTTGCATGGCTAAAGTCAGCAAAGGAACTAAATAAATAGGTTTGGCAACTTATAAGGGCCATTTCTGCAGTACTGGCAATGGATGAAATAGCTAAGTTAATGATGTGTGGTCCAGGAGCTAATTAATCAGATAACAAGAAAAATTAACAAGCCCTAGGATAACAAATGGATAATATAAGCAGTATGCATATCAATTTAACATCCCTTCAACATTAAAGTATTTTGTTTAGTTTTCCTCAGAGAAAATAATGTTTGATGAAATGCCTTTACTTTTGAAGAGAAAGATCTGCAGTGACAGATGTAACACAGGGTATATTAATATTCATACTCACTCATGGGTATCTTTTTTTCTTTTATTTAAGTCTACAGCAGCCAAGGTATCATCCTTATAATATGGATGTGTTAATCCACATAATACAGATAATAATAAGTCAAATTAGAGAAATATAACCTGAAATCATTGTAATTGGTTCCTTTGGGAAAATGACTGAAGAACAAGAGAGAAATAAAAGTAACACCTGAGAATAGGACACTCTTCAGTGAATATGAGTGATGTATATGATGAGCCTGGTTCCATTCCATTGCAAGACTTGAACTAATGGACATGAATGAACCTCACTTTCCTGACCATCAATCTGCTGATATTTGCTTATCATGCTGTATCTGACAAAAAGGTATCCAGGAATCATAAATCAGGAATTACAGTTTATCTGTATGTGGCATAACCTCATAGAGCCTCTGCATATCTTCAAAGATCATGCTGCTAATTCCAGGTTTTATCGGAACCATTTCATTCTGGTCTCACTGGCTTCCAACCCATGCAGGTACTGAATCCACATTGAAAGGCATGCAAACAACATGCACAAGTATAACATGCTATTTGCTGAGCCTTTCCCTGCCATCCAGAGCTTTTTAAGGCAAAACATTTCTCGATGTCAACCTTGTTCCTTCTTTTCCTTCTCCACCTTCCTCATAATGATGTGCAGTTGGAATTGACTGAGTCCAGCAATGTATTCCTATTACTGCAGTCCCTCTTTCTGGGTCCTACTACTAGCATCATAAGGCTTAATTACAATTCTTGCTGCTGTCCAGGGGGCTGCAACTTCTGATCCTGTCCAAAGGCTACAAAAAGTGTATTTGTTTCTGCTCAAGAGGACTACAAGGTTTTAGTTCTTTCCAGTGGACTACAAATTTCCTACTCATTTTTACAGAATTAGGATACTGTTCTAACTTTATCTCTTGACTGATGACAACCAACCTGATTAATCATTCACCTAAGATTTATACTATCTACAGCTAAAGGTATGCAGATTGTATATGGCATCCATATCACTAACCACTGTCTTTCAATATATATAAAAACACAGACTACAATAAATGGATTAATGACAAGAATGATGGGTGGCACAGTGGTGCAGGTGTTAGCACTGTCAACTCACAGCAAGAAGGTTCTAGATTTGAACCTCGCAGCATACAGGACCTTTCTATGTGGAGTTTGCATATTCTCACCGTGTCTGTGTGGGTTTCCTCTGGGTATTCCTGTTTCCTCCATAGTCCCAAAACATATTGATTAGGTCAACTAGCTACTCTAAATTCCGCATAGGTGCAGATGGGAGTGTGAATGGTTGTTTTTCTCTGTATTAGCCCTGAAGATTGTACACAGCAAAATCCCTAGTGTTGAATTAACACCCAGAGTGTTGATTTAACACCCTACTGTGTTTATATAGGTCCAATTGGACACAAATTAACTCTGAAAGTGTTAATTCAACACTGAGGAATTTGCTGTGTAGATTGTGTTAGCACTGCAGATAAGTTATCTGCCCAGGGTATACCATGCCTCTCACCCAAAGTCAGGTGGGATTGACTCCAGCTTCTCATACAGTAAGGGTCATAAATTATGGATGGATGGACAGATTAATTTTAATGATATTGTATTGCATGTGTGCAACATAAGATTTTATATTTCATATTTCTCTCTCCTAGACTAGTGCCTCAAGAGGCTTATTAAAGAGTCTATTGTGCACTATTAACAAGTTTATTATGCCTTGTGGTGCAGCTTTGTCCTGTAATCATGAGGAACAGCAAACTCTCTGCCTGATGCTTCCAAACAACATGAAATTTCATCAGGAATATACATTCATGTGGAGCCCAAACTTTTGCATCAATAGTTAATGATTCACAAAGAGACCAAAGTGTCCAGGAATGTTGGATCAGAGATTTCTCACATATTTCTTTTGATTCTTTTGTTTGTTTTTCAGCCATCAGTTGCTATGGAGAAGAGATATGTTAATGGACAAATGCCAGTAGCACTTCATTTATTTTTCATGGAAGTGGGCTGAAAGTACAAAAGCACAACAGGTTACTGTTGAAAGTTTCAGTTTAAGTGGCCTATATTTTGTTTTCTTTTGACAATATGTTGGTTAGTAGGTACATCCTTTAATATCCAAACACTACTCTTTGTACCCGTATACACCCACCATAGAGCTAGATTGCCTGTAAATACATAAGTAGGTACAGTGCTCAGCGTAAATGAGTACACCCCCTTTGAAAAGTAACATTTTAAACAATATCTCAATGAACACAAACAATTTCCAAAATGTTGACAAGACAAAGTTTAAAATAATATCTGTTTAACTTATAACGTGAAAGTAAGGTTAATAATATAGCTTAGATTACACATTTTTCAGTTTTACTCAAATTAGGGTGGTGCAAAAATTAGTACACCCCACAACAAAAGCTACTATATCTAGTACTTTGTATGGCCTCCATGATTTTTAATGACAGCACCAAGTCTTCTAGGCATGGAATGAACAAGTTGGCAACACTTTACAACATCAATCTTTTTCTATTCTTCAACAATGACCTCTTTTAGTGACTGGATGCTGGATGGAGAGTGATGCTCAACTTGTCTCTTCAGAATTCCCCATAGGTGTTCGATTGGGTTCAGATCAGGAGACATACTTGGCCACTGAATCACTTTCACCCTGTTCTTTAGAAATCCAACAGTGGCCTTAGATGTGTGTTTAGTCATGTTGGAAAAGTGCATGACGACCAAGGGCACAGAGTGATGGTAGCATCTTCTCTTTCAGTATAGAGCAATACATCTGTGAATTCATGATGCCATCAGTGAAATGCAGCTCCCTGACACCAGCAGCACTCATGCAGCCCCACATAAGGACACTGCCACCACCATGTTTCACTGTAGGCACCATGCATTTTTCTTTGTATTCCTCACCTTTGCAATGCCATACAGTTTTGAAGCCATCAGTTCCAAAAACATTTATCTTGGTCTCATCACTCCAGAGTATAGAGTCCCAGTAGTCTTCATCTTTGTCAGCATGGGCCCTGGCAAACTCTAGGTGGGCTTTTTTGTGCCTGGGCTTTAGGAGAGGCTTCTTTCGTGGACGGCATCCATGCATGCCATTCCTCTGCAGTGTACGCTGTATTGTGTCATGGGAAATAGTCACCCCAGTTTGGCTTTCTACTTCTTTAGATAACTGCAGTGAACTTGCATGCCGATTTTCTTCAACCCTTCTCATCGGAAGACGCTCCTGTCGAGGTGTTAACTTCCATGGACGACCTGGATGTCTCTGTGAGATGGTTGCAGTTCCATCTTTCTTAATTTTTTGTACCACTTTTGCTACAGTATTCTGACTGATAGGTAAAGCTTTGCTGGTCTTCTTGTAGCCTTCACCTTTGTGGTGTAAAGAAATTATTTTCTTTGGGGAATTCTGAAGAGACAAGTTGAGCATCACTCTCCATCCAGCATCCAGTCACTAAAAGAGGTCATTGTTGAAGAATGGAAAAAGACTGATGTTGCAAAATGTCGCCAACGTGTTCATTCCATGCCTAGAAGACCTGGTGCTGTCATTAAAAATCATGGAGGCCATACAAAGTACTAGATGTAGTAGTTTTTGTTGTGGGGTGTACTCATGTTTGCACCACCCTAATTTGAGTAAAACTGAAAAAAATGTGTAATCTAAGTTTATATTATTAATCTTACTTCCACGTTATAAGTTAAACAGATGTTATATTAAACTTTGTCTTGTTAACATTTTGGAAATTGTTTGTGTTCATTGAGATATTGCTTAAAATGTTACTTTTCAAAGGGAGTGTACTCATTTACGCTGAGCACTAAGTAATTAAGATAGATAGATAGATAGATAGATAGATAGATAGATAGATAGATAGATAGATAGATAGATAGATAGATAGAATTATTTAACAAGGATACCTATTAATCTTATGTCATGTAAGTAAAGCTAGTGTAACTTAACTAATTTAACTAGTATATATTTGTAAACTTCCCTGACTGGGGGTACACTGAAATAGACAGGCAGGAAAGTTACATTCAGATTTTTTTTTATTCTCTCCAAACTCGCTTTTCAGTGGCTGAACAAACAAAGTGCACACATACAGTCACAGCTGTGACTCTGGCTCACAGGCCCCTCTCTATACTCCTCTCCCCCTTTTATCCTCTCTTTATCACTGCAACAAACACACAGACACAGCACACTAGCTACCAACAAGTGCCATCACTTTGCTACTCACCTTCCCTGGCTCCACTCTCCATTCACAAACTGGAACTCGACTGTGCCTCAGACTGGAACTCAGGCTGGGGAGCTGTTCGGCCTGTGGACCACCTTAAACTTAAAAGGCTATAGAGCTAGATATCAAGGGGTGATCCACGCATTGGCATCTGTCATGCAGTGGAGCCACTGGAGTGGGGCGTGATCCAAGCAGAGTGTGAAATGGCATCCCAGCAGGTACTAGTAGAGGGTGAGGACCGCCCATTTAATGGTCAAGCAGTCTCTCTCAATGTTGCTGCACTTTGTCTCTGACATGGACAGCTTGTGGCTTAATGTACAGCAATGGGCACTCCTCTTCCTCCACCGTTTGGGACAAAATGGCCCCCAGCCCTCTGTCTGATGTGTCAGTCTGCAAAATAAAAGGGAGAGAGAAGTCAGGGGAGTGCAAAAGTGACCCACCACACAGTGCAGCTTTTATCTGGGTAAAGGCCTGTTGGCTTGGCTCCGTTCTCTGGATTGGATCTGGTGCTCCCTTTTTAGTCAGATCAGTCAGTGGGTTGGTGACATCCAAATAATAAGACATGAACCTACGATAGTAGCCAGCCAGCCCCAGGAACTGTCGCACCCTCTTTTTGGTCTTGGGCCTCGGGCAAGCCACAATTGCTGCAGTCTTGTCAATTTGGCGGCTGCACCTGCCCATGACCCAAGTTTAAGCCCAGATACCATACTTCCACCTACTCAACTGCACACTTCTTTGGGTTAGCCATGTGTTCCACATGCCTCAACAGCTCTAGCACAGCCCTGAGGTGTTTTATGTGCTGCTGCCAATCGTTACTGTATCTAATAATGTCATTAAGGTAAGCTGCAGTGGAAGTGATGTGCGGACAGAGGATTTTGTTCATGAGCTTCTGAAATGTTGCAGGAGCCCCAGAAAACCTGAATGGAAGGGTGACAATCTGGTGTAAACCAAACAAGTTGGAAAAGGCCATTTTTTCTTTGGGATAAAGGAGTCAAGAGGATCTCCCAATATCCCTTCATAAGATCCAGTGTCAAATAAAACGAGTCATGCCTAACCAATCGAGGAGTTCATCAATGCGAGGCATTGGGTGGGGATCGAATTTAGACACCACATTGACTTTGCGATAGTCCACACAGAACTGGACTGACTAATTTGGGAACCAATTATTCCCATTTTGAGCAAGGCCTTAAGTTCATCCCAAATTACAGGTTTTTGTGTTTGGGTAAGCGGTAGGCATGGCTATGTACCACTATCCCTGAGGGTGTCTCAATGTGGTGTTCTATGAGGTGAGTGCAATCAGGCAGAGGGGAGAACACATCAGAAAAGTCCTTTGCAACCTGGCAACTTCCATGAATTGGGATGGTGAGAAGTGGTCTCCACAGGGGACCAGAGTGGTTCATGCAATGGATTTTGTTTTTACCTCTGGCCCCGGCTCTTCCCTCTCTGGAACTGCCAGTGCCAATGCTATGGCAACCCCCTCATTCCATAGTTTGAGCAGATTATGGTGTTATTTCTGCCTCACCCTGCCTCTATCCATTCACCTCACCTCATAGTCAACATCCCCAACTCATCGTGTGACCTCAAAGGGCCCTTGCCACTTGGCAAGTAAGTTAGAGCTTGATGTGGGCAAAAATATCAGAATTTTATCTCTCAGTGTGAATTATTTTAGGTGTGCCCCCCTGTTATACAGACGATATTGATGTTCTTGCGCCTGCAGCAAATTCTCTTGGGTTAGGTGACTGAGCTTGTGGAGTTTTGTGAGTACAACAAGAATGCACTGAATTTCATTTTTGCTGTCAGAAGGCCCCCCTCCCAATTTTCCCAGATGATATCTAAGATGCCCTGAGGCTTGCACCCATATAGCAGTTCAAATGGGGACAACCCCATGGAGGCTTGTGGGATCTCTCATACTGCAAACAACAGGGGTTCAAGCCATTTATCCCAGATATGAGTCTCTTTGTGCACAAACTTACAAGTTAAGTTCTTAAAGGTGTGGTTAAATCACTCAACCAGGCCATCTGTTTGTGGGTGATAGATGCATGTTTGGATTGATTTAGCTCCCAATAACTCAAAGTTTGCGAAGTGTGCATGACAAATATAGTGCCCTGATCAGTCAGGATTTCTTTTGGAATCCTGACTCAGGAGATAATTTTGAACAGTGCCTCTGTGACACTGCCTGCAGAAATGTTATGCAGTGGTACTGCTTCCAGATATCGCATTGCAGAATCCACCAGAATTAAAAGCGATGCCCTCAAGCAGTCCGATCTAATGGCTCAACAAGCTCCATCCCAATACTCTTGAAAAGGGTCTCGATTAGGAGAAGAGGGCACAATGGCACTTTTGAAGTGGCCACTGGATTTACCAGTTGGCACTCGCGACATGCCACACACTACATGCAGACATTCCTGGCCAGTAGAACCACAGGACCATGAGTCGGGCTAATGTTTTATCTGGCCCTAGGTGACTGGCCATTGGGTTATAATGAGCCACATGGAAGAGGCACTCCCTGCGGCTTTTGGGAATCAATAATTGTGTTATCTGCTCTCTGGTTTGAGTGTCCTGCATCACTCGATATAATCTATCTCTAATTATCAAAAAGTACGGGTGGGAGAGTTCAATGCTTGGCTGGAGGTTCTGACCATTGACCATTCTCACTTGTTCAAACACATGATGCAGAGAGTCATCTCACATCTGCTCCAGAGGGAAATCCATTAGGGAATAGGTTGTTTGCAATCACATGACTTTTTGCCTCCTGGTTCACTTCTGGGTTCCTAGTGAAGGGCAACATTCAAAGATGGTGTCCAAGCCAAGTACACATCCATCGTCATCTTGTGGAAAACATTCTATGTCTGCCTATGTTACTGGAGTAGAACCAAAGGCAAAATCAAGATATCAAGAAAAAATACATTTATGTAATGGACTGGACCCCTACAGCTTTAAAAAAAAAATGAATTTTTCAAGCAATTTCAACAACCTTCCAAACATACAGTTTCTGGACATTTCCAACTGTCTAGCAGTCCAAACATCATTTTACATGAAAAATCAAATGAAAGCTTTCAAAAGTCTTGAAGCCTATAACTTTTTTTGGTTTGTGGCTGGGTTCATGACATTGGAATAAGACTTCTAAAGGAAAATAATCATCTTATTTTTATGAGGGTAAGTAATATAAGCCAAAGTGTAGTATATGAGTAGTATGTGAGTGTAGTAAGTATAGTACGTGATTCATGTCGTATCTGCTGCTGGTATTTCTGCAGTGATAACTTACATTTTATTTCATGAGATTTCAAATGTAGTTCAGACTTATGAATCAACATTTTTCTTTTGAATAAGGTCAACCATTCACAACAATCAACAGTCAGTCCTATGAAGACTTGGGTGATTCTTAAAAATGATGGCGAAGTGATAACGGATCACTGCAATTGTATGCCTGAGTAACCTAATAAGAATACACAATTCTTTTTTGTGCCTTGGGTAGTAACAATAAATGTCTTGTTATACTTGGTGGCAGTATGACACTGAAATGTTGTATGTTTATATCTCTACAACTAATATTTATCATCAAAAACTCTGCTGTTTCTCTCTTGATATTCTAACTTACTCAAATATATTTGTAGGTTGGCAGAGTCTTGTTCCCATGTAGGAGCCCTGCTTTATTTCATTGAAGTTGCTGTGCATATGTGTGAGTCTGTCGCTTGTACAATGGAAAAAAGTAAATGGTTGATGCCAACACATGTAAAAAAGGTATTTATATTTGCTCAGTTCACCTCTGGTATATGGGAGATAGCACTCACTGATTGCTTCTGTGATAACCTGTGTATGTTGATTGCAATATTTGGTTCTCATTCTCTAGATAAATGCTGCCCCAGTTTCCAACGTAGACTTCTCTTCAACTAAGGCCAAAAAAACAAAGACTGCCTATGTTAATGGAGTAGAACCAAAAGCAAAATTAACAGTAATTATTAACAGTGAATCAACCAAGGCAGTGATGGCACCTAAAGCACCACGTCCAAGAGTTGTTGCTGGGTCTGATGAATATAATATTTTTTTCAAGGCATTAAATGAAAACTGTCCTAAGAGTGCTGCTTTAATGACAAAACATTTGTAGTATAAGAAATTCATCCCAAAATCAGCAACAGAAGTCCTACCAAAGCCTATAATGAGTGATAGATCAGATGCTTCCATATGAACAGCTAATGGACAAATGCAAAGAAGTTAATTTGTCAGTTACTGAGAGTGAAATAACTGCAGTAGAACTTGAAACAAGGAAACAGGCTGGTTTGAGAATATGATTTAACCAGAGAGCATGTCACATCACTGCCTCAAGACTTATAAAGCTGTGCTTAGCACTAACCCTGAAAACCCCTCTAAGAGTTTGAGAAAGTGCATATGCTATTCTGAAGCCCACAGATTTTTTACTGATGCAACCAGGTTAGTATAGAACATTCAAGTCAAGTCATTTGTATAGCGCTTTTAACAATAAACATTGTCACAAAGCAGCTTTACACAATTTGAACAACTTAAAACATGAGCTAATTTTATCCCTAATCTATCCCCAATGAGCAAGCCTGTGGCGATGTTGGCAAGGGAAAAACTCCCTCAGACGACATGAGAAAGAAACCTCGAGAGGAACCAGACTCAAAAGGGAACCCATCCTCATTTGGGCAACAACAGACAGCATGACTATAATATTAACAGTTTTAACATGAAGTCAGTTTCATTGATGTTATAAACTCTTCATTGATGGAAACTTGAGTGCAAAACTGTTCATGATAACTGCAGTCCTAAAGTTAGCAAGTCAACTGTAGTCCTCAGCCATAAAAAGCATTACTGTAAGAGTCCAGAGCATCCTACAGGTGTGACTTTCAACTGTCCACATGGGGTCGTTCTCCACAGGAGCAATGCAATGAGACTCCAACCAGATACAGGGCACCAGGATGGATCAGGCAGGTCCGAGGAGCAGAAGAGGTCAGTATCTCAATCCCAGGACCAACATGTAACTCAGAGGGACAGATTTGGGGGGAAGGGGTAGAGAGAGAGGGAGAGAAAACACAGATTGTTAGGTATGCCCAGTGTCACCTGAATAAGTAGGAACAGTATACATATTGCACTGAGTACAAGCAGGGACTCTGGCAACTAACTATGACAGCATAACTAAAAGGGCAGAGCCAGATGGTAACACAGACATGAGGGAGCCCCAGGACATAAAGCAGCCAGCCACTACACCGTCAACAAACTCGAGTGAGCAAGCGAGTGGGGACTGACAGCATCCATACATCCCAGTTTACCAAAACACTCTGTCTGAAGACCCTCCAGATCTACACCTTTACCTCATAAACACCATTAACAAAAGGCTTGACTAAACAGATATGTTTTCAGCCTAGACTTAAATGCTGAGACTGTGTCTGATTCCCGAACATTACTTGGAAGGCTGTTCCATAACTGTGGGGCTTTGTAAGAAAAGGCTCTGCCCCCTGATGTAGCCTTCACTATAAGAGGTACCAGCAGATAGCCTGCACCTTTTGATCTAAGTAGGCGTGGCGGGTCATAGAGGAGCAGAAGTTCACTCAGGTACTGTGGTGCAAGACCATTTAGTGCTTTAAAGGTTTCTAGTTCTAGTAAGGACTCTTGCTGCTGCATTTTGAACTAACTGGAGCTTGTTTATACACTTATTGGAACATCCAGACAGTAAGGCATTACAATAATCCAACCTGGAGGTAACGAAAGCATGAACTAGTTTTTCCACGTCACATAGTGACATTAAATTTCTTATCTTAGCAATACTTCTGAGGTGAAAGAAAGCTATCCGGGTAATGTTATCAATGTGAGTTTCGAATGAAAGACTGGGGTCAATAATCACTCCGAAGTCTTTTACTGCTGCACGTGAAGAAACAGAAAGGCCATCCAGAGTTACTGTGCAATCAGAAAACTTACTTCTAGCTGCATGTGGTCCTGGTACAAGTACTTCAGTCTTGTCAGCGTTAAGCAGAAGGAAATTAATAAGCATCCAGTGTCTAATGTCCTTTACACATTCCTCAATTCTATTAAGCTGGTGTCTCTCATCAGGTTTTGCAGAAACATACAACTGTGTGTCATCAGCATAACAGTGGAAACTACAATGTTTATGAATAATATCACCCAGAGGTAACATATATAAAGAAAAAAGCAGTGGACCCAAGACAGAACCTTGTGGAACACCAAACTTTACCTCAGTACATCTCGAAATATCACCATTTATATTAACATACTGATAATAATCAGTTAAATAGAGCTGAGCCAGGAGAGGGCCGTTCCCTTAACTCCCACAACATTTTCTAGTCTATCCAGAAGAATGAGAGTTCCACAATAAAGGTTGACTGATAACAGTCCAGTCTTACAAAAACTCCACATTACATTAAAATAATTGCTTGGAATGTAGCTGCTGTTTGCATTATTTTAAGATTATTATTTATTATGGGTGGCACGGTGGTGTAGTGGTTAGCACTGTCGCCTCACAACAAGAAGGTCCGGGTTCGAGCCTCATGGCCGACGAGGGCGTTTCTGTGCAGAGTTTGCATGTTCTCCCCGTGTCCGCGTGGGTTTCCTCCAGGTGCTCCGGTTTCCCCTACAGTCCAAAGACATGAAGGTTAGGTAAACTGGTGACTCTAAATTGACTGTAGGTGTGAATATGAGTGTGAATGGTTGTCTGTGTCTATGTGTCAGCCCTGTGATGACCTGGCAACTTGTCCAGGGTGTACCCCACCTTTCGCCCATAGTCAGCTGGGATAGGCTCCAGCTTGCCTGCGACCCTGTCAGGCCTTTAGATTACACTAATTTGGGCACATCAAAGGAGCAAAGTGACTGCGCGAATGAGCGTAGCGATAAATACATAAAACAAAAATCTCCTTAGTATGAGTCTCATACAGAACGTATCCATGGGCTCATAGGATAAAATTTAGTACATTTATTTCATATTTATTGTGTGATATCAGAAGTCTATTAATAGACTTCTGGTGATATATATTATAATAAAATTACAACGGCAAATTTCTTTCATTTTCAATGTAAACAAAGGAAGGAGTTGTTATTGGACACACCTTGTCATCTCTTGAAGTCTCGTTGATGCAGTTGGACACACTTGCTGTTGGGAGTGGTAGTGTTGTAACTGATGAGCCTTGCCTTGCACTTAAAAATCGGTCCAAAGGCCCAGTTTGTTTCTCACTTTCGGGCTGAAGCCTTGCCAGACGGCAGCTCTCATAAGTGTCGCTTTGCTTGTTGTGTGAGCATCCTGTAGTAATGGGCCGTCCTCACGGCATCGTGGCTTCCAGAAAATCAAAGCAGAAACACCAGCATACGAGTCAATGGCAGATGCCTTAACCAATCAATCCTCGGGAATCCAACTTCCGCCGATCAGGAAAGAGACTGGTACCTTTCTGAGTGGGTTATAGGTAATGTTCCGTCACTTGCTTGACATTTTCGGTCGATTTTGGAAATAACTTAATTGTTTTGATTGGAAATCTGAATGATCAAGGTGTGATAAAGATGCGCCCTTTTTTCCTTGATTAATTTGGGGATGCTAATTTGGGCGCATTTAATTTGGGCACACCGTTAAACAGCCTGGCCAAGGTGTAATTTAAAGGCCTGCCTGTAGAACAGGATAAAGTGGCTAGAGATGATGATGAGATGAGATTATTTATTATTTTACTTTTCTTTGTTGCAGACATGAAACCCAGGCTAGGAAAGAGTATGAACGTATCATGTCACAAGACCATGAAAACTTCTCAGTGTGTGACAGTGGTCTTAAAATTAATTCCAATTAGCCATTCATGGCTGCATCACCTGACAGAGTAACAAACTGTGATTGCTGTGGTATGGGAGCATGTGAGATCAAGGCAACACATAGATGTTGCAATATAGAACATGAGAAATATTTGTTGTATTTCTATAGCTTAATTTATTTACTTTTGTTTGTTTCAGTGTCATAACTGTCACAAGGCTAAAGAGAACATTGAAGGTTGTGCAGGGGAGAAAGGCTTTTGTTTTGTGAAAAATGACAATGGAGACGTCCAACTGAATAGGAAACACAGCTACTATTTCCAAGTTCAAGAACAGGTCAATATTATGGAACTTGAGTATTGTGACTTTGTTGTATGGAACAAAAACGATATTTTCACTGAAAGAATTGTTCCAGATAATGTATTCTGGGACAGCATTGTACCCAAGGCAAAATTATTTTTTAGGTTTTGCATACTCCCTGAAGTCCTTGGGAAGCATTTCACAAAGCCCTTGCTCACTACTCTACAGCCACCAAATCACTCAGTAATTCAATAATTTAGTTAAATGGCAAATAAATTTGTGTTAATATTTATTTTTTTGTAAACACCATTGTTTTCTTTTGTGTCTATTAAACCATTACATGCCAACATTCAATTTTTGTTTCATGGGTTTATTGCAATCAACCTATTCTAGAGGGACCACAGATTCATGATAAATTTGTAAGTGCACAACATATGACTTCTATCTTGTCAATTACAGAGTGTGACTCTCCAGCTTTTTTGTACATGTACTCAGTGGGGAGAGCACCACTTTGAAGGACTTGGTACTTTTGACAAACCAATCCAATCAACATATATTTGGACATGAGCAATTTTTCTTGTTTCTTCCACTTCATATGCAGATAGCTGGGTTTCCCCCTAATGAAGGTTGGTATTTTTAATGACACACAAAAAAGTCCAACACTCTCGTCAATGCTGAATCCACAATCAGCAAGGACAACATCTCCAGGAAATAAATTATTAAGAATCCCACTTGCTTCAGTCAATTGTTTATCACTTACTCTTCCTCCCCATGCTCTTGAAATTAATGTCACTAGCCCCTGTAGGGCAATACCACTCAGGAACTTTATGGTATTGTGGTGTTTATAATTGAATCATATTTGGACCCGAGATAATAAATTTTATAGCTGCTCAATAAACACTTCAAAACAGTCAATTACCACAGCAACTCTTGTGCCAAAAGATTTTCTAAAGTCCATGGGCATAGTAGTCAAGTCAAGTTTATTTGTATAGCGCTTTTAACAATAAACATTGTCGCAAAGCAGCTTTACAGAATTTGAACGATTTAAAACATGAGCTAATTTTATCCCTAATCTATCCCCAATGAGCAAGCCTGTGGCGACGGTGGCAAGGAAAAACTCCCTCAGACGACATGAGGAAGAAACCTCGAGAGGAACCAGACTCAAAAGGGAACCCATCCTCATTTGGGCAACAACAGACAGCCTGACTATAATATTAACAGTTTTAACATGAAGTCAGTTTCGTTGATGTTATAACTCTTCATTGATGGAAACTTGAGTGCAAAACTGTTCATGATAACTGCAGTCCTAAAGTTAGCAAGACAACTGTAGTCCTCAGTCATAAAAGCATTACTGTAAGAGTCCAGAGCATCCTCCAGGTATAACCCTCAACTGTCCTCATGGGGCCGTCCTTCACAGGAGCGGTGCGATAAAACTCTGACCAGACACAGGGCACCAGGATGGATCAACCAGGTACGAGGGGCAGAAGAGGCCAGCATCTCAATCCCAGGACCAACATGTAACTCAGAGGGACAGATTGGGGGGGGGGGGAAGAGAGAGAGAAAGAAAACACATGTTCTTAGTTCTTATGCCCTAAAAATGACAAGTATTAAATCTGTGTGGTAGGCTCGCAGAGACGAGAGTCTTTACATCAGGCATAACACACAACAATGGCATGTTAATATGGTAAAAAATATATCATGACCTGCTCTGGCTGGATGCTTGATTGGGTGATGGGAGCACACTCCTCAGCAATGATGAGATGCAGATGGGACCCTTAGGGCTGGCCAAGACAATTCAGTTACATTTCACCAGGTCTGGGACATGCGACAGAAAGTCTGACGGCTACGATAGCCAGTCGAGGTCTCCACCCTCTCCACCAAAAGATTTCCTGTTGACTCCATGTAACTCAGAGGGACAGATTTGGGGTGGGTGGGGGGAAGAAAACACAGGTTGTTAGGTATGCCCAATGTCACCTGAATAAGTAGGAGCAGTATACATATTGCACCAAGTACAAGCAGGGACTCCGGCAACTAACTATGACAGCATAACTAAAAGGAGAGAGCCAGAAGGTAACACAGGCATGAGGGAGCCCCAGGACATAAAGCAGCCAGCCACTACACCGTCAACAAACTCAAGTGAGCAAGCGAGTGGGGACTGACAGCATCCATACATCCCAGTTTACCAAAACACTATGTCTGAGGACCCTCTAGATCTACACCTTTACCTCAAACACCATTAACAAAAGGCTTGACTAAACAGATATGTTTTCAGCCTAGACTTAAATGCTGAGACTGTGTCTGATTCCCGAACATTACTTGGAAGGCTGTTCCATAACTGTGGGGCTTTGTAAGAAAAGGCTCTGCCCCCTGATGTAGCCTTCACTATACGAGGTACCAGCAGATAGCCTGCACCTTTTGATCTAAGTAGGCGTGGCGGGTCATAGAGGAGCAGAAGTTCACTCAGGTACTGTGGTGCGAGACCATTTAGTGCTTTAAAGGTCAATAGTAGTATTTTATAATCAATACGAAATTTGATTGGGAGCCAATGCAGTGTGGATAAGACAGGCGTGATGTGGTCATATTTTCTAGTTCTAGTAAGGACTCTTGCTGCTGCATTTTGAACTAACTGGAGCTTATTTATGCACTTATTGGAACATCCAGACAGTAAGGCATTACAATAATCCAACCTGGAGGTAACGAAAGCATGGACTAGTTTTTCTGCGTCACGCAATGACATTAAATTTCTTATCTTTGCAATATTTCTGAGATGAAAGAAAGCTATCCAGGTGATGTTATCAATGTGAGTTTCGAATGAAAGACTGGGGTCAATAATCACTCCGAGGTCTTTTACTGCTGCACGTGAAGAAACAGAAAGGCCATCCAGAGTCACTGTGTAATCAGAAAACTTGCTTCTAGCTGTATGTGGTCCTAGCACAAGTACTTCAGTCTTGTCAAAGTTAAGCAGAAGGAAATTAATAAGCATCCAGTGTCTAATGTCCTTAACACATTCCTCAATTCTATTAAGCTGGTGTCTCTCATCAGGTTTTGCAGAGACATACAACTGTGTGTCATCAGCATAACAGTGGAAACTAATACAATGTTTACAAATAATATCACCCAGAGGTAACATATATAGAGAAAAAAGCAGTGGACCCAAGACAGAACCTTGTGGAACACCAAACTTTACCTCGGTACGTCTAGAAATATCACCATTTATATCAACATACTGATAACGATCAGTTAGATAAGACCTGAGCCAGGAGAGGGCCATTCCCTTAACTCCCACAACATTTTCTAGTCTATCCAGAAGAATGGAATGATCAATGGTATCAAATGCTGCACTAAGGTTAAGTAACACAAGTAGCAAGACACAGCCCTGATCAGACGCCAACAGTAGGTTGTTTACTACTTTAACCAGTGCTGTCTCTGTGCTATGATGAGGTCTAAATCCTGACTGATACATTTCATGGATGTTATTCCTATGTAAATATGAGCATAACTGCTGTGCCACAGCTTTTTCAAGGATTTTGGAGATAAAGGGGAGGTTTGATATTGGCCGATAATTGGACAGCTGACAGGGATCAAGGTCAGGTTTTTTAATCAGGGGTTTGATAACTGCTAGTTTAAAGGATTTGGGTACATAGCCAATCGTAAGAGAAGAATTTATTATTTTTAGAAGCGGTTCAATTACTCCAGGCATTATCTGTTTGAATAGATGTGTAGGTAAGGGATCTAGTATGCAAGTTGAGGCTTTTGATGTAGAGATTAATGAAAGTAATTCACTTTCTTTAAGGGGAGTAAAACATTCTAACTGATGATCTGATACAGTTATATAGTTAACTACAAGGTCACTTTCATTGTCTGACCTTAAATTAGTAGTTTGAATTTTTTGTTGGATATTCTCAATTTTGTCATTAAAAAAATTCATGAAGTCGTTGCTACTACATACTGCAGGTGTGCATGTGTCGATAGTGGACTTATTCCTGGTTAATTTTGCTACAGTATTAAATAGGAATCTAGGATTATTTTTGTTATCTTCTATTAGGGAGGAGAAATATGTTGATCTCGCAGCACTAAGAGCTTTTCTATACTTCAGGAAGCTCTCCTTCCAAGCTAATTTGAACACTACCAATTTTGTTTGACGCCATTTACGTTCCAATTTTCGAGTGGTCTGTTTTAATGTGTAATCATTATACCAGGGTGCTAATTTTTTGTCTCTGACCATTTTCCTTGTTAGAGGAGCTACATTATCTAAAGTATGGCAGAATGTTGACTCTAAGCATTCAGTTGCCTGATCAAGTTCTGCAGGGGCTGACAGTGACCCAATCAAAGTTGACAACTCTGGGAGATCATTTATAAAGCTCTGTGTAGTAGTTGACGTGAAAGTACATTTAATACAGTAGCGTGGTGAGGTGCATATATTATTACTCAGACATAGTTTGAATTAGATGAGATAATGATCTGAGATAACTTCAGACTGTGGAAGTATGACTATATTGTCTACGTTTAATCTGAATGTTAGTATTAGATCAAGGGTGTGACCACCATTATGGGTCGGTCCTATGACATTCTGCTTAATCCCGACTGAATCTAAGATGGACACAAACACTGTTTTTAAAGGGTCTTCTGGGTTATCGAAGTGAATATTAAAATCTCCGACAACTAAAGCTTTGTCTAAGGAAATAACCAGATCAGAGATAAAATCTGCAAATTCAGAAAGAAACTCAGAATATGGTCCTGGGGGCCTGTAAATAATAAGCCATAATATTATAATAATATAAGCCACTATTATTATTTACCCACCATAATATCATGGTGGGTAAATAATAGTAGCCCATAGAGTTTTACTGTCTGGCCACTCCACAAGAAACTGGACTCTGTGATGTAAAACTGATATTATTTTGGTGAAAATTCTTGAAGCTGAAGCTGATATTCCAAATCTGTAGGCCAAGTCCTGTAGTGGAAGATTCAGTCTAAGTCCCTTCAAAACTAAAACTAGTTGCTCAAATTTTCCTAAAGCAGGCCTCTTAGTATGAGTTATCCAGAGCAAACACAGATTAAACACTTGCAGTAGTACCAGAAAATTTGGTAACCCTGTATTGAATCTGCTTTTTTCATCATTATTTTTGAAGCCTTCTCTACTTTAAGTATTACATACCTTAGTTCTTAGATGGTACAGTTCTTCATTCAATCCCTTTTTACCCTCTTCCAGTGAATATAGAAAACTTGCTGTCATGTCTGTTTGGCACCCATCATTCTCTACTTGTCTTTCTGTCTGGCATTGTGCATTGTTGATATTAGTAAGTGGGTCTGCTGAAACAAAACAACATATCAATAAAAGCTTTTCTCGGGCTTTAAGCTAATAAAAGTAAAATAGTTTTACCTTGTACTGGTAAATTATTTCCATCTGTGTTTTCATTTGCTAGATCCATAGTTGATACTCGTGGCTGCTTTTAAAGATCAAGAAGGGCACTGGCTGCTTCAGAATGTTGTCATTTCAGATCACGCTTCACCACCCTATCTTTTCTCTTCAAACCATTTTCTGACAGGTTTCATCTTTTGATGGGCCAATTTTAGTGTAGGTTCATGGTGGGTTTTTTTTACATTTTTATTTTCATTCTTTCACCTTTATGCACAACTTCTTTTGGTAATCTATAATACCTTTTGTCTTTTTCTTGATTTGCTCGGTTTGAACATCCAAATACAGAGCAACCGTCTGGCATATTTGGAGGTGAAACACAAGAAACTACTACAAAGTGACTGTAAACAAATATGATGCCTGCTCGTCAGCTGGAAATTAGCTGGCAGATCACCACCGGAAGTGACATCTATTGCAAACAAAGGATTCCCGAGAAAGCAGGGAGGGCTGACACACTCCCAGATCTCCATGTCACTATGACACAGAGCTGACGTAGACAGCTCTGGGACAGCTTCTCCCCAACAATGTCACATCGGGATCCCCCCATCACATGCTACTGCGGGATCCACCCACAAGTTTTAGGCTCCTAAACCTTGGCCAATCCATCCCCAGAATTAGTGGGTGGGTGACTTGCAAGCTAACTGCTGCCTCAACACTATAATTTGTTCCCTGAAATTGGATCTTGACTGGTACCTGTGGGTATTTGTGGATATCTCTGTATACACACCAAACCTTCACCAGACATGCTGTTGCCTTGCTTTGATCCAAGCTATGGTGAATCCAGGTTTGATTACAGCCTGAGTCTACCAAAGAGTGATATGTACCCCCTTGGATATCCACCAGTATGTGGTACATTCCAGCTCGATCGGGGTGGTTTCTGGTGCATCGGGGTTCTGGACCACTGCCCCAACCTCCATTGCATGGCACTAGTCCTGGAAGTTCCCAGGCTCCCCACAACACCAGCACACTGGCCCAGGCCTCACCTCTACACCGATGGGGCACAGATCGCTCACATAAGGGGAAGACACAGAAACATAAGGGAAAGAGGTGGAAGGGGAACAACAGGCTTGGGGAGTTGCCTACAGTGGAATCGGCCCCCGCTTCCATGGTATCGGGAGGGGAAGGGAGGGAGGGGAGGAATGAGAGGAGGGAGCAGCATGAGAGACAGAGACAGAAGAGGCAAGATTCCTACCTGCCACTGGAACTGCTGTCAGATGGTCCTCCGCCAGCTCACTGGCTCGATCCAGTGATGCCAAGCAGTGGCACTGGACCCACTCAGCTGTTCCCCTCAGCAGTCGAGCAATGAATTGTTCCAGTGCAGCTGCATTGATGACCTCCTCAACATCACAGTCTTCTGCCCTCAACCACTGTGGGCAGGCATCCTACAGCTGCTGGCCATAGGCAAATGTCAACCTCCTCCAGTGTCAGCGCGTGGAAGTGCTGATGGTGTTGCTCGGGGTTCAGACAATTCACTGCAGGATCACATGCTTCAAGTCCACATACTCCAGCCTGTTGTCTGTGTGCAGTTGCTGGGCTGCATGCTGCACTTCTCAGGACAGAAGCAGCAGAAGGGAAGCCATGAGCTGCTTGTCTGGCCACCCCCATACCTCCACAGCTTGCTCAAAAAGCACCAGGAAGGCTTCAGGGTCATCAAGTAGCCCCATTTTCATGAGGGTGATGTAGGGGAAGCCCATTGACTCTGGGGCTTGGGCACCTGCTGGTGTGATGAGGTGCAGGAGCACCTGGTGGTCCTCCTGCTGAGACTGCAGCAGAGCCTCAAAGTGTCACTCCTGCTTATTCCACATTGAGACCAGTGCCTGGTCCTGGTTTTGTTGGCAGCAAGGGCATGGATGAGCTCCCTGAATGGGGAAGACTCCATGGAGATGGTTCTGTTCAGCATTCCTGGTTTTCAGCACCAGTGTAAACTTCTCTGACTGGGGAGGATGCTGAAACAGATGGGCAGGTGGGTTTGGTTCAGATTCTCTTTTTATTCTCCACAAAATCTTGCTCTTCAGCGGTTGACACCAACAAACAAAGTGCACACATACAGTCACAGCCAAGACTCTGGCTCACACGCCCCTCTCTCCACTCCTCTCCCACCTTTTATCCACTTTCCATCACTGCAACAAACACACAGACACAGCACACTAGTTACCAACAGGTGCCATCACTTTGCTACTCACCTACTCTGGCTTTGCTCTCCATTCACAAACCAGCACTCGACCATGCCCTCGCTGCCACAATATTATATATTTTATGTACAGTACCAGCCAAAGGTTTGGACACACATATTACTATGAACAAGTAAGTGTGTCCAAACTTTTGACTGATAATGTACTTTTTGTTACACAGTATGATAGTCCCATGATTACTGGGGATGATACTATTGCTTATAAATATTTCAGAAAAAAATATACTAAACTTTAAAATGTTACTTGATTGCATTGATAGCCATCTAGTTCTTGGCTCAATTAGTGCTTTCAATTTATTGTTGTTCCAATTTAAATGCAATACGTACACTTACTGGCCACTTTAATCGCAACTTGTTCTTGATTCTAATATTTCTGTTCTTGGCAGGCAGGAATGGAACCCAATGTGGTCTTCTGCCGTTGCATTCTGAGATGCTTTTCTGCTTACCATGGTTGTAAAGAGTTGCTATATCCTTCCTGGCAGCTCAACTCAATCTGGCCATTTTCCTCTGACCTCTCTTATCAACAAGACTTTTCCACCCACAGAACTGTTGCTCACTCAATGGTTTTTTTGTTTATTTGTTTTTTTAATCACACTATTCTATGTAAACTCCAGAGAATATTGTTTGTGAAAACCCCAGGAGATCAGCAGTTTCTGAAATACTCAAACCAGTCTATCTGGCACCAACACCCATGCCACAGTGAAAGTCACAGATCACAATATTCCCATTCTGATGTTTGAAGTGATCATTAACTAAAGCTCTTGATTTGTATCTGCATGATTTTATGCATTGTGCTGCTGTCAAGGGATTGTCTGATTAGATAACTGCATAAAACAGCAAATGTATGGGTGTACCTAATAAAGTGGACGATGAGTAATTCTGGTGAGGAAAAGATACACGGGCTAAAACGTAGTTCTATACTGACCTCTAGTGTATCTTATGTGTGCTACAGCATGAACAGTTATGAATCATGGAATGTATGATAAGCAGAAGTTCAGATAGGATAGGATTTTTGAAAAATAATGCCTTCAGGCTATTGCATCACCTCTAAATGACTTTCATTTTGAATAAGTTTATGTTAACCATTGATTTCTTGAATGCTAGTTAAGGATGGACATATCATAAATTCAGTAGCTGGGCCACAGGACAAGTGAACGTGCCTGGTTTGGGTTGCCCAGAAACCTAACTGATGAGGCTATAAAATGGTAGCTAACACAATGTAATAACATAGAAATTGGTGAACTCAGATGAAGAAACTATTCATCCAGGTGATATCTCATCTCATCTCATTATCTCTAGCTGCTTTATCCTTCTACAGGGTCGCAGGCAAGCTGGAGCCTATCTCAGCTGACTACGGGCGAAAGGCGGGGTACACCCTGGACAAGTCACCAAGTCATCAAAGGGCTGACACATAGACACAGACAACCATTCACACCTACGGTCAATTTAGAGTCACCAGTTAACCTAACCTGCATATCTTTGGACTGTGGGGGAAACCAGAGCACCCGGAGGAAACGGGGAGAACATGCAAACTCCACACAGAAAGGCCCTCGCCGGCCCCGGGGCTCGAACCCAGGACCTTCTTGCTGTGAGGCAACAGCACTAACCACTACACCAATCCGGGTGATATATATATATATTAAAAAAAAAAACATTAATATTAAAATATTAATTTGTTTTTTTTTATTTTGAATTTCAGTCTGTCTTTCCGATTCACACTCCTGATGAGTAATTTGCATCTTATGGTATGGCCTCAATATTTCTTCTCTTGAAGCCTTCTAGGGTTTTGTGACATGTTGATACCTGCCTGGTGGAGGTTGTTGCTTCTGTCCCTGTGGTGTTTGTTTGTTTTGTAATGGTTCTCACAATGTTTCACAAAGGGCAATATCATTTCAATCCAAAAGATTTTATGTTTGAACTTATAGACACCAAATTCCAGATTGGAAGTCAATCCAACAGTCCTCCTGATCTGTTTAACTGATCAGACACAATGACAATACACACTAACTATAAAAGACAACAGGAGAACAAGGCACCATACTGTAGAAAAGCTGATCAAGTTACAAATAATAAATGTAGACTTAAATAGCAGCTTACAGTGGTGCTTGAAAGTTTGTTAACCCTTTATAAATGTTTTATATTTCTGCACAAGTATGACCTAAACCATCATCAGATTTTTACATATGTCCTATAAGTAGGTAAAGAGAACCCAGTTAAACAAATGAGATAAAAAAAATATATACTTGTTCATAGGGCGGCACGGTGGTGTAGTGGTTAGCGCTGTCGCCTCACAGCAAGAAGGTCCTGGGTTCGAGCCCCAGGGCCGGCGAGGGCCTTTCTGTGTGGAGTTTGCATGTTCTCCCCGTGTCCGCGTGGGTTTCCTCCGGGTGCTCCGGTTTCCCCCACAGTCCAAAGACATGCAGGTTAGGTTAACTGGTGACTCTAAATTGACCGTAGGTGTGAATGTGAGTGTGAATGGTTGTCTGTGTCTATGTGTCAGCCCTGTGATGACCTGGCGACTTGTCCAGGGTGTACCCTGCCTTTCGCCCGTAGTCAGCTGGGATAGGCTCCAGCTTGCCTGCGACCCTGTAGAAGGATAAAGCGGCTAGAGATAATGAGATGAGATACTTGTTCATTTATGTATTGAGGAAAATGATCCAATTATGCATATGTCTGAGTGGCAAAAGTATGTGAAGCTCTAAGTTTAGCAGTTAATTGGAAGGTGAAATAAGAGTTGGGTAATTTCAGTCAGTGGGGTGAAGGTCAGGTGTGAGTGGGTGCCTCGTTTTATTTAAAGAACAGGGAACTATCAAAGTCTGATCTTTACAACACGTTTGTAAATGTGTATCACTGCATGAACAAAGGAGATTTCTGAGGACCTCAGAAAAAGTTGATGTTATTGATGCTCATCAGGCTGAAAAAGGTTACAAAACAATCTCAACAAAAACAAAAGGATGCAAAAATTTGTTTGGACTTCACCAATCCACAGTTAGACAGATGAAGAAAATTCAAAGTCAATCAGTGCGTTTACATGCACATAGAGAAAATCGAATTTCTGCCATAGCTCGACTGAAATCGAAGTTCTAAATGCCATGGAAACACCTTAGCTTGGCTGAAATCGAACCGAACTGGATTTCTCGTAATCGAGCTATGCGACCTAGATTATGTGATTGTAGCCGAGCTACTTAGTGCATGTAAACCCTATCGAGCTACTTACTTCAGCATTGCCCCTTCCGGGAGTGACGAGACCACAAGCGGGAAACACAACAGCCTCGGTCAGCATGACAACAGTAGTAGTAGCGAGCAGCAGAAGAGGTCAGGAGGAACAACATCTCTCGATGTTGCTGTCCTCATCGTCTTTCTTCTTGTGAACACGGAACTGATAACTTTGTTTATACTCTTGAATAGCTCTTCTTCATGATGACAACCGGAAGTGTACCAACACGATGGGGCATGTAGCGCCACCTGTGGCTCAGGTGCACAATGTACCTCACACAATAGCTCGATTTCCTTGTGTGCATGTAGGATTGGATTTTTCTGGCACCCCTGCTGGGACCCTTAGCTTGATTACCGACAGTAGCTCGATTTGGATGTGCATGTAAACACACTGATTGTTACCCTCCCCAGGATTGGTTGTCCAGCAAAGATCACTCCAAGAACAAGGCGGGTAATAGTGCACAAGGTCACAAAGGAACCCAAGGTAACCTCTAAGCAACTAAAGTCCTCTCTCACATTGGTTAATGTTTATAAGTCCACCATCAGGAGAACACTGAACAACAATGGTGTGCATGGCAGGGTTGCAAGGAGAAAGCCATTGCTCTCCAAAAAGAACATTGCTGCTCATCTGCAGTTTACTAAAGATTATGTGGCAAGCCAGAAGGCTATTGGAAAAATGTTTTGTGGATGGATGAGACCAAAATAGAACTTTTTGGTTTAAATGAGAAGCGTCATGTTTGGAGAAAGGAAAACACTGCATTCCAGATTAAGAACCTTAACCCATCTGTGAAACATGGTGGTAGTATCATGGTTTGGGCCTTTTTTGCTGCATCTGGGCCAGGACGGCTTGCCATCATTGATGGAACAATGAATTCTGAACTATACCAGCAAATTCAAGCCAGAAGGCTATTGGGGAAAAAAAAATGTGGACAGATGCGACCAAAATAACATTTTTTGGTTTAAATGGGAAGTGTTATGTTGAGAGAAAGGAAAACTGCATTCACAAGGTCAGAAAGGAACCCAGGGTAACCTCTAAGCAACTAAAGTCCTCTCTCACTGTTAGGGTTTTGCTGGGATTCAAACCTGGTTCGTTGGTGTAATAATCCAGCAAACCCCCACTAGGCCACCAGGGGGATGACTCAAGTGCAGAGGTGTGAGGCAGAAGTAGAAAAGTATCAAAAAGTTTATTTACAATATTTACAGTCCAAACAAAAATATAATCCAAAAACCGCTCAGAAGATGAAGGGAAAAATAAAATATCCAAAAGGTCAAAGTTAAATACAAAAGCAAAAAACTAGAAAAGAAAAGGCAAAATACCAATGCTCAGAAGATAAAAAAACAGTAAACACAAAGTCCAAAAAGTCCAAAAAGAAAAGCAAAGTGCAAAACCAAAGAGACAACGGCAAGGAACACAGAACAGAGGTAACTGGAGCTAAACATAACAGCACAAAGACTCCGTGACAAGAGGACTGAACTCAGGGGGTATAAATACACAAAATAAATTGGAAACAGGTGACACTAATGAAAACAGGCAATCAACACCAACACCAGGGGCGATTCTAGCATCTGATCTTTGGGGGTGCTTAGCCCCCAGAGCTGACAGAGGCACCTGGCTTGAACGACAGTGTTTCCACGTTTATTCCGCATTTAGACAGACTTAACTAGACAAGATTCATTTTGAACAGTGGTAATTGTTAATTAATGTGTTATTGTGTATTGTGTAATAGTGTGTATTATTATGATTTTACATTAGTTTACATTAGTAAACGCTATGTTACATTAAATAAAAGTGACTAACACACGGTGGTCTAGCACCGTAGCACTTGTACAGCTCTGCACAAAAGTATCTCGATATGGATGATAAATGTCGTTTTTATCATTCTGTTCATAGACCAGGGAACATCAATATTGCATTATGCATATTATTGTGTTTAACAATTGTAACTCCAGTCCGTACCTTCACATCTCGCTATGCCAGTAATACTCAGGTGCTACTTCGAGTTCCTCATCGGCGTGGAATCCAGTTAAAAAAAACACCATGTCGTACCAAGCACTCGTGCGGACAGGCAACCCAATCAGAGGGGATGCAAGGAGGAGAGGTATTTTACTGCTCATAGAATTATCACGTAACAGGTGAATTCAAGAACACACAAACGCCCACGCTGCCGCGCACACATTCTTTGCGCAGTGCGCAAGGGCACTTATTTCTGAAAATTACGTCCAAAAGCAGTGTTTTTGAGGGTGCTGAGCTAGGGGGTGCTCAGCTCGTTTTTGGGGGTGCTTGAGCACCCCCAAAAATAGGCTAAACACGCCCCTGACCAACACAAAACACAGGACACAGTGGCAACCTCTAGAGGCCAAAACAAACGTAGACAAAAAACAGGAAATAACAGCGGCCTCTAGAGGCCAAAACAGTCCCAGTCCTAACAGGACCCCCCCCTCTAGGAGCGTCTCCTGACGTTCCCAGGGCGATCCGGATGGGCCGAATGGAAGTCCCGACACAGTTATTTATCTAAGACGTCCTGAGCAGGAACCCAGCAGTGCTCCTCAGGACCATAGCCCTCCCAGTCCACAAGATATTGCAGCCCGCCGCGGACACGGCGGGAGTCAAGCAGGCGATGCATGGTGAACACAGTCTGACCCTGGAAGATGCGGGGGGGTGGGGGGTTCCTAGGGGCAGGGGCATACGTGGACGTCAGTACGGGCCACAACAGGGAAACATGGAATGTGGGGTTGATCCTCAGAGTCCGGGGCAACTGGAGCTGGTAGGAGACAGGGTTCACCCTGCACACCACCTTGAAGGGGCCAGTGTAGTGAGGAGCAAGCTTGCGGTTCTCCACCCGCAGCGGAAGGTCCTTGGCAGACAGCCAAACCCGCTGCACAGGGTGGAAAGCGTGGGCAGGTCTTCTATGGCGGTTGGCCTGAGTCTGGTTGGTTCTGGAGGTCTGGATGAGGGTCTTCCTGACCTTGCTCCAGGTCTTGCGACACCGTCTCACATATTGGTTGACCGAGGGCACCCCTGCGTCCTCCTCCTGGTCCGGGAACAGAGGTGGCTGGAACCCGAATTGGCACTGGAATGGCGACAGCTTGGTGGCCGATGACTGCAGGATGTTGTGGGCGTACTCTGCCCATGGCAGCCAGGTGCTCCATGATGTCAGGTTATCCATAGCCAGGCCTCGCAGGGTGGTTTCCAGGTCCTGGTTGAGCCTCTCCGTCTGACCATTGGACTGTGGGTGAAACCCAGAGGAGTTTCTCCCCAGTGGGAGACCAAAGACTCGGAAGACATGATTAAAAATAAGTTTGGCTGTTTCAAGAGCAGAAGGGAGTTTGCACAGTGGTATGAAGCGGCAGGCCTTCGAGAATCTGTCGACTATAACCAAAATGACAGTGTTACCTTGAGACTCAGGGAGACCCGTGATGAAGTCGACTGCCACGTGGGACCAGGGATGCCGGGGAATGGTCAGAGGATGCAGGAGACCCTGGGGACGCTGTCCAGGTTCTTGGTTCTGGTGCAGACCTCACAGGACAGGACAAATGACCTTACTTCCTTCTCCTTGTTAGGCCACCAGAAGCGTCTTTTCAGGAAGTCCAGGGTCCTCCGAGCTCCCGGGTGGGCGGTGAGAGGGGAAGAGTGACCCCACTGGAGAACCTTGGCCCGGGCTTGATGTGGGACGTACAAGAGGCCCGGTGGCCCCGTCCCAGGACTGGGGTCCTGGCATTGGGCTCGTCGGACGGCCTCCTCAATACCCCAGCGGACAGGAGCCACAATCCGGGACACAGGGATAATAGGCCCGACTTCACTCTCCCTGTTAGTGGCAGAGAACAGCCTGGACAGTGTGTCAGGTTTGGTGTTCTTGGAGCCGGGGCGATACGAGAGGGTGAAGTCAAACCGACTGAAAAACAGGGCCCACCTAGCCTGTCGTGGGTTCAGTCTCTTGGCTTGCTGGAGGTACTCCAGGTTCTTGTGGTCAGTCCAAACCAGGAATGGATGTTGCGCTCCCTCCAGCCAGTGCCTCCACTCCTCAAGGGCCAATTTGACCGCTAGCAGTTCTCGATCCCCCACATTATACCGGGACTCCACAGGACTCAGGCGGTGGGAGAAGTAAGCGCAGGGGTGCAGCTTTCCTTCCGAACATTGAGAGAGCACCGCGCCAACACCACTGTCCGAGGCGTCCACCTCCACGATGAATGGTTGGGAGGTGTCTGGGAGGACCTGAATGGGTGCCGTGCAGAAGCGGTCCTTGAGGTCTTTGAACGCCTTTTCCGCCTGAGGAGACCAGACATAAGATCCACCTGTCCCTTTGGTGAGGTCCGACATGGGTGCTGCTACAGAACTAAAGTTCCTGATAAACTGGCGGTAGAAGTTAGCAAATCCTAAGAACCGCTGAACCTCTTTGACGGACTTGGGAGTGGGCCAGTCCCAGACGGCCAGGGTCTTAGCTGGGTCCATTTGGAGTTGGCCTGTCCATACAATAAAACCCAGAAAGGAGACCTCGGGAACATGAAATTCGCATTTCTGGGCCTTGGCGAACAGATTGTTCTGTAGCAGCCTCTGGAGAACCTGGCGGACATGGTGGCGGTGCTCCTGCATGGTCTTGGAAAAGATAAGGATGTCGTCGAGGTAGACAAAAACGTACAGGTTAATCATGTCCCTCAAGACATCGTTGATTAGGACCTGAAAAACAGCTGGTGCGTTGGTGAGTCCGAAGGGCATCACCTGGTATTCGTAGTGCCCAGACGGGGTGTTAAAGGCAGTCTTCCACTCGTCTCCCTGTCGGATACGGATGAGGTGGTATGTGTTCCGTAGGTCCAACTTGGTGAAGACGGTGGCGCCTTGGAACAGGTCGAATGCTGTGGACATCAGCGGAAGGGGATATCGGTTGCGCACTGTGATCTTGTTCAGGCCCCTGTAGTCAATACATGGTCAGAGCCCCCCATCCTTCTTGCCGACAAAGAAGAAGCCGGCACCAGCAGGTGAGGTGGAGGGTCGAATGAACCCAGAGACCAGGGCGTCTTTGAGGTATTCCTCCATGGCCTTGCGTTCTGGCTGAGAGAGGGAAAACAGTCTGCCATGAGGAGGGGTAGTCCCAGGGAGCAAGTCGATGGCACAGTCGTAGGCCCGGTGCGGAGGAAGAACGGCGGCCCTGCTCTTGCTGAAGACCTCCTTGAGATCCCAGTACTCTGTGGGAACTTGAGATAACTCAGTGAGATCAGGGGGCTCGGCAGGAGACACAGGAGAGCAGACAAGAGGCATGGCATGCAGGGCCCCATTCCACAACCTGACTTGTTACCCAGTCTATGTGAGGGTTGTGGCGAGTAAGCCAAAGAAGGCCTAGAATAACTGGGAACTCAGGTGAAGGAATCAGGTGCAGGGATATTTCTTCCTTGTGACCTTGAGACTGGAGGAAGACTGGAGAAGTAACTTGGGTGACTCTTCCATCACCTAATGCTTGGCTATCGAGGGCAGACACAGACAGTGGGACTTCAAGAGGTGCAGTCGGGACATTGATACTTTGGGCGAAGTGAATATCCATAAAGTTCCCAGCCGCCCCTGAGTCTAACAAAGCTTGACAAGAGTGGACGGACTCACCCCAGGAGATGGAGACCGGGATGTAAATTCCTTGGCCAGGGAGTCCGGGAGAGAGGGTAGGCCCCGTCACAACCCTCCCTCGGCTGGACGGGGCGGTCCTTTTCCCGAGAGTTCGGGACATGATGCTCGGAAGTGACCAGGCTTGCCACAGTAGATGCAGCACTTGTCCCTCCTTCTGCACTCCCTCTCAGATGTGGAGAGGCAAGTACGAGCCACTTGCATGGGTTCTGGACAGTCACTGGAGGAGGTAGACGGGCTCCAGGTAGAGGTAGGGAGGCTGGGGGGGCTCAGGACTTGGCGGCGTTCTCTCATCCTGTTTTCCAGACGAGTAGAATGTGAGATGAGAGTTTCGAGGTCACTTGGGCATCCAATAGAGGCCAGGCCATCCTTGATGGGGTCAGACAGACCATGGTGGAAGGCTGACACCAGGGCAGTCTCGTTCCATCCACTTACTGCTGCGAGCGTCCGGAACGAGATGGCGTAATCTGCGACGCTTCCTCCTTGCCGGATGGACATGAGCTTTCTGGCTGCGTCGGTACTGATGTCCACCTGGTCGAATACCCAAAGCATCTCTTCAGTAAATAGTTCAAAATCAGAGCACTCGGGTCCCCGTCTCTGCCAGATAGCTGTTGCCCAAGCTCGTGCCTTACCAGCTAACAAGGTTATCACAAAGGCGATCTTGCGGCGATCCGTAGTGTAGGTGGTAGGCTGGAGCTCAAAGGTGAGTTGGCACTGGGTAAGCAACTCCCGGCACTCACCGTGCTTGCCGTCATACCTCTGTGGTGCAGGAAGGCTGGGTTCACGAGGTGAAGGAGACAGTGTGGCGGGAGGCACTGGAGCAGGATCAGGATGAGGAGATGCAGGCAGAGGTGTCAGCTGTGCCAGGGTTTTCCCAATTTGCTGAAGCAGTTCCTTGTGGCGAGCAAGGGCCTCACGTTGGCTGTTGAGCGTTCGTCCATGAGCGTCCATGGTCGCTCCGAAGCGTGTCAAAGCTGCCATAATTCCCTGAAGGTTGGCTGGGTAGACAGTTGAAGCAGCCTCTGCTGAGTCGGTCATGACTGAGTCTTTCTGTTAGGGTTTTGCTAGGATTCGAACCTGGTTCGTTGGTGTGATAATCCAACAAACCCCCACTAGGCCACCAGGGGGATGACTCAAGTGCAGAGGCGTGAGGTGGAAGTAGAAAAGTATCAAAAAGTTTATTTATAATATTTACAGTCCAAACAAAAATATAATCCAAAAAACGCTCAGAAGATGAAGGGAAAAATAAAATATCCAAAAGGTCAAAGTTAAATACAAAAGCAAAAAACTAGAAAAGAAAAGGCAAAATACCAACTCTCAGAAGATCAAAAAACAGTAAACACAAAGTCCAAAAAGTCCAAAAAGAAAAGCAAAGTGCAAAACCAAAGTGACAACGGCAAGGAACACGGAACAGAGGTAACTGGAGCTAAACATAACAGCACAAAGACTCCGTGACAAGAGGACTGAACTCAGGGGGTATAAATACACAAAATAAATTGGAAACAGGTGACACTAATGAAAACAGGCAATCAACACCAACACAAAACACAGGACACAGTGGCGACCTCTAGAGGCCAAAACAAACGTAGACAAAACAGGAAATAACAGCGGCCTCTAGAGGCCAAAACAGTCCCAGTCCTAACACTCACATTGGTTAATGTTTATGAGTCCACAATCAGAAGAACACTGAACAACAATGGTGTGCATGGAAGGGTTGCAAGGAGAAAGCCACTGCTCTCCAAAAAGAACATTGCTGCTCATCTGCAGTTTACTAAAGATCACGTGGCAAGACAGAAGGCTATTGGAAAAATGTTTTGTTGATGGATGAGACCAAAATAGAACTTTTTGGTTTAAATGGGGTGTTATGTTTGGAGAAAGGAAAACTGCATTCCACCATAAGAACATTATCCCATCTGTGAAACCGGGAGGTGTAGTATCATGGTTTGGACCTGTTTTGCTACATTTGGGCCAGAATGGCTTGCCATTATTGATGGAACAATGAATTCTGAATTATTCCAGCAAATTCTAAAAGAAAAATGTCAGGACATCTGTTCTTGAGCTGAATCTCAAGAGAAAGTGGGACAAGTAAGACAACGACCCTAAGCACACAAGTTGTTCTACCAAAGAATGGTTAAAGAAGAATTAATTTAATGTTTCGGAAAGTCCTGACTTTAATCCAATATAAATGTTGTGTGGGCAGTTCATGTGAGGAAACCCATCAACATCCCAGAGATTAAGCTGTTCTGTACAGAGTAATGGGCTTAAATTCCTCCAAGCTGATGTTCAGGGCTGATCAAAAGTTACCAGAAATGTTTAGTTGCAGTTATTGCTGCTCAAGGGGGTCACGCCAGATAAAGAAAGCAAAAGGTTCACACACTTTTGCCACTCACTGATATATAATATTGGATCATTTTACTGAATAAATAAATGACCATGTAAAATATTTTTGTGTCATGTGTTTAATTGGGTTCTCTTTATCTAACTTTATGACTTGTGTGAAAATCTGATGGTGTTTTAGGTCATATTTATACAGAAATATAGAAACTTCATGGGTTGGGCTTTTACCCTGAGATCAGACATTAGTTCTTGAAACACGATCAGCACTTCATTTTATAGCTTACGTGATCATCATCATCATCAACAACATTTTCAAGTGCGTGCATTCACATTTTTGAAACACTTGTGTTACTGCAAATTGAACCATGAAATCCCGACAATTACTGTAGAAAAAGAATTTAAAATAAGCACAGGGTGCGCGCACACACACACACACAATAAGGAAAAGAAATGAATAATTAAAAAAAGAAGGCAGTATGGCAATGCTGAACATTACACGTCAACCAGAACCATCATCAGTCACAATTTTGGCAGATGTAGAACCACATTCCTGGGGTACACTCATGTGACAACAAACAGCCAATTTTTCACCAAGTTTGCTGTTGGCAAAATCTTCCCCACAGACAACACATGTATAATCCGATTTGTCTAGGTCAGAACTCTCAATGAGCGTTCTATTCTTTGCCTTACCTTTACTCCACTCTGCCTATGTTTAAACATTTGTGTTTAAGAATAAATGCCTTAAAAGAAAAAATCCATTTTTAAAATACAGTTATGAAGATAGATTATGATATAAACTAACGAGTGATGTGAATAATTGAAAATAAGGAGCTCACACATCTAAGATATCCATCTCCGAAAGTCAGTTTCTATGCAGAATGGACGATTTCATGGATGCCACCATTGAAAATATTTTAACCAATCAGAAAAATCCTCCCGATCGTTTCCGGCAATGCTCTGACGTCATTTGGGCACAAGACATGGAAGCTCCGCATAGCGAGTAAGGCTTGAAGCTGCCCCTGGCTGGAGATTATTTCATTAAAAGTTTATATGAAAAAAAATTGAATTTCCATTTCTCTCACAAAAAAGTGGAGGGGGAAAGATAATACTCATGTCGCTGATAAACAGCGAGGGAATAGTGAACAGCTGATGTACTCCTATGTGACTGAATGGGGGAGGTAACTTTTCATATTTATATCCCCGGTACAAGTAGTGCTGCCATGATAGCCTCATTCTGCAGACTGTAACCTTGCTAGGCTACCTACAAACAGATCAGCATACAATCTGACTTACCTAAATATGTTAAAGAGGCAAGTGCACAAGTTTTTACACATTCCTGGCAGCATAAGCTCATTAGCACGCTCTCGACTCATTCATGAAAAACTTCATCAAGACGTCATCGGGCTAGCCTACCATAATTACCGTGGTAGACAGTCCAACCCCTGCGGCAATGCAGAAAGAGGGTAAACAAATACTGCTTTACGCGGCTCGTGTGCTCGGAACATTTTGAAGAAAATTGTTTCACTCAAACAACTCGGATGCACCGGGCATTAGGGATACCGTACAAGCCAGTGCTGAATCCAGATGTGGTTCCCATAATCTTCGGCCAAAAAGCGGACAAGACAAACGAGACAACATGGTCGGTAGTCTGCAAAAGAGAAGTTCAAAGGGTAAGAAAATACTTTTTATGGCTTCCCTAACATTTTATGAAGCATGATATGTTATTTTGAGTTCCTTTGGGCATAAACATAATAACTTCTGATGTAGCTAAGCAGCTTGATGTTTGTTGGGTGTCTTGCTTTGATTTAGTGTTGTCAAAAAAGCCTCAGTAATGACTAACTAAAACAACTCTATAAATATTGTTCACTTGTGTGTAACCAATTGACATGGTAATGCTTGTTTTTCATGATCATCATCGTTATTCGTGTCATTGTCCAAAATACTCAAGGAAATCAGTTAAGAAATGTTGCTGGTGCTATAGTCCATTTTGTCGAATATGGCCGTGTATTGTAAGTGACATCACGCTTTACAGAAACTAAAGTTCTTTTAGGTATGCAGGAATTTCTTTGTGGAATAACCTACTTTGATCAGTGCAATCTAGTCAAACACATGATCATTTTAAGAAACAGGTGAAACAGTTTTTATGGAGTAAATTCCAAACCCAGTTTTATGATGTGTATATAACTAATTTTTAATCATTTTGGTGCCATTTCTGTAATCTAGTTTTTTTTTAATTGGATTTCATCTACTCACTTTACACGATACAATAATAAAAACGAGACAAAGACATACAATAAATAACTAACAAAACTTAAATATTCGCGTAGATGAGGGGTGAACTAACGGACTCGAGGCCCCATAAGGTAAGCCCCATTTACAAAACACGGGGGGAAAAAAACCACACATATTACACTACAAAAAAATATAACAGCATGACTCACGCGCAGCAGTTCATTCTGTGTGTTGATCTGCAGTATGGGCATACGGTTTTCCAGGAGCATACGTGCTGGGGGTCAAAAACAGATTTTAATTTTTCAAGATAGTTGTACTCTGATAATTACAGTTAGTATATATTTTTTGTTTATGACTTTTTCATCATTGTTTATGCAATTTTGTCAATTTATTTTTGTCTCTTATATTTTATTGTTTCCTGCTGTCATCAAGAGGACCACATTGGAAATAAGTGTATTTTATACTTTATCCTTGGTGCTATTTATACTTTATCTTTTTACATGTATGAATTTTACCAAATAAACCCATACCATACCAGCAGCTCGGGTGTTTCTGGCAATATTTCTGCCTTTTTTTGTACCAGTGCATCCTTCTGTAATGTTCACATGAATCCTGTATAGTAAAGCAGTGTTTGTTTACCCTCTTTCTGCGTTGCCATGGGGGTTGGACTGTCTACCACAGTAATTACGGTAGGCTAGCCTGGTGACGTCTTGATGAAGTTTTTCATGAATGAGTCAAGAGCATGCTAAGCATGCTAATGAGTGGTATAATGCATAGTTCCAGCCTCGTTTTACAGGTAAAGAGTTCAGGTTTGTCCATAGGTCAGGGTTGCAGCTCATTAATACACTATTTCAGATGTATAGTGAAAAAAATCAACATTGTCACCTTAGTAGACCATTCGCTTTGCCCCTTCTGTACTGAAGAGTGACACTCAGCCTTGTACCCAAATGATGTCACACATCGCCCTTCCAACAGGCAACACGACAGCCTCCTGGTAGCATTAGAGTAGCGATACAAAAATGCTCACAACTTTCTTATAAATGGTCAAACATGCCTGAAACTTTTCTTACAGGCTCTCAATATTACAAGCTACCAACCCATGCATGTATTTACTTTACATTTTCTATTCCTTTAAGAATAAATTTAACAGCTTGAGTATTAAGACACAAACATGGCCAAAGGTTTTGATACAAAAAATACAAATGGAAGGTTCCATATGTGTATATATACAGTGGTGCTTGAAAGTTTGTGAACCCTTTAGAATTTTCTGTATAAATATGACCTAAAATATCATCAGATTTCCACACAAGTCCTAAAAGTAGATAAAGAAAACCAAGTTAAACAAATGAGATCAAAAATATTATTTTAACAGTCCCTGATGTGGGTGGAGCACAGAAGCACAGCAGGCGGGAGTTGATGTTCTTACACACACTTTATTTCTCTTTTATTTGCTTTTCAGCTTAATTCACACACACAGTCACACATGCAATGCACACACATTTGTTTGGGTTGGGAGAGACCCCCTTCTCTGCTCTCCCCCTCCTTTTATGCTCCGCCATCCCTGCAACAAACACACACACACATTAATTGACAACAGGTGTAATGACTTGGCCACTCACCTTCCCCAAACCCACCCTCCATTCACAAACTGATGTTTGGCCATGCCCCCACTGCCACATACCCCCACCGCCCGACTCAGGTTGGGGAGCCATCCGGCCTGCAGCGAACTCCCCCCCGATGGGACAAGAAGTCCGCCACCACCATCTGTGCCCCCAGCCTGTGGACTACCTTGAACTTAAACAGCTGGAGGGCGAGATACCAATGGGTGATCCACGCATTGGCATCCTTCATGTGGTGGAGCCACTGGAGGGGCACGTGGTCCAAACGGAGGGTGAAAGGGCACCCCAGCAGATAGTATCGGAGGGGGAGAGGACTGCCCACTTGATGGCCAGGCATTCCTTCTCGATGGTGCTGTACTTGCTTTCACACATTGAGAGATTGCAGCTGATGTACAACACAGGATGCTCCACGCCCTCCACCTTCTGGGACAAAACAGCCCCCAGCCCCCTGTCCAATGTGTCCATCTTTAAAATAAAGGGGAGAGAGAATTCAGGGGAGTGTGAAAGTGGCCCCAACACAATGCAGCTTTTACCTTAGTTAAAGCCTGTTGGCACTGCATCATCCACTGGACAGGATCTGGTGCTCCCTTTTTAGTCAGATCAGTCAGTGGACTGGTGATGTCCGAATAATTAGGTATGAACCTATGATAGTAGCCAGCCAGCCCCAGGAACTGTCTCACCCCCTTTTTGGTCTTGGGCCCCGGGCAGGCCACAATTGCTGTAGTCTTGTTAATTTGGGGATGTACCTGCCCATGACCCAAGTGGAAACCCAGATACCATACTTCCACCCACCCAACTGCACACTTTTTTGGGTTAGCTGAGAGACCTGCATGCCTCAGCGACTCTAGGATGGCCCTTGAGTGTTCCAGGTGCCGCAGCCAATCATTGCTCTAAATGATTGTCATCCAGGTTACATGGCTGTGTTGGCAGCATAAGGGCAGAGGATCTTGTCCATGAGTTGCTGGAACATAGCGGGAGCCCCAAATAACCCAAAAGGAAGCATGACAAATTGCTGTAACCCAAACGGTGTGGAAAAGCCTGTTTTCTTTCAGGATAGAGTCAAGGGGATCAGCCAAAACCCCATCATTAGATTCAGTGTCAAATAAAAGTGAGCAGCACCTAACCAATCGAGCAACTCATCAATGTAAGGCATTGGGTATGGATCAAATTTAGACACCACACTGACTTTTCTATAGTCCACACCGAACCGGACTGACCCATCGGTCTTGGGAACCAGGACCACTGGGCTGCTCCAGTCACTGTGGGACTCCTCGATTATACCCATTTCAAGCATGGCCTTGAATTCATCCCAAACCACCTTTTTTTTGTGTGTGTTTGGGCAAGCGGTAAGGGCGGCTACGCACCACCACCCCCAGGGGTATCCCAATGTGGTGCTTTATGAGGTGGGTGCAGCTGGGAAGGGGCAAGAACACATCAGAAAATTTATTCTGCAACTTGGCCACCTCCATGAGTTGTGCCAGTGAGAGGTGGTCTCCACAAGGGACCAGAGTGGTTCAAGATGTTACTTTTTTTTACCTCCGGCCCCAGCTCCGCCTTCTCCGGAACTACCGATGCCAATGCCACGGGGACCCTCTCATTCCTACGTTTTAACAGGTTGAGGTAGTAGATTTGCAATGCCCTGCCCCTATCCATTTGCCTCACCTCATAGTCGACATCTCTGATGATGTCGTACAGCCGGGCTTGACGTTCTTGTGCCTGCCACAAATTCTCCTGGGTTAAGCGTGTGAGGGTGTGGAGCTTTGCACACAGGTCGAGAATGTATTGAATTTCATTCTTACTCGGTGAAGGTCCCTCCTCCCAATTTTCCCACAGCACATCCAAGACACCACACGGTTTTTGCCCATATAATAATTCAAATGGGGAAAATCCCATGGAGGCTTGCAGGACCTCTCGTACTGCAAATAACAGGGGCTCAAGCCATCTGTCCCAATTACATGCATCTTCACTTACAAACTTCTGAATTAAAATTTTAAGTGTTTGATTAAACCTCTCTACCAGACCATCCATTTGGGGGTGATAAATGCTGGTGTGGATAGATTTAATCCCCAACAACTCATACAGCTCGCACAGTGTGTGTGACATAAACAAAGTGCCTTGATCCATCAGAATTTTTTTCAGAATCCTGACCTGGGAGAAAACACAGAAGAGTGCTTCCACAATACTGCATGCTGAGATATTGCAGAGAGGCACCACTTCTGGATATCGTGTTGCATAGTCCACCAGAACTAAAATAAAGTGATATCCTCATGCTGACCGATCTAGTGGCCTGACAAGATCCATACCAATTCTCTCAAAGGGGGTCTCAAATTAGGGGGAGAGGGCGCAAAGGCACTTTTGGAGTGGCTGTGGGATTTACTAGTTGGCATTCGTGGCACGCCGCACACCGCCGACGAATGTCCCCATGAATCCATGGCCAATAGAACCAGGCCATTATTCGGGCTAGTGTTTTATCCTGCACTAAGTGTCTGGCCATGGGGTTAAAGTGAGCCACATGGAACACGAGTTTCCTACAGCTCTTAGGGATTAACAACTGGGTTATTTGTTCACCAGTTTGAGTGTCCTGCATCACTCAATACAATCTATCTTTAATAATCATGAAGTACAGGAAGACAGGTGTCACATTTGGCTGGAGAGTTTGATCATCAATTACTCTCACTCGGTCAAACGCATGCCACAGAATCTCATCTCATGACTGCTCTAAAGGGAAATCCTTGAGAGAATCCCCGAGAGAGGGAAGAGGGATGGGCTGCTCCTCACTCATCGCATTGCCCTGACACAGTGATGACGTGGATGGCTCTGTGACAGTTTCTCCAGTCAATGCCAAACTGGGATCTCCCTGTAACTTTTTACTGCAGGACCCACTCCCTACTATCTCATCTCATTATCTCTAGCTGCTTTATCCTGTTCTACAGGGTCACAGGCAAGCTGGAGCCTATCCCAGCTGACTATGGGCGAAAGGCGGGGTACACCCTGGACAAGTCGCCAGTCATAGGGTTGACACAGACACAGACAACCATTCACACTCATGGTCAATTTAGAGTCACCAGTTAACCTAACCTGCATGTCTTTGGACTGTGGGGGAAACCGGAGCACCCGGAGGAAACTCACGCGGACACAGGGAGAACATGCAAACTCCGCACAGAAAGGCCCTCGCCAGCTACGGGCTCGAACCCGGACCTTCTTGCTGTGAGGCGACAGCGCTAACCACTACACCACCGTGCCACCTCCACTCCCTACTATATATTCCATTAAAGTTTGAAACCTTGGCCAATCAGTTCCCAAAATCAGCAAGTGGGTGAGACGAGGATAAACCACCGCCTTAATTCTATGCTTTTGGTCCAGGAATAGAATATGGACAGGCACTAGAGGATAATTGTGAACATCCCTGTGTGCACACAAACACATTCACCACTTGTGCTCTCCCTGATGCCTCACCTTGCACCAGGCTTTGGTGAACTGAGGTCTGATTACAACCGGAATCCACCAACACATGATATGTATCCCCTTGAACACTTACCAGAATGGAATATGTTCCAGCCCGATTAGGAGCAGTCTCTGGTGCGTCGGGGATCTGGATCATAGCTCCCACTTCCATTGTAGAGCCCTGACTCTGGAGATGCTCCGGCTCTCTGCTGTGGCAGCACACTGGCCCAGGCTTTCCCTCTGCACCGGCGTTATGGGCGTCACTCACCTAAGGGGGAGATGACACAGACACGGAAGAGGGAGATGGGAGGACACCATGGGTGCGACAGGCTGGCTGGGGAGGAGCCGGCCACCGCCTCTGCAGTGGGGGAGCGGGGTGGGGAAAGGAAAGGAAAGAGAGAGAGGGGGAGAAAAGGAGAGAGAGAAAGGAAACGAGGAGAGGCACCTCGTTCGCCTGCTGTCGGAACCACCTCCAGATGGTCCTCTGCCTACTCGATGGCTCGTTCTAGCAAAGTTGGATGATGACACTGGACCCATTTCATCATTCCTTCTGGATGTCAAGAGATGAATTGTTCCAGTGCCACCAGGTCAATGATCCCGTCGGTGTCGTGATCTTCCACCCTCAGCCACCACTGGCAGGCATCCCGGAGTTGCTGGCTGAATGCGAATGTCAGTGTCAGTGTCCGGAAGCACTGGCAGTGTTGTTCCAGGGAGCAGCCGACATGCTGCAGGATGGCCTTCTTCAGGTCAGCTTACATGAGCCGGCTGTCAGCAGGGGGCTGCAAGCTGCGCCTCACCAGTCAGAAGCAGGAGGAGGCGTGCTGCGTAAGCAGCCACCCCCACGTTTTGGCTGCTTGCTCAAAGAGAGGAAAGCTTCCAGATTGTCATGCGGCCCCATCTTTGTGAGGATGGCATGAGGAGGGTCTGTTGTGGAGACGGTCGAAGCCCCTGCCAATGTGAGCAGATGCTGGAACTCCTGGTGATCTTCCTGTTGGGCCAGCATCAAGGCTTCAAAGCATTGTGCTTGCTCCTTCCAGACGGCGGTCAGTGCTTGATGCTGGTTCTGCTGGGTGGTAGCAAAGGCATGGATGTGCTCTTTGAATGGGGAGGACTCCAGGTGGTGGTTCCCTTCCATATTCCCAGGTTTTGGCACCACTGTAAGAGTCTCTGATGTGGGTGGAGTACAGAAGCACAGCAGGTGGGAGTTGATGTTCACATACTCATTTTATTTCTCTTATTTTCTTTGCTTTTCAGGTTAAGTCACACACACAAGGCATACAAATGGGTTCGGGTTGGGAGAGACCCCCTTCTCTGCTCTCCTCCTCCTTTTATGCTCTGCCATCCCTGCAACAAACACACACATGTTAATTGACAACAGGTGTAATGACTTGGCCACTCACTTTCCCCAACTCCACCCTCCATTCACAAATAGATGTTTGGCCACGCTGCCACAATTATACCGGTACTTGGTCATTTATTGAGGAAAATGATCCAATATTACATGTCTGCAAATGGCAAAAGTATGTGAACCTCTAGGATTAGCAGTTCATTTGAAGGTGAAATAAGAGTCAGGTGTTTTCAATCAATGGGATGACAATCAGGTGTGAGTGGGCACACTGTTTTATTTAAAGAACCGGGATCTATCAAAGTCTGATCTTCACAACACGTTTGTGGAAGTGTATCATGGCACGAACAAAGGAGATTTCTGAGGACCTCAGAAAAAGCGTTGTTGATGCTCATCAGGCTGGAAAAGGTTACAAAACCATCTCTAAAGAGTTTGGACTCCACCAAGCCAAAGTCAGACAGATTGTGTACAAATGGAGGAAATTCAAGACCATTGTTACCCTCCCCAGGAATGGTCGACCAACAAAGATCACTCCAAGAGCATGGCATGTAATAGTCGGCGAGGTCACAAAGGACCCCAGGGTAACTTCTAAGCAACTGAAGGCCTCTCTCACATTGGCTAATGTTCATGAGTTCACCATCAGGAGAACACTAAACAACAATGATGTGCATGGCAGGGTTGCATGGAGAAACCCATTGCTCTCCAAAAAGAACATTGCTGCTCATCTGCAGTTTACTAAAGATCATGTGGACAAGCCAGAAGGCTATTGGGAAAACATTTTGTGGACAGATGAGACCAAAATAGAACTTTTGGGTTTAAATGAAAAGTGTTATGTTTGGAGAAAGGAAAATGCTGCATTCCAGCATAAGAACCTTATCCCATATGTGAAACTTGGTGGTGATAGTATCATGGTTTGGGCCTGTTTTGCTGCATCTGGGCCATGACGGCTTGCCATCATTGATGGAACAATGAATTCTGAATTATACCAGCGAATTCTACAGGAAAATGTCAGGACATCTGTCCATGAACCGAATCTCAAGAGAAGGTTGGTCATGAAGCAAGACAATGACCCTAAGCACACAAGTTGTTCTACTAAAGAATAGTTAAAGAAGAATAAAGTTAATGTTTTGAAATGGCCAAGTCAAAGTCCTGACCTTAATCCAATCGAAATGTTGTGGAAGGACCTGAAGCAAGCAGTTCATGTGAGGAAGCCCACCAACATCCCAGATTTGAAGCTGTTCTGTATGGAGGAATGGGCTGAAATTCCTCCAAGCTGGTGTGCAGGACTGCTCAACAGTTATACGTAAATAAATGACCAAGTATAATATTTTTGTCAAATTTGATAAACTGGATTCTCTTTATCCACCGTTAGGACTTGTGTGAAAATCTGATGTTTTAGGTCATATATATATGCAGAAATATAGAAATTTCTAAAGAGTTCACAAACTTTCAGGCACCACTGTAGATATACATTGAGATAACCCAGTGTAAAATGGGAGCATAACTGTATATTAATGTATATGCTACTACATTTCTTCTACGTTTTCATTTTTGCTTTGTTTTGTGTGTTTTCCTCACATCTCAATCTAAAACACTGACCTAGAAAGATTAATTCTATCAGAAATACGAGCATGATGGGGGGCGGCAAGGTGGTGTAGTGGTTAGCACTGTCGCCTCACAGCAAGAAGGTCCTGAGTCCCGCGGCCAACGAGTTTGGAGTTTGCATGTTCTCCCCATGTCTATGTGGGTTTCCTCTGGGTGCTCTGGTTTCCCCCACAGTCCAAAGACATGCAGGTTAGGCTAATTGGTGGCTCTAAATTGACTGTAGGTGTGAATGTGAGTGTGAATGGTTGTTTGTCTCTGTGTGTCAGCCCTACGATGACCTGACGACTTGTCCAGGGTGTACCCCGCCTCTTGCCCATAGTCAGCTGGGATAGGCTCCAGCTTGCCTGCGATCCTATGCAGGATAAGTGGCTACAGATAATGGATGGATAGATGGACGAGCATCATGGTCAAGACTAAGTCGACTAACATAATGACAGTTATAAATGTTCATAATTTCACTGTAAAAGCTAGTCAGCTAGCTAGCATGAGTTAACTTGGACATATATCTTTATTTCATTAGGAGAATTTGAGCATTTTCAATTCATGATAACCTGAAAGTCTTCATGCCTTTTTTATTTTTTAAGTCTTTTTATGACTTATCAGTAGTCCTCTCATTAAATTAGTTTTCTAACATCTAATCTCATAAATTGGTAACAAGAAAAATATTAAGTGTCACCAGTGTCCTTATACTTACAATATGAGGTTCACTTTTAAGTTAAAATGTACATAATGTAGATTTGTCATTTTGGTGCACAGTACTATTTTGTCTAAAACAGTACAAGAGTTCACATATTTACACATAGAAATAAAAGCCAGACATTAGAGTCAAAAAGTTTTTTTTCTCTAAAGTAAGTTACTGACATACCTATAAATTGACATAATTAATACAGCCCCGATTCCAAAAAAGTTGGGACAAAGTACAAATTGTAAAAAAAAAAAAAAAACAGAATGCAATAATTTAGAAATCTCAAAAACTGATATTGTATTCACAATAGAACATAGACAACATATCAAATGTCAAAAGTGAGACATTTTGAAATTTCATGCCAAATATTGGCTCATTTGAAATTTCATGACAGCAACACATCTCAGGCTACGTTTACGTTAGACCGTATCTGTCTCATTTTCTTCGCGGATGCACTGTCCGTTTACATTAAACCGCCTGGAAACGCCGGGAAACGGGAATCTGCCAGCGTCCACATATTCAATCCAGATCGTGTCAGCTCCGGTGCTGTGTAAACATTCAGAATACGCGGATACGCTGTGCTGAGCTCTAGCTGGCGTCTCATTGGACAACGTCACTGTGACATCCACCTTCCTGATTCGCTGGCGTTGGTCATGTGACGCGACTGCTGAAAAACAGCGCGGACTTCCGCCTTGTATCACCTTTCATTAAAGAGTATAAAAGTATGAAAATACTGCAAATACTGATGCAAATACTGCCCATTGTGTAGTTATGATTGTCTTTAGGCTTGCCATCCTTCCACTTGCAAGTGGTAAGTGATATGCGCTGGGATCACACACACAGCGGCTCAGTCCCGAATCACAGCTTGTTCACTTCACTCGCGTGCTCTGTGAGCTGCGCAAGGCCAGAGTGCGCACCCTCCAGAGGGCACTCGCTGTTCAGGGCGGAGTGATTTGGAGCGCAGGATGCCTGCGGAGCCGAGCATATCCGTGTATTGGTATTGCTGTGTGTACGCAAATCGTGTATTGGTGTTGCTGTGTGCACACTAATCATTTTAAAAACGTTAATCTGATGATCCGCTGATACGGTCTAATGTAAACATGGGCTCAAAAAAGTTGGGACAGGGGCAATAAGAGGCTGGAAAAGTTAAAGGTACAAAAAAGGAACAGCTGGAGGACCAAATTGCAACTCATTAGGTCAACTGGCAATAGGTCATTAACATGACTGGGTATAAAAAGAGCATCTTGGAGTGGCAGCGGCTCTCAGAAGTAAAGATGGGAAGAGGATCACCAATCCCCCCAATTCTGCGCCGACAAATAGTGGAGCAATATCAGAAAGGAGTTCAACAGTGTAAAATTGCAAAGAGTTTGAATATATCATTTACAGTGCATAATATCATCAAAAGATTCAGAGAATCTGGAAGAATCTCTGTGCGTAAGGGTCAAGGCCGGAAAACCATACTGGGTGCCCATGATCTTTGGGCCCTTAGACGGCACTGCATCACATACAGGCATGCTTCTGTATTGGAAATCACAAAATGGGCTCAGGAATATTTCCAGAGAACATTATGTGTGAACACAATTCACCGTGCCATCCGCTGTTGCCAGCTAAAACTCTATAGTTCAAAGAAGAAGCCGTATCTAAACATAATCCAGAAGCGCAGACGTCTTCTCTGGGCCAAGGCTCATTTAAAATGGACTGCGGCAAAGTGGAAAACTGTTTCGTGGTCAGACGAATCAAAATTTGAAGTTCTTTATGGAAATCAGGGACGCCGTGTCATTCGGACTAAAGAGGAGAAGGACGACCCAAGTTGTTATCAGCACTCAGTTCAGAAGCCTGCATCTCTGATGGTATGGGGTTGCATTAGTGCGTGTGGCATGGACAGCTTACACATCTGGAAAGACACCATCAATGCTGAAAGGTATATCCAGGTTCTAGAGCAACATGTGCTCCCATCCAGACGACGTCTCTTTCAGGGAAGACCTTGCATTTTCTAACGTGACAATGCCAAACCACATACTGCATCAATTACAGCATCATGGCTGCGTAGAAGAAGGGTCCGGGTACTGAACTGGCCAGCCTGCAGTACAGATCCTTCACCCATAGAAAACATTTGGCGCATCATAAAACGGAAGATACAACAAAAAAGACCTAAGACAGTTGAACAACTAGAATCCTACATTAGACAAGAATGGGTTAACATTCCTATCCCTAAACTTGAGCAACTTGTCTCCTCAGTCCCCAGACGTTCACAGACTGCTGTAAAGAGAAAAGGGGATTTTTCACAGTGGTAAACATGGCCTTGTCCCAACTTTGAGATGTGTTGTTGTCATGAAATTTAAAATCACCTAATTTTTCTCTTTAAATGATGCATTTTCTCAGTTTAAACATTTGATATGTCATCGATGTTCTATTCTGAATAAAATATGGAATTTTGAAACTTCCACATCATTGCATTCTGTTTTTATTTACAATTTGAACTTTGTCCCAACTTTTTTGGAATCGGGGTTGTAGAATACAACAAGACTCCATTTACTCCAGTCAGCATTCAGCCTGCTCTGTAATTCTGTTTAAAAACTTCAAGCATAAATCCTATTTGGCATTGATAATTCTAAGTCCGCAAACACTAAGAAAAAAAATACCACATATCCAAGAAAATATGTTATGTTAAGCTAAGTATTGTAGCTTGATGTTTAATTAACCTTGCAATTTCCAAGAGATTTAAATTGCACAGCAATTTAACACTAAGTGCTCAAAAAAATTCTGCTGTGCAATTTAACTTAAGAAATGTGACACCGTTATACAGACAGTAGATGCTAACTCAACTCAAACCTGAGACCTGCCTCAAAAACATTTATTGTTCAAGAAAATGGCAGTGCTTTGACTCAGATGCTCTGCATTTATATTGTTGATAGCATCTTAATTTTATCATCATACAGAACATATTACAAGGATAAAATAACCATATTTACCACATAAAGGCTCCATGCATATTCAGAATGATTATACTTCTTGTCAGATGAATCAGTACTATATTATTTCATGACAAAACCCTTCATTTTTTCTAGAGTTTTCATATAAATCACTATAGGCGGTACAGAGTTGAGGTTTTTAATAGAAAACATGAGCACAGACTATAATGCCAGCGTAGAAGTATGCTATCAGTATCATATTGGTAGATTGAACTGCCACAGGAAGTTTATCATTTGTTGAGTTTGCTGATCTGACACCATTGTAAAGATCTTTCCAATTTGAAGTCCCTGGAAATTGTATTTTCCAGGAATTTAAATGACCTGTGCTCATGGGCGCCACCGGGGGGGAAAGGTTAGAACAATTCTAGGGGCCCAGCACTGCCATGGGGCCCTTTAAGGGGCTGATAATATGCTTTTAATGATTTTAATAAGACTTTTGAAATAACAACAATGCAATATTCCATCTGGTAAAATGAGCTAATTGAACAAGGTTGTCTATTTCTTGAGTTCTTCAACATATTGTCATTTAACCCTCCCCCTTTTGCGAAATGGTTCTGGTAGAAGCGCAATGCGTTAAATCTGTGTGCTGATCAGTGCAACGCTACTTGCTGCTGTGTCGCGGTGCAGCAGCCAGCCAGCCAGCAGTGGAGTGCGTACAGTCTATGATCGCTAAATATGAAGAGTGACTGTCAAAAACGTAAAGAAAGGCAGCTGAAAGCTGAGAGGGACCGGAGAGGCAGGCAACTGGTCACTCAGTTTTTCCCAAAGAAAGGTAGCTATCGCTCACATGTGTGTTCAAAACATTAGCGAATGGTAAATTAATAGTATGAACGTGGTTGGATTAGCCCATCAAGAGAACACTTTTACAGTTTTTACAGTGACTTTTTTTCCATTTTAATAACTGAACTGACTTGTGTGATAAACAAGATGAAATATTACGTTATGCTGGTGCTAATAACTAGTGCTAATAACCAGTTTCATAACTAATGGGGTGCCCTAAATATGCACAGATTCAGCCTCAGGGGGACCTCCGCCCTACCAAACCACTGAACCCCCCTTTGGAGAAGGAGGTAAGCAGCAATACAACCCATAAATGCTTTAGGATTGAAGTTTTTAATGAGCGAGCGCCATATATAGTTTGCTAGATTAAAGTGTTGCTAATAACGGACACCAGTCAAGTGTTTGACATGATTACGTGTGTGGAATGTTCACACGTTCTAAACCATTGGTTTCAAATTGAGGAGCTGGAGAAAGCGCAGCACACATAAAAGAGGGATAGAGGTTACAACATATGAAGAAATACGTACGTAATTGGTCAAACATTCCCTTTTTGCAGAACAGTACACACAGCTTTCTACCTAACACAACAATCCATGGGATTTCCATAGGTATTTTGATGCTGGGTAGAAAACTTTTTCTATGATTTATCCCTGACTTTTTAATTAAATCAATCTTGGGCATTAATCTGCCCTTTTGTTTAAGTTTGAGCCTCTCCTTGTAAGGAAGCGCATCAAATGTCTTCATCAAAATCAGGTTGGCAACATTAGCAACATTTGCCATTTCGCACAGCTAACAGCTGGCTAGCTAGCTAGCTAGGTATATTTCCCCTCTATTGTCTGACATTAAATTAACAGCCTTTACTGAACCGAAACGAAAGCAAGTAATAAACTCACAAACTTCATATTTGCAATTTTATTTACAGTATGTGGAAATAAATGAAAATAGGATCTGTATATTGGTAGGAAAAGAATGAGAATGAGCAGCAGGTATTCTCACGACTTGCCAGCACACTGCATGGACTGGGCTTGAATCCCTCTGATGTGATGTTTAATTTTAAAATGCTGTCAGTCATATGACATTCAAAAGAGATTTGAGAGTTCTTCCAATCATCATACAGAATCCCAACGTCCAGTCCCGCCTTACTGTCGCCGACTTTCCACAGGCTCCCAGTGAAGCCAGGTGTCTGGAAATTAAATTTTAAAAGCATATTGTCCAATCAATGTCTAGTTTTGCTGCACTAAGATCAAAGCATATCCTGTAGTAGCATTAAACTACAGAGATGCTGAGCATCAATGGGTTTTCATTGGGTCATGCTTCCACAAGCTTCTGTGTGTGTGTGTGGGGGGGGGGGGGGGGGGGGATCACATTATCAGATTATGACAACCAGTGAGAAATAACTGCTGAACTCGCCATAAAGCTGAGCACTTTCTAGCATAAAATATTGATTTGGAATAAGAGAGTTAAAGTAGTGTAAATACATATTTTACAGATGAACTTTTTTGTGACATTTTACAGGAAGCTGGGCTTCCCAAGTAGTCTTAGAGCAGTTGCCACTGCTGTAAACTATCATTAAACACTAGAAACACAGGGTTATACAGAGACAACTATGTGAACTACAATTCCAATTCCAAAAAAGTTGGGACATCTCTATCTCTAGCTGCTTTATCCTGTTCTACAGGGTCGCAGGCAAGCTGGAGCCTATCCCAGCTGACTACAGGTGAAAGGCGGGGTACACCCTGGACAAGTCGCCAGGTCATCACAGGGCAAGTTGGGACATTGTGTGTGTATGTAAATAAAAAATAAATAAATAAGTGATTTTGCAAACCCTATATTTTATTGCTCATAGCACAAAGACAACATATCAGATGTTGAAACTGAAAAATTTTATTGTTTAAAAAATGTATGCTCATTTTGAATTTGATGCCAGCAACACAATTAAAAAATGTTGGGACAGGGGCATATTTACCACTGTATTGCATCGCCTCTATTTTTAACAACTGGGAATTGAGGAGACTAGTTGCTGTAGTTTGGAAAGTGAAATGTCAAGTCAAGTTTATTTCTATAGCACTTTTAACAACATTGTCACAAAGCAGCTTTACAGAACTTGAATGACTTTAAACATGAGCTAATTTTATCCCTAATCTATCCCCAATGAGCAAGCCTGTGGTGACGGTGGCAAGGAAAAACTCCCTCAGACGACATGAGGAAGAAACCTCGAGAGGAACCAGACTCAAAAGGGAACCCATCCTCATTTGGGCAACAACAGACAACATGATTATAACATTAACAGTTTAACATCAAGTCAGTTATAGCAACATGAAGTCATGTTATAACTCTTCATTGATGGAAACCTGAGTGCAAAACTGTTCATGACAGCTGCAGTCCTAAAGTTAGCAAATCAACTGTAGTCCTCAGCCATAAAAGCATTACTGTAAGTGCAATGCTGTAAGTGTCCAGAACATCTTCCAAGTGTGACAAATGTTGTCCTATTCTTGCCTGATATACAATTTCTTTTGGTCAACACTGTGGAGTATATTTTGTCATATTTTGCACTTCATAAAGCACAAAATGTTTTCAATGGGAGACAGGTCTGGACAGCAGGCAGGCTAGTTTAGCACTCAGGCACTTTTACTATTGAGCCATGTACTTGTAATATGTGCAGAATGTGGTTTGGCATTGTCTTGCTGAAATAAACAAGGCCTGTCCTGAAAAAGATCTCATCTGGATGACAGCATGCTGCTCCAAAACCTGTATATATCATTCAGCATTAATGGTGTCTTTCCAGATGTGCAAGTTACCCATGCTACGTGCATTATTGCACCTCCATACCATCACAGATACCGTCTTTTGAACTGTGTGCTGATAACAATCTGGGATGTTCCCTCTCCTCTTTAGCCCAGAGGATGCACTGTTCATGATTTCCAAAAAAATTTTCAAATTTTGTCAGACCACAGGACAGTTTTACACTTTGCCTCACTCCATCATAAATGAGCTCAGACCCAGAGGAGGCAGCAGTGTTTCTGGATATTGTTCATACACTGCAACCCCGCTATAACAAACTCTTTTACTATGAACTTTCACATAATGAACTAAGTTTGTATCCCCCACCTTTAATGACAATGAGTCAGAGTCTTCAAAAAACCATCACTGAGCCATGTGTTTCTTCCCCTCCAGAGACAACCAAGAAGTAATCAAGTCCGCAGTCAAGTTAACAATACGTGTTAATGCCATAAAACAAAAGGCTTAACTAGCCTTGCTTAGGTGTTGATCACTAGCAATTATTGAAAATGGCCATCACTGACTTCAGAAAGTCCCATAAAAGGACTTTATTTTATGAGCTTTTTTTTACTTGGGTCTTTATTCTGTCAGTGCTGTTGTCATGGCTACTCATTGTCATGTCCATGTGCTCTGAGTGCGTGTGCAGTGCCATTAGGACTAATTACCATGCAGCTGTTTCGGATTAGAGCGCAATCACAGCGCATACTTATCAGGACTCCCTAAACACACAGACTTGGCAAACTATGCACACTGTACCTAATGTCTCACATTACCTAGCTTTTGTGCTGTGTATGGCTTTACTGGTTTTGACTTACTTTTGTATTTTGGACTTTGCCTTTACCTCTGATATTCTGTTTGCGCCTCGCTCGACCATCTCCCATTGCACGACCCTGCTTTTGTCTTACATTTTCGAACGGTTTGCCTTCCTGTAAAAAAAAAAAATGCTCTTCCTGCAATTGCATCCATAATTACATCCGTCATCCGCCTCCATTATATGACACTTGTAAATGTAAGACACTCTCTGTCGAAAAGAAACTTCATATACTGGACCGTCTAAAGCGTGGTGAGAAAGCAACAAATTTGTCTAAAAAAATATGGTATCCCCAAAAAATTTATTTCAACTTTTAAAGAAAAAGAGCTCAGAGACTTTGCCCGTAACACAATGGGCTGAAGAGAAAGAAGATGCAGTAAGCAAACAATGGTGAGTGTGACTTATTTCTTGTACTTAAGAATTACTTATTTCTTTTTCTTTGTGAATTAAGCATAAATATAAATTAAACACAGTCGGTCTTTTTTTACATAATAATAATTTATATTTATAAATACGTAAGAGTGAGTGTTTGGTGTGACAAGTGGGTCCATTTTAGTATTCTAAACTTTTTGGTATAATGAACTATTTGGACGTTCCCCAAAGAGTTTGTTATAGCAGTGTTGCAGTGTACGGTAAATGGTTTTAACTTGCATTTTTGGATGCAGTGATAAACTGTTCACAGATGATGGTTTTTGGAAACGTTCCTGACTCTGTGCAGCAATTTCCACTACAGAATTGTGTCCATTTTTAATGCAGAGTTGCCGGAGAGCCTGAAGATCCTGGGCTTCCAGTGTTGGTTTTCAGCTTTGTCCCTTGCCAACTGGGGCCTTTCTGTGTGGAGTTTGCATGTTCTGCCCATGTCTGCATGGATTTCCTCTGGGTGTTTCCTTCTACAGTTTAAAGACATGTGGATTAGGTCAATTGGCTACTCTAAATTTCTCAGTGTGAATGTGACTGTGAATGGCTGTTCATTTCCGTGTTAGCCCTGTGACAGATTGGCGATCTGCCCAGGTTGTACCCCACCTCTTGCCCAAAGTCAGCTGGGATTGCCTCCAGCTTCACCTGTGACACTGAAGGATAAGCACTATAGATAATGGATGGATGGATGGATGGATGGATGGATGGATGGAAGAAAAGTACAGTCACCAGAATATATAATTGCTCAAAAGTGCTTACTGGATTTTTACCTGAGTAAAGTTACACTGTCTTTAAATATACATTTCCTTCTTTTATCTTTGCTTCTTATTCTTTTCTCAACACCACTAAAATACATTTAAAAAAATGTGTTTAATGTTTAACCCAATCACACTGTGTGAGAATTTCAACAAACCAGACTAATTTTTTTAACATGTTGTATGGTGACTAAACCCACCCTTCATTCTCATTTCAACCTGACACTCATACAAGTTGGTGCAACTTTGAACCCATGTTGAAGGTGTTTCTGCTCGATCAGATATCTGTTAAGAAAAGCAACTGAATGCCACTTTCCTCTTCAATGAAATTGAATGTAAAATGAATGTACAGTATGAAATTCAGTGTTCACTATGAAAATTGACTCCCCTGCAATGTCGACAGCAGAAATATATTTTGTGTTAAACTAAACTACTGCAGTAGATAGACCAGCATTGTACCCAGTCTTCCTTCGCATTGCAGCCATCGTAATGCTGCCTGGTGTCAGTAACAGCGTTGAGAGCACAAGCTTGAAACAGCCTTAAAACATGGGTGCCACAAACTACAACTCCCATGAACCACAGCGCCCTCTGTCTCCAGCTTATTAAATACACCTGTCGTTCATTATTAACAACCCTATATAAAACACCAGTCTCACTCACTGTATCGTTGAGTGTTTCCTTCCTGTTGTTACCAAGCCATTTAGTTTCTGCCTGCCTTCTAGTATTCGACCTTTATGTTTGCCTCAAACACATCTCTTAGTCTCATCTACATTATCTAGTTTGCCGATCAACTGACCTCCACCTGTTTCTTTGACTATGCTTCTTGTCTGCTGTTCTGGCTGTTTACAGTTTGCTTCTCCCACTCTCCCCTGCACCTGCAAGTGCCTGCACCCTGAAAGGATACTTTGCCATCAAATGGCTGCAGCAGAGGAGGCGAAGCAGACTGCCCTTAATGCTCAAGGGTTACTCTTAGGAGAACACTAGCAGATGCTCAGTGACCTCAAAACCAAGATGGTGCAGCTCGCTGCTGTGATGTCGCAGGCACTCCTAACATGCCCCGAAGCCTCCATAAGCTCCACGAAGCTCCTCCCGTTACCCGAGAAATACGCCGGCTATGCTGCTAGCTATAAGGGATTTCTTCTCCAATGCTCCCTTTATTTCTCATCCCTCACTGGCATTTCCGATGATCAAAAGATTGCAAAGCTTCTCCTGCTGATGACTGGTAAGGCTCTTCAGTGGGCAAGTGCTGTCTGGGAGCACAGAGGTGAGCACACTATGTTTTATGATCGTTTCCTGGAATTATTTAAGCGAGTCTTCAATCATGAACCTGAGGACATCGAAGTCTGAGAAAGTCTGTTGAGCAATAAGCAGGGAAATAGAAGGGTCACCAAATATGCTCTAGACTTTCGAACCCTAGCTGCCAGCATTAACTGGAATAAGCCAGCTTTAAAGGCTGCTTTTCACTAAGGTCTATGCCCAGAAGTGTTGCGTGAGCTGGCCTGTCAAAATGAACACTTAACTCTAGACTCTCTCATCGATCTAGCTATGCAATTGGATCATCAGCAGTAGACCAGCTTTACAAAATGCTGCCATGCTGCTTCCAGCCACTAACACACACGCCCACGTTCATGGAGGTATCTCAGGCTTATCTGAAACGTTCAGAGAGAGAGAGAGAGGAAAACATGAGGGTTTGTGTTTCTACTGTGGTGATCCTAACCAGCTTATTTCTAAATGCCCTGTTCGTCCACCTCGCAGCAATTCTACATGTCCTGCTGAAGCATTGACCAGCCCGGTGAGTCCCCTGTTGCCTCATAAGACTCAATCTTTTAAAATACCAGTCATCTTGAAGCTGCCAGCATTGACACGTGTGCTCTTTGCATTTATTGACTCAGAGGCAGAGGGGAATTTCATCAACATCTCAATCATCCAGAAATTCAACCTATCCACGAACACCTTGCAGAGACCACTCAGCCTCAAGATCATCGACAGAGGTCCCATAGGGGATGGACTCGTCACCACGCATATTACCCCTCTTAAAATTCAAGTGGGAGCTCCTCACTCAGAACCTCTTTCGCTGTATGTCACACTGACTGCACACCACAACATCATCTTAGGTTATCCCTGCCTTCAATTACATCCAGTGATATCCTGGCAGCATAAAGACATTCTTCAATGATCAACAACCTGTTTTCAAAACTGTCTGCTTTGTCCCAAACTAATCCTCTTGTCTACATCAGTGGAGAGTCCACAGCCCGACTCACTCGACAACATTCCTGAATGTTATATGGACCTAAAAGAAGTATTCAGCAATGGTAAGGCATGTGGCCTACCTCCTCACTGCCCATATGACTGTGCAATTTATCTCCTCCCAGATACCACTCCTCCACACAACCGTATTTATCCACTTTCCCAGACTGAGCAAGCAGCCATGGAAGAATATGTACAGGAAGCCTTGAACCAGGGGTACATTCAGCCTTCCACCTCACCTGCATCTGCTGGCTGCTTCTTTATGGAGAAGAAGGGAGGAGGTCTCCGTCTCTGCATGGATTATAGGGGTCTCAACCAAATCACAGTGAAATACCCCTACCCTCTTCCACTTGTATCTTTGGCCCTTGAGCAACTACATTCCACTAGAACGTAGAACCTTCTCCAAACTGGACTTACATAGTGCGTAGAACCTGATCAGAATCAGAGAGGGGGACGAATGGAAGCCAGCCTTCAGTACCACCGCCGGCCATTTTAAATACCAGGTAATGCCTTATGGCCTTTCTTCAGCACCAAGTGTATTTCAGTGCCTGATCAACAATGTTCTCTGAGACATGTTGGGGAAGTATGTCATTGCCTACATTGATAATTTACTCCCCTGATGATGAAAGCCATCAAAAACATGTCAGATCTGTACTTTCCCGCCTCCTCAAAAGTCACCTGTATGTAAAAGCCAAGAAATGTGAATTTCATGTACACCAGATCTCATTTCTGGTGTAGGTGCAATAGGCTTATTGAATCAATCAGTCTCATGTAAAAAGGGATCAGTCTCATAAATTAATCATTAATTCAAGTGTCTAATAGTTTATAGCTAAACTATTAATATCAATGGAATAACTTAATATGGTGATGTTGCTATAGTTTTAGTGAGCATTATAGCTCTAATGTAATATGTTTACTCTAGATCTATAACATTCATATAACAACCAAATGGGCGAAGGCAATTAGAATACTTATTTGGCAGAGGTTGGCACTCAGTGAATGTTGTAGCAATAGACAGGACACAGTTTACTCCAAAGGGACCATTTATTGAAATGGCTGACATCAGGGATCTCAAGTTTTGAAGTCAGTTCAGAGTGGGATTTGTCGGGAAGGGCAGGGGTGGTGCTGGTGAGGGGTGTCGGCAGCGGCGCATGGGGGATGGAGGAGGGGGGTATGATTGGTGTTGTGTGTTGTTAGTGGCAGATTTAGGCTACATCCACATGACAACGAGATTTTATTAAAAAAATATATCGTGTCCACATGGGCAACGGATCAGTAAAATATCAGGTACATATGGCAACGCAACACTTGCTGAAAACGATGCAATACACATGCCACACCTCTACGTGCACTGTAAGACGGTCCCATCTGAGACACCAGAACAATAGAAGTAGGACGCATGCACATAAACCCCTTCTTCTACTCGGCATGAAGTATTCACAGGAACAAACACACAACAACAAGAAGAAGATGGCTGCGACTACGCGAGGAAATCGTGCCTTCTGTGTGTACAAATTAGTTTTATTAGTGTGCATAGTTTTATATAACTTAATTTTCTTATTGTGTGAGAACATTTTGAAAAGCATTATATAATTTATATAACCTTTTATATTGTGTGAACATTTTGAAAAGCAGTCTTATCCAATAAAAAAAAAAAAGAAATTCAAGAAATGGTTCAGTTACTTGTTTATTTAAAAGAAAAGCTGTATACAAAAGTGAATGCAATGCAGTGGTTCATACAAAACAGCGAGAGTGCTGCTTGTTCTAGTCATGTGGCTGTGACATCATCGTAAACAAATCCGTTCTACTCATCCAGACGACTTCGCAACGGCGCCGTTGCCAGATTTTTCCACTCTGGAACCCGTTCTCAAAAAATATCATTGGGGCGTTGTGGCTCAGGTGAATAAGGTGCCATACCATAAATCCGGGGTCCTGGGTTCGATTCTGGCCCGAGGTCATTTTCCAATCCCTCCCCGTCTCTCTCTCCCGCTCATTTCCTGTCTATACACTGTCCTATCCAATAATAAAGGTGCAAAAAGCCCCCCCCAAAAAATATACATATCATTTTGGGGCACCCAAAATGCTGGTGCCATGTGGACGCCAGGCCGAAACGATAAACAATTTTATCAGATTCACCTGAATCCGTTTGGACAGGGCCTTAGAGGCCTTCAATACGGGGGTAGGGGGCTCCCACTTGAAACACAGTGGTTCCAGGCCTGCCATTTTAACAGCCATGATTGAGAAGAGAGTTCCATCAAGGGCAACGTGTAAACAGAAGCGCGTAACAATGTACTACTCTATCTGTATTTTGCAGTTTGGCAAGTACCCAGTAAAGGAAGAGATTAAAAAAATTAAATAAAATCACACTGAGTTTTCATTCAAGTATGCAACACTAGAACTAAAAACAGGTGTCAAAAATCTCATCTCATCTCATTATCTCTAGCCGCTTTATCCTTCTACAGGGTCGCAGGCAAGCTGGAGCCTATCCCAGCTGACTACGGGCAAAAGGCAGGGTACACCCTGGACAAGTCGCCAGGTCATCACAGGGCTGACACATAGACACAGACAACCATTCACACTCTCATTCACACCTATGGTCAATTTAGAGTCACCAGTTAACCTAACCTGCATGTCTTTGGACTGTGGGGGAAACCGGAGCACCCGGAGGAAACCCACGTGGACACGGGGAGAACATGCAAACTCCGCACAGAAAGGCCCTCGCCGGCCACGGGGCTCGAACCCGGACCTTCTTGCTGTGAGGCGACAGCGCTAACCACTACACCACTGTGCTGCCGGTGTCAAAAATAGCTGTTGAAATTAGCAAGGATTCAAGATTGAAGTGGCTAGACAAGCTCACAGACTCTGGGCAAACTGATAGTTAACATTATTAGCTGGAGACAATATTCCAACATCAGCTCTCAATTTTTGTGATGCAAGTACTAATTTCGTTCAGGAAATACAAACTCATATGATGAGATGATTTACTGTACTGTAGGCTACTCATCAAATATGGCACTCCCGTGTCCTCCAATGTGTGTCCGTCTGCACTTCACTGCATTGTCTTCTTCGGAAAGTTCACGTAAATTTTACCCGGATACAACTGTCAAGTGTTTTGCTCCTTTGCTGTGCTTATCCCACACTTGAAGGGTAATACCAATGCTGAACATTAAAACTGGAATTCACTCAAACCAGACCTTTGTTCCATCTTTTTCCTTTGCAGGTGAAAAACCTTAAAAGACAAACACCATCCATTTACTAATTTGCACAGTTTCTTTTTATAAAAGCAGTTACACAAAAAATGATTATCAAAAGCTTAACATTAAATACATGTATGTGGAAATAGAAATTTTGAATGAATTGTTTCAATGTAAATGCATCAAAATACTAAAATACATTTTAACCACAAGGGCCATAATGAATTAAGCAAGTTACTAAACCCAATAAATGAATTACCAAGTAACAAGCCAACCTACATATTTACAAACCATATCCACCATGAACATTTTAGCAATTAAATACTTTCAGTTCATTTTAAACATGCACTGTATGCAAGTAGAAAAAAAATGCATGCTTTTAAACCATGTCTTCACTGGCACCCAAGGATTCAGCACAATAATATCCACGCATCAAACCACATCTAAATTGGGCCATTTCAAACATGAGACCAAGCAAGTTGCCACACCTTTTACCAGACCAAACAAAGCAAGTTGCAATAACCCTTACCAGCCAACAATTACACAAAGCACCATGTGAATATTTAAACCTTAAGAAGCTACAAACACAAACATTTTCCCCCCCATCTCAATGCCCCGTCAGCGCAACAATTTCCTCGCATTCACAACAAAATAAAAATAAACGCGAGCTTACCGGCTGTCTGTTCAGATCTTGACAATGGTAAAACTTCTACACAGCTTCACAAAATGCTCGGCAAGTGATCGAGTTTGTATTTCGCACTGCAGCAGCCTATTTTTTTGCTGTTCAGTCCTCGCACCCGAGCAGGCAGTCAGCGTGTCCTCCTTGATTGCACGCAGGTGAGTAATTAACGCGCTTGCATACCGGCCAGGGGCGCCGCTAGAAATCTTGGGCCCTATGAAAGATTACAATTTAGGGCCCCCCGGTAAAATTTTCAAGCTCAAGCAACTGAATTTGAAGTCTGTTTTTGGCTGGCACTTCTACTTTACTATGCATGTGATCAGCTACCTAGCAAGTTTAGGTGATACAATTATTTGGTATATGAACATTTTAAATGCAGAACTGTCAGAATTAGACTGAATAGAAGACTGTTGCCTTAAAATGAAAATTCCATTATATATATATATATATATATATATATATATATATATATATATATAATCTCATTATCTCTAGCCGCTTTATCCTGTTCTACAGGGTCGCAGGCAAGCTGGAGCCTATCCCAGCTGACTACGGGCGAAAGGCGGGGTACACCCTGGACAAGTCGCCAGGTCATCACAGGGCTGACACATAGACACAGACAACCATTCACACTCACATTCACACCTACGGTCAATTTATGGCCCTTTTCCACTACCCTTTTTCAGCTCACTTCAGCTCGCTTCAGCTCACTTCAGACTGACACGGCTTGCGTTTCGACTACCGAAGAACAGCACGACTCAGCTCGCTTCAGCCCTGCTTAGCCCCCAAAACTCGCACGGTTTTGGAGTAGGGCTGAAGCGAGCCAAACCGAGCTGAGTGAGGCTGGGGGCGTGAGCAGACACTCCCCTGTGCACTGATTGGTGAGGAGGAGTGTCCTCACATGCCCACACACGCCCCGCGAGCACGCTGGGATCTGTAAACACCATAAACCTGGAAGAAGGAGAATTACGAATTACGAGAATTTCTGAAGCCTTATGCGCCTCGCCTCGTCTATACGCTCTTGCCAGTATCTGTTGGCGTTGTCGGTGACAACAAGCCACAGCACCAAGACCAGCAACACTAACGACTCCATGTCCTCCATGTTTATTGTTTACTATCCGGGTCGTGAGACCACCGCTTAAAAAAATCACTGATGTCACTGTTTGCGCCGCTTAACGACATCACTTGACGTCCACCCACTTTCGCTAACTCCACCCAATGTGTCCACCCACTTCCAGCCAGCACGGTTCAGCACGGTTGTAGTCGAAATGCAACTCCAATAGCCCCGCTCAGCTCGACTCAGCCCAACTCAGCACGGCACGGCTCAGCCCGACTCAGCCGCGTTTGTAGTGGAAAAGCGGCACTAGAGTCACCAGTTAACCTAACCTGCATGTCTTTGGACTGTAGGGGAAACCGGAGCACCCGGAGGAAACCCACGCGGACACGGGGAGAACATGCAAACTCCACACAGAAAGGCCCTCGCCGGCCATGGGGCTCGAACCCGGACCTTCTTGCTGTGAGGCGACAGCACTAACCACTACACCACCGTGCCACCCCATATATATATATATATATATATATATATATATATATATTTTTTTTTTTTTTTTCTTTTATGAACAACTATTATTAGGCCACTCAGTAGCCTATGGAGTTCATTCAATCCAAATGTTTGTGTTGAGAGAAATTGCATGCATCACTGTATCAGTATGGATTTATAACATTCTGTATGCACATTATGGATGCTCCAGAGCCCTCCAGCAAACATCATCAATAAACAGGATTACAAAATGTATTCCTTTGTTTCCTCCATTTATTGACTTATTGTATGTGATCAAATGTATGCCTTGATGAATAACTACACTAGTTTTTTGATACAATTACATAGTGAACTGCAAGAAATCCACTAAGTGTTTTTGGTTTCTTTTAGGCATCACACATTTATTAGAAAACACAGCAAATGTTCAAATATTCAAGTTAAATACTTAGCAACAGTATCAATAAATCCACACATGAACAATAGCAATGATATCTATGACCACAGCTAATGTGCAAAATATTAAAGTTAAATACTTAACAATATCAATAAATCCACACATGAACAATGGCAAAACATCTAGACTTAATTATACAATAAAGATACCTTTGAAAAAAGGTGGGGTTTTTTCACACATAGTATGATATCCGGACTTCATAATTTATCACACCTGCTCCTGCTTAGCATCTTCTAGAATGTACACCTCTGTTGCGCACATAGAATACTGACAGCTGACCTAAGCTGCGCTATATTGAGGTATTTCACCTGACGTCACAGGGTCACGTGACGCCCCGGTGTCCGCCATTTTGAAGGTCAAGCTAGCTAATGTCAACAACATAGTAGCTAGTATGTTACTGTAGCAATGTTTACGTTCAGTCATTTGGATGACTGTTAAAACCTTTCAGTCTCAAGTTTTTCCTTTACTGTATTTACTAGTTTACTGTAATTATGACCCGGCAGCTATTTACACCGGATCCAGTGTAAATAGCTGCCGGAGCACGCTCCAGCTTGCTCCCCCTCAAATTAAGCAGCACGCTCCGGCTTGCTCCCGGAGTGCTCTGGCCGAGGTTCCGGAGCGCACTCCGGCTTGCTCCCCCTCAAATTAAGCAGTGCGCTCCGGCTTGCTCCCGGAGTGCTCCGGCTGAGGTTCCGGAGCGCGCTCCGGCTTGCTACCCCTCAAATTAAGCAGCGCGCTCCGGCTTGCTCCTGGAGCACTCCAGGAGCAAGCCGGAGCGCGCTGCTTAATTTAGGGGGAGCAAGCCGGAGCGCGCTCCGGCAGCTATTTACACTGGATCCGGTGTAAATAGCTGCTGGATCATAATTACAGTAAACTAGTAAATACAGTAAAGGAAAAACTTGAGACTGAAAGGTTTTAACAGTCATCCAAATGACTGAACATAAACATTGCTACAGTAACATACTAGCTACTATGTTGTTGACATTAGCTAGTGCTAACAGCTAGCTGCTAGTACACTGCTACAACACAGACACCGACCCTAATAATACAGTTCTTGGTCATTGCCTGGTAACAGCAAATTTATAACAGGCCATGTCTCAACAAAGAAGTTATTTCTAGGGATGTCCCGATCCGATCACGTGATCGGAAATCGGGCCCGATCACATGGTTTCAGACTCGATCGGAATCGGGCATTGCCTCCCGATCAGAGATCGGATATATATATCTATGTAATATATTCTCATTTTAAACACATCAATAGCTATGCGTTGGCACAGAGTGAGACCAGACCTCTTGTCTCAACACAGCAACATCAACGCGTGCGGCATGACATCACTTTGTAGCGGAGACGCTATTGGTTATTGGCTGCCTGTTGCCGGCAAAGTTGAACACGGAAGCAGTTCGAAGCGGAAAGCAAAGAATGAGATTTTTTTTTTTTTTCGTTGGATGACAAAAGAAACGGGCTCAAACCTGAAAGGGTAGAAATGCTTGTTTTCATCAAGAAAAACGTTCATTTCCTTAACTGAAATTACTGTACACCACTGTGAGATGCGTTCTTAAAAGCAAATTACTGGCACTGTGGCACTTTATTTTTTTTTTTATTTGTTTACATTCCTGCCAGGTATTTTAAGGTTATTTTTTTAAATTTGTTATTTATTGTTCAAACTGCCTCACGTAAGTGCTCTGTTTGCTAACGGAGTTGTTGGATGTTAAAATAAGGTGTTAAATAAAAAATGAGGAACATCCTGGATCCGTTTCTTTCCTCGTCTTTATTTTTTATGGATTATAAGAAGTATCGGATCGGGACTCGGTATCGGCAGATACTCAAAATCAAATGATCGGTATCGGATCGGAGGGCAAAAAAACCTGATCGGGACATCCCTAGTTATTTCAATGACATTTAATAACATTTTGTTTATCCTGGGGACCGAAAGTAAATGAAAATGTGCACAAACCTTAGCTGTAATAAGATGGCGACCACCGGCTCCAGGGACGACCCACTGATGTAGGCATGTTACCCAGCCTGACACAAAATATTTGTAGGCATCCAAACTCTTATATGCTTTCAGATCAATACCTGTGTATGGCGATGGGTTTTTAACGACATAGGTATACAGATCATGTGGGCCGAAGTCAGGTAAAGACGAGGGCTTCGCGTACTTCCGTACGTCAGTGAACAATCCTGGTGGAAGCAGGTAAACGTCGTTCTCTAAGCCTGCTAACCTCAATTTTTGCAAATACCTCTCCCTCTGCTCGCCCTGTAAATGCCCTATGTCGCTGGATAGTGAAGGTGTTTTCTGCATCTCGCTCCTTTTTCTTTTATGTTTTTCGTTTGTCGCCTTCCTCGCATTCAAACTGATTTGAGCTGTGACGTCTGAAATGGCAGCCTAACGATGCATCACATGACTTGGTCACGTGGGTGAAAAACCTCAATAGCTCTGTGCATACACGGAGCATACACATTTCATGTGTCCCGCGCCCAGAATCAGACTGTACCATTAGTAAAAAAGGGTGGAGGGGTGAAATGACAATATCATAAATAATTCAAGAAAAATGTTATAGCAAATCATAACCATGTATAATTTGCTTTTTTTAACAGATGAAATGAAATATTTTATTTCAAAAACTTACACAAGGCAATACTATTAAAATAATATTAATATCCCTCACAGGCCCCCCTGTCAGTGCCAGGCCCTTAGAATCGTCCTAACTCCCCCCCGCGGCGCCCCTGATACCGGCTGACAAAAAGGGCGTTCGCCGCGACAACAACAACAATGCTATTTTTTGATTGGCTGTTGGGTAGCTACATTTCTCAATTTATTGATTGGTGTGTGGCAAGCTATTTCTGAACTCTGCGGGAAACCACTTGATGCCTGCTCTTCGTCCACAGTTAAAAAATAGCGGTGCACCTTGGTGGGCGTTGTCTTAGTAATTTCTGTGCGTGAGAGATACAAGGAGTGGCGTGTGAGTGTGTGAACTGCTTGAAATGCATGTGTCTCATGCTCAATGCGTGAGACTTGAGAGCCCTGTGTATAACCTAAACTAAAAATCTTTATAGCACTGATTCATGTTAACTTTTTTGTGGATAAAAATTATGGTCCATCAAGTTGTCAGGAATGGCGAGCTGAGGTGAAGTGAGGACCCAAGAGCAGACTCAGAAAACAGGCAGTGTAAAGAGAACTTCTTTAATGAAGTAGATGGCAGAAAGGCAAAGGTACAGTAGGGCTCGGGCAAAAATTGGTAGTCAAAAAACAGGCCAGGAGATTAAAAAAAAAACACAGAGGAGCAGGTGGACACGATCAGGGACAAAAAAACAGGACAGAAAAATCTTCACAAACCGATGAACACAGGGATAAGGGAAATCCAGGCAGAGGTAGCAAAAGACACAATTCAAAAGAACAGGCAGGCAAAAACTGGGACAAAAAAACTGGACAGAAAAACTTGACAAAAAAAGCAAGGAAAAATTCAGGCAGGGGGAATCAAGAAGACACAATACCAATGAGCTGTAGCAAGGCAAGGAAAGTCTACAAGAGACAGTCTAGCAACTGGAGTAACTCCAAACAGTTCTTAAAAAGCCCTGGCTGATGGGAGAGGAGTGGTAACAGGTATGGGAGTGCCACTTCAGGAAATGGCCTTCAGCAAGGCAGGACTGAATTCCTGTCCTGGAGCCGGCATGGAAGTCCCACAATCTAAGGCATGGATGGACTGGACTGTGACACAAGTAGTATTGCTGCTTCAAAGCTCCAGAGTACCTGGTTTACTGAGCTTGGGTTGCTGTCTGTGTGGTGTTTCCTTTGTGCGTATGTGAGTTTCCTCCAGGCTCTGCAATTTTCACCAGTATTGAGCAATATGCACGTAGGTGGACTGGCTTGTTAAACTGCACCCAGGTATTAATGTGTATGCATGGGCCCTGGACTGACTTTCTTCATGTATTGAGTGTTCACAGGATACAGTAGGCTCCAAATCCACTGTTGCCCCTTTTCAACCAACAGGGAATGGATAATTGAACCATTTCTGTTCAGGATTTTTTGAACCTTGGTGTCAGGTAGCAAGCTGGCCCACATTTACACAAATTGAGTGGAACTGTTGTAATCAAGGATATGTCATGAACGGAGAGCACTGCATCAGTCAGAACAGGAGTAAACAGAAGGAGCAAGATGGCACAGTGCATTGATTACCTGTGAGCTTTTATTCTGTTATTGCAGATATTTGTCATCATTCCAGTTTTTCTGAAGATGTATCCTTTTCCTTTGCATTCTCCATTGATGTACTCCACTCTCTCCAAAGTAATGACACCCCCACGTTTGCACAGGAAAAAACCCCAGCTATATTTTGGTTTCAGCTGGGAACCAACTTTTCAGGTTCCGAAACAATTTATTCTTGGTTGAAATACTCTGAACGGTTCAAAATTTGGTGCACAAGTCAGAACAGATCCTGTGTAACATTCTTTTTATTATATAGACATATTCACAAAATAAATATGCAAGTTAATCAAAAGAATTTAAATTTTAAACCAGTTTGCCATTTTGACAGTGTATGTCAAGTTAGTGAGAACACTGGGAGTGATGTCATTTGGGAACTGAGGAGACTAATTGTTAAAGTTTTTAACTTTTTTTTTTTAATTATTGTTTGATATATGACCACAGTTGCTCAACAGTCTGGGGTCTCTTGTCATATTTTGTGCTTCATAATGCATCACATATCTTCAATGGGAGGCAGACACTGTGTAGTCAAGTTCATTCTGATAATTTGATGCAAATCAAGATGCCCAGTGGAGACCTCACACCATGAGAAAAAAAGGCAAATGTTAAGTTTATGGGTTGAGTTAAATCTGTAAGGTGGATGGCCTGGGCATGGTTTTTCCTTATTTAAAGTTAAACTAGTCTAGTGAATGAACACTGAATCTTTTTAAAACACTGTGTGGCAGTGGGGGTGTGGTCAAGCGCTGGTCTGTGACAGGAGGGCGGAGCCAGGGAAGGTGAGTGGCAGAATCACTACACCTGACGGTAATTAACCTGTGTTTGTGTGTCTTCCCAGTAACCGCGCCCTATTTAAGGAGGCAGAGGGAGAGCAGAGGAGAGCTCTTCCCAGGACAAGAACACAGCGTGTGTGTGTGTATTTACCCAATAGAACTATTGTTATACTGAAAAGTCTGGCAATAAAGCCTGTTATTACCTGAAGCTTTGTCCTGCCGTCCTCTGTGCTCCACCCACACCTAAGAGAGCTCTACAGTGGTGCCGAAACCTGGGAGAAGGTGGAGCACCAACCCAGCAGCCCCATGGAATCCTCCCCGTTCGCGGACCTGGTCCACGCCCTCGCCACGGCTCAGCAAAGCCAGCACCAGGTGCTCGTCACGCTCCGAAAGGAACAAGAGCGGCGCTTCGAAGCCCTGGTGCTGGCCCAGCAGGAAGATCACGAGGCATTCCGGCATCTCCTCGCGTCGGTGGGGTCCACCAGCGCCCCGGCCGCGGGCCCGTCTCCCCTCACCGTGACCAAGATGGGCCCGCAGGACGACCCCGAGGCGTTCCTCGCATTGTTCGAACAGGTCGCCGAAGCCTCGGGGTGGCCGATGGAGCAGCGCGCGGCGCGCCTCCTCCCCCTCCTGACGGAAGAGGCGCAGCTGGCCGCACTACAGCTCCCCGCCGACCGCCGGCTGGCCTACACGGACCTTCGCCGGGCCGTCCTCCAGCGCATGGGGCCCACACCAGAACAACAGTGCCAGCGCTTCCGCGCGCTGCAGTTGGAGGAAGTCGGCCGGCCGTTCGCGTTTGGCCAGCAGCTCCGGGACGCCTGCTGGCGGTGGCTGAGGGCCGACGATCGCGATGCCAAGGGAATCATCGATCAGGTGGTGCTGGAGCAGTTCATCGCCCGCTTACCAGCCAGAACCGCGGAGTGGGTCCAGTGCCACCGCCCGGCGTCGCTGGATCAGGCAGTAGGACTGGCAGAGGATCATTTGGCGGCTGTTCCAGTGGCAGGACAGCCAATGATGTCTTCTCTTCTCTCCTCTTCTCTCTCTCTTTCTCCCCTCCCTTCTGTGTCCCGTCCTCGCCCCATTCCCCCACCACGGCGACGGGGGCCGGCTCCACCCCAGCCGGCCCGCCGCACCCGTGGTGCCCTCCCATTTCTCCCTTCTGTGTCTGTCTCTCCCCCTCCTCAGGTGAGTGAGCCCCAGAGCACCGGTGCAGAGGGAAAGCCAGGGCCGGTTTGCTGGTGCTGCGGGGAGCCGGGCCACCTGCAACAACAGTGTGCAGCAATGGAGGTGGGCGCGGTGGTTCGGATCCCCGATGCGCCAGAGGCCGCCCCCGATCGGGCCGGAGCGTATCGCATACTGGTGAGTGTCCAAGGGGCTACATATCAGGCGTTGGTGGATTCTGGTTGCAATCATACCTCGATCCGCCAAAGCCTGGTGCAAGACGAGGCATTGGGGGGAGCACAGGGGGTGAAGGTGTTGTGAGTGCACGGGGATGTTCACAGCTACCCTTTGGTGTCGGTCCACATATTTTTCAGAGGGGAAAAATCTATAGTGAAGGCGGCGGTTAATCCTCGCCTTACCCACTCTTTAATTTTGGGGACTGATTGGCCGGGATTTCGGGGTTTAATGACGCACCTAATAAAGAGTGGGTCCTGCCAGTTGACAGGGGGAGGTCCCAGTGTCGCTTTGGCTGGAGCAGCTGTTGCAGAGCCGTCTACGTCATCTCTGCGACAGAGTGAGGAACCGCCGGCTCCTCCTCTTTCTGTTGGGGAATCCCTCGCGGATTTCCCATTAGAACAATCGCGAGACGAGACTCTGCGACATGCGTTTGACCAAGTGAGAGTAATCGATGGTCAAACGCTCCAGCCGAATGCCACCCCGTCCTTCTCCTATTTTACTATTATGAAGGATAGATTATACCGAGTGACGCAGGACACTCAGACGAAAGAGCGAGTCGCACAGCTGTTAATTCCAAAGATCTGCCGGGAATTGGTATTCCAGGCGGCTCACTTTAATCCCATGGCTGGACACCTAGGACAGGATAAGACACTAGCCCGAATAATGGCCCGATTCTATTGGCCGGGGATTCGCGGCGATGTCTGTAGGTGGTGTACAGCATGCCGCGAATGCCAGTTAGTAAATCCAGCGGCCATTCCAAAAGCGCCTTTGCGCCCCCTACCATTAATCGAGACCCCATTTGAAAGAATTGGGATGGATCTCGCCGGGCCATTAGATCGGTCAACACGAGGGTACCGCTTTATATTAGTTCTGGTGGACTATGCAACACGATAACCGGAAGCGGTGCCTCTTCGCAATATCTCAGCACGCAGTATTGCGGAGGCCCTCTTCTGCGTCATATCCCGAGTTGGAATCCCGAAAGAGATTCTGACTGACCAAGGCACCTCGTTTATGTCACAAACACTGAGCGAACTGTATGGGCTATTAGGTATTAAGCCGATCCGCACCAGCGTTTATCACCCACAAACGGACGGTTTAGTTGAACGGTTCAATCGCACCCTCAAGAATATAATTTAAAAATTCGTAAGTGAGGACGCACGTAACTGGGATAAATGGCTCGAACCCTTGTTATTTGCAGTGCGAGAGGTCCCCCAAGCCTCCACAGGGTTCTCCCCATTTAAATTGTTATACGGGCGTAAGCCGCGCGGCATTTTAGATGTGCTGTGAGAAAATTGGGAGGAGGGACCTTCACAGAGTAAAAACGAAATTCAGTACATTATGGACCTGCGCGCAAAACTCCACACGCTCACCCACCTAACTCAGGAGAATTTGCGGCAGGCCCAGGAACGGCAAGCCCGCCTGTACAACAAGGGCACGCGCCTTAGAGAGTTCACTCCGGGAGATAAGGTACTCGTACTGTTGCCCACATCGAGCTCCAAATTAATCGCCAAGTGGCAAGGACCCTTTGAGGTCACACGGCGCCTTTGAGGTCACACGGCGAGTCGGGGACGTCGACTATGAGGTGAGGCGAACGGACGGGGGGGGGCACTACAGATCTACCACCTCAATCTGCTTAAACTCTGGAACGAGGAGGTCCCCATGGCATTGGTGTCGGTAGTTCCGGAGAAGGCGGAGCTGGGGCCAGAGGTTCAAAAAGGGACATTGGAATCATGTACCTCTCCGGTCCCCTGTGGAGACCACCTCTCCCCGACCCAACTCACGGAGGTCGCCCAGTTGCAGGCCGAGTTTTTGGATGTGTTCTCGCCCCTGCCCGGTCGCACTAACCTCATAGAACACCACATAGAGACGCCCCCGGGGGTGGTAGTGCATAGCCGCCCTTACAGGCTACCCGAACACAAAAAAAAGGTGGTTCTGGAAGAACTTTAGACCATGCTCGAAATGGGCATCGTCGAGGAGTCCCACAGTGACTGGAGCAGCCCAGTGGTCTTGGTACCCAAGGCCGACGGGTCGGTCCGGTTCTGTGTGGACTATAGAAAAGTCAACGCGGTGTCTAAATTCGACGCGTACCCAATGCCTCGTATTGACGAGCTGCTCGATCGACTAGGCATGGCTTGCTTTTACTCGACACTGGATTTGACGAAGGGATATTGGCAGATCCCCTTGACTCCATTATCCCGGGAGAAAACGGCCTTTTCCACACCATTCAGCTTACACCAATTTGTCACACTTCCTTTTGGGCTGTTTGGGGCGCCCGCTACGTTTCAGCAGCTGATGGACAGGGTCCTCCGGCCCCACGCCACCTATGCAGCTGCATATCTTGATGATATAATCATTTATAATAACGACTGGCAGCGGCACTTGCAACACCTGAGGGCCGTCCTTAGGTCGCTGAGGCGGGCGGGTCTCACTGCCAACCCGAAGAAGTGTGCGATTGGGCGGGTGGAAGTACGGTATCTGGGCTTCCACTTGGGCAACGGGCAGGTGCGTCCCCAAATTAATAAGACAGCAGCGATTGCGGCCTGCCCGAGGCCCAAGACCAAAAAGGGGGTGAGACAGTTCCTGGGGCTGGCTGGCTACTATCGTAGGTTTATACCCAATTATTCGGACATCACCAGCCCGCTGACTGACCTCACTAAAAAGGGGGTGCCAGATCCTGTCCAGTGGATGGAGCAGTGCGAGCGGGCTTTCTCTGAGGTAAAGGCTGCACTGTGTGGGGGGCCACTATTACACTCCCCTGACTTTTCTCTCCCTTTTGTGTTGCAGACCGACGCGTCGGACAGAGGGCTGGGGGCGGTGTTGTCCCAGGGGGTGGAGGGGGAGGACCGCCCCATCCTGTACATTAGCAGGAAGCTGTCGGTGCGTGAGGGGTGCTACAGCACTATTGAGAAAGAATGCCTGGCGATCAAGTGGGTGGTCCTCGCCCTCCGTTACTACCTGCTGGGGCGCCCTTTCACCCTCTGTTCGGACCACGCGCCCCTCCAGTGGCTCCACCGCATGAAAGATGCCAATGTGCGGATCACCCGTTGGTATCTGGCACTCCAAACCTTCAATTTCAAGGTGGTCCACAGGCCGGGGGCGCAGATGGTCATGGCGGACTTTCTCTCCCATCAAGGGGGGGGAGTCGGCTACGGGGCGGACGGCCGCCTGGCCTGAGTCGGGCGGTGGGGGTATGTGGCAGTGGGGGCGTGGTCAAGCGCCGGTCTGTGACAGGAGGGCGGAGCCAGGGAAGGTGAGTGGCAGAATCACTACACCTGACGGTAATTAACCTGTGTTTGTGTGTCTACCCAGTAACCGCGCCCTATTTAAGGAGGCAGAGGGAGAGCAGAGGAGAGCTCTTCCCGGGACAAGAACACAGCGTGTGTGTGTATTTACCCAATAGAACTATTGTTATACTGAAAAGTCTGGCAATAAAGCCTGTTATTACCTGAAGCTTTGTCCTGCTGTCCTCTGTGCTCCACCCACACCTAAGAGAGCTCTACACACTGACAAAGTATTATTTCTTAAAATATGATATGTGTGGGGCGGCACGGTGGTGTAGTGGTTAGCGCTGTCGCCTCACGGCAAGAAGGTCCTGGGTTCGAGCCCCGGGGCCGGCGAGGGCCTTTCTGTGCGGAGTTTGCATGTTCTCCCCGTGTCCGCGTGGGTTTCCTCCGGGTGCTCCGGTTTCCCCCACAGTCCAAAGACATGCAGGTTAGGTTAACTGGTGACTCTAAATTGACTGTGAGTGTGAATGGTTGTCTGTGTCTATGTGTCAGCCCTGTGATGACCTGGTGACTTGTCCAGGGTGTACCCTGCCTTTCGCCCATAGTCAGCTGGGATAGGCTCCAGCTTGCCTGCGACCCTGTAGAAGGATAAAGCGGCTAGAGATAATGAGATGAGATGATATGTGTGAAAAAACAGAAGGGAAATATTTTGTATACTCAGGAGGTTATGTAAAAGGCAGAAGACAAGGATCAATATTCATCTCCAGGCAAAAAGTAAAAGTCAAAAGAACATTCCGTCTGAGTGAGAAGTCACCATCTATTTCTTTCAAGAATATCAAAGATAGCAGCCAGCGATGAAGGCTGTATCTTTTCAAAGCTTTCTTTGGCTGTCCTTTATGTCAGGTTATGTTCATATCAACCAGATCCTCTTATCTTTGTCTCAGCTGAGGAAGGCAGAAAGCTGTTTGATTCAGTAATGATGCTAAGGAGCTTGTCAGAGAAAAGAAATTTAAAAAACAGTGATAAAAACATTTCAGTGAAGATGGAAAGGAATTTGGCTACAGCGTTCAAGCAGATGCCTAAAGACATGATATTACCTTACGTTCAACACCAGAGGGTGATGTTGACTTATTTCTGTTTCCAAATCTATTTCAGTTCTAGTGTATTCAGGTTAGTCATTTCATGTCACTTTCATCTCATCTAAAATCTAACACTGTAGTTGAGCCTTCATTTAAGACAGTACTAAGCTGCAAGATACAAATACCTACTAGGTGTTCTGAGCTTTAGTGGAGTAGCTATTATTTGTGATTTAAAATTCTGATAAAAAGAAAATCTGTAGGTAACGTCACTTAAGGGGGAAAAAACATAAAATTTACAGCTCAGTGCCTTTGCAGTGATAAGTAAAAATTTTTTTTAAATATCTCATAGAGTAAGTAAGTCAAAGCAACTGGAATTGTGTTATGTGTTATTACTAGCATCTTTATTTTCTTTATATAGATTTATCCATGAGGAGTTAATGACAGTTTTGCAGTGGACTTTATTTTGTTTTCATTGGAATTGTGTGGAATTGCGATATGTGTATGTGGCAGCGGGGGCGTGGTCAAGCGTCAGTCTGCGAATGGAGGGCGGAGTCAGGGAGGGTAAGTGGCAGAATCACTGCACCTGACGGGAATTAACCTATGTTTGTGTGTCTTTCCCAGTGACCGCGCCCTATAAGAGGAGGGGGAGAGCAGAGGAAGGGAGCTCTCTCCCCAACCAAAACGCTTGTGTGTGTGCGCGCGTGTGACTGGGAGAGTAAAATAGACACTGAAAAGTGCAAATAAAGAGTGTAAGAGAACTCAGTTCTGGCCTGCCATGCTTCTGTACTCCACCCACCTTAAACGATTTCTACAGTGTAGTATAACACCACCATGAAATGCATTAAGTGTAAACCTAACTATAGGCCAAATTGTCATTTACAATGTCATTTACAAATTGATGATGCCCCTCTGATGCATGCTGTCAGAATGATACCACTTTATTACCACGTGTGCCAGTAACTTCAGCTTTGACTTGTTCAGGAAATATGTGTAATATAATTAGGATATAAAAGGATATAAAATATCATAAATATCATTATAAAAGGATATAAAATATCCTTTAAAAAACTTTAGTCCAATTTACACCAAATCTTGCTCCAGCCTACCATAGATCCTCCTGCAGGGGCAGCCAACATTCAGAGAGCAGGGGCTAAACTGAGGTCACTGAAAGAATTGCATTAGCAATCTGGTTAATAAAGTGACATTTTTGTTGAGGTAGTTCAGAATACAATAAGAATGCCATAATGTACTTGCTACAGAAAAAAAAAACAACCAATTCTTGATGAGCTACACTGAGCTCAAAAGAGATTAGCAACATTAAAAGAATTGTCTCTGAACAAAAGATTTTCTTACATAGCCAAGTGTAGTCAGAATGATCATAATGTAAAGAGGAAAACACGTGTGCTGTTATCGGAAAATTATTCCTGAACTGGATTATTTTCCAGTTTTTATATATAAATTTATTTTTGATAAATCTATTCTTTTTCAAAAGAGTCCAATAATTGAGACAGATAATTTGTATACTCTATAAATATGTCACATTGCTCTGCATTTCCACCCAACGAACAATGCTGAGCTACAAGGCAATTTGTGATTTATTAATTTTAAATGTGTTGATTTTCTTCTCTGGCTTTTATTATGTGCTGAACATAATCTCCCAAGTCAGAGAATAATTCCAGGTCGTCCAGCATGAGTGTCTTCAGTTGCCTAGCAACACCAGCCCTGCAAAGGATGTTGTGTGCATTTGTGAAGGTAAATCAGGGGGCAAGCTGGTTTTAAAATAGGCTTTCACGTGGGCAGGACTTGAACTTTACATCGGTGATGGTGTGGCTTACATCACTGTCAAAAGCAATAGAAATATTACCCTTTATAATAACAGTCTGCCCAAGCAGTCATTAATGTGTTCATTTAACTCTACATGCCAGCAGGGCCACCATAATGAATTTAATTGAGAGGATATTAATTCTTAATTACTCCTAGATTGGAAACAATGCTGTGTATGCTTTGCATTAAATGGGATTCATAAAGTCAGAGGCTTTTTTTTTTTTATTGGATCAATGTGAGATCTTCCGGCCAATAAAGGTTTCATCAGCCTCTTAATAAGCCTTCCATTTGCTCTAGAAGTTAGTTTGACCTCAGTTAATATCTGTGCATGCAGGACCCCCCCCCCCCCCCCCCCCCCATCACTTTTTTTTTTTCATTTTTAAGAGTTTTGGGCTGAGTTGAGGTCTCAAAAAGTAGCATCTGAAAATGGAATGATACACACATTTTCAGATGCTGCTTTTTGAGACCTCAACTCAGCTCAAAACAATTAAAAATGAAAAGAGTGATGGGGGAAGTGCATGCACAGATATTAACTGAGGTTAATATTAAATAATATTGCAAATAATATTATTAATTACATTATGTATAATAATTTAATACCCCTCCTAGAACTGCCACCTTATTGTGGTGGAGGGGTTTGTGTGCTTGAATGATCCTAGGAGCTATGTTGTCAGGGGCATTACGCCCCTGTTAGGGTCTCCCAAGGCAGACAGGTCCTAGGTGACAGGCCAGACCAAGAGCAGTTCACCAAAACCCTTATGGATAAAAAAAATCAAGGACTGTGACGTTGCCCGGTATGGCACAGCCGGGGCCCCACCCTGGAGCCAGGCCCAGGGTTGGGGCTTGTATGCGAGCATTTGGTGGCCGGGCCTTTGCCCACAGGGCCTGGCTGGGCTCAACCTGAAGCGGTGACGTAGGCCCGACCTCCTGTGGGTTCACCACCCACAGAGGTAGCCGTAGGGGGCTGGTGCAGTGTGGATTAGGCGGCAGTCAAAGGCAGGGGCCTCGAGGACCTGATCCCCGAACACAGCGGCTAGCTGTTGGGACATGGAATGTCACTTTGCTGGGGGGGAAAGAACCTGAGCTTGTGCGGGAGGTTGAGAGGTACCGGCTAGAGATAGTCGGGCTCACCTCCATGCACAGCTTGGGCTCCGGAACCCAGCTCCTCGAGAGGGGCTGGACTCTCCACTTCACTGGAGTCACCCATGGTGAGTGGCGGCGGGCTGGTGTGGGCTTGCTTATAGCTCCCCAGCTCAGCCGCCATGTGTTGGAGTTTACCCCAGTGAACGAGAGGGTCGCCTCTCTGCGCCTTCGGGTCGGGGAGAGGGCTCTTGCTGTTGTTTGTGCCTACGGACCAAATAGCAGTATAGAGTATCCGGCCTTCTTGGAGTCCCTAGGAGAGGTACTGAGAGGTGCTCAGACTGGGGACTCCATTGTTCTACTGGGGGATTTCAACGCTCATGTGGGCAATGACAGTGACACCTGGAGGGGTGTGATTGGGAGGAACGGCCTCCCCGATCTGAACCCGAATGGTGTTTTGTTACTGGACTTCTGTGTTAGTCACAGTTTGTCCATAACGAACACCATGTTTGAGCATAGGGGTATCCATAAGTGCACGTGGCACCAGGACACCTTAGGTCGGAGGTCGATGATCGACTTTGTCATTTCATCTGATCTCCGGCCCTATGTCTTGGACACTCGGGTGAAGAGAGGGGCTGAGCTGTCAACTGATCACCACCTGGTGGTGAGTTGGATCTGCTGGAGGAGGAGGAAGCCGGACAGACCTGGCAAGCCCAAACGTATGGTGAGGGTCTGCTGGGAACGTCTGGCCGAGCACTCTGTCGAGGAGGTCTTTAACTCCCACCTCCGGGAGAGCTTCTCCCAGCTTCTGAGGGAGGTGGGGGACATTGAGTCTGAGTGGACCATGTTCTCTACCACCATTGTAGACGCAGCTGTTCAGAGCTGTGGCTGCAAGGTCTCCGGTGCCTGTCGTGGCGGGAATCCCCGAACCCAGTGGTGGACACCAGAAGTAAGGGACGCCGTCAAGCTGAAGAAGGAGTCCTATCGGGCCATGTTGGCCTCCGGGACTCCAGAGGCAGCTGACAGGTATCGGCAGGCCAGGCGTGCCACAGCTCGGGCAGTTGCGGAGGCAAAAACTCGGAACTGGGAGGAGTTCGGTGAGGCCATCGAGGAGGACTATTGGTCAGCCTTGAAGAAATTCTGGCAAATTGTCCGGCACCTCAGGAGGGGGAAGCAGTACTCTGCCAACAGTGTTTACAGTGCAGGTGGGGAGCTGTTGACCTCGACTGGGGACATTGTCGGGTGGTGGAAGGAATACTTCGAGGATCTCCTCAATCCCACCATCACGTCTTCCATTGAGGAAGTGGAGGTTGATGACTCAGAGGTGGACTCATCCATTACCCAAGCCGAAGTCACTGAGGTGGTTTTCAAGCTCCTCGGTGGCAAGGCACCAGGGGTGGATGAGATCCGCCCCGAGTATCTCAAGTCTCTGGATGTTGCATGGTGGTCGGGGACAGTGCCTCTGGAGTGGCAGACTGGGGTGGTGGTCCCTCTTTTTAAGAAAGGGGACCGGAGAGTGTGCTCCAATTATAGGGGAATCACACTTCTCAGCCTTCCCGGGAAGGTTTACTCCAGGGTACTGGAGAGGAGAATTCGGCCAATAGTCGAACCTTGGATCCAGGAGGAACAATGGGGTTTTCGTCCTGGTTGCGGAACACTGGACCAGCTCTATACCCTTCATAGGGTGCTCGAGGGTTCATGGGAGTTTGCCCAACCAGTCCACATGTGCTTTTTGGATTTGGAGAAGGCATTCGACCGTGTCCCTCATGGTATTCTGTGGGGGGTGCTTCGGGAGTATGGGGTTCAGGGCTCTTTGCTAAGGGCTGTCCGGTCCCTGTACGAATGGAGCAGGAGTCTGGTTCGCATTGCCAGCAGTAAGTCAGACCTGTTCCCAGTGCATGTTGGACTCCGGCAGGGCTGCCCTTTGTCACTGGTTCTGTTCATAATTTTTATGGATAGAATTTCTAGGTGCAGCCAGGGGCTGGAAGGAATCCTGTTTGGGAACCACAGGATTTCACCTCTGCTTGTTGCGGATGATGTCCTGTTGGCTTCTTCAAACCAGGACCTTCAGCATGCACTGGGGCGGTTTGCAGTCAAGTGTGAAGTGGCTGGGATGAGAATCGGCACCTCCAAGTCTGAGGCCAAGGTTCTCGACCGGAAAAGGGTGGCTTGCCCTCTCCAGGTTGGTGGAGAAGTCCTGCCTCAAGTGGAGGAGTTTAAGTATCTCGGGATCTTGTTCACGAGTGAGGGAAGGATAAAGCGTGAGATCGACAGGCGAATCGGTGCAGCCTCTGCAGTGATGCGGTCGCTTTACCGGTCCATCGTGGTGAAGAAGGAGCTGAGCCAAAAGGCAAAGCTCTCGATTTACCGGTCGATCTATGTTCTGACTCTCACCTATGGTCATGAGCTTTGGGTAATGACTGAAAGAACAAGATCGCGGATACAAGCGGCCGAAATGAGTTTCCTTCGCAGGGTGGCTGGGCGCTCCCTTAGAGATAGGGTGAGAAGCACAGTCACTCGGGAGGAGCTGGGAGTAGAGCCGCTGCTCCTCCACATCGAGAGGAATCAGCTGAGGTGGCTCAGGCATCTCTTTCGGATGCCTCCTGGATGCCTCCCTGGGGAGGTGTTCCAGGCATGTCCCCCCGGGAGGAGGCCCCGGGGAAGACCCAGGACACGCTGGAGGGACTACAGTATGTCTCTCGGCTGGCCTGGGAACGCCTTGGTGTTCTTGCCGAGGTGTCTGGGGAAAGGGAAGTTTGGGCTTCCATGCTCAGACTGCTGCCTCCGCAACCCGGCCCAGGATAAAGCAGATGAAGACGAGACAAGATTATGTATAATATATTAATTATATTATTTATTCGTATAAATATGGAGCTGATTATAGGAAATCATGCACACTGATTGGTCAAGAGATTAGGATTATTTGTTGATAATCACCTTGAGCGACTCGACAAAATGGCCACCAATCGCTTTGTCACCCTAAGTGAGGAAGAATTACAAATTATGAAAGAAAATGCTGTTCCTAAAAGCACAAAAGATTCTGTAAAGTTTGGTCTAAAACTATTCAAAGGTAAGGTGGAACTGTGATTTATTTTATCTATTTCAAAACAAAGTATTTCATCTAGCTCGGTGTAGATAAGTGGCACAGGTCTGCGCCACACTGTTCTTACTTTTGCAAGCCACGTCTGAAGTTGGAAATATTTAAAAAAAAAAATTATGATTTAAAAAATAATTTTAAAATAATCTCCTGTGTATTTATACTAAAACAATTATCCACCTCAGGCTCAGTGAATATCAGTGAATAAGAACCTTGACTTCACCTTGATTATTATTCACCGATATTCACTTCGCCTTCAGTGAATAATAATAATAATAATAATAATTAATAATGGGATGGCATGGTGGTGTAGTGATTAGCACTTTCGCCTCACAGCAAGAAGGTTCTGAGTTCAAGCCCAGTGGCCAACGGGGGCCTTTCCTTTTGGAGTTTGTATGTTCTCCCTGGGCGGCACGGTGGTGTAGTGGTTAGCGCTGTCGCCTCACAGCAAGAAGGTCCGGGTTCAAGCCCCGGGGCTGGCGAGGGCCTTTCTGTGCGGAGTTTGCATGTTCTCCCCGTGTCTGCATGGGTTTCCTCCGGGTGCTCCAGTTTCCCCCACAGTCCAAAGACATGCAGGTTAGGTTAACTGGTGACTCTAAATTGACCGTAGGTGTGAATGTGAGTGTGAATGGTTGTCTGTGTCTATGTGTCAGCCCTGTGATGACCTGGCGACTTGTCCAGGGTGTACCCCGCCTTTCGCCCGTAGTCAGCTGAGATAGGCTCCAGCTTGCCTGCGACCCTGTAGAAGGATAAAGCGGCTAGAGATAATGAGATGAGATGAGATGTTCTCCCTGTGCCTGTGTAGGTTTACTCCGGGTGCTCCGGTTTCCCCCACAGTCCAAAGACATGCAGGTTAGGTTAGTTGGTGGCTCTAAATTGACTGTAGGTGTGAATGTGAGTGTGAATTGTTGTTTATCTCTGTCAGCCCTATGATGATCTGGCAACTTGTCCACGGTATATCCTGCCTCTCACCCATAGTCAGCTGGGATAGGCTCCAGCTTGCCCACAACCCTGCACAGGATAAGCAGTTATGATGGATGGATGGATGGATGGATAATAATAATAATAATAATCTAATTAATATTAGTGATATATAATAATATTGACGTATTTAAATAATATTGGCTGACATTTAAATCAACAGACATATTTAAATAATATTGGCTGGGTTTTCTTCACGATATATCAGATATATTCCATTCAGCCTGCATAATATTGAATGAGTCGAAGATGAGTGGAATATATCTGATGTACCACAAAAAAGAAGTTTATTATTATTATTATTATTATTATTATTATTATTATTATTATTATACACTCTCTCTTTTCCAGTTTTTCAATGTCTGTTGGTATGTTTTTCTCTTGTAAACAGAGGGGAATTGTCAGGGCCTTCTAGGACTTCAGAGAAGGCCCAAACATGTCAGCATTTCAAATATTATATTTAATTGCTTTCATTCTTTCATAATTTCATTATAATTATTATCTTCTAATTCTAATTTGGCCTCATTTTCTATCAAATTTGCTTCAGAAATGAAAGGGTCACTGTTGTCTCTAGGCTGAGAAGGGTTTAGAGCTGGCTCACTCATTGGTTAGCATTTCATTGCCAGGAGAGAAGGCCATGACAGTGTATGTTCATGTAGGAAGTGACAGATGAAATAACCAATCAGATTTTGATTTATAGTGGGAGGGACCAAACATTTATCACCCTAGGCCTTCGTGAAGGCCAACACTAGCTTAACCATGAGTCGGTGCCATCAGCACAGCAGTGAAATAACCTTCCAGCTGGTGTAGCATTCTTCAGTACTGTTAGTGAAGGCTAATAAAGCTGTCAAGCCAGTGCGATCGAGAACAAATAGCACAGGCTAATGACCGAGAAACTAAGATTTATGTCTCTAGACTCTTCTTCCACGCACATTTGACACAGTATTTTTCACTCATACCTTCATTTCCCCATGTAATTTATTTAGTTACTTTTAAAATTACCATCAACAGCTACACACAATGGAGCAACCTGGCAGCCTGCTGCTAGTTCCTTGCAAAATCCTTTGCCCTGTTGCTTTTTTTTGCCTTTCATGTGTTCAGTGCGTCATTCTCATTCCCAGTGAACAAAGAAATGTTTCTGCGCATGCACAACAGAAAACTTTCTCATCGAATATTTCCATCATCTCTGACGTGTGATGTCATGTTTTCTTGACAACCTTGCAATATCGTAAACCATGTTCAACATTCATTCTCCAGTGGGTAGAATCACGTAATACACATAGATTAGATTAGATTAGATTAGATTAGATTAGATTAGATTAGATTAGATTAGATTAGATTAGATTAGATAAAACTTGATTGATCCCTTTGCAAGGGTTCCCTCAAGGAAATTAAGATTCCAGCAGCATCATTACAGATAAACAAAGAAAAGAAATAGAGGAAAACTTCTAGATAAAATAAATTAAGTATTTACAAATATAAAAAGAATAAGATATGGGGAAGAAGGGGGAAAAAAGGGGAGAAGGGGGGCCGGTGGCAGGAGGAGAGATATTGCACTTTATATTGCACATTATATTCATAAGCAATATGCTAACAATATTGCATGCTATCAAACCAAATGAATGAAACCCACTAGAAAGGAATAGAATACATGTTTTTATTGCATCAAAAAAGTGTCCTATATGTATCATAATTTCTGATATTTCACTCAGATGACATCACTCCCAATGTTTTCCCGCTGACTTGATGTGCATTGTCAAAATGGAAAACCGGTTTTATATATGTGGATGTGTATATAATATAAACATTACATGGTGGCGTAAAGATATAAAGTTTATCTTTTTGTGTTGAAAAATATTTCACTTTTTCACTATACTCACTTGTGAACTATACATTCACCACTCGAAGATAAACTTCATGTCTTCACACTACCATGTAATATTCTCTCTCTCTCTCTCTCTCTCTCTCTCTCATATATTTTTTGTTTACAGTATCAAGAAGATAGAAATGACTGCATATTTAGTGGCATGCAAGAAACTTTCTTGTATCCAGAAATGCAAGATTGTAAATTCTATTAATTATGTATAAAACTAATATTAATTGGTATTTTAATTAAAAAAATAATATAAAAACTAATGTCTGTCTGGATAGTTTTTCTTTGCTGTGCTGTGAGTTGTGGATATGATTGATAACTCTTGATGCTTGTGGTTATATGGATTACTCGGCACTCTCCTGCAAATTATTGTGTGTGTGTGTGTGTGCACATGCATTTTTGGTTGTGTATGTGATTTTTGCTCTGTTCTTTCCAAAGCTGTCTTGCACTTATTTTTGATTATCTGGTTGAAAATTCTGGTAGAAGTCTTGCAGCATATTGCATCTTGTCTTCTTGTTGCTCCACTGACAACTATATGATTGGATTGGATTATCTTATCTGGAAAGTGTTTTTCAATTAACGTGTCTGCCAGTAATTAATATTCATATGTTTGTGAAGTTTTGCAATTTCTTTTACTACCATGAACATCAAAGCTGAAATGAAACCCATATAAACCAGCTTTAACTGTGGTTTCTTTTGCATGTCAGTTTGTCAGAATGGTTTGCATCTATTAAATTGGAGTCTGTAATCCTTTGTTCTTCTCAACCAATTCTGCATCACCTCAGTGAAATCACCTCACTTAATATGCTACCCTCCATTGTTAGGGTTTTGCTGGGATTCGAACCTGGTTCGTTGGTGTGATAATCCAGCAAACCCCCACTAGGCCACCAGGGGGATGACTCAAATGCAGAGGCGTGAGGCGGAAGTAGAAAAAGAATCAAAAGGTTTATTTAAACTATATACACTATATACAAGGCAAAACAAAAGACAAAAAAAACCCCAAAGAGTATAATCCAAAAGAAAAGCAAAGTGCAAAAATACAAAAGCTAAGAAGATCAAAAAACACAGTACAAAGGAAACTGGAGATAAACATAACAGCACAAAGACTCCGTGACAAGAGGACTGAACTCAGGGGTATAAATAGACAAACTAATTAAGGACACAGGTGAAGATAATAAGGCAATTAACACAAACACAAAACACAGGAACAGTGGCGGCCTCTAGAGGCCAAAATAAACACGACATGAAAAGGAAATAACAGCGGCCTCTAGAGGCCAAAACAGTCCTAGTCCTAACAGGACCCCCCCCTCTAGGAGCGTCTCCTGACGTTCCCAGGGCGATCCGGATGGGCCGAATGGAAGTCCCGACATAGTTCTTTATCAAGGACATCCCGAGCAGGAACCCAGCAGCGCTCCTCAGGACCATAGCCCTCCCAGTCCACCAGATATTGCAACCCGCCGCGGACCCGGCGGGAGTCAAGCAGGCGATTCACAGTGAACACAGTCTGCCCCTGGAAGATGCGGGGGGGTGGGGGGTTCCTAGGGGCAGGGGCATACGTAGACGTCAGTACGGGCCGTAACAGGGAAACATGGAAAGTGGGGTTGATCCTCAGAGTCCGGGGCAACTGGAGCCGGTAGGAGACAGGGTTCACCCTGCGCACCACCTTGAAGGGGCCAATGTAGCGAGGAGCAAGCTTGCGGTTCTCCACCCGCAGTGGAAGGTCCTTAGTGGACAGCCAAACACGCTGCCCAGGGCGGAAAGCGTGTGCAGGTCTTCTATGGCGGTTGGCCTGAGTCTGGTTGGTTCTGGAGGTCTGTATGAGGGTCTTCCTGACCTTGCTCCAGGTCTTGCGACACCGTCTCACATATTGGTTGACCGAGGGCACCCCCGCGTCCTCCTCCTGGTCCGGGAACAGAGGTGGCTGGAACCCGAATTGGCACTGGAATGGCGACAGCTTGGTGGCCGATGACTGCAGGGTGTTGTGGGCGTACTCCGCCCATGGCAGCCAGGTGCTCCACGATGTCGGGTTATCCATAGCCAGGCCTCGCAGGGTGGTTTCCAGGTCCTGGTTGAGCCTCTCCGTCTGACCATTGGACTGTGGGTGAAACCCAGAGGAGAGGCTGGCAGTGGCTCCGATGACCTTGCAGAACCCGTGCCACACTCGGGAGGGGAACTGGGGCCCTCGGTCTGAGACGATGTCCTGTGGAAGACCAAAGACTCGGAAGACATGATTAAACAAAAGTTTCGCAGTTTCAAGAGCAGAGGGGAGTTTGCACAGTGGTATGAAGCGGCAGGCCTTGGAGAATCTGTCAACTAAGACCAAAATGACCGTGTTACCTTGTGACTCAGGGAGACCCGTGATAAAGTCGACTGCCACGTGGGACCAGGGACGCCGGGGAATGGTCAGAGGATGCAGGAGACCCTGGGGACGCTGTCGTGGGTTCTTGGTTCTGGTGCAAACCTCACAGGACAGGACAAATGACCTTACTTCCTTCTCCATGTTAGGCCACCAGAAGCGTCTTTTCAGGAAGTCCAGGGTCCTCCGAGCTCCCGGGTGGGCGGTGAGAGGGGAAGAGTGACCCCACTGGAGAACCTTAGCCCGGGCTTGATGTGGGACGTACAAGAGGCCTGGTGGCCCCGTCCCAGGACCGGGGTCCTGGCGTTGGGCTCGTCGGACAGCCTCCTCAATACCCCAGCGGACAGGGGCCACAATCCGGGACACAGGGATAATAGGCCCGACTTCATTTTCCCTGTTAGTGGCAGAGAACAGTCTGGACAGTGCGTCAGGTTTGGTGTTCTTGGAGCCGGGGCGATATGAGAGGGTGAAGTCAAACCGACTGAAAAACAGGGCCCACCTAGCCTGTCGAGGGTTCAGTCTCTTGGCTTGCTGGAGGTACTCCAGGTTCTTGTGGTCAGTCCAAACCAGGAATGAATGTTGTGCTCCCTCCAGCCAGTGCCTCCACTCCTCAAGGGCCAGTTTGACCGCTAGCAATTCTCGATCCCCCACATCGTACCGGGACTCAGCAGGACTCAGGCGGTGGGAGAAGTAAGCGCAGGGGTGCAGCTTTCCTTCCGAACGTTGAGAGAGCACCGCGCCGACACCACTGTCCGAGGCGTCCACCTCCACGATGAATGGTTGGGAGGTGTCCGGGAGAACCAGAATGGGTGCCGTGCAGAAGCGGTCCTTGAGGTCTTTGAACGCCTTTTCTGCCTGAGGAGACCAGACATAAGATCCACCTGTCCCTTTGGTGAGGTCTGACATGGGTGCTGCCACAGAACTGAAGTTCCTGATGAACTTGCGGTAGAAGTTAGCGAATCCTAAGAACCGCTGAACCTCCTTAACGGACTTGGGAGTAGGCCAATCCCGGACGGCCAGGGTCTTGGCAGGGTCCATTTGGAGTTGGCCTGTCCGTACAATAAATCCCAGAAAGGAGACCTCGGGAACATGAAATTCGCATTTCTGGGCCTTGGCGAACAGATTGTTCTGTAGCAGCCTCTGGAGAACCTGGCGGACATGGTGGCGGTGCTCCTGCACGGTCTTGGAAAAGATAAGGATGTCGTCGAGGTAGACAAAAACGTATAGGTTAATCATGTCCCTTAAGACGTCGTTGATTAGGGCCTGAAAAACAGCTGGTGCGTTGGTGAGTCCGAAGGGCATCACCTGGTATTCGTAGTGCCCAGACGGGGTGTTAAAGGCAGTCTTCCACTCGTCTCCCTGTCGGATACGGATGAGGTGGTATGCGTTCCGTAGGTCCAACTTGGTGAAGACGGTGGCGCCTTGGAGCAGGTCGAAAGCTGTGGACATCAGCGGAAGGGGATATCGGTTGCGCACAGTGATCTTATTCAGGCCCCTGTAATCAATACATGGTCGGAGCCCCCCATCCTTCTTGCCGACAAAGAAGAAGCCGGCTCCAGCAGGTGAAGTGGAGGGTCGAATAAACCCAGAGACCAGGGCATCTTTGAGGTATTCCTCCATGGCCTTGCGTTCTGGCTGAGAGAGTGAAAACAGTCTGCCACGAGGAGGGGTAGTCCCAGGGAGCAAGTCGATGGCACAGTCGTAGGCCCGGTGCGGAGGAAGAACGGCGGCCCTGCTCTTGCTGAATACCTCCTTGAGATCCCAGTACTCTGTGGGAACTTGAGATAACTCGGTGAGATCAGGGGGCTCGGCAGGAGACACAGGAGAGCTAGAGAGCAGACAAGAGGCATGGCATGCAGGGCCCCATTCCACAACCTGGCTTGTTACCCAGTCTATGCGAGGGTTGTGGCGAGTAAGCCAAGGAAGGCCTAGAATAACTGGGAACTCAGGTGAAGGAATCAGGTGCAGGGATATTTCTTCCTTGTGACCTTGAGACTGGAGGAAGACTGGAGAAGTAACTTGAGTGACTCTTCCATCACCTAATGCTTGGCCATCGAGGGCAGATACAGACAGAGGGACTTCAAGAGGTGCAGTAGGTATATTGATGCTTTGGGCGAAGTGAATATCCATAAAGTTCCCAGCCGCCCCTGAGTCTATCAAAGCTTGACAAGAGTGGACAGACTCACCCCAGGAGATGGAGACCGGGATGTAGATTCCTTGGCCAGGGAGTCCGGGAGAGAGGGTAGGCCCCGTCACAACCCTCCCTCGGCTGGACGGGGCGGTCCTTTTCCCAAGAGTTCGGGACATGATGCTCGGAAGTGACCAGGCTTGCCACAGTAGATGCAGCACTTGTCCCTCCTTCTGCGCTCCCTCTCAGATGCGGAGAGGCGAGTACGACCCACTTGCATGGGTTCTGGACAGTCACTGAAGGAGGTAGACGGTCTCCAGGTAGAGGTAGGGAGGCTGGGGGGGCTCAAGGCTTGGTGGCGTTCTCTCATCCTGTTGTCCAGACGAATAGCATGTGAGATGAGGGTTTCGAGGTCACTTGGGCATCCAATAGAGGCCAGACCGTCCTTGATGGGGTCAGACAGACCATGGTGGAAGGCTGACACCAGGGCAGTCTCGTTCCATCCACTTACTGCTGCGAGTGTTCGGAACGAGATGGCGTAATCTGCGACGCTTCCTCCTTGCCGGATGGACATGAGCTTTCGGGCTGCGTCGGTACTGATGTCTGCCTGATCGAAGACCCGAAGCATCTCTTCAGAAAACAGCTGGAAATCAAAGCACTCAGGTCCCTGTCTTTGCCAGATAGCAGTAGCCCAGGCTCGCGCCTTACCAGCTAATAAGGTGATCACAAAGGCAATCTTGCGGCGATCCGTAGTGTAGGTGGTAGGCTGAAGCTCAAAGGTGAGTTGACACTGGGTAAGGAACTCTCGGCACTCACTGTGCTTGCCGTCATACCTCTGTGGTGCAGGAAGGCTGGGTTCGCGAGGTGAAGAAGGCAGCATTGCAGGAGGCACTGGAGCAGGAGCTGGATCAGGAGCAGGAACTGGATCAGGAGCAGGAGATGCAGGCAGAGATGTCAGCTGTGCCAGGGTTTTCCCAATTTGCTGAAGCAGTTCCTCGTGGCGAGCGAGGGCCTCACGTTGGCTGGTGAGCGTACGTCCATGAGCGTCCATGGTCACTCCGAAGCGTGTCAAAGCTGCCATAATTCCCTGAAGGTTGGCCGGGTAGACAGTTGAAGCAGCCTCTGCTGAGTCGGTCATGACGGAGTCTTTCTGTTAGGGTTTTGCTGGGATTCGAACCTGGTTCGTTGGTGTGATAATCCAGCAAACCCCCACTAGGCCACCAGGGGGATGACTCAAATGCAGAGGCGTGAGGCGGAAGTAGAAAAAGAATCAAAAGGTTTATTTAAACTATATACACTATATACAAGGCAAAACAAAAGACAAAAAAAACCCCAAAGAGTATAATCCAAAAGAAAAGCAAAGTGCAAAAATACAAAAGCTAAGAAGATCAAAAAACACAGTACAAAGGAAACTGGAGATAAACATAACAGCACAAAGACTCCGTGACAAGAGGACTGAACTCAGGGGTATAAATAGACAAACTAATTAAGGACACAGGTGAAGATAATAAGGCAATTAACACAAACACAAAACACAGGAACAGTGGCGGCCTCTAGAGGCCAAAATAAACACGACATGAAAAGGAAATAACAGCGGCCTCTAGAGGCCAAAACAGTCCTAGTCCTAACATCCATTCTCTGCATTCATTAAACTTTCATGTTTGATTTTCACACTTTGATAGTATATGCATATTGTATGATAGGACAGTGGAGGCAAATAACATCATGTGGCTTGCCCTTCTACTCTCTACTATAGATTTGCATCTGGTCACACACTGCATTTATTTTCTTGCATTCAAGTATAATCATACACTGTAAAACATTTCAGTCTTGTTTAGTTATGTCCACTTACTTTTTCTCTTTAACTCTGAGCTCTGAAAAGTGTTTTAATTTTAACTAATCTGTACAAATTTTCAAAGGTTAGACTTGAATTACTTAGTTGTCTTGACTAATTGAGACTTTTTCTAAGTTGAAACAAAGATAATCGTCAAATTGCGTTAACTTGCATTTTCAAGGCAGCAGGTGAACTTGCATTTCCAAGTTAAACCAATTTGAAATGTTTTACAGTGTATCCAAGTGCAACTGAAGAAACATAATTTGAGCTATCAATGCATTGTGGCTCACATCAACATAAAATCACAAAGCTCACATTATCTTAATCACATACAGCATTTCCATTTATCGTGCAACAAATATTTGTCCTTATCCTCTGCTGTTTTCATTTCACATGTATTTTTCCATATGACAGGGTGCAATTTAGTTTTAATAATACAGGGGCAAGATGGGAGAATTTAGGATGGCAAATGCTGCAAGACAGGACTGTTATTAAAAAATCCATCACTGTCTGAGTTATGGACATTCTCATTAAAGCAGGAATGTCATAGCAGCCTAGCATCCAGCTAGGATGTATCATGTTATTGGAATATTTAGTTCTAGGTCTAAAGAGACTGTGTTGGCCATTGTAATCCCTTTGTAATAGGTTTGACATGGGACTTATTGGGAAGTCTATCATGCCTATGTATTCTCATGTCAATCTTACTTAGAAGAAAAGCTTTGTCAAACATTGTCACTCTCCTGTGCATTTCTTCTATTTGCCTCTTAAAATCACTGCCATATAGTGAGGCTCCATTTAACATGGTGAAATTTTAAGCTGGGTCTGGAAATATTTTCTGAACATACAATATCCATTAAAGAATAAAAAATATTTGTGATGTATGTGCATTATTTATCAGGCTATGAAGAGAAATATGTCCTCCCCAATTTACCATTGTTGCTATTCAGTGGCATATAGCTCAAGAGTTGACTACCTCCCCAGCATTGGAGGATGTGGTTGAATAAGGAATGATTTCATATTGAACACTGAAATTGCTCTGGAGCTTCTATATAGGGCACAATTTTATAAAGATTGCATGTCCTCCGGCACAATATCCTGCCTGCTTTTCTGGTTCTAATGTGTGAGATTGCCTTTTCACTTCCCTGCCGAGATTTTCATCAACTCACCATTTTCATATTCGACTGCTGACATGGAAAGAAGGTGCGAGTAGAGGCAAGTTGATATCCACACTCGCAGGGGTGTTTGAAGTAGGTGAGAATAAGCATAAGCTGCAACAGGGAGACAGCTGAGCAGTACTTTCACAGAGTGAGTAGTTGAAATACAGAAAGCACATCACAAACAGAAGGAATCTCTCCAGTAATGCAGGTATAAACAAAAACCCAGTACAATATGTCATCTACTTCTTCTCGTATGTCAGCCATAGTTGACTGTTTACTGCAGATTTGTTAGCTGGCTCAGGAGAGCTACTCAGGACGGATGTCGAGGACGTATAGCAGTTACGACCCAACCGTTTACACCTTGTGGGTGCAATTGGTCTTGAGTGATCAATCTCATTAAATCAGTCTCAAATCAGTCTCATTCAATCAGTCTCATTAATAATACCATTAATTTTGGTGCTTAATAATAAATTATCAAACAGCTAAATTATGGTATATTCCAAATTATTATGATCACTACCAATGCAGCAATAATGTATTACTTACCGTACTACATAGACAGCCAATAGCACTCATATACACCTTGGATAAAGGCAATTTGGAGGTCTTTGAGATTATGTGACTTCGAGAATATATCAGCAAAAACAGACAATCACAGTCTCAGAATAATTGAATTTATTATAACAACAATAAAAATGAGTAATAGCAGTTGAATACAGTGGGGCAAAAAAGTATTTAGTCAGCCACCAATTGTGCAAGTTCTCCCACTAAAAAAGATGAGAGAGGTGTGTAATTTTCATCATAGGTACACTTCAACTATGAGAGACAGAATGGGGGGAAGAATCCAGGAAATCGCATTGTAGGATTTTTAATGAATTAATTGGTAAATTCCTCAGTAAAATAAGTATTTGGTCACCTACAAACAAGCATGATTTCTGGCTCTCACAGACCTGTAACTTCTTCTTTAAGAGGCTCCTCTGTCCTCCACTCGTTACCTGTATTAATGGCACCTGTTTGAAATCGTTATCAGTATAAAAGACACCTGTCCACAACCTCAAACAGTCACACTCCAAACTCCACTATGGCCAAGACCAAAGAGCTGTCAAAGGACACCAGAAACAAAATTGTAGACCTCCACCAGGCTGGGAAGACTGAATCTGCAATAGGTAAGCTGCTTGGTGTGAAGAAATCAACTGTGGGAGCAATTATTAGAAAATGGAAGACATACAAGACCACTGATAATCTCCCTCAATCTGGGGCTCCATGCAAGATCTCACCCCGTGGGGTCAAAATGATCACAAGAACGGTGAGCAAAAATCCCAGAACCACACGGGGGGACCTAGTGAATGACCTGCAGAGAGCTGGGACCAAAGTAACAAAGGCTACCATCAGTAACACACTATGCCACCAGGGACTCAAATTCTGCAGTGCCAGACATGTCCCCCTGCTTAAGCCAGTACATGTCCAGGCCCATCTGAAGTTTGCTAGAGAGCATTTGGATGATCCAGAAGAGGATTGGGAGAATGTCATATGGTCAGATGAAACCAAAATAGAACTTTTTGGCAAAAACTCAACTTGTCATGTTTGGAGGAGAAAGAATGCTGAGTTGCATCCAAAGAACACCATACCTACTGTGAAGCATGGGGGTGGAAACATGCAGGGACCAAGATGACTGATCCGTGTAAAGGAAAGAATGAATGGGGCCATGTATCGTGAGATTTTGAGTGAAAACCTCCTTCCATCAGCAAGGGCATTGAAGATGAAACGTGGCTGGGTCTTTCAGCATGACAATGATCCCAAACACACTGCCCCGGCAACGAAGGAGTGGCTTCGTAAGAAGCATTTCAAGGTCATGGAGTGGCCTAGCCAGTCTCCAGATCTCAACCCCATAGAAAATCTTTGGAGGGAGTTGAAAGTCCGTGTTGCCCAGTGACAGCCCCAAAACATCACTGCTCTAGAGGAGATCTGCATGGAGGAATGGGCCAAAATGCCAGCAACAGTGTGTGAAAACCTTGTGAAGACTTACAGAAAACGTTTGACCTCTGTCATTGCCAACAAAGGGTATATAACAAAGTATTGAGATGAACTTTTGTTATTGACCAAATACTTGTTTTCCACCATAATTTGCAAATAAATTCTTTAAAAGTCAGACAATGTGATTTTCTGGATTTTTTTTTTTTCATTTTGTCTCTCATAGTTGAGGTATACCTATGATGAAAATTACAGGCCTCTCTCATCTTTTTAAGTGGGAGAACTTGCACAATTGGTGACTGACTAAATACTTTTTTGCCCCACTGTACATTCAAATGGTCAAGCAATATATATATATATATATATATATATATATATATATATATATATATATATATGTAAGCATAAACAGTGATGTGTGTGTGTGTGTGTGTGTGTGTGTGTCTATGCGTGTGTGTGTGTGTGTGTATCTGAGATATGGGGGAGGGGAGAACCTCCTGGTTTAAGCAGACAAAGGAATATGTCGTGATTGCTAACCCACTAGCTTATAACATTACTAAATCTACTGAAATCTTGATGAGGTCAAAATATGTGTAATAATGAAATTAAAAGTGTTAGAAAGGATAGAGAGAAAGCATGCAACAACCTATCTATTAAAACAACTGAGAGAAAACAATTGTAGAACACAATGGTCAGTGTGCACAATTAAACCATTCCTGAGTTTAAATTCACACTACTTCATAAAGCTAATTCCTGAGACTAGTTTTGCCCAAAATGCCAGTCTTACTTCCAGTATCTTGTTTCTATGCAAGAATGCAGAGATGTTCCGAAACTTCTGGGATTCACAGAGCTCGTGGAGGCTTCTGTAAAAGCACAGAGAATTTCTTGGTCCGAACTTCAGCGTTCGTGAGGAAAAGTCTCTGATCAAACAATGTGCACGGCGATTAAGTCAGAAGGAATCCGGTTGCTTCTAACTTTTAATTAATTGCTTTGGGCTGCAGTCATAACGTTACTTATAATGAACAAATAAAACCGGTTGTAACTCAATCTGAGTGAGATGGCACGATTTAAGTAGTTTTACTATGGCCAGTGGTAAACGAAAGCATGCTGAGTTTCTCTTCTTGCCAGGCAGAAGTTGTGGTTTCAGATGGTCCGGTGGGAGAGTGCCTCTTTATGTCTGTGTGACCCTCAAGCTTCACAGCGCCAAAGAGGAAGACGGAAGTGTGGTTGAGCCACTTATGGCTTCAGGGAGGATGTGACGTAGGTAATCCCACCCAGGCGTGACTTAGGTCATCGTGGAAGTTGGTTGATGGGATCTGTAGTTCTTAGACAGTAGGTGGCTGCACCTACATTCCCCCTTTTGGTCTCAGGGGTATGATGGAGTCGTAGCACTGAGAGCACAGTACTGTACAGTCCACACGTCCATAGTCCTTGAGGTCGCATCCTCTGTACAGTCCATGGTGTCCTGTGAAAACTGTGTAAACTCATGAGTCCCAGTAAGACAGTTGGAGGCAAAGGCATTTGGGCATATAATCAGGTTGTAGGCATTTGGGCATATAATCACTCTATCTAACTAGGTCAGAATCACATCTAAAAAAAACATTAAACATTAAATAACTATGTAGTGTTTAATTTCCTATGCATAAAAAACAAAATGGAAGGAATGAAGGAAAGAAAAGAAGTATTAGTGTTTGGGTTGGTAAATGTGACTGGGAATGTTGGTGTACGCTTATGGGTGAGTGAGGCGTACAAGCTAGGTGGACAGGATGGGCCTAACTATCATCCACCCCCCTTTTTGGAGTGAGGACTGTTCAAAAGGTTTGATTCAATTACTATGGACCCATTGATATGAGAGCGTTTGATTAGGCCTGGATGTCCTAATGCGATACGTGACGGGGGACAGTTTTCCCACGATTGAAAGGTCCCAACCAGTGTGGTAGGAACTTTTTTTTTTGAGACTCCTACCGGCTTGGTAAAGTTTAAGTATAGGACTTTGTCGCCTATTTGATATTTGTGATGGGAGGCCCTTACGACCCTTTTCATATGATGGGCAGTTGCCATGGTCATTGTGGCCTTGCCCTTGGTCCCTCCTGACCTTACCTTGCCGATTCTTCCACTCACCCTGGTGATGGCTCGGCAAGGGGCGGTCCGGACCAGGATTTCTCCAGGGGGGTCCCCCTTTTGGAGCTTCGCCTCCTTCTAAGGCTAGCGGGGGCCTGTCTGCATCCTGGAGACTAAGGACCCTGGGTTCATCATCATTTCTGTCTGTGGTTTTGACAATTGTCTCCCAGGTCATTTGGGCTAGTTGCCTAATTTCCCTAATCGAGTAGAAACCTTGTCGACACGTCAGTGTGACTTGAGTCCGCATGCTTGGGTGGAGGTTATGTAAGAAGGGGGATTTGAAGCCTCTATCTTCTTCCAAGCCTGGTGCGCTACTACCCTGGAAATAGGCAGTACGTAGCCATCTGTAATATTCACGAGGCGCCTCAGACCATTTCTGTTTAATTTGTATTGCACACAATGTCGCGGAAGTTTCATCCGTGTACAGCGCATATTCTTCCCTATGTAATTGCGAAGTTTCGAATAGCTATCGCGAACGTTTGGGGGTAGCGTCTCTAAAAAGGCACGAACGCTGCTACTGGAGTTCTTCCAGATCAGTTTAAGTTTCTCTCGCGTTGTGGCTTTCGGCAGGTCCATCAGGCATCGGTCAATTTCTCGCAAATAATCATTTACATTTGTTCTTTTATTGTCAGGATTGAATCGCTCAACATCTTTGGCAAGTAGGTCAATTTGCCGTAAGCGAAGGGTTTGGTGCACATCCTTGTGCGGCCTTCTTGGTTCTCCTGAGTACTTACTATCTGAGCTACTCTGGTATTGCTCCCGTTTCGCACTAGATTCGTAGCCTGATTCATCCGAAGATGGATTAGGGATACTGTAGCACACTGACCTGGGTGTGCTATGGTTCTGGGCTCGGGATGAGCACAGTACGACTCCACCCTGGCTAAACGAAGAAGGAGTCGTGTAGCGAGTTGATGGAGTTTGGCGGGGTGTCTGGTCCTCGACCAGGTAATCCACAATGTCTGGTTCGGACGCCTCTTCCCGCTCTGAGCTTCGGCTCATTGCTGGGGGTCTTTCACGCCCCTCGCGCCCTTCTTGGGGGGTCTGCTCCTTGGCAGCCCTCTTGGCAGCCTTTTTGGCTTTCTCTAGCCTTTCGACGCAATCATCAAGGGAGTTTTTCAAGAGCTCATGCTCCCTATATAAATCATTATTATCGGCTGCCAGCTCGGCGTTGCTGGTGGTCAGCCTGTCAACCTCTCCGTGGAGGTATCTGATTTCTGAATCAGTATTTTGGAAGTATGACAGGAATAGCCTACCTAGTGCCTCTTGGACACTAATAGTTGTTCTCGTTGGATCTCTCATATGTTCATTTGAGTTATCTATGTTGTTTTGACATTCACCCTTACTCATGTTCCTAATGTTTGCTTTTTCAGAGGCAGAGTGGTGAATGAGGTCTGCGATGGCATCAAAGAGAGACATGTCTTGAGCGTTGTCTTCAGCCTCTGAGACACGAGGGGATGCCATTTTGCTTAGGTTGGATATTAGGTAATTAATTAATCAATGAGTTAATTTATTAATTATTATTAATTAATATTAACTACGTAATTAATTAATCAATTAATAAAGTTTGTTTTTGTTTGGAAATGCTATCTCTTATCCTAAGTTATTAATAGGTTATTAGTATTTTGTGATATGGTTATCACACTACTATTAACCGTTTAACACACCTGGGAATATACCTTGGCAGTTGCTTAATCAAACTGATAATTTATCTGTTGTTGCAACAATATTCAAGAAGTCAACAAACCAATCTCCTCACACGGGGCACCCATAAATATGTGGGTGCAATTGGTCTTGAGTGATCAATCTCATTAAATCAGTCTCAAATCAGTCTCATTAAATCAGTCTCATTAATAATACCATTAATTTTGGTGCTTAATAATAAATTACCAAACAGCTAAATTATGGTATATTCCAAATTATTATGATCACTACCAATGCAGCAATAATGTATTACTTACCGTACTACATAGACAGCCAATAGCACTCATATACACCTTGGATAAAGGCAATTTGGAGGTCTTTGAGATTGTGTGACTTCGAGAATATATCAGCAAAAACAATCACAGTCTCAGAATAATTGAATTTATTATAACAATGATAAAAATGAGTAATAGCAGTTGAATACATTCAAATGGTCAAGCAATAAATATATGTGTGTAAGCATAAACAGTGATATATATGTGGGTGTGTGTATGTCTATGCGTGTGTGTGTGTATCTGAGATATGGGGGAGGGGAGAACCTCCTGGTTTAAGCCGACAAAGGAATATGTCATGATTGCTAACCCACTAGCTTATAACATTACTAAATCTACTGAAATCTTGATGAGGTCAAAATATGTGTAATAATGAAATTAAAAGTGTTAGAAAGGATAGAGAGAAAGCATGCAACAACCTATCTATTAAAACAACTGAGAGAAAACAATTGTAGAACACAATGGTCAGTGTGCACAATTAAACCGTTCCTGAGTTTAAATTCACACTACTTCATAAAGCTAATTCCTGAGACTAGTTTTGCCCTAAATGCCAGTCTTACTTCCAGTATCTTGCTTCTATGCAAGAATGCAGAGATGTTCTGAAACTTCTGGGATTCACAGAGCTTGTGGAGGCTTCTGTAAAAGCACAGAGAATTTCTTGGTCCGAACTTCAGCGTTCGTGAGGAAAAGTCTCTGATCAAACAATGTGCACAGTGATTAAGTCAGAAGGAATCCGGTCGCTTCTAACTTTTAATTAACTGCTTTGGGCTGCAGTCGTAACGTTACTTATAATGAACAAATAAAACCGGTTGTAACTCAATCTGAGTGAGATGGCGCGATTTAAGTAGTTTTTCCGTGGCCAGTGGTAAACGAAAGCCCGCTGAGTTTCTTTTCTTGCCAGGCAGAAGTCGTGGTTTCAGACAGTCCGGTGGGAGAGTGCCTCTTTATGTCTGTGTGACCCTCGAGCTTCACAGCGCCAAAGAGGAAGACGGAAGTGTGGTTGAGCCACTTATGGCTTCAGGGAGGATGTGACGTAGGTAATCCTGCCCAGGCGTGACGTAGGTCATCGCGGAAGTTGGTTGATGGGATCTGTAGTTCTTAGATGGTAGGTGGCTGTACCTACAACCTATAGGCAATTTAAAGGAGCCAGTTAACTTAACCGAATGTCTTTAGACAGTGGAGGAAACTGGAGCACCCAGAGGAAACCCATGCAGACACGGGGAGAACATGCAAACTCCACACAGTAAGGCCCCCGTTGGCCACTGGGCATGAACCCAGAACCTTCTCAGCGTGAGATGACAGTGCAAACCACTGCACCACTGTGCCACCAATGTCATCTCCGATATGTCTGAATGCACAATTCTGTGAGATTTAAGTACAGCAGGGAACAATCTCCAGGTTCCCAGACAATGTCTAAGAAATAATAGTGTCATATACATTTTGTTTTTAAAGAAACCTACTTACAGGGCACTCTACTAAGAATACCTGTATATCTGTTCATGCAAGTATCTAATCGTGCATATACAGGCCAGGAGCTTCACATAATGATTGATTGCTTTATTCTGAACAGTAAAGAAGATATAAAAACAAAAAAATTTAAAAAATGCAATAATTCAAAACATCGTCATAAACAAACAGAATAGCGTAGCCACAAGGCAGTAACATAATAATGTTCGGAAAGGATTAGGAAGAAGTAAATAACTTATCAAATCCTAACCCTCTATACCACTGCTAATCAAACATCACTTTCCACCATAATAAACTATATATACAAAAGAAAACAAAAGCAACAAACAAAAAAGAAAACATAACAACATGGTATAATATCGATCAAATCATATATACAGATACTTATGTTATGCATATATACACACATACAATACATATATACAGTACATACATATACACATACTTATAACTATACACATCCATAAGTACACAGACACCCATATCATAATTATGCATATTATGCATATATATATATATATATATATATATATATATATATATATATATATATATACTAACAATTTTTACACCCAACAAAAAGAGACACACACTAGCGTCTCGTCCAGGGGATGAGCTCCTCTGCTCTCGCTCTCCCTCCTTAAATAGGGCGCGGTCACTGGGAAGACACAAACACAGGTTAATTGCCATCAGGTGTAGTGATTCTGCCACTCACCTTCCCTGACTCCACCCTCCTGTCACAGACCGGCGCTTGACCACGCCCCCGCTGCCACATACCCCCACCACCCGACTCAGGCCAGGCGGCCGTCCGGCCCGCAGCCGACCCCCCCCCCCCCCCTTGATGGGAGAGGAAGTCCGCCACGACCATCTGCGCCCCCGGCCTGTGGACCACCTTAAAGTTGAAGGGTTGGAGTGCCAGATACCAACGGGTGATCCGCACGTTGGCATCTTTCATGCAGTGGAGCCACTGGAGGGGCGCGTGGTCCGAACAGAGGGTGAACGGGCGCCCCAGCAGGTAGTACCGGAGGGCGAGGACCGCCCACTTGATCGCCAGACACTCCTTTTCAATGGTGCTGTAGTGCCCCTCATGCACTGACAGCTTCCTACTGATGTAGAGGACGGGGCGGTCCTCCCCCTCCACCTCCTGGGACAAAACTGCCCCCAGCCCTCTGTCCGACGCATCGGTCTGCAACACAAAGGGGAGAGAAAAGTCAGGGGAGTGTAGAAGTGGCCCCCCACACAGTGTAGCCTTTACCTCTGAAAAAGCCCGCTGGCATTGCTCCATCCACTGGACCAGATCTGGGGCCCCCTTTTTAGTGAGATCAGTCAGCGGGCTGGTGACGTCCGAATAATTAGGTATAAACCTACTAGCCAGCCAGCCCCAGGAACTGTCTCACCCCCTTTTTGGTCTTGGGCCTCGGGCAGGCAGCAATCACTGCCTTCTTATTAATTTGGGGACACACCTGCCCATTGCCCAAGTGGAAGCCCTGGTACCGTACTTCCACCCGCCCAATCGCACACTTCTTTGGGTTGGCTGTGAGCCCCGCTCACCTCAGCGACCTAAGGACAGCCCTCAGATGTTCAAGGTGCCTCGGCCAGTCATTACTATAGATGATGATATCATCTAGATACGCGGCCGCATACGTGGCGTGGGGGCGGAGGACTCTATCCATCAGCCGCTGAAACGTAGCGGGTGCCCCAAACAGCCCAAACGGAAGGATGATGAATTGGTGTAAACCAAACGGTGTGGAAAAGGCCGTTTTTTCTCGGGATAGGGGAGTCAAGGGGATCTGCCAATATCCCTTCGTCAAATCCAGTGTCGAATAAAAGTGAGCAGTGCCGAGTCGATCGAGCAAATCATCAATACGAGGCATTGGGTACGCATCGAATTTAGACACCATGTTGACTTTTCTGTAGTCCACACAGAACCGGACAGACCCGTCGGCCTTAGGGACCAAGACCACCAGGCTGCTCCAGTCACTGTGGGACTCCTCGACGATGCCCATTTCGAGCATGGTCTCAAGTTCTTCCAGAACCACCTTTTTTTTGTGTTCGGGTAGTCTGTAAGGGCAGCTACGCACTACTACCCCCGGGGGCGTCTCTATGTGGTGCTCTATGAGGTTAGTGCGACCGGGCAGGGGCAAGAACACATCCGAAAACTCGGTCTGCAACTGGGCGACCTCCGTGAGTTGGGTTGGGGAGAGGTGGTCTCCACAGGGGACCGGAGAGGTACGTGATGCCAATGCCCCTTTTTGAACCTCCGGCCCCAGCTCCACCTTCTCCGGAAGCACCAACACCAACGCCACAGGGACCTCCTCATTCCAGAGTTTAAGTAGATTGAGGTGGTAAATCTGTAGCTCCCCACCCCTGTCCATTCGCCTTACCTCTTAGTCGACATCCCCGACTCGCCATGTGACCTCAAAGGGTCCTTGCCACTTGGCGATCAATTTGGAGCTCGACGTGGGCAACAGTACGAGTACCTTATCTCCTGGTGTGAACTCTCTAAGGCACGTACCCTTGTTGTACAGGCGGGCTTGCCGTTCCTGGGCCTGCCGCAAATTCTCCTGGGTTAGGTGGGTGAGCGTGTGGAGTTTTGCGTACAGGTCCATAACGTATTGAATTTCGTTCTTACTTTGTGAAGGTCCCTCCTCCCAATTTTCCCGCAGCATGTCTAGAATGCCGCGCGGCTTACGCCCATATAATAATTCGAACGGGGAGAACCCCGTGGAGGCTTGGGGAACCTCTCGCACTGAGAACAACAAGGGCTCGAGCCACTTATCCCAATTACGTGCATCCTCACTTATGAATTTTTTAATGATATTTTTGAGGGTGCGGTTGAACCGTTCCACTAAACCGTCCGTTTGTGGGTGATAAACGCTGGTGCGGATCGGCTTAATCCCCAATAACCCATACAGTTCGCGCAGTGTCTGTGACATAAATGTGGTGCCTTGATCAGTCAGAATCTCTTTCGGGATTCCAACTCGGGAGATAATGCAGAAGAGTGCCTCCGCAATACTGCGTGCTGAGATATTGCGCAGAGGCACTGCTTCCGGGTATCGCGTTGCATAGTCCACCAGAACTAATGTAAAGCGGTACCCTCATGCTGACCGATCTAATGGCCCGACGAGATCCATCCCAACTCTTTCAAACGGGGTCTCGATTAAAGGTAGAGGGCGCAAAGGCGCTTTCGGAATGGCCACCGGATTTACTAATTGGCATTCGCAGCACGCCGTACACCACCTACGAACGTCGCCGCGAATGCCCAGCCAATAGAATCGGGCCATTATTCGGGCTAGTGTCTTGTCCTGCCCTAGGTGTCCAGCCATGGGATTAAAGTGAGCCGCCTGGAATACCAATTCCCGGTGGCTCTTTGGAATTAAAAGTTGTGTGACTCGCTCTTTTGTCTGAGTGTCCTGCGTCACTCGATATAACCTATCCTTCATAATCGCGAAGTAGGGGAAGGACGGGGTGGTGTTCGGCTGGAGCGTTTGACCATCAATTACTCTCACTTGGTCAAATGCATGTCACAGAGTCTCGTCCCACGATTGCTCTAATGGGAAATCCGTGAGGGATTCCCCAATAGAGAGAGGAGGAGCCGGCGTCTCCTCACTCTGACACGGAGATGACGTGGATGGCTCTGTGACAGCTGCTCCCGCCAAAGCAACACCGGGACCTCCCCCTGTCAAATGGCAGGACCCACTCTTTACTATGCGTGTCATTAAATCCCGAAATCCTGGCCAATCAGTCCCCAAAATTACAGAGTGGGTAAGGCGAGGATTAACCGCCGCCTTCACTATAAATTTTTCCCCTCAGAAAAAAATGTGGACCAACACCAAAGGGTAGCTGTGAACGTCCCCGTGCACACACAACACCTTCACCCCCTGTGCACCCCCCAATGCCTCGTGTTGCACCAGGCTTTGGTGAATCGAGGTCTGGTTACAACCAGAATCCACCAACGCCTGATATGTATCCCCTTGGATACTCACCGGTATGTGATACGCTCTGGCCCGATCGAGGGCGGCCTCTGGCGCGTCGGGGATCCGGACCACCGTGCCCACCTCCATCGCCAAACACTGATGCTGGAGGTGCCCCGGCTCCCCGCAGTGCCAGCATACTGGCCCAGGCTTTCCCTCTACACCGGTGTTCTGGGGCTCACTCACCTGAGGTGGGGGAGAGACAGACACAGAAGGGAGAGACGGGAGGGCACCGCAGGTGCGGCGGGCCGGCTGGGGAGGTGCCGGCCCCCGCCTCCGCGGTGGGGGAATGGGGCGAGGATGGGACACAGGAGGAGGGGGGGAGAGAGAGAGAGAGAGAGGAGAGAAGAGAAGATGCCGTCTGCTGTCCTGCCGCCGGGACAGCCGCCAAATGGTCCTCCACCAGCTCGACTGCCTGATCCAGCGATGCCGGGCGGTGGCACTGGACCCACTCCGCGGTTCCTGCTGGCAAGCGAGCGATGAACTGTTCCAGCACCACCTGGTCGATGATTCCCTTGGTGTCTCGGTTGTCAGCCCTCAACCACCGCCAGCAGGCATCCCAGAGCTGCTGGCCAAACGTGAACGGCCGGCCGACTTCCTCCAAGCGCAGCGCGTGGAAGCGCTGGTGCTGCTGTTCTGGGGTGCACCCCACGCGCTGGAGGACGGCCCGGCGGAGGTCCGCGTAGGCCAGCCGGCGGTCGGCAGGGAGCTGTAGCGCGGCCAGCTGTGCCTCTCCCATTAGCAGGGGGAGGAGGTGCGCCGCGTGCTGCTCCATCGGCCACCTGAGGCTTCGGCGACTTGCTCAAAGAGCGTGATGAACGCCTCGGGGTCATGTTGTGGGCCCATCTTGGTGACAGTGAGGGGAGATGAGCCCGCAGTAGGAGCACTGGTGGACCCCGCCGACGCGAGGAGGTGCCGGAACGCACCTTCTTGTTGCCGGAACGCAATCTTCTTGTTGGGCCAGCACCAGGGCCTCGAAGCATCGCTCCTGCTCCTTCCCGAGGGTGACGAGCGCCTGGTGCTGGCTTTGCTGGGCCGTGGCAAGGGCGTGGACCAGGTCGGCGAACGGAGAGGACTCCATGGCGCTGCTCGGCTGGTGCTCCACTTTTTCCCGGGTTTCGGCACCACTGTGGCAGTTCAATATGAGTGAGTGGAGCACAGAGGATGGCAGGACAGAGATCAGGTGTATACAGGGGCTTTATTGCCACACTTTTCAGTCTAACAATTTTTACACCCTACAAATAGAGACACACACTAGCGTCTCGTCCAGGGGATGAGCTCCTCTGCTCTCGCTCTCCCTCCTTAAATAGGGCGCGGTCACTGGGAAGACACAAACACAGGTTAATTGCCATCAGGTGTAGTGATTCTGCCACTTACCTTCCCTGACTCCGCCCTCCTGTCACAGACCAGCGCTTGACCATGCCCCCGCTGCCACAATTATATACAATTATGCATATGTATACACATATATACTCACATTTTATATAATAAATATATCAGTATGTACCCATACCCACTGGTGGTGGGTATGGGTACACTTATATTATCAATAGAATGTTATTGTAATTCCTCCTCCCTATAGTTCATAAAGATCTGTTCCTTATACGTTTTTTGAACTGGTTTATAGTTGTACATTTCATGAGCTCCACATTCAAACTGTTCCATAGCTTTACTCCACAAATAGAAATACTGAACATTTTTAGCATTGTCCTATCACTGCAAATTTTAAATTTCAATTTCCCCCTAAAATTATAGCCCCCCTCTCTATCCCAGAACATTGTTTGGATATTCCTTGGTACTTTATAATTCCTTACTTTGTACATTATTAAGGCAGTTTTATATTCTATAATATCCTTGAATTTTAAACATTTTGAATTTAAGAATAGTAAATTAGTATGATCTCGGTAACCAGCACTATGAATTATTCTTATAGCTCTTTTTTGAAGTATTGCATGAACATTTACAGTATACATATTTCCCCACACCACTGAGCAGTAATTTAAGTATGGTAAAACCAGGGAACAGTAAAGAATGCAGAGTGAATTATAGTCCAGGACGTGCTTAGCTATACTCAACAGAGATATGCTTCTTGATAGTTTAATTAGTATGTATTTTATATGTAATTTCCAAGTAATTCTATCATCTATTATTACCCCAAGAAATCTATTATTAGAAACTCTTTCAATATCAACACCATATACCTGTACATTTATTGCCTTATTTATTTAAAAATTATTTGTTAGGGCTTTGCTGCAATTCGAACCCAGGTCGTTGGTATGATAATCCAGCAAACCCCCACTAGGCCATCAGGGGGATGACTCAAGTGCAGCGGCGTGAGGTGAAAGTAGAGTATCAAAAAAAAAAAGTTTATTTACACTATTTACTATCCAATGGGGGGCGGCACGGTGGTGTAGTGGTTAGCGCTGTCACCTCACAGCAAGAAGGTCCTGGGTTCGAGCCCCGGGGCCGGCGAGGGCCTTCCTGTGTGGAGTTTGCATGTTCTCCCCGTGTCCGCGTGGGTTTCCTCCGGGTGCTCCGGTTTCCCCCACAGTCCAAAGACATGCAGGTTAGGTTAACTGGTGACTCTAAATTGACCGTAAGAGTGAATGGTTGTCTGTGTCTATGTGTCAGCCCTGTGATGACCTGGCGACTTGTCCAGGGTGTACCCCGCCTTTCGCCCATAGTCAGCTGGGATAGGCTCCAGCTTGCCTGCGACCCTGTAGAAGGATAAAGCGGCTAGAGATAATGAGATGAGATGAGACTATCCAATGGAAAAAACAAAAAGAAAATCCAAAAGCTCAGAAGATAAACCAAAAAAAAATCCAAAGGTAAAATGTCCAAAAACAAAAGGAAAGGCAAAATGCTGAATGCTCAGAAGATCAAAAAGGTACAAAGTCCAAAGAAAGCAAAAATATCAAAAATACAAGAGCACAGGCAAGATACGTGGGACAGCAGCCACTAGCACTAGACAGCATAGCATAAAGACTCCGTGACAAGGGAACAAACAGAGGGGTATTTATACACAAACTAATTAAGGAACAGGGCGGGGCAGGAAACAGGCAATGAAGACAAACAAAAAACACAGTGGCGGACTCTAGAGGCCAAAACAAACATGACAAGATAAACATAACAGCGGCCTCTAGAGGCCAAAACAGTCCCAGTCCTCATCCCATTCTCATTATCTCTAGCCGCTTTATCCTTCTACAGGGTCGCAGGCAAGCTGGAGCCTATCCCAGCTGACTACGGGCAAAAGGCGGGGTACAAACCAACTTTTTAACCTGCACAATTCTGAAGAGATTATGTTTTCTAATTCATGTAAATTTATTCCAGAACAAAACATATTTGTGTCATCTGAAAATAATACCATCTTAAATATCTTTGATACATTGCACATATCATTTATATAAAGAATGAACCCAATACTGACCCCTGGGGGACACCACAATCATTCAAACGAGTTGAGACAGAGTCACCCAACTTCACAAATTGTCTTGTTGCTCAAATAACTTCTTATCCAATTTAATACAACTCCCCTTATCCCATATTGTTCCATCTTATTAATTAATATATCATGATTAATAGTATCAAAAGCTTTTTGAAGATCAATAAATATCCCAGCGACATATTTTTTTATCATCTATAGAGTTACTGATGGGGCGGCACGGTGGTGTAGTGGTTAGCGCTGTCGCCTCACAGCAAGAAGGTCCTGGGTTCGAGCCCCGTGGCCGGCGAGGGCCTTTCTGTGTAGAGTTTGCATGTTGTGTCCGTGTGGGTTTCCTCCGGGTGCTCCGGTTTCCCCCACAGTCCAAAGACATGCAGGTTAGGTTAACTGGTGACTCTAAATTGACCATAGATGTGAGTGTGAATGGTTGTCTGTGTTTATGTGTCAGCCCTGTGATGACCTGGCGACTTGTCCAGGGTGTACCCCACCTTTCGCCCGTAGTCAGCTGGGATAGGCTCCAGCTTGCCTGTGACCCTGTAGAACAGGATAAAGCGGCTAGAGATAATGAGAGAGAGATACTGATTTCTTCAATTGATTCCATTAGTGCCATCTCTGTTGATCTATTTGCTCTAAATCCATATTGACTATCACTGAGTAGTTTGTATTTTTCAATGAATTTATCTAATCTGTAGTTTTTCCAGAATTTTGGAGAACTGAGGAAATAAAGAAACAGGTCTGTAATTTGTGAAGTTGTGTTTGTCCCCAGATTTATACAATGGAATTACTTTTGCTATTTTCATATTGCTTGGAAATGTACCAGTTTGAAATGACAAGTTACAGATGTATGTTAATGGTTTAGAAATCCCCCCCCCCCCCATAATAGTTTTCACTAGTTTCATATCAATATCATTACAATCTGTGGATATTTTATTACTACATTTATTAACTATATCAATAATATCCTTCTCATCTACTGGTGTACGAAACATAGAACAAGAATTCCTCTTTATAATATTATGTATACAATCATCATTTTTTACCGGATCAGAGATATTTTTAGCTAATCTTGGTCCAACATTAACAAAAAAAATTTATAAAACTGTTAGCAACTACATCCATGTTATAATTTTCGATAGCTTTGTCAATAAAGTATTTAGGGTAATGTACAGTGGTGCTTGAAAGTTTGTGAACCCTTTAGAATTTTCTATATTTCTGCATAAATATGACCTAAAACTTCATCAGATTTTCACACAAGTCCTAAAAGTAGATAAAGAGAACCCAGTTAAACAAATGAGACAAAAATATTATGCTTGGTCATTTATTTATTGAAGAGCGGCACAGTGGTGTAGTGGTTAGCGCTGTCGCCTCACAGCAAGAAGGGTTCGAGCCCCGTGGCCGGCAAGGGCCTTTCTGTGTGGAGTTTGCATGTTCTTCCCGTATCTGCATGGGTTTCCTCCGGGTGCTCCGGTTTCCCCCACAGTCCAAAGACATGCAGGTTAGGTTAACTGGTGACTTTAAATTGACCGTAGGTGTGAATGGTTGTCTGTGTCTATGTGTCAGCCCTGTGATGACCTGGCGACTTGTCCAGGGTGTACCCCACCTTTTGCCCGTAGTCAGCTGGGATAGGCTCCAGCTTGCCTGCGACCCTGTAGAACAGGATAAAGTGGCTAGAGATAATGAGATGAGATTTATTTATTGAGGAAAATGATCTAATATTACATATCTCTGAGTGGCAAAAGTATGTGAACCTTTGCTTTCAGTATCTGGTGTGACCCCCTTGTTCAGCAATAACTGCAAAAAAACACTTCCGGTAACTATTGATCAGTCTTGCACATCGGCTTAGAGGAATTTTAGCCCATTCCTCCATACAGGACAGCTTCAACTCTGGGATGTTGATGGGTTTCCTCACATGAACTGCTCGCTTCAGGTCCTTCCACAACATTTCAATTGGGTTAATGTCAGAACTTTGACTTGGCCATTCCAAAACATTAACTTTATTCTTCTTTAACCATCCTTTGGTAGAACAACTTGTGTGCTTAGGGTCGTTGTCTTGCTGCATGACCCACCTTCTCTTGAGATTCAGTTCATGGACTGTTCAGTTCTCCTCAATCCCACTGTCACATCTTCCATTGAGGAAGCAGAGGCTGATGACTCAGAGGTGGACTTGTCCATTACCCAAGCCGAAGTCACTGAGGTGGTTAGCAATCTCCTCGGTGGCAAGGCACCGGGGGTGGATGAGATCCGCCCTGAGTATCTCAAGTCTCTGGATGTTGTGGGGCTGTCTTGGCTAACACACCTCTGCAACATTGCGTGGCAGTCGGGGACAGTGCCTCTGGAGTGGCAGACTGGGGTGGTGGTCCTTCTTTTTAAGAAAGGGGACTGGAGAGTGTGCTCCAATTATAGGGGAATCATACTTCTCAGCCTCCCAGGGAAGGTTTACTCCAGGGTACTGGAGAGGAGAATTCGGCCAATAGTCGAACCTCGGATCCAGGAGGAGCAATGCGTTTTTTTGTTCTGGTTGCGGAACACTGGACCAGATCTATACCCTTCATAGGGTGCTTGAGGGTTCATGGGAGTTTGCCCAACCAGTCCACATGTGCTTTGTGGATTTGGAGAAGGCATTCGACCGTGTCCCTCATGGTATTCTGTGGGGGGTGCTTTGGGAATATGGGGTTCAGGGCTGTTTGCTAAGGGCTGTCCGGTCCCTGTACGAATGGAGCAGGAGCCTGGTTTGCATTGCCAGCAGTAAGTCAGACCTGTTCCCAGTGCATGTTGGACTCCGGCAGGGCTGCCCTTCATCACCGGCTCTGTTCATAATCTTTATGGACAGAATTTCTAGGCGCAGCCAGGGGCTGGAAGGAATCCTGTTTGGGAACCACAGGATTTCATCTCTGCTTTTCACAGATGATGTTGTCCTGTTGGCTTCTTCAAACCAGGACCTTCAGCATGCACTGGGGCGGTTTGCAATTGAGTGTGAAGCAGCTGGGATGAAAATCAGCACCTCCAAGTCAGAGGCCATGGTTCTCGACTGGAAAAGGGTGGCTTGCCCTCTCCAGGTTGGTGGAGAAGCCCTGCCTCAAGTGGAGGAGTTTAAGTATCTCGGGATCTTGTTCACGAGTGAGGAAAGGATAGAGCGTGAGATCGACAGGCGGATCGGTGCGGCCTCTGCAGTGATGCGGTCGCTTTACCGGTCCATCGTGGTGAAGAAGGAGCTGAGCCAAAAGGCAAAGCTCTCGATTTAATGGTCGATCTATGTTCCGACTCTCACCTATGGTCATGAGCTTTGGGTAATGACTGAAAGAACAAGATCGTGGATACAAGCAGCCGAAATGAGTTTCCTTCGCAGGGTGGCTGGGCACCCCCTTAGGGTGAGAAGCACAGTCACTCGGGAGGAGCTTGGAGTAGAGCCGCTGCTCCTCCACATCGAGAGGAATCAGCTGAGGTGGCTTGGGCATCTCTTTCGGATGCCTCCTGGACGCCTCCCTGGGGAGGTGTTCCAGGCATGTTCCCCCGGGAGGAGGCCCCAGGGAAGACCCAGGACACGCTGGAGGGACTATGTCTCTCAGCTGGCCTGGGAACGCCTCGGTGTTCTTCCCAAGGAGCTGGCCAAGGTGTCTGGGGAAAGGGAAGTTTGGGCTTCCATGCTCAGACTGCTGCCTCCGCAACCCGGCCGGCCTTCTGGCTTGTCCATGTGATCTTTAGCAAACTGCAGACAAGCAGCAATATTCTTTTTGGAGAGCAGTGGCTTTCTCCTTGCAACCCTGCCATGCACACCATTGTTGTTCAGTGTTCTCCTGATGGTGGACTCATGAACATTAACATTAGCCAATGTGAGAGAGGCCTTCAGTTTCTTAGAAGTTACCCTGGGGTCCTTTGTGACCTTGCTGACTATTACACACCTTGCTCTTGGAGTGATCTTTGTTGGTTGACCACTCGTGGGGAGGGTAACAATGGTCTTGAATTTCCTTGATTTGTACACAATCTGTCTGACTGTGGATTGGTGGAGTCCAAACTCTTTAGAGATAGTTTTGTAACCTTTTCCAGCCTGATGAGCACCAACAATGCTTTTTCTGAGGTCCTCAGAAATCTCCTTTGTTCATGCCATGATACACTTCCACAAACATGTGTTGTGAAGATCAGACTTTGACTGATCCCTGTTCTTTAAATAAAACAAGGTGCCCACTCCCATCTGATTGTCATCCCATTGATTGAAAACACCTGACTCTAATTTCACCTTCAAATTAACTGCGAATCCTAGAGGTTCACATACTTTTGCCACTCACAGATATGTAATATTGGATCATTTTCCTCAATAAATAAATGAATGAGTATAATATTTTTGTCTCATTTATTTAACTGGGTTCTCTTCATCTACTTTTAGGACTTGTGTGAAAATCTGATGTTGTTTTAGGTCATATTTATTTGTCCAGAGCCATCTTTAATAATACTATTTAATATATTCCATATTCCTTTAATATTATTTTTGCTATTATATATTAATTTACCATAATAATCCTTCCTACATCTCCTTCTGATACTCGTTAACTTATTTTTATATTTTTTATATTTATTGTCTGTCTCTTTGGTTCTTAATTTAATAAATTCTCTATATAGAGTGTTTGTTTTTCTTCTTACAGGCATTTTGTAATCCCTTAGTAATCCAAGGTTGGTCATTATAGTTTTGTTTTGTACTATATTGCTTCAGTGGCCAATTTTTATCATATAATAATTTGAATATACTTAAAAAGTTGTCATATGCTCTATCAATGCTATTATCTATATAAACTGATTCCCAGTCTTGCATTAATAAATCATTATTTAATGCAAACATGGCTTCCTCAGTCCTAACTCTTCTATACTTAAGTTTATGGTCTGTCACATTTCTCTTACAATTACAGTCATAAATTGTAAAAACTGGTAGATGATCACTGATATCATTAATTAATGATATCACATTGTGTTCACATTAGACATCAGAACAGTGAGGAAATGTAATTGCAGTGACTATTGTGCATGTAAATTCACTATACGGTATCTCTAGATTTTATACAGAATGGAAAATAAACATCAATTGAGCATCAGTTCTGGGCTGGAATGCCTTGTTAATGTCTGGACCTTGTTAAGGTCTGAGGAGAATGGCTAAACTGGTTTGAGTTGACAGGAGGTCTACATGAATGAAAAATAACCACTCTTTATAACTGTCAAAGTCCTTCCCATGCCAGGACCTGGTCTCCCCAGGCAGTCTCCCATCCTTGTATTAACCAGGCCCTTAAGGCGCATTGGATGGTGCCGATCTCCATTTCTATAGCCCTTGGCCTCTCGACTATTATATGGTTCAGGTTACAGTGGGGGGGCACTTTACAGCTGTGGTGAGCAGAAAAATATCTCAGAATAAACAATGCATTGAAACCTGAGGCAGATGAGGTACAATACCAGAAGACTACACAAGAAAATTTCAGGAATCTGCAGCTACAGGAGGGCACAGGGTCATCAAAACTGGACAATTGGATGGGAAAATGTTGTGTGATCTCATAAATCTTGGTTTCTGCTGCAACAGGCAAAAAAGGGGGGGGGGGGGTGTCAGTATTTGCACATCAACAGCATGAATTTGCTACCCAGTATTGTGTTCCTAATAAAATAATCTGTGAGTGCATATAAAACTGGAAATTTTACTATCTCACAGTATAATGCTGGTCTTACTCAATAGCATTTTATTCAGCAATAACCTCAGGCAAACGGCTTTGGCTCTTAGAAGTCCTCCAGAAGCCAAAAAAGCCCTGTTATATATACTGTGTTCAATGAAATCTGACATACAAATAATTTGTATTATGCTTTGTGATGAATCAGTGAATCAGAATCAGTCTTCCGTGACCCAGAATACATGGTGATTTCATTGCAGCATGAACAAGTAGTAAAAAGCGCACAGGTGACTGCACATGTCCTGACTTGCCTGTGTTGTATTAGCCCTGCTTGGCACTTGCTCTCCACTATGACAAAAAGAGCAGATGGAGGCATCACAGGTGGGATAGACTGCCACTTCTGTTCCTGGGGAAGTGGAGAGAAATTAAGCCAAGAAGTCTATCTGAACATCCCTCTTCTCAGCAGAGGCCATGGCGTCTGAGCTCGGTGGTGATAAATAGATGTGCACAGACGCTAATCAAGCCCATGCTTGAATGGATGATGGGATGAGGACAGCTTACATCTTGCCTCAATAGCAAGGTTAGAGTTCAGATGGCATCACTGAAGGATGATTCTTTTCATTCATATGATTCATTTCGGTGATATATGGAATAATAGCCATAACATGAACCATAAATCATGAGCTAGGTTTGATTCAGGATTCAAACTGGTCTTCTGATAAAGAAGCCAAAGAGAGTGAAGTATCAGCACAGTTTATGGACAGTAGCACAACAGTATTATGTTACCATTATCATTAATTGTTATGATAGCTGCCAAAATATTTAATATTATGATAGAAACATGCTAAATTTTGTGTAAGCAATATCACCCTCAAAGCATCCTAAACAATGATGTAAAATATAAAGGAAATTCTGGATGAGAATGGGAAAAGATCTGCAGATTATTTTCTGATATAATGATGACTTGGGCTGGTGCTACCTCCCTTATTCCATGGCTATTTGACAGCCTTTACAATACTTTGTCCTTCTTTATTTATAAGTAAAATAACAATCTTTTATTATGTTTACCATATATAAATAGATATATGTAATATGACTGTAATAATGGTTATGTTTCGGAGAGCATTATCATGCCTGCCCTTTATCATTTTTTATGTAATCACTTCATTTACACATTATATTTATGAACATTTGCATTTGTTCATTTATTATTAATAATTTATGAGGTAATCTATATACTCTCAGAAAAAAATGGATACTTAAAGGTAGACTGCCTTTCAGATTTTTCAAGTTTAGGTCATAAAAAGAATTTTCCCTGACACCCAATTATTTTTGTTTAGTGGACCGAAAGCTACTGAATTCAAGTCACAGACTTCCAATTTTCTTAGTTTTTTTAAAATATAACAATTAATGAATTTAGGGCCACATGGCCCTAAATTCTCCACTATTTTTTCCTGCTTCACCATGACCCAATTCAAGATACTATGTCATGCATCACGTGGTGGACTTTCCTTGTTCATGCAAGGCATTGTGTAATTTGAAACAGGAGAGAAAAATGGATGACATGGGTGTGCAAATGAAATGTGAAAGACTGACTACTGTAATAGAAAGCGAGAAGAAAAGACATTATGTTGTGAAGGAAAGGAAAAGCAGGACCAAAGTAATAAATATCAGTGGTCAGCGAGCACCTCAGTGTGATCAGCTGTTCGTTTAGTGACAGAATGATGTAACTGCTAGTGCACAGTCAAGAAAAGGTGGATTTATTGTACCTTTCAAAGATAAAGGTTAAAGATAAAACAGCTGGCTCTTAAGGACCACTACTGTGCATTTAATTAAATTGTAGTATAAAGCATTAAAAATACTTAGGTCCAATGTACACAAGATACCACAGAAACAATGGAAGGTACAGTTTATTTGCTGTTTTTTGTTTGTTTTTGTTTTCCCCATTTTCTCCCCAATTTAATCATCTGCCAATTCCTATTCGCCAGCCAGTTCTCCCTTATCATATGATGTCTACTAACCACAGCCAACTGCATTTTATTTTTTAACTGCTGATCACTGTGCTGTATCACTGGACAGAATAATACTCAGAGAAAAGTGCTATCTACCCTCTTCCACATACATCGGTTTACAAACAACCACAATTGGCCATTATTAATGTGATTGACAGGGCTGCAAGAGCAATGCCATCCCTTCTACACAAAAAGCATGGCCAATTTTGCTCCCTTGGCTTCTAGCCACAGATGGCTGTGCAATCTGCCAATGACAATACCTATTGTGAGAATGTAGTCACCATGAAAAATCTTTCTTCAAACTCATATAAACAAGCCAGGTTCTGGTAGAGAGGAGCTAGTTTGTTAGTTGAGAGGGTTTTTTTCCCTATTTAATTTGGTGCAGGTTTATTTTAGGATCTTACTGATTAGGTATTCAGTTTTTATTTGAAGACAGCATGCAACTCAGATATCCAGGGGAAAATTAATTACCTGGCAGTCTTCATGCTTGCCTTTCTTGTGTTATACTGAATTTCTATGCACTAGCCTATAAATAATTTCTCCCTGCATTAACCATTGTCATCTTTTTTTTTTACTTTTGTTGAGTGGGGTGATAAGGAAGCAGGAATATACAGTAGAGGTCAAAAGTTTGAACACACCTACTCATTCATAGGGTTTTTTCCTCGTATTTTGACTATTTTCTACTGTAGAACAGTACTGAAGACATCAAAACTATGAAATAACATATGGAGAAAAAATATATATATATGGGGCGGCACGGTGGTGTAGTGGTTAGCACTGTCGCCTCACAGCAAGAAGGTCCGGGTTCGAGCCCCGTGGCCAGCGAGGGCCTTTCTGTGTGGAGTTTGCATGTTCTCCCCGTGTCTGTGTGGGTTTCCTCTGGGTGCTCCGGTTTCCCCCACAGTCCAAAGACATGCAGGTTAGGTTAACTGGTGACTCTAAATTGACCATAGGTGTGAATGTGAGTGTGAATGGTTGTCTGTGTCTATGTGTCAGCCCTGTGATGACCTGGCGATTTGTCCAGGGTGTACCCCGCCTTTCGCCCGTAGTCAGCTGGGATAAGCTCCAGCTTGCCTCCTGCCACTTCCTCCTGCAATGTAATCACAACAAAAACCTAAAAAACACAGCAACTTTCACTTCTTCCCGCAATGTAATCGCAACAAAAACCTAAAAAACACAGCAACTTTCACTTCCTTCCGCAATGTAATCGCAACAAAAACCTAAAAAACACCGCAACTTTCATCGCAATTTTTTGGAAAAACCCCTGCAACATCAGACATTTTAGCCCACAACAATCACAAAAAAGGCCAGCGAAATCCTGGGGGGACTGCTTAGTACAGGATGTAAGGCCCTGGAGGTCTGACTGGCATGTTCGAACGATGCAACTGAATCAGACCAGTCAAGCTGCTGCAGGCGCTTCCCAACTACTCACACCCTCAAGCAACAATAACATGGGTGATGTAGCTGATCTTATTGTGCAGCAGCAAAGTATGAATTCACTTCCAACTAGAGATCTGACTGTATTCAATAGAGAACCTCAATTTCAGACCATTCATACAAGCCTTTGAACACTGCATTGAGAGAAATACCATCAGTAGCCAAGACAGGCTTTATTACCTTGAACAGTTCACCTCTGGCCAGCCAAAGGAGTTGGTCAGAAGCTGTCTTCATATGGGTGCAGACAGGGGCTATGCAGAGGCAAAGAGGCTACTGGAAATTCATTTTGGAGATGAGTTCAAGATAACAAGTGCTTACATAGACCCTTAAGTTGGGACAACATCCCATCAGACAATGGTGAGGCTCTACAGAGTTATGCTCTCTTCCTGCGTGGCTGTTGCAATCTATTGCGCACTTTAAGGAACATGGATGAATTAAATCTATCATCAAATCTGAGACTGCTTGCCTCCAAGGTGCTTTACAAAGTGAAAGAAAAATGGAGAACGCATGCTTATGATATAAGGGAAAGAACAGGAGCAAGGGCCACATTTGGAGATCTCGTTCATTTCTTGGAAAGACAGGCCAGGATTCTGCAAGATCCCATTTTTGGAAGCCTTCAAGATGTCCCAGCCAGCATCTAAAAGACCATCAAGGGCAACCATCAACATCAGTAAGCCCATTCCGAGTCCCAGACAGGAGAGCAAAGGGGCCAGCTTTGCCACAACTGTAGCAGTGGTACCTGAGAACACTGCAGGACATTCTACTGCAGAGAATGTTGTGCAAGTGTCCAAAGTGCCCAGTCTGTCAAAACTCTGTCCTGTCTGTGATGATAAGCATGAGAGTACGTCATGTCAAGAATTGCTAAAAAGGTCTCATAACGCAAGAGTTGATCTTTTAAAGACTAAAGGTATTTGCTTTGGTTGTCTGATTAAAAGGCACAAGAGCCAAAATTGTAAAAACAGGCAAACATGTTCTGTGTGCTCTAAACACCACCCCAGTATCTTACACACATCACAGAATGAAATGAAAGGCCAGAATTCTTCAAGTGACTCAGGCAAAGATCTTGGAAAGACGGTGAACAGGATGAATTGCGCTAGGCTTATGTTATAGCCGACCTTATAACATTGCTATTTCAGATCCAGAATCATAGAAATATATGTGCTCAACCCAACTACAGTGCGAAATCATTCCATTATAACTTTCCCCAGCTTGCCTAATGTGTGCATGAGTTTCTCCCCCTCATGACAACGCGATGCAGCCCAGCATCAGTGGACTTCAATGGCATTTAGGAGCTATGTGCTTTTCAATATCAAAATGCAAGACGATTATTGGACAAATACTGCGAAAACGCCCGCCCACGGAGTCTAACGGACTCCCAGCCTCAGTGGACTTCAATGGCATTTGGGAGCTATGCGCTTTTCAATCTCAAAATGCAAGACGGTTATTGGACAAATACTGCGAAAATGCCCGCCCATGGACTCCAAGCCCCACAGTGGGAGGGACATGGCAAAGCTTTCCGCGAGGAGACTGCTGATTGGTGAAAGCGGCCAGATATTTTCTTTGATTGACAGCTCGTTTCAAATATAGACAGGCAGTGGTGAATTTCAGTTCAGTCCCATGCAGATTCGCAGGTGGTGTGGTGTATTGTAAGAGATCAGCTTACATTTTGATTTCATTCATTACATACGGTTTCTACCAGCTTTTTTAGTTTGTATATATTTTCATTGTAAATAAAGTGTAAATATAGTGTTGTCAAGTTTGCTATCTTAGTTCCAGAAATTTCATTTATTTGAGTGACTGAACTTGAACTTGAGGGGGCTAGTCAGCTAGCAAGAAAGCTGCGCACGGATGCCAAGCATTGCTGATTTAATTTTGGCAAAGCCATTTGGCAGTCTTCCTTTCGAGGAAAAAATTTAAATTAAAGAGCAGGGTAGACCAACGCCTCAAATTGACTTGGTGAAAAAGGTAGGGAATAATACTCATTCCTTTCAGCTCTCCTGGTACGAGAAAGTGAATTGGCTAACAGCAAGTGACCCACATCAACAACAGTAAATAGGCTACTTTAGTAATATGTCATGGATGGACCAAAAATATAGAATCTATTTAAAAGGTTTATGCTGAGTATATTATATTGGAATATATATTTTTCTGGATATGAATTAAACACAGCTACAATTTGGAAAACATTTTTAAACAAAAACACAGCCGAGAACATTTCACACTACAGACCTGGATTAAAAGTGAAGGGTTGTCAAAATTGTCAATAAAACATTTCTCAGTCAAAATAAGTAAAATATAGGGAAAGTGTCATTGAATGAAATGTATGGCACCCAGCTCTATGTTTGGCTCCTCAAGGTCAGTGCTTGTGCCTATTCCAGAACACTCTGCTGTTACTGCTGAGGTTCCTGACAAAGAGCTGCTTTCAATAATGATCAATTTTTAAACAACATGCCACAATTTTAAAATATAAAATGTTAAAATATACCCCCCCCCCCAACACCACCATCATGTATATTGGACAGTAGGCTAATGGGCCAAAAGAACCTGTTATTTCACAGTTTGTGACCCTGCCAACAACCAGCCAGATCAGAGGCAAGAGTATGGGCAAAATTGATGTGTTTTTTCTTTTTTCTTTTAAAATCTGGAAATATCGTAACCGACCAGCCTCCCCGTTTGAAAGACTACCAGCCGCCACTGAAGAAAGCTGTTAACAGCCTGGTTGTCAGGGGCCTAGAAGTTTGTGCACTGGAAGGAAAGGCCTTTATAGAATTGCCTGAAACTTATACTCAGCAGGAAATTCCAGTTAGCAAGAAACACATCCCTACACAAGATGATCTAGCAAAATGGCCTTATCTTCAGGATGTTCAGATTCCCAGCATTGATGCAGGATTTGACTTGCTCATAGGTATAAATGCACCTAAATTGATGGAGCCTTGGAGAATCATAAATAGCCAGGATAATGGACCCTTTGCTATCAAGACTCTCATAGGTTGGGTGGTGAATGGACTTCTCCATGGTGAAGATGCATACACCAATAAGCAAGGTCATAGGCATGTTCATGTGCATCGTTGTGGCAGCGGGGGCATGGTCAAGCGTCGGTCTGTGACCGGAGGGCAGAGTCAGGGAAGGTAAGTGACAGAATCGCTGCACCTGATGTCTGTTAATCTGTGTTTGTGTGTCTTCCCCAGTGACTGTGCCCTATATAAGGAGAGAGAGAACTGAGGAAGGGAGCTTTCTCCCCAGCCAGATGGGTGATATGTGTGTGCGTGTCTGTGTGAACTGGGGTTGGGGTCTGGGGCTGGCTGGCTACTATCATAGGTTTATACCTAATTATTCGGATGTCACCAGCCCGCTGACTGATCTAAAAAGGGGGCACCAGATCCAGTCCAGTGGACGGAGCAATGCCAGCGGGCTTTCTCTGAGGTGAAGGCTGCACTGTGTGGGGGGCCACTGTTACACTCCCCTGACTTTTCTCTCCCCTTTATGTTGCAGACAGACACATTGGACAGAGGGCTGGGGGCTGTTTTGTCCCAGGAGGTGGAGAAGGAGGATCGCCCCATGCTGTACATCAGCAGAAAGCTGTCGGTGCATGAGGGGCGCTACAGCACCATAGAGAAGGAGTGCCTAGCCATCAAGTGGGCAGTCCTCACCCTCTGCTACTACCTCCTGGGGCGCCCTTTCACCCTCTGTTCGGACCACGCGCCCCTCCAGTGGCTCCACCGCATGAAGGATGCCAACGCGCGGATCACCCGTTGGTATCTGGCACTCCAGCCCTTTAATTTCAAGGTGATCCACAGGCCGGGGGCGCAGATGGTCATGGCAGACTTCATCTCCCATCGGGGGGTAGTCGGCTGCAGGCCGGACAGCTGCCCGGCCTGAGTCGGGCAGTAGGGGTATGTAGCAGCAGGGGCATGGTCAAGCATAAGTCTGTGACTGGAGGGCGGAGTCAGGGAAGGTAAGAGGCAGAATCACTGCGTCTGATGTCTGTTAATCTGTGTTTGTGTGTCTTCCCCAGTGACCACGCCCTATATAAGGAGAGAGAGCCAAGGAAGGGAGCTCTCTCCCCAGCCAGACGGATGATATGTGTGTGCGTGTCTGTGTGAACTGGGAGAGTGTGAATGCTAAAAAGCTGCTAATAAAGAGTTTTTGAAAACTCAGTTCTGGCCTGCCGCACTTCTGTGCTCCACCCACCCACTCAAAGTGTTACAGTGGTGCCGAAACCCGGGACAGAGCACAGAGAAAAACAGCCCTATGGAGTCCTCGCCCTTCACGGACCTGATCCACGCCCTCGCCACGGCCCAACAGAGCCAGCACCAGGCGCTGGTCGCCCTCTGAAAGGAGCAAGCGCAAAGGTTCGAGGCCCTGGTGCTGGCTCAACAGGAAGATCGTCAGGCATTCCAGCACCTCCTCACATCGGCAGGGTCCACCACCTCCACCACCGCGGGCCCTCCCCACCTCACCCTAACGAAGATGGGCCCGCATGACAACCCCAAGGCCTTCCTAGCACTCTTTGAGCAAGCAGCCGAGGCCTGGGGCTGGCCGGTGGAACAGCGCGCGGCATGCCTCCTCCCCCTGCTAACGGGCGAGGTGCAGCTGGCCGCACTACAGCTCCCCGCCGACAGCTGGCTGGTCTACGCAGACCTGCGCCGGGCCGTCCTCCAGTGTGTGGGGCGCACCCCAGAACAACAATGTCGGCACTTCCGTGCTCTATGCCTAGAGGAGGTCAGCCGGCCGTTTGCATTTGGCCAGCAACTCCGGGACGCCTGCTGGCAGTGGCTGAGGGCTGACAACCGTGATGCCAAGGGAATCGTCAATCTGTTGGCACTGGAGCAGTTCATCGCACGACTTCCCAAAGGGACCACGGAGTGGGTCCAGTGCCATCGCCTGGCGTCACTGGATCAGGCCATCGAGTTGGCAGAGGATCATTTGGCGGCTATTCCCGTGGCAGGATCACAGATCTCTCTCTCTCTCTCTCCCTCTCCCCTTCTGTGTCTCATCCTCGCCATGTTCCCCCACCACAGGGGCCGGCTCCACCCCAGCCGGCCTGCCACACCCGCGGTGCCCTCCCATTTCCTGCTTCTGTGTCTGTCTCTCTCCCCCCTCAGGTGAGTGAGCCCCAGAGCGCCGGTGCAGAGAGAGAGCCCGGGCCAGTTTGCTGGCGCTGCGGGGAACCAGTGCACCTCCAGCATCAGTGCTCGGCAATGGAGGTGGGCTCAGTGGTCCGGATGCCTGACACGACAGGAACCGCCCTCAATCGGGCCAGAGCGTATCACATACTGGTGAGTGCCCAAGGGGATATGTATCAGGCTTTGGTGGACTCCAGCTGTAATCAGACCTCAATCCACCAAAGCCTGGTGCAAGACGAGGCATTGGGGAGAGCACAATTGGTGAAGGTGTCAGGTCTGATAGAATGTGGACCGACACTAAAGGGTAGTTGTGAACATCCCCATGCACACACATGTGCACGGGGATGTTCACTACTACCCTTTAGTGTCGGTCCACATTCTATATCGAGGGGAAAAATATAGTGTAAAGGCGGCAGTTAATCCTCGCCTTACCCACTCGATAATTTTGGGGACTGATTGGCCGGGATTTCGGGAATTAATGACTCATTTAGTGAAGAGTGGGTCCTGCCGTAGTTCAGCAGGGGGAGGTCCCAGTGTGGCATTGGCAGGAGCAGCTGTCACAGAGCCGTCTATGTCATCACCGCGTCAGAGTGAGGAGCCGCAGGCTCCTCCTCCTTCTCTCGGGGAATCCCTCGCGGATTTCCCGTTAGAACAGTCGGGAGACGAGACTCTGCGGCATGCATTTGACCAAGTGAGAGTAATCGATGGTCAAACGCTCCAGCCAAACGCCACCCCGTCCTTCCCCTATTTCTCCATTATGAGGGATAGATTATACTGAGTGACGCAGGACACTCAGAGTAAGGAAATGATCTCACAACTTTTGATTTCAAAGGGCCGCTGGGAATTGCTATTCCAGGCGGCTCACTTTAATCCCATGGCTGGACACTTGGGGCAGGATAAGACACTAGCCCGAATAATGGCCCGGTTCTATTGGCCAGGGATTCATAGCAATGTCCGTAGGTGGTGTACGGCGTGCCGCGAATGCCAGTTAGTAAATCCAGCGGCCATTCCAAAAGTGCCTTTGCGCCCTCTACCATTAATCGAGACCCCGTTCGAAAGAATTGGGATGGATCTCGTCGGGCCGTTAGATCGGTCAACACGGGGGTATCGCTTTATTTTAGTTCTGGTGGACTATGCAACGTGATACCCGGAATCAGTGCCTCTTCGCAATATCTCAGCACGCAGTATTGTGGAAGCACTCTTCCACATCATCTCCCGAGTCGGAATTCCCAAAGAGATTCTGACTGATCAAGGCACCTCGTTTATGTCACGCACACTGCGCGAACTGTATGGGTTATTGGGAATTAAGCTGATCTGCACCAGCGTTTATCACCCACAAATGGACGGTTTAGTTGAACGGTTCAATCGCACACTCAAGAATATAATTAAAAAGTTTGTCCATGAGGACGCACGTAATTGGGATAAATGGCTCGAACCCCTGTTATTCGCAGTGCGAGAGGTCCCACAAGCCTCCACAGGGTTCTCCCCGTTCAAATTATTATATGGGCATAAGCCATGTGGCATCCTAGATGTACTGCGGGAAAATTGGGAGGAGGGACCTTCCCCGAGCAAAAATGAAATTCACTACGTTATTGACCTGCGCGTAAAACTCCACACACTCACACACCTAACCCAGGAGAATTTGCGGCAGGCCCAAGAATGGCAAACCCGCCTGTACGACAGGGGTACGTGCCTTAGGGAGTTCACACCGGGAGATAAAGTACTCATACTGTTGCCCATGTTGAGCTCCAAATTGGTCACCAAGTGGCAAGGACCCTTTGAGGTCACAAGGCGAGTCGGGAACGTTGACTATGAGGTGAAGCGAACGGACAGGGGTGGAGCGCTACAGATTTACCACCTCAATCTGCTCAAACTCTGGAACAAGGAGGACCCATGGCATTGGTGTCATTGGTTCTGGAGAAGGCGGAGCTGGGGCCGGAGGTTCAAAAAGAAACATTGACATCACTTACCTCTCCGGTCCCCTGTGGAGACCACCTTTCCCCGACCCAACTCACAGAGGTTGCCCAGTTGCAGACTGAATTTTCTGACATGTTCTCGCCCCTGCCCGGCCACACCCACCTCATAGAACACCACATCAAGATGCCCCCAGGGGTGGTAGTGCACAGCTGCCCTTACAGGCTACCCGAACACAAGAAAAAGGTGGTTCGGGAAGAACTCAAGGCCATGCTCGAAATGGGCATCGTCGAGGAGTCCCACAGTGACTGGAGCAGCCCAGTGGTCTTGGTTCCCAAGGCCGACAGGTCGGTCCGGTTCTGTGTGGACTATAGAAAAGTCAACGTGGTGTCTAAATTCAATGCATACCCAATGCCTCGTATCGACGAGTTGCTGGATCGACTAGGCATGGCTCGCTTTTATTCGACACTGGATTTGACAAAGGGTTATTGGCAGATCCCCTTGACTCCACTGTCCTGAGAAAAAACGGCCTTTTCCACACCGTTTGGCTTGCACCAATTTGTCACACTTCCTTTTGGGCTGTTTGGGGCGCCCGCTACGTTCCAGCGGCTTATGGACAGGGTCCTCCACCCCCACGCCACCTATGCGGCCGCATACTTAGATGATATCATAATCTATAGTAATGACTGGCCACGGCATCTGCAACACCTGAGGGCCGTCCTTAGGTCGCTGAGGCGAGCAGGTCTCACAGCCAACCCGAAGAAGTGTGCAATTGGGCGGGTGGAAGTACGGTATCTGGGCTTCCACTTGGGCAAGGCCGGGGGCGCAGATGGTCGTGGCGGACTTCCTCTCCCATTGGGGGGGGTAGTCGGCTGCAGGCCGGACAGCTGCCCCGGCCTGAGTCGGGCGGTATGTGGCAGCGGGGGTGTGGTCAAGTGTCAGTCTGTGACCAGAGGGCAGAGTCAGGGAAGGTAAGTGGCAGAATCACTGCACCTGATGTCTGTTAATCTGTGTTTGTGTGTCTTCCCCAGTGACCGTGCCCTATATAAGAAGAGAGAGCCGAGGAAGGGAGCTCTCTCCCCAGCCAGACATTTGATATGTGTGTGCGTGTCTCTGTGAACTGGGAGAGTGTGAATGCTGAAAAGCTGCTAATAAAGAGTTTTTGAAAACTCAGTTCTGGCCTGCCGCACTTCTGTGCTCCACCCACCTGCTCAAAGTGTTACAATTGTATTTCCGTTGATAAATTGAGTGAGCTTCTGGTCCAGCAATATAACCATGATTTCCCAGAGAAGAGGTTTGACAAAAAGAAACAAATGTCAGTAGAAGATTGTAAATTCATGCAGATTATGGACAGCTCTGATGAGATGGTCAATGGACATTATCAGTTGCCTTTACCATTCAAGAAGGACAACCTCACAATGCCAAACCACCGTCATCTGGCAGAACAAAGAACATTGTCATTGAAGAAAAAGTTTCAGAGAAACGGTAATTTTCACAAAGAATACAGAGCCTTTATGGAAACGGTCATCTCTAGTGGGCATGCTGAGCTTGTACCCCAAGACCAGCTGACTCAAGAAGAAGGAAAGGTGTGGTACATACCACATCATGGTGTGTTTCACCCAAAGAAGGGGAGCTTGCATGTAGTATTTGACTGCTCTGCGGGTTATCAGGGGACCTCGCTAAATATCGAGCTTTTTCAAGGTCTGAACCTCACGAACACCTTGATTCTGCTCCTCCTACTCAAGCGAGTAGGACGCTTCTTTGCTTTGCTCCTGCTTTCTTAATCTTTATTTCTATACTTTACTTTCTCATTGACTTTCCACTATTTTATTCTTTTTTTAATTTTTTATCTTTATAAGCTTTTAATTTAATTTTAATTGAATTTCCACTTTTTTTTTTTTTAAATGCCAGGAAGCAAAAAATCCTGCAGAAAATGCATGGAATTAGAACAGAGGATTTCTATTCTGGAATCAAAGATTAATGCTCTGCCAAAGACGGACGAATTAAAAGCGATATCTCAGGAAAGGAGTACTGAAACAGTGGCTGAGAATGCAGAGATTGCGCTCCGACAGACTGAGGACATTGCAGACCAAGTGGAAGAATTCATAACTCAACCTGTAAGTACTGAAAACTGGCAAATGATGGGTGCTAAGCCAAAAAACAAAAACAGAAGAGTAATTACTTCAACACCAGCTCGTTCTACAAATTACAATAGGATCTACAATCCTATGGAAAATCCACAGCCTATAAGGCTTCAGAACAAATTTGAATGCCTCAGGGATGTGGAAGAGGATTTGTCAAGCGGACAAACACATAGTAAAAAGAGATCACACCAAGATCGAAGAGCTGTGAGAAGAGGCAAAAAGCAGCTCGTAACACCACCTGATCCCACAACCCTTGTTCTTGGTGATTCCACTGTAAGACAATTAAAAGGTTATGAGATGATTATTTGTTGTCTTCCAAATGCATCCATCTCTGACACCAAAGACAGCATTTTGAAACTCATGTCCGAGCATAAAACTATTAAATGTATCGTTGTGCATGTGGGAGCAAACGATGTTTTCAGAGAACAGCTGTTTGTCCAAGATGATTTCAGAAAACTTTTTTCTGAGCTCTATAAGACTGGAATTCAATCTTTTATCAGTGGCCCACTCCCAGCGAGAGGAAGTTTTGCTTTTTCTCGACTCTTCAGTCTTAACACCTGGCTTGGAAAAACTTGTTCTTCATTTGGTATGAATTTCATAGACAATTTTAACCTTTTTTGGAATCGCAAAGAATTTTACAAGCCAAATAGCACTGAACTCAGCTGGATTGGAGCCAAAGTCTTAGCAGACCACTACAAACTTGCAATCTTTTCTCAGCCAGCACCGAGGAAAACAGTTGATAAGATATCGCAGACTGACATAGTTACAAAGCCTAAACAATCATCTTTGCAAGTCGTCATCAAGGACACACAAACATCTGACTTGCAGGCCTCCCAACATTCAAGGACAGACGACTCCACTTCTCCTCGGATGGATTTCCCAAATAGCATGAAAAAACTGCTCCCAATGGCTACACTTTCCTTTTCCAGCCCAAATCTGTCGCGACAAGCAGTGTATCCAGTACATCAAAATTGTGTTCGTCCAGGACTTTCAGCTGGCTACAAATCTTTTTCACCATCCAAAAGATACATGTCATCTCCAGTCCTTTCACCCTCAAACCAAATGGAACATTTAGAAAGTCTTGTTTGATGTAGTCTGGGTCCCTGCAAATGGATGTAATGTTGAAAAAAAGTTGGGACCCGATGTTGACACTATTCCTGTGTTGATAAGAAACAGAAAACATAGAGCACATTTAACCCTGGGGGTGAACCAATCTAATCTCCTTCCTGTTTTAAAACAGCATCAACGTGCACAACCAAATATAGCTTCTAGAATTTCTGTAAAGCTAGCTCTTTTGAACATTAGATCACTTTTAAACAAGTCATTTTTAATTAATGATCTTATCTGTAAACACAATCTTGATTTTTTGCTTCTAACTGAAATCTGGCTGGATCAAGCAAATAGTGCTACCACCCTTATCGAAGCAGCTCCCCCAAATTTTAATTTTTTGAATGTTACCCGACAAGGGAAAGGTGGAGGGATCGCAAATATATTCAAAGTCTCTTTTCAATGTAAACAATCCTCACTTGGTGATTTTACGTCCTTTGAACACTTATGTGCACTTGTTACATGCTCTCCTAACATATTATTATTAACTATTTATAGGCCTCCGAGACATTCAGCCAAAGTCTTTCTTGAAGAGTTTGGTGAACTGTTATCAGTCATTTGCTTAGAGTTTTATTGTCTTATTATATCTGGGGATTTTAACTTGCATGTAGATAATACTGATAACATTTATGCCAAAGAACTATTTGCAATTATTGATAACTTTAACCTGGTACAACATGTACAGGGACCGACCCACTCTCGTGGTCATACTCTTGACCTCGTCATCACAAAGGGTCTTACTGTTTCTTATACTGTTGTTGACCTGGCATTATCTGATCATTTCTGTGTTTTCTTTGAAGTTTCTATGTCTCCTCACATTCAGAATAGCTCAACGACTATAGGTAGGAGAGTCATAAATGACAACACGTGTTCTTTTTGAGCAAGCTCTCTTACAGAACTCAACCAAAATGTCAGACTCTGTAGATGATTTACTGGAATTTTTTAATTTAAATATGACCCAAATTATGGATGATATTGCGCCATTCAAAATAAAAAGAGTCAATGATAAGCAGAAAGCACCATGGAAGCAGTACCCGGCTGTTAAACTGCTAAAGAGAGAATGTAGAAAGACTGAAAGAAAATGGCGCAAATCTAAACTTCACATCCATTATCAAATCCATAAAGAGATGCTTTGTAATTATAATTATGAAATTCATAAAGCAAGACAGTCTTTCTTCTCCAACATCATCAGCAGGAATATGAACAATGCCCGTGTGCTATTTTCAACAGTAGAGAAGCTAACTAATGCCCCACCACAATTAGCACCTGAACTTCTATCAGTTAATAAATGCAATGAGTTTGCATCTTTTTTCAAAGGTAAAATTGATAAAATAAGGCAGAATATTTCTCATAATATATCTCAGTTGCAAAAAATTGAAAAACTGCAATCACCAATGACACAGATAGATAACTTTAACACAATGTCAGAATTTTGTTTAATTGATTATGAGACTCTTGAAAAAACTGTACAAAATCTCAGTTCTTCAACATCTGAATTGGACATTCTGCCCACCAACTTTTTTAAGTCTGTTCTTCATCTTATAATTACAGATGTGCTTCAAATTATAAATACATCCTTGGAGACTGGCGCTGTTCCTGTGTCCCTAAAAAAAGCTGTTGTAAAGCCCCTTCTTAAAAAAAATAATCTGGATCCTTCAGTGTTAAATAAATACAGGCCAATATCAAATCTACCATTCATCAGGAAAATCCTGGAAAAAATTGTCTTCAATCAATTAACTGCCTTCTTGATATCAAACATCCATTTTGATAATTTTCAGTCAGGATTGCGTGCCAATCATAGCACTGAAACAGCGTTGATTAAAGTTATAAATGACATACGTCTTAATACTGATGCAGGCAAAACATCGGTCCTGGTATTACTGGACCTCAGTGCAGCTTTTGATACTGTTGATCACAACATACTGCTATATCGACTTGAACACTGGGTTGGATTGACTGGTAAAGTTATCAATTGGTTAAAATCATACTTAAAAGATAGAAGCTTCTTTGTTACCCTGGGAAATTGTTCCTCAATGTCAATGCCCTTGACCTGTGGTGTCCCCCAGGGGTCGATTCTTGGACCATTACTTTTCAACCTTTATATGCTCCCACTTGGGCAAATTATCAATAAAAATTCAATTTTGTATCACTGCTATGCAGATGATACCCAAATTTATTTTGCTCTATCACCAAATGACTATGCCCCCCTTGAATGTCTCTACCAGTGCATCGATCAAATCTATAGCTGGATGTCACAAAATTTTCTAAAGTTGAACACAGATAAAACAGAAGTAATTCTATTTGGAAAAAAATATGAAAGACTCAGGATTACCACTATTCTTGACACAAAAGGGATTAAAACTAAAGAAATGGTTAAAAATCTTGGTGTTTTCATTGACAGCGAGCTAAACTTTGACAGTCACATGAAAGCAATCACTAAAATGCCATTTTATCACCTAAAAAACATTTCCAAACTAAGAGGACTTATGTCAAAAAATGATCTGGAAAAACTAATACATGCCTTCATCTCTAGTAGGGTTGATTACTGCAATGGCCTTTTCACAGGCCTGCCAAAAAAGACCATCAAACGACTTCAGCTGGTTCAAAATGCAGCGGCGAGGGTTCTCACACGAACAAAAAGAACAGAGCACATTACCCCAATTCTAAGGTCCCTTCACTGGCTTCCAGTAAGCTACAGAATTGACTTTAAATCATTGCTGCTGGTGTATAAATCTCTAAATGGTATAGGGCCCAATTACCTCTCTGATATGTTGCAGCGGCCTAACCCAATCAGATCTACCAGATCGCAACAGAAAAATTTACTATTAAAACCAGTTGTTAAAACAAAGTGTGGTGAAGCAGCTTTTAGCTACTATGCAGTACATCTATGGAACCAACTGCCAGAGGACATTAATGCCGCTTTTCCACTACAAACGCGGCTGAGCCGTGCCGTGCCGAGTCGAGCTGAGTCGAGCTGAGCGGGGCTGTTGGAGTTGCATTTCGACTACAACCGCGCTGAACCGTGCTGGCTGGAAGTGGGTGGACACATTGGGTGGAGTTAGCGAAAGTGGGTGGACGTCACGTGATGTCGTTAAGCAGCGCAAACAGTGACATCAGTGACAGTGGCGGAACAAGTCAGAGCCGGGCCGGGGGCGGGGCAAATGACTGGGCCCTTTATTAAAGCTTATCATAACATCATTTTAGGCTACAAAATGTCCGCAACTGCGGTGTTTACCAATTTCAACACTACCGGGTGCAACTATGTTATTTAGTACATCTAGTCCTTCAAACGAACATGTAACTCAGAAACAAAAAACATTAGGATACTGTACATGGCTCATAATAAAACATCAATAGCCTATACTGTGCACATTATTTGAAGGGCATACGAATGAGCGCTCAGAGGTTGCAACGGTGACAGGAAGAGTCAGAAATAAAAGGAGGGCGGTGCAAACCTCACTGAATGCACTGTGTTTACCAATTTCAACACTACGGGGTGCAACTATGTTATTTTGTACATTAAGTCCTTCAAACGAACATGTAACTCAAACAAAAAAACATTAGGCGACATACTGTACATGGCTCATAATAAAACATCAATAGCCTACTGCGCGCATTATTTGAAGGGCATACGACGAGCCTTGCGCGCCACGAACTCGTCCACGATGCTCTGTATGTCACTGATTCAGTGAGCTTTTAAGCGGTAGTCTCACGACCCGAATAGTAAACAATAAACATGGAGGACATGGAGTCGTTAGTGTTGCTGGTCTTGGTGCTGTGGCTTGTTGTCACCGACAACGCCAACAGATACTGGCAAGAGCGTATAGATGAGGCGAGGCGCATAAGGCTTCAGAAATTCTCGTAATTCGTAATTATTCTCCTTCCGGGTTTGCGGTGTTTACAGATCCCAGCGCGCTCGCGGGGCGTGTGTGGGCATGTGAGGACACGCCTCCTCACCAATCAGTGCACAGGGGAGTGTCTGCTCACGCCCCCAACCTCAGTCAGCACGGTTTGGCTCGCTTCAGCCCCACTCCAAAACGGTGCGAGTTTTAGGGGCTAAGCAGGGCTGAAACGAGCTGAGTCGTGCTGGTTTTTGGTAGTCGAAACGCGAGCCGTGTCGGGCTGAAGTGAGCTGAAGCGAGCTGAAGTGAGCTGAAAAAGGGTAGTGGAAAAGGGCCATAAAAATGCTCCTGCTGTTGGCAGCTTCAAATCTAGGTTAAAGACCAAGCTGTTTTCAGATGCTTTCTGTTAAATAATTAATATTTTTACATTTTTTATAATCTTTACTTTCTCTGCATGTTTTAAATTTACTTTAATTTTATTCTATTTTATTCCGCTGGTTTCTTTTTCTTTTTCTCCTTTTTTCTTTTTGGCATTTTATTATTTTAGTTCTACTGTTGTTTAATTCTTATTATTTTCTTTTAATTCTTTTAATTAATTGTTTTAGATTAAAAATAAAATTATTTTATGTAATTTTATTTCTCTATTGTTTACTGTTTTTGTTTTTGCTTCTGTAAAGCACATTGAACTGCCATTGTGTATGAAATGTGATATATAAATAAACTTGCCTTGCCTTGCCTTGATTGGAGTTTTAGTCCGCTTTCGTCAAGGCAAAATTGCCATCATGGCAGATGTGGAGAAAATGTACCTCCAAGTGAAAATCTCACCTCGTCATGTCAACTTCCTTCATTTCCTCTGGTGGCCAGATGGGGACATCACTCAGCCACTAAAGGAATACAGAATGATTGTGCATCTTTTCGGTGCAACATCATCAGCCAGCTCAGCAAGTTATACATTAAGAAGGACAGCTGAGGATAACAAAGGGTGCTTCTCAGCTGAAGCAACAAGCACAGTTAAGAACAACTTTTATGTAGATGACTTGCTGAAAGCTGTTGACACAGAGAGCCATGCCATCAAGCTCTGTGAGGAGTTGAAGTTACTCTGTGCAACTGGGGGGTTCATCTCATCTCATCTCATCTCATTATCTGTAGCCGCTTCATCCTGTTCTACAGGGTCGCAGGCAAGCTGGAGCCTATCCCAGCTGACTACGGGCGAAAGGCGGGGTACACCCTGGACAAGTTGCCAGGTCATCACAGGGCTGACACATAGACACCCATTCACACCTACGGTCAATTTAGAGTCACCAGTTAACCTAACCTGCATGTCTTTGGACTGTGGGGGAAACCGGAGCACCCGGAGGAAACCCACGCAGACATGGGGAGAACATGCAAACTCGGCACAGAAAGGCCCTCGCCGGCCACGGGGCTCGAACCCGGACCTTCTTGCTGTGAGGTGACAGCGCTAACCACTACACCACCATGCTAACTAAATGGATAAGTAACAACAAGGCTGTTCTAGCCTCCATCCCAGAGCCTGAAAGGGCAAAGGATGTAAAAAATCTTGACCTTGACATTGAGGATCTGCCCATTGAGAGAGCACTGGGTGTGCAATGGTGTGTCAAAGAAGATGTATTCATGTTCCAGGTAATCATCAAAGAGCGTCCAACCAGTAGACGTGGAATTCTCTCCATGGTCAGCTCCATATATGATCCACTTGGGTTCCTCGCACCCATCACCTTTCCTACAAAATGCATTCTACAGGAGTTATGCAAGCAGAACTCTGGATGGGATGAGGAGTTGCCGGAGATCCATGTCCAATCCTGGAAGCGATGGTGGCAAGATCTTCCAAGAGTGAAAGAGTTCAAGGTCAGTCACTGTTTGGTCCCAGCCACTTTTGGAAGTGTCAAGGCAGCCCAGATGTACCACTTCTGTGATGTGAGTGACATTGGGTATGGCACAATTACCTATCTGAGGCTGACAAGTTGCAGCAACAGGGTTCATGTCACCTTTCTAATAGGAAAGGCCCATGTTGCCCCATTGAAACTGATGACTACACCAAGGATTGAGCTCACTGCTGCTGTTCTTGCAGTATGTATGGACCAGATGCTATCTGAGGAGATACATATGGAATTGGAAAGGTCTCTATTCTGGACAGATAGCATGACTGTTTTGAGGTACATACGGAATGAAAGCAGAAGATTTCAGACCTTTGTAGCCAACCACCTTAACGTCATCCGAAGTACATCAGAGGCGTCTCAGTGGAAATACATAGGCACAAAATTGAACCCTGCTGATTGCGCCTCTCGGGGACTGCACATTGAAACCTTTCTGAAAAGACAGACCTGGATCAGTGGTCCGGATTTCTTAAAGGAATCACCTGATTGCTGGCCTGACCTTCCGTCTGAACTTGTCTTCTCTCTAGACAATCCTGAGTTAAGAAAGGTTGTTATAGTGAACATTGCTGTAAAGGACAGCTATGATGTCACTACTTATCTGATGAATTACTTCTCAATATGGATGAAGCTGAAGAAAGCCATGGCATGGTTCCTCAGGTTGAAGTCCATTCTTTTAGAACTGGCAGTAAAACGAGGCCGTAGCTTTGTGAAGCGCTATGGAGTGATTTTTACATGTCTTGTAAACGCCAGGCAGGGATGGATCAAAGCAGGCATACAATGGTCAAAAGAAAAGGAAAACAAGAGAAAACTGGTCCATATGTGTTATTAGTCAGTGATATGGAAGATGCAGAGATGGCTATTGTGCAGTTTTGCCAGAGGCAGGGATTTCCACAAGAAATGGCTTGCCTACGGAAAGGCTGGCAATACATAAGCAGAAACAGCTCCATCTACAGGCTAGACCCTTTCCTAGACTCTGGCACCTTAAGGGGTGGTGACTGCTTGAGAAAAATGGCCATGCCTACTGAGCAAAAGCATCCTTCAATTCTACCTAAGGACCATCATGTTTCCAAACTGTTACTTAGCCACATCCATCAAGAAGTTGGACACAGTGGAAGGAATTTTATGCTCTCCAAGCTTAGACAAGGATATTGGATTCCCTGTGCCAACGCTCTTGCCAGAAAGATAATTCATGAGTCCACTACATGCAGAAAAGTCAATTCAAATTCTGGTGAACAGAAGATCGCAGACCTTCCTGTTGACAGGCTGACCTCTGACCTACCACCCTTTACTCATGTAGGGGTTGATTATTTTGGGCCACTGGAAGTAAAACGAGGCCGTAGCTTTGTGAAGCGCTATGGAGTGATTTTTACATGTCTTGTCAGCCATGCTATACATCTGGAGGTTGCACAATCGCTTGATACCGACTCCTGTATACATGCATTCAGATGCTTCGTCGCTAGAAGAGGGCAAGTGTCTGAGTTGCAGTCTGACAATGGAACAAACCTTGTTTCAACTGAAAAGGAATTGAAAGAAGCTTTGAAATCCTGGAACTTGCAACAGATAGAACAAAGTCTACTCCAAAAGGGAGTGAAATGGACCTTTAATCCTCCCCATGGTACACATCATGGTGGGATATGGGAAAGACTCATTCGCATGGTTAAGAGAATACTACAGTCCATGACCAGCCAACAGTATCTGGATGATGAAGGCCTTCAGACAGTGATGTGTGAGATTGAGGCCATTCTTAATAGCCGTCCACTCACAACGGTCTCTGATGATCCGAATGATTTAGAGCCACTAACACCTAACTATCTCTTACAGCTTAAGGTTCAGCCTGTCTTACCTCCAGGGTTGTTTGCACAGGAAGACTTGTATGTGAGGCGCCGCTGGAGGCAAGTGCAGTACATTGCCAACCTATTCTGGAAGCGTTGGATCCAAGAATATCTCCCCCTTTTGCAGATGCAGCAAAAATGGACTTGTGTCAAATGCAACTTCCAAAAGGGAGACAGACGCCACGGCACCACAAGGATCGTGGATGTTGGTCAGAGTTACTGAAGCCCTCCCTGACTCTAAAGGCTTGGTTCACAGTGTACGACTTCAAACCAAAACAAGCCAGCTTGAGAGACCTGTCAGCAAGATTTGCTTGCTGGTAGAAAGCCAGCAACCTAAAGCTGAATAAGCCTGTATGAACTTGCGGACGTGTGTGTGTGTGCACGCATGCACACACACACACACACAGATGCATGCACTGATTCTTTGCATACAGTAGATTTTGTATAGTACATGGCTCTTTAGAAAATTTACATTCTTTTGTTTTGTTATAGCTTGCTTCCCATGGTAGCTATAAGGGGCGGGCCATGTAAGAGCCATTTTTGAGTTTAAAGTCAAATTGTAATATGTGCTACAGGAGCTCCCTTACCCCCTAGTACTTTCCTTTTGAAAAGGACCCTTAGTTTGATTAGAGTTGGATAGAGCCTTGAAGTTAAGATGGACGCCACTCACTTTTGATCTCAGAAGCAGAGAACAAAGGAATTTGTTTGGAGACGAGTGGCATATACTGTAGTTCTTTACAAGCTTTGAGCTTTACAAGCCTTTGAATTTTGATATATTTAGTTTATTTTGATCTCTCCTTGGATATACTTTGTACCTTTTTTAACCACTTTGCCTACTAACCATTTTGTTTGGATTACGGGATTTGTTTGGAGCATTCTTTGTCCATTCAACTATCTGCCTGCTTGCCTGCTACCCTGCCTGTCTGCTACCCTGTCTGCCTGCCCCGCTTGACATTCATCCATCTATCCATCCCTCTGTTATCATCCATCTGAAAAGGTACAAGTTATACTTTAATTGAAAGCTTGTCAAAGAAGTGACCAAAGTCAATTTTGAAACGTGGCACAACAGTACCTTTTCAAAAGTTAATTCATGGAATTTCTTGCCTTCTTAATATGTTTGAGACCATAAAACAGTAAATAGTAAATAATAGAAATACAGTAAATAACCCTATTTCCACTACTGTAGTAATCTATATTATGTCAAGAACTGCTCAACTAAGTAAAGAGAAACAACAGTCCATCATTACTTTAAGAAATGAAGTGTCTTCTAATTAATAAAAATCAAGAAAAACCACTGAATTAGGTGTGTCCAAACTTTTGACTGGTACTGTATACTTAGTCTAACTGTTGCCTTAGATACCAATAAACTTGTAATAACATCTATCAGAAACATGGGTAGCTAAGCAAAAAAAGCAGTAATACTGAAACCCTGCATCAGAAGATCGCATAACTACATCACAAAAATATCATGTGTTGCAATGAAAAATATGAACATCACGTGACCACTACTGGTCATTTTTATGATAGCTGCCATAATGTTTGATGCCATGACAGCTCATGACACATTCTACTTAGAAAGCATATGTGGCAGCGGGGGCATGATCGAGCATCGGCTGTGAATGGCAAGGAGTCAGGTTGAACCTGTAGGTAACATGTGATGAGGTGCACCTGTGTCTAATTACTGGCTGTCTATTAACCTGTGTCTCTGTGTGACTTTCAGACAGCCAGGAATGAGAGAGAGAGCTGTGACACCCTCTTGCATGTGTGTGTTTAGTTTGTTTATGTTTCATGAATAATCACTGAAAAGTGTGCACAATAAAAAGAACATGCCTGTTCTGAAGCCTGCTCCCAGTTGCTCTGTCTCCCAAACATCCGAGAGTTGTTACAGCATATAACTAATTTGTGCTTGTGAATCAATCCAACCAATTGGCTTACAGTCATTTGTTAGTAGTGAACAACAATCTCATTTTAGCTTTTTCCCAGTAAATCATGTAGCAGTCAGGAAGAAGTCATGTGTGTGGGTTTAGTGCATCTGCTAATGCGTAGAGTACTTACATTAATTACGTTATATTATGATTAAACAGAGGTGGTGTATGAATGAATGTGTGAAATTTTTGACATAATAAACTGATGTATTAACATTTTATTTCTTGTTTCTTTTACTTACCTACTTGCAGCACTCTTTAGTTAATATTTTTATTTGGTCTCTTTCTTTGCTGTTTTCCTCTATTAACTTCTGTCTTTGCCTCTCCATCTAAATCCAGCATGTTCACATGGACCATGCATTTACCCTCCTTAAAACTAGCAAAGAATAACCACACAAGTTACATTTTCTTACCCTTATTGCACAAATCAGTTTGAAATGCACATTACATGTATTAATAAATATAATCGTGGTTACATAGCTTAATATGTCTTGTAATTGCAAAGGGGAAGCTCTCCAGTAGTCTTCCTGAGTTCTCCATGTTCTTCTCTTGGGTTTTATAACTCACTCACTGCACCATAAGTCTTATTTAGCCGATGTGTTCATTCTCGGAAGCTGCTGGGTTATTAAGCTGTCTGGAATTGTTCCAGTTCAGCAAAAGGAAGTTTTGCTTTACTCATTTTAATGCTGATGAGGGGGAATTGAACCTCACTTTTATCTGCACTTTACAATAGGAGCCATCACCCCACCTCCCAAGCTAATCATCTTCTAGATCAGTGCCACAATCACCAAGGGATTATTGAATCAAGTTTTCATAGCTGGACCTAAGCAAGAGCTGCATCAGGAGTTAATAAAGATCTCCACTGCACAAGAGGATTCTCTACAGCTACAGCTGCTTTTCTTTTGTCTTAGCAGTTTATGCTTCTGTGATTGTGATCTCATAACAGCTGAGTCAATGATAACTAGCACATGCTCACAAAACCAATATATCTGCGCCATGAACTACAAAGGTTTGTTGTCCCTCTTGACTATTTTTTTTTTATTCAGCTGCAGGTTCATGTACCTTTTGTTTACAATTTCTATTGCTACTGCTCTTTCTGCCATATTCTACATGCACAGTAACCTTCATATAGGACAGCTTCCACAAAAGGCATTGTGAACAAAAAGCATCTGCTTTCTGTCACTGCCTTCTCCAGGTGAGACATCTTTCAAAGAAAGTAACTGGCTTCATGGTTAATCCAATGCTAAAGGGTACACTATGTTCAATCAGTGTGTCCTCCACATGCATCAATTGCATTTTGCCTGCAAGACTTAAGCAGAAAGACACAAAAACCTATTATGACATTTGCTTTCATCAGATTATACCAATAAATATATTAACATTTCACTGTAAAAATAAAAAATTAAGAACTAGAGACCAGAGATTTAAGCTGTGACACATGGAACGTGGGGTGGATGGGTCGCATGGTGAGTGGTAGTGCCAGTCTGACGGAACATGGGTTGATTACCTTTTTGATGAGGAAGGGTCCTAGGTACCTGGGAGCCAGCTTGTGGGAGATGGTTCTGAGTGGCAGATGGCATGTGGAGAGCATGACTCATTGCCCCACCCGATACGTGGGCTCCTTAGAGTGGCATTTGTCACCCTGCCTCTTGGATGCTAGGGCAGAGTGAATGAGTTTTCTCCGGGCCAATGCCCACGTCCTCCTGCAGCGGCATATGAAGGTCTGGGCTGAGGGTATGGCGACCTCCTCCTCTTAGTTGGGGAAGAGTGGTGGTTGGTAACCTAGGGAGCACTGGAAGGGTGAGAGACCTGTAGCAGATGAAGGAGGAGTGTTATGAGTGTACTCGATCCAGGGTAGGTACTTACTCCAAGAACTGGCATCCCTGGATGCCATGCACCTGAGTACAACCTCCAAAGCCTGGTTTGCCCATTCTGCCTGGTCATTGGTCTGTTGGTGGAAGCCTGAGGTGAGACTACAGGAGGCCCTGATGAGTTTGCAGAAGGCCCTCCAGAACTGTGCAATGAACTGAGGGCCCCGGTCAGAAACGATGTTGGTGGGTAGTCCATGTAGGCGGAAGACATGGTGGATGAGTAATTCTGTGGTTTCTTTGGCTGAGGGGAGCTTGGGCAGAGGAATGAAATGGCCAGTCTTGGAGAAACTGTCAATGACAGTGAGGATGCATGTGTTGCCACCTGAGTTGAGGAGTCCTGTGACGATGTCCAGGGTGATGTGAGACCAAGGTCGATGTGGAGTCGGGAGGGGTCTTAGCAAGCCGGCAGGGGGTCGATTGGCTGTCTTGTTCTGGGAGCATGTGTCGCAGGCTGCCACAAACTCCTGAACATCCTCCTTGATGAATGGCCACCAAAAGCGCTGCTGGATGAGTGCCAGGGTTCGGGCGGCTCCCGGATGACAGGCCAGCTTGGACCCATGATCCCACTGCAGCACCTGGGTTCGCACAGGACAGGGAACAAACAGATGGTTAGGAGGAGTGTTGTTGGGGTTACCTTCACCGGGGTCCTGCTCCAGGGCTTTCTGCATGAGTGTCTCAACCTCTAGAATGGCGGCTCCCACCAGGCAGCGTGGAGGAAGGATGGTCTCGGGTGACTTGGACTCCTCTTGGTGGGAAGAGAACATCCTGGACAGGGCATCGGGTTTGCCGTTCTTGGAGCCTGGGCGGTAGGAGAGCGTGAAGTTGAACCGGGAGGAGAAGAGAGACCAACGGGCTTGACGGGAATTCAGGCGTTTGGCGGACTTGAGGTATTCCAGATTCTTATGGTTGGTCCAGAATAGGAAGGGGAGCTCCGACCCCTTGAGCCAGTGCCTCCACTCCTCCAAGGCTAGTTTAACAGCTAGTAGTTCTCAGTTGCCGATGAACTACAACCCCGATTCCAAAAAAGTTGGGACAAAGTACAAATTGTAAATAAAAATGGAATGCAATAATTTACAAATCTCAAAAACTGATATTGTATTCACAATAGAACATAGACAACATATCAAATGTTGAAAGTGAGACATTTTAAAATTTGATGACAGCAACACATCTCAAAAAAGTTGGGACAGGGGCAATAAGAGGCTGGAAAAGTTAAAGGTACAAAAAAGGAACAGCTGGAGGACCAAATTGCAACTCATTAGGTCAATTGGCAATAGGTCATTAGCATGACTGGGTATAAAAAGAGCATCTTGGAGTGGCAACGGCTCTCAGAAGTAAAGATAGGAAGAGGATCACCAATCCCCCTAATTCTGCGTCGACAAATAGTGGAGCAATATCAGAAAGGAGTTCAACAGTGTAAAATTGCAAAGAGTTTGAACATATCATCATCTACAGTGCATAATATCATCAAAAGATTCAGAGAATCTGGAAGAATCTCTGTGCTTAAGGGTCAAGGCCGGAAAACCATACTGGGTGCCCGTGATCTTCGGGCCCTTAGATGGCACTGCATCACATACAGGCATGCTTCTGTATTGGAAATCACAAAATGGGCTCAGGAATATTTCCAGAGAACATTATCTGTGAACACAATTCACCGTGCCATATGCCGTTGCCAGCTAAAACTCTATAGTTCAAAGTAGAAGCCGTATCTAAACATGATCCAGAAGCGAAGACGTCTTCTCTGGGCTAAGGCTCATTTAAAATGGACTGTGGCAAAGTGAAAAACTGTTCTGTGGTCAGATGAATCAAAATTTGAAGTTCTTTATGGAAATCAGGAACGCCGTGTCATTCAGACTAAAGAGGAGAAGGACGACCCGAGTTATCAAGTGCTCAGTTCAGAAGCCTGCATCTCTGATGGTATGGGGTTGCATTAGTGCGTGTGGCATGGGCAGCTTACACATCTGGAAAGACACCATCAATGCTGAAAGGTATATCCAGGTTCTAGAGCAACATATGCTCCCATCCAGACGACGTCTCTTTCAGGGAAGACCTTGCATTTTCCAACATGACAATGCCAAACCACATACTGCATCAATTACAGCATCATGGCTGCATAGAAGAAGGGCCCGGGTACTGAACTGGCCAGCCTGCAGTCCAGATCTTTCACCCATAGAAAACATTTGGTGCATCATAAAACGGAAGATATGACAAAAAAGACCAAAGACAGTTGAGCAACTAGAATCCTACGTTAGACAAGAATGGGTTAACATTCCTATCCCTAAACTTGAGCAACTTGTCTCCTCAGTCCCCAGACGTTTACAGACTGTTGTAAAGAGAAAAGGGGATGTCTCACAGTGGTAAACATAGCCTTGTCCCAACTTTTTTGAGATGTGTTGTTGTCATGAAATTTAAAATCACCTAATTTTTCTCTTTAAATGATACATTTTCTCAGTTTAAACATTTGATATGTCATCTATGTTCTATTCTGAATAAAATATGGAATTTTTAAACTTCCACATCATTACATTCTGTTTTTATTTACAACCCCGATTCCAAAAAAGTTGGGACAAAGTACAAATTGTAAATAAAAATGGAATGCAATGATGTGGAACTTTCAAAATTCCATATTTTATTCAGAATAGAACATAGATGACATATCAAATGTTTAAACTGAGAAAATGTATCATTTAAAGAGAAAAATTATGCACTGTAGATGATATGTTCAAACTCTTTGCAATTTTACACTGTCGAACTCCTTTCTGATATTGCTCCACTATTTGTCGGCGCAGAATTAGGGGGATTGGTGATCCTCTTCCCATCTTTACTTCTGAGAGCCGCTGCCACTCCAAGATGCTCTTTTTATACCCAGTCATGTTAATGACTGTAGCTGTTCTCGTGTAGGGGTGGAGCACAGAAGACGGCAGGACAGAGTTCAGGTTGGTACAGCATTTTATTGCTACACTTTTCAGTCTAACACTTTGTTCGAATTTTCACAGACACATACACACAGAATCGGCGTCTGGTTAGGGGGCGAGCCCCTCTGCTCTCGCTCTCCCTCCTTAAGTAGGGCGTGGTCACTGGGAAGACACACAAACAGGTTAATTGACATCAGGTGTAGTGATTCTGCCACTTACCTTCCCCGACTCCGCCCTCCTGTCACAGACCAGCGCTTGACCAGGCCCCCACCGCCACAATGACCTATTGCCAATTGACCTAATGAGTTGCAATTTGGTCCTCCAGCTGTTCCTTTTTTGTACCTTTAACTTTTCCAGCCTCTTATTGCCCCTGTCCCAACTTTTTTGAGATGTGTTGCTGTCATGAAATTTCAAATGAGCCAATATTTGGCATGAAATTTCAAAATGTCTCACTTTCGACATTTGATATGTTGTCTATGTTCTATTGTGAATACAATATCAGTTTTTGAGATTTGTAAATTATTGCATTCCGTTTTGATTTACAATTTGTACTTTGTCCCAACTTTTTTGGAATCGGGGTTGTATAAAACAGGAAAAATATGAAAAATAAAACAGAAGTCATGCTGAAAAGTGAAAGTACAAATAAAGACACAAAGTTATCTACTTTTCCCTGTCTTTTCAATCTCCCAAACCTCGCTCTGCTACACTGGTGCCAAAACCTGGGACAGATAGAAGAGCAATGTTACAATGGGGTCCTCATCCAAGCCCTCATCAGTGTCCATCAGAGCACCAAGCACTCAGCTCCCTGTGTGTGGATCAGGAGCAGCACATTCAAGCCCTCTTCCAGGCCCAGCAAGAGGATCGTCAGGTGCTCCGTGCCCTACTTGAGGCATTGGGTACCCCAGTAGTCATACCTGGACCTGAAACTGGCTGTTCTGCAGCTGGTTGGCCACACCCCGGAACAATATCGGTAGCAGTTCCGAAAACTGGCCTTTGAGGATTCTGGCCACCTGTTCGCATTTGCACAACAGCTCCGGGATGCCTGCTGGTTGTGGTTACTAGCAGAGGAGTGTGGTGCAGAGATTGCCAACATGGTGATTCTGGAGCAGTTCATCACCCAGCTACAAACCAGAACTACGGAGCGGGTCCAGTGCTACCACCCAGTGTCACTGGATGAAGCAATCCAGCTGGCTGAGGATCACTTGATAGTGTTTCTGGTGGCAGGCAGGCACCCCGAGTGTCTTTTGTTATTGAGATGAAAAATAGACTGCAGAGTCTTGGCCTGAGGAAGTTGCTCAGTTACTCTGCTCAGAACATTCCTACAATGGTAGAGGGAAAAGAGAAGGAGCAGAATCACATCAAGAAAGCACTTCAGAACTGCGGGTATCCCAACTCGGCTTTCTTCAAGAGCAGAAAAAGAAACATAACGGACAAGGAGGATAACAGGAACAAATGCAAGAACATTGTCATTCCCTACATTTCTGGTCTATCTGAGAAACTCAGGAGGATCTTCTATAAACACAACATTCTGGTACATTTCAGACCCAGTAACACCCTGAAGCAGAAACTGGTCCACCCTAAGGACAGAATAGCCAGACACAAACAGGACAATGTAGTGTATGCAATTCAGTGCAGTGAGGAATGCTCAGACTCTATATTGGGGAAACAAAACAACCACTTCACAGGCGCATGACTCAACACAGGAGAGCCAGTTCCTCAGGCCAGGACTCTGCTGTCTATCTTCATCTTAACAACAAAGGACACTCATTTCAGGATTGCAACGTACGCGTTTTAGCCAGTGAGGATCGTTGGTATGAGCGAGGAGTTAAAGAAGACATTTTTGTCAACCTGGAACGGCCATCACTGAACAGAGGTGGTGGTCTAAGACATCATTTATCAGCCACCTACAATGCAGTCCTTGACACACTTCCCAGACAACTGAATGCACACCAGAACCCAGCTGTTTTCAGTGACTCACAGGAGGACAGAGAGAACCAACAATCCATTGATCACCCCAACGACTCTCTAGGCCATTCACACCCAGCCCCCAGTGACCCACACCAACAGGATGACTCAACGACACCTTAGGATTGCTTTTCATCCATGAGAGGATAAATACCTGATACGCCCTATTAGTCAGACAGAACTGAAGAAGCCTTTCAGATTCTGAAAAAATCATGACTGATCAAGGCATAACTTTTATGTCATGCACCCTTCACAAATAAACAAATTGTTGGGGATTAAATTGATCCATACCAGTGTTTGCCATGTACAAAAAGATGGCCTCATTGAACATTTTAATCAAACACTTAGAAGCATGATTCATAAGTTCATGCAGGATGACACTAAAAATGGGGATAGATGGCTTGAACCACTCTTATTTGCAGTACAAGCGGTCCCATAAGTCTCCACAGGGTTCTCCCCATTTGCATAATTGTATGATCGTAAGCCTCTTGGCATCTTGGATATCATTAGGGAAAATTGGGAGGAGGGGCCTTCTAATAATAAAAATAAAATTAAGTATGTTCTTGACCTGAGAGCAAAATTCCACACACTGAGTCACTTAACCCAGGAGAACTTGCTTCAGGTGCAAGAATGACAATCCCAGCTGTACAGTAGGGGGGCTCGGCTATGGGAGTTTGCACCAGAATTTGTGTTACTACTCATATTGAACTCTAAGTGGCAAGGACCCTTTGAGGTCACAAGGCAAGTCAACGACGTTGACTATGAGGTTAGATGAATAGATAGCAGTGGGGCACTTCAAGTATTCCATCTCAATATCCTAAGACTGTGGAGAGAGGAGGTTCCTGTGGCTCTGGCGATGGTGGTTTCCAAGAGGGAGGAGCTAGGACTGGAAGTCAGTCTAAAAAGTTTGACCCCATTCACTCTGGTCCCTTGTATAGACCACCTCTCACCGTCCCAGTGAACACAGGTGGCCAAGTTGCAGGGGAAGCTTTTTGATGTGTTCTTGTCTCTTCCCAGTTGCACTAATCTCATAGAGCACCACAATGAGACACCTCCAGGTATGGTTATCCACAGCTGCCCATACCACTTATCTGAACACACACACACACACACACACAAAATGTAGTTCAGGATGCACTCAAGGCTATGCTCGACATGGGGGTATTCAGAGTGATTGGATCAGCCCTGTGGTTTTGGTTCTCAAAACTGATGATATAGTTTGGTTCTGTGTAGACTTTTGAAAGGTCAATGCGGTGTCTAAGTTTGACACATACCCAATGCCTCACATTGACAAGCTGTTCAATCAGTTAGATGCAGCTTGCTTTTTGACACTGGATTTAACCAAGAGATATTGGCAGATCCCCTTGACTCTGATATCCCAAGAGAAAACAGCATTTTCCATTCCATTTGTGTTACACCAGTTCATCACACTTATACCGGTATTTGGGTTATTTGGGGCCTCAGCGATGTTTCAATGTCTCATGGAAAGAATCCTCCACCCACACAGTGCCTATTTAAATGATATAATTATTTACAGTAATGATTGGTAATGGCATGTGCAACATCTGAGGGTGGTCCTGTGATCACTGAGGTGCACAAGACTCACAGCAAACCCAAAGAAGTCTGCAACTCAGTAGGTGGAAGTACGATATCTGGGCTTCCACTTGGGTCTTGGGCAGATGCATCCCCAAATTGACAAGACAGTAGTGACTGTGACTTGCCCAAGATCCAAGACCAAAATGGAGGTGAGACAGTTTCTGTAAAACCAGACTACTGACTAATCTCACTAAAAAGGGGGCACCAGATTCATTCCAGTGGATGGAACCATGCCAACAGGCATTTAATCAGGTAAAAGCTGCACTCTGTGGTGGGCCACAGCTACACTCTCCTGACTTATCTCTCCCTTTTGTTTTGCAGACTGGTGTGTCAGACATAGGGCTGAGGACTGTTTTGTGCCAGGTGATGAAGGTAAAGGAGTGTCCTGTGTTGTACATTCACCATAAGCTCTCGGTGAGAGAAACCAAATACAGTACCATCGAAAAAGAGTGTCTGACCATTAAGTGGGTGGTCCTGACCCTCCATTACTACCTGCTGGGATGCCCTCTCACACTTTATTCCGATCACACCCTGCTTCAGTGGCTCCACCGCATGAAGGATGCCAACGTGAGGCTCACCCATTAATATCTGGCCTTTCAACCCTTCAAGGTGAGGTGCAGGCGGGGGGCTCAGATGGCTGCAGTGCACTTCCTCTCTTGCCATGGAGGGGGAAATCTGCAGGAGGCCGGATGGCTCCCCAGCCTGAGGCGGGCAAAGGGGGTACATGGAGGTGGAGGTGAGGTTGAGTGATGGTCTGTGGCTGGAGGGGGCAGCCAGGGGAGGTAAGTGGCAGAAGGATTAAATTAATAATTGTGCTCTGTGTTATGATGAATGTTGGAAGGCATAAGAGGAGGAGAGTGCCGAGAGCCAATGGAGAGAGTCAGAACTAGCACAGAGCTACATGTGTCCGCACCTCTGCATGTTCAAGTTTAGTGTGTTAGAGCGTGTCTCAGTGTGAGGCCAAAAAAAGAAGTCATGCTGAAAAGAGAAAGTAAAAATAAAACCACAAAGTAGCCTACCTGTCCTTGTCTCTTCAATGTCCTGAACCTCACTCTGCTACACCTGTGTATAGGGGTTTTTTTTTTTTTTGCCATTCCATATCAAACATGCCAATAGTGTACATGCAGGGGTTAAATTGGGCCGGGGCTCTCCGGGGCTGAGCCCCGGCACATAAGCTCAGAGCGGATGGCATATGATCACGTACACATCAAAAGCAACAAACCCTTTTCACGATTTTCAGTTCTGAATAATTAAATATCGTTTTATTAATCAATAAACCCATGACTTTTATGAGATAGATCATAGTTTTCCTGATAACAAGACGACCTGTCAAAGCTATTTAGAACAGAACTTGCGATCAGAGATTCTGGTTTCTGGAACACTGCGTGGGTTGCCAATTCCACTTTTTATAAGCGACTTTGGGGTTTCTTTTTTTGTGAGCTCGCTTTAAAAAAAAAATCAGAAGTCGTGGTTTGCGGGTTTTTGGGCTTGTGTTTCAGCGTTGTGACTTGTTTATAATTTTCTCCGTACACCGTCTCCCCTTTTACCTGCATACGATCCTAATCCATCAGAGGTGCTTGAACGAACTGTCTGTGCATTTCGCGAGTTCAATTTCCATAGTCCCCAGTTATCGACAGAAATTAACCAGGGGGAAGGGGGAGATGTCAGTTAAAGTTAGCTACTGAGATTGACCAAAAGTTGAGCCTAACGTTGCCTCAAGTTAGCTACCTTTGGCAAACATAAACAAAACACTCGTCTTGTGCTCTAGCCTTAATTAACTGTCGATACAGTCAATTTCACTTTTATACAAGAAGGTTAATAAATTGTTTTGTTGTCTTGGATTTTTAGAGGTCAGCAGCTAAAGGTTAAAAATGAGGAAAGCAAAGAGGAGGAAGCTTACAGATTTCTTCAAAAGGTGGGCAGCATCATATTTTTTATTATTAAAAACAAAATATCAAATAATACTGAAGAGGGGAAAAAATAATACCGATCTAAATATGTTGTGTTTTTATTTTTAGACAGTATGTGTTTAGCAAAACACATACTGTCTAAAAATAAAAACACAACATATTTAGATCAGTATTATTTTTTCCCCTCTTCAGTATTATTTGATATTTTGTTTTTAATAATAAAAAATATGATAATGATTATGTTCACTGTATTGTTAATATTATTAGTGTTTTATTATTTATTGTTAATATTTAATTTAATGTTAATTTATTATTATTTATTGTTAATATTATTAGTGTATTATTAGTGTAATTATTATTGTTATTATGTATTCAATTATTTATTTGGCATGTGGTGCTTTTTGTATTGTCTAGAACATACATAAGATGAGCATATTATAGCAGCAAAATAGAAGCACAATCATTTGAATGCAGCAAAACTTTTGCTGCATTCAAATGATTGTGCTTCTATTTTGCTGCTATAATATGCTCATCTTATGTATGTTCTAGACAATACAAAAAGCACCACATGCCAAATAAATAATTGAATACATAATAATAATAACAATAATAATAAATGCTTCCAATGTTATAGTGTTGTTTGTATTTGGTTGCATTCACTGCATGAATATATTTGATTGACAATTTGACTGACAGTGTTTTGGCATATTTAACATTTATCCTCCAAAATAAATCAACTGTTTTGGTTTAAGATTGTGCAAGCCTTCAAATTTTCTCACTGAACATTTCTCCTTCACATTTTTCACCTGTAGGCATGTGACAAGATTTAACATGATATTGCTCAACCTACCTCTGTAAAGTCAGCTAACAACTTATTAAAATGCACCAGAATTCAGCAAATAACATGTATGATAATAAAAAACTTCTGGGGGAGGACCCCCAGACCCCCCACTAATCATTTCCTTCAGACCAATGTACCACAACCTATACAATCTGTTACATTGGCCAACCAATCTACATTCAAACTGCCATAATGTGTAGGGGGGCACTACAAGACACACATAGGCCTACAACACACAGATAAGGTGTATATCTCTGTGCAATATGATATGGTTATCAAATTAGAGGGTTATTTTCCAAAAAGTATATTGGGGCAGGGCGGCGGGGGCAGGGGCGGGTACGAGGCAGAGCCCCCCCACATAACCAATCCCAATTTAACCCCTGTGTACATGGACAAAAATTTGCCATGTGGTTGTACAGTGGTATTTAAAAAGCGATTCATGCAACCCTTCAAAACAGCTTGTTGTGTATGTACAGTACTTTCCAAAGCCTTAGGCAAATCTAAAGAAATGTTTTAAAGCAAAGATGCCTTCAGAAATAATGAAATTAAACATTTCTACATCCAGAACTCCTGTAAAGTAAAGAGTAAAGAACATAGTAAAGAGTAATAAACTAAACAAAGTCAATATGTGGTGTGACGACCCTTTGCTTTAAAAAAAAAAAAAATTAGTAATCTTAGATACACATTGTGCAGTTTTATAAGGAAATTGGCTGGTAAGTTTTACTGAGCAGAGCACCAGTTCTTCTGGAGACTATGACTGTCATAGCTTGTTTTTTGTTTTGTTTTGTTTTATTTATTTATTTATTTATTTATTGAGCATACAAAACCAAGCTCATCCAAGCTCATATTGCTTTCTTTACAAAGGTTATCATACAAACATTATAACATACAAACTTTATCTGCTATAAAAGGAAAAACATTTTTTTCTAGGAAAAGTACTGTTTGGAAATATAAAATGTTTTTCTCCTGATTCAGTAGTGCAGAAGTCATGAAATAAACATCTGTAACAAAATTTATAGCAGAGCTCCATACTTAAGAAAATATGGTAGCCCATCGAGTTGATTTTTCATGGACACACAGGGATCCCAGCCGTGTACATCCGTCCGTCCATGCCCCTCGCGATTTTGATTGGCTGTTTGATTTTGGCCGGAACTAGAAGTGTGAGCACGCCTACATAACTTATTTTTGTCTAAAGGTAATTTCTTATTTATCGGGTTTTTCCACCGAGAACAACTCAAACAGCGCAACAAAATAATAATAATTTGTACAAACTTTAATACAAACTAAAAACATGGCATAACAAGTTAACCAAGGAGAGAAAGATTAAGTCAAAACCGGGAAGAGAAAGAGAGTTTTGACAGAGGAAGAAAAGGAAAGAAGACGTGAAAGAACTAGAGCAGGGGTGTCCAAACTGATCCATAAAGGGCCGTGTGGCTGCAGGTTTTCATTCCAGCCATGCAGCAGCATACCTGACTTGGCTTATTCAATCAACTGACACACCCACCCTTTAATCAAGGGTGGGTGTGGCTGCAAGTATTTGACTGTGTGAAGACAGTTCAGTTGATTGAATGAGCCAAATCAGGTGTGCTGCTGCATGGCTGGAATGAAAACCTGCAGCCACACGGCCCTTTATGGATCAGTTTGGACACCCCTGAACTAGAGAAAGGTGAAGAAATCTTTCACAAGAAAAGCAACAAGCTGAAAGAGAAAGAAAACGTGTAAAAATGAATTAACAGAAATTATGAGTTGTAGGAGAGCAGCACGGTGGTGTAGTGGTTAGTGTTGTTGCCTCACAGTGAGAAGGTCTGGGTTCAAGCCCCGTGGCCGGCAAGGGCCTTTCTGTGCGGAGTTTTGCATGTTGTGGGTGTGCTCCGGTTTCCCCCGTGTGAATGTGAGTCTATGTGTCAGCCCTATGATGACCTGGCGACTTGTCCAGGGTGTACCCTGCCTTTTGCCTGTAGTCAGCTGGGATAGACTCTAGCGACCCTGTAGAACAGGATAAAGCGGTTAGAGATGATGAGATGTTAATTTTGACATCACTGCGAAATCCTTCGGGATCTGACAAGATGACCTGAATCCAGTCAGTGTTTTCATGAATCATGTATCTTTTGTTTTCAAAGCATTTTGCTATAAATCCCGAATGCACACTGTAGTTTATAGTAATAAAAAGAATATTATACATGTGAGTTTGGAGAAATTTATCTTCTCGTGATAAATTTGAAATTGAAACACATCAAAGTACATCATCTTGTTGCATGTTTGTTTTCATTTGAATGGAAGCTCCGCTATTAGGTAGTACCTAATTTTATATTACTCTTAAAAAGTAGGGTGCCAGAGATGTTTGCTCAATACTGTATATGGTGCCTAATAGTTGATATTGAAATTCTTCAACAAGTTTAAAAAGAACTATGGTTGTGCTTAATAGTGTTTTAACTGCTTTTTAACTACTAGTAACTTTAAATTTAAAATGCAATAAAATCATGCAGATACAGGTCAGAACCTTCAGTTAATGTTCATATCAAACATCAAAATAGAGAAAAATGTGATCTCAGTGACTGGCATGGTTGTCAGTGCCAGACAATATGGTTTAAGCTGCTGATTTCCTGGGAATTTCACATACAACAGTCTCTAGAATTTATACAAAATGGTGCGAAAAACAAAAAAACATGAGCAAGCGGTCTGTAGGTGGAAATGCCTTGTTGATGAGAGACATCATCGGAAAATAGTTAGACTTTAAACCTGGAGATACCGATGCTTTGTAATTCTCGGTTACAATATTGTTATCACAGCATATATTTTTTTTCCTTCCACAATTATCCCAAATGAGCACACTGTGTACTCCTAATGACATTCAACAATAATCAGGGCAGCACTTGCAGGGCAGCAAGTCCAGCAGGCATAAGAAAGAGAAGTGGTGGTGTCTGCCTCTAGTATGAGGCAGCTTGTTTTGAGGCAGCTCCACTTATAAAGCCTGGCTCACTGACATTGGTGGGCTGCACTCTGGGAATCCATCTGGTGGCACCGCCAACAGGAGAAAACCTGCTAATTAGCTCACACTGTAAAGGGGCCTGGTCGAGCCCAATCCCCAGCTGTCATTAAACACACTCAGAGAGAGAGAGAGACTAGAAGAAGAGCGTGGTAAGCACTGGGGTTCTGCTGCTCTAATTCCTTTTTTCAGGGAACAGGAAAAGCTGTGAATCCATTTATGAGCACTGTGCTAGGTAGAAGATGAGCGCCGCCCCTAGAAACATGGTGTGTGAAATGTCATTATGCTCAGATGTGTATGGTAATGACACACTCTATTGTTGCTGCTTATGCCCTTTTGATACATGGAAATCCCTTTGGCATAGCCTTTGATAAAGGTTCCTTTTTTCCAAGCCCTATAGCAAAACAAATGCACATAGGTAAAGTGTTGAATTAATGCTACACATGGCAACTATAAAATATATGTTCAAACTAATGCAAAGAATACAGGAGTATATAACTAGGATTCTATGCCTTGTAAACTTCATGTAAAGTAGACAGACATCTGGTGCAGCTTCCTACTGGCACTTAAGACAGGAAGAGTTCACTACAAGCTGTTACCTTTGTCCTATAAGCATTAAAGGATCTATCTCCACACCTTTGAAAAAGCCACGTTCAAGAATAATTGGTTTTGGCATAAGCAATAGCAGTGTGTATATTTAAAGAGGGTATAATTAGGCTTGAGTGATTCTTTTGTGAAGCATAAAAGGTTCAAAGACCCACTCAGCTAATCAAAGTCTTACACACTGAGAATTGCCAGTCTTGTGTTCCCCTGAGTGAATATATTTACACACAAAGCCCACATGGGCCTTCTCATTCAACAATTAAATTACATTTTGCATCAGTCCAAGAGTACAGCAGCTGTTCATTTCCAAATGAGTTCAGTCTCTGAACAGAATGGCCAGACCGCTAGAGTCTAGACTTTGTGCCTAGCTTCACCAGGGAGCAGACACTTTGACTCTTCCTGACCAATCAAATACCATGAGGTCTGGACACTGCCAAGAACCATCATTGCTTGTGAGACATTGGAGCAATTAGTATTTACTGTAAGTCTCACCACAAACCAAAATAATAAATAATTAAATTACAACCTCAAATCAGAAAAAGTTGGGAGAGTATGGAAAATGCAATTAAACAAAGAAAGCAGTGATGTCTAAATGTATTTTGACTTGTATTTCATTGCAGACAGAATGATCCCAAGATATTTCATGTTTTGTCTGGCCAGTTTCATTTCTTTTGTATATATATATATATATATATATATATATATATATATATATATATATATATATATATATATTGTATACAAACTTTCAAGCACCACTGTGTGTGTGTGTGTGTATATATATATATATATATATATATATATATATATATATATATATATATATATATATATGCGTGTGTGTGTGTGTGTGTGTGTGTGTATACACACACAGTGGTGCTTGAAATTTTGTGAACCCTTTAGAATTTTCTGCATAAATATGACCTAAAACATCATCAGATTTTCACACAAGTCCTAAAAGTAGATAAAGAGAACCCGGTTAAACAAATGAGACAGAAATATTATACTTGGTCATTTATTTATTGAGGAAAATGATCCAATATTACATATCTGTGAGTGGCAAAAGTATGTGAACCTCTAGGATTAGCAGTTAATTTGAAGGTGAAATTAGAGTCAGATGTTTTCAATCAGTGGGGATGACAATCAGGTGTGAGTGGGCACCCTGTTTTATTTAAAGAACAGGGATCTATCAAAGTATGATCTTACACTTCCACAAACAATTGTTGTGATCATGGCACAAACAAAGGAGATTTCTGAGGACCTCAAAAAAAGCATTGTTGATGCCCATCAGGCTGGAAAAGGTTACAAAACCATCTCTAAAGAGTTTGGACTCCTCTAATCCACAGTCAGACAGATTGTGTACAAATGGAGGAAATTCAAGACCATTGTTACCCTCCCCAGGAGTGGTCGACCAACAAAGATCACTCAAAGAGCAAGGTGTGTGATAGTCAGCGAGGTTACAAAGGACCCCAGGGTAACTTCTAAGCAACTGTGCAAAAATGAAGCTTTATGCTAACTGTGTCCAGAAGTTTTCTTGACTTTTCTGGGCTCTGCGGCATCTGGGATGGGCCATCACACAATGAAACCATGTATTGTGGTCAGTTAAATCAGTATTCCAGATTTTTTTTTTTTGTAAAAAAAAAAAGATGCTATTTGCTCCAGACCAAAGGGAAAAAAATCTAAACTGTTACCAGCAAGTAGTCCAAAAGGCAGGGCCTGTAATAGTATGGGGTTGTGTCAGTGAACTTGGCAAAGGTAACTTACACTTCTGTGATGGCAGCATCAATGTAGAAAAGTACATTGAGATTTTGGAGCAATATATGCTGCCTTGAAGACGACATCTTTGCAAAGGATACCCATGCATATTTCCATCAATCAATCCATCCATCAATTAATCAATATCCTTTATTTAACTACGTAGGTTTAAAAAAATCATTGAGATTAAAATCTCTTTTTCAAGAGTGACCTGGCCAAGAGGGCAGCATAAGCAATATTACAATAAAAAATTATAACCATACAACAGACAAAAAAGACAAAAATACACCTAGTGTAACATGACAAATGATTACAGATCAAACCATATTCAGTTGAAATGCTAAAAGCTCAAAGTTAAAAATTCTATTAAAAACATAAAAATTTAGGGCAGCACGGTGGTGTAGTGGTTAGCGCAGTCGCCTCACAGCAAGAAGGTCTGGGTTCGAGCCCTATGGCCAGCGAGGGCCTTTCTGTGCGGAGTTTGCATGTTCTTCCTGTGTCCGCGTGGGTGTGCTCTGGTTTCCCCCACAGTCCAAAGACATGCAGGTTAGGTTAATTGGTGACTCTAAATTGACCATAGGTGTGAATGGTTGTCTGTGTCTCTGTGTCAGCCCTGTGATGATCTGGCGACTTGTCCAGGGTGTACCACGCCTTTTGCCCGTAGTCAGCTGGGATAGGCTCCAGCTCGCCTGCGACCCTGTAGAACAGGATAAAGCGGCTACAGATAATGAGATGAGAAAATAAAAATAAGTGCATTGTATAAGAGAGGTATTTTCTCTATCTTTTAGAATGGATTTAATTTCACCCAGGTTTATCAGCTTTGACATTTTCAAGTCCTTTTGTAAATTGTTCTAGGACGAGGGAGCAGCATATTTAAAAGCCTTTTTTCCTAAATCTGTTCTCACTCCAGGAACTAACACCTGTAATGTATTATTAGAGCACAAGCCATGTTGATTTTGTTTCAGACGCAAATATAAAGAAAGATAAGGAGGAGCTAGCCCAAAAAAAGATTTATAAACAAACATCAAACAGTGTGAAAGTCTGCATATTCTAACAAGACAATGCAAAACCACATTCTTCACACATTATGAAGGCAAGGCTGCAGAAGAAGAGGGTGCCTGTCCCCTCTGTCACCAACAGAGAGTGTGTGGTGAATTCTGAAATGAAAAAAATATGACAATGAAGACCTAGTATTTTTGCACACCTTAAGACCTGTTTGCAGGAAGAATGGGACAAAATAACATACTTCATCACTGGAAATCTTCAGTCCCTAAACATCTTTTAAGTGTTGTGAGAAGGAATGGCAGCATTACAGCGGTAAATGCTTTACTGTCCCAACTTTTTTTTTAAAAATGTGTTGCAAGAATCAATATTGAAATAAGTGTTTATTTAAAAAAATAAATAAAATAAAATTCACTAAAATTCATTAGGTAAAGTCAAATAATGTGCTGTTGTATTGTTTTGAGTGCAATACAGGTTAAAGATTATTTACAAATCATTGTTTTCAGTTTTGGGCAGCATGGTGGTGTCGTGGTTAGCACTGTCGCCTCAGCAAGAAGTTCCTGGGTTTGAGCCCAGCAGCCGGCGAGATCCTTTCTGTGTGGAGTTTGCACATTCTCCCTGTGTCTGCATGGGTTTCCTCCGGGTGCTCTGGTTTCCCCCACAGTCCAAAGACATGCAGGTTAGGCTAATTGTTGGCTCTAAATTGACCGTAGGTGTGAATGTGAGTGTGAATGGTTGTTTGTCTCTGTGTCAGCCCTGCAATAACCTGGCAACTTGTCCAGGGTGTACCCCGCCTCTCGCCCATAGTCAGCCCGTTGGACGGGTTGCAGGAATGGGGGTCTTTCATTAATATTATTATTATTATTAGTGTTGTTGTTATTAATAACTGCTCAGACTTGCAGAAGAAAGGATAACACATGGCACTGACAATTCAATCAAATACAAAGTCTTTATTCAATTTCCGTGTATTGAATAAGTGTATGTGTGTGTGAGAGAGCAGAGAGAGAGAGAGAGAGAGAGAGAGATTATGACTGGTGTTGTTTATTGTAAGTGTTTGTTGCCTTTTTGGAGTCCTTCATCATTTGTGTTGTTGGCTCCCACTTAAAACAGTTCGGCTCAAGTCCAGCCATTTTCAGGGTCATGATGGAAGCCAATGTCCCATCCAGAGACAAGCTGTTTCAGGTTGAGATTTTGTTCAGACCGACCATTGAAAATATCCTCTCGTCATCAGCATTTGAATGAGGAAGCTCCAAAACCAAGGTTGCGATCTTTGATAGCCTCCCAAATTGGTTCAAGCCAGTCACCTTTGAAAAAGGAACCAAAGGCCTCTATTACTTAAATGTTTTCCTTTTATCTTAATAATGAGCAAGTCATGTTGTGTGCAAAAAATTTCTTACTTTGTTCTTTTTTGAGGACATTCTTCCCCAAAACTCCTCAACGTCAAAGGATGTTGGGTCCTGGGGCATGGCAATGTCCATCAGTTGGTACTCCATAAACTCTTCACTTATTTGGTCCTGTTCCTTTGGGTCATGAAAAGGAAGGAGTTCCTGGTATCTTAAAAAGAGCACAATGTGTACAAGACTGATTAGAATGCAATGAGAGACAGATTGGTTTTGTGATCATGACCATTAAACTTAAAAATATATAGTCATTATGTGAAAACCCTTGCCTGTCTACAAAGTAGAGGGCATCTTCAACCCCACACTCAACTCTCAGCTGCACATCAATAAATCTCGCATGCTTCAGGAGAGCATCTTCCAATGGGAGTTTATCCATGGCATACTCCACAGTTCTGACCAGAAAGGCCAGTGCTGCCTGCTGGAACTGTTGAGCCTTCTGTGATGTGACCTCTCCAGCCTCAAGGAGCCTGTTGAGTGTAGCTCTAGTGGTGAATCCCACATTTAGTTTTTCTCCTATCAGAGAGACAGAAGACATAGAGAAAGGTAGTCAAATACAGGCATCTTATAGGATATCTCTGGGTTTAATGCATGCTTTTAAAAATTTTGTATCCATTTTCCATCATCAGAAAGATCAGTCAATCCACAGAAAATGTTTTATTTGTTGTCAATAAGCATGCAGGTTTATCTCCCTATGTGACTTCAAAGCATTACCTGGCAGTTGGTGCAGTGGGTCCTTGTAGGAGATATCATGGACTTCTCCTCGTAGTGCTGATGGTTTCATTAACCTCAAACAGATTTTCTTAATAAATTTCATCATCTGCAAAATTTTGTCATAAAAGATTCCATTGCATTATTAAGATTAGATAATTAAGTTAATTTTTCACTCTGCATAAGTAATTTATCAAGGGAGGCATGTAGTGCACAGAATCAACAAATGACAAAATAACACAACCTATATTTCAAAGGGGTGTTGCACTTAAGAAAGGAGATGAACCCAACCCTCCCATTTACTTCTTCATACAGCTGGAATATGGATGCCTTTTCTCTCTGGAGAAGGAGGTTCAGTGCAGAGAACACTGGCAATGTGGCCTGAAAGAACAGGAGGTAGACTTCCGTCAGGGGATTGGAAAACGCCTCCACGAGCCTTCTGAACCTTGGTTGTTTCTCATCTGCAAAAAAACAGGTTGTTAGTATTGGGTGTCTCATATATGTTAGGACTGGGGACTGTCTTGGCCTCTAGAGGCCGCTGTCATTGCTTTATCTGGTCATGTTTGTTTTGGCCTCTAGAGGCCGCCACTGCTTCTGTGTTTTGTGTTGATTGCCTGTTTCCATGTGCCTTTTACAACCACCTGTTCTTTATTTCCTGACCCACCCAGTTTCTTAATTTCCCTGTGTATAAATACTTCCTCAGTTTGGTCCCTAGTCACGGAGTCTTTGTGCTGTTATGTTATCCCTTGAGATCGCTGTTCCGTGTTCCTTGCCTTTGTGGTCTTTTGTACTTTGCTTTCTTGTGGATATTTTGGACTTTGTACTTACCATTTTGGATCTTCTGAGCATTTGGATTTTTGCCTTTTCTTTTCCTATCTTTGGCTTTTGTTTTGACTTTGAACTTTTGGATTTTTTATTTTTTCTCGTATATCTTCTGAGCGTTGGGATTATACTTTTGTTTTTTACCTTGGATTTTTGCATTGTAAATAAACTGTTTTTTTTCTACTCTACTTTCGCCTCACTCCTCTGCACTTGAGTCATTCCCCTGGTGGCCTAGTGGAGGTTTGCTGGATTACTACACGAGCGACCTGGGTTTGATTCCCAGCAAAACCCTAACAGAAAGACTCCATCATGACCGACTCAGCAGAGGCTGCTTCAACTGTCTACCCAGCCAACCTTCAGGGAATTATAGCAGCTTTGACACGCTTTGGAGCGACCATGGGACACTCATGGATGAACACTCGCAAGCCAACGTGAGGCCCTTGCTCGCCACAAGGTACTGCTTCAGCAAATTGGGAAAGCCCTGGCACAGTTGACTCCTATGCCCACATCGCCTCCTCTGGACCGTCCCCCTGCTCCACCATCTGCTCCCGTTCCAGTGCCTTCTGCCACGCTGCCTACGTCACCTTGTGAACCCTGCCTTCCTGCACCACAGAGGTATGGCGGCAAGCACGGGGAGTGCTGGGAGTTCCTTACCTAGTGCCAACTCACCTTTGAGCTTCAACCTACACTACGGATCGCTGCAAGATCGCATATGTGATAACCTTGTTAGCCGATAAGGCACGAGCTTGGGCAACAGCCATCTGGCAGAGACAGGGACCCGAGTGCTCTGACTTCAAGCTGTTTACGGAGGAGGTGCTTTGGGTCTTCGATCAGGCAGACATCAGTAAAGATGCAGCCAGGAAGCTCATGTCCATCCGGCAGGAAGGAAGCGTTGCTGACTACGCCATCTCGTTCCGGATGCTCGCAGCAGTCAGTGGATGGAACGAGACTGCTCTGGTTTCAGCCTTCCACCATGGTCTGTCTGACCCCATCAAGGACGGTCTGGCCTCTATCGGATGCCCAAGTGACCTCGAAACACTGATTTCACATGCCATTCGTCTCGACAACAGGATTAGAGAACGCTGCCAAGTCCTGAGCCTACCCGGCCTCACTACCTCAACATGGAGCCCGTCTACCTCTTCCAGTGACTGTCCAGAGCCCATGCAAGTGGGCCGTACTCGCCTCTCCGCATCTGAGAGGAAGCGCAGAAGGAGGGACAAGTGCTGCATCTACTGTGGCAAGCCTGGCCATTTCCGAGCATCATGTCCTGAGCTCTCAGGAAAAGGACCGCCCGGTTCACCTGAGGGAGGGTTGTGATGGGGCCTACCCTCTCTCCCAAAGTCCCTGGCCAAGGAGTCTACATCCTGGTCTCCATCTCCTGGGGTGAGTCCGTCCACTCTTGTCAGGCCTTGTTAGACTCCGGGGCGGCAGGAAACTTTATGGATATCCACTTCGCCCGAAGAATCAATGTCCCTACTGCACCTCTTGAAGTCCCGCTGTCTGTGTCTGCCCTTGATGGCCAAGCTTTAGGTGATGGAAGAGTCACCCAAGTAACTTCTCCAGTCTTTCTCCAGTCTCAAGGTCACCAAGAAGAAATATCCCTGCACCTGATTCATTCACTAGAGTTCCCGGTGATTCTCGGCCTTCCTTGGCTTATCCGCCACAACCCTCGTATAGACTGGGTAACAAGCCAGCTTGTGGAATGGGGTCCTGCATGCCATGCCTCTTGTCTGCTCTCTAGCTCTCCTGTGTCTCCTGCCGAGCCTCCTGATCTCACCGAGTTATCTCAAGTTCCCACAGAGTACTGGGATTTGAAAGAAGCGTTCAGCAAGAGTAGGGACGCCGTTCTTCCTCCGCACCGTGCCTACGACTGTGCCATCGATTTGCTCCCTGGGACTACCCCTCCTCGGGGCAGACTGTTTTCCCTCTCTCAGCCAGAACACAAGACCATGGAGGAATACATTAAGGACATCCTGGTCTCTGGGTTCATTCGACCCTCCACCTCACCTGCTGGCGCCGGCTTCTTCTTTGTCGGTAAAATGGATGGAGGGCTTCGACCATGTATTGACTACAGGGGCCTTAACAAAATCACGGTGTGCAACCGCTATCCCCTTCCGCTGATGTCCACAGCGTTCGACCTGCTCCAAGGCGCCACTGTCTTCACTAAGTTGGACTTACGGAACGCATACCACCTCATCCGTATCCTACAGGGAGACGAGTGGAAGACTGCCTTTAACACCCCGTCAGGGCACTATAAGTATCAAGTTATGCCCTTCGGACTCACCAACAGACAAACCAGCAGTTTTTCAGGCCCTAATCAACGACGTCTTGAGGGACATGATTAACCAGTACGTTTTCGTCTACCTCAACGACATCTTGATATTTTCCAAGACCTTATAGGAGCACCGCCACCATGTCCGACAAGTCCTCCAGAGACTACTACAGAACAATCTGTTTGCTAAAGCCCAGAAATGCAAGTTTCATGTCCCCGAGGTCTCCTTCCTGGGGTTTATTGTACGGATGGGACAACTCCAAATGGACCCAGCCAAGACCCTGGCCGTCTGGGACTGGCCTACTCCCAAGTCCATCAAAGAAGTTCAGTGGTTCTTAGGATTCGCTAACTTCTACCGCAAGTTCGTCAGGAACTTCAGTTCCGTAGCAGCACCCATATCGGATCTCACCAAAAAGACTGGTGGATCTTATGTCTGGTCTCCTCGGGCGGAAAAGTCGTTCAAGGACCTCAAGCACCGCTTTTGCACGGCACCCATTCTGGTCCTCCCGGACACTTCCCAACCGTTCATCGTGGAGGTGGACGCCTCGGACAGTGGTGTCGGCGCAGTGCTCTCTCAACGCTCGGAAGGAAAGCTGCACCCCTGCGCATACTTCTCCCACCGCCTGAGCCCTGCGGAGTCCCGGTATGATGTGGGGGATCGAGAACTGCTAGTGGTTAAACTGGCCCTTGAGGAGTGGAGGCACTGGCTGGAGGGAGCGCAACATCCATTCCTGGTTTGGACAGACCACAAGAACCTGGAGTACCTCCAGCAAGCCAAGAGACTAAACCCACGACAGGCTACGTGGGCCTTGTTTTTCAGTCGATTCAATTTCACCCTATCGTACCGCCCTGGCTCTAAGAACACCAAACCGGACACGCTCTCCAGGCTATTCTCGCCCAACAACAGGGAGAGTGAAGTTGGGCCTATTATCCCGGTGTCCCGGATTGTGGCCCCTGTCTGCTGGGGTGTTGAGGAGGCTGTCTGACAAGCTCAACGCCAGGACCCCGGTCCTGGGACGGGGCCACCGGGCCTCCTGTACATCCCTTGTCAAGCCCGGGCCAAGGTTCTCCAGCGGGGTCATTCGTCCCCTTTCACCGCCCACCCGGGAGCTTGGAGGACCCTGGACTTCTTGAAAAGACACTTCTGGTGGCCAAGCATGGAGAAGGAAGTGAGGTCATTCGTCCTGTCCTGTGAGGTGTGCACCAGAAGCAAGAACCCATGACAGCATCCCCAGGGCCTCCTGCATCCTCTGCCCATTCCCCGGCGTCCCTGGTCCCATGTGGCAGTCGACTTCATCACGGGTCTTCCTGACTCACAAGGTAACACAGTCATTTTGGTCATTGTCGACAGATTCTCGAAGGCCTGCCGCTTCATACCACTGTGCAAGCTCCCTTCTGCTCTTGAAACTGCCAAACTTATCTTTACTCATGTCTTCCGAGTCTTTGGTCTCCCACAGGACATCGTCTCAGACCGGGGGCCCCAGTTCTCCTCCTGAGTGTGGCGCGGGTTCTGCAAGCTCATCGGGGCCACTGCCAGCCTCTCCTCTGGGTTCCACCCCCAGTCCAATGGCCAGATGGAGAGGCTCAACCAGGACCTGGAAACCACCCTGCGAGGCCTGGTGATGGATAACCTGACATCATGGAGCACCTGGCTGCCATGGGCGGAGTATGCCCACAACACCCTGCAGTCATCGGCCACCAGGTTGTCGCCATTCCAGTGCCAATTCGGGTTCCAGCCACCTCTGTTTCCGGACCAGGAGGAGGACGCTGGGGTGCCCTCGGTCAACCAGTACGTGAGACGTTGTCGCAAGACCTGGAACAAGGTCAGGAGGACCCTCATCCAGACTTCCAGGTCCAACCAGACTCAGGCCAACCACCATAGAAGGCCTGCCCACGTTTTCCGCCCTGGGCAGCGGGTTTGGCTGTCCGCCAAGGACTTTCCGCTGCGGGTGGAGAACCGCAAGCTTGCTCCTTGCTACATTGGCCCCTTCAAGGTTGTGCGCAGGGTGAACCCTGTCGCCTACCGGCTCCAGTTGCCCCGGACTCTAAGGATCAACCCCACGTTCCATGTTTCCCTGTTGCGGCCCGTACTGCCATCCACGTATGCCCCTGCCCCTAGGAATCCCCCGCCCCCCCCGCATCTTCCAGGGTCAGACTGTGTTCACCATGCGCCGCCTGCTTGACTCCCGCCGGGTCCGCGGTGGGCTCCAATATCTAGTGGACTGGGAGGGCTATGGCCCTGAGGAGCGCTGCTGGGTTCTCGCTTGGGACGTGTTAGACAAGGATCTGTGTCGGGACTTCCATTCGGCCCATCCGGATCGCCCTGGGAATGTCAGGAGATGCTCCTTGAGGGGGGGGGTCCTGTTAGGACTGGGGACTGTCTTGGTCTCTAGAGGCCGCTGTCATTGCTTTATCTGGTCATGTTTGTTTTGGCCTCTAGAGGCCACCACTGCTTCTGTGTTTTGTGTTGATTGCCTGTTTCCATGTGCCTTTTACAACCACCTGTTCTTTATTTCCTGCCCTGCCCAGTTTCTTAATTTCCCTGTGTATAAATACTTCCTCAGTTTGGTCCCTAGTCACGGAGTCTTTGTGCTGTTATGTTATCCCTTGAGATCGCTGTTCCATGTTCCTTGCCTTTGTGGTCTTTTGTACTTTGCTTTCTTGTGGATATTTTGGACTTTGTACTTACCATTTTGGATCTTCTGAGCGTTTGGATTTTTGCCTTTTCTTTTCCTATCTTTGGCTTTTGTTTTGACTTTGAACTTTTGGATTTTTTATTTTTTCTCGTACATCTTCTGAGCTTATACTGAGGATTATACTTTTGTTTTTTGCCTTGGATTTTTGCATTGTAAATAAACTGTTTTTTTTCTACTCTACTTTCGCCTCACTCCTCTGTACTTGAGTCATTCCCCTGGTGGCCTAGAGGGGGTTTGCTGGATTACTACACCAGTGACCTGGGTTTGATTCCCAGCAAAGCCCTAACAATATAACTATCCTGAACTAATGTTGATATAATGTGTGACTTATTTGAAGTAGCTGGTGAGTGGGCCCTACTGCTCCAGAATGTGGGTGATGCACTTCTCTAAACTCAGCCACCTCACAGAAATGTGCAGCAGCATTTTCATATACTCACTGCCATGGAGTTCACAAAATTCTGGTAAAATATGTAAGAAAAACAAAGTTAACTTGATTTTTCCTCACTTTTGGTGTATAACACTGGAGCTAATTGAATTACAAACCTTTCAAGTAACCTTTACGATTCGTGCTGCCCTTAAACCAGTAGCCAACATCAACCACAAGGTCCTCAGTGTCAAATCCAGATATCTGCAGAACATGATATGAGCGCAAAGATGTATTATGTCATTATACAGCAAGTTATTTACTTCACATTAGCTTAACAGATATTTAATGGAACGCAAACATGAAACTTACATCCAAAAACCTCTCCCCTGCGTGTTAGGCAGTGTTATGGATTACATGGCATGGGCATCCATGAATGTAAATGTTGGGGTTTTCCTGAAGCATTTTTGCCGTGATTGAATTTTTGGCACCAATGTTAACTGGGGCATTGTCAACTGACAGGCCAACACAATTTTTCCATGGTATGTTATGCTCTATCAGGACAGTGTTGATTTTTTTATATGACATCAGCTGTGCCACAGCTTCTTCCACTTGTGGTGCACATGTTGAGAAATCTGTGCACAACTTTGGTGGTATCAAATACCCTGACAGTTAAGGGGTTCATCTTCTCGAGTCCTGTAATGATATGGTACATAATTAATTTTGCATGCCTGTACTGCATGTGTATTATTTCAGTATGACATGAACATGAGGAAATGGAAACAGGCAATTTAGCTGTCAAAGGTATACCTGTGTCATTTGAGCCATCCGTGACCAGTGTAAAGGGATTTTCCCTCATCTTCATCACCAGCTCATTCTTATAGTGTGGCGCAACTGCTTCATTAATGATGCAGGTAGTTTTTGTGCTGGAACTCTTGAAATTTTGAGCTGTGGGAGAGTCTTTGAAACATTCCCTGTACAAGGGGCTGAAATGATCAGCCACAGCAAATGGTACATTGTGTTGAACCATTGCTACGGCAACTTTCACCTTGGCTCTTCTTGTCTGCAACAGAAATAAATGAAAAAAGATTTAGCTATGCTGACTACACATTTGAATGTTAACACTGATTTAACCCATGTCTACATGTCCATTAAAATCTGAGTTTTAGTAACAACAAAAATACATTACAGAGCAGTATTCTGTCCATGTCATGGATCAATGTCTCATATATGCCACAAACATAGAATTGGTTGTATTATTTCAGAAAAATGGTATTCATGAACATTGTAATCAACCTTTTGGATTTAATGTGCTATGTACCTTGACCTCTTGGACACTCATTTCTGCAGTCACTGGCAAATAAAAATTTTTGACTGTGCTGGTTGGCTTCAGTGCCTGCTGTTTGGCCTGGTGCCCCTTACTTTCCATGTGCCTTGTCACACCCCGCACACCTTGATGGGCACAGACGTTCTCTTGGCGGCAGATAGAGCACCAGTAATAGGAGCTGGTGCTTCCTACAGTAATAAATGGCCATTTAGAGGTCCATTCATTATTAAAAGTGGTCTTGTAGGCGGCTGCTCCTTTTTTTATCTCTTTTGTCTCTTCCACCCTCTCCTCCTCTTCCACCTGCACTGTCTCTTCCTCTTCCACCTGCACTGTCTCCTCCTCTTCCACCTGCGCTGTCTCCTCCTCTTCCACCTGCGCTATCTCCTCCTCTAACCTGGGCTCTTTAGGGGGCTTTCCTCTCATGGCAAATGAGAGGATGTTTGATTGCTTTGCCTTTTTACCTGACATCTTTGAAAGACATATGCAATGATTAATGGCCAGGATTATAATTACAAAATATGACATGATTTTTAAAAATGACCTATAAAAATCGACATGATTTGCTCCAACACCATGTGATACAATGATACAAAGGAATGAAGCAATATGCTATATGAAAAACTACTGCCAGACAGTAGATGTGCTTAACACTCTTTCATCAGCAGGTATACTAACTCAGCACTAAGCAACAAAACACAGTTTCTTTTTTTAACATTCTTTATTTAAGATTATGCATATAAAAATAACACAAAACAATACATTGAAAACAAAACACAACAGATAAGGAACAATTGGTGTCTCAGCAAACCTACAAGCCCAATTCAAGATCTACTTCACAAATGGACATCCCACAAAACTAAGCCCCGGATAGGGAGGAGAAAGTACACCCGACAGGAGACCTCCACAAAACAACAACAACAACAACAACAACAAAACACCTTATTTCTCACGACCAGCTGTTACCAATTCATCTATCTGTCCATCCAAAATGAGAAATGACAGGGGCCCACAAAACCAAAAACAAATCCATTTTTATATGAAGTTTTGCAGTTATCTTTTCCATTAAATAAACATTCTTTAGTCTCTCTCGCCATTGTTGAAGGGTGGGAGGCAGAGGCTTGAGCCAGGACAGGGTTATCATTTTCCTAGCCACAAGTAAGAGAATCTGTAATAGTTGGACTTTCCTCTTCCCTATATCTTCCCCTGGAGTCACGCAGTTTCTATATTATGAACAATAAAAACTTAATCTTTCACAAACGGGTGAACTGCTGACAAATTAAAAAAAAAAACTCCACTCTTACTGGTATTCACATGCTGCTTTAAACACACGTTAGTGTCACTGTTATTATTACTGACCAGCATCTGTTATTGCCTGTGAACAAGTGGAGCTGTTAGCTAGGGGATCATATAAAAAGTTACAATACTTGGCTCACCTCTTGTAAAACTTCTTGTGACAAAAGACCCAAAAGTGTGACTGTCATGCTCAATGCGTGAGACTTGAGAGCCCTGAGTGACTGCTTCAGCAGATCAACAAGATAAACCATTTACACCATACACTTTATACCTCAAAATCAGAACTTAGTTGATGCAAAATCAACGTAGCTTCAATAGGACTGGTATAATATGCTTTTCTCCTGGTAAGGACACAGGCTGTTGTATTCTGAACTAACTGAAGTTTTCCTTAGGCTTCAGCACCAGAAAAAAGGAGGCCAGGCCTGAGTCTTGAGGATTACGATTGCTGGGAGGAGTTCATCTGTATTAGGTTAGGGGGAAAAAAGTGTGATAACTTGCTGAAGTACTTTTTGAATCATAAACATGATATCGGCTTGAAATAGATAAAAAAATATATAAACACTTTTAATAATTGGTCATATATTAGAGGCCATTAAACAATTTAATGACTTCAGATTGTTGGGGGGAGGGGGGAATCAGACATGTTTAATCTAGTATAAATTATCATATATGAGATAATATCTATCTTTAATAGAAGCTGAGAGGTGGGACAGGAAATTGCCCAGGGCACCTAATGTTTCTTAAGTGATACAGTGTTTTAGATATTGTAGTGTTGCTGCGCTTCCAAAGAATGAGCATTAATTTGCATATCCTTGTTATTTTATTTGCATAAGTGGTTGTTATTAATAAGAGATGTGTTTTTGGGGTTGGCCGTGCCGGCATGTATTAAACCAGCACATTAGCCTGTATTTGTTTAATGTATCTTTGTGTTTATCACTTTATGAAGTGCGCTGGATTATAATTTTTTTCACCCCCACTAGTTTTTCTCCTTTTTAGCTAGACTGTAGCTGACCACCAATATACCAATATGTGCTTCTATACCACAGTGCTGTTGAATTCTGGAATCTGATTGATCAGCAGGTGCTGATTAATTTTCTCTAACAGCAGCTGAAACAATAATGCTGACTGTAATTCCAATCACAGGTTTATATTATTTTCTGATTAATTTACTTTCTGGATTAAACATGACAATCTGTGTTTTTTTTTTCTATAGAAAGAGAAAAAAGGATAGTGAAAGAATGACTGTTTATAGTTGTTATAATGTCTTGTGGATGTCCCCCAACATTATCTATAATTATAAACCATTTAAAAACATGACATGATGGTCATTAATAAATACATAATCATATGTATTGCCTAATAACTGTGATATATGGGGAATAAAATGATCATTGCTGTGCTGTCATAAGAGAAAACTCCATTTTGGTGTGTAACAATAACTCCGCTTTGTGTTTGGACTGCATCACACCATCATATCACTGATTACTTTCCTATAACAGCACATTTGAATTTGTTTTATTCTTTACTTAAATGTTATACCAGCATTAAAGGTTATATCATGGTCCTTAGGCAGAGCTTTTGGTAACACTAAAGAACATTAAGAATACTTAGAGTCAAATTGTGTCAAATTGATTTCCACAGAAATAATAAAAACAGCTACAAAGCAACCATTAACTGAAGCCATTAGGGGTACAATGATGAATTGTGACATAATGCATCACCATGCAAAAACGTGATGATGTGCATCATAGAAATGTATGATTTCACCTTGTGGAAAGCAGCATTCTATTAATCATAGCATGGCTATGTACTGTATATCTTGGGGGGGGCAATCCTCCTCAAAACATACTCTAGCCCCTCCCAAACAAATGTGTCTCACTAGTGTTAACTTTCAAATATTTGGTATAATTTGTTATTCAAAAATCTAATCATGATTGTTCCATTGAGCCTGCAAAAGTTGATTTTCTGTTTTACTGTTGATAGATCAATTTCCTTAACAGTGAAACCAATCACCACAAACAACACAGAATTACCATAGACGCACCTTCACAAATGAGCATCTGTCATGACCTGAAGTGTTACCACATAGATTTGGCATTCAGAGCACTGAGTGAATTGGAAGGCTCACTTTTTAATTTCTGTGCCACACACTCTATGGATACCTACTAGGGGGACCTTTTATCACAATTCATGTGGATATGGATAAGCTGCAACAGTAAGTACTTAAGTTAAAATGCCACAAATTGAATTGTGGCAAGCTTTTACCAAATAAATATTGAAAATCAACTCTCATTTGTGGTTGCTTATTAGCCTCCTGCTAAAGAAAAGTTAGCTTGCTAGATAATGAGAAAAGTTTTTAACATAAACGAGTCTTGTGTGGTAATGGTTGCATTCACAAGTAAGCTCTTTTGAAGCAATAAATCCATATTTTTTCTTGATTATTAAATGGATATACACAAATCTTCAGTGTTAGCAGCTCTGTGAAAGGCCAACCTAGTGAAAAAATGTTGCTCCTTCAATCAAATATATAGAATTCATTGATTTATTTCTCATGAGTGGAGTTTTGGATTATTTGAGTTGAATTGTTTGAATACCAGCAAGCAGTTAGATGGAGAGAGAAAAAAAGGGAGACTGACAGCAGGCCAAAAGGAGCAGGTTAGAGGTTAAAAGTACATGTCGAGATTCTAGCTTTCAACTGAGACTTTTTTTTTTGTCATTTAATGAATATTTTATGAACAATTTAAAGGATCTTGCAGATTTGTGCTGACAAGTGTTGCCTTGAAAAATGTCCTTATAAGTTATACTCTTTCTGATTGAACCAACTAAGATTTAACAAATCTGTTGACTGTGTAAATTAATAACTTTTTTTCTAAAAGTAATGATAAAGAGACATTCTGTAATTAATTTTACACGCTCTTGATGGCCTGCTATGAATTATGCATGTTATGCAATTACACTGTTTCAACACCAGAGGTCCCAATCTGCACATCCCATGGAATTAAAATAGATAGAGAGCATGCTGGTCACATGATGCTGGTTGCATTCTTTTGTGAAGAGCCCAAGCATTACTGGGAATAATCAGAATATTTAAAAAAAGCTCTTCAGTAGGATTCAAATGACACCAGCCCCCATGCCACTGTAATCTACAGTGCTCAAGCATGAGGGTGCTGAAGACATGCATTCATGCATTTTAGCCAACTTTGGAGCTCCGTTTCTAGTTCAGTTGATCCCTCAGGTGCTGTGACAGAGCTCATTATGTTTCAAGTGAAAAACACTTTGTTTATTCAAACTAATTTTGGGGAGCATTTATTTATTCATCCATTGTCTGTAACCGCTTTTACTGGACAGGGTCATGAGCAAGCTGGAGGCGATGATGTAGTGGTTAGCACGGTCGCCTCACACCAAGAAGGTTCCGGGTTCGAACCCAGCGGCCGGCGAGGGCCTTTCTGTGTGGAGTTTGCATGTTCTCCCCGTGTCTGCGTGGGTTTCCTCCGGGTGCTCTGGTTTCCCCCACAGTCCAAAGACAAGCAGTTAGGTTGATGTGGGGTGGCCTTGGGCTGAGGTGCCCTTGAGCAAGGTACCTAACCCCTGACTGCTTCCCGGGCGCTGTGTGTGGCTGCCCACTGCTCTGGGTGTGTGTGCGTGTGTTCACTGCTTCAGATGGGTTAAATGCAGAGGATGAATTTCACTGTGCTTGAAGTGTGTATGTGACAAATAAAGGTTTCTTCTTTCTTCTTCACTACACCACTGTGCCACCCTGGAATATTTATTTATTGATATGCTGAAACTGTAGCACATTTTGTTTTCAATATTACACCTCTGTTCAGAGTTGTGTATATATATAGACAAAAATGACCAATATTTTGCATTGTTAATGATTCAGATTTTTTTTCAGTCATGAAAATCTCATCTCATTATCTCTAGCCGCTTTATCCTTCTACAGGGTCGCAGTCAAGCTGGAGCCTATCCCAGCTGACTACAGGCGAAAGGCGGGGTACACCCTGGACAAGTCGCCAGGTCATCACAGGGCTGACACATAGACACAGACAACCATTCACACCTACGGTCAATTTAGAGTCACCAGTTAACCTAACCTGCATGTCTTTGGACTGTGGGGGAAACCGGAGCACCCGGAGGAAACCCACGCGGACACGGGGAGAACATGCAAACTCCACACAGAAAGGCCCTCGCCGGCCCCGGGGCTCGAACCCAGGACCTTCTTGTTGTGAGGCGACAGCGCTAACCACTACACCACCGTGCCGCCCCCAGTCATGAAAATTTTGTTCAAAATACTTTAAGAATCGAATTGAACTGAATTGTGAAGCCAGTATCATGTTTTGAATCGTGACCAGAGTGAAGCCATAATAACAGGACCCGAAAAGTAAAAGGAATTAGAAATCAAGGCCATTAGCGCGCGCACACACACACAGAGCGAGAGAGAGAGAGAGAGAGAGAGAGCTTGGTCTTCATAAATATATAGGTTACGTTATTCCCTTTTTTGGTCTAAAGAAACGTTGGGTTTATTATTATTATTATTATTATTATGAAAAGCTTGTTTAGCATCCTTCCTCTTATCTTGCATGAATATGACGGGCACGCGCACATGGTTTCCTTGGTAACTCGCTCCTGCGTTGGCGTTCCCGAAAAAGCAAAGAGCGTGGCGTGTGTCCGTGCGGCGCGCTCCCGTGAAGACCGCGCGGGGAGAGAGAGAGAGAGAGAGAGAGAGACTTCAAGAACACGGGCAAGGAAAAATACGGAGAGGAAAAAAAATCCATGAACATTCTCCCGGATGATAAATGAAGGATGTTTCCTTCCTTCGGAAAAACGACCATATGATTTTGCGCGAAGTGTCGTAAGGGGGAAATCTTAAAGAACTGCAACGCAGGATTACGTTTTAGTAGTGCAATAGAGCCGGGTTTTTTTTTTTTTTTTTTTTTGGGGGGGGGGAGAAAATATCAGGAATGGAGGCTTTCATAATAGTCCACCAAAGCAGGTGAGTCGTCGTTTGTTTTGTATCATTTGGAAAGCATGAATCCAAGTTCAGCTAGTGTTTCATTAAGTGTTTCGTTTTGTTTTTAACAAGAAGTAGAAAATAACGGTCGACTTTTCGGTAAGTGATGCAAGTCACACGTTATTCATATCACGCACGGGGATTTGAACGTATAGGATGAAGACAGCTCGTTCACTGGTGCGTTCAGTGTATGTCGAATGTGATGTGGATAACATGGATTTATTACCGGATTGAGTCCCTCAAAGTTGCAAGGCGAAACGTTAGGATGCGCCCACTGCGTCTCCCTCTCTGTGTTGAACAGAACTAACACAAGCTCCATCTTTACAGACATCACTAACCCTGTAGCCTCCAACCACACTGGGCAACAGTTGTTTACATGTTGCTTATATGTCCATCTACAGTGATCTTATGCATATGATCATGAGCTTTATTTGGTTTCATATCTATACACAACAACAGCAACAACAACAACAACGCTTGTGCTCTCATGCATCACCAGAACGTCCTGAAGAGGTACATATTCATTTTTAAGCATGTATTATATCTATTTAGCTTATTTTAGATGGCATTATTGCTATCTATCTATCTATCTATCTATCTATCTATCTATCTATCTATCTATCTATCTATCTATCTATCTATCTATCTATCTATTTGTGATGCATGGATCTGTAACTAGACCTCTACAGGTCACAGATGTACACAGAAATATGCAAAGGCTAGGCTGAAGTCTATCTTGCAGGGGGCTTTTGTGACGGCTTTGTTTTCTGCAATTAAGAAGAAATTATTCCGATCATGCATTCTGGTGTTGCACCTAGAGAACGGACGTGCAGTGTGCCCACTAACTCGAACAATTGATTTGCACACTGAGACTATACCAGTAAAATAGAGAAAGCTTGGCACATGTTATGATTCTGTATTGCAGTTCCACAAGGTCAGTCAAGAGAAGCTGGTGTGAACAGAGCACCTCTGAAAGTCACTGGCTAATAATTAGTTTATATGTTATGGATGTTTTCATTGCATAGAGTTTGCCTTCATTATCAGAGATGATTTTAGCAGGAAGAACAGGATTGCAAAATGAGGGCAGAGTCGAGAGGAATAATGGGTGCCTCTGAGTTGTCATGGCGATATAGTGAATAAGCAATTGTTGCTTGTGAAGCTGAAACATTAAAGGGATTCCTAGTGCCACTGCATATCCATCTAAGCCCTCAGTACATCACTCGCTAACCGAATAACACAATCACCACATAATGCAATCATGGACATCCATGCAGTTTCATACTATCTAATAGCTTTATAGATCTTGGACACATTATTCTATTTGCATTAATCAAGTTGCTTCCTAAAGATGCTTTTTCACACCACCTACATTACACTTTTAAAATGAGTATGCATTTATGCTTGGGCATTTGGTGTCTTGTGAAGGATTATGCACGGTCTTGCTTTTCAATTTCCCCTCTCAGTGTATGTCTCTATTTGTATTCGGGCCTCACAGCCTTAGCCTTTTTTGAGTCTCCAGTTGATCTAAATCCATTCTGTCATCACTGAGACCTGATTCACATTCACAGTTTGTATATAATGTATACGCCTAGTGTGCAAACAAATTTAAAAGTAATTAAGAGATCAGGATCATATGGGCAGGATTAAATACATATTTCATTACCAGACATTTCAAACACCTTTATTTCACTTTGTTATTCTCAGGCCAAAATTAACCTGAACATACTGTCTCTAAAGTTTTTTAAATGTCTTTTTGATTGCTCTTGTTTATCCAAACATATAAAGTCTAATGTTTAAAAAAAAAAAAAAAAACCATTTTTTACTAAACCAAGGTTCAGATCTGCTAGATGATGGTACAGAGCAAAATTGTGGTCTGGCTCGAATACCTAGCATATCTAAAATTTATGATCTTGCTTCTTTGTGTGACATTAAAACTGGTCATGTGGTTGTGGAGCAGAAGCTTTATTATCTCAAGTCATTCTCATCACATATTGTTTATTGATATTTTTGCTGTCATCATTGGTTTTGGTGCCTTCATATCACCAAACTGTGGATGTGCAGAATCATTAAGGAAGCTAAATGGTTGCTCAGTTGCATGCAGCTCAGTCTCATCAAGAAACCTTTAAGATCCATTTGTAAACACATGTTAATTGCAGAGAAACCTAATTCTTGCTGCCCATTATCGCCCCTGACTCTATTATTACAACAAATGGGTGTTGGCTAATGGCACGACATGCCCTCACAATTTTCATACTGAACTTACAAAAATCCATAAAACATCTTTGACTAAACAGCTTATAAAGCCTGAATTAGAAAGCCTGGAAGTAAGCTTTCAGTATAATTCTTATACTGTTAGTATAGTAGGAGGAATAGAAAATTACCGTTGGATATCTGTGTTTCTCTGTGTGTGTGTGGGTGGGTGGGTGTGGGTGGTGGATGGTAGCTGGAGCAAAAAAAAAAAACACATCTAAGTTAAAAACATAGATACAGTCAATGGACAAGATGGTGGCAGTGTTATCTCTTCTGTTTCTTTCTACTCCTGTGCATTTGAGTCGATAGACATTTGAGAAATTGTTGGCATCACCATAGCAACCCAGCATTGTAACTTGGAAAGGGTCCCACCTGTATTTCAAGAAATACATTTTATTCATGTTTTATTTAATCATATTTATTCCAACATGTTCTTTTTGGTTAGGATATCTGATCCACTTTAGTGTATTATTCATGCCTTGCTGTATGTCCTGCCTGGCCCTGCGTGACTCTGTGTGTGTGTGTTTTTTTGAATGAGTGATCCCGAACTGCAGATTGTACACTACAGAACGCAGAACTCTTCGAGTCCATGTATGGTAAAGAGAACAGCTCTGAATGGGTGTGCCTTTAAGACCTTAGATGAGAATGTAAGAGTTTCTTTAAAAGCACTGGAGACGTTTTGTTTTCAGGTTGTCTGTGCATCCGTTCTTCATTCTGTGCATCCGTCTTAGATTCTTGTTAGAAGGATATCCCAAGAAAGATTGCATGAATGTTTGTAGCATTTAAATAATTTAAATATGGAATTATCATTGCAACCAGGAGAGGAACTGATTAGAGTTTGGAATTAATCCAGTCAGGGTCAAGGTCACAGCAAGGTCAAATGTCTGCAATAGTTTTTTTTTTCAATAACTTCCTTCCTGTTTGAAGTATAGTTTAAGGATATTAGAGGATACAGATTATTAACAAGAAGGACTTGACTTGTTGGCAGTGAAGGCATCTCCATTAACACAGTGTTGTTGGCATTGATTTCTAATTGTTTCTGAATGTATTTGATTACAAGTATGTTTTGTGGTACTCATCAGTACTGATGCTGAAATGAGGAATCTACTTAATATTTAAAAAAATCAGGGGAGTCTTGGAACATTATGTTGGTTGCTACCATGCTGGTGATAAACTCCTTATGCTGAGTTTTATGTTTAAGATTTTAAAACTGTGTTTAAACTTTGTTTAGTGAAACGGTGAGTGTGAGAATGGTTGACTTGAGTGCACAGAGCAGTATCAGCAAGCGTGGTCATTAAAAATGAGTGCACAGTGCTGTGAATGGCACCAAAGTGTATCCCCAAAGCACATGTGTCTTACTGCTCAGTGCGTGCAGCACTGAAACTGCTCTGCACACTTGCTTCATGCTCACAAATACCTTTGTGTGTGCAATTAATGGCACCTTGTGCTCAATTTTAATTACCACGCTCACTGATACTGCTCTGCGCATTCAGGTCAGCCTCTCTTTTAAAATATTGTAAGCATGAAAGTTTCTGTCTTTATATATAATTTTTTTAGCAAATTTAAGAGGCCAGCAATTTACATAATTCAAAAATAAATATATTGATTGGGGTGTGCAAAAACATAGTTAATCAATTAATTGATTTAATAAGTTTCTTAAAATTTTTCCGATTCAATGTCGATCTGTAAAATTTATGGATTAATGTTTAATGACCTGTGAATGCTTCTACTGAATCCATATCAAATCAGAATCGAACTGCATTGGATTGAATCAAATTGTTCATTTTGATTCCTATCCAAAAGCTATTTGGGGCATCTGTGCCAATATCCAGCCCTAATAATTATTCACATTAATTTGGAAACATTTAATTAAAACAAATATGAATAAATCAGAGCTTTTTTTTAATCATAGCTTGCTCATTCCATTACAAGTGAAATCCACCATCTTGTTGTTAAGCCAAATCTCAAATGGTACTTTGTTTTTACCATATAGCCTGTAGGATAGCATAATGGAGAAAAACGCCCTTTCTAGTGCCCACAAGATTAATGTAGAGAGACATTTGTGATTCAGCCCCAGAAAATGCATGACTGCTTGTGTGTTCTCTTTTTCACTGTCATCTGCTAATGTTTGCTCTGTATTTCCAGTAAAGATCAAAGTATTGGCACAGATAGCTGTGTTTGGGAACATGGGCAACCATTATATGAAATTTTGCTCCTTTTCATTTAGCATTAAGGTATTGTTATGTTTATGTATTGTTTACGTATTGTTAGTATGAGGTCGCTGCGTTTTCTGCTTACTTCTCTCTATGATGCACTGTATGGTTATGGTTATATGGTTTTATTTCAAAATCGTTTATTTGTATTTCAAACAGCTTTTTCTTTTTTAATTTGTTCCCAGCAAATCTCAACTGTGATACAGATGCGATCTGTGAGTACACATTTGTGCCCAAGCTGCTGGTCTGTGGAAAAGCGTTGTTTGACTCCATATCTGGAAGTCTTCCAAGTAGAATAAAATAGTGATAAAATATATGCATGTACAGGGTGTTTCAAAAAATTTGATATTATTTGAGATGCAAATATCCCAGATACTACATAGTCTAGGCAAATGAAACTGAACAGGCTTAATGTTGAACAATATAAGATTTATTCCTCAAAATTTGAATGAGAAATTCAAAGGTATGTGGATTCCATGAACGATTTCACAAATTTTCAATACGCGCTGCCTGAGACACAGACACACACAGACAGCCTTCCTCTTTGAACTTTTTGTGCCATGTCCAAATCTGCATTGCAGTTGGTGCATTTTTAGAGAATTCTCTCATAAATGCACGCTGCACAGTCTTGTTCGACTGTGTTCGAGCGTACTCTAACACACAAAACAACTTTTCTTTTCCAGTGAATAGCATTTCTATACCTAAAAAGATAAAAACAAAAACATTAAACATAAAATTTTGACCTGTTTCCACACAGGTTGTTAAAATTTGAGGTCAATTGAATGAGAATTGGCAAAGTTATTAGATTGTGAAATGATATCAAATTTTTTGAAACACCCTGTATTTTCACAATTGTGTTAGACGGTTAGCTAAAATGACCAAACATGATGAGATTTTTAAGAGTATTTTTAATTCATTCAGCTTCACCAGTGGCTTGTTTTATCCTGGTTAGGCTTGGTGTAGGTCCAGAGCCTATCCCAGGAATGCTGGGTACAATTTGAGAATGCCAGTCCATTATAAGGCACCAGTTCATTGCAATAAATATTCATATTTATAAAATTAAATCTTCCCTGCTAACACTAACTAAACTGACCAACATGAATGGTTGTCATGCATGGTGCAAAAGTTTAATATTGTAAAAAGGGTCAAGTAAAAAAAAAATGAAATGGAAAAGCAGTACATTGGTAGTTATGGAAACATTACTATACAACTCATAACTGATGGTTTCATGGTATTACAGTTTCCCTGCCTTTCAGGGTTACATGAAATCATTTTACTCAAATCACATCACATTAAATCACTCAGTCTTTCTGCTTAACTTCATTGATCTTTTTGACAGATACTTATTCGATACAGTATACTTTCTCACACCTCAGGGCCAGCTGGAAAACACAGGTGTGTTTGCTTCTGTGGTATAACACAAATATCTGACTTGACGTGATCAATGGCCAACTCTGCAGGAAACTGGTTTAACATAACTTTAATACTCATCAGAATCTAATCAAGAGATCAATGTAGTGGAAAGCTGTCAGTGCAAGTGCTATAACAACGACTGTTATGGCACTTTACATATTAATGAATGGTACACCACATTCATTTTCCAGTGTGTAAAAGGTGACAAGCATTGTACAGTGTGATACCTTGTTTTTCTATGTAGTTGTCAGAGTAACTGAAGTTAAAACAGTGGCAGCTCTTTTGTGCATTTGCTAAACATGAACATCTAATGAAATCTTTCCAGTGCTTTCTACAAATTGCAAAGTAAAAACCACTTTCACATTAATCCACTTTCACATTAATCAATGAATATTGTGAATACACCCTACACCCTGGGATGTGCACATGCATGCACACACACACACACACACACACACACAGTTGACAGGTGGAGCAAGGAGGAGCATGCAGTATGCCAGCTAAACACTGCTGCTTAACATTGGCCCTTACAAGACTTGAGAGAATGACTGTCAATGGGACTAAGACTAGACTTTATATATATATTAGTACTGTCAAAAATGTTGCGTTATTATCGCGTTAACTTGACTCAATTTTAATGGCGATAATTTTTTTATCGCGAGATTAACGCTCTGTGACATGATGTAGGTTTTTCATAAGCTTTTGAAACTGCCAGGAACTTGGAACAGAACAGAGACTTTGCTTAGAAAAATGATAGCAGCTAGACTGTAATGTCACGCCCCGCACAGCCAGAGTCCTCTGCCCTCCCCCCAAAGAACCAGCGCGGGCAGCTCGCGCTGCCGCGCCTCGGGACGAAGAGCCACGGTGCTCGGCTTAGGTTTTGTTTTCCCATCGGTGGCTCCAGCCCGACTTTGCAGTGGCTGTGACAAGACGTGTTATACGGAGCCGTAGTAACTCGTCCCCTCACTTTTAATTACCCGAGCGCACGCCTTAATGCAAAGCGTGTGCACGGGTTATAACTCGTGCGCGCGCATTAATATCTCGTGCACACGCCTTATAAGTTGTTCCCACGCTTTGTTATTTTTTTATTCACCATGTCCCCTCTACGGCTCCGTAGTGTTATGCTCTGCAATAAAAAAAAAAAAAAAAAACATTGGTACAAAGCAAGCCCATTCACTTTATGCTGATAAGAGAATTACAATGGTTTTTCATGTGACAAAAATGTGCGATTAAATTGCGATTAATCGCGAGTTAACTATGACCGTCGCGACATTAATCGCGATTAAATATTTTAATCGCTTGACAGCACTAATAAATATATATATATATATCTCATCTCATTATCTCTAGCCGCTTTATCCTTCTACAGGGTCGCAGGCAAGCTGGAGCCTATCCCAGCTGACTACGGGCGAAAGGCGGGGTACACCCTGGACAAGTCGCCAGGTCATCACAGGGCTGACACATAGACACAGACAACCATTCACACTCACACCTACGGTCAATTTAGAGTCACCAGTTAACCTAACCTGCATGTCTTTGGACTGTGGGGGAAACCGGAGCACCCGGAGGAAACCCACGCGGACACGGGGAGAACATGCAAACTCCACACAGAAAGGCCCTCGCCGGCCCCGGGGCTCGAACCCAGGACCTTCTTGCTGTGAGGCGACAGCGCTAACCACTACACCACCGTGCCGCCCTCTATATATATATATATATATAACAGTCAGATAGATAGATAGATATGAAAGGTGAGTTGACTGGCCAATCAAGCACACTAATATCATGGTCAACAAACCACTTGGTCATAGTTTTGACACTGTGGGTAAGTGCTAAGTCCTGCTGAAAAAGGAAATCGGCATCTCCATAAAGCTTGTCAACAGATGGAAGCATGAAGCGCTCTAAAATCCCTTGGTAGATGGCTGCGTTGACTTTGGACTTGATAAAACACAGTGGACCAACACGAGCAGATGACATGGCACCCCAAATCATCACAGACTGCAGAAACTTTACACTGGACTTCAAACACCTCGGATTCTGTGCCTCTCCACTCTTTCTCTAGACTGTAGGACCTTGATTTCCCAATTAAATGCAAAATTTACTTTCATCTGAAAAAAGGACTTTGGACCACTGAGCAACAGCAATGATATGGGAAATTCCCAATAAAGAAAAATACCTTATTATGACAAAGGTAAACTCAAATGTGGACATAATCTAACATAATCAAACGTGGATATAATCTAACATAATCTAACAGACTTGCCAAGGCAATCAGGAAAAACTCAAGTAGGAGTCCGCCATCCGAGGATGCATTAAAATTTTTGTGCGTAAAAAATGTACGATTTCTGTGATAACGCAATCCCTGATGGGTCTAAATTATAAGCGTTGCGGTGCTGATTTGATGGGTAGCAGGATGTCACTAAGTGTATCTCAGTCAATAAATTAAGTGTAGTGAGGCTGCTATGCTATGATGCTTATATGTACTCTTTTGAAAAGCATCCTTAAAGGTGCTGACTGCAAAGTCATCTGAAATTTTCCAATTTTTTTTATTGTGCATGATATTTTCTCTCTCACATGCTGTTCTCTCTCTCTGTCTCTCTCTCTCACTGTGTGTGTGTGTGTGTGTTCACTGCTTGTTCAATGCTTGTTCACTGCTTCAGATAGTTTAAATGCAAAGGAGGAATTTTGCTGTACTTGAGCGTACATGTGACAAAAATAAAGGCTTCTTTTTCTTAATTTACCCACAAATGGATTTATTCTACTTGAAAAGTGTTCAGCAAACCAGCTACCAGATTTGGGACACTCCAACATCCTGAACTATTTAGTATTTGGGACGTCTAAATACACTGGACAAGCTAAAGGCTTAAAAAAGTACAGATGCCTACCAATATTTCAAGTCAGGTTTCATACATGCTGGAATGTTATGGGAAATTCCCAATAAAGAAAAATACCTTATTATTACAAAGGTAAGCTCAAACGTGGACTTCTAATAGTAATAAACAAGCCAGGGCCTAGATCTAACATTTTTTGTGGTGTTTAGCCTCAGCTACATTATCAGTACATAACAAACTTGCTGCTAATCGAGCCAAACATTAGGTCTAATAAAATATATCACGCCCAGAGCCCACGTCCAGATATACATTTTAATGTTGCACAGCACTTTCACACTAACCTGACATAAAATGTCTCCACACACATGGGAATGTTTTTCTTCCTGTTTAACTGCAGCTTGCCATTTTTCTCTAGCCTAGTAAACTAGACCCACCCGCCTAGTGGCCAAAAATATTTTTGCCTACGAGTGGGTCTAGCCTCGCACCATATCAACAAAACACCCCGGGCATCAAATCGTGCCCGCCAATCACAACGCAAGGTTTTTGTTTGGATTCTTTGGGCGGGCTTTTGCAGGAGTGACGACATGGCTCGAGAAAGCACAACAGGAAAGATGGCTACGGCTAGTGAACAGCGCTAGTTTGACTCCGCTTTGGAATCAGTTTTAGAAGAATTAGACTTGGAGTTTTCGTTGAAACATGAGCAGGAAGAGGCTCTCCGCTCATTCCTTTTCAAGAAGGACGTTTTCGCTGTTTTGCCGACCGGCTATGGCAAAAGTCTGATCTACCAGCTGGCTCCGCTGGTAGCCAAAAGGATGGGGCTAGTTTGTGCAGTACGAAGAATTAATAAACAGCTTTGAAACATTACTTTTTGATTGTTTCTTATTTTCCCGTTATTTTAAATTTAAGGGAAATTATTTCACCAAACACCACTAAATAAAAATAAAAACTCTCAAACAGTTTAAGCAAACCCTTGAAAAACACTTGAAAAAAAAAGTGTATGTTAAGTATGTGGTACAGACTCCAAACTTGTGGTCATTATCTCCAAACTTCTTAATATCTAGAACCTGTTAATTAATACGCATTTTGAAAAATTATTTATTTCAAGGCCTCCCCCACTGCTTTCTGTCGCTCTGACTACGTCACAGTCACTGTTGCGTTGATTGGTCAGAGCGTTGGCCTATATGCATAGAGACAGTTTGAAAGACAGCGGGTTGTTCCTCCCACACCCTTCGGAAATGTCTATGAGCGAGGCCAGACTAAATATCCACATTTAGTCTGGCTTGCCAGGCTAATTTTTCTTGTCTTTCTGAGTTCACTGGGAAGTGGTGAAAAGTTAAACCAGGCTTATCTCCACGTATGTTACTACATCCAAAATCACTACAGGTCTTTGGCATTGTTCTTTTACAGTGGTGCTTGAAAGTTTGTGAACCCTTTAGAATTTTCTATATTTCTACATAAATATGACCTAAAACATCATCAGATTTTCACACAAGTCTTAAAAGTAGATAAAGAGAACCCAGTTAAACAAATGAGACAAAAATATTATACTTGGTCATTTATTTATTGAGGAAAATGATCCAATATTACATATCTGTGAGTGGCAAAAGTATGTGAACCTTTGCTTTCAGTATCTGGTGTGACCTTCTTGTGCAGCAATAACTGCAACTAAATGTTTCCGGTAACTGTTGATTAGTCCTGCACATCGGCTTGGAGGAATTTTAGCCCATTCCTCTGTACAGAACAGCTTCAACTCTGGGATGTTGTTGGGTTTCCTCACATGAACTGCTCACTTCAGGTCCTTCCACAACATTTTGATTGGATTAAGGTCAGGACTTTGACTTGGCCATTCCAAAACATTAACTTTATTCTTCTTTAACTATTCTTTGATAGAATGACTTGTGTGCTTAGGGTCATTGTCTTGCTGCATGATCCATCTTCTCTTGATATTCAGTTCATGGACAGATGTCCTGACATTTTCCTTTAGAATTTGCTGGTATAATTCAGAATTCATTGTTCCATCAATGATGGCAAGCCATCCTGGCCCACATGCAGCAAAACAGGCCCAAACCATGATACTACCACCACCATGTTTCACAGATGGGATAAGTCAAGTTTATTTGTACAGCGCTTTTAACAATAAACATTGTCGCAAAGCAGCTTTACAGAATTTGAACGACTTAAAACATGCGCTAATTTTATCCCTAATCTATCCCCAATGAACAAGCCTGTGGCGACGGTGGCAAGGAAAAACTCCCTCAGACGACATGAGGAAGAAACCTCGAGAGGAACCAGACTCAAAAGGGAACCCATCCTCATTTGGGCAACAACAGACAGCCTGACTATAATATTAACAGTTTTAACAGGTATAACCCTCAACTGTCCTCATGGGGCCGTCCTTCACAGGAGTGGGGCGATAAAACTCCGACCAGACACAGGGCACCAGGATGGATCAAGCAGGTCCGAGGGGCAGAAGAGGCCAGCATCTCAATCCCAGGATCAACATGTAACTCAGAGGGACAGATGGGGGGGGGAGAGAGAGAGAGAAAGAAAACACGTTGTTAGGTATGCCCTAAAAATGACAAGTATTAAATCTGTGTGGTAGGCTCGCAGAGACGAGAGTCTTTACATCAGGCATGACACACAATGGCATGTTAATATGGTAAAAAATATATCATGACCTGCTCTGGCTGGATGCTTGATTGGGTGATGGGAGCACACTCCTCAGCAATGATGAGATGCAGATGGGACCCTTAGGCCTGGCCAAGACAATTCAGTTACATTTCACCGGGTCTGGGACATGCGACAGAATGTCTGACGGCTGATTCCCTGCAGGCTACGATAGCCAGTCGAGGTCCCCACCGTCTCCACCAAAAGATTTCCTGTTGACTCCATGTAACTCAGAGGGACAGATTTGGGGTGGGGGGGGGGAGAGAAAGAAAACACAGGTGGTTAGGTATGCCCAATGTCACCTGAATAAGTAGGAACAGTATACATATTGCACCGAGTACAAGCAGGGACTCCGGCAACTAACTATGACAGCATAACTAAAAGGAGAGAGCCAGAAGGTAACACAGGCATGAGGGAGCCCCGGGACATAAAGCAGCCAGCCACTGCACTGTCAACAAACTCGAGTGAGCAAGCGAGTGGGGACTGACAGCATCCATACATCCCAGTTTACCAAAACACTCTATGTCTGAGGACCCTCCAGATCTACTCCTTTACCTCATAAACACCATTAACAAAAGGCTTGACTAAACAGATATGTTTTCAGCCTAGACTTAAATGCTGAGACTGTGTCTGATTCCCGAACATTACTTGGAAGGCTGTTCCATAACAGTGGGGCTTTGTAAGAAAAGGCTCTGCCCCCTGATGTAGCCTTCACTATACGAGGTACCAGCAGATAGCCTGCACCTTTTGATTTAAGTAGGCGTGGCGGGTCATAGAGGAGCAGAAGTTCACTCAGGTACTGTGGTGCGAGACCATTTAGTGCTTTAAAGGTCAATAGTAGTATTTTATAATCAATACGAAAGGTTCTTATGCTGGAATACAGTGTTTTTCCTTTCTCCAAACATAACGCTTCTCATTTAAACCAAAAAGTTATATTTTGGTCTCATCCATCCACAAAACGTTTTTTCAATAGCCTTCTAGCTTGTCCATGTGATCTTTAGCAAACTGAAGACGAGCAGCAGTGTTCTTTTTGGAGAGCAGTGGCTTTCTCCTTGCAACCCTGCCATGCACACCACTGTTGTTCAGTGTTCTCCTGATGGTGGACTCATGAACATTAACATTAGCTAATGTGAGAGAAGCCTTCAGTTGCTTAGAAGTTACCCTGGGGTCCTTTGTGACCTCGCCGACTATCACACACCTTGCTCTTTGAGTGATCTTTGTTGGTCGACCACTCCTGGGGAGGGTAACAATGGTCTTGAATTTCCTCCATTTGTACACAATCTGTCTGACTGTGGATTGGTGGAGTCCAAACTCTTTAGAGATGGTTTTGTAACCTTTTCCAGCCTGATGAGCATCAACAACACTTTTTCTGAGGTCCTCAGAAACCTCCTTTGTTCTTGCCATGATACACTTCCACAAACGTGTTGTGAACATCAGACTTTGATAGAGCCCTGTTCTTTAAATAAAACAGGGTACCCACTCACACCTGATTGTCATCCCATTGATTAAAAACACCTGACTCTAATTTCACCTTCAAATTAACTGCTAATCCTAGAGGTTCACATACTTTTGCTACTCATAGATATGTAATATTAGATCATTTTCCTCAATAAATAAATTACCAAGTATAATATTTTTGTCTCATTTGTTTAACTGGGTTCTCTTTATCTGCTTTTAGGACTTGTGTGAAAATCTGATGATGTTTTAGGTCTAGAAATTTTTAATCTAAATCTAGAAAATTTTAAAGGGGTTCACAAACTTTCAAGCACTACTGTAGATGTAAGTTCTACAAGTTTATCTGTAGATGTTTACTGAATTGGGCTTAAAATCACTTGCATACACTTGTGCCGATTGTTGTCAAACACAAAGCTTGGCTGGATAAACAAATCCACAGTTATGATGATGTCACCTGAAACGCCCCTATAACTCCATACTCGCTACCATGGAGTCGAGCCCATGCATGAATGAGTTTGTTATCTGTCCAGAAAAATGGCCTGTCTTCTAAAGCCTAGGTCACAACCGGACGTACGATTTTTTGGCCATGCGATTTTTGACGTTTCCCAAATCGCTGCGATTTTTTTGTTCATGGAGAAAGACGCACGTTGGCCGTAAGTTTGTCTTGCAACCTGAAAAAAACGTAAGCGCCCGTAGAGTTTGTTTGACATGACAAAGAACCTCTGCGGCCAGTCTACAGCTCGAAAATCAGCACGTCACACACGCGCCCTCTGTGCGTTTCTTGCATTTTTTGCACGTAGACCGGCCGTAGGAGCACGTACGGCCGGTTGTGACCGAGGCTTAACCTTGCTCTGTCTTGCAATTGCACTCACTAGGCAGGCTTTCCTTTTCTTTTCTGCTGGCTTTTTGCTTGCGGGAGCAGAGTCTGCCATATTTGCCCACACTGACTTGTTTTGATTAAAAGTCGGTCAAACACACCCCATGGTGGTTACAGTACGTGATATTGCTGCTTGCTTGCTTCAGCAATTTTCAGAATCATAAAATGCGGGACGCATTTTATCTTGGAAAAACAGTGACACATAGGGTACACAGTGTGTGCAGGCTAGCAACATCTCGAAACTCCAACTTCTATAGACATAGAACATTTTGCCCAGAATTGAACTTTGCAGTCAGCACCTTTAAATGTATTGGATTTTACAAAACAAGCAATTAATTAATTAAACAAGAAACATATTTGGTAACAAAGGTGGAATGTCAAATGACATATCATTTGACATTCCACGGAAAAGCAACAGAGAAAGGAGAAAGTAACAAGAAAGCTTTGTGACAGTGTTTTACTGACTTGCTGTCAAAAGATTTCTTGTAATCACATAAATGTCTTCCTAAGTTGCCAAAAAAACAAAAACAAAAAAAACATAACCTCCTGTTTGCAGTATCGTCTTATTATGCAAATGAAACTTCTCTCTTTTCAGTACCCACATGAGAGTTGCCAGCAGCCTTTGTAACAGACAGACCACTCACCATGTCGGTGCAGAGAAGGAATATATGTGCAGAATTTAACTTGTAAAGAAATTTAAATGCTTCTTCCTTAACGATCACTTAGTTATATGCAGATGCATATGTAATGTAAGGAGGACATAATTACCAGGAATTTGACTCTTAAGTTGTAGCTACTTAAAATGTAAATGATTCTGAAATCTTCAGGAGTCTTAATCGGCCCACGCAATGTCAATGAGCAGCAGCTGCGAGAGCTGATCCAGTAAAAAATGAAATCAAAGCTTTTAAGGCCCAGACAAATTAGCATGCATCAGGAGATGCAAAGGAAGGAGGCTATAAGCCTGTCATCTCTGTCAAAGGATATAGAATGATGAATGAGGCAAACAAAATTCGGCTCTGAAAGAGGTCTTTGGGTCTCAGCAAGACGCAACACCTTAAATGTCAAAACACAATTTAGTTTGACAAGTGGACCACCAACATTTGTATCTTACCTTTGTGAGGAGTGTGGATATAATTCAAAGCAATTTCATTTTTTCACATTGGAATAATTTCAAGGCTTGGAAAAGAAACACAATGTAATGGTTAACAGTTCCAGCTGGAAAATTTATCGAACATAACCGCAGCCGATTCTGGTCAAGGTTTATTGTATTTAATTCAAAAGTTTGTTGCGTATGTGTGGCGATCACGGAATGTTTTGATTTTCATTTTGGTGCCCATGTTAAGAGGTTAGAGCAGTCACACAGCCTGCATGATATGCATGTTTTAGGCGTGGCTCGTGCATTGCTGCAGGAGTGTGTCATCTAGAGTTTTGGCATGGCACCTATTTTTCACACATATGGTATGCAGTACTCAGCAAATTAGACAGTGAAAAAATCTGTTGATGGTCAGATTGACATCATACCAACAACATTATATAACTGACACCTTTGACTATAGATTCAATATTAAAAAATATGAATATTATTTTATATTCTTTTATTTATTTCTATATTATTATTTACAATTAAGCACATTAAACTCTTAACCTCTGTCTAAACTAAATATGCATTAACATTATCATGTGTCAGTAAACCTGTTGAGAACGAGCAAACTACAAACATGGACACCTTGAACTACAGTTCCCAAGAACCACAGCACCCCCTGTCACCAGTCTATTGAAATCAGCTGTCACTCGTCTCCTTAATTATCTGTCACTGTATTTAAACTTCCCTCTCACACACTCCATTGTGAAGTATTGTTCTGCTCTCTCAGTTCATACCAAGCCTTGTATTTTCTGACCTTTTCTCTTCATCTCACATTTTCACTCTTTGTCTTCCCTCTACTATGTTGTTTGCCGATCGCCCAACCCTCACTAGTTTTCTGACTCCGGTTCCAGTTTCACATCTTGGCTTTGCTTACAGTTTGCAACCTGCTCTCCTCTGCACATACATCAGTAAGTGCCTGCATTCTGACAGGATACCTCACTGATCATGGATGTAGCGGAAGAAGCCAAGCAGACTGCTCTGAACGCACAGGGAGAACATCAGCAGATGCTTGCAGACCTCAACACTCAAATGGCACAACTTTGATGTCGCAGGCCCTCCTAACACGCCCTGAGTTCCCTCCTAGCCCAGTGCTGCAGCTCTCCACGCCGGAGAAATTTGCCGGAGACACTATCACATGTAAAGGTTTTCTACTTCAATGCTCCATGTATTTCACTACTATGCCTAGTCTGTCTGACGAGCACAAGATCACTAAATTTCTATCCTTTCTCACTGGCATAGCACTACGATGGGCAACTGCTGTTTGGGACAAGGGTGGTGAGCAGACCACATCATATGAGCAGTTCCTCACCCTATTCAAGAGAATGTTTGACCATGAACCTAAAAGGATTGAGGTCGGTGAAAGTCTGCTTACCAGTTCTCAAGGTTCTAGAAGCGTTGCGGAGCATGCCCTGGACTTCAGAACATTAGCGGCTGCCAGCGGATGGAATGATCCTGCCCTGAAAGCAGTTTTTCACCAAGGTCTGCGCCCTGAGATCGTTAGTGAACTGGCCTGTAGAAATGAGAACCTCACGCTGGCCTCTCTCATTGACTTAGCTATTCGTCTTGACCATCTGTTGTCACACCGACCCGCTATCCAAGAAAATGCCAAGTCTGTTCAACCCTCCAAAGACAGTTCACCCATGGAGGTGTTACGCACCCAGTTAACCCATGCAGAGTGTGAGAGAAGAAGAAAGGAGGGTTTGTGTTTCTACCGCGGGAGTTCCGAGCATCACATCAGCCACTGTCCCATCCGTCTGCCCCGTGTAGCTCCAGCAGAAGGCCCAGCATGACCTGTGAGTCTGGTGAGGAAAATTGAATTCAAAATCATTTAAGGTTCCAGTTTTATTAAAGGTAGTGTCCTCCACATACGTCCTTTCTGCTTTTGTCGATTCAGGGGCAGAGGGGAATTTTATCAGCAGTAAAATCATTCAGAGGTTCAACCTGCCTACCACCCCTCTGCACAGTGCACTCAGCATTAGGACCATCAACGGAGGACCCATAGGAGATGGTCTCATCACCACACGTACCATCCCAGTTCAGATCCAAGTAGGAGCATTGCACAAATAACTCATCTCCCTGTATGTGACTACAACCGTGGATCATGATATTATTCTTGGTTATCCCTGGCTACAACTGCATGACCCCTTGATCTTGTGGCAGAATAAGGAAATTCTCCAATGGTCACCTGCCTGCTTTCAGAGTTGTCTCTTTCGTCCCCAGGTCAATCTGTCTTCCACCTCAGTGGAGAATCCACAATCAGACTCCATGGACAACGTTCCTGATTGTTATAGGGACCTTTCAGAGGTCTTTAGTAAGAGGAAAGCCTGCAGGCTACCACCACACTGGCCATATGACTGTGCAATCAACCTACTGCCAGGTATGTCACCGCCACGTGGTCATATATATCCCCTGTCCCAAAAGGAACACACTGCCATGGAGGAGTATATTCAAGAGGCCCTCAAGCAAGGTTACATCTGCCCTTCCAAGTCTCTCACATCTGCTGGTTTCTTTTTTGTGGAGAAACAAGATGGTGGACTTAGGCTGCTGGGCCATAGAAGGTTCATGCTGCACGCTACACGCTACACGTTCACGTGAAGAACCGGACCCTGGGCCATTAAACTTCATGCTTGGATGTTCACGTGTTGCGTCTGTTCTACTTTGACCGAGTAACCAACAATACGGACTCTTCGGATGACGACGATTGCCTCATTCTGCTTTTACTGAGACAGAGGAAGAGAAAAAGGAACAGAATTTGGAGCCGAGAACACTTCCTTCTGAGAGAAACCCGTGGTGAATTTCACCGAACATTCTATAATCTGCTTGACAATCCCGATGAAGAACTATTTTTCAATTATACCATTCAATTATATTTTTTCTGAAGTTTTCCCCTGAAAGCATAGAGTTATCTCCCTAGAACCGTTCTGATTGGCTGGCGCGGCGGTGACCGCATGCATTGACTGGAATTTCCATCTTCACGCCTAGAAAAAAGTGTGCATGTTCATTTCATGCTTCACGCGTGAAGTGTGCAGCGTGCAGCGTGCAACGTGAACGCCGTTCTATGGCCCAGAGCAAGTCATGCTACGTTTGTCCACTTTTCTTTACACGCGTGTAGCGTGTAGTGTGCAGCATGCAGCGTGCAGCGTGAACCTTCTATGGCCCAGCAGCCTAAGACCTTGCATTGATTACAGAGGTCTAAACCAGGTAGCCGTTAAATATCCTTATCCTCTTCCTCTTGTTCCGGTGGCCTTGGAGCAACTCGGATCTGCTAGGATCTTCTCTAAACTTGACCTACACAGTGCATATAACTTGATCAGGATAAAGAAGGGCGATGAATGGAAGACAGCCTTCAGCACTACCGCTGCCCATTTTGAGTACTGGGTAATGCCTTATGGCCTTTCTTTGGCTCCCAGCGTGTTCCAGTGCCTAATAATTGACATGCTATGGGACATGCTAGGTAGATATGCTATCACCTACATAGATGATATCCTGACATACTCCCCAGATGAAAAAAGCCACCAGGAGCTGTTCTCAAATGTCTGCTGGAGAATCATCTTTACGTACAGTGGTGCTTAAAAGTTTGTGAACCCTTTAGAATTTTCGATATTTCTGCATAAATATGACCTAAAACATCATCAGATTTTCACACAAGTTCTAAAAGTAGATAAAGAGAACCCAGTTAAACAAATGAGACAAAAATATTATACTTGGTCATTTATTTATTGAAGAAAATGATCCAATATTACATATCTGTGAGTGGCAAAAGTATGTGAACCTCTAGGATTAGCAGTTAATTTGAAGGTGAAATTAGAGTCAGGTGTTTTCAATCAATGGGATGACAATCAGGTGTGAGTGGGCACCTTGTTTTATTTAAAGAAAAGGGATCTATCAAAGTCTGATCTTCACAACACATGTTTGTGGAAGTGTATCATGGCACAAACAAAGGAGATTTCTGAGGACCTCAGAAAAAGCATTGTTGATGCTCATCAGGCTGGAAAAGGTTACAAAACCATCTCTAAAGAGTTTGGACTCCACCAATCCACAGTCAGACAGATTGTGTACAAATGGAGGAAATTCAAGACCATTGTTGCCCTCCCCAGGAGTGGTCGACCAACAAAGATCACTCCAAGAGCAAGGCATGTAATAGTCGGCGAGGTCACAAAGGACCCCAGGGTAACTTCTAAGCAACTGAAGGCCTCTCTCACATTGGCTAATGTTAATGTTCATGAGTCCACCATCAGGAGAACACTGAACAACAATGGTGTTGTTGGCAGGGTTGCAAGGAGAAAGCCACTGCTCTCCAAAAAGAACATTGCTGCTCATCTGCAGTTTGCTAAAGATCATGTGGACAAGCCAGAAGGCTATTGGAAAAATGTTTTGTGGATGGATAAGACCAAAATAGAACTTTATGGTTTAAATGAGAAGCGTTATATTTGGAGAAAGGAAAACACTGCATTCCAGCAAAAGAACCTTATCCCATCTGTGAAACATGGTAGTGGTAGTATCATTGTTTGGGCTTGTTTTGCTGCATCTGGGCCAGGACTGCTTGCCATCAGTGATGGAACAATGAATTCTGAATTATACCAGCAGATTCTAAAGGAAAATGTCAGGACATCTGTCCATGAACTGAATCTCAAGAGAAGGTGGGTCATGCGGCAAGACAACAACCCTAAGCACACAAGTCGTTCTACCAAAGAATGGTTAAAGAAGAATAAAGTTAATGTTTTAGAATGGCCAAGTCAATGTCCTGACCTTAATCCAATCGAAATGTTGTGGAAGGACCTGAAGCGAGCAGTTCATGTGAGGAAACCCACCAACATCCCAGAGTTGAAGTTGTTCTGTATGGAGGAATGGGCTAAAATTCCTCCAAGCCGGTGTGCAGTACTGATCAACAGTTACCGGAAACATTTAGTTGCAGTTATTGCTGCACAAGGGGGTCACACCAGATACTGAAAGCAATGGTTCACATACTTTTGCCACTCACAGATATGTAATATTGGATCATTTTCCTCAATAAATAAATGACCAAGTATAATATTTTTATCTCTTTGTTTAACTGGGTTCTCTTTATCTACTTTTAGGACTTGTGTGAAAATCTGATGATGTTTTAGGTCATATTAATGCAGAAATATAGAAAATGATAAAGGGTTCACAAACTTTCAAGCACCACTGTAAAAGCAAAGAAGTGAGTTCCATCAGAGCCAAATCTCCTTCTTAGGTTATATCATCAGCACAGAAGGAGTAAGCATGGATTCATCCAAGGTCTCTGCTGTCACTTCCTGGCCAATACCCATGTCCATAAGGGACCTTCAGCATTTCTTGGGCTTTGCTAATTTCTATCGTAGGTTTATTCGGGGTTTCAGCACAGTTGCCGCTCCCTTAAAAACGCTGCTAAAAAAGGGACCCAAGCGCCTCCAGTGGAATCCCGAGGCAGAAGAAGCTTTCAGTCGTCTTAAGCTAGCGTTTACCTTGGCCCCTGTCCTACAGCATCCCGATCCAACCAAACCTTTCATCTTAGAGGTTGATGTGTCTGACACAAGAGTGGGGGCAATCCTATCTCAACATTTCAGGGAGAAACATAAGCTGCACCCAGTAGCTTTCTTTTCAAAGAAACTATCTTCTGCAGAAAGGAATGATGACGTGGGTAACAGAGCTGCTCGCCATTAAACTAGCCCTCAAGGAGTGGTGACATTGACTAGAGGGAGCCACTCACCCCTTCATAATTCTCATGGATCACCAAAACCTTGAATATCTCAAGAAAGCCAAGAGGTTAAATCCACGTCAGGCCAGGTGGGCACCCTTTTTCACAAGATTTAATTTCACAATTTCATTTTGTCTGGGCTCCAAGAATACCAAGGCAGATGCCCTATCCCGAACCTTCAGTCCATCTCACCAAGATTCTGTTACCCATCCCATCCTCCCACCACAGTGTTTTCTACAATCAATCATCTAGGATCTGGACAGAGAGATAAGGAGCTCACAGCCACAAACCAGTCCCATTCATTTCCCACCTGGTCTTCTCTATGTGCCCAAGCATCTTTGCAGCAGATTCATCATCTGGGCCCACGCATCTCTTGCCACTGGGCACCCTGGCAGTCAACGCACTCACCAAATGCTAAGAAACAAATATTGGTGGGAGAACATGCTCACAGCAATTAACCAGTTCATTGCCTCATGTTCTGAATGTGCCCAAGCAAAGGTTCCTAGAACCTCCCTTGCCAGCAAACTGTGCCCCCTCCCTATTCCTCAGAGACCCTGGTCCCACATAGCCATAGATTTTATCACGGATCTCCCTCCCTCACAAGGCAACACCACTATAATGGTAACCATTGATCGATTTTCTAAAGTGCTGAAACTCATCCCTTTACCTGGCATTCCCACGGCTTCTCAAACCACAGAACTACTGTTCCAACAAATTTCCAGGTACTATGGTATTCCCGAAGACATAGTCAGTGACCGGGGATCTCAATTTATTTCACGTTTTTGGACAAGCTTCATGGAAAGATTAGGAGTTTCAGTAAGCCTCACATCTGGCTGTCTTCCCCAGTCTAACGGCCAAGTAGAAAGAGCCAACCAGGAAATTGGCTGTTTTCTGAGGATCTTCTGCATGCATAATCAGGGGGACTGAGCATGCTTTCTTCTGTGGGCTGAGTATGCACAGAACTCCCTCAAACACCTAGCCAGGTACAAGCCGTAGATGACTGGTTTGCATGTAGCCAGACAATCTGGGAGGAGCTACATCAATGTCTCAAGTCAGTCAACGCCAAGTATAAGGAATATGCCGATAAACATAGAGAAGACACTCCAAACTTTCCCCAGGCAACAGAGTATGGGTGGCCACAAGAAACCTGAGAGAGCCCAACGCCTGTAGAAAACTCCAACCACGTTACATTGGGCCATTCAAGGTATTATGTCATATCAATGAGGTCTTGTACCATCTAGAACTTCCCCCTCACAGCCAGATATCCCCAACTTTCCATGTCTCCAATCTGAAACCTGCCATCCTGGGCCCTCTCGCCAGAAACACACTGGTCCAGGAGCACCCAGCACTCAACTTAGAGGATGAACCCATTTCCCAGGTAAATAAGATCCTCGACTCAAGACGAAGAAGAGGTCAAGTCGAATAGCTGGTAGATTGGGAAGGATATGGACCTGAGGAATAAAGTTCAGTCACTGTTAAGGACATTCTAGGCCCACTCCTTAAACAAGAATTCCATGCTCTATATCCCAACAAACCAGCACCGAGAGGTAAGGGTCATCCTAGAAAGAATGTAGCTCCCAGAGGTAGCTCCTCGGGGGGGTTCTGTCAGTAAACCTGTTGAGAACGAGCAAACTACAAACATGGACACCTTGAACTACAGTTCCCAAGAACCACAGCACCCCCTGTCACCAGTCTATTGAAATCACTTGTTACTTGTCTCCCTATTTAAGCTTCCCTCTCACACACTCCATTGCGAAGTATCATTCTGCTTTCTCAGTTAATACCAAGCCTTGTATTTTTTGACTGCCTCTTGATTTTCTGACGTTTGCTCTTCATCTCATGTTTTCGCTCTTTGTCTTCCCTCTGCTACGTTGTTTGCCAATTGCCCGACCCTTGCTAGTTTTCTGACTCCGATTCCAGTCTCACGTCTTGGCTTTGTTTACAGTTTGCACCCCACTCTCCTCTGCATATACATCCGTAAGTGCCTGCATTCTGACATCTTGAAATGAATTTAAACATTCTATTTGTCATGCTCCGCCCTGGACATCTGCTCCAGAGCTTGCGTATCTCCTGCATCAACGCCAATCCGGATCCAGGACAGGAATTCCATCCTGCCTGCTTCCCCATTCAGCGAGCGCTCACCTGAATTCACTTCCTGGTTTTCACCGCTGCCTTTATAAACGCTTTTAGAAACAGACTTTGCCAGAACGTCTCGTTTGTTTACTCTAGCCATTTCTGTGCCTCGTATGCTTTTCATGGCTTTTCTCTCTAGCGTTTTTCTTGTCCTTGCTTGCCAAGTTCTTGCCTCCTTTTTTTTTACCTGGACTATTTTTGCTATTGTTTCATCGTCTAGTTTGTTTACCTTTTGGCCATGCCCTTTCCCTGGATTAAACCCACCTTATTTATTGGATTAATGTCTGTGTATGTGTTCTGCTTCTGGATCCAAACTTCACCACACTTCCAGCACCCATAACAGTACATTCTGGCCAGCATGGATCCAGTGGAACTCGCCCATCTGAGAACGGCTGTCCAGCAACAAGGGACTCTCCTCGGGACCCACCAACAAGACCTACAACAAATTACTCGGAACCTCGCCACCCTGTCCAACTCACTCAACCTCCTCACCATGCAGATGCAGCACTATCAAGCTGTGCCTACCCTTGCCCAGCCGTCTCTTACTTCAGCTCCTGCCACTGCCTCCTCTCCACGAGCCGAGACTCCCAGCACCTCAGCCCTACGATGGAGAACCAGGTACTTGCAGATCGTTTTTGTCCCAATGCTCGTTGATCCTAAAGCTGCAACCTCTAGCCTTCCCCACAGAACGCTCCCGGGTAGCATATACCATCACGCTCCTCACTGGCAAGGCCAGGGAGTGGGGAACAGCAGTCTGGGATGCTGATGCACCCTTTTGCTCCAATTTCATAGATTTCTCTGAGGAGATGAGGCGAACTTTCGACTGCTTTCTGCCCGGCCAGGAGGCGGCTAGAGAACTCATGGAGCTACGGCAGCGGTCCCAGTCTACCTTGGACTACGCCATCGAGTTCCGGACGTTGGCAGCATTGTGCGGTTGGAACGAGAGTGCCCAGGTCGATGCGTTCCTGCACGGATTGTCCGACGCCATTAAGGATGAATTGGTTTCACGGGAACTGCCATCGGACCTCTCCAGCCTCATGGACCTTGCCAACTGTATCGACACCCAGATCCAGTAACAGAGGAGAGAGAAGACCCACCCCAGCTTCACCTCCTCTCCACCTCCCGCCTCGTCCATCGAACCCATGCAGGTAGACCGGGTTCGGGTGTCAGTGGAGGAATGACAGCGCCAGCGGAGCACAGGGGCCTGCTTCTACTGCAGTCAGCTAGGACACATCTGTCAAGCCTGCCCGCTAAAAGGACGAGCCCACCAGTGAATCGAGGGGCCCTGGTGGGCAATGCTCGGAACCAGCCCCCCGCTGATCAACCGTTACTCCCTGTCGTCATCATCCATAACAACGATCATCACCACCTCCAGGCCCTCATTGACTCAGGGGCGGACAGGAATCTGATCTGCTCCGCCACTGTCAAGCATCTGGGAATCCCGTTACTCGCTCTCGACGTTCCTCTCGCTGTCCTGACATTCAGTGGCACCGTCTTGACCACCATCACCCACCTTACTGCTCCGCTCACCCTGAGGATTTCCGGTAACCACTCAGAAACTATCCAACTTCATGCCACGTACCCATCATCCTAGGATTACCCTGGTTAATGCAGCACAACCCTCACCTAAACTGGGTTGACAACACCATCCTAGGCTAAAGCCAGTCCTGCCTAGTTTCCTGCCTGAACTCCACTCTGCCTCGCGCCAAACAACCGCAGCCTTCAGCCAGCGAGTTTCCTGACCTCTCTCACGTGCCTCTGGAATACCTGGACTTAACTCGTTTTCAGCAAGACCCGAGCAGTGTCCCTCCCTCCTCACAGACCCTATGACTGTGGACTCAACCTACTGCCCGGCACAACGCCACCCAAAGGGTGACTCTACTCTCTCTCTCCCATCGAAAGGCAAGCCATGGAGAAGTACATCTCTGAATCTTTGGCAGCTGGGATCATCCACCCTTCCTCCTCCCCAGCAGGGGCAGGATTCTTCTTCGTGGAAAAGAAGGACAAGTTGCTCCACCCCTGCATTGACTATCGAGGTCTCAACGCCATCACAGTCAAGAACCGCTCATGACCAGGGCCTTTGAACTACTCCAGGGAGCCAAGGTATTTACCAAGCTGGATCTACACAATGCCTACCATCTCGTCAGGATCAGGGAGGGGGACGAGTGGAAGATAGCCTTTAACACCACCACTGGTCACTACAAGTATCTCGTGGTTCCTTTCCGCCTGACCAACGCGCCCACAGTCTTCCAGGCGCTCGTTAACGACGTCTTAAGGGACTTCTTCAACATCTTCGTTTTCGTGTACCTGGATGACATCCTGATCTTCTCCTGCTCCCTGGAGGAACATTGGGGTCACATCCGGCAAGTCCTCCAGCGCCTGATAGAAAATAAGCTGTTTGTCAAGGTGGATTAAAGCGAATTTCACCAGAGTGCTGTCTCGTTTCTGGGGTTCATCTCCCCGGCAAGGATCCAGATGGACCCCCTCAAGCTTGAGGCAGTCGCTGACTGGCCCACCCCATCCTTGCAATGAGCGCTCCAGCGTTTCCTGGGATTCGCTAATTTCTATAGGCGCTTCATCCGCGACTTCAGCACGGTGGCCGGACCTCTCACAGAATTGACCTCAATCAAGAGCCCGTTCAAGTGGGGGGAGGAAGCAGAGAGAGCCTTCTCCATGCTTAAACGCAAATTCACCACAGCACCCATTCTCACCATACCCGATCCGGCCAAACAGTTCATTGTGGAGGTCGACGCTTCTGAGTCAGGGGTCGGAACCATTCTCTCTCAGAGGGCCAGTGATGGCAAGGTCCACCCCTGCTCCTTCTCTCACTGGCTGTCCCCTGGCAAACATTGGCAACATTGGCAACAGATAGCTGTTGGCCATCAAGCTGGCCTTGGAGGAGTGGAGGCACTGGCTCAAGGGGTTGGATCTCCCCTTCCTTGTCTGGACTGACCACAAGAATTTAGAATACCTCAAGAGTGCCAAACGTCTCAATTCACGGCAAGCCCGATGGTCTCTCTTCTCCCGGTTCTGTTTCACGCTCTCCTACCGCCCAGGCTTCAAGAACAGCAAACCCGACGCCCTGTCCAGTTTATTCTCTTCCTGCCAGGAGGAGTCTAGAATGCCCGAAACCATCGTCCCTTCACGCTGTCTGGTGGGGGCCACCCTACTCGAGGTAGAAACGTTAGTGCAGAAGGCCCTGGAGCAGGACCCTGGAGAAGGTAACTCAATCAACATACCACGTAACCATCTGTTTGTTCCCCATTCTGTGTGGACCCAGGTGCTGCAGTGGGGTCATGGCTCCAAGTTGGCTTGTCACCCGGGAGTTGCTCGGACCCTGGCACTCATCCAACAGCGCTTCTGGTGGCTATCGATCAAGGAAGACGTCCAGGAGTTCGTGGCAGCTTGCGACACGTGTGCCCGGAATAAGACAGCCAATCAGCAAGCCGGCAGGGGGTTAAGACCCCTCCCGACTCCTCATCAACCCTGGTCACACATCACCCTGTACTTCGTCACAGGACTCCCCAACTCAGGTGGCAACACATGCGTTCTCACAGTCATTGACTGTTTCTCCAAGTCAGTCCACTTCATCCCTCTGCCCAAGCTTCCCACACCTAAAGAAACCGCCAAATTACTCATCCTCCACATTTTCCGCATACACGGACTCCCCATTTGTCTCCGACCGGGGTCCTCAGTTCACTGCGTAGTTCTGGAGGGCCTTCTGCAAACTCATTGGGAGTCCTCCTGTAGTCTCTCCTCAGGTTTCCATCCCCAAACCAACAGCCAGGTAGAACGGGTGAATCAAGATTTTGAGGTGGCACTCAGGTGCATGGCATCCAGGGATGCCGGTTCTTGGAGTAAGTGCCTACCTTGGGTTGAATATGCTCAAAACACACTGCCTTCATCTGCCACAGGTCTCTCGCCCTTCCAGTGCTCCCTAGGTTACCAACCACCACTCTTCCCCAACCAAGAGGAGGAGGTCGCCATACCCTCAGCCCAGACATTCATACGCCGCTGCAGGAGGACGTGGACGTTGGCCCGGAGAAGACTCCTACGCTCCACCCTAGCATCCAAGAGGCAGACCAACAAACACCATTCTAAGGCGCCCACCTACCGGGTGGGGCAGTGAGTCATGCTCTCCATGCGTAGGGCTCTACACTAACTTTTTTTTTTCAGGAGCACACATGCTCCTAAGTTAAAAATTTTAGGAGCACAGGGAAAAAAATGGGGGCACAAGCACAAGTAGGTTTTCATTTTAAAGGTTTATTGCAGCGCAAACCTTAGACACACCAACACATAAAACGCAAAATTCAATTGAGAATGAATGAATGCATGAACAAACAAATGAATAACGAACAACTGAATGAATGAACAAACAGTAGCTAAACAGAGAGCAGAGCTCAGCAGAGCTAACAACATCAAGGACAGTTCCCACCCTGGCTCTGAGTTCTTTGACTTGCTGCCCTCAGGCAGGCGTTACAGGTGCATCAAAGCAAGGACCAACAGACTCAAAAACAGTTTTTTTTCCCCACAGGCCATAACCACCTTGAACAATTAGCCTTTTTCACATTACGTCACTTGCAAGGGAACTCATATCCATTTTCAGCCTTTTGAATGGAAGAAGAGGTATACGGCGGCAACATATGTTAACAAAACTGTATCATTCACAGATAAGATTGATAATAATATTGCGCATTGTTGTTTATCATTACATATTGTTAGCGACCATTCCAGTCACCTATCTGCCTTGTTTTGGAAAGGAAGTTTACTGACTTTCTATGGTTGCTACTTGTTAGCCAGCAGATTAACATGCCGCCTCTTCTTCCATTCAAAAGGCTGAAAACGGATGTGAGGTTCTTCTGCAAATGACATAATGTGAAAAAGGCTAATTACATGCACTGACTGATGCCACTTCTGGCAGGTGCAACAATGCACCAACAAGGACCTAAAAGGACAATATTCTCACAGTTACCTGATACAGTGCAATACTTATTACAGTGCAACCTCACAGAGCAACTTTTTCATTTTTATAGCTTTTGTATATTTGGGGGCCAAGCAGCGAAGCTGGCGAAGGCCCCTAATGTGTTTGTAGGTTTTCTTCTTATTATTATTTTTCACAATTCAACTTTCTCCTTAGGGATGTCTATGGCAGCCCATAGAACCGTACGTAGGAAAATGCTCAAATTTGGCAAACACATTCTAGACAGTCTCATGATTCTCCACAACAAATTTTAGGTCCACACCCCCAACCCTCTAGCGCCACCAGCAGGTCAACGTTGCAGGTACATTTCTGCTTGTAACTTTTGAACCGTACGTCCAATTTAAAAAAAAAAAAACTTGGTATCCCTGGAATCCTTGGGCCAAGACGAATCCAATGCACCCTATGACGTCATTTTACTCCCAGATAGTTTTCCCGCCATTTTGAATTTTGTCAAAAACACTAAAAATGCTACTCCTCCCTCAATTCTTGACCAATTTTTCTCTAATTTGGTATATAACATCTTTGGACTGAGCCTCACACAAAACATGCAAAGACTTTTGATATCTCTTATCGTTTGGCCGTGACAGCCAATCAAACGCGTCCTAAAAGTCGCCAAACAGGAAGTGAGCTCATATCTCGGCAACCCTTCATAGGAATGTTTTCAAATTTTTCACACAGATTCTAGTCTATCCCAGGACTCCCCACAAAAAATCCAGATCCCCAGCTCAAACCGTCTAGCGCCACCAACAGGTCAAAATTTTGAGGTACATTTCTGCTTGTAACTTTTGAACCGTACTCCCAATTGTCAAAAACTTGGTATCCCTAGAATCCTTGGGCCAAGACGAATCCAACGCATCCTATGACGTCATGTCCACCAGAATAGAATGTCCGCCATTGTGGATTTTGTGAAAATCAATAAAATGCTTCTCCTTCTGCAAATTTAATCGGATTTTCCCAAAAAGTGGTTTGCACCCACATTCTAGACAGTCTCATGATTGCCTTCAAGAAATTTTAGGTCCCCACCCCCAACCCTCTAGCGCCACCAGCAGGTGAAAGTTTCAAATACATTTCTGCTTGTAACTTTTGAACCGTACGTCCGATTTTCAAAAACTTGGTATCACTGGAATCTTTGGGCCATTACGAATCCAACGCGCTCTATGACATCATTTTCTGCCAGAAAAGTTTCCCGCCATTTTGAACTTTGTGAAAAACAATAAAAATGCTACTCCTCCCTCAATTTTTGACCAATTTTTCTCTAATTCGGTATATAGCATCTTTGGACTGAGCCTCACAAAAAACATGAATGGATTTTTGATATCTTTCATTGTTTGGCCGTGACAGCCAATCAAACATGTCTTAAAAGTCGCCAGACAGGAAGTGTGCTCATATCTTGGCCGCCCTTTGGCGTATCTTAACGAAACTTGGTGGCATTATGCCACACCCATTCAAAAAGGCCCACAAAACATTTGGAACAAATTGGCCACTAGGGGGCGCTATAACTAGGGAAAATGACTTTTGGCTCATATCTCATGATGCTTTTTGGGTAGAAACAAAATTCCACTATGTCTGGAATCCTTGGGTCAAGACGAATCCATCACACCTACTCTGCTTGGCCCCCACATTGCTGCTTGCAGCTATATTTTATATTTATATTTCTACACTTTTACATTCATACCCAATACAATGCAATACTAAATACAGTGCAATATCCTGAGTTTTGTAGCTGAACTGAGTTTCTATAACTAATGTGCAATTAACATCTGCAACTCAACACTCCCAGTTGTATATATATATATTCTTTGTTTTTCTGCTGTGTTGTGACATGCACCATTTGTATATACTGTATATTATTTGTTTTTCTGCTGTGTTGTATGTTCCCATCTAAATGTTTGCACTGGGGTGTGTGCTTTCCATCTCATTATATAATTTTCCCGCACCTTCTCCCGTCGTTCTAGCTTTCTTCACTACACTTTCTTCCTCGTCCGTTCTTTTATTCTTGTTCCCACCATCATTGCTTTTAAAAAACGCCGTTATTCTCTGCATAGCGAATATATTTCTCAGCTCAGTCTGAACCAGCTCTCAGTTATCTCTCAGTTGAATGATCTGATGAATCCCTAAAAAGCACTTTTCCCACCTAATGCCACACCCACAACATACAACCATGGGAAAGAGGGGCAATCACAGAAAGATGAGTAGAAAATGGGAAATGTTACGGGGGATATTTATTGTGATTGTAGGCTATTGTAGCGTCAGCACAAAAGCACCAGACTCAGCTTTAACTGAAAGTGTTATTCAGTAGCCTAAACTTATTCAAGCTACAGACCGAGAAGAATAAAAATGCTGAAATCTCATGTCCCGGTAAAATGCACTAGCATGGCAGAACGGCAAAAAAAAGTAACTTTTTCACTCCCCCCCCCGGCTACTGTGGGAACCACCGCAGTGCAAGACAGAGGCAATGCATGTAACTACAGACAGGGAGCAAGGCGCAGGCAGAACACACACACACGCACGTACACAACACTGAACACACACACACTTACAACAATACAGGCCGTTACTCGTTACACTATATTAGGTAGGCTATCCAGCGCTGGATTTACATACTTTGCAGTTTAATGTTTGATACATTTTAGAATGTTAAACTCGTTGCGTCTGTGCTCAGTGCTTTCCTAAATTGTCGGCCACAAGAAGCCCTCGCATGAATGCGCGTGTTTTTTTTTTGTTTTGTTTTTTTTTCGTTGTTCGCATGCCGAAAAATTCGCTCGCAAATGCGAGTGAAATGTGTGCACTGTAGAGCCCTGTCCACGCGCCATCTGCCCCTCAGAACCATCTCCCGCAAGCTGGCTCCCAGACACGTGGGACCCTTCCTCATCAGTAAGGTAATCAATCCATGTTCCATCAGACTGGCACTACCACTCACCATGCGATGCATTCACCCCACGTTCCATGTATCACAACTAAAACCTCTGGTCTCCAGTTCTTTGTTGGTTTACTCTAGCCGTTTCTGTGCCTCATATGCTTTTCATGTTTTTTTCTCTCTAACGTTTTTCTTGTTCATGGTTTTTGCACTAGCGTTTTTCTTGTCCTTGCCTGCTTCGTTTTTTTGTCAAGTTTTTGCCTCCTTTTTTTTACTTGGACTATTTGTTATTGTTTCATCGTAGTTTGTTTACCTTTTTACCACACCCTTTCTCTGGATTAAACCCACTTTATTTATTGGATTAATGTCTATGTATGTGTTCTACCTCTGGATTCAAACTTCACCACACCTCCAGCACCCATAATGCTATTATTGATGAGCATTATCAAAGGCAAACTCAATGTACAAAGATAGGGCTAGCAGCAGCAGTACAGTAACAGCAGTGCTGGTGATGTGGACAAACACACGCATACAAGGACCTTGATTGAAATTAATTAACTAAAATAAAAAAAAATTGTGATCTACGGGTTTTTGATTGTTTTAAAACAGTAGATCTCTCTCTCTCTCTCTCTGGATTTGTTTTAGAAGGGAAAGAACATAATGCATATGAATTGGTGCTATAGAAATAGTGTTTAATGCAACAATTACCCATTGTAGCGGTTCAGTATTGGTGGGTGGAGCACAGAGGACGGCAGGACAGAGATCAGGTTCACAATAGCGTTTATTGCTAGACTTTTCAGTTTCACAATTTCCCACACTCCAACAGAGAGACACAATTGGCATCTCGTTCAGGGCTGAGCTCCTCCCACTCTCGCTCTCCCTCCTCATATAGGGCGCGGTCACTGGGAAGACATACAAACACAGGTTAATTGCTCTCAGGTGTAGTGATTCTGCCACTTACCTTCCCTGACTCCTCCCTCCTGTCACAGACCGGTGCTTGACCACGCCCCCACTGCCACATACCCTCACCGCCCGACTCAGGCCGGGCGGCTGTCCGGCCTGCAGCCGACTCCCCCCCCCCGACGGGAGAGGAAGTCCGCCACGACCATCTGCGCCCCCGGCCTGTGGACCACCTTGAAATTAAAGGGTTGGAGCGCCAGATACCAACGGGTGATCCGCACATTGGCATCTTTCATGCGGTGGAGCCACTGGAGGGGCGCGTGGTCCGAACAGAGGGTGAAGGGGCGCCCCAGCAGATAGTACCGGAGGGCGAGAACCGCCCACTTGATGGCCAAACACTCTTTCTCTATGGTGCTGTAGCGCCCCTCACGCACCGACAGCTTCCTGCTGATATACAGGACAGGACGGTCCTCCCCCTCCACCTTCTGGGACAAAACCGCCCCCAGCCCTCTGTCCGATGCATCGGTCTGTAACATAAAGGGGAGAGAAAAGTCAGGGGAGTGTAGAAGTGGCCCCCCACACAGTGCAGCCTTTACCTCCGAGAAAGCCCGCTGGCACTGCTCCGTCCACTGGACCGGATCTGGTGCCCCCTTTATAGTGAGATCAGTCAGCGGGCTGGTGATGTCCGAATAATTAGGTATAAACCTACGATAATAGCCAGCCAGCCCCAGGAACTGTCTCACCCCCTTTTTGGTCTTGGGCCTCGGGCAGGCAGCAATCACTGCCTTCTTATTAATTTGGGGACGCACCTGCCCGTTGCCCAAGTGGAAGCCCAGATACCGTACTTCCACCCGCCCAATCGCACACTTCTTTGGGTTGGCTGTGAGCCCCGCTCGCCTCAGCGACCTAAGGACGGCCCTCAGATGTTCGAGGTGCCGCTGCCAGTCATTATTATAGATGATGATGTCATCTAAATACGCAGCCGCGTAAGTGGCGTGAGGGCGGAGGACTCTGTCCATCAGCCGCTGAAACGTAGCGGGCGCCCCAAACAGCCCAAATGGAAGGGTGACGAATTGGTGTAACCAAATGGTGTGGAAAAGGCTGTTTTTTCTCGGGATAGTGGAATCAAGGGGATCTGCCAATATCCCTTCGTCAAATCCAGCGTCGAATAAAAGCGAGCAGTGCCGAGTCGATCGAGCAACTCATCAATACGAGGCATTGGGTACGCATCAAATTTAGACACCGCGTTGACTTTTCTATAGTCCACACAGAACCGGACCGACCCGTCGGCTTTGGGTACCAAGACCACCAGGCTGCTCCAGTCACTGTGGGACTCCTCGACGATGCCCATTTCGAGCATGGTCTGAAGTTCTTCCCGAACCACCTTTTTTTGTGTGTTCGGGTAGCCTGTAAGGGCGGCTACGCACTACCACCCCCGGGGGCGTCTCTATGTGGTGCTCTATGAGGTTAGTGCGACCAGGCAGGGGCGAGAACACATCTGAAAACTCGGTCTGCAACTGGGTGACCTCCGTGAGTTGGGTCGGGGAGAGGTGGTCTCCACAGGGGACCGGAGAGGTACGTGATGCCAATGTCCCTTTTTGAACCTCCGGCCCCAGCTCCGCCTTCTCCGGAACCACCGACACCAACGCCACGGGGACCTCCTCGTTCCAGAGTTTAAGCAGATTGAGGTGGTAAATCTGTAGCGCCCCACCCCTGTCCGTTCGCCTCACCTCATAGTCGACGTCCCCGACTCGCCGTGTGACCTCAAAGGGTCCTTGCCACTTGGCGATCAATTTGGAGCTCGACGTGGGCAACAGTACGAGTACCTTATCTCCCGGTGTGAACTCTCTAAGGCACGTACCCTTGTTGTACAGGCGGGCTTGCCGTTCTTGGGCCTGCCACAAATTCTCCTGAGTTAGGTGGGTGAGCGTGTGGAGTTTTGCACGCAGGTCCATAACGTACTGAATTTCATTCTTACTTTGTGAAGGTCCCTCCTCCCAATTTTCCCACAGCACGTCCAGGATGCTGCGCGGCTTATGCCCATATAATAATTCGAACAGGGAGAACCCCGTGGAGGCTTGGGGGACCTCTCGCACTGAGAACAGCAAGGGTTCGAGCCACTTATCCCAATTACGTGCGTCCTCACTTACGAATTTCTTAATATTTTTGAGGGTGCGGTTGAACCGTTCCACTAAACCGTCCGTTTGTGGGTGATACACGCTGGTGCGGATCGGCTTAATCCCCAATAACCCATACAGTTCGCACAGTGTTCGTGACATAAACGTAGTGCCTTGATCACTCAGAATCTCTTTCGGGATTCCCACTCGGGAGATGACGCGGAAGAGTGCCTCTGCAATACTGCGTGCTGAGATATTGCGCAGAGGCACTGCTTCCGGGTATCGCGTTGCATAGTCCACCAGAACTAATATAAAGCGGTACCCTCGTGCTGACCGATCTAATGGCCCGACGAGATCCATCCCAATTCTCTCAAACGGGGTCTCGATTAACGGTAGAGGGCGCAAAGGCGCTTTTGGAATGGCCGCTGGGTTTACTAACTGGCATTCGCGGCATGCCGTACACCACCTACGGACATCGCCGCGAATCCCTGGCCAATAGAATCGGGCCATTATCCGGGCTAGTGTTTTATCCTGCCCCAAGTGTCCAGCCATGGGATTTAAGTGAGCCGCCTGGAATACCAATTCCCGGCGGCTCTTCGGAATTAAAAGCTGCATGACTCGCTCCTTAGTTTGAGTGTCCTGTGTCACTCGGTATAATCTATCCTTCATAATCGCGAAGTAGGGGAAGGACAGGGTGGCGTTCGGCTGGAGCGTTTGACCATCGATTACTCTCACTTGGTCAAACACATACCGCAGAGTCTCGTCTTGCGACTGCTCTAATGGGAAATCCGCGAGGGATTCCCCGAGAGAGAGGAGGAGCCGGCGGCTCCTCACTCTGACGCGGAGATGACGTAGATGGCTCTGTGACAGCTGCTCCCGCCAAAGCGACACCGGGACCTCCCCCTGTCAAATGGCAGGACCCACTCTCTACTAGGCACGTCATTAAACCCCGAAATCCCGGCCAATCAGTCCCCAGAATTAAAGAGTGGGTAAGGCGAGGATTAACCGCCACCTTCACTATAAATTTTTTTCCCTCTGAAAATAATGTGTACCGACACCAAAGGGTAGCGGTGAACATCCCCGTGCACACACAACACCTTCACCCCTTGTGCTCCCCCCAATGCCTTGTTTTGAACCAGGCTTTGGCGAATTGAGGTCTGATTACAACCAGAATCCACCAACGCCTGATATGTAGCCCCTTGGATACTCACCGGTATGCAATACATTCCGGCCCGATCGAGGGCGGCCTCTGGCGCATCGGGGATCCGAACCACCGCGCCCACTTCCATTGCTGTGCACTGCTGTTGAAGGTGGCCCGGCTCCCCGCAGCGCCAGCAAACCGGCCCGGGCTTTCCCTCTGCACCGGTGATCTGGGGCTCACTCACCTGAGGTGGGGGAGAGACAGACACAGAAGGGAGAAATGGGAGGGCACCGCAGGTGCGGCGGGCCAGCTGGGGTGGAGCCGGCCCCTGCCTCCGCGGTGGGGGAATGGGGCGAGGACGGGACACAGGAGGAGGGGGAGAGAGAGAGAGAGAAGAGGAGAGAAGAGATGATGCCATCTGCTGTCCTGCCGCCAGGACAGCCGCCAGATGATCCTCCGCCAGCTCGACTGCCTGATCCAGCGATGCCGGGCGGTGGCACTAGACCCACTCCACGGTTCCTGCTGGTAAGCGGGCGATGAACTGTTCCAGTATCACCTGGTCGACGATTCCATCAGCGTCGCGATCGTTGGCCCTCAACCACCGCCAGCAGGCGTCCTGGAGCTGCTGGCCGAACGCGAACGGCCGGCCGTCTTCCTCCAACCGCAGCGCGCGGAAGCGCTGGTGCTGTTGTTCTGGTGTGCGCCCCACGTGCTGGAGGACGGCCCAGCGGAGGTCCGCGTAGGCCAGCCGGCGGTCGGCGGGGAGCTGTAGCGCGGCCAGCTGTGCCTCTCCCGTTAGCAGGGGGAGAAGGCGCACCGCGCGCTGCTCTATCGGCCACCCCGAGGCTTCGGCGACCTGTTCAAATAACGTGAGGAATGCCTCGGGGTCGTCCTGCGGGCCCATCTTGGTGACAGTGAGGGGAGACGGGCCCACGGTAGGAGCGCTGGTGGACCCTGCCGACGCGAGGAGGGGCCGGAACGCCTGTCAGTCTTCTTGTTGGGCCAACACCAGGGCCTCGAACCGCTCTTCTTGCTCCTTTCGGAGGGTGAGTAGCGCCTGGTGCTGGCTTTGCTGGGCCGTGGCGAGAGCGTGGACCAGTTCAGCAAACGGGGAGGACTCCATGGGGCTGTGAGGCTGCTGTGCTCCAGATCCTGGGTTTCGGCACCACTGTAGCGGTTCAGTATTGGTGGGTGGAGCACAGAGGACAGCAGGACAGAGATCAGGTTCACAATAGTGTTTATTGCTAGACTTTTCAGTTTCACAATTTCCCACACTCCAACAGACACACACAATTGGCGTCTCGTTCAGGGCTGAGCTCCTCCTGCTCTCGCTCTCCCTCCTCATATAGGGCGCGGTCACTGGGAAGACACACAAACACAGGTTAATTGCTCTCAGGTGTAGTGATTCTGCCACTTACCTTCCCTGACTCCGCCCTCCTGTCACAGACCGGCGCTTGACCACGCCCCCGCTGCCACACCCATATATTGCAGAATTAATACAGCAGTGCAATTCATGAAATTATGCAGGTACAGATTAAGAAGGTCAGTTAATATGCACATCAAACATAAAATGGAGAAAAAATTCAATGAGCTCAATGAATTTGACTGTAGCATGGTTGTTAATGCCAGAAGGGTTGATTGGAGTATTTCAGGAGCTCCTGGTGTCCTGAGATAATAAAATAATAAATAAAAAATACAAAAAAATCTCGAGTTTACATCCACGGTGAGCAGCAAACATTGAGCCTTGTGGCAGATAAGCTACAGCAGCAGAAGACCACATCAGGTTCCACTTGTATCAGCCAAGAACAAGAATCTGAGTCTTCAGTGGACACAGGCTCACTGTTCAGTTTCAGTAATAGTAATAGTGTTCAGTAATTCTTTTTCAATCCATTTTAATCATTCTGCTAGTTCTAACTACACTAAATTAATTTCTGAATAAAAGTGCTAAATTGTGATAAAAATCATGGTACCTCCAAGTACCCCTAGAAGTAGACATACAATCATTTGAGAAACACTACTTATAAACCTCTAGAAAAGTTACACTGCCGACAGTGTAAACATAACTATTATTTAACTTCAGAATCATTAAACCACTGGTATGTTTTGAGTTGTGTTATTGGCAAAGTCATGTCTCTTAACAGCTGCCAAGCTTACAAATAGAGCTACTATTCCTTCTTGCATTATGTGTGATTTGCCATTTCATCTTTAGTTTCTCTCTTCATCCATCATTCATGCCAGTGTCCTCTAGAAATCAGCTCTAATTATGATTACTGCATGGCGGGATGACTGGAATTTCGGCAGCTCCTTAAACTCCTGTCCTTCCATCCACATGCATTGTCCATTTATTTCTATTTTAGTTCTTTATCTGGGGTATGGAGCAGAGAATAGACAAGTGAACATGGCCATTGTGCTCTGCAGTCTTTGCAATAAATTAGCAAAGATAAGGCCCAGAGAGAGTGTGTTTGGAGGCTATCATTGATCCCTAAGGGCAGGCTTTTAAGAAGCTTACTAAACACTGCACTAGATGTGCTTGTAGTCCATTGTGAAAGGTTCTTCAATGTTGCCCATTCTTTAAATCTACAGTACTGTGCAAAAGCCTATTTTTAGTGCACCCTTTATTATAGATTTTTATTTCATGGCTTCTACATTATCGAATCAGTACAAAAACATTTCCAAACATTAGTTTTCAAGCACAAAATTACTTACATGTTAGAGAAAAATGTTTGTATATCAGTAAAGAAAGCAGCATATTACATGAGGGAGCATTTCCCAGACAAAAAAAAAAAAACAACAAAAAACATAATAGACTGGTACCAAAATTCAAAAAAGTGCTTATTTAAGGAGTTAAAGGCATTTTTGAGACAAAGTCGGGAAACAGTCTTATTTTGTCAATTTGGGTGTGCCGAATTCAAATCTGCAATATGCCGAGCTCTATCTGACCTTTGTTGACCTCTAGAGGTCATTGAACTTTGGGCCTGTAAACGTCTCAGCTGAACCCAGTTTCTCAGCTTTCTAAGCAATGAAATGTACTAAAATGATTAATGAAGTTAGCAAATGGCCTTGTTTGTTAAATGTTTGGGTGCTGAATTCATTTTTCATTTGTAAAACGACATATGACCTCTGTTAACCTCAAGGTCATTAAACTTGGCCTATAGGCCTATGCATTTAACGGCATTTTTAAACTGACTTTACTCTCCCAAAAAGAATATGAACAGACAAAAAACAAATAGAAAGGAACAAATACAACATTAAATCCCAGTCCATGTACATGTGACTTACTTTTCACAATGATAATGCCTAGGCGATCACCTTACATAACATTGCATTACATTTAGCGGTTATTGTTTATACAAAGCTACTGAAAAAAGGACAGATTCAGCAGCATACAAAATGTGGGGGCATACAGGGTATACAGGTTAATCAGGGTTAGTATATATGAGAGTTTTTTTCTTTGTTTTTTGTTTTGTTTTAAATGGGGTAAAGCCTTTACAAAAAACAAACAAAGAAAAAAACTCTCATATATACTAACCCTGATTAACCTGTATACCCTGTATGCCCCCACATTTTGTATGCTGCTGAATCTGTCCTTTTTTCAGTAGCTTTGTATAAACAATAACCGCTAAATGTAATGCAATGTTATGTAAGGTGATTGCCTAGGCATTCTCATTGTGAAAAGTAAGTCACATGTACATGGACTGGCATTTAATGTTGTATTTGTTCCTTTCTATTTGTTTTTTGTCTGTTCATATTCTTTTTGGGGGAGTAAAGTCAGTTTAAAAATGCCGTTAAATGCATAGGCCTATAGGCCAAGTTTAATGACCTTGAGGTTATCAGAGGTCATATGTCGTTTTACAAATGAAAAATGAATTCAGCACCCAAACATTTAACAAACAAGGCCATTTGCTAACTTCATTAATCATTTTGGTACATTTCATTGCTTAGAAAGCTGAGAAACTGGGTTCAGCTGAGACTTTTACACGCCCAAAGTTCAATGACCTCTAGAGGTCAACATAGGTCAGATAGAGCTCGGCATATTGCAGATTTGAATTCGGCACACCCAAATTGACGAAATAAGACTGTTTGCCGACTTTGTCTCAGAAATGCCTTTGGGTGTCACAATTCTGGATTTTGGTACCAGTCTATAGGCTGCTGGGTTTTGCTGCAAAAATAAAAAGCAAGTGTGACAGTCTAAGTCTCCAGAAGAACTCAGTCATTACATGTTGCAATACACAATCCTGCTTGGCGTTCTTTTCCTACAAGTTCTGACATGGAAAAATCCCCAATGCTGGGGGTTTCCATGTTAGAAATTATGCATTTCGTAAACTGCTAGCTCCACGGCCAGTCTACCAACCTTATTTTGGTCATGAATCAAAAAAGATCAATCGGCCCATCATGTTATTCAATTCAAGTTTGATCCAAACTTTGATTTTTTTTTTTCCCAACTAAGAAGAAAACTTCAAGTCTACTCAGTCAGCACTGCCATTTTGGAAATCACATGATGCATTGTTGCATGCTGATTGGTTGAAAGGTAAGTGACGTTGAGTTTGTCTGCAAGAAACCACGTGCCAGTGTTTTGAATATGAACTCTCAAAATGAGTAACAAAAATGGGACAAAAGGCTCACAACACACCGTGGGTTGGAAAAGGCTCACAACACGGAACGGTTGGAAATTAAACAAGTAGTACGCAAAGTCTATATGTAAAACAACATGGTGCGTAAAGTTCATGAACACCATTTCGAGCTTTGGCTATTCAGCATGCAGGAATGCAATCATGTGATTTTCAGTCATGGCAACCCCGGCAGAGTAGAAGAACTTTTCGGCTCGATTCAGAAAATTGGCAGCAGGGGACACTAATATTGATTTGAAGTTGCTGAAATGTTCATTTGGGAAACCTTTCTTGTTTTGTGATCCTGTGGAGTGGACCGTTCATGAATTACATCTTTGGGGAATTTTCTATGCCATAATTTGTAGGAAAAGAAGACCAAGGAGGATTGTGTATTGTGACATGTAGCCACTACAGAACTGTGGTTGGTTATGTAAGATGCGCAGTAAAATGTACAGCTAATTTCCTTATAAAAATGCACAAATTGTACCTGAGACTACTATTTTTTTAAAGAGTCATCACACTAAATATTGACTCTTTCATTTATTACTGTTTACTGCTCTTTAGTGTGGTTTTTTAATGTAGAAATGTTTAATTTTATTAAAACAGTAGTAGTCATGAGTACAATTTGTGTGATAAGGAACTTAGCTGTTAAATTTTACTGAGCATCTTGCAGAACCAGCCACAGGTTTTTGTTTGTTTGTTTTTGTTTTTCTGTAGACTGTCACAATTTTTGCAGCAAAACCCAGCAGCCTTCATTATGTTTTTTTTTTTTTTTTTTTTTGTCTGAAAAGTGGTTGCTAACATAAAATGCTGCTTTCTTTACAGACACATTTTTTTCTAGAACATTTAATTTTGTGCTGGAAAACTAATGTTTGGAAATTGAAAATTGTTTTTGTACTGACAATCTCTAACAAAGTTTGTATAAAAAAAGGAGTGTCTAGGACTTGCACAGTACTGCAAGGCTCGAAATTTGCGGTGGTCTGGTTGCCCAAGGTGACTTAATTTTTCATTTAGCGGGTAATTCCTGTCACTAGCCAGCCTGGCTGGCTAGTTGAAAATAAAAAATATATATGAAGCGAAGATTCAGACACACCATCAACTAAAGCCGCCACATATTAAGCGTGTGCCATGTCTGTGTTAATCGATGTGTTTATCGGCAGGACAGAAAATACCGAAGAATTCCGAATCATATCGTGTACGAGTCAGGCTGTCGGTTTTTTCACTACTGCGCATGCATGTAACGCATCTCATTGAATATCGTGGTAATCACGTGTAGTATTGGACCAGATGGGTGGAGCAAAGAAGCATGGCAGGCCAGAACTGAGTTCTCATTGAACTATTTATTGCTAGCTTTTCAGCCTTTTATCGCTTCCCAGCCGTGCGCGCGAACATACAGTACACGCGTGTTCTGGTTGGGGAGAGAGAGCTCCCTTTCTCTCCTCTCCTCTCCTTTTAAAGGGCGCGGTCACTGGGGAAGATACACAAACACAGGTTAATCCCCATCAGGTGCAATGATTCCACCACTTACTTTCCCTGACTCCACCCTCCATTCACAGACCGACGCTTGGCCACGCCCCCGCTGCCACATCACGTCATCAAATTCAATAGATGTGGCCACATTATCGCCCATTTAAACACGTGTTTTTTGTTGTTGTTTACATCTACATCTGCCAAAGCTATGTTGCGATGTGGAATTTTCTGAAAGGTGTACAGAAACCGCCAGAGACTGAGACAAAGCGACCTCGGTCTGAAGAGGAGAAATGACAAAGGACTTATAAGCAAACGTGGGAGCAGGGTGGGCCTTGGCTGCGATACGATTTTTATGGAATAATTAATTTTTTTCAAGTTGATTCCTAGTCAATATGAAGCTCCTAATGCTTTCTCTCTCATAAATGGTTAAATACAGAAAGCATGTTGGACATATTTTGGGTGCTATAGTCATGATAGTAAGTATATTTATTTTCAGTACTCATACACCAAGTTGCCAAGTTTTCCAATATATTATTATTTGTTGATATTATATTATGGTGCTCTGTGTTGTTCTCATTTATGTATTTAACAACAGTATCAAAATACTCAGGTCTTGAAATAAATGCACATTAGTCATGAACAATGGTAACTACTCTCTTTTGCGTTATTTTTGACAGAAGTAAAATTCATACATGAACAAATTTTGGCTAGTTGATTTTCTGTTTAGGGGCGGCACGGTGGTGTAGTGGTTAGCGCTGTCACCTCACAGCAAGAAGGTCCGGGTTCGAGCCCCGTGGCCGGCGAGGGCCTTTCTGTGCGGAGTTTGCATGTTCTCCCCATGTTCGTGTGGGTTTCCTCCGGGTGCTCCGGTTTCCCCCACAGTCCAAAGACATGCAGGTTAGGTTAACTGGTGACTCTAAATTGACCGTAGGTGTGAATGTGAGTGTGAATGGTTGTCTGTGTCTATGTGTCGGCCCTGTGATGACCTGGCGACTTGTCCAGGATGTACCCCGCCTTCCGCCCGTAGTCAGCTGGGATAGGCTCCAGCTTGCCTGCGACCCTGTAGAACAGGATAAAGCGGCTAGAGATAATGAGATGAGATGAGATTTTCTGTTTGGCTAGTTACTTTGGAAGGTAACTAGTCCGGCTGGCTGGTGAAAAAAAAAGAATTTCGATCCCTGGTACTGTATATACAGGATCAAGGGTCTAATCACGTAGATGGTCTAAATAGGTTCAAATGGGTCAGTGGCGCATATGTTTCATTAATATGACTGAATTGTTTTAGAGAGAAATAAATAATCAGGGGACAGCTAAAATGAATTTTAATGGTAAAATGCATTTGCAAAAACCTGTGAGTGTGTGTGTGTGTTGCATATCAATATACAGCTGTTGGTTTATTCTAAGTAAAGCTTTCCATGAATCCCTCACTATGGGAATACAGAAGCCACATGCAGACAGCACAGGGGAGGCAATTAGCTCCAGACTGTGTATAATACTTCTCTACCCTTCTCTTTCCTGCCGGGAAGTCCGGTTATAGTTATAGGTCTGATCTATCACTCAGAAATAAGACAAACCCCTCACAGGCATGTCATACAAGACAACAGAGAAGTGGGTCAAGACATAATGATTCATGTTGGGCCTGAATAACACAGACGTGGGTTGTTCAGGTCATGGCTACTGGTGAAGATTGCAACACTCTGAGATTGCACATTTAAATAAATCAAAGCTCTAGAGCAGCATGGCCAATATTGGTGGAGGAGTAAAGAATATTCAAGAATGACTAAAGGTGAATTGAAGTTCGAAATGGTCAAAATTGGTGAGTGAGCTCTTCCTGGGAAGCTTTGAATTAATGTCTCAAGATAGGAATATCAGCATAATAGGAAGACATTACACAAGGACCCTTAGGTGAGTTGATAGACTTATTCTCTCATACATGGGAACAGTATGTCTGGCTTTCTCTTATTCCTGGAATATTGACGGAAGAGCATTTGACTGTATTCACCCAACAAGAAATTTTAAGTCTTCCTTCAGTAAGTTAATGAGAGATCCATGGGTGTCATTATAGTATGGTAGCTGAAGATAGCGATGAATCAGCAGAATGAAGTGACAATACAGAGACAATGCCTAATGGTGTAAAAGCTAAGGAAGAAATGGAGGAATCCAATTCAAAGGTGTAATTTGAGTATGGCAGGGATCATAGCAAGAATTTTTGTAAAGGGAATCAGAAGAATAAAGACTATTTACTGTATTTACAACCCCAATTCCAAAAAAGTTGGGACAAAGTACAAATTGTAAATAAAAACGGAATGCAATGATGTGGAAGTTTCAAAATTCCATATTTTATTCAGAATAGAACATAGATGACATATCAAATGTTTAAACTGAGAAAATGTATAATTTAAAGAGAAAAATTAGGTGATTTTAAATTTCATGACAATAACACATCTCAAAAAAGTTGGGACAAGGCCATGTTTACCATTGTGAGACATCCCCTTTTCTCTTTACAACAGTCTGTAAACGTCTGGGGACTGAGAAGACAAGTTGCTCAAGTTTAGGGATAGGAATGTTAACCCATTCTTGTCTAATGTAGGATTCTAGTTGCTCAACTGTCTTAGGTCTTTTTTGTCGTATCTTCCGTTTTATGATGCGCCAAATGTTTTCTATGGGTGAAAGATCTGGACTGCAGGCTGGCCAGTTCAGTACCCGGACCCTTTTTCTACGCAGCCATGATGCTGTAATTGATGCAGTATGTGGTTTGGCATTGTCATGTTGGAAAATGCAAGGTCTTCCCTGAAAGAGACGTCATCTGGATGGGAGCATATGTTGCTCTAGAACCTGGATATACCTTTCAGCCTTGATGGTGTCTTTCCAGATGTGTAAGCTGCCCATGCCACATGCACTAATCCAACCCCATACCATCAGAGATGCAGGCTTCTGAACTGAGCGCTGATAACAACTTGGGTCGTCCTTCTCCTCTTTAGTCCGAATGACACGGCGTCCCTGATTTCCATAAAGAACTTCAAATTTTGATTCGTCTGACCACAGAACAGTTTTCCACTTTGCCACAGTCCATTTTAAATGAGCCTTGGCCCAGAGAAGACGTCTGTGCTTCTGGATCATGCTTAGATACGGCTTCTACTTTGAACTATAGAGTTTTAGCTGGCAACGGCGGATGGCACGGTGAATTGTGTTCACAGATAATGTTCTCTGGAAATATTCCTGAGCCCATTTTGTGATTTCCAATACAGAAGCATGCCTGTATGTGATGCAGTGCCGTCTAAGGGCCCGAAGATCATGGGCACCCAGTATGGTTTTCCGGCCTTAACCCTTACGCACAGAGATTCTTCCAGATTCTCTGAATCTTTTGATGATATTATGCACTGTAGATGATGATATGTTCAAACTCTTTGCAATTTTACACTGTCGAACTCCTTTCTGATATTGCTCCACTATTTGTCGGCACAGAATTAGGGGGATTGGTGATCCTCTTCCCATCTTTACTTCTGAGAGCCGCTGCCACTCCAAGATGCTCTTTTTATACCCAGTCATGTTAATGACCTATTGCCAATTGACCTAATGAGTTGCAATTTGGTCCTCCAGCTGTTCCTTTTTTGTACCTTTAACTTTTCCAGCCTCTTATTGCCCCTGTCCCAACTTTTTTGAGATGTGTTGCTGTCATGAAATTTCAAATGAGCCAATATTTGGCATGGAATTTCAAAATGTTTCACTTTCGACATTTGATATGTTGTCTATGTTGTATTGTGAATACAATATCAGTTTTTGAGATTTGTAAATTATTGCATTCCGTTTTTTTATTTACAATTTGTACTTTGTCCCAACTTTTTTGGAATCGGGGTTGTAAACATGAATAAAATAGCACTAAGTAAAATGAAGTGTAATATAAATAAACATATACAATCCCATGTACGGGCTAATTCTTTGTTTTTGCTGTACACTGAGGAAATTTGGGTTCAAAAAATCAAAAGTTGAATATGTAGAGACAGATCAGAATTTCAACTTTCATTTCTTGATATTTCCATCTTATGTAAAACAACTTGGCAGTCTCCTGCCCTAGTACTAACCAGCTCTTGAGTCACATGGGTGCAGCACCTGTCTCCGTTTCCATAACCCTTGCCCTCTCGTGTATTACATAGCTAGGGTTACAGTGGGGGGCTAGTCCTCTGGTAATCATGAGAGTTTGACTCCCTACTCGCATCTGTATTTCCAGATGGCAGTAGGTACCGTTTTTATGATGGCCATTGATATGACCCAACTGCAAGTAGAACTCACAATCTTCCGGTCGAGAGGCGGACTGCTAACCACTAGGCCAGCTCACAGTCCAAATTTTGACATAGTATAGTGTAGTTAAAGGGATAGCATCTCATCTCATCTCATTATCTGTAGCCACTTTATCCTGTTCTACAGGGTCGCAGGCAAGCTGGAGCCTATCCCAGCTGACTACGGGCGAAAGGCGGGGTACACCCTGGACAAGTCGCCGGGTCATCACAGGGCTGACACATACCGTAGACACAGACAACCATTCACACTCACATTCACACCTACGGTCAATTTAGAGTCACCAGTTAACCTAACCTGCATGTCTTTGGACTGTGGGGGAAACCGGAGCACCTGGAGGAAACCCACATGGACACGGGGAGAACATGCAAACTCCGCACAGAAAGGCCTTCACCGGCCTCAAACCCGGACCTTCTTGCTGTGAGGCGACAGCGCTAACCACTACACCACCGTGCCGCCCAGGGATAGCATGAAGGAGATAAAAGTTTCTCATGATGTTATTAAAATATTTCATTTTTTGTCATTTAAATGTTTAATTTTCATTGTAAGATGTAATTGTTATGATCATCAAAAAACAGATTGATTATCAAAATAACCATCGATTCAATTTTAGTGCACATTCACATTCTTAGTTTGTTTTTCCTGTTTTTATAGAGGATTGGCTTTGTAGCTTATTATGCATTTGCTACCTGGAAGATGGGTCTTTGTTATTTTTCCATTTGCAGTGATGGGCAAGTGACATATGATGTGCTTGATTTAAAAGCTTTTCCCCCCTCATACCCTATGGAATGATTTTTGTGTAGCAACACTATATAGACATGTCACACTCCCACATTTTGTCTTGTACTAATATTCAGTATTACTGCTAAGGAAATCCAACCAGCATATTACAGGAAGGAAATGACTAACCATTAATCATATTCTGAACATGATTTTAGTCCAAGACACACACATCCTTTTATTCCTGTATTATCTTCTTGCCATACCATAGAATTATTGGATATCACACTGTTGTGGGATGACTCTATGGTATTATAAGGATTTAGGCTGTTCTGGCAAGCTGAAGTATTGTTTTTCTGGTTTTTCATCCAGATAGATAACAGGTATCCTGGGCTTTGCTGGAAATCTAGTTGAATTCTCATCTCATCTCATTATCTCTAGCCGCTTTATCCTGTTCTACAGGGTCGCAGGCAAGCTGGAGCCTATCCCAACTGACTACGGGCGAAAGGTGGGGTACACCCTGGACAAGTCGTCAGGTCATCACAAGGCTGACACATACAGTAGACACAGACAACCATTCACACTCACATTCACACCTACGGTCAATTTAGAGTCACCAGTTAACCTAACCTGCATGTCTTGGACTGTGGGGGAAACTGGAGCGCCCAGAGGAAACCCACGCGGACATGGGGAGAACATGCAAACTCTGCACAGAAAGGCCCTCATCGGCCACGGGGCTCGAACCCAGAACCTTCTTACTGTGAGGTGACAGTGCTAACCACCACAAAACCATGCCTCAAATTAAAAGAACATTAATATAAACCTTAAATCAATATCATCAGAGTTGTGTTGTTATAGAAAATTAATCAACAGCTTCAGTTTGAGAATTCAGCAGCTTTGTGGTACAGATACTGCATGATTAGTTGTAATACATTGTAATGTAATGTGCATTTTGTCACATTTTTGAATTAGCATTACATGTAGTAGAATTACAGTAGTGGTTTCCCGTTGCCTTTTATGGGATTATTATAGAGGTTTTCTCCACTCAACCATTCACACGCACATTCACACCTGCGGACAATTTGGAGTAGCCAATTAACCTAACCACATGTTTTTGGACTGTGGGGGAAACCGGAGCACCTGGAAGAAACCCACACAAACATGGGGAGAACATGCAAATTCCACATAGAAAGGCCCCCATCAGCCACTGGGCTCGAACCCAGAACCTTCTTACTGTGAGGTGACAGTGCTAACCATTACAAAACCATGCTGCCCTGAGAAGAAATTACTGTATAATAAAGACATGATCAATCTTAACTTAAGGCAAATTTACAAATGTAAATAAATACATTTTCAGATTACCTCTTCATAGCACTGTCTCAGTTAACTAGCACATTTAGGTTGGGTTACTATAAAAAAAATGCAGAAGTGAATCAAGCACAGATGTAATGTTTTTCCTGTTTTCTAGCTTGTCAGGTTTACAGTACATGGCTTCATCATCCCCTTACACTTCAACTATAAAGTCCATCTGTGCCCAGAATCCAAGAACAGCCTGAATTAGTGTATCACTTAATGGTGACAACACCTGCACTGATATAAAGAGTGACACATAGACACAGACAACCATTCACATTCACGGTCAATTTAGAGTCACCAGTTAACCTAACCTGCATGTCTTTGGACTGTGGGGGAAACCGGATCGCCCAGAGGAAACCTACGCGGACATGGGGAGAACATGCAGACTCCGCACAGAAAGGCCCTCATCGGCCACAGGGCTCGAACCCGGACCTTCTTGCTGTGAGGCGACAGCGCTAACCACTACACCACCATGCCGCCCTTGAATAACTCACTGAGTTAGTTCAGTCGGGGAATTAGTCCTTGTTTGTCTGATATTTACCCAAGGACTCGTCAGACTAATGTGGATGGTGCTTATGATCAACGTCATTCCTAGGGTTTTTTGTTTTGTTTTGAATAATCATTCACATAGAATGATTTGATGTCTCACTAATGTTGTTTTCCAATACATGGATTAGGTTACAAATATGGAGGTAGATGGGGCGTTTGCTTAGGATAATATATAGATGGCATCAGAAGGTGGGTTTCCATTAATGGACAATTTGAAATTGCAAACTAACAAATGAGTAATGGAAATGTGAATTTGACCGAGCAATATTTTGCAAAATTGAAATGGGAACACATTTTTCTCATTTACGTCACATAACATGCAATTGAAATCACTGTGCCAATACTTATCAAGTCTTGGAGATTCGTCACCATGTTTAATTGGATTGACTGTCACAAGAGGAGAAGACCCAGCTTTAATCCCATCACATTACTGAATGGAAACAGAGACCATTCGCAATTGTGTTTTGTCAACTTTTTTTTTTTAAATCACTTCTCTTTTGTGCAAAACTGTAGTGGAAACATGCCTAGAGTTATTGAGGATGCCAAAGCTAGTTTATCATGTAAACATAATGAATTTGAATAATTTGTAAAGTCCAGTTGCCCTTTTAAAATAAGATATGATGATTAAACATAAGCTTGATGGATGGGACTTCTGAAAACAATAAAGGTATCAAGATATACGTAGAGCTAAATGTTAGGGTAATATTTATTGTTTTTTATGGTTTATTTGTTCTTAATGCACTTTAAATGAATATAAAGCATTTAGACAGTTGGTGTGTTGGCGTCTTTTAGTGAAATGGAATATTCAGCCAAGAAAGTATCCTTACCTCAGAATTGGGGTTATTTTAAAAATAGAAAGCTTGCCTTTAGTGTTTAAAATGTGTGTGGTGATGAATTAGTAGTTCTGGGTCAGTGTCACAGTGGTCTGGGTGAAGGAGACAAGAAAATAGAGTCATTAGAGAAACTCCCAAGACTCTGTCTATCTGGCACAGAAACTGCCTGTGAGTGGGTGCAAGAAAGTGTGTGTGTGTGTGTGGGTCGGTGCATGAAAGAGAATGTATGCATTTCGATTACATTTATGCCTGGATGTGCTACAACATATCCTATAATCTCCTCACTGAGAACCAGCCCAATCGATGCAACCTAATCTTTACTTTTCATAAAGAAATGGGCAGTTGACATAGTTGGGCAACAGAAGGAAGGATCAGATACAGCATTCTATAAGCAATGAAAACACCTTTAGCTAAGAATATAATATAAGCACCCATTTCACTTCAAATCCATGGTCACATCAGTGCTAATGAGAAAATCCATATCCCACAAAATGGCCTTGGAATACTAATTTGCACCCAGACAAATTATGACAGCTACAGGACACAGTTTAGACATTTTCTATCTAATATTTCACCTCAGTTTCTACCTCAACCTTGAATTACTTCCACCCCTTGGCTAACAGAGAGATATCTAAAAGCCACCTGTGAACATTTGAGAGTGCACAAGGAGTGTGTGTTTTCAGAGTTACAATGGTCGTCGACAGCTCACTTCTGAAGAGTGAAATAGCAGGCTAGAGAAGGCACTCTGTTGAGAATATTGTGGAGGAAAAGAGTTGAGTTGTAAAAGAAGGATAGAAGAGAGGGACGATTGACAGGGTTCACTGCAAAGCAGCCAAGCAGAAGATGGCTAAGCTAGGATTAGCCTCTAGACATATGCAAACAGATGATAAAATGGTATACACCAGCCTGGATGCCTGGAGTTTTCCACCAAAAAAATTCTGCATTTTAACACTGTTTAATTGACCTTTATTGAGTTTTCATCATGATTTGGAAGTGTGCATCTCCACTTGTGGCTAAATGGGAAGAGTGGTCACTTGCAGCACAAAGGGAGGATCCCCCCCATTTTTTTCAGAGAGCACAGTGCCTTGGAAATTTGATGAGTTTAATTTGTGATATCACTAAAAAGTATCTTCTTGAGTGATAACTAATTGGTTTGCTCATTAGCTAGGCTGTTAGTAAAATAAGATAGAAAAGTTACAACAGTTGTCATGTGAAGTATTTGGCAAAATAAAATTCAGTTTAAATGTAGGTAATCAAACATTAAGCTTTACAATAGTAAGTACATTATTACAGATCCATTTACACTATCATTTTCTTCCTGTTTTGAAAAAGAAATTACATTTGATTCAATAGATTCTAGGAAAATTGTAACCTTTAGGTCTCCCTTGGTTTATCTAACAAACTTCACTTAATCCAGATAACAAGCTAATCAGATTTTTTTTAGTACCCTGAAGGCAGCAGAGATTCCCTCAAGGAGAAACAGCAAGGAGAAGCAGATAAACACATGTTAAAAGCAGTTAAATCTGTTAAAAACTGTTAAATCTACTATTACTGTAAAGTGTTGCTAAAACTCTTATGATTATTTTATCATTAGGGCAGCACGGTGGTGTAGTGGTTAGCACTGTCGCCTCACAGCAAGAAGGTCCTGGGTTCAAGACCAGTGGCTGACGAGGGCCTTTCTGTGTGGAGTTTGCATGTTCTCTCCATGTCTGCGTGGGTTTCCTCTGGGTGCTCCAGTTTCTCACACAGTCCAAAGACATGCAGGTTAGGTTAATTGGTGGCTCTAAATTGACCGTAGGTGTGAATGAGTGTGTGAATGGTTGTTTGTCTCTCTCTCTTGTTTTATATATATATATATATATATATATATATATACACATATATATATATATATATATATATATATATATATATATATATATATATATATTTCCGTAGCCACTTATCCTGTACAGGGTTGCAGACAAGCTGGAGCCTATCCCAGCTGACTATGGGCGAGAGGTGGGGTACACCCTGGACAAGTCACCAGGTCATCGCAGGGCTAACACATAGAGACAAACGACCATTCACATTCACACCTACGATCAATTTAGAGCCACCAATTAGCCTAACCTGCATGTCTTTGGACTGTGGGGGAAACCGGAGCACCCGGAGGAAACTCACGCAGACACAGGGAGAACATGCAAACTCCACACAGAAAGGCTCTCGTCGGCCACTGGTCTCGAACCCAGGACCTTCTATGAGCAGATAGCTGGTGAGGAGCGTAGTGCCGAGTTGACTATAAGCCATGTATGATGAGATTAAGTGGAATAACTGTTTTTTATTTTATCCACATTCACTGGATTTTGAGAAACAGATCATTTTTAGTTTTAGTTTTTGCAAATTTTAGAAATTAATAACTTTATACAAAACATCCGACAAAATCATTTCTGCTTAGAATGTAAACAAACTGACCAAATGACAGTAACAATTTGTGAAAAATGCTATAATAATTCTTGAAAAATAAAAAGATACATTCTCACCATCAGATACTTTTATTCCATATTTTGTTGGTTTTTTTTGGTATTTTGGGGGTTTTGTTTTCGAGTAGAGTTTTTATTTCGTTCTCGGTTGGTTCAGTAACACGCTTCACCATTTTGTTTTTCTCTACTCATGGTATATGAGCTGATAGCCTTGTAGTAGAGTAGCCAATCAGAGTGCAATATTGCTCATATCCAATTAATGTGGATAGAATGATGATAAATATTACGTGATATTGGAGAAAGCAATTTTAAGTATGAAGAAAGGTGCATTGATAAACATTAATTAACACAGTAATGGTTCTAAACAGTAAAAAAAAAAGAAGTAAATTAACTATTAATTAATGACAGTAACAACTAACTATCATCAGTTAATTACTTTAAATTAGTTATTGGTTAATAGAGTTAACTGTTTAGTAATCCCTTTTACTGTACACTGTCAGAAACAAAGGTAGAGTAGGAGTCCACTTCTGTCCCCCAAGGTACAATCTATACTAATGTACCCCTAGGGCTCATTATTGGACCTCAAGGTAACTATGCATACCTCTTTAGGGCCAAAAGGTACATATAAGTCCTCTAGCAGTATTTAAAGGGTACAAATAAGTACCTTAGAGGGTACTGCTCCAGTGGCAAGCCGCTATACCACTAAAGGTACAATAATGTACTTTATTTTCTGAGAAATAAAGTGCAATGGGGCATGCTGTTGTAGGAAAATAATCAATGGTGGGGTGCTAGGATGTGGAACCAAAGTTAATTTTCAAACAACACCACATCCTGAAATGTTTTATTCATCTTATACCACAGCAATTTGCCAACACTAGCCATTTGTTATGCCTGTCTCGCTAGGTGTGATGCCTCAGGAATGAGGGATTGAATGTTTGCAGGATTTATATGGAATTATCATTGTGACCAGCAGATGGAATGATTTTGGAATTGATCCAAACAGGGTCAAGGTGACAGCAAGGTCAAAGGTACCTCACATACCTGACAGAATACTTCACCTTACAATGGATGTAGCAGAAGTTTTTCAGTATGCGATTCCATGCCGCTTTCAGGTTTCCCTGTCTCAGCCCCTTGCCTTGTATTTCCAGCTGAGTTCTGACTAGAGTCCCCGGCACCCTACTACGGAATATACCACCCTATGGGATTCATCTTGCAGTGTGACTTTTTCTATAAGGACCTCCAAGAGCCCAAGCCACCAGAACCCATCTGGGTAAGCTTTATCCTAACGGTTATTTCGGGACGAGCACGCCAATGGGTGGATTACCTGATCTGAGGTGAACACCTGTACCTTCGAAGCTCACAGACTTTCTTTACCATGCTCCAGTTCATTTTTGAATCATTGGAAAAGGAGGAATCCCATGAATTTTTTTTTTTTTGGGGGGGGTGATCCCTCCAGTGGCTGACGCAGCAGAGGAGGCCGTTGCTCCAGAGCTCCCTCCAGTGGTTGATGCAGCGGAGGAGGCTGTCTCTCCAGGGCTCCCTCCATTGACCGATGTAGAGACAGCAGAGGAGGGTGTTTGTTCCTGAACCCCTTCAGAGCTGGTCTCTCAGCCAGAACCAGCACATGAATCAATGCCTGAACCAGAGTCTGTATCAGAACCCATGCCTGAACCTGAGCCAGCGCCAGCATCTGTTCCAGTGCCAACGCCAGCATCTGCTCCTGTGCCAGTGCCAGCATCGTCTCCAGAGCCAATACCAGAGCCAGTGCCTGCTCCAGAACCGGTGCCAGAGTCTGAGTCAGAGTCAGCACCAGTGTCTACTCCAGAACCAGTGCCAGCGCCAGTGTTGGAGTCAGCTCCAGTGCCAGAACCAGCATCAGAGCCTGCATCATTGCCTACTCCAGAGCCAGTGCCTGGGTCATCTAGAGCACCTGAGCCTATGCCAGAGTCGGTACCTGCACCAGCATCAGTGCCGATGCCAGAGTTAAGGCCAGTGCCAGAACTTGAGCCTGTTCCAGAACCTGTGTCAGAGGATGTCGGAGCAACCTCTGCCTCAGCTGGCTATGAAGGCGGCAGCAGCGTTGTCACACCACCGCCACGCTATGAAGGCATCGTTGTTGTTGTCCCGTTGCCGCCTGGTTATGAAGGCGTCATCGTCCTCGTCCCGCCTCCGCCCAGCTATGAAGACTTTATTGTCCCACCGCCCAGCCAGGACCATTGCATTACGCTGACAGAGCTCGAGTCCATGCCTGAGTTCCATCCAGAGTTCGCACTAGAGCCAAGTCCTGAGTCCAAGTCACGTCTTGAGCTTGAACTAGAATCAAGCCCTGTGTCCAAGCCAGTTCCACAGCTCCAATCTGAGTCATCTCCTGAATTTGAGCCAGAGTCCAGCCCAAAGCTCAAGCCCACTCCTAGTCAGGAGTCCAAATGTTGTCCTAAGCCTGAGCCCGAACCCCCACCGGAGCCAAGTATGATGGATTTTCGCTCCCAGAGGGAGCTCTTTGGGGGGGGGGGGTTCTGTCAGTCCTGCGCACTGTGGTGCGTGCACCTGAAGGCGCGTGTACCTGAAGGTGCGCCCCAGGCTGCGCGCCTCGAGTGGACTCCAGCACACGCGCCATTAACTATACACACCTGAACTCAATTAAGGAGCTATGTGCACCTATTTAAGGACTGTACTGATGCACCATCAATGCAAAGTATTACGATACGTCAATATGCATTACCGAGTCTTTCTATCCGTGTTCCTGATTTCCTGTTTCCTGACTCCTGTGCCTGTTTCTCGTTCTCAATTTGCCTCTGATATCCTGTTTGCGCCTCACCCGACTATTTTGCTTGTTTCATGTTTTTGGATTTTGCCTGCCGATTTGGACTGTTTGTGTGTATTTTTGTCCACTGTATATATATTCTGCACTGTTATTATTAAACTGATTACTTCTGCACTTATATCCACCTACTTCACGTACCTGACAGCCATACAAGTCCCTGTGTAAGTTGTGTCTGTAGAAATAACATTAGAATTAGTAAAAGAAAACTATTGTCATAGCTGCTATTAAGAAAATTAATCAGACCAATCATCTCATTCTCATTATCTCTAGCCGCTTTATCCTTCTACAGGGTCGCAGGCAAGCTGGAGCCTATCCCAGCTGACTATGGGCGAAAGGCGGGGTACACCCTGGACAAGTCGCCAGGTCATCACAGGGCTGACACAGACACAGACAACCATTCACACTCACATTCACACCTACGGTCAATTTAGAGTCACCGGTTAACCTAACCTGCATGTCTTTGGATTGTGGGGGAAACCGGAGCACCCGGAGGAAACCCACACGGACACGGGGAGAACATGCAAACTCCACACAGAAAGGCCCTCGCCGGCCCCGGGGCTCGAACCCAGGACCTTCTTGCTGTGAGGCGACAGCGCTAACCACTACACCACCGTGCCGCCTCAGACCAATCAGATTTGATAATTCAGCAGATAGTTAATGGTTCCTAGTAGGGATGTTAACCGATGACCGTTTGACCGATGGTTGACCGAATCAACGTCAACCGGTTAATTTTTTTTTGGTTGTCGGTTAAAAAAAAATCAATCGTTTTGAAGCTGCCGATTTTGGAGCGGAGAACCTGGAATTCTGTGTTGTAAACGCTTGGGGCATGCCATGCAGTGTAAGGACGACAGCTGATAAATCAGAAACACCCATTCAGTCATGTCCCGCCCTCCCGCCCCAGTTGAAGACAGCTGCCACTCGGCGAAAGAAAAAGTTTCAGTGTTGGATTATATTTTACTACGATGTTAACCAGGTACGTAACATCAAGGAAATTCTTGACTATCAAAGAAACAAGAACACGGTGCATGAATGAAGTCGATGGTTGATTAGTCTGGTGAATATTAATGTCAACATAATAATAATACACAAGATCTGAACTAAAACCTGGTTACTCACTGATGTTACTTAGCATCAGACAGTTGCTATATTAGCTTAGTGGCTAATCAGCTCAGCTCCAGCTATCCCATTCCCAATGGCTGTGCACAATTAGCAGCCATGTAACCGTAATATCAGTAGCTGGAAAACAATTGCAGTATGAGGTCTCTGTGTCTCACTTCAAAGAAAAGTGCCTAGTCCGTAGCAGTATGCAATATCAACACACAGCCTACTGCAGTTATTAACACTGACTGTATTTGTGAAAAATAAAAAAAGTATCAGGCTAGACTTTTTAGCTTACAAATTACTATTCTGGTTTTTTTTTTAATTATTATTAGAAGGCACATCAAGTTTAGTCCTGCCTTGACCAGTGCATTCTGAAAGTATGTTTCGGTCTGTAGCCAACAATGCATGTTATTGCAGATCATATCTCTCCACACAAACTAAAGGCGCAGATGCCGACTTTTGGAGGGAAGGGGAGAGAATGAAATGACAGCGGTGTCTGGAGGGGGAGTGACAAACGCAGCTTTTATGTCTGTGAGCCAAGTCGGTGACGGCTTCAGAGCAACTTCAATACCATGCAGTAATGGCGTGTTGATATTGGTAACGGCGTTATAACGATTGTAGCTAATTAATTAGATTACCCGGCGTTATAACAGCCTTTATTTTAACGCCGTTATTCCCATCACTGAATGTTATGTACTTCTTCTAGCACCTGACTTTATTTTCAACGCCATCATGGCCAACTGAAACTGTCTCTAAGCTGGAGCCATTTGTCCTCCGCTCCAATACAAACCCCTCGACATCAGTGCCGCATTTGACTAAATGTTTCGCGCTGTAGAAAAGGTAATGTGAGTGGAGGGCAGCGACTGGGACTGAATGTGCAGATGCTCGCGGTTAGATTTAGAATAGATTCTAATAATTCCAATTCTAGAATTTTAAACTCATAGGTTAACTGACTTTAATCGGCTAATGAGGCTCGGTGGTCGGTCAAGATTTCTTTTAGTTTTCGCCATCCCTAGTTCCTAGACATCTAACTTAACTGTTTACTAATGTTTACGACTGTCTTAAGTAATATTCATTTGTTGTAAAGTGTTGGCATTATTTATTTTCTTTTTTTAATCATCTGTCTTTAGAATACACATCTCTTCATTACCTGGTTTTTGCCAAGTCAAATCAGTCGGAAAGCTGACAAGCACCAGACATAATGTCATATTTTAAAAATTGTACAGTATATAAACACTTTGATCTTTTGTCTGAGATACAAGGTTTCTGTTTGCTCAGCTTTCTCTGTTTAGTTTCTAAATCCATCTAGACTTATCAGTGAATGCTTGTTAGGGGTGGTGGAGGTGTGGTGAAATAGGATCCAAAAGCAGAACACGACTCAAACAGTAATCCAATAAATGAGGTGGTTTTAATCCAGGGGAAAAGTAGCAAAAATAGTCCATGTAAAAAAGGAGACAAAAACTTGACAAAACAAATGAGGCAGACAAGGACAAGAAAAACACTAGTGCCAAAAACCATGAACAAGAAAAAAACGCTAGTGCAAAAAGCCATAAATGAGAAAAAGCTAGTGCAAAAAAACATGAACAAGGGAAAAACACTGGAGAGAAAAAACCATGAAAAAGCATTAAGGCACAGAAACAGCTAGGGAAAACAAACGAGACGTTCTGGCAAAAACAGAGTCTGAGAACGGCGTATTTATACACAGCAGTGAAAACCAGGAAGTGAGTTCAGGGAAGAAGGAATTCCTGTCCCGGATCCAGATCGGCACTGGCGTGAGAGATCCATAATCTCCGGAATGGATGTCCGGGACGGAGCATGACAATGCTAGAGAATAGCAGAAGTGTAACCTTTCAAACTTCTCATGTACCATCTTTAATCTGCTACATTTTTTGTTTTAAAGTAAACTTAGGCTTGCCTTAAATTACATGTCAAGCTTATTGATGTCTTTTTTGTTGTTAAATTGGAATTATACCCAAATTATTTCTTACTAATTTAAAATTATTCTAATATCAAATTGATTATACTACTATAATTAACAAAATGGACACATAGAAAGTTTTAAAGATTGAACAGTTACTTGAATGAAAGCAAAAAATTTTGAATTACCAACATAGCATAAATAGATTCTGTATATTGGGTTACAATGAAACTTTTTTTACTTCAGGGCTAATAAATGAGCCTAAGTACTACAAATTTAAATTTTGAAAATGGGGTTATTTGGACCTGAGAAGAAGATTTAAAAGCCAATGTGATTTTGTTTAATGTAGTTTTGAATGTTTCAAAGCCTGAAATGCAACTTTAAAACATTTGCCACAAGAGTTATAGCGTAAATATATTCATACATACATATGTATTGCACAGTAATAACACAGTCGCTCATCCCATGGCTGCAGGTGAAGTCTAGACCTGTGTGGTGGATCACTTATTCCAAAGTACAAGAATTTAAATAATCTTCCAATGATTTGTTTCTTCATAGTCAAAATTTGCCATGCAGATTAAGTCTGTAGGTACTCCAGTAAACACATTTTCTGTCAGTGTGAAGTTTAACCATGGATAAACTTCTCTCTCTCTTTACCACTTCTGTATTTTTAAACACGAATAGCAGAGTCCTGAATCTTAAAACAAAGGATGTGGGAAATGTGGAGTGTTTCCCAGGGGAATGTTCTTGGCTTTGTCTCTCCTTGGCCCATTTTCCTTCTTGCTGGCACATAAAGAAAGCTACAGCACAAAGACATAACACAGGGACTAGTTGATGCACATCTGTGAAACACCCCCAGAGCCTTCAATCAAGCTAGTGACCTGAGGTTCATAATTCCAAGAAAGAAAAAAAAAAAAAAACATTGAAGGCATTTACCATAAGTGTCTTTGAAACTGGATGATTAGATGATTTATTGTCAGTAGGGCAAAGTATTCTTTCAATAGACGGGTTGAGTAGAGTCGGATGTAAGTGCAAAAGAGTTTATTATAAAAGCAACAATCAGGCATACAGTCCAATATGGCAGGCAAAGGGTCAGATGAGGCACAAACAGGCTTAACAGGACAGACAAAAGCAGAATCCAAACAACAAGGAATAGGAAACCAGAAAAATAACACAAGAAGGCTCAGTAATGTGTGATGAGCAATGCAATACTTCGCTGAGTGAATGAGTCTTCAGCGTCCTTATAGGAGCGTGCTGATTGCGCCTTAATCAGTAGCAGGTATGTGTCATTAGCAGCGTGCTGTTCAGAGCACATGTGAGAGTCAATTTGTTGCACGCATTGTCCAGAGCATGCGTAAGAGAAAGACAGTTGCGTGTGCCAATGCATGCAGATGTGACATTTCTGTTCCATGCTAGGCTTTGGACTAGCTTTGATGGCAGTTTAGCAAAGCAAGCTAACTGTACTAAGTGCTATATGTACACACACACACACACACACACACACACACACACACCAATCTCTGCTACTCCCTTCCAATATCTCTCTTTTTTTTTGCAATGCCAATATACACATTTAAGGTTGTAAAAGACATTTAAGATCAAATGAAACCATGTTATACTTGGATCAAATTTGCACAGAATTGAGAAAAATCATTACTCAGTCTTAAGTCAGTGTGGCTTGTTGTTGTGCTGTTGTTTTGTCGCTTGGCACTGTTGCTGAAATCACATTTCCATGTTTAGAAAAAGAACAGCCACCTGATGCTAGTGTGAACGTAGGTTAACGCAAACTGTAACCACTGAGCAATTGAAATATGGTTCTATGCAATAACTAATAATGTAACTACCACGGGCAATTGCTCTAAGACAACAAGGGAGGCTCAGCCTCCTCTAAAAATGACGAACATCGTGTAGGATGAATTGCGCTAGGCTTATGTTATAGCCAACCTTATAACATTGCTATTTCAGATCATCAATCATAGAAATATATGTGCTCAACCCAACTACAGTGCGAAATCATTCCGTTATAACTTTCCCCAGTTCGCCTAATGTGTGCGTGAGTTTTTCCCCCACGTGACAACGCGATGCAGCCCAGCCTCAGCGCACTTCAATGGCATTTGGAAGCTATGCGCTTTTCAATATCAAAATGCAAGACGATTATTGGACAAATACTGCGAAAACGCCCGCCCACGGACTCCCAGCCTCACAGTGGGAGGGACATGGCAAAGCTTTCCGCGAGGAGACTGCTGATTGGTGAAAGCGGCCGGATATTTTCTTTGATTGACAGCTTGTTTCAAATATAGACAGGCAGCGGTGAATTTCAGTTGAGTCCCATGCGGATTCGCAAGTGGTGTGGTGTATTGTAAGAGATCAGCTTACATTTCGATTTCATTCATTACATATGGTTTCTTCCAGCTTTTTTAGTTTGTATATATTTTCATTGTAAATAAAGTGTAAATATAGTGTTGTCAAGTTTGCTAACTTAGTTCCAGAAATTTTGTTTATTTGAGTGACTGAACTTGAACTTGAGGGGGCTAGTCAGCTAGCAAGAAAGCTGCGCCCGGATGCCAAGCATTGTTGGTTTAATTTTGGTGAAGCCATTTGGCAGTCTTCCTTTCGAGGAAAAAATTTAAATTAAAGAGCAGGGTAGACCAATGCCTCAAATTGACTTGGTGAAAAAGGTAGGGCATAATACTCGTTCCTTTCAGCTCTCCTGGTACGAGAAAGTGAATTGGCTAACAGCAAGTGACCCACATCAACAACAGTAAATAGGCTACTTTAGTAATATGTCATGGATGGACCAAAAATATAGAATCTATTTAAAATGTTTATCCTGAGTATATTATATTGGAATATATATTTTTCTGGATATGAATTAAACACAGCTACAATTTGGAAAACATTTTTAAAGTGCTGATGACACGTTTTTGACATCTTTGGCGATGTTTTATAACATAAAAAGTAATTCCCGATGATCCATATATTAATTCACGAAGGCGCCTATTTTACAAGTTATGATAAAAAACGCGGCTATTTGGGCAAATTTGACAGGGCTGCAGCACCCAGGAGATGAAAGAGGAGGAGGAGCTATATGACGTCAGCGAAAGAACCTTCCTCCTAACTTACCAGTTTGTTGTTGATGCGACAGGTGTTCAGTTTGTCATTATTAGTATTATTATTATACATTATTTTATAAATATATATATATATATATATATATATATATATATATATATATATATATATATATATATATATATTAGTTATTATGCCTTCGCTTTGTGTTGCCGGCTTTTGCTCCAAAACCTACAAGGATGGGGTAAGTTTATTCAAGTTTCCCAGAGATCCCGAGCTGCATGCGAAGTGGGTGAAGCAAGTCAGGCGCACTCGTGACAAGTGGGAGCCCTCACCAACATCCGTCCTGTGCTCTGAACACTTTGATTTGGATTGTTTTGACACCCTTCCCAGCTTAAAAGAATCTCTTGGGTGTTCAGTTCAGCACAAACGTGTGTTACTACCATCAGCAGTGCCTACACAGTGTTGCCAGATTGGGAGGTTTCCTGCCCAGTTGAGTGGTTTCAAGTGCATTTTGGTGGGTTTTGAACATATTTTGGGCTGGAAAACGTCAGCAGTATCTGTTACCAGATACTGCTGAAGTTTTCCAGCCCATAATATGTTCAAAACCCACCAAAATGCACTTGAAACCGCTCAACTGGGCGGGATTCCTCCCAATCTGGCAACACTGCCAGTATTCCGGAGGGGGTCTACTAGTAGCTATGCCGGATCCAAAGACAGTCTTCCTGTCAGAACATGTGTTGTGAAACAACATAAGATAAAGGTACGTAGAGCTATAGATTCTACATGATAATCATAAATGTAATCAAAAATTCGGCGTGATATCAGTCATGTATTTGCTTGTGAAAGCTTGCGGCTTTCATGTAACTGCTGCCTAGCAACGAGAGGCAAAGGGTAAAGAGGGTAGGCTATCATAGATTCTATTCGGAAGAGATCATCACAATTCTAGACTCCCAGGAGAGGAAGAGCTAGCACTAGAGAGTTCACCGGCGTTTTCATGTGCCATTTCCATTGAGTAGAACCAGAGTAGAACAGCCAGTGAACCGCAGCGTGTTCTTCCGCTGACGTCACAACATGGCCGCGAGCCACGGACCCAGTTTTCTTGCGCTGTGCAATTAAAAGTTGGATATTTGTGTAACAACAGCTTCTTTTCACGTAATTATAACAGAAATCTAACATGTTTGCCATGTTGTATAGTTTATTTAAGAAATTGCATAGAGTCATGTTCGTGTCATCAGCCCTTTAAACAAAAACACAGCCGAGAACATTTCACACTACAGACCTGGATTAAAAGTGAAGGGTTATCAAAATTGCCAATAAAACATTTCTCAGTCAAAATAAGTAAAATGTAGGGAAAGTGTCAATGAATGAAATGTGTGGCACCCAGCTCTATGTTTGGCTCCCCAAGGTCAGTACTTGTGCCTATTCCAGAACACTCTACTGTTACTGCTGAGGTTCCTGACAAAGAGCTCCTTTCAATAATGATCAATTTTTAAACAACATGCCACATGCCACAATTTTAAAATATAAAATGTTAAAATATACCCCCCCAACACCACCATCATGTATATTGAACAGTAGGCTAATGGGCCAAAAGAACCTGTTATTTCACAGTTTGTGACTCTGTCAACAATCAGCCAGATCAGAGGCAAGAGTATGGGCAAAATTTATGTGTTTTTTTCTTTTTTCTTTTAAAATCTGGAAATATCGTAACCAACCAGCCTCCCCTGTTTGAAAGACTACCAGCCGCCACTGGTAACTACATATGAAGAGTTTGGTTCCAAAATGTGATATGTGCCATTATCAAAAAAGTCAAGTTCTTGCCAAAAGAAGTTTGGAATTTCATCACTATTCAAAATTGCAAAATCAATTTTATGCAAAACATGACATCCCCCATGTTCCTCTGCATTGTATATCCTCTTTCTTTTCAAAACATGACAAACACCACTACTGATTATTCACAGACCACGTTATCTCTGCTTGACCAATCACAGCACACCATTCAAATATGGAAACAGTAATCGCAGCTCCCACTGACTGTCAACATCACAGAGAATCCCTGTAGTTTAATGAGATTTTGAACAAAATAAATGAATAACGTGATGTTTGTGTGGAGAGACTTTTTATCTTAATGTTTTATATTATTCGTCATCGGTTCCAGCTCGTGTCCGTGCATCGGTTTCGTCATCTCCTCCCGGCTTCCCTTTATCGCATAATATATTATTTCATTATCTGGTCTCCTTGGCTGGTGTTTGTGCCGGATATGACTTAGGAGACCCAATTGGTGGTGGAAGAGCTGTGGGCAGAAGTCACATGGGAGGGCAGGAGGAGGACACGGTTGTTCCAGTCACTCCTTTCTTCTTCTTTGTTTATCCTCCTCATGCTGTCTTCTGTTGTCCTCGAAAGCCGAGGTGCCGTCATGGACAGCTAACCTCCAGGCACTTCTGTCCCTGGCAATTTGCTCCCACAAGGAAGGTTCAATGTTGGTTTGGGCCAGGGTGCGCTTGAGCTGATCTTTGTAGCGGCGCTTTGGTCCTCCTCAGGGTCATGTTCCAGTGGTGAGTTCCCCATAGAGCATGATCCTTGGGAGTCGTGAGGGGTTCATTCATAGGACATGGCCTGCCCAGCGGAGACAATGGTGGATGATGGTGGCTTCAACGCTGGGCAGTGAGGCTCGGTTCAGGACCTCAGTGTTGGTAATGAGGTCTTCCCACTGAATTTTGAGAATCTGCCTCAGCTTGTACTGTTGGAATTGCTCGAGGCATTTGATGTGATGGCAGTACAGTGTCCAAGTCTCACAGGCATATAGAAGGGTAGAAAGGACTATGGCCCGGAAGACCATGATCTTGGTTTGGATGGTCAGCGCATGGTTGTTAAATACGTGGCAGCTAAGGTAACCGAAGGCAGAAGGGGCTGCCTTGATCCGGTTTTCCATGTTTTTTCACACGTGGGGATCTTTGAGAGAATGCTCCCCAGATATGAGAAGTGATCCACTTCTTCCAGGGGCTGGCCATTAATAATGATGTTAGTATTTGGAAGCATTTGACCTGGTGGTGGTTAGATGAGGGCCTTGGTCTTGTCAGTGTTTACCTGCATCCCAAAACGCTCATAGGCAGCATTGTAAAGATTGGCAATCCTCTGAAGGCTGTCAGCAGTCCGACTCGGGGTGGTGTTGTCATCGGCATACTGCATTTCGTGGACTGAGATGGTACATGTCTTAGTCTTTGCGTGAAGACGGGCTAGATTGAAGAGCCTGCCGTCCATGCGGTACCGCATGTCAATAGAGGGGATCCCCGGTGGAATTTCGTTGAACATAGCTGCAATGTACAGTGAAAAACAAGTTGGAGCTAAAATGCACCCTTGTTTAAGACCTCCAGTCATGGGAAACGAGTCTGAGAGGATGTTTTGATGGCATACTCTGCCAGCCATACCTTCATGAAGGGAACGGACTAGGGTGATGAAGTCAGGTGGACATCCGAACCTGGCAAGGACCACCCACATTGCAGGGCGAGGGACTTTACTGAAGGCCTTTTTGAGATCCCAGAAGATAAACATAGCTGGCTGTTGTTGTTCTTGACTCTTCTTCTGGAGATGACAGGCACAAAAGATCATGTCGAGAAGGTCTGAAGCCACATTGGGACTCAGGAAGAATGTCTTCTGCGAGGATAAGGAGGCGATCGAGAAGAATGCGGGCAAAGAGCTTGCTCGCGATACTTAATAGCAAGATACCGTGGTAATTGCTGCAATTCTCTCGGTCCCCCTTCTTAAAGATAGTAATGATATTTGCATCGTGGAAGTTACTTGGGAGAGTTTTGGTTTCCCAGATCTTGAGGATGAAGAGCATCAGGTGATTATTCAGCCCAGGGCCACCGTGAGTGAAAAACTCGAGCGGGATGTTATCTGGCCCTGGAGCTTTGCCCGGTTTCATGCACTTGGTAGCCTTGTTAAAATCTTGCATTGAGGGTGGCAGGGTCATCCAGTGGCAGATGGGGTACTGCGGGGTCATATGGAGAAGATCATCCGGGGTGTGCAAATGATCATTGAGGAGGATCACGAAATGAGACTTCCAGCGATCAAGGATTCCCTTGCTATTGGTGATGGTAGTGGAGCTGTCTATAACTTTTAGGCCACCCACTGATGACCTTGTAGGACCAAAGATTTCCTTGGTTGCCACGTAAAAGCAGCGCAAATCGCGTTGGTCAGCATAATTTTGGATCTCCTCTGATTTCCTCTGCTACCAGATGTTCTGAGCTTCGTGGATTCCTCTTTGGCATTCTGCTAATGCTTGTTGGTGTTTCCACTTATTATCCACAGTAGGAAGATTCTCGAGGGCGAGGCGTGTCCAGCGTTTGGCTTCGATGAGTCGAGTGATGTCTTCATCGTTCTCGTCAAACCAATCCTGGGTCGTCTTCTGTACGTAACCAATCATGTCCTCTGGCGCATTGGTCATAGCATTGCGGAGGTTGGTCCAATGGTCCTCTATTGAGATTGGCTCTGGGATGTCCATGAGGTTTCTTTCAATGGCTTCCCTGAAGTCTTGAGATGTTTGAGGGTCGCGAAGCTTGCTGCAGTCAAAGCAGCAACAGGGTGTGTTTGCTGGGACCTGCTTTGGTAGTCGGCGGATCTTGATGTTAAGGCGAGAGATCAGGAAATGGTGATCTGTCCAGCAGTCATCCGCTCCGGGCATAGAGTGAGTAATACAGACATCTTTTCTGTCCCTAGCTCTGATCAGGACATAGTCAAGTATGTGCCAATTCTTGGACCGAGGATGTTTCCAGGTCGTCTTCTGTTGGTTGGGGAATCTGAATAGGGTGTTGGTAACGACGAGGTTATGCTCAGCACAGAGGCCCAAGAGAAGCTGGCCGTTAGCGTTGCTGTTCCCAATGCCATGGTGGCCAAGGATGCCTTCCCACAAGCGACAGTCACTGCCGACTCTGGCATTAAAGTCTCCCAGCACGACGAGTTCGTCATGTGCAGGGACTGCCTGAATGGTACGGTCGAGCAGGTTGTAGAAGGAGGCTTTGACTTCATCTTCAGAGGTGAGAGTAGGGGCGTACACAGAAATCACGGTAAGGAATCTGTCCCGAGTGAGCGGTATCCGGACGGACATCATACGCTCACTGATGGCAGTTGGGACAAGGTTATGTTGGTGCACGAGCTGGGATCAGATGGCAAAGCTGACGCCATGGATGCGTGGTTCGTGGGGGTCTTTTCCCTTCCAGAAGATGGTATATCTGGAACCAGCTTCCCTGATGTTGCCTTCACCTGGAAGCCTGGTCTCACTCAGGGCTGCCACATCGATGTTGAAGCGGGCAAGCTCTTTGCAGATATGGGCTGTACGTCATTCAGGATGGTCGATGTCACTCTTGTCCTGGAGGGTGCGGATGTTCCAAGCCCCAAGAATGAAGGGTTTTGAGACAGAAGAGCGGGTAGTCAGTGGTTGGGTAGCAGTAATATTTGTCATGTTCTGACTGCTGAATGGGAAGTCCGCCAGCTGCGGTATGCTGGCCAGACAAGTCTGCTGTGTCCAATGTTTACTCCACCTTTTCTAGGGGCCTCCCCATGCGGGGTGGGCTGAGGGAATCCTAAAAAGGCCAGCCCAGTCACGAGTCCAGCTGCCGAGCTCCATTGTCACGGCAAGGTCAATGGACAGCGACCATCAAAGATTCACCGCCAATGTGTGGTCACGGACTAGAAGCTTCCAGCTATCCAGGCCTGCTCCCGACGCCTGCGGTGCCATCGCCATTGGGCTTTGAGATATAGAGGTCGGAAGAAACAGATGGCGAATGCCATTCGCTGAAGAGCTTGTTTTAGGTGATCGTGACTGCGTGACAGCCACGCGCACACACTTGGCCAGCAACGCTTCCACTGCAGCTCAGAGGGTTGAGACATGCAGTTTTGGTGAGGCTGGTTGCGTCAGGCTGCCGGGTTCTTGATCCATAAAGGCCCACCTTTGTCGCCTCTGCCTGCTGGGCACTGCCCTCCTCTGCCGGAGACAAGCATTCTGCTTGGTCCGCCGTTGGGGTCTTGCTGTTGGATGCCTTTAGTCTGGAACCTCATCCTCGACCTTACTGCCTTGGGTGACCCTACCAGGAGTTTGAAACTCCCGACGACATCGCTCTCAGAATCATTGGAACACTCAAGCCCTTCCACCACAGCAAGGCACATCCACCAGAAGGGTTTATATTATTATTCCAGTAGAGAATGTGGCCCATTGTTATTTTCCACTTTGAGCACACCTGATTCCTCCTGGGATCTAGATATGCCATATATATGTGGCAGATCACAGAATCCAGGGACACATGTCTGCCCGGGGGCATTTTGAGTTATTGACAGATTCAGAAAGTACAGTTTCTAAGCTTTCCAATGATGCCTTCCATGTGGAGATCTGACAATATTTGAAGAATGTGTGGCCTTTTGAAAGTGCATACCTCTTAAAACAGAAAAGGGAGAAAATCGCCCTCAAAGTTTTCCATCTCAGCTACTCTGGGTGTAGGGCGGGCACATAATGGTGCTCATTTGCATGACATTAAGGAAAGCCCTACCCCCTACGAGCTAGCACGATACTACTTTCATGTAAACAAAGATCACCACGTCAATTTTCCTTCCATGCAAAGTATGCCCAACACAATTATGAAGTACAAAAATAAGTCCTAAAGTATACTTGAACGTTTTGTGGTTGAAAAATTACTCACACCGTAAGAAAGAAAGATAGCACGATGATGACACAACTAACACAACACTAGTTTCATGTAAAGCCTCGGTCACAACCGGCCGTACAGTACGTGCTCCTACGGCCGGTCTTCATGCAAAAAACGCAAGAAACGCACGAGAGCGCGCGTGTGAAAAGCACGAGAGCGCGCGTGTGATGTGCTGATTTTCGAGCCGCAGACCGGCCGAAGAGGTTCTTTGTCATGTCAAACAAACTCTACGGGTGCTTACGTTTTTTTCAGGTTGCAAGACAAACTTACGGCCAACGCGTGTCTTTCTCCGTGAACAACAAAAAAAAAAAACCGCAGCAATTTGGGAAACGCCAAAAATCACACGGCCAAAAAATCGTACGTCCGGTTGTGACCTAGGCTTAACCAAACCACAACACTCTCCGTTACATGCAAAAATAACCACACAGCCTTAGATTAATAAACTTACCCCATCAGAAAGAGAAACGGCGCCTTGCACACACCAATGCCTCCAATGGAATGTAATCCTAGAACGGTCCGTGTATCATCCGATCATTCAAGTATTCCATTCAATCTGGAAAATGAGGTTGCGGTTTTTTTTGCTAGAAATGGTTATCTCCGATGTGTGTCAGCTCCTCTGCGCTCTGTTTAGTAACTCATTCCATAGTGAAATCACACGCCTGTATGCAGGTTAAGTAGCCATGCGCTCAACTCGGATCATACAGCTGATTCATTATCTCTAGCCGCTTTATCCTTCTACAGGGTCGCAGGCAAGCTGGAGCCTATCCCAGCTGACTACGGGCGAAAGGCGGGGTACACCCTGGACAAGTCGCCAGGTCATCACAGGGCTGACACATAGACACAGACAACCATTCACACCTACGGTCAATTTAGAGTCACCAGTTAACCTAACCTGCATGTCTTTGGACTGTGGAGGAAACCCACGCGGACAACATGCAAACTCCACACAGAAAGGCCCTCGCCGGCCCCGGGGCTCGAACCCAGGACCTTCTTGCTGTGAGGCGACAGCGCTAACCACTACACCACTGTGCCGCCTACAGCTGATTCGCAGAAAAAAAAACAAAAGACTTAAAATCATCATGTGAATGGCCCATATGGTAATTTACCCACACCCCCCAGCAGGCTACAGTCCTGACAGAAACGAGACAATTTGCAACAAAAAATGTATGCTTTTCCAAAAAAACAATCTATTATCTGAAATACTGATTGCATTCTTCAAGATCTCAACTTGCACATGATGGAAAAAAACAAAAATCACAAATTTCGAAAATAAATGCTTCTTTTGCAATTATCTCGGATTCGTTTCGGCCGACATGTGTCCCTGGATTCGGTGAGGGGTCACATATATATATATATATATATATATATATATATATATATATATATATATATATGGGCCATTTTCAAAAAATTGTACCAATTACGGTAAAGAAATGAAAAAAAAATTGTCACTCTTTCTTTCTATAAATGTACAAAAAGATTGCCTATTGATTAAAATCAAGTCCTACTAATCAGCAAAGCTAGATTCCTATTATTTTTTTTAAAAAATTATTTTTTCTGAAATTGTGGCTTTCTTTACCATTACCATACCAAAAAAGTTTTTATTATATTTCATCTGGTACACAATGACTTAAAATATTTTAAATTCAATTCTATTTGCCTATTTGGCCCAGAAATCTAGAGAAAAACAGACATTTATGCATGATTTTCTCTTTACCGTTACCAAAGTTTCTTTATCGTTACTAGGAATGGTAACGGTAAAGAAAGTATATGGTAACAGTAAAGAGGTGTCTCATTCTCTTACAACACAGCTTGACAGTTATGCTTTCAAATAATTGCTCATATTTCATCACTCAAACTTAATCAACAACTACAAATAGTTTCTATTTGATCACTGATGTCTATAAGATGATATGTGCATCACGGCAAAGAAAGTATATTTGTGTGACATGAGTAATTAATTAAATGTTTTGCTCACCTTTCAGCCTCCACTGCCTCAAAAAAATTCAAAATGGAGTCCCAACATCCTGGCACTTCAGGATGTCGAACAGCTCCCTCTTTAGCAAGCACTAGGAACTTATTTTCAAAAATGTTTTTGGGTAACGGTAAAGAAACTAAAGTAACACAACAATATTTTTTGAATTAAAAAAAACAAATCAGATAATGTACTCAATACTTTTGTTTAAACACCTAATTAGTTATTTTTGTGAAAAATAAAATTTACTCCTGAGTAAGTTCAAGAATGTAAGATATATTTATGAATAATTAGTTTTTGCATTGGTGACGGTAAAGAAAAATTATAACATAAATCACTCTTATTTTTCTTATTAAATAAGATAAAAACTTCAGTATGAAAATTTAGAGAGGTTTTTATTGTCTATGCAGTTATGTGAATCATTTTTCAATTAAACCCCTCTGTTCTGATGAGAAACTGAAAAATAAGTGAAGACTTCTTTACCGTAATAGGTAAATTTTTTTTAAAATGGCCCATATATACACACACAGTATCCATCCATCTATTATCTGTAGCCACTTATACTGTAAAGGGTTGTAGGCAAGCTAGAGCCTATCCCAGCTGACTATGGGCAAGAGGCGGGGTACACCCTGGACAAGTCGCCAGGTCATCGCAGGGCTGACACATAGACGCAACCATTCACACCTATGGTCAATTTAGAGCCACCAGTTAACCTAACCTGCATGTCTTTGGACTGTGGGGGAAACCAGAGCACCTGGAGGAAACCCATGCAGACACAGGGAGAACATGCAAACTCCACACAGAAAGGCCCTCGTTGGCCACTGGGCTCGAACCCAGGACCATCTTGCTGTGAGGCGACAGTGCCAACCACTACACCACCGTGCCGCCCGAATCCCACGTTATTTTTTTTCAAAAGTAAATTAAGGATAAACCCATCAAATTAAAGATAAACCCATCAATCTTATGTAAATAAAATACAAATTTCATTTTCTGGTGGTCAAGTGTTTGAGATACGTTGATATGGTTCCCTACAGTTGCAAAAGCCATCAAAAGTCAGGTTAATGCATTACCATATTTTATTAAGTATGGAGCTTTGCTTCATGCCCACAGAGCTGTCCTGTGAATTTAACTGTACATGCTATACAAGGTGTCCAAACTTCAAAATGTATTGTTCAGAATAAAATGTTTCCATGTAAACAACTGATTGGACCTATTCACATTCTTCAGAGATTTGTGTGTAAAACAGATTGGGGCTTGTTGACATGATGAATGTAATTTAGGAAAATCTGTGGTCCAGTATGTCAAATATGCGAGGGAGGTGGATGTAATTGCAGAAGTAATCAGTTTAATAATAATAATAATAATAATAATAATAATAATGCAGTGTATATACAAAGTGCAAAAACACATACAAACAGTCCAAATCGGTAGGCAAAATACAAAAATGTGAGACAGGCAAAAAGGTTGGGCGAGGTGCAAACAGGATGTCTGAGGCAAATCGAAAACTGGATCAAAAAACAGGCACAAGAATCGAGAAACAGGAAATCAAGAACAGACATAATGTAATACTTCACGATGATCATGCATCAGCGCAGTGCTTAATAGGTACACCCATAGTTCCTTAATTGAGTTCAGGTGCGCATCATTAATGGTATGAGTGCTGGAGTCCACTTGGCGCGCTCGCGCACAACCTGAGGTGCGCCTTCAGGTGCACGTGACACAGCGTGTAGGACTGACAGAACCCCCTCCCAAAGAGCTCCCTCTGGGAGCGAAAATCCATCATTCTTGACTCCGGTGAGGGTATGGGCTCAGGCTTAGGACAACACTTGGATTCTTAACTAGGAGTGGGCTTGAGCTCTGGACTTGACTTGGGCTCTGGGCCGGAATCATGCTCAGACTCCAGACTTGACTTGGGTCATGGACTTGGCTCGGGTTCAGTACTGAAGGTGGACTCAAGCTCCGGGCTGGATTCGAACTCTGGAGACGACTTGAGCTCTAGGTTGGACTCTGGCTCCAGCTCAGGAGATGACTCAAGCTGGAGTTCTGGAACTGGCTTGGACACAGGGCTGGAATTGTGCTCAAGTGCCGGGGATGAATTAAACTCTAGAGATGGCCTGAGCTCTGGACTTGACTTGGACTCAGGACTTGGCTCTAGTTTGATCTCTGGACTGGACTCAGGCATGGGCTCGAGGTCTATCAGCGCATTGCTATGGTCCTGGCCGGGAGGCGGCAGGACGCAGACGTTTTCATAGCTGGGCAACGGTGGGATGCAGATGCCTTCCTCTAACACAGGTTCTGGAACTGGCTGATGTCCTGGCACTGGTCTTGACTCTGGCATAGGCACTGGAGCTGACACAGGCACCAACTCTGGCATTGGCTCTGATGCTCTAGCTGACCCGGGCACTGGCCCTGGAGTAGACACTGACACAGGCTCTGACGATGGCTCTGGCACTGACTGACTCTGACTTTGGAGCAGACACTGGCACTGACTGACTCCAATTCTGGCACTGGTTCTGGAGCAGACGTTGGCTCTGGCACTGGAACCGGAACAGACTCTGGCACAGGCTTTGGCGCTGGAACGGATTCTGGCACTGAAACTGGAACGGATGCTGGCACTGGAACAGGCTCTGGTTCAGGCATGGGTTCTGATACAGACTCTGGCTCAGGCATTGATTCAGGTGCTGGTTCTGGCTGAGAAACCAGCTCTGGAGAGACAGCTTCTAAGAGGGGCTCTGGAGCGACGGCCTCCTTCGCTGCGTCAGCCACCGGAGGGGGCTCTGGGCAACAGCCTCCTCCGCTGCATCGGCCACCAGAATGATTGCCCCTCCCCAAAAATTTTCATGGGATTCCTCCTTTTCCAAAGATTCAAAAATGAACTTGAGCATCGCAAAGAAAGTCTGTGAACTCCGGAGGCATGGGTGCTCGACTCAAATCAAGTAATCCACCCATTGGTGTGCTTGTCCAGAAATAAACGTTAGGATGAAGCTTACCCAGATGGGTTTGGGTGGTTTGGGCTCTTGGAGGGCGTCAAAGAAGACACCACACTGGATGCTGAATCCACATGGGTGATACTCTCCATCGCAGGGTGTAGGAGTGTAAGCACCGGCACACATGGCGGAAAAACGAGGCTAGAGGCAGAGACAGGGAAACCCGGAAGCAGCATGGAATCGCGTACTGAAAAATGTCTGCTAAATCCATAGTAAGGTGAAGTATTCTGTCAGATACGCGAGGGAGGCGGATGTAAGTGCAGAAGTAATCAGTTTAATAATAGTCAAGTGTATATACAAAGTGCAAAAACACATACATAGGCAAACAGTCCAAATCGGCAGGCAAAATACAAAAACATGAGACAGGCAAAAAGGTCAGGCGTGGCTCAAACAGGATATCGGAGGCAAATCGAAAATGGGAACGAGAAACAGGAAATCAAGAGCACAGGTAGAAAGGCTCAGTAATGTGTACAGATGTAATGTAATACTTCGCGATGATCATGCATCAGCACAGTCCTTAAATAGGTACACCAAATCAGTTTTTTTTTTAATAAAATAAAAAAAATCAAAATCTAGATTTGTATTTTTAATGTTATTACAGCCTGATAGTGTAATATTAAAGTTTCAAACAGAAAATAGTGGTTTTCATGCCACCAGTTCTTTGGTGAAGAAAATGCTTTTTTTTCTCAAGTTAATTACAGTGGATTTATCACATTTTGGAACCAAACAGTTTATATGTTAATCAAAGTGTTAAGTATAGAATAGTGATATATATACACACAGTTGTGGTCAGGAGTTTACATACAGTGACGTGAATGTCATCTTGGATATGAATGTCGTCACAATATTTGGGCTTTCAGTAATTTCTTTGAACTGTTCTTTTTCTGTGGCAGAATGATTGTACAGCATACATCTTTAATAAAAAAAACACTAGAATTTGGTGCACAAGTTTTACTTTTCTTTGGGTTTTCTGAAATCAACACAGGGTCAAAAATGTGCATACGCTCACTTAGATTATTAATTCAGAGGTGCTGAAACTTCCAAAATGTCTCTCATCTTGCCAAGGCCGAGGTCTCTTAACTTCCTGTTAGTGATAATGATTGACTACAGCTGGTAGCTTCCCTGTGCCTTCATAAAAAGGGTTTGTATACAGCACTCATTGGATTGACCAACACACAGTAAAATGGGAAAGTCCAAGGAGCTCAGTGCAGATCTGAGAAAGAGGATCACAGATATATACAATTGTGGAATGTCTCTTGGAGCCATTTCTAAACAACTACAAATTCCAAGATCAGTTCAAACAATTGTATCCAAGTTGTTTTGAGGTGTAGTCACTTTGCCAAGCCACTTTGCTTCAAGAAAACCCAAACTGTCACCCTCAACTGAAATGAAATTTGTTTGGATGGTCCGGAACAATAGAATAGAACAGAATAGAATAGAATAGAATGCCTTTGTTGTCACTATACACATGTACAATGAGATTAAAGCATCTCCAGTAACCGTGCAAACAGCGTGTAGCGAGAGAGAGAGGGGAAGGGAAAAAGAAAAAAAAAGGGGGGGTGTAAGGGGGTGTAAGGTGCACAGTCCTGAGGTGTATGTGTTGTGTTACACATTATGGAGTGATGGGAGCCACCATGACCCAGCCCTGCCATGAACTGGAAGCTGATGGATCACTGTCTACAGTTCAGATCACCATGGACTAAGAGGCTGCTATCCAAGAAATAACTCCCTGCTCCAAAATTGACACCTTCAAGCTTGACTAAAGTTTGAATCTGACCACACGGACAAAGAAAAAGCCTTCTGGAGGATAGCTGTATGGTCAGATGAGACAAAGATTGAGTTATTTGGCCACAATGACCACAATGTACAGAGGAACACCTGTACCAGCTGGTGGTGGTGGGAGCAGCGCCATGCTCTGGGTCTGTTTTGCTGCCAGTGGAACTGGTTCATTGCACAAAGTGGATGGAATAATGAAGAAGAAGGACTACCTCAGAATTCTTCAGCATAAACCATCAGAAACTTGAACATGACTTGGGACTTGGAAGTTACAACAGGACAATGAATCCAAACATGCATCAGAGCTGGTTGTGGAGGATAAAGCAGGCTAACATTAAGCTTAAAACATGTCCTGACTTCAATCCTATTGAAAATATATGGACCATGCATATAAGTCGAGTCCATGCCAAGAAAAAAAAATTAATTGAACTCTATCAATTCTACCATGAAGAGTTGTGAAATATCCAACCAGAATTCTGCCAGAAGCTTGTTCATGGTAAACAAAAATGTTTGCTCAAGGTGAATCTTGTGAAGAGACATTTTACCCAAATATTAGGTGTGCTGTATGTATATTTTTGACCCTTTATGTATAATTTTGACCCTGTGTTGATTTCAGAAAACCCAAAGAAAATTAAAACTTGTGCACCAAATTCTAGTGTTTTTTTTTATTAAAGATGTATGCTGTACATTCTGCCACAGAAAAAGAACAGTTCAAAGAAATTACTGAAAGCCCAAATATTGCCATGACATTCATATTCAAGATGACATTCACGTCACTATATGTAAACTTCTGACCACAACAGTGTGTGTTATGAGTATTATAAATACAGAATTAAGGTTCAGCACCAAGGACAGCACCAGTCTTCCTCAAATCCAGTAAGTTAAAACAAGCAAAGAGGCAATAAAACATAGCCCATTCTATTTCTGTGGGAAGCCCACACAACTGCTGGCTAAGATTTATTGCCTTTTATGCCCATGGGTACCAGATCTTCAGACTGCATTTGCTAGGGATGTTGATAAGAGAGACTGGTAGAGGGAAATACACTGGAGACCAGTGAACACATACACAGAACTGGTGCATTTCCAAAATAAGTTTTACCGTCTAAATGCATGACACACTATATAAAAATGAATCATAAATATCAGCTTGTGTAAAGATTTCTATAATTGAGACATTTTTCATGTTTAGTTTAAGTGTTTGCATCTCTGGATAGCTCTACTAATGCAGCTCTTTGATGCATTCTCCTCAAGAGAGGAACAAACAGGGAATAAGAGAGACAGCCTGGGAGCAGCTGCAATTAATGTGCCAGGATTACAACTCTCTCTCTCTCTTTCTGATTTTTGTGCCATGTGTATGTATTATGTTTTAGAGTGCATATTTATTCTTCACATTACATTAATCTATTAAAATCACATCAGAAAAAAGTTTGCATATACAGGTTAATGTGTTGTTTTAACAACAACACTTAAGGCAATTTGATGGTGAGAGAATATTGGTGTAGCCTTGAGGAAAGGCACTCTTGCTATTGTTGCAAAAAGGTGTTTAGGGCAAATACTGGCTTGGTTGTATTCCCTTCTTAAAAGTCTCATTGGCTTACTAGGGAGGAACATTACAAACAAAGCTATTTAGTCTTTTTTTATGTATTATTTTAATGAAATTCTAGTCTTCTGTGCTTTAATTTCAAATGATTATGCATAGTCATTTCAGTCATCACTTGATCAATACTCATCTATTTCAATCTGATGCCTTGATTTATGTTGGATTTATTTCCAGGTTTTTCCCCCTAGTCAGTCAATGTTACATAGGATATTTGAGCTTTTGTGTGAATTAAGTAAATGTTATTTGTTTGGCATTTTTTCATATTCTTTCACATTGCAAGGCTGAGAGACTTGAGGCAGAATTTGTTGTTAGTATTTGGATCTGGCCTACTTTCAGTGAGCTGGTAGTTTTTCACTGTAACATACTTTGATGTTTTTAATAAAAGGAAGGAAGTGCTACCCACATGGAAGCTGCTGTGTTTGTTGTCTTCTGCTTGTACACACACATTGTAGGTGGTGGAGGCCAATTCAGTTCTGTTTCATACACACAGACATACACAGTCTCGATATAATTTCAAACTGAGCTATGTGTTTGTTTGAGAGAGAGAGAGCGATTGATTAGTATTTGACCCTGGAGTAGCTTGGCCAGAATTTTACAAAAGTTAGAGAAAGATCCGTGGAAAGATGTGTGGTGATTTCATCTACTTGTGTCGTAGGTTGTTGATATAATGTAACACGGCTGTGACAAACCAGACGCTCGCGGATTAAAAATAAACTCAATGCTTTAATGAACACAGTGAGAGAAGACAATTTTGTACATCAGCCAGGCCAGGTCAATACCAAGAAAACTAACACAGTAAGGAGGGCGAGACAGATCGTGGTCGGGGAACGGGCAATAGTCCAAGAACCGTGAATCAGAAAAGCACAGGCAAGATAAACACAAGGGCTAGGCAAATCGGAATCAAAAAACAGGCAGGGATCGAGAAACTGGGAAGCGAGAGAGACGAGCAAACAAACACAAGGGCTAGGCGAAACAGGAAGAAACCGGAAGGCAAAAAGGGTCATACACAGGCATGCAATCAAAACCGCTCAGTAGACTCACGAAACTGTGGAGGCAGTACTGTGTAAAGGGTAAAACAAACAGAGGGGTATAAATACAGATATAAACAAAGAGGTACAGGTGATGATAATTAGAACTCGGGGGAGCCACTCCTAGGAAGTGGCTCCGGGTTGGCTGATGGAGTGCACGTGGTAGTGACAGGTGTGTGAGGGGGATTGTGGGAAGTGGAGTCCTGAGTGTTAGGTGAGCCCGGGAGCGTGACATATAACAACTAACACAATGACCCTGCCTTCATATGTGTATTTAGATTTAAACCTATGCATATGAGCAACTAATTCAATCACTAATTCAAATCTAATAAGTAATAGGCATTTCATTCACATAGCTCACCACTACAGTTTGATCTTTCAGCTAACACCCCTACAGCTAAAGTTCAGTTAATTTTCTGATAACTTCTCTGAAGGTTATGTGAAATTAACCTTACAGGGGAGTTAATTGCTATAACTATGCAATAGATTTACATGAATAGTAAGGCCAATAAATGCTAACATGACTCTGTGACCTAATGCATCATTCACTGTTACCTATACCAGCATGAAACATTATGTCCTTACACTTCATGACCAACTATATTGATGGGGCTAAATAAAGGCACAAATGAATGGTTGTGGGAGTGCTTTTACAGTTAAGGTCAGTGCTGAAAGGGGGGAAAAATCTGATCTCTCTCTTTTTTTTTAATACTCAATCTCTTTCTTTGCTAATTCCCACTTGCAAATTATAAAGGACCCCATGCATGAAATCATCTGCATTTCCTCTTTCTATTTTTTTGCGATAGTTGGCACTTTTCAATAAAGCCAGATATTCACTTTCAGCTGTACTATAATTGAAAAAGTATTTAGACTCATAAATCCTGATTGTTCCTAATCATTTTGCAAGGGCGATGCTGTATGTTATTTTTATAATTAGTATTCTGAATTATTTTTTTTTAAACCAGCAGCATATTCTGCAGATAAAGTAATAACTCCAGGTCAATTAAATGCAAGAAACAGAATATTTTAGGAAATGACTGAGGATATCAGACAGCTTTAACACATTACCAAAAGAATAGAGGATTACTACCTGACTGCCTTTCTGATTGTCTGCTCTTTGGGTACCTCTCAGAGAAGTGAATTCACTTATTGTTATGGTGACTGTCAGTTCTTTTGTCACCTCTCATTTCCAGTCATGATATACCAGTAAAACGTCCTTGGGTGGAGTGAATATAGCACAACATTCCATCTGCACACTATTCCCATGACAAAAAATGAATTGAGTTTGACATCTCACCTGCAGTGTAGCATTTATAAATCTGTAATTAGATGCAGCTCATCTCCCATTTCACTGTGAACTGTGTACAAATGTAAATAGAAATCATCTTGCTCTGCAAGGTTGTAGTATTCTTGGCCAAGTGAACTCATGTCTTTCAACTGATTTACTATTGAGCATGGCCATTTGATTGATAGCTCTACAGCTATCAATCAAATGGCCATGCTCAATAGTAAATCAGTTGAAAGATTGCTTCTCAATTCTACAATAGAGAAAGCAATATTTTATGAAGACTATCAAGATATTCTCAAAATTCACATTTAGTCCATGTGTGGATTTAAATTACCTGTTTTATATAAACAGTTATTCCACAAAATCGAGTTGTACATGAGCTGATAGCCAATGAGGCGCGTTGCACTGAGTTGGCTATAAGCCATGTACAACGCAATTGAGGAGAATAACTGTTTTATTATATTGACATTCACTGGATTTGAAGAAACAGAGCATTTAAATTTTTTTGCAAATTTGATAAATAACTTTTTAATAAGAAAAAAATTTTTTTTTTTTTTTTGGGGGGGGGGGGTGTTCTTCGTGGGTTTTGGTGGTTGGCAAACCAACTTAAAGGTGCATTACCACCACTGACTGGGCTAGAGTGTGGAACAGGAGAGATAAGTTTCTGGGTATGCACATCTCTGAAGACCTGTCCTGGAGCAACAACACCGCATCACTGGCCAAAAAAGCCCAACAGCGTCTGTAGTTCCTCCGCAAACTGAGGAGAGCAAGAGCCCCGGCCCCCATCATGCACACTTTCTACAGAGGCACCATCGAGAACATCCTGACCAGCTGCATCACTGTGTGGTACGGCGCCTGCACTGTGTCCTGCTGCAAGACTCTGCAGCGCATCGTGAGAGCCAGCTGCATCACTGTGTGGTACGGCGCCTGCACTTTGTCCTGCTGCAAGACTCTGCAGTGCATCTTTTTTTCTTATTAAAAAGTTATTTATCAAATTTGCAAAAAAATAAAAATGCTCTGTTTCTTCAAATCCAGTGAATCCAAAAATTTTTTTTTTTGGGGGGGGGGGGGGGGGGGGGGTGTTCTTCGTGGGTTTTGGTGGTTGGCAAACCAACTTAAAGGTGCATTACCACCACTGACTGGGCTAGAGTGTGGAACAGAAGAGATAAGTTTCTGGGTATGCACATCTCTGAAGACCTGTCCTGGAGCAACAACACCGCATCACTGGCCAAAAAAGCCCAACAGCGTCTGTAGTTCCTCCGCAAACTGAGGAGAGCAAGAGCCCCGGCCCCCATCATGCACACTTTCTACAGAGGCACCATCGAGAACATCCTGACCAGCTGCATCACTGTGTGGTACGGCGCCTGCACTGTATCCTGCTGCAAGACTCTGCAGCGCATCGTGAGAGCAGCTGAGAGGATCATTGGTGTCTCTCTCCCTTCTCTAATGGATATTTATAACTCCCGCCTCACCCGCAAAGCCATCAGAATTGCAGGTGACCCCACCCACCCATCTCACAACCTCTTCAGTCTGCTGCCGTCGGGGAGGAGACTGCGGAGTCTCCGGGCCAAAACCAGCAGGCTCAAGAACAGTTTCTTTCACCAGGGGTCAGGAGGCTCAACTCCCTCCCTGTTCTGCCCCTCCTCCCCCCTCTCCCCCTGCCACAGATTCTGCTCGCACACACCCCTGCCCCCCTTCAGCATCTGACATGTCATCCTCACAGTTCCCCCCCCCCCCCCCCCCCAACACACACACATACATACATCTCAATGTTCATTAACACACTGAACTCAGGGACCACACATCTCACTTTACCTCGCTCATTTGCACTATTCCGCACTACCTCACCTTAACAGCTGCTAGTTTGTTTATACTGCTTATTTCATGTTTACCTGCTATACCTCAAGTGCCCTTGACTGTTTATTTGCACCAGTTTACGTGTGTGTGCGTGTGTATATATATATATGTGTATATATGAGTGTTTAGTCTATGTCTAGTTCTTATCTAGAGTGTTTATACTGTTTATATTGTTTGAGTGTTTAGTCTGTCTAGTTCTTATCTAGTGTTTATACTGTTTATATTGTTTGAGTGTTTAGTCTATGTCTAGTTCTTATCTAGAGTGTTCATACTGTTTATATTGTTTTTTTTAATTATTCTATTTTTATTTTTATTTATTGCATTGCCTGTTTGCACCGTGGGTCAGAGAGGACTGAAATTTGATCTGTGCTGTATGTCGAGCATGTATAGCATATTTGACAATAAAGTTGACTTGACTTGATAAGTGGGGGGAAACTATATTCTTTTAGCTATTTCTGTTTCTTTTAAATACTTGATGAAAATTTTTGGGTTTTGTTTTTGAGTAGAGTTTTTATTTCGTCCTCAGTTGGTTCAGCAACATGCTCCGCCATTTTGTTTTACTCTACTCACGGTACATGAGCTGATAGCCTAGTAGTAGAGTAGCCAATCAGAGTGCATGATTGCTCATATCCAGGGAATGTGGCTAGGAAAATAAATAAATAAATCTCTAAAGAGTTTGGACTCCACCAATCCACAGTCAGACAGATTGTGTCCAAATGGAGGAAATTCAAAACCATTGTTACCCTCCCCAGGAGTGGTCGACCAGCAAAGATCACTCCAAGAGCAAGGCTTGTAATAGTTGGCGAGGTCACAAAGGACCCCAGGGCAGCGCTCGAAACTAACGGTGTCCCGACGTCCCGGGGACCATAAAAAATGTCATCGGGACACAAAATTATCATAACTAGGACAATCCTGGGACAATGGAAAAAAATAGATCTAGAAAAAAAGTTCTACATTAATATTATTTACAAAGCCGTAACACATACGTAGACATTCACCTAATTTGTCAATTTTAATTTTAAAACGTTAACAGCGAAAAATACATAGTAGCTACACTTTCGATGCACCTGCATCAGTAGGCTACAGAGCAGCGCATTCTGTTCTAGAATCTTCGGCCGGTGTCCGCATTATATGGACTTGGAATGGAATTGCTACCGCACACGCTGCGCCGACTCTTGCCAGAACAAAAATGCTTAAGTGGTTGAAGCGGACCGACCGCGGGGAAGAAACTGAAAGCCCAGACATAACGTCTCCGGGACCTTCAGGATCCAAAGTGTCATCGCCTGGTCTGCAGGCAACGCTAGCAACTGAATGAACTTTCTAGTTCAGAAAGTTTAGTCAGTCAGCAGCACAACTAGGCTAGGACCTGGCACTATGTTGATGTTGCTAACATTTGCACCCACGTTTCGGCAGCGAAAGTTCATAAAATGGATAATGGAAAGTTCATAAAAATGGATAACGGAAAGTTCATAAAAATGGATAACGGTAATGGATAACGGAAAGTTCATAAAAATGGATAACGGTAATGGTGAAAATTATAAGTTGGCCTTATAAGTGCCAACAGATATTCAAGGTATAAGTAGATGAAATGAACATAAAAGGGGTCTTATTTTCAACTAAAGTGTACTGCAGATGTAGGGAGTTGAAACATTTTCTGAATGAGCTAGTTGGCCCCTTTAAATAAACGGGTATCTATTCATACAGTGAGATCGCCAAAGTTTAATAAATTGAAAATGCAATAACTGTAATTTTGAAGTAGATGATGTATAGGACATGTGTTGCTTGTGTCTTGTGACTTATTGTAAAAATGATATAAATGGTTCAAAATTGCATAGTTACAAATATAATAGTAACTTCACATGATAATATTAACCACTGGTTATTTCAGAGAGGAAAAAAATGGGGACACTATTGCTTCCATTCGGGACAATACAACACAGAATTCGGGACCACTGGGGGATACAAAGAAAAAAAGTTAATTTCGAGCCCTGCCCCAGGGTAACTTCTAAGCAACTGAAGGCCTCTCTCACATTGGCTAATGTTAATGTTCACGAGTCCACCATCAGGAGAACACTGAACAACAATGGTGTGCATGGCAGGGTTGTAAGGTGAAAGCCATTGCTCTCCAAAAAGAACATTGCTCCTCATCTGCAGTTTGCTAAAGATCAAGTGGACATGCCAGAAGGCTATTGGAAAAATGTTTTGTGGACGGATGAGACCAAAATAGAACATTTTGGTGAAAATGAGAAGCGTTATGTTTGGAGAAAGGAAAACACTGCATTCCAGCATAAGAATCTTATCCCATATGTGAAACATAGTGGTGGTAGTATCATGATTTGGGCTTGTTTTGCTGCATCTGGGCCAGGATGGCTTGCCATCATTGATGGAACAATGAATTCTGAATTATACCAGCAAATTCTAAAGGAATTTGCTGGTATAATTACCAGCAAATTATACCATTACTTGGTATAATTATACCATTATACCAAATTATACCATTACTTGGTATAATACAAGTCGTTCTACCAAAGAATGGTTAAAGAAGAATAAAGTTAATGTTTTGGAATGGCCAAGTCAAAGTCCTGACCTTAATCCAAACAAAATGTTGTGGAAGGACCTGAAGCGAGCAGTTCATGTGAGGAAACCCACCAACATCCCAGAGTTGAAGCTGTCCTGTATGGAGGAATGGGCTAAAATTCCTCCAAGCTGGTGTGCAGGACTGATCAACAGTTTCCGGAAATGTTTAATTGCAATTATTGCTGCACAAGGGGGTCACACCAGATACTGAAAGCAAAGGTTCACATACTTTTGCCACTCACAGATATGTAATATTGGATCATTTTCCTCAATAAATAAATGACCAAGTATAATATTTTGTTTCATTTCTTTAACTGGGTTCTCTTTATCTACTTTTAGGACTTGTGTGAAAATCTGATGTTGTTTTAGGTCATATCTATGCAGAAATATAGAAAATCCAAAAGGGTTCACAAACTTTCAAGCACCACCGTATATGTGTGTGTGAAAAGCGAAACAATATTAAGACAATTTTCTAGCATATAAAGGGTTAGGACGGCACAGTGGTGCAGCTAACACTGTTGCCTCACAGGAAGAAGATTCTGGGTTCAAACCTCACAGCCGATTGGGGCCTTTCTGTCTGGAGTTTGCATGTTCTCCTCATGCCTGCATGGGTTTCCTACAGGTGCTCTGGTTTCCAGCCACAAAAATACAGATTACGTAGGTCACAGGGCTCGAAATTCATATTTTTTTTCACCAGCCAGCTGGACTAGTTACCTTCCAAAGTAACTAGCCAAACAGAAAATCAACTCGCAAAAATTTGTTCATGTATGAATTTTACTTCTGTCAAAAATAACACAAAAGAGAGTAGTTACCATTGTTCATGACTAATGTGCATTTATTTCAAGACCCGAGTATTTTGATGCTGGTTTTTTTTTTTTTTGCACATTTTACAAACTGGCATTTGCTGTTCCACGATCTCCTCACGATATCCAAAAAAATGCCAGATGACTGACCCCTTACTAGTTCTTTTAGGAACCAATTCGTCCGCTTCCATTTTTAATTTGTTGCTGAAATTGACAGAGCTTACACAGTAGCCTATGCAGCACCAGCGATTGCACGAACTGAGTCAGCGCTGTAAACTGGAACTAGAAAATCTTCCCGCAAGTTCCTTTTAGCACCTAGATGTCGCCCGAGATTGGTTGGCGAGTGTGTGACGTTATTGTTTTTTTTACCCTTAGGCAGCCTCTCACGTTACTGCCTAAGGGACAGGGAGAAAACCACCGGAAAAGGTTTTGAACAAACGCAACAAACACGAAACAAAGCAAGTCGGCAGATGACCATAAAATACTCGATAGTTACGGTATAATAATTATATGTATCTCACACAGAATTTTCGGAGATATATCGAGTATATTTGATATATCGCATAGCCCTAGTCTGAATCTTCATATATATTTTTTTATTTTCAACTAGCCAGCCGGGCTGGCTAGTGACAGGAATTACCCGCCAAATGACAAATTAAGTCGCCTAGGACGACTGGACCACCACGAATTTCGAGCCCTGGGTCATCTGGCTACTCTAAATTGTCCATAGATATGATTTGTGAATGGTTGTTAGCCCTGTGATAGACTGGGGACCTGCCCATTGGCTCTAGACCCTGATGAATAAGCTGTATCGATAATGGGTGGGTGGATGGATGAAAACTTGGTAAGGTGCTTCCTATAGTAAGTGCATTTATAAACAGACATGGTGTTCAAGGCTGGTTCTGTTAAAAGTAACAAGGTAAGTTGAAAGCAGTAAAAAATAAAGCGTGCACACACACACACACACAAACACACACACATTCCCAGTTACATCTACAGCCATCTGAAATGGTTCAGTAAATAAGCCCTCATTTATCACTCTGTATATTATTAATATTAACATTGTTTTATAAATAATTTGCAAGAGCATTCAAACAAACAAACAAACAAACAAACAAAAGTGTTCATGAAAATACATTGTCCTAATACATCATCTCAAGCCAAAGTGATGGCCTTTTTTCCACACACGAGCTCATCCCTTCTTTGCCACAGTTATCAACTGTACAACTTTACATTGTTACGCAAATGTTGATTGCAGGTCAGTTTGAGCGAAGCAGCACCTGACAAAGAGAAAAAACAAACGTGCGTGCTTGACACAAGTGCAGTATACACATTAGTGCAACATGTAACACTCAAGAGAGACAGTATCATATGGTGTAAATATAAATGTGCTTTTAAGCAGGAATAACACTGAATAAATAAAAAACAACACAAATGACATGTTTTAGTACATTTAATGACGGAGATGGTGTGAACGAAGGAAAATAAGAATGAGAAAAAATATTAAATTCGTGTGTGCCTGTGAATTCATTGTTGAAGTCCAAACTGATGATAATTAAAAAATGAATGCTTATATTTATATATATAATGTGTGTGTGTGTTAGTGTTAAAAGTAAAGAAAGCCCATTTTTAAAATACAGTTATAAAGATAGATTATGATATAAACTAACGATTCACGTGACTAATTGAAAATAATGAGCTCACACAAGGGCGGCACGGTGGTGTAGTGGTTAGTGCTGTCGCCTCACAGCAAGAAGGTCCAGGTTTGAGCCCCGTGGCCGGCGAGGGCCTTTCTATGCGGAGTTTGCATGTTCTCCCCGTGTCCACGTGGGTTTCCTCTGGGTGCTCCGGTTTCCCCCACAGTCCAAAGACATGCAGGTTAGGTTAACTGGTGACTCTAAATTGACCATAGGTGTGAATGTGAGTGTGAATGGTTGTCTGTGTCTATGTGTCAGCCCTGTGATGACCTGGCGACTTGTCCAGGGTGTACCCCGCCTTTCGCCCGTAGTCAGCTGGGATAGGCTCCAGCTTGCCTGCAACCCTGTAGAACAGGATAAAGCGGCTAGAGATAATGAGATGGGGATAGGATGAGCTCACACAACTAAGATATCCATCTCCAAAAGTCAAGTTTCTATGCAGAATGGACGATTTCATGGAGGCCACCACTGAAAATATTTTAACCAATCAGAAAAATCCCCCCAATTGTTTCCGGCAGTGCTCTGACGTCATTTGAGCGTGAGACACAGAAGCGCCACATAGCGAGTAAGACTTGAAGCTACCTCTGGCTGGAGATTATTTCATTAAAAGTTTATATGAAAAAAAACTGAGATTCCATTTCTCTCACAAAAAAGTGGAGGGGGAAAGATAATACTAATGTCACTGATAAACAGCAAGGGAATAGTGAACAGCTGATCTACTCATATGTGACTGAATGAGGGAGGGAACTTTTAATATTTATATCCCCGGTAAAAGTAGTGCTGCCATGACAGCCTCATTCTGTAGACTGTAACCAACCTTGCTAGACAACCTACAAACAGATCTGCATACAATCTGACTTACCTAAATCTGTCCAAGAGGCAAGTGCGCGAGTTTTTACATGTTCCTGGCAGCATAAGCACTCGTTAGCATGCTCTCGACTCATTCATGAAAAACTTCATCATCAAGACGTCACCAGGCTAGCCTACCGTAATTACCATAGTAGACAGTCCAACCCCCGTGGCAACACAGAAAGAGGGTAAACAAACACTGCTTCATGCAGCTCGTGTGCTCAGAACATTTTGAAGAAAATTGTTTCACTCAAACAACTTGGATGCACCGGGCATTAGGAATACTCTACAACCCCGATTCCCAAAAAGTTGGGACAAAGTACAAATTGTAAATAAAAACAGAATGCAATAATTTACAAATCTCAAAAACTGATATTGTATTCACAATAGAACATAGACAACATATCAGATGTCGAAAGTGAGACATTTTGAAATTTCATGCCAAATATTGGCTCATTTGAAATTTCATGACAGCAACACATCTCAAAAAAGTTGGGACAGGGGCAATAAGAGGCTGGAAAAGTTAAAGGTACAAAAAAGGAACAGCTGGAGGACCAAATTGCAACTCATTAGGTCAACTGGCAATAGGTCATTAACATGACTGGGTATAAAAAGAGCATCTTGGAGTGGCAGCGGCTCTCAGAAGTAAAGATGGGAAGAGGATCACCAATCCCCCTAATTCTGCGCCGACAAATAGTGGAGCAATATTAGAAAGGAGTTTGACAGTGTAAAATTGCAAAGAGTTTGAACATCATCTACAGTGCATAATATCATCAAAAGATTCAGAGAATCTGGAAGAATCTCTGTGCGTAAGGGTCAAGGCCCGAAAACCATACTGGGTGCCCGTGATCTTCGGGCCCTTAGACGGCACTGCATCACATACAGGCATGCTTCTGTATTGGAAATCACGAAATGGACTCAGGAATATTTCCAGAGAACATTATCTGTGAACATAATTCACCGTGCCATCCGCCGTTGCCAGCTAAAACTCTATAGTTCAAAGAAGAAGCCGTAACTAAACATGATCCAGAAGCGCAGACGTCTTCTCTAGGCCAAGGCTCATTTAAAATGGACTGTGGCAAAGTGGAAAACTGTTCTGTGGTCAGACAAATCAAAATTTGAAGTTCTTTATGGAAATCAGGGACACCGTGTCATTTGGACTAAAGAGGAGAAGGATGACCCAAGTTGTTATCAGCGCTCAGTTCAGAAGCCTGCATCTCTGATGGTTTGGGGTTGCATTAGTGCGTGTGGCATGGGCAGCTTACACATCTGGAAAGACACCATCAATGCTGAAAGGTATATCCAGGTTCTAGAGCAACATATACTCCCATCCAGACGACGTCTCTTTCAGGGAAGACCTTGCATTCTCCAACATGACAGTGCCAAACCACATACTGCATCAATTACAGCATCATGGCTGCGTAGAAGAAGGGTCCGGGTACTGAACTGGCCAGCCTGCAGTCCAGATCTTTCACCCATAGAAAACATTTGGCGCATCATAAAACGGAAGATACAACAAAAAAGACCTAAGACAGTTGAGCAACTAGAATCCTACATTAGACAAGAATGGGTTAACATTCCTATCCCTAAACTTGAGCAACTTGTCTCCTCAGTCGCCAGACGTTTACAGACTGTTGTAAAGAGAAAAGGGGATGTCTCACAGTGGTAAACATGGCCTTGTCCCAACTTTTTTGAGATGTGTTGTTGTCATGAAATTTAAAATCACCTAATTTTTCTCTTTAAATGATACATTTTCTCAGTTTAAACATTTGATAATGTTTCCAACTTTTTTGGAATCGGGGTTGTACAAGCTAGCACTGAATCCAGATGCGGTTCCCATAATCTTCGGCCAAAAAGCAGACAAGACAAACGAGACAACACGATCAGCAGTCCGCAAAAGAGAACTTCAAAGGATAAGAAAACACTTTTTATGGCTTCCCTAACTATTTTATTACAACCCCGATTCCAAAAAAGTTGGGACAAAGTACAAATTGTAAATAAAAACGGAATGCAATGATGTGGAAGTTTCAAAATTCCATATTTTATTCAGAATAGAACATAGATGACATATCACATGTTTAAAGTGAGAAAATGTATCATTTAAAGAGAAAAATTAGGTGATTTTAAATTTCATGACAACAACACATCTCAAAAAAGTTGGAACAAGGCCATGTTTACCACTATAAGACATCCCCTTTTCTCTTTACAACAGTCTGTAAACGTCTGGGGACTGAGGAGACAAGTTGCTCAAGTTTAGGGATAGGAATGTTAACCCATTCTTGTCTAATGCAGGATTCTACACTGCAAAAAACTGAAAATTGAATTTGAGTAGAAAATTCCTTAATACTAGTGAAATTATCTTGCTGCACGGACAGATAATTTTACTTGACAAGACATCTTGGAATAAGTTGGTTACAATCTAGAACTAGTTTTAATAATCTCAGAGTTGGTGTCTTGTATTCTTCTAATCGGAAATGCTAGATTGTTTCAACTATATTCAAGATATTCTAATTTGTTAAGATATCACTTTGCAGTGTAGAAGAATACAAAACACCAACTCTGAGATTATTAAAACTAGTTCTAGATTGTAACCAACTTATTCCAAGATGTCTTGTCAAGTAAAATTATCTGTCCGTGCAGCAAGATAATTTCACTAGTATTAAGGAATCTTCTTCTCAAATTCAGTTTTCAGTTTTTTGCAGTGTCGTTGCTCAACCGTCTTAGGTCTTTTTTGTCGTATCTTCCATTTTATGATGCGCCAAATGTTTTCTATGGGTGAAAGATCTGGACTGCAGGCTGGCCAGTTCAGTACCCGGACCCTTCTTCTACGCAGCCATGATGCTGTAACTGATGCAGTATGTGGTTTGGCATTGTCATGTTGGAAAATGCAAGGTCTTCCCTGAAAGAGACGTCACCTGGATGGGAGTATATGTTGCTCTAGAACCTGGATATACCTTTCAGCATTGATGGTGTCTTTCCAGATGTGCAAGTTGCCCATGCCACACACACTAATGCAACCCCATACCATCAGAGATGCAGGCTTCTGAACTGAGCACTGATAACAACTTGGGTCGTCCTTCTCCTCTTTAGTCCGAATGACACGGTGTCCCTGATTTCCGTAAAGAACTTCAAATTTTGATTTGTCTGACCACAGAACAGTTTTCCACTTTGCCACAGTCCATTTTAAATGAGCCTTGGCCCAGAGAAGACGTCTGCGCTTCTGGATCATGTTTAGATACGGCTTCTTCTTTGAACTACAGAGTTTTAGCTGGCAACAGCGGATGGCACGGTGAATTGTGTTCACAGATAATGTTCTCTGGAAATATTCCTGAGCCCATATTGTGATTTCCAATACAGAAGCATGCCTGCATGTAATGCAGTGCCGTCTAAGGGCCCAAAGATCACGGGCACCCAGTATGGTTTTCTGGCCTTGACCCTTACGCACAGGGATTCTTCCACATTCTCCGAATCTTTTGATGATATTATGTACTGTAGATGATGATATGTTCAAACTCTTAGCAATTTTACACTGTCGAACTCCTTTCTGATATTGCTCCACTATTTGTCGGCGCAGAATTAGGGGGATTGGTGATCCTCTTCCCATCTTTACTTCTGAGAGCCGCTGCCACTCCAAGATGCTCTTTTTATACCCAGTCATGTTAATGACCTATTGCCAGTTGACCTAATGAGTTGCAATTTGGTCCTCCAGCTGTTCCTTTTTTGTACCTTTAACTTTTCCAGCCTCTTATTGCCCCTGTCCCAACTTTTTTGAGATGTGTTGCTGTCATGAAATTTCAAATGAGCCAATATTTGGCATGAAATTTCAAAATGTCTCACTTTCGACATTTGATATGTTGTCTATGTTCTATTGTGAATACAATATCAGTTTTTGAGATTTGTACATTATTGCATTCCGTTTTTATTTACAATTTGTACTTTGTCTCAACTTTTTTGGAATCGGGGTTGTAAGTGTGATACATTATTTTGAGTTTCTTTGGGCATAAACATAATTGCTGATGCATCTAAGCGGCTTGATGTTTGTTGGGTGTCTTGCTTTGATTTAGTGTTGTCAGAAAAGCCTCGGTATTGGCTAACTAAAACAACTCTAAATATTGTTCACTTGTGTGTTACTAACCGATATGGTAATGCTTATTTATCATTATTATCATCTTTATTCGTGTCATTGTCCGAAATACTCGAGGAAATCAGTGAAGAAATGTCACTGGTGCTATGGTCCATTTTGTCGAATATGGCCGTGGATTGTAAGTGATGTCACACTTTAAAGAAACCATTCGGAGTTCTTTTAGGTATACATGCATTTGTTTGTGGAATAGCCGACCTTAATCACTGCAATCTCGTCAAACACATGATCATTTTAAGAAACAGGTGAAACAGTTTTTATGGAGTAAATTCCAAACCCAGTTTTATGATGTGTATATAACTAATCTTTAATCATTTTGGTGCCATTTCTGTAATCTAGTTGTACTCTGTGATAATTACAGTTAGCATTTTTTTTGTTTATGACTTTCATCATTGTTTATACAGTTTTGTCAGTTTATTATTGTCTCTTATATTTTATTGTTTCCTGCTGTAATCAAGAGGACCACATTGGAAATAAGTGTATTTTATACTTTGTGTTGTCGTCGGTGCTATTTATACTGTATCTTTTTACATGTATGAATTTTACCAAATAAATCCATACCATACCAGCAGCTCGGGTGTTTCTGGCAATATTTCCGCCTTTTTTCATACAAGTGCATCTTTCTGTAATGTTCACATGAATCCTGTATAGTAAAGCAGTGTTTGTTTACCCTGTTTCTGCATTGCCACGGGGGTTCGACTGTATACTACGGTAATTATGGTAGGCTAGCCTGGGGACGTCTTGATGAGAGTGTTTTTCATGAATGAGTCGGGAGCATGCTAAGCATGCTAATGAGTAGTATAACACATAGTTTCAGCCTCGTTTTACAGGTAAAAAGTTCAGGTTTGTCCATAAGTCAGGGTTTCAGCTCATTAATATACTATTTTAGATGTATAGTGAAAAAATCGACATTGTAACCTTAGTAGATCTTTTGCTTTGGCCCTTCAGTACTGAAGTATACACTCAGCCTTGCGCCCAAGTGACGTCACGCATCGCCCTTCCAGCAGGCAACATGGCAGCCTCCTGGTGGCATTAGAGCAGCGATACAAAAATGCTCATAACTTTCTTATAAATGGTCAAACATGCCTGACACTTTTCTTATGGGCTCTCAATATTACAAGCTACCAACCCATGCATGTATTTACTTTGCATTTTCTATTCCTTTAAGTTCTAAAGAGACAATATCAGACAGTGTAAAAATAAGTAGCGGTGTGCATGAATGCACTAAATGAGCATTGCTCATCGAACATGCTCATATTTTTGGTGAACTGAATGAATCCATTTGCAACTAAAGGATTGGTCCTTTTTTGTTTGCAATGGTGATGGACCAGTTGACAGACAAGATCAGGCAGGAGTTGGAGGCATCAGAGTTTAAGATGCTAAGATTTGCATTGGGAGTGACAGCTCCCAGGTTGGAAGTGACAACTCCCAAAGATGGACAGGATCAAGAACGAGTATATTAGAGAGACAGCCCAGGTTGGACGGTCTGGAGACAAAACAAGTGAGATGAGATTGAGTTGGTTTGGACATGTGCAGAGGAAAGATTCTGAGTATATTGGGAGCATGATGCTGAAGATGGAGCTGCCAGTAAAGTGGAAAAGAGGAAGACCAAAGCGGAGGTTTATGGATGTTCTGAGAGAGGACATGCAGGTGGTTGGTGTGATAGAGGAAGATACTGAAGACAGGATGAGATGGAAATGGATGATCTGCTGTGGTGACCACTAGTGGGAGCAGCCAGAAGAAGGAGAAGAAGATGACTATCCTGTTTAAATAGTTATTTCAGTTGCATTACAAATTTAATGAACAACCTCTCAGTCATTTCATATTAATGAAATAAAGTAAAACAGAACAAATTCTTAAAGCAGATAGCAGAACCTTTATTTTTAAATAAATTTCTGAGTGGATAGTATCTCCATCCTTGACTCTTGTATGCTGCATAAATGGGAATAAAAATATATATATTTGAGAGTTAAAATCGACTACAAAGTTGGCATTTGAGCTGCCCCGCTGAGCCAGCCATGCCTGAGTGTGTGATGTCACTGCGGTAACCGGTTTTAAGGCCGAGGCCTTTTACAGCTATAGACCAAAGTAATATAAATAAAAATTTATGGTGAAAGTAAGAAATACCATTACCGACTTGCTCAACTAAGACTGATTTGACTTCATTGATTGTGGGTTGACTCTCATTAAAACAGGATAAGTGTTATAACTTATGCAACATACATGTACATGCATGCATTTTCACTGATAAAACATAAAAGGCTAATTAAATAATCAGATGAACTGAGACAATCACATTCTGAAGCAAATTAAATAATCTTATACTGGTAACTTAAACACACAATACAAGTTACATGTATTAATCTAAATGCAGGCAAACAATGTGTTGTTTTTGTTGTTTTATATCCAAATGAGAATCGCAGCTTACCCGTCTGTGTTCTCGCTTCTTGAAGGCTGATCTTGTGGCTGATTGTTTTGAAACAATCTGACTTTCAGTTGTTTGTTCAGTTCTCCGTTCATACACTTCTTCCACGTAAGGGCAAGATGGCAGTGATATCCAGTTTAGAAATAAGACGCCTGTTCACTTATTCTCTATTTTGTCCATACGGAGTACTCCGCCATTACTGCTCAGCTCAGGCAATTACTAAAACCCGGGACGGAATGGGACGTCACTGGTTTTAGCAACAACCTCGGGGAGGTCACTGTCCGAGCGATATGTCATGTCCCGTTCCATCCCGGGTTTTACCAGCAACCCTCGGTTCACTCCGGGAGGACTGGTGCAACTGAACTTTTCTTTTAAAAAAGTAAAATTAAATAAAAACTTTTTCTTGTAGTTTTATTTTTCTTTAATTGTTAGTACTGCACCCTCTTTCAGTACAGGCTTATAGCCAATGCTCCTCAACAGATCAGAGGTCTCGTACGAGTCTTCAGTAAAATGTGCAGAGCAGAGGAGAGACCACTTCGTAGGCGCCCAATGTGCCCATGAACGTCTCGCAAAACACGTCCAAATCTTTGCAGTTTGAACATTCTTGGACCATGAATGCAATGTAAATCCACCTTCTGTCGTGTTGCTGGCGGGTGCAGCAACACATCTATGTGGCATGGTGATAGATTAGCTCAAAATGGAGGATCGGAGTTGCAGTCAGCTCTGTGTTTTAGTATAGTGGAAATGGCGATGAGACCGATAGACTTCCTGCTGTGACGTTACGGACGTCGAGGTCATTCACTCAGACCGCTACCTGTATAAATCACTTTAATCATAAAAATTACTATATTAGATTTATTGTTAACTATTCCTGTGCCATTCTTGAGGGCTCAAGGCATTTATAAACGAAAGTGAGGCCATGGCTCTGCGTATATGCTTTAATTTAAGACAAATAAGATTAACTATTAAATTATGACAAATTAAATGGCACAATACAAACAGAGGAAAGGTTACTATGTGTTCGTGGTAGCTGATGAGTTGCAATGATTGAGCTGCATTATTGGAAGATTTCGAAGATGCCACCCCCTAGAATCACTCTTTCACCATTTCGTTGTCATTTTGTTGTTTTCAGCTCTCTCTGAAGTTTGCCTGTGAGAAAGTTTTGTAGGCATAAATCAGCTATGCCATGAACTCACCTAGAAAATAACAGTGGTGATGGTGAAATCGGATGATTGGCATTCATGAAAATATGCATTTGAATATGCAAAAAATAGCATATAAAACTTATAAATCTGGCAGGAAATTTTAGTTTGTTTTGGAATACAAAAAAATTTACACACATTTCCATGAAAATAGTGGTTAATAAAGCCCATCACTAGAATTCTTAACACTATGATATATTGAGTATTTTAAGATACTGTATAAACTGAGTTGGTCAGTCTACCCTTTATAGGAAGCAAACAGAGTCTGAAGGTGAAAGGGCACACTGCTGTTAAAGTGCTAGTGTAGGTTTGTATAACAGTGGACAGAGTTGAGCAACTTGTGTGGCGCCGGACACTCTTAGCTTGGATGGCTGTGAGTGTCTGAGTGCCTTATGGGTGTCTGGCTCTTCTCTTGATCATTTATAAAGCTGTGTGTCTGTGTGAGCACCTGTGAATGATCACCAACAGCAGACAGTCCTTAGAGCTGTAACCTAGTCTCGTAGGAGTCAGCAGTAATAACAGTGCCGCTCCCTCAACTCAAAGGCAGTTATATTATTTTCCTAGTGACCCTAACCTAATATCAGCCATACACATCCTTTAACACTTTAAACCTCATAGGACCCATAACTTTTCTATTACTTTGGCTGCAGTTATTTTGTTACCTTTTATCTGAATTATTAACAGGATCAAGATCATATTAGGAAGAATTTGCACAAGTCAACTCCTATGAATAGTGACTCAGCCTATATTTAAAGCTGGACCAAGGTGTTGGGCAAGGGGCAGTAGATTTTATTTTAACTGTAATTGTATGAAATCTGACTAAATTTGCAGCTCATTTTTTGCACATATTTTCAGTGGGATCAAGTTTGAGTTATTGTATTCAGATTTCATGATTTATCTGGTAGCAATATAAAATGTAATGCCATGGTAACTACAGGAAATATGCAGGGGAGGCGCAGTTAGTCTGTACTAGGTTTAGCTTCTGTTTTGCCATAGTGGAACAGTATATCTGTTTCACTTTTACAATCCCTTCAGACAAAAAAGTACAATGACAAGAGATGCATTACCTAATAGATTTGGCAGAAGCTCTGATTCAAGGCAGCCTGATAAAGCTGGGTAACACTACTTTAATCAATCACATTGGCCTCAAGCCAGTTTAAGAAGAAGACCCACACCAGAGGCAGGCTTTCAGATGAGATTAGAAAAGCTAAACTGCAAGGCAACATGTCCTTTTAGCTATGACTATGAAGGAAAAAAGATGGCTGGTCACATTCCTGTGACACTAAAGTTGTGCTGTGCTATCCTTGGACATGTGCAGTACAAAAAATTGTTGTACTACTAATGAACTAAATTTTCTGTCATTCACCTGATTGCCCACACTAAGTTATTTTTGCCTGATATTTTTAAGAAAGCAAATGCATGATATAGCTGTCATGGCATACCAGGCAAGCTCATTATTGGATCTCATCTTGACTCCAGGCTGAAAGCAGTGAAATCAAATACAATCCAATTCCTCAACAGTTGAGCATAGATAGTAGGCACCAACAGCTCTTAAATCCCCATGTTGGCATGCTCACCTGTGCCCACTGCCCATCAGCCATTTTTAATTCCCAATAGTGCAGGAAGATGCATTAATTTCAGATTAACCTTTTTAAGAGCTCAGGGGGTGGCTGTGAAATCCAACTGTGGTGTTGGAAGCCTGGCTGTGTTTAAACTAAGTGAGCGGCCAATGCATCTGATATGTTTAAATGAGCTGTTGATTCAGCTGGAATGATTGATATCAGTCCAGTAATCCCTTTCCATCTCCACTAAATCCATTGGCTAGCATCCCTGATGGTGGCTTTACTCCCCAACGGGGTTGTTTTAATGTGCAGTGCTGTTTAGCCTTTCTTTGTATTTTATGACACACTTTTTCTTTTGCAGCCATCTGATGCCATTCATGATTCATAGGTTTTGCTTCATGTTGATTAAAGCTTATTAAAGTTAATTTTTCTACAAACATCAATAACAAATCAGCAAACATTCTCTGCATGTTTTCTTCCAAAACATGAGCACAGTTTGGATAAGAACATCGTCACTCACAGAGACAATGTGCATATCAACCACAGACACAGAATGAAATCCTTCTGATAAATAAATTCACCAGAACCTCGAGAAGGGATAAATAAGAGGAGCCATGGAGGCTCATTTGTATGCGGGTGCCAAGGTTCGTGCCTTTGTGCAATTCAGATGCAGACATCTGTAGTGACAGATCAAATAAAATACCTATGAATCAGAAAGATACAGGAAACATGCATGTGCTCCACAGGGAAGCACATCAACAAATTACTCCTGATTCATTTGTGGGAAAAACTCCGAACACCACCCAATCACACTGGATGTTGTGACCACCCAGTCACACCCAGTCCCTTTATACAGCAGTCATGTTGAAGGTTTAACTGAATCATTTTAAATAATTACGGTACCATATTTGGTATACCCATTGAAAATGATTTCGTTTGCCAAAACGAATCTCTCCTCTGCTCGCCTGTATTGGATTTTATTGTCTGCTCACAATGGGCCTCAATTATCAATATTGTAACATTGTGTAAAAATATTTGCATAAGCCAAACTGTCAAAATTTTCAGTTGGATTTACAGACGTTTTGGAAATGCTGACTTTCTTCAGACTCACATGCATATATATGTTCACCACCTGTAAAGAACAAAGTCCATTTCCAGCAGAGCTCATTTGCATTTAGTGACACCCAGGAAACTCCATGAAAGTTCAAGTGCACAGAGGTCTTGAAACATCAAATGACTACTAGATTGTGAAAGAAAAGGCAGAAGTGGCCATTTTGAATCGTTTCTATACCAAGAACAATATGCAGCAAAGTAAGAGCACCTGAACAGGTCAAAATCTAGAGACATATTACAAAAAAGCTGAATTAAGTGAGGAATTAAAATTAAGTGAGATGAAAAAAATGGAGGATAAAAAAAGAACTACACTGTACTCAGGTGATGATGCACATCAAATACACCATACATAGTGTAAATTGTTGTCAAAAGTTTAAATTGTGAATAGTTTAAATATTTCGGTCAACATTCTGGAGTGTTGTACAGCACACTCCAGAATCATTAAAAATCCATGCAAGTAACTGGATTAATATGATATTAATCAATCGGGGTTTTAACATTCTTATGCATAACTTTACACACAGGAACACAAACAAGATAAGAATGTTTTTTTTTAAAAATTACAGAGATTTCTTGTGAAAATGCACCTATGAATGATTTACAAATAAATCTGTTTATATCCAACTTGATTAAGGAAGCCCAATAAAGTTCATTATACTTATTATAATTAACACATAACTGCAAATACTCTCAAGAATTTTATCTTCAGAATTTTATATTCAACTGATGTTTTAGTGTGGTGTCTTCTTTCTACACTTCCTGCACTCTAAGTAGATGAGGTGTTAAGTATTCTACCTGTTCTGCTGTTGCAGACTCCCACATTTTTTCCACATCAATGAGTTATGGGTTCAGGACTGAAGCTGGTTACAAAACACATATTGACACTGCAAATTTCTTTTCAATCTCTGCTTGCCTCTTTGCAACTGTAAGTCATTTGCATGTAAATGGCCACATTATCCTCTTCTGCATTTGGTCCTTTTTGGCATTTGCCATGCATCATATTTTCTTCAGGTCTGTAGGACTAATATATAGTTTTTTTTTTCTCCTGTAATCTCAGATAAAGTGAATCTTACCAGGTCTTACACACGCACACACACACACACACACACACACACTTGAAAGTTTGTGAACCCTTTAAAATTTTCTATATTTCTGCATAAATATGACCTAAAACATCATCAAATTTTCACACAAGTCCTAAAAGTGGATAAAGAGAACCCAGTTAAACAAATGAGACAAAAAATATTATACTTGGTCATTTATTTATTGAGAAAATGATCCAATATTACATATCTGTGAGTGGCAAAAGTATGTGAACCTTTGCTTTCAGTATCTGGTGTGACACCCTTGTGCAGCAATAATTGCAATTAAACATTTCCGGAAACTGTTGATCAGTCCTGCACACTGGCTTGGAGGAATTTTAGCCCATTCTTTCGTACAGGACAGCTTCAACTCTGGGATGTTGGTGGGTTTCCTCACATGAACTGCTCGCTTCAGGTCCTTCCACAACATTTCGATTGGATTAAGGTCAGGACTTTGACTTGGCCATTCCAAAACATTAACTTTATTCTTCTTTAAAGGATATGGGACATGGATTTTTTTTCTGGGCATAATTATGTATAAAGGACATAAGAAATGCCATCTAAATCACTGCAGGGCGTCAAAAATGTGAAAATCATCACATTATTCAAGTTTTTTATACATCAGCGTAAAACAAGGATTCGTTAATGAGCTAAGTGGTCATGTGACCCGTGACGCAACAAAAACTTTCCAAGGAGCCAGCGCTTGGGAATCTAATGTAAACAGGTTACCGAAATGGACACCATCGACAGTGACATTCCCGATGTTTCACAGAGATGTGAAGTTAGACCCTATCAATTCGAACCGATAGCTGGAAATTCACATGAACATGGATCTTGTATTTACTCTGACGGGTCAGATGATTCTGAGAGTGAGGGTTCATTCAATCCCCATGAAACTGAAAGCGGTCGGCTCGATAACACATCCTGGTAAGTTAAAAACAATTCTTCTCAAAGGCTAATGATCTGTTGAAAGAAGTATTATTTTTGTATCATACATTGAAAGTTCATCATAGATCTAGCTAAAGTCCGTTGCAAGCTAGGTTTTTTTTGCTGATATTTTTCGAGATTGATTGAGATACAATGCTTCCAGAGTCCGAGATGAAAACATTCAAAATGGCGAAACAAGTCAGAATTATGATAATCAATAATTGATAGACCCAAAATTATAATACTAATCCTTACCTCGGCTTTCAGTCACTTAGCGAATGCACCTCGTGGTGGCCGTAGCACTTCGGGTTTCACTCCGCCGTCTTGTTCCTGAATTGGGACGTTGGGAACGGCTCCATCTTTAAGTAGCCTCTTAAATTTGGCTTGGCAATTAATATCGCTCAGTACCTGAGTATTAATGTTGAAAGAATTCTCAGTGAAATGGTCCGAACACAGTTTGTGGGAAACAGTAGGTGCAAAGTTTTTTCAACAGGTGTTCTGTAAAGTTATCCTACCTCTTGGATTTGTTCTACTAAGCCTACTGCGCATGTGCGAAGCCTACTGCGCATTAGTGATGGGAATTTCGGCTCTTTTTCGGGAGCCAGCTCTTTTGGCTCTTCTTACTATAAGGAGCCAGCTCTTTTGGCTCCCAAACGGCTCCTGAGATTTTATTTTTGATTTAATTGCTGGAATTAACTAGTTAATTAATTACATTATTATTTATATTTTATCAATAGGATGTTTTCCATTTTATTTTTTAGTTTTTGTAGCCATTGTAAAGCTTTGTAAAGTATAGCAGTGTAACAATGTTCTAGCTATAGAAATACAACTTACTTACCAATTAATAAATTATTTTCTCACAAACATAATGCAAAACTGTGTTATATTACCAATATAAAATACACAGAAGACATCAACTGTTTATCCTTTATGGCTTTATTTCACACTCGACCTTGAACAAAATGCCACAAAATAAATTATGAAGTATAAATCAGGCCTAAGAAACTATGAAGCAAAGTTGTAAATTATTTTAACAAACACAGAACAATGTGTAACAAAATATTTTATTAAATAAAATATTAGACTCCTCTCCCCTGTGCTCCACAGCTTTAAGTATTACACCAATTTTCGTATTTTCGCAGCTGTGAATGACATCAAACCCCCCCAACCAAAAAAAGTAGGCGTACACCATGCTACTTTTTTTCCTTTGAATGGTAATAGACAACACAAAGACACAATCGGACAGCAACTTTTTTTGTGAAAGTCTCTCTCTCTGAGGCACCTAAGGACAAAAAACTAATTCGGCTCCCCAACTCGGCTCCCACCGAAGAGCTGGCTCCCGTCGTTCACTTCAAAGAGCCGGCTCTTTGAACCGGATCGTTCGCGACCGACACATCACTACTGCGCATGCGCAGGTGAGCCCACACTTTCCTCAGCTTCGGGTCCTTGGGGAATGCAAAAAAACGTACTCCAGGGCATTTCCCTTTGGAATTATTGCAACCATAAGCAGCACAATACACCATGATGTTCAATATATGTTAAGGACTATAAAAACAATTTTCTTGTCATCCACTTCTCCATTCATCTACCCGCTTGTGCTGTGCCCGAAAGTTTCTGTGACGTATGATCACGTGACAGCGGCTCTTCCGGTTGTAGAAAATGCATATCGGAAGTCGAGCAGAAATGCCATATAATCATCACGAATATAACAATTTTGCTGAATTTAATAGATGATTTTGTATTTGTTGATGCAATTAATTCATATTTTTAATGGAAAGAAACTGATATAGCGTGCATTTATGTTTCATGTCCCATATCCTTTAACCCTTCTTTGGTAGAACGACTTGTGTGCTTAGGGTCATTGTCTTGCTGCATGACCCACCTTCTCTTGAGATTCAGTTCATGGACAGATGTCCTGACATTTTCCTTTAGAATTCGCTGGTATAATTCAGAATTCATTGATCCATCAATGATGGCAAGCTGTCCTGGCCCAGATGCAGCAAAACAAGCCCAAACCATGATATTACCACCACCATGTTTCACAGATGCAATGTTTTCCTTTCTCCAAACATAACGCTTCTCATTTAAATCAAAAAGTTCTATTTTGGTCTCATCCATTCACAAAACTTTTTCCAATAGCCTTCTGGCTTGTCCACATGATCTTTAGTAAACTGCAGACGAGCAGCAATGTTCTTTTTGGGGAGCAGTGGCTTTCTCTTTGGAACCCTGCCATGCACACCATTTGCTGTTCAGTGTTCTCCTGATGGTGGACTCATGAACATTAACATTAGCCAATGTGAGAGAGGCCTTCAGTTTCTTAGAAGTTACCCTGGGGTCCTTTGTGACCTCGCCGACTATTACACGCCTTGCTCTTGGAGTGATCTTTGTTTGTCGACCACTCCTGGGGAGGGTAACAATGGTCTTGAATTTCCTCCATCTGTCTGACTGTGGATTGGTGGAGTCCAAACTCTTTACAGATGGTTTTGTAACCTTTTCCAGCCTGATGAGCATCAGCAATGCTTTTTCTGAGGTCCTCAGAAATCTCCTTTGTTCATGCCATGATACAGTTCCACAAACATGTGTTGTGAAGATCAGACTTTGATAGATCCCTGTTCTTTAAATAAAACAGGGTAGCTACTCACACCTGATTGTCATCCCATTGATTGAAAACACCTGACTCTAATTTTACCTTCAAATTAGCTGCTAATCCTAGAGGTTCACATACTTTTGCCACTCACAGATATGTAATATTTGATCATTTTCCTCAATAAATAAATAAAAAAGTATAATATTTTTGTCTCATTTGTTTAACTGGGTTATTTTTATCTACTTCAAGAACTTGTGTGAAAATCTGATGATGTTTTAGGTCATATTTATGCAAAAATATAGAAAATTCTAAAGGGTTCACAAACTTTCAAGCACCACTGTATATACTAATAGCACTCTAATTTTACAGTTAATATCTAACTCTCTTTTTTTAGCAGCAATTACTCATATGCACCAGTGGAGTTGATTTCTGAAGAGTCCTTTTAAAAGGTCAATCAGTGAGTTTGAGGTGATAGACTTTTGTCGCCTTGTTTGAGGTCATGTTGCTTTCAGTCACCAAATGGCTGCAAAATAAGGTTTATGTTTTCTGTATAATAATGCTGCCAGACCAAACAAAACCATACTGAGGTGGAGATAGACAAAGCAAACAAACAAATCATTTGAAAGAGAGCCCAAAAGATACAGCCATCTGTATGAGGGTATTTTGCCACAAAGCTTGTGAGGTAAAAAGTATGTTAATTCAGCTCTATGAAAAGCATTAAATGTATTTTATCCCTCAAAGTTATAAAATCAACAAAGGGCCATGTTGGAACATTACAGAATACCACGTTACACAGTGTTTCTTGTTCCCAACATCAGAGAACAAGTTGCTGTCAGCAATTGACCATGAAGCAGTTTAGAAAAACCATCAAAGTTGAATATTACTACCTACAAGTGATACTGAAGACAGTATACACAAGTGAAACACTCTGGAAGCATAAGCTTTTCAAACAAAATGCCTGTAAGTCTATGAAAAAATATACAATCAGCTGTGTCCAAAACAGTGACATGAAAGCCTATGTGATTAGATGTATTCAACACAATACAAACTCTGAGGCTCTAAAACAGTTAAACCAGCTTCTCCTTTGGTACCATGTAGGGGTGTCATGTTTCTTTTTTTTCAATAAAATGTGAACCCTACAACTATAAAACACCTGAATAGTGCACCTCCTATTTGTATCTGTATTTATATATGTTTTAGAATTACATTAACTGTTCGTTATGAGTAATGCATTCATTTGGTTACCACCCTAGTACCGAGACTCTTTATATTTGATGTATATTATGGTATTATACAGTGGTGCTTGAAAGTTTGCGAACCCTTTAGAATTTTCTATATTTCTGCATAAATATGACCTAAAACATCATCAAATTTTCACACAAGTCCTAAAAGTAGATAAAGAGAACCCAGTTAAACAAATGAGACAAAAATATTATACTTGGTTATTTATTTATTGAGGAAAATGATCCAATATTACATATCTGTGAGTGGCAAAAGTATGTGAACCTCTAGAATTAGCAGTTAATTTGAAGGTGAAATTAGAGTCAGGTGTTTTCAATCAATGGGATGACAATCAGTCAAGTGTGCATGGCAGGGTTGCAAGGAGAAAGCCACTGCTCTCCAAAAAGAACATTGTTGTTCGCCTGCAGTTTGCTAAAGATCACGGGACAAGCCAGAAGGCTATTGGAAAAATTTTTGTGGACGGATGAGACCAAAATAGAACTTTTTGGTTTAAATGAAAAGCGTTATGTTTGGAGAAAGGAAAACACTGCATTCCAGCATAAGAACCTTATCCCATCTGTGAAACATGGTGGTGGTAGTATCATGGTTTGGGCCTGTTTTGCTGCATCTGGGAGAGGACGGTTTGCCATCACTGATGGAGCAATGAATTCTGAATTATACCAGCGAATTTTAAAGGAAAATGTCAGGACATCTGTCCATGAACTGAATCTCAAGAGAAGGTGGGTCATGCAGCAAGACAACGACCCAAGTCATTCTAGTTAAAGAAGAATAAAGTTAATGTTTTGGAATGGCCAAGTCAAAGTCCTGACCTTAATCCAATCGAAATGTTGTGGAAGGACCTGAAGCGAGCAGTTCATGTGAGGAAACCCACCAACATCCCAGAGTTGACGCTGTTCTGTACAGAGGAATGGGCTAAAATTCTTCCAAGCCAGTGTGCAGGACTGATTAACAGTTACTGGAAACATTTAGTTGCAGTTATTGCTGCACAAGGGGGTCACACCAGATACAGAAAGCAAAGATTCACATACTTTTGCCACTCACAAATATGTAATACTGATAATTTTCCTCCATAAATAAATGACCAAGTATAATATTTTTTTGTCTCATTTGTTTAACTGGGTTCTCTTTATCTACTTTTAGGACTTGTGTGGAAATCTGATGATGTTTTAGGTTATATTTATGCAGAAATATAGAAAATTCTAAAGGGTTCACAAACTTTCAAGCACCACTGTACAAAAGTTGATCTGCACAGAACTATCAGAATACTGTGGTTTTAGTATGGCAAGTGCCATAGGTGGTATTTTTCTTTCCAAATTATGTTTAATTAGTTGTAAATTTCCAGTCTACCATTTAATGAATGTCTTTCAGCTTATTTGCTAGAGAATACTATGCTTATTTGGGCCAAGGGTATAGTATGTCCCAGAGGAGCTCCAACAACACATTCAGCAGATAGTAGTTTTCACTTCTATTATAGAGCAAGGGCAGGAGCTGGTGACCTCATTAATTAAGAGGAAGAATCTGGGAAAGCTGTGAAACGAAAAACCAGCCTCATTATATCACCTTAATTATGTATCGAATGTATAGTATTTCTCATGGATGCACCAATCTCTCTCTCTCTCGCTCTCTCTCTCTCTCTCTTTTAATGTACAGTGGATATAAAAAGTGTACACACCCTTTTAAAATGATAGGTTTTTCTGCTGTAAAAAAAATAAAAAATTAGACCACGATAAATAATTTCAAAACTTTTCCCACCTTTAATGTGACCTATAACCTGTACAATTCATCTGAAAAACAAACAAATCTGTTTGGGGGAAAACATTAAAAAAAAGTACAATAAGCTGGTTACATAAGTGTGCACACCCTTAAACTAATACTTTCTTGAAGTACCTTTTGATTTAATTACAGCATTCAGTCTTTTTGGGTAGGAGTCTATCAGCCTGCCACATCTAGACTTGGCAATATTTGCTCCCTCTTCCTTGCAAAAGCGCTCCAAATCTGTCAGATTGTGAGGGAATCTCTTGTTCACAGCCTTCTTCAGGTCACCCCACAGGTTTTCAATTGGATTTAGGTCTGGGCTCTGGCTGAGCCATTCCAAAACTTTTTCGGGGTCATTGTCATGCTGAAAGATGAAATTGCTCTTCATCTTCAGCTTTCTTGCAGACACCTGAAGGTTTTGGGCCAAAATTGACTGGTATTTAGAACTGATAATAATTTCCTCTGCCCTAAAGCCCTGTTCCAGCTGAAGAAAAAAAAAAAAAAAAAAACATGATGCTGCCACCACCATGCTTCACCGTGGGTATGGTGTTCTTTTAATGATGTGCAGTGTTGTTTTTGCACCAAACATACCTTTTGGAATTGTAGCCAAAAGTTCAACCTTGGTTTCATCAGACCATAACACATTTTCCCACATGCTTTTGGGAGAGTTTATGTATTTTTTTGCAAAATTTAACTGGGTCTGGATGTTTTTCTTTGACCCTACCTCATAGTCCAGACATATGGAGAATACAGGAGATTGTTGTCACATGTAGTACACAACCAGTAGTTGCCAGAAATTCCTCCAGCTCCTTCAGTGTTGCTGTAGGCCTCTTGGCAGCCTCCCTGACCAGTTTTCGTCTTTTTTCATCAATTTTGGAGGGATGTCCAGTTCTCGGTAATGTCACTGTTGTCCCATATTTTCTCCACTTCTTGATGACTGTCCTCACTGTGCTCCATGGTATATCTAATGCCATGGAAATTTTTTTGTACCCTTCTCCTGGCTGATACCTTTCAACAATGAGATCCCTTTGATGCTTTGTAAACTCTCTGCGAACCATGGCTTTTGCTGGAGGATGCAACTGAGTAAATGTCTGAACTTTATTTGGGGTTAATCAGAGTCATTTTATTTGATGGCAAGTGTGTACCCAAAAAGACTGAATGCTGTAATTAAATCAAAAGGTGCTTCAATAAAGTGTGAGTTTAAGGGTGTGCACACTTATGCAACCAGCTTATTGTACGTTTTTTTTTTTTTAAATGTTTTTCCCCCTAACAGATTTGCTTGTTTTTCAATTGAATTGTACAGGTTATAGGTCACATTAAAGGTGGGAAAAGTTTTGAAATTGTTTATCATGGTCTCAGTTTTTTACATCAGAAAAACCTATCATTTTAATGGGATGTGTACACTTTTTATATCCACAGTATGTGATACCAGTTCAGTGCTGTGAGAATTGCCTGATCAGCCTCGCTGACGTGGGAGGGGCAAAGGGACAAAGGGAAGCATGGGGGGTCAGGAGAGTTTAGTAGTACATTGACCTGCATAATAAAACTGACTAAGATACAGTGGTGCTTTAAAGTTTGTGAACCCTTTAGAATTTTTTATATTTCTGCATAAATATGACCTAAAATGTCATCAGATTTTCACACAAGTCCTAAAAGTAGATAAAGAGAACCCAGTTAAACAAATGAGACAAAAATATTATACTTGGTCATTCATTTATTGAGGAAAATGATCCAATATTACATATTTGTGAGTGGCAAAAGTATGTGAACCTTTACTTTCAGTATCTGGTGTGACCCCCTTTTGCAGCAATAACTGGAACTAAACATTTCCGGTAACTGTTGATCAGTCCGGCATACCAGCTTGGAGGAATTTTAGCCCATTCCTCCATACAGAACAGCTTCATCTCTGGGATGTTGGTAGGTTTCTTCACATGATCTGCTCGCTTCAGGTCCTTCCACAACATTTCGATTGAATTAAGGTCAGGACTTTGACTTGGCTATTCCAAAATACTAACTTTATTCTTCTTTAACCATTCTTTGGTAGAACGATTTGTGTGCTTAGAGTCGTTGTCTTGCTGCATGACCCACCTTCTATTGAGATTCCATTCATGGACAGATGCTCTGACATTTTCCTTTAGAATTCACTGGTATCATTCAGAATTCACTATTCCGTCAATGATGGCAAGCCGTCCTGGCCCGGATGCAAAAAAAAGGCTCAAACCATGGTAATACCACCACCATGTTTCACAGATGGGATAAGGTTCTTATGTTGGAATGCAGTGTTTTGCTTTCTTCAAACATAATGTTTCTCATTTAAACCAAAAAGTTCTAATTTGGTCTCATCCGTCCACAAAACATTTTTCCAATAGCCTTCTGGCTTGTCCTGTGATCTTTAGCAAACTGCAGACGAACAACAATGTTCTTTTTGGAGAGCAGTGGCTTTCTCCTTGCAACCCTGCCATGCACACCATTGTTGTTCAGTGTTCTCCTGATGGTGGACTCATGAACATTAACATCAGCCGATGTGACAGAGGCCTTCAGTTGCTTAGAAGTTACCCTGGGGTCCTTTGTGACCTCACTGACTATTACAAGCCTTGCTCTTGGAGTGATCTTTGTTGGTCGACCACTCCTGGGGTCTTGTGTGAAAATCTGATGATGTTTTAGGTCATATTTATGCAGAAATATAGAAAATTCTAAAGGGTTCACAAATTTTCAAGCACCACTGTATGTTTAATTGATCAAAATGACGGCCTACGCATAGTTTGCAACCCATCAGATAAAACATTTTTCTATTTTGTAAATGGTTTGAGCTTCTGCATTTTCACAGTCAGAGCTTCCACACCCACTGAAACATTCATGGCTATTACAGACATTTTCTTACAGTTGTGGTCAGAAGCTTACATACTGTACAGTGACATGAATATCATCTTGGATATGAATGTCATGGCAATATTTGGGCTTTCAGTAATTTCTTTGAACTGTTCTTTTTCTGTGGCAGAGTGTACAGCATGCATCTTTAATTAAAAAGGAATACTAGAATTCGGTGCACAAGTTTTAATTTTCTTTGGGTTTTCTGAAATTAACACAGAATCAAAATTATACATACAGGGTCAAAATTATACATACAGCACACCTAATATTTGGGTAAAATGTCTCTTCGCAAGATTCACCTTGACCAAACATTTTTGTTTACCATGAACACGCTTCTGGAAGAATTCTGGTTGGATATTCCATGACTCTTCATGGTAGAATTGGTTGAGTTCAATAATTTTTTTTTTCTTGGCATGGACTCGACTTACCGGTATAAGCATGGTTCATATATTTTCAATAGGGTTGTAGTCAGAACTTGTTTTAAACTTAATGTTAGCCTGCTTTATCCTCCACAACCAGCTCTGATGCATGTTTAGGTTCATTGTCCTGTTGTATCTCCCAAGTCCCAAGTCATGTTCAAGTTTTTGATGGTTTATGCTGAAGAATTCTGAGGTAGTCCTCCTTCTTCATTATTCTATCCACTTTGTGCAATGAACCAGTTCCACTGGCAGCAAAACAGCTCCAGAGCATGATGCTGCTACCACCACCAGCTGGTACAGGTGTTCCTCTGTACATTGTGGTCATTGTGGCCAAATAACTCAATCTTTGTCTCATCTGACCATACAGCTATCCTCCAGAAGGCTTTTTCTTTGTCCGTGTGGTCAGATTCAAACTTTAGTTAAGCTTGAAGGTGTCAATTTTGGAGCAGGGGGTTATTTCTTGGACAGCAGCCTCTTAGTCCATGGTGATCTGAACTGTAGACAGTGATCCATCAGCTTCCAGTTCATGGCAGGGCTGTGCCATGGTGGTTCCCAGGGTGTTCCTGACCATCCAAACCAATTTCCTTTCAGTTGAGGGTGGCAGTTTGGGTTTTCTTGAAGCAAAGTGGCTTGGCAAAGTGACTACACCTCACAATAACTTGGATACAATTGTTTGAACTGATCTTGGAATTTGCAGTTGTTTACAAATGGCTCTAAGAGACATTCCAGAGTTGTGTATATGTGCGATCCTCTTTCTCAGATCTGCACTGAGCTCCTTGGACTTTTCCATTTTACTGTGTGTTGGTCAATCCAATGAGTGCTGTAAACAAACTCTTTTTATGAAGGCACAGAGAAGCTACCAGCTGTAGTCAATCATGATCACTAACAGGAAGTTAAGAGACCTCGGCCTTGGCAAGATGAGAGACATTTTGGAAGTTTCAGCACCTCTGAATTAATAATCTAAGTAAGCGTATGTACATTTTTGACCCTGTGTGTATAATTTTGACCCTGTGTTGATTTCAGAAAACCCAAAGAAAATTAAAACTTGTGCACCAAATTATAGTATTTTTTTAATTAAAGATGTATGCTGTACAATCATTCTGCCACAGAAAAATAACAGTTCAAAGAAATTACTGAAACCTCAGATATTGCCATGACATTCATATCCACGATGACATTCATGTCACTCGTATGTAAACTTCTGACCACAACTGAATATGAAGAAATTAAGATTTTGTGTAACTCAGGCACACAAAAAAAGAAGAAGGGACCTCGGACTGGTTAATGCAACATAGTGTAAGTTATAAAGGAATAGTTAAAATTTGCTTTACGATGAATTATAGAATGAGTAATTCATTTCAGTGTGTGTGTGTGTGTGTGTGTGTGTGTATTTTTGCATAAGTTTGGTATTAGAGAGAAAATATGCAAACTCAGGTTTTAGTGTCATCAAATAATTCTTATAAGCTAAAGCAAATTCCAAGATTAAATCAGTGACAGCTTACAATACCACTGCTGCAAGTGTGACTTGTTCATGTGGCCTCCATACATTCTGTTGAATCCCTTTGCTTTTCTTTTTTTAAGTACATTAAATGTCTACATAAAATGTTTTAATATTTATAACTCTTAAACCTTATTTAGTGAAGAATCTTCTGTGGCCCCTGTGGTCCTTTCAAAATGTCCCCTGAGTAATGTTCAGTGATTTAATAGCTTCTTTAAATATCCTGTTGCAGGGACTATCATGCTGTCTAGCTGGTCTACTGTAGATCAATACTAGCATTAAAATGTTGAGGAGCAAGGAAATATCTAATTAAAAAGATCTAAGCTTGCCAATCCATTTAAAAATGAGCTTCTTCACTTTGTGAAATCCAATCTGACATTTTATGATCGATGATGTTTATTTTCTTGAGATGACACCACTGTTTCTAAATGTGTTGTGATAACCTAGATGACTATTATCATAAAAGTGAAATAATACGGTATATGACATCCAATGTATTAGAAGCTGTGAAATGAACGTCGCAGTGAACAGACATTCCCCTCTGGAGTACAGGTAGTTCGCAACTGAAGTTTTTAATTTGACTTTTAACAGCTTTGATCGTCTCTCTCCTGGAAAATGATCATTTAGGAGTACATTAACCTTCATCTATGTAAACTAATATTCTGGTTTGTTCATGGTCATGATGCATTAAATTATGTGAGAAGCAGAATATTACAAAAGGCATAAATATATAAACAAGCATGATTTCTGGTGAATAAAACTTGACAAATTCCAACATTATATTATAAGTACTTGATTGTATGATGTGTTGGAAAGCAACACTGGCGATACTGGTGTTAAAAGAAAATTACACTGCTGTATTGCTAAATTATACAGTAGCATCTGTTTTGCATTCATACAGCTTGCAGAGCAGCAAGACTATAAATTGCACTGCAAGTGGGTTAACATTTTTATTTAACATAAAAAGCTAAAATTAAATGGATATATTTCTTCAGTATTATACACTTAAAAGACTGAGGCTTGTGTTTATGCAGATAGAGGAGCACTGGTCTAATCCTTCTTCATTGCCAGTATATGGTCCTATCTCAAATTAGACTATAGGTTTTGTGCAGAGAGATGGAAGGATGGGAAAATCACATTTCTTTTCTTTTTTTGCTTTGTTTTTAGTTAGTTAGTTGGTCTCTCTGTCTATCTGTCTGTTTGTCAGTTTGAAAACTTTGAATAGTCTGATGATTCCAGATGCATTTGGCTGCACAGTGGATGGGTAGGTAATTTTTGAGAAACCAGCTAGAGTAAGCTAGATTTTGAAAGTATCCAACCAAAAACAATCTGATCTCCTCCCTTATATCCTCCCTCCAGGGCTACCTCATGTGTTATTCACATACGGTATAAGAAAACACCTAATGTTATCATAACAGATGTAAACAACAAACACGGGTATTGTTAGTACTCACAGCTGTTGACTAGCTTGCTAGCTTTAGCAATATGTCTGCCATACAGTATGTCTGCCTTACCTTGTGAAAGACTCTGGTCACATGCAATGAGTGCAGGAACAGAGTGCTCGCAAGTAGGTAGGTAGACAGGCAGGTAGATCATCCAATCATTTCATTCAAACCAAAATAAATTATTGGATGGGCTTTTTCCAGCCCTGCGAGTGCCAAAGATATTTTTTTTTCCTTTTTATTGTCAGAACATTATTTTTTTTATTCATTGCTGTCGGAATATACAGAGAATTTCAAGAAATATAACAAAAATTCTTCTAAAAATGACCTACTTAACCTTTAAGGATAAGGTTTGTTTTTATCTTATAATTCTTTAACTTGCACTGGTCCACTGTACAGCCACTTTCATGATGCACATTTCTGTCCTTGAGAAATTAGATGGAAGCAACATGACGCACTGAATGTTGAATTGAATAGAATTATTTTTGCAGTAGCTAGAGCTCTTTGGACAGAGTGATACACAGTATAGGAAAACACTTGTGCTGCCTGTTGAAGCTTTCATGAGGCTTTCATTGCCTTACACTTTTTGAGAAGGGGCTTTTGGGAGTGAATTTTAATGGCAGTGGAGTTGGAGTTGAAACAGGACCTGGACTTGCCCTTGATATTGTTTAAAAATTAAGCAATGCAGTAACTCTTGTTTATCCTATCAGAATTATTTGTAATGTGCAAATATATTTTGATATTTCACAAATGTTTTTTATTTGCATAACATGTCAGTTTCTTTGATTAAAAGCTTAATTTTTTTCACAGCAGGCAGGTACTGAAGACTGTGACACTTTGAGCACAGGGGTCATTGTTGATTACTGCTCTCCTCAAAGTGGGGGGAAAAAGCAAATCTCGAATACATTTTTTGGAAGTCTTTGAAAACACTGACACTTTCTTTGTGCAGATCGTTTGGGCGCTCAAGCTTTTAGCTGGCTTTCCACCAACTCAGTTCTTTCTGTTCTCTATCACACTATGTGCAGTGTGCCATTTTGCTGCCAGCCAGAATCTGAGTTATGATTAATAGGTGTTACTGAAGTGCTCACAGCAATGTTCAACCTACTTTTTTCAGAGTCCATAATTACTTTTTAACTTACAAAAAAAAAAAGTCCTTGGGCAAACTAATACCTCTAATACACCTGAGTGTATGTTTTGTTGTGCAAAAACTACATGAACATTAACATTGAACATTGATGCATTATTTAAAATAAAATGATTATTAAACAGTACTACAGGACATAAATCAAGGTACAAAAGTGTGTAATTAAAGAAACAGATACACATAATGAAGATACAAAGAAATATAACAAGTGAAATAAGCTTTCAAAGCTGTAATTGGCCAGGAAATGGACTCGAGTCTCTTTGGTAAAGTGGTTTTCTTCAGACTTACCACTTTTATCTTTTTATAACCTTTGGTTAACAATAATACATAGCAATTTCTTTTAAAGCCAACAAAGAGCCAATGCACTGAAAGCCATTTGTCAATGTGGCTTTCTTCAAAATGGCACAATTTTCCTGCCTTTAAAATAGGAAGAAAATACAAAACTAGTGGAATGAGCAGTGTTTGTGTCTGTGGTCTGTATTTACAAGCACTGCTACACATTATGTGCTGGAGAGTTTGGTTATATTCCTGTGTGTCTGTGCCCTGCAAATGAAAGTGCTCTGCAACAGCCCTAGCCAAAAATCACTGGCTTTAACACTTTACAGTGTATATTGGGGAACAGTATAGAGACATTGTTTTCAAATGTACACAGCAGGTGTTTACTTAACAATGGTGATTTGGTTGTGAATTCACCAGGACCACTTTAAAAGCTTATTTATTTATTTTTTATTTACTTACTTACTTACGTACTTACAGGAATCTTAAACCTCTCCTAGTGGCTGGAGATGCTAAGCTTGCATCTAATGTATGGTAGCATAGATTTATTCCTTGAATGGTATCATAAAACATAGTCAGGGGTTGTTGTTGTTGTTTTTTTTTTTTTAAAGCTGTTGTATATTTTAGACATGGAGGTTCCACAGTGGCGGCACGGTGGTGTAGTGGTTAGCGCTGTCGCCTCACAGCAAGAAGGTCCGGGTTCGAGCCCCGTGGCCGGCGAGGGCCTTTCTGTGCAGAGTTTGCATGTTTTCCCCGTGTCCGCGTGGGTTTCCTCCGGGTGCTCCGGTTTCCCCCACAGTCCAAAGACATGCAGGTTAGGTTAACTGGTGACTCTAAATTGACTGTAGGTGTGAATGTGAGTGTGAATGGTTGTCTGTGTCTATGTGTCAGCCCTGTGATGACCTGGCGACTTGTCCAGGGTGTACCCCGCCTTTCGCCCGTAGTCAGCTGGGATAGGCTCCAGCTTGCCTGCAACCCTGTAGAACAGGATAAAGCGGCTAGAGATGATGAGATGAGATGAGATGAGGTTCCACAGTGGGGATGAGTGGCAGGTCTGAGAGGGAGAGAGACGAAGAAAGAGAAAACATAATGGCATGTACATGCAGGCACTCATGACCACTAATAACCCCTCTCAGCCTGAGTGTGGTGTCTGTGGTCTGTATTTACAACTAGCCTCAAGGCCAAGCAGAAAGACGTTCAGTACTTTCTGAGAAAACTGATTGGAGAAATCTTTCCTTGCCGGGAATTCAGCAGGTGCTCAGAATCACTTCCAGTCATGTGACTTTACCACATGGGTGTTATAGTTGATTCTGGTGAGCGCAGGCTGTGCATTTCATCCTGCAGCATCTTTATAGAATGATGGGCTCCATTTTTGCAGATTAATACTGAGTGCAACACCAGAGTTTGAGTCGCTCTCCAATTCAATTGCTTAATTCATCATAGTAAATACAACACAGCTGCAAAGTCATTTACACATCCTATAATATTTTGCAGTGATTAGACAGGTACTGGCTATACACAACTTTTAACATGCTTCTATTTGAGACCTGATATGAAATGAATAATGCTATTGTATTTGACATAAGCTACCATTTGACACCGCATTGCTCATCATAGCCTCAATTTTAAAATGTCAGCAGGTAATATCCTAAATTAAATGGAAGCTTAGTTAGAATGAATTTGCCAGTTACACTGATCTTCAAAATAATTTATAACTCATGTGGGGCTTCAGTCAGAGGAACCAAAAGCAATCAATTCTTTCTTTCCAGGTATCTCTCAGTTCACTGAAAGTAATACACCATGACATTAGGGGAAAATGCATTATGTTTACAGCATATTGGACAGGGTTTAATGTCCAAAACAAGCTGTGTTTCCTGTGCTCAAGTGGACTCCCTCCCTCTAGGTCTCACATTTCCTCATCAGCTATTTCATTGAGGGTGTTTCGATGAGGTTCATATGCATGAGGTTCAGAAATACATAAGAAGGTTTTGAGCAAGAGAGAAGTGTGACTTGGTTGATAATTGTACCTCGAGGAAACATTCATATTGTTTCTCTCAGGTGGTCGGTATACCTTTGATGGGGTGCCAATACATTATAAATCATTTATACTGTTGGTTAGTGATGCAATATCCAGCCACAGAACTCTGCCTTTTTTCTGTTTTTCATTTCAGGCCCATAGAGCAATAGCTGAAGGTCTTATGCTTTAAGAACTGAAAATTGATCAGTACTGTGTGGCGCACAGTTTCACTCTGCAAGGGACTCCTTTGACTCCGACACTGATTAGCATTTACAGTGCACAGTGCCCCTATAGCATTTGCAAATGTGATCTTTCCAGAAAGGCCCAGAGAGCTTTGGCTGCAAATGTTATTTCACACGTCTTCATCTATAAGGTTCAGGTGTGGTAATGACGGAGGTGGGACCTTTATTCGCTGATGTTGACTGATAAAAGGAAAGCACCTTTTCCCACTGGTGCATGGTCTATATATGGTGTGTGTGTGTGTGTGTGTGTGTGTGTGTGTGTGTGTGTGTGTGTAAAATGACACGAATGTTTTACTGAGAAATACACCACTTGTATTTTTCATACAAACTATATCTGGGACATCGACTGACATATTTTCTAATTTCTTCACTTATGAGGATATCAATAAATTATTTTGATTAACTTACATAGTTTTTTGTGAATATAATAAGAAGAAAATTATATGTTGGCTTGAAGATATAAAGTTTATCTTCTCATATTGAAAAACTCATATTTTTCATACAAAATACATCCCGGACCTGGGTAACATATTTTCCAATATCTTCACTTGTGAGGATATCGATGACATCACTTCCAATGTTTTCCTGCTGACTTGAGACACATAGTCAAAATGGTGAACTGGTTCAAAGTTTAAAATTCTTTTGATTAACGTGCGTATTTTTTTGTGAATGTGTGTGTATAAAAATAGCCTCAGTGAGGCTGTAGCTCATACTGGCCAAGACACCCATAAAATCGTAAATATGACAGGTGGCACCACCATCTTGACAACTTTGAGTAGCAAAAATTGAGTAGCGATTTTTGTAAATTGTGGATGGACGACGAGGACAGACAGACAACGGATGATATGTGATTGCATAAGCTCACTGGATGAGCTAATAAAAAGAGCATTACATGGTGGCACAAAGATCTGAAGTTTATCTTGTGTTCGCTTCACTCACTTGTGAAATATGTTCATTACTCAAAAATAAACTTCAAATCTTCACGCCACTGTGTAATATCCTCATATGTGTGTGTGTGTGTGTGTGTGTGTGTGTGTGTGTGTGTGTGTGTAGCACACTATTCCTTTTTTATTAGAAAGGTTCACAGAGCACAGGGTTGATTCTAGAGATGTGCACTGGGACTGGGATCCCACAAACACAACCAAAAAAAACCTCTGAATTAGGCCACAACCACTTTGGTTTTAAAGTCCAATAGACAGGTACACCTAGATATTTGGAGCACTAAACAGATAGAAATACAAATTGTGGTATTGCAGTAAACCCTAATCATCAGGTACGCCATCTCTGGATTGGCAGTATTAGACCACAGGTTTATAGAGACACCACAAATCACATGCCAAGTTCATAAAAAGAGACAATGTCATAAAGGAAGAAAAATACAAACGGGAGTACTTAGCTTTCTCACAGTTATCATTAATTCTTTTCCTCTTTTTTCCACATGCAGGACAGAAGATTTAACAAGAAAACTAGACAGCAAATAAACACCCAGTTCTGAACAGGAATAAAGAACGTGTGTTGTGGCTTTTTTTTAAATACATTTTTTATGCCACGTAGCCCCTCCCTTGTGGCTGATGACAAGAATACGAGTTGAGGGCCTGAAGGACGGAGGCACGTGCTGAGGGAAAGTGTTTTTCGACATCTTTGTGTTCTCACAGACCATGTGGCCAACAACGCAGAGGAATCAGCTTTCAGTGGTCTGGCCTGGATCCCATGCCACCAGGCCATGGATATGGTTATTTTGCTCAGTTTTGGCATTGGCACGGGCACAGAGCTACTACCCCACAGTGAACACACATTATGGGAAGCTACGCGGTATGCGCGTTCCACTTCCCAGTGAGATCCTGGGCCCTGTGGACCAATACTTGGGCGTGCCTTACGCTGCACCACCTGTGGCTGAGAAGCGGTTCCTGCCCCCTGAACCACCCTCGTCATGGTCAGGCATTAAGAATGCCACACACTTTGCGCCCGTATGCCCACAAAACATCCACAATGCCGTGCCTGAGATCATGATGCCCATCTGGTTCACATTTAACTTGGATATAGTTGCCACGTATATACAGGAGCAAAATGAGGATTGTTTGTACCTCAACATATATGTGCCAACCGAAGATGGTGAGTGTGTTGGGTATACAGGAAAAGAATTCTTTTCACTTCTTTCCTTCTTTGTCACCCTCTGTATTGTGTTTGAAGCATGAATTGTTTGGCGCATGCTTTGTCTGTCCACCGTGTTACTACATCTTGACTTGATCTCCCATGATGTCATTTCATCAGCTTTTCCCTTCCATGCCACTGTTAATGGGTTCCTCTTTTGTATCTTTCAAGATAAAACCAAAGCACATAATCAATCATGATTAAAAAAAAGGGAAAAAAAAGCTCAGATTATAATCAGATATAAAGATTGGAATTAATGATCTTGGTGCACCTCCCTCTCCTCACTGTCTTGACTGTTCTGGGGGATTAGAGATTAGAAATCGACCTTCTTGCTGTACATTGATCCTTTGTAGGGTTGCTAAAAGATGCAGGAACACAAGAGGCCTGTAGCATCAGTCCTAGCCATGTAAGACCCATTACTATCATTTCCCCTTTTTCTGTTGCCTATATGCTCTATTTATGCCCTCTTTTAAAATATGCAATATTAAAACACAAAAGTGGCACCTGGATACCATGGCCAAGCTCAAGATGTTAAACACCTTGATTAACATGAAAATCTGTCAGAACAATTGTTCTTTTGCACATATTAAAATTCCACATGTAAAACTTCCATGTCCATTTCCTAAATTAAGGAACTTGTCAAAATGAGATATGTATATTGAAATGGACCTTAAATACATGTCACTTTTTTTATTCATTTTGGTCAGATCTACAAAAACAATATTTTCTGTTTCGTAACACGAGTATTTTTTTGACATAACTCCAGTTATACAATGATAAAACTAATGCAAAAATGAAAGGCTCAGTTGACTTTATGGTTGTAACGGGTCTTATATAGAAGTGCATGTGAAACAAGGCTTCCTGTGTCCCAACCTGCAGCAAATCTGTTCCACCATTTTTAGAATATGTACCTAAAAATATACCCCAGTGAACTTTCTCAACATCTTTTTCGTTGTTCTCGTGGTTGATATTGACGGGAGGAAGGGAGATGGTGGTCTGAAACAATTTGATGCATGTGTCCTCCCAATTTTCTTCCAGAGACTTTTGTTATTTTGTAGTCTTTTATTCATTTCACAGTCAAAAGAATATCCAAGGAATGTGCCAGAAAACCCAACAAGAAAATATGTAGAAAAGGAGGTATGTAAGCAAGTCACCATGGGGGAGCGAAAAAGAGAAGAGAGCGACTGGTACGTCCTCTCTAAAGTCAGCGCCATAACTCCATCATCCTCGGAGTCAGAGCTCTAATTGGAATGGGCAGCATCGAAATTGGAGTGCAGATGAATTATGTCTGTATGTTTTACGGTGTTATATATGAACAAGAAGCAGAGTGACTTCCAGTGAGTTGGAGTGTATATTTGTTAATTAATAGGTGTTTCTCACCTATTTCTGTTGATTTACACAAGGTTGCAGTAATAATCAGTTGAATTTTGATGCTTCAAGTTCCTTGATGGTAATTTTATGTGTTTCAGAATATTAAAGTATAACGTACGGAATACTGAAGCCTTGTATTGTGCATTTCAGTTGTTGTGGAAAAGTCAGTGTACTAACCAACCATAATACTCATCATAGTCTGTGTTAATTAATGGGTCTTTGTGTCAAATTACTAAATGATGTTCTATTCCAAATCAGCTTAAAACACACTGAACAAGAATTTATTTAGAAGTAGATATGTTTTTGACTTAGATATACTGTATTATGTAATACTATTTCATGCTCAACCAAATGTAAAGTTTGTGCTCTAAGTGTGTTTTGTCATTTTGTAGATGATGTTTGCACAATATTTACAATGGCTCTTACATGACAATGCGATCATGCTTCTTTACAATGATGCCCTGATCTACTAAGGCCCTGTCCACACGGCAACGGATTCAGGTGAATCCGATACAATTGTTTATCGTTTCGGCCTGGCATCCACACGGCACCGGCGTTTTGGGTGCCCCAAAACGCAATCTTTTGAGAACGGGTTCCAGAGTGGAAAGCTCTGGCAACGTTGCCGTTGCGAAGTCGTCTGGATGAGTAGAACGGATTTGTTTATGATGACGTCACAACCACATGACTGTGAGTGCTTCACGCCGGGTAGAAGTGTAACAAACTCGATGCGAGTTGTCAACAAATCCTATAACTTGGTTCATGAAACGCGCTTACAAAATATTTTCACTGTGAATATTTATTGTGTAATGGTGCAAAGAGAGAGAGAGAGAGAGAGAGAGAGAGAGAGAATAGCCCTTAGGGCAGAGTCAATCCCGCCAGCAAAAATAGGGAAAAAAAAGGAGCGATCTCACCTCTTCAGATGTTGGTTTAAGTCCTACAATACATTCCTCAAAAAGGGCGTAGAAGAACAAATTAATCCATCAGCGTGTAGCATTCAATTTATTCCGGACCATTAAAGACGCCGCCTTCCGTGTAGAATCATACGTCATCCTCGCCGCCATATTGGATGGGTCAAAGCGGAGAATAAAGATGCCTCATTCATGTGCTGCGTTTAACTGTACCAACAGGTTTACCGTCCAAACGAGATCACATGGGATTACCTTTCACAGGTGAGACTGGAAAAATACTTTTCATTGTATTTGGTCATTATAATGTAATTTTACGAACAGATTTTTCTGACTTTGTGGCTAATATGAAGTCTTGTGCATAATAGTTTATGCGCATGCGTCCTTTCTTCTTCTATTGTTCTGGTGTCTCCGAAGGGACCGTCTTACAGCGCCCCAGAGGTGTGGCATGTGTATTGCATCGTTTTCAGCAAGCGTTGCGTTGCCATATGGACCTGATATTTTACTGATCTTTGCCCATGTGGACGCGATATTTTTTTAAATAACATCTCGTTGCCGTTGTCGTGTGGATGTAGCCTAAGATTTCAAGTGAAAAGGATAAATTTGCATATGTAGTTTTTGTACATTCAGTTAATGAGGAGATTCACATCTTTTGCAAAGTTGGAGGAGGAAACAATAATAAAGTAAGGTTTGTGCTATTTGTTCACAGCAGCTATGGCAACTTCCACACCTGCATAATTAAGTGTCAGGTATAATACAAAGTAAAAGTGATGAGATGCAGTGAAAAAACTGAACACAAAAGATATGCGTGAAAGAAAATCTTTTCAAAGGCGCTTTTTAAATCCTTGGTATCAGAGGTGAAAATGTGTCTTGAATATCAAATATAAAACCTCTTTAATAAAAAAAAAAACACCTTTACCTTGGTAAAGTTCAATCATCTTTCTGAGAATCAAATTTTCTCATTATTTTTAGATACTGAGGCATAATTTCAAGAAACTTTTTTTTTTTGTCTTCAAATTGCAGAAACTGTCTCATGCAAATTTAATACCTGCCCTTTGGTCTTATTAATTTGCTCATACATTTGCCATTCTCCAAGTGACTTTCAGGCCCTGTAAATCACATTGTGGTTGCAAAATGAATAGATTTGCATAGACACCGCCGTGTATATTGCAAGATACAGTGCCTTCCACGACTACTGGCACTCCTTGTAAAGCTTAGTAAAAAAAAAAAAGGTTAGGAAAAAATCCAGCTTTTGGTGAAGTAGCTCCATCTCATACTGAAAAAAAATGAGAAAAATCCAAACTTTAATCAAAATAAATTTAAATCCAAAATTTAATCAAAATTATTCAGAGAAAAACAAATCCATCATCAATAAATATTTTTTTCAACAAAAACACATGTGCCACTATTATTGGCACTCCTGCATTTGATACTTTGTACAGCCACCCTTTGCCAGTAAAACAGCACAGTCTTCTCATATAACATTTTATAAGGTTGGAGATACAGAGCAGGGCATCTGACACCATCCCTCTTTACAGAATCTCTCCAGATCATCCAGGGTCCTTGGTCCGCTCTTGTGCAATCTCCTCTTCAGCTCACACCACAGGTTTTCAATGGGGTTCAGGTCAGGAGACTGAGATGGCGATGGCAGAAGCTTTGTTCTGTGCTCAGCTAACCATTTTTGTGTTGATTTGGACACATGCTTCAGATCATTGTCCTGCTGGAAGATCCAATGATGACCCAGTTTTATTTTCCTGGCAGAGGCAGCTAGAGCTTGATTTAAAATGTCCTGGAATTTCATGGAGTCTATGATGCCATGTATCCTAACAAGGTTTTCAGGACCTTTGGAGGAAAAACAGCCCCAAAACATCACAGAACTTCCACCATATTTTACATTTGGGATCAGGTTCTTTTTCATTATAGCCATCCTTCTTTTTACGCCAAATCCACCTTGAGTGTTCATCTTGACATTCGTCCCTCCATTCGACGCGACTACCAGGTGCTTAAACTGGCTGAGAAGGCTGTGTGTGTGGGGGGGGTAGCCTGGTACCCCTACCCGACCCTACAGCAGCCCCGCAACGCATCCAGAGACAACACTTTACTACTAGAGCTGCAAAGCTTCAAGAACATCTATTGCTGTTGGCATCCTCGATGGAGAACAGGTGGCAAGAGGAGTGGAGTACTCTCGACACAAGACTCCACATGTTCATCAAGACTCCCACTGCCAAGCCCAGTGGCCATCATCTGGATTGTAAGGCCTGGGCGCGACTGAATTGTATACGCACTGGCTGTTGCAGGACTTGCGCATTCCTTAAATCCACTGGTGCGTGCGATAATGATACCTGCGAATGTGGTTTGCCACAGACATTGCAGCACCTAATCCATGCCTGACCAACCTTGCGACCCCCAAATGGCCTGGAAGGCCTAATAGAACTTGACATCAATACAGCCAAATGGCTCAAGAGCATCCCCGTTTGACAAGAGGTTAAATGAACAACGGCGACCTTGAGTGTTTATTGCCAAAAAGCTCCATTTTTGTTTCATCGGACCATAGAACACAGTTCCAGTCAAAGTTGTAGTAGCATTTCGTAAACTTCCAGCACATACATTTGTTGTTAACTGATAGAAAAGGCTTTTTTTCTGACATACCTTCCAAATAATCTCTTGGCCTGGAGGTGGTGTCTGATGTTGGTTTTGGAGGATTCAAAACTCCAAGATTTTACTTTTTCTTGTAATTCACCAGCAGTCACCCTTGGGGATTTTTATTTTTATTTTTTTGCCTCTCTATCATCATTGTCACTGTACGTGGGCAAAATAAACTTGCATCCTCTTCCAGACAAGTTTGCAACAGTTCCAGTTGGTGTCCACTTTTTTTTATTATTGCCCTAACAGTAGAAACGGACATTTTCAGGTGCGCAGCTTTTTTTTTTCTAACCATTCCCTGACTTATGAAGGTCAGCGTACTTCTCCCTCATTTGGTTTGTGTGTTCTCTTATCTTTCCCATGTTGATGGATGACTAAGGGAGTTTGGCCTCTGTGTCATCTCATATTTGTACCCCAGTTAATCAGGAGGTCATGGATTTCAGCTTGAAAGCTCCTACACACTCCAGTCAACTCAAAATGTACAATATAAATGGGAAACTTGCTTCAGTTGCATTGTGTTCACTATAATCTCCAGGGGTGCCAATAATAGTGGCACATGTGTTTTTGTTAAAAATAATTATTTATTGATGAGGGATTTGTTCTTCTCTGAGTACATTTTTTGATTAAAGATTGGATTTTTTTTTTTTTCAGTGTGAGATGAAGCCTCATCAACAAAAGATGGATTTTTTCTAACCCTTTTTACTAATCTTTATGGGGGGGCATGGAGGGCACTGTTTGCTATTTTGCTTATTTAAAGGATTCAATCCTCTCTATAATATAGCAGTTTTGAAGTGTGTTGTAGGTGTTATAAAGTTATATTATCATGTTTTTACACATAAATCTTTAGTAAATAAGGATCTGAGTTTCCAGTTAATAAGGTATAGCAATGTATAAATTGGTGACTCATATATTAACATCATGCATAATTAGTGAAATCATTAGCTAAAATAAGGGGAGATGCATGCAAGGAGACGTCATTAAATAGATTTTTTTTAAAAACAACAACAAAACCTCGTACTACTTCTAAAAGGTAGAAGTTAGAAGGCTTCAAGAAGCCACCTTGACAGAACTAAAGATGAAACAATTAAGATAACTTCTTGAGTAATGAAGAGATGGGCTTAATCAGTGTAACAGTACTGTGACAAAAAATCTTAGTAGCTTTCATTACCATTGCTTTCTGTAGAAGCATGAAAAAAAAAAGACTGACTGAATTAGTTCAACCACATGCAATAACTACAATTATAAATATATTAGGAACCCACAGAGATTTCAGCTCAGATCTAACGTCAGCTTGTGTAACTCTTTTTCATGTGTAGCCATGTTTTCCATTTCACATACCCAGGTCATGCCTTTCTGTTTCACAAACACTTTCAGAAATAAATATGCCAGTTACATATTCAGTAGGCATCTAACAATTCACCCAGTTCACGATTCGATTCGATTCACGATATTGGGTTCATGATTAAAATTTCCCATGATGTTTTTGAAAAGATATTAAATGAAGAAAATTTTATTTCCGAAAAATGCAATGTTTATTTTACTATTCTTTATCAACTTATTATTCCTGTTCTTAAATAATAAAAAAAAACTATTTTGTTTTATTTTCTTAATGACCATCAATAATTATTTATGCACATTTGTCAAGGTTGGAGTAAAATATAATGGCCTATTAACCAAAATATTCCTTTTATTAAAAAATGAAAAACATTAAAACAAACAGGCTTTTTTAATGAGCTTTTATGAACATTTGTACTCCCTCTAGTTTCTTATCTTTTCTTTAGCTTTTAGCAGTCTGTAAAAAGAAAGGTTTGTTAAATCTATTTGTACAGTCAATCACACAATAGCTCTTTCCCATTTTATATCTCCTTTTTTTGTGTGTTTTCATGGCATTAGAGCTGTGTTACTTCAGCCTAGGGTGAAATTACATGTATTCCCTCGATTGTATGCTATTCCACCCTCTACTGTCTCAACAATGCAGTTATCACAAGGACAAACAACTAACCCCATTTGCAGAAAAGATGGGATATTTTCCAAAATGCAATAAAAACAAAAATCTGTGATTTTTTAATTCATGTGAACTTTTAATTAACTGACAAAAGGACAAGAAAAGATTTTTAATAGTTTTACTGACCAACTTAATTGTATTTTGTAAATATAAACTAAGTTAGAATTTGATGCCTGCAACACACTCAAAAAAATTGGGACAGAGGCAAAATAAGACTGAAAAGTTTATAGGATATTCAAGTAACATCATTTTTGGAAGATTCCACAATCAACAGGTTAATTGGTAAAATGATTGGGTATAAAAGGAGCACACACCAAAGGCTCAGTCTTTGCAACCAAGGCTCCTTTGTGTCAAAATTCATAAGAGAATTGTTAGTCAATTCAAAAAGAACATTTTTCAGTGCAAGTTTTTAGGTCTTTCAAAATCTACCATACATAATTTTGTGAAAAAAATTGAAGGAATTCGGAGACATCTCAGTGCATAAAGGGCAAGCTCTAAAACCATTGTTGACTTTTGAGCCCTTGGGTAGCACTGCTTGAGAAACTGTCATGCTAATATGACAAATACAGCCACATGGGATCGGAAGTACTTTGGTAAACCAGTCACTTCACACAGTCCACCACTGCATCCAGAAATGCAACCTGAAATTGTATTACACAAGGAGGAAGCCATTAATCAATTCTGTGCAGAAACACCACCAATTTCTCTAGGCCCAAACTCATCTCAGATGGACTGAAAGACAGTAGAAACACATGCTGTCATCAGAGTCCACATTTCAGCTTGTTTTTGGGAAAACTGGACATTGAGTTCTCCATGTCAAAGTTGAACACAACCATCCAGTTTGTTATCAGAGAAAGGTGCAAAAGCATACATCTGTGATGATATGGGGGTGCATCAGTGCAACATGGGTGAGAAGGTACTATTGATATATTGGAGCATATATTGGGATTTTAGAGAGAAATTACATTACATTTCTGTTAGGGTTTTGCTGGGAATTGAACCCAGGTCGCTCGTGTAATAATCCAGCAAACCCCCACTAGGCCACCAGGGGAATGACTCAAGTGCAGAGGAGTGAGGCGAAAGTAGAGTAGAAAAAACAGTTTATTTACAAAGCTAAAAAATCCAAGGCAAAAAACAAAAGTAATAATCCAACGCTCAGAAGATATACGAGAAAAAATAAAAAATCCAAAAGTTCAAAGTCAAAACAAAAACCCAAAGGTAAGAAAAGGCAAAAAACCAAACGCTCAGAAGATCCCAAAATGGTAAACACAAAGTCCAAAATGTCCACAAGAAAACAAAGTACAAAAGACCACAAAGACAAAGGCAAGGAACACGGAACAGAGATCTCAGGTGATAACATAACAGCACAAAGACTCCATGACTAGGGACCAAACTGAGGAAGTATTTATACACAGGGTAATTAGAAACTAGGCAGGGCAGGAAATGAGGAACAGGGGCCTCATGTACAAAGACCTGCGTGGATTTCCCACTAAATATGTACGCACGTCAAAATGGGGAAATTTGCGTACGACCAAAAAAATCCGGATGTATCAATCAGTGCGTACGAAGGTTTCCACGCACTCTCCTGTTGTACATCCCAATCAACGTGGAATTCGGTGCACATGCACGAGCCCCATTCCCCGCCCCGTCTCCTCCCTCAATTATTCCACACTGAATATGTTAATTAGTATAAATAGACCTGCAGTAAGGCCCGCGTTAGGTAAAAGACATGGTGAAATCTCGAAAAAGAAATTTCACAGATTGCGAGGTGGAGGCGCTGATTTCGGAGGTAGAGGCAAGACACAAGATCTTGTTCAGAAGCCTCTCCTCCGGAATCAGCACCAAAACCAAACGTCTGAATTGGGAGCAAATAACTAATGTCATCAATCAAGTCGGGGCCAACAATCGATCCACAGCCGACATTAAAAAAAAAATGGTCGGACATCAAAGTAGATGTGAAAAGGAGGATGGCTGCGCAGCACAGGAGCGCAATGAAGACGGGTGGCGGGCCGGGGGTTGAGGCCCTCTCCCCTTTCGACCAGAGGGTGACCACGGTCCTCGGTGACCATGCATTAGTCGGCATGGTTCCGCCCGAAGAAGGGGACTCTGACTTGGCCCAGCAGGATCTCACAGGTGCTGTAATCATTTTCATACAGGGCGTCCCGAAAAATGTAGCCTATACTCTAAATCGCCATAAAGTATGTGTGAACTGAAATCCCTGCCTTTAGCACAGTGTAATAGAATTCACATACATCACTTAATTGTTCTGTCACCTCCAATTAAAGTGATGTTCAAAGTGTATGCTATGAGACATGCAACGGTCACTGATTGTATGTCACTGAATGTGAATGTAGCCTATACCAAGATAACGGTATTATTCGCATCGTCCGCAATGCCTGCGCCACAATGAGTGTCTATTTGAGTTACATGGGTTTTAAAAACAAAAAAACACCTTTAGTGCTCTAATGTGTACATTTTTTCGGGGACACCCTGTATTTGAGGAAATGTCTTCCTCTCTTAGTAGGCCCAATATTCCTAGCCACATGTAACCAGAAATAAAACATGTGCACATATTTTCCACAATAGGATTTTAATGACAAATGTATTTTAGCAGGGTGCCAGGGAACAACAGGAGGCCCCCAGTCCATCCCACCCGAGCAGGAAGAGGACCCCCAGCCGAGCGGATCCAGCGTCACTGTCACCTGCCCCCCTTCTCCACCGCCTGCCCCTGTCGCCGGGTCCACAGGCCGGGTGCTGACGCGCGTGGTCCTTGAGTCGCAGGGGGAAATTTTAAAGGGGATAGAGGCGATTAACGACAACCTCGAGGGAATCCGCGAGGAATTGAAGGAACTGAATAACACATTAAAAGAATATCTTAAAAAATGAATGGTGTCCCGTGTGTCCTTACCTTTTCACATTGTGGCTATTAAGCGCTGCCGGGTTTGTATGCCATGTCGCTGTGGCACCTCATTGTGAGGCCCAGGGTCTGGGTCCTCCGGCAGGTCTCGCTCCATTATTGGCACACCGTGCCGCTGCGCCACATTGTGTAACACGCCACACACCGCGGTTGTGTCTGATTTGTACGCACTTGGAAATCGTTTCATATATTGATCTTGGTAATTATGTGATAAGGCTACCCCACGCAACATCAACTAATAATATTTCAGTCTGACACCTCGCGGCAAATGCGCGAGGAAGATCTATTAAGCTAGCTGCAATGCATGGTCCTGCATGTGCATTCTTTAATTTAATTAATTAACCAATAGTCAATGGGAATAATATCGAAATGATATTGCTGGGGTTTCTCATTTCCCGTAATTACAATATGGAAGGGATGGTTGATGGATCTGTTGGCATTTACCCAAGAGTCTCGCATTATGTGTCTCGACAATGTCGTATGACTGACATACATTTCAATTCACACATCCTGATGTTCTGATGCATTTTTGGATGCCTCTTATCGCCATGTCATGACTCTTGACTGAGTAGGCCTAAATGTAGTTGCGTTGCTCTGCCTCTAAGTGTCGCCAGGTACCAAGATGCACCAGAAATGTGCGTACGCCAGCCATGAGGTTTGCGTAGAGTATCGCACTTTTCCACGCCAAGTCAATCTTTGTACATACGAATGTTTGCGCAGAAAGTGACGTACGTAGCTTTTTTGTGCGTACGCAAGCTTTGTACATGAGGCCCCAGGTGAGGCAAAAGCACATGAAAACAAAGGCTGTCAAAACAAACACAAAACACAGAAAACAGTGGCGCCTCTAGAGGCCAAAACAAACATGACAAGATAAAGAAATAACAGCGGCCTCTAGAGGCCAAGACAGTCCCCAGTCCTAACAGGACCCCCCTCCTCAAGGAGCGTCTCCTGACATTCCCAGGGCGATCCGGATGGGCCGAATGGAAGTCCCGACAAAGTTCTTTGTCTAATACATCCCAAGCGGGGACCCAACAGCGCTCCTCAGGGCCATAGCCCTCCCAGTCCACTAGATATTGGAGCCCACCGCGGACCCGGCGGGAGTCAAGCAGGCGGTACATGGTGAACACAGTCTGACCCTGGAAGATGCAGGGAGGCAGGGGATTCCTAGGGGCAGGGGCATACGTGGATGACAGTATGGGCCGCAACAGGGAAACATGGAACGTGGGGTTGATCCTTAGATTCCGGGGCAACTGGAGCCGGTAGGCGACAGGGTTCACCCTGCGCACAACCTTGAAGGGGCCAATGTAGCGAGAAGCAAGCTTGCGGTTCTCCACCCGCAGCGGAAGGTCCTTGGCGGACAGCCAAACCCGCTGCCCAGGGCGGAAAATGTGGGCAGGCCTTCTATGGCGGTTGGCCTGAGTCTGGTTGGATCTGGAAGTCTGGATGAGGGTCCTCCTGACCTTGTTCCAGGTCTTGTGACACCGTCTCATGTACTGGTTGACCGAGGGCACCCCAGCGTCCTCCTCCTGGTCTGGAAACAGAGGTGGCTGGAACCCGAATTGGCACTGGAATGGCGACAACCTGGTGGCCGATGACTGCAGGGTGTTGTGGGCGTACTCCACCCATGGCAGCCAGGTACTCCATGATGTCGGGTTATCCATCACCAGGCCTCGCAGGGTGGTTTCCAGGTCCTGGTTGAGCCTCTCCATCTGGGCATTGGACTGGGGATGGAACCCAGAGGAGAGGCTGGCAGTGGCCCCGATGAGCTTGCAGAACCCGCGCCACACTCGGGAGGAGAACTGGGGACCCCGGTCTGAGATGATGTCCTGTGGAAGACCAAAGACTCGGAAGACATGAGAAAAAATAAGTTTGGCTGTTTCAAGAGCAGAAGGGAGTTTGCACAGTGGTATGAAGCGGCAGGCCTTCGAGAATCTGTCGACAATGACCAATATGACAGTGTTACCTTGTGAGTCAGGAAGACCTGTGATGAAATCGACTGCCACATGGGACCAGGCACGCCGGGGAATGGGCAGAGGATGCAGGAGGCCCTGGGGATGCTGTCGTGGGTTCTTGCTTCTGGTGCACACCTCACAGGACAGGACGAATGACCTCACTTCCTTCTCCATGCTTGGCCACCAGAAGCGTCTTTTCAAGAAGTCCAGGGTCCTCCGAGCTCCCGGATGGGCGGTGAGAGGGGACGAATGACCCCACTGGAGAACCTTGGCCCAGGCTTGACGAGGGACGTACAGGAGGCCCGGTGGCCCCGTCCCAGGACCGGGGTCCTAGCGTTGAGCTTATAGGACGGCCTCCTCAACACCCCAGCGGACAGGGGTCACAATCCGGGACACCGGGATAATAGGCCCAACTTCACTCTCCCTGTTGTTGGGCGAGAATAGCCTGGAGAGCACATCCGGTTTGGTGTTCTTAGAGTCAGGGCAGTACGATAGGGTGAAATTGAATCGACTGAAAAACAGGGCCCACCTAGCCTGTCGTGGGTTCAGTCTCTTGGCTTGCTGGAGGTACTCCAGGTTCTTGTGGTCTGTCCAAACCAGGAATGGATGTTGCGCTCCCTCCAGCCAGTGCCTCCACTCCTCAAGGGCCAGTTTAACCACTAGCAGTTCTCGATCCCCCACATCATACCGGGACTCCGCAGGGCTCAGGCAGTGGGGTGCAACTTTCCTTCCGAGCATTGAGAGAGCACCGCGCCGACACCACTGTCCGAGGTGTCCATCTCCACGATGAACGGTTGGGAAGTGTCTGGGAGGACCAGAATGGGTGCTCTGCAAAAGCGGTGCTTGAGGTCCTTGAACGCCTTTTCCGCCCGAGGAGACCAGACATAAGATCCACCAGTCTTTTTGGTGAGATCCGATATGGGTCCTGCTACGGAACTGAAGTTTCTGACGAACTTGCGGTAGAAGTTAGCGAATCCTAAGAACCGCTGAACTTCTCTAACGGACTTGGGAGTAGGCCAGTCCCGGACGGCCAGGGTCTTGGCTGGGTCCATTTGGAGTTGTCCTGTCCGTACAATAAAACCCAGGAAGGAGACCTCGGGGACATGAAACTCGCATTTCTGGGCTTTAGCAAACAGATTGTTCTGTAGAAGTCTCTGGAGGACTTGGCGGACATGGTGGCGGTGCTCCTGTAAGGTCTTGGAAAATATCAAGATGTTGTCGACGTAGACGAAAACGTACTGGTTAATCATGTCCCTCAAGACGCTGTTGATTAGGGCCTGAAAAACTGCCGGTGCGTTGGTGAGTCCGAAGGGCATAACTCCATACTCATAGTGCCCTGACGGGGTGTTAAAGGCAGTCTTCCACTCGTCTCCCTGTCAGATATGGATGAGGTGGTATGCGTTCCGTAAGTCCAACTTGGTGAAGACAGTGGCACCTTGGAGCAGGTCGAACGCTGTGGACATCAGCGGAAGGGGATAGCGGTTGCGCACCATGATTTTGTTAAGGCCCCTGTAGTCAATACATGGTCGGAGCCCTCCATCCTTTTTACCGACAAAGAAGAAGCTGGCGCCAGCGCGTGAGGTGGAGGTCAGAGACCAGGGCGTCCTTAATGTATTCCTCCATGGCCTTGCGTTCTGGCTGAGAGAGGGAAAACAGTCTGCCCCAAGGAGGGGTAGTCCCAGGGAGCAAATCGATGGCACAGTCGTAGGCACGGTGCGGAGGAAGAATGGTGGCCCTACTCTCGCTGAACACTTCTTTCAAATCCCAGTACTCTGTGGGAACTTAAGATAACTCGGTGAGATCAGGAGGCTCGGCAGGAGACACAGGAGAGCTAGAGAGCAGACAAGAGGCATGGCATGCAGGACCCCATTCCACAACCTGGCTAGTTACCCAGTCTATGCGCGGGTTGTGGCGGGTAAGCCAAGAAAGGCCTAGAATAACTGGGAACTCTAGTGAATGAATAAGGTGCAGGGAAATTTCTTCTTTGTGACCTTGAGCCTGGAGAAAGACTGGAGAAGTAACTTGGGCGACTCTTCCGTCACCTAAAGCTTGGCCATCGAGGGCAGACACAGACAGCGGGACTTCAAGAGGACATTGATTCTTTGGGCGAAGTGGATATCCATAAAGTTTCCCGTCGCCCCAGAGTCTGACAAGGCCTGACAAGAGTGGATGGACTCACCCCAGGAAATGGAGACCGGGATGTAGACTCCTTGGCCAGGGAGTTCGGGAGAGAGGGTAGGCCCCGTCACGACCCTCCCTTGGCTGGACAGGGTGGTCCTTTTCCCGAGAGCTCGGGACATGATGCTCGGAAATGGCCAGGCTTGCCACAGTAGATGCAGCACTTGTCCCTCCTTCTGCGCTCCCTCTCAGATGCGGAGAGGCGAGTACGGCCCACTTGCATGGGTTCTGGACAGTCACTGGAGGAGGTAGACGGGCTCCATGTTGAGGCAGGGAGGCTCAGGACTTGGCAGCATTCTCTAATCCTGTTGTCAAGATGAATAGCATGTGAGCTCAGAGTTTCGAGGTCACTTGGGCATCTGATAGAGGCCAGGCAGTCTTTGATGGGGTCAGACAAACCATGGTGGAAGGCTGAAACCAGGGCAGCCTCGTTCCATCCGCTGACTGCTGCGAGCGTCCGGAACGAGATCGCGTAGTCTGCGACGCTTCCTCCTTGCCGGATGGACATGAGCTTTCTGGCTGCGTCTTTACTGATGTCCGCCTGATCGAAGACACGAAGCATCTCCTCCCTAAACAGCATGAAATCAGAGCACTCGGGTCCCTGTCTCTGCCAGATGGCCGTTGCCCAAGCCTTACCAGCTAACAAGGTTATCACAAAGGCAATCTTGCGGTGATCCGTAGTGTAGGTGATAGGCTGGAGCTCAAAGGTGAGTTGGCACTGGGTAAGGAACTCCCGGCACTCACTGTGCTTGCCGTCATACCTCTGTGGTGCAGGAAGGCTGGGTTCGCGAGGTGAAGGAGGCAGCGTGGCAGGAGGCACTGGAGCGGGAGCGGATGGTGGAGCAGGAGCAGAATCAGGAGGAGGAGATGGGGGCAGAGGAGTCAGCTGTGCCAGGGCTTTCCCAATTTGCTGAAGCAGTACCTCGTGGCGAGCAAGGGTCTCATGTTGGCTTGCAAGAGTCCGTCCCTGAGTGTCCATGGTAGATCCGAGGCATGTTAACGCGGCCATCATTCCCTGAAGGTTAGCCGGGTAGACAGTTGAAGAAGCCTCTGCTGAGTCGGTCATGACGGAGTCTTTCTATTAGGGTTTTGCTGGGAATCGAATCCGGGTCGCTGGTGTAGTAATCCAGCAAACCCCCACTAGGCCACCAGGGGAATGACTCAAGTGCAGAGGAGTGAGGCGAAAGTAGAGTAGAAAAAACAGTTTATTTACAAAGCTAAAAAATCCAAGGCAAAAAACAAAAGTAATAATCCAACACTCAGAAGATATACGAGAAAAAATAAAAAATCCAAAAGTTCAAAGTCAAAACAAAAAGCCAAAGGTAAGAAAAGAAAAGGCAAAAAACCAAACGCTCAGAAGATCCCAAAACAGTAAACACAAAGTCCAAAATGTCCACAAGAAAACAAAGTACAAAAGACCACAAAGACAAAGGCAAGGAACACGGAACAGAGATCTCAGGTGATAACATAACAGCAAAAAGACTCCGTGACTAGGGACCAAACTGAGGAAGTATTTATACACAGGGTAATTAGAAACTAGGCGGGGCAGGAAATGAGGAACAGGTGAGGCAAAAGCACATGAAAACAAAGGCTGTCAAAACAAACACAAAACACACAAAACAGTGGCGGCCTCTAGAGGCCAAAACAAACATGACAAGATAAAGAAATTACAGCGGCCTCTAGAGGCCAAGACAGTCCCCAGTCCTAACAATTTCATGGCATTTAGCAGACGCTCTTATCCAGAGCAATGTACAATGAGTGCAAGTCAGGTACATGAAGTGCTGAACTTCTAGACAAGAAAGTTCTAGTGCCCACTGAACAAGTGACAGCGATACCTAGTGCAATATGCTGTTGAAATGCCAATACTCAAACAGCCAAGGAAACAAACCAACCATATAAAGAATAACTAAATAGAGAACTCAAAACAGCTAACCCCAGGCTAGACTGTATGCAGCCTGGGTTGGTCAAGAGTGAAACACAGTTACACAGTGGGCAGGGATGCTGGGGAGAGGCACAGCCTGAAAAGGTGACTCTTCAGTGTGCGCTTGAAGGTGGTCAGGGAGTCAGCAGTTCTGATCTCAATGGGAAGGTCGTTCCATCAATGGGGAACCAGGACAGACAGTAGTCTTGAACGGGCTGGGTAGGAGGGGAGAGGAGGAGGGGCCAGGTGACCAGTAGTAGTGGAGTGTAGGGATCTGGCTGGTGTGTAGGGACGGATCAAACTCTGGAGTCTGAGATCAGAGATAGGAATGGGATCTGAGACATATTCATCAAGGCAACGTCTCTTCCCAGTAAGTCCATGCTTATTTCAGCAGGACAATGCCAAACCTCATTCTGCATGGGCTACAACAGCATGGCTTCGTAGACAGAGTGCGTGTGATCTATCTCCTACTGAGAATGTATGGCGCATCATGAAGAGAAGAATCCAACAATGGTGACCACAGACTATTGAGCAGCTGAAGTCTTGTATCAAGCAAGAATGGACAAAAATTCCAATTGCAAAACTACAACAATTAGTATTCTCAGATCCCATACGATAAAAGAGTGTTACTAAAAAGGAAAGGTGATATAACACAATGGTAATAATGCCTCTGTTCCAAATTTTTTTGAGTGTTACAGGCATCAAATTATAATTTCATTTATATTTACAAAATACAATTAAGTTGGTCAGTAAAACTGATGAAAATATTTTCTTTGTACTTTTGTCAGTTAAATAAAGGTTTGCGTGAATTAACAAATCACAGACTTTGTTTTTATTGCATTTTGGAAAATATCCCAACTTTTCTAGAAATGGGGTTAGTAGGCAATTAAGCAGCCTGATAATAATTGCAATATTTTTTTAATCTAATCAGTTCAAATCCTGATAAATTTGTAGTGCGATATATCTTCATATGATATATCATTATATGGCTAATATTCAGTGTTTAATCTGTCAGAAAACTAAACTTGGTGCATTTTCCTCTTTGTGTGTTTTTTGTTTAGGCAGGTGAGAACAATGCAGGCACATTCAGGTGCAGACCAAAATAACTGGGCTGAGCAGCAACTGTCTGAGTGAGGTAATCTCAGTCCAGTTCAAAGCAAACTTGAGTGCAATTGCAGTGAGAAAATTATTCAACCTTGAATAGCTCTAACTGCAGGAAGTGAACCAAACATGCTGTATATTTTGCGTTGCTGGCTGCAAAAGCAAGCTGATAAACTAAGCCATAAGAAGCAGGACAGAGCTCTAGCACTGTAAATGTAAAATGTGTTTTGGGTATTTCAACAAACAAACAAAAAGAGACAATAAAAGCTGGTTGTCACACACAAAATAAACCAAATACCAGATGAATTGAAAATATCAATTTCATTCCATTTCAAATTCAACAAATGGAGCTTTTTATTATTATTATTTGGCTACCATGTGGTGCAGGCATTATTTTAGGTTCTCAGTCTCTGTCTGTCCATCCATCTGTGCATTTGTCCAATTGAGATTCTTGTTAATGTGATATCTCGAGACCATGGTTGAATGTTTGTAGAATTTATATGAAGTTATCATTGTACCTGCAGATTGTACATGCATCCATGTCAACTCCACTGGCATTGAGTTCTATTTGTTTTCTTTTCTAAAGATTGCTTTGTTGCTGTAAAATATAAACAGAATAATCATATTGACCCCGCATGTTCACCACATTTATGGTGAGATTTTTAGTTCTCTGTGACAGAATGGTTAAAGAATTCTCAATAAAATAAGTTATTTGGGAAACCAAAATATTGTACTTCTGTAGCGTTGCTCTAAAGGGACTCTCCTGGCACATTTATTTTAAAGAGTGCTGGATGGTAAACTGAAAATTATAGGACATTTTACTGACATAAAACACAATCAGATTGTTCAGAGTATGTTAGCGTACTTTTCTCTATGTAAAGAGAAAGCTGTGTCTGCTGCACTTCCAATAAAAGTTCAGCTGCTAAATAATTTCAGATGATAAAGTAATTTCTAAGAATTAGTCATTCTTCTTTGACTGATTGTTATTTGATACAGTGGTGATCCCGGATGTTCATTTATGTTACTATGTAAAATATTTACATAATATTACAAAATATACGTCTTATTGTAGACAATTTAAATCCTGGCTAAACTCCAGCATAAGTGTAACTGATAACTGAAATGTAAACTCCCAGCCTTCTGAATTCAGCTTATTAAAGAGATTCATCTGCGAGTGACAGTGCATGTGGAACATCACAGTTGATTAATTGTCACATTAAAGGGATCAGTGCAGACCTCTCAATCAGCAATTTGAAAGTTGGAAGAATTGTGAGAGAGTGATATGTTCAATGCTGAATTTTTTTAGCAGTGTTTTTCCCCTAAGCCAATTTTAAATTGCACAGACAAGCCTCAGGGGTCTGAAACTTCAAAATAATATGTTAAAGAAAATAAAATTTGTTCATTTATATCTATTTGGCATGATTATCTGCATTATGGATTGGTGTTTACTTTTGATATATTTGAGTAATATAGTCTGACAATGGCTACCCCAAGGTGGCAGGCAGTAAATGTTAAATGATTCCAAATAGGTTTCTTTGAAATGCAAAGTCTAACAGAGAACCAAATCATTTTGGTGAAAAAAGGATATGATTGTATTCACCACTATTATGCTCAAATTCCTGTTGCCTAACATGTAACAAACATGCAATCTCAGTTTAGTGAGGAGACTTTCTGTAGAAAATTATTTACATTGTCTTAATTAAAGCTATACAAATGTCATAAAAAGCGTGTTTCAGAAAGCATACACGTAGACATGAGCTAGGCTGAATGGAATACTGAAAATCCGTGTTGATCAAGTGACAGAAATTCAGACATGGCTTATTATTAACGTGTTGGAAAATAAATGAAAATGTATTGATAAGTCATCAGCCGCAAATGATCATTGAAAAAGGCCAATAAAAACATTTTGAGGAAAAAAGTATTACCCGAGAAGGCACAGAACTGCAAATCTGGAATGATCAAGGCAATGATCACAGGATCATTAGAGAAAACAATCACAGGAGAGATTTGCTATACATGGATTTCCTTTCCCTCTCATCTAAATGAGATACTCTGCATCATCTTGTTCTATAATGAGTAGGGACAATGTTCTCACATTCTGTTTCATGTGTCCACTGTTTATTTCCTCTTTTTTGTTCCTTTGTCTAGAATATATCCCGAAAAAAATATCAAGAATATATTTTGTTTCTGCAGCAATAGAGCTCTGTCCTTTGGCTCAATTGTAGTTCAGTTTAGCAGCTCGCACCGGGGGGAGGGGGGGGGGGATGGGGGGGACGGGACTGCAACCTAAAATATATGGCATGTTTGATTCACTTCCTGAAGTTAGGTTGATTCAGTTGGGCCAAATCTCTTTCTCACTGCAGTCAAACTGTGCTAGCATTCACTTGGAACTGGACAGAGATCACCTCACTCAGATTGTTTGTGCACTCAGATGTCGAGTGTTATTGCTATGTTCTCAGATACCTAAACAAAGTGTATCAAAGGGGATAAATATGAATCAAACAAGAGTTTGATTCAAATAGACTGAACACTGCATGTGTGAAAGTACCCCGAAACTCATTGTCAGATGTTTAAAGGACATACACTATAAAAAATAATGGGGCCAGTACCGGTTCTTCAGGGCGATGCCATAGAAGAACCTTTTTCAGGGCTTCAAAGAACCGTTCATGCAACAGTTCTTTAAAGAACCATTTAAACCATTTGTTTGAGCAGTGAAGACAGATTTGTGTAAACATAGCCTATGTGCATTGACCAGCAAATGGTAAGAGAATGCCAGGCTCTGAAGAACCATTTCCAATGTGAAGAACCTTTCGCATAATGTAATGGTTCATCACAGAGTTTTGACTCTCCATGGAACCATCCAGAGATTTGAAGAACCACTGAAGCACCTTTATTTTTTAGAGTGTAGCAATTTGACTTGGCAAATTACAGCGACAAATGATGCATAAAACGCAAAAAAAAAAAAAAAACCTTGTATTTATTTAACTAGTTGAATAAAAAAAAACAGTTAAGCATCATGGCATGATTGGATGAAAATGATACTCTAATAAATGGTGAGTACAAAGGATTTGGTTTACTTGGACAATAACAGACAGCTAAACAGGGATATTAACTAATTAGTCTATAGGTGTGTCTGAAACATTGATGGGGAAAATAGTATGAATGAATATCTGATGTTTTCCATTGGCATTGCAATCCTGACATTAACATACACCTGTGTAGAATAAATGTGACATAGGCAAGAAAATAAGCCAGTGTGTTACTGCTGGAAGACTACTATTTAGGCCAGGGGTCGGCAACCCTAGGCACGCGTGCCACAACTGGCACGCCGAAGAATTTCCAGTGGCACACTGACGATGATACACAAACCTAATTATTCAACACATTAAAAATGTTCAAACATCATCTTGAACTGTCATTGGCTGTTGCATGGCGAGCCTGCTCTTTTAGCATGACTATGCAACAATATAGCGCCCCCCTCCCAGTGTTGCCAGATACTGCTGACGTTTTCCAGCTCAAAATATGTTCAAAATCCACCAAAATGCACTTAAAACCGCCCAATCTGGCAACACTTCCCCTTCCCCATATTTCTCATGAGACGGGCCCACTTGATGCAGCAGTTGCGCTAAGATGGCAAAGAAGCCGACAGTTCAGGCTTTCCTCTCCTCGTGGACCAAAGAATATGGGTTCATTTCTCAGAGGGACCGTGCTGTGTGCATGTTGTGTTTTGAGAGTGTTGTGTGTCGAACATCCAGTGTTAAACGCCATTTCGAGGCAAAGCACAAAAAGGCTTTCAAAGATCAGGCAGATAGGGACGAATCAATCCCACGCGCAGTGTGCAGATATGGGAAGCAAGCCCACACTTAAAGTCTTTGCCTCAGCTAAAACAATGCCACTGAAGCTAGCTATATAATTTCTCACTGCATAGCTAAACATGGAAAGCCATTCACAGACGGTGAATACATTAAAAGTGCCCTTCAACCAAAAACGTTTAATACTGGCTCTTTTTGAAATACCATAGTTCACTCCGAGTTGCATATGCATGCTGCATGTGAAAATGTAATTCTACTCCCATTCCCTGTATTAGCTTATGAAAGAAAATAGTCGGAAAAACGAGCGAATCTGAAAAAGCCCTACGTACTTGCGTCACTTCAAAAATTAGTATTCATGGCCTGGCCCACCTTGGCTTGCGACCGCCCACGGGAAGAAAGTTCGGATTTAAGCGCGAGGAGAGATAGCAGAGCCCATCTCGTCAGTAGCTAAAGAAGAGGACCTAACAACAAATTGAAAACATGGCTGAACAAGTTCGTGCCTGTGTTATTTGTGGCAGTAGCACATCAACGTTGCATGTTTGGGGAGACTGGGACCTCCCCTGTGCGAGTTATGAGCGTTCAAAGTCGGGCTGGAGCCGCCGACAGAAACAAAACCTAAGCGGAGCACCACGGCTCGCCTTGGGGCGAATTACGTCCCGAGGCGCGGGGCTAGCCCGCCCTGGCAGTGCTGGTTCGTTGGGGAGAGGGCAGAGGTCGCTGGCTGCCAATCTGGGAAGGCTGGGACCTCCCCTGCCCGAGTTACGAGCGTCCAAAGTCGGGCTGGAGCCACTGACAGAAACGAAACCTAAGCGGAGCAACGTTGCAAGATAGAAGAGGTGAAGAAGAAATGGTTGGAATTTATCTTTGGAACACCACCAGCGAAGTATAATGCAGCGTTAGTACTGTGTTCTGATCATTTCAACCACAGTGACTTTTCAAACTTTGGTGCCTTCAGTAGTGGTTTTGCTTCGAGGTTGTTTTTAAGACTTGGATCTGTAGTCAAGACGATCGACCACCAGCTCACAAGCTGTAAGTAAAACATGAACTTTTTGTTTGAAGGTTTTTGTTACAAAATAGTATGTTCATATTCTCCACGTTAGCATGCATGACATGGTCACAAGCTAGGCAGGGATGAGAGTTTTCTGCTTTTCAGTGGATTTCCACTTTTTCTGAGTAAAAAGTGACCTTTTTATATTATGCCAAATCCGTTGAGAATTTTTTTTTATTATTAATTTCAGGGGGTTGGGGTGTGTTCCTTCATGCTGTTCAAACTTTATTGACTCCAACGATGTTTAAACATTATTTGTAAGTCGCCATCTTTAGTCTCGTTTAAATCTCGTTGAATGTGATGTAAAATTCGTGTTATCTACATTGTTATTGGTCAAAACATCGATGTCGAGACCATAATAGCCAATCAAAACAGTTTTTACAAAGACACCCACATCTGCTTGTTCTGACCCACTGGAGGTAGCATCACAGTGCTGTTAGCCAATCAGAGGTAACACGTTTACTGATTGCTGTTAGCCAATCAGAGGTAACACGTTTACATGTCATGAATATTAATGAGTAAGAGCTGAAATCCTGTCATTCTCCCGCCACCCACTCCTCCACCAAACTAGAACAGCCTGAAACAGGAGAACCACAGCATTTTTTTCACCAAAACCGGCTCACAGGGCATTCATTCATACTAGAGACCACCGCACAATTAATGAAAAAATGATGCAATAAGACCTTTAAGGAGGCCTTTCTCTCCAGCTCGGGTAGTCTTTTTGAGGGGCTGCCAAATAAAGAGACAACAAAATCAAGAATAAAACACATGCCCGTATCAGACAGAACTGTTGAGCGACGAATTGGTGAAATGGCAGAAAACGTAAGGGTGCAGCAAACAACTGGCATAAAGTGGGTTAAAGCATGTGAGGTTAATGGCATAAAACAAGTGCAATGGTGTTTTACATTTGCTCAATGCATTAAATATCCATATCCGTCTAAAATGTGTGGTGTCTAATTACACATAGTTAACAACACCTATTTGAATGGCACACTAACTAACAAGAAAATTTCTAATTGGCACTACATGGCAAAAAGGTTGCCGACCCCTGATTTAGGCAGTTCCCAAATTTACAAATGCATCTGCATCAGTCCTGACCCCAACTATAATGTCTAGTAAAGGATTTAAATGCAAAAATAGGAGCTTACATAAGGAAGATAAGATATAGCCCTGTAACTGATCAAGCTTTTTTGTTTTAATTGTTACACATATCCGCGATCTTGTTCTTTCGGTCATTACCCAATGCTCATGACCATAGCTGAGAGTCAGAACGTAGATCTACCGGTAAATCGAGAGCTTTGCCTTTTGGCTCAGCTCCTTCTTCACCACGATGGACCGGTAAAGTGACTGCATCACTGCGGAGGCCGCACCGATCCGCCTGTCGATCTCATGCTCTATCCTTCCCTCACTCGTGAACAAGATCCCGAGATACTTAAACTCCTCCACTTGAGGCAGGACTTCTCCACCAACCTGGAGAAGGCACGCCACCCTTTTCCAGTCGAGAACCATGGCCTCTGACTTGGAGGTGCTGATTCTCAGCCCAGCTGCTTCACACTCGACTGCAAACTGCCCCAGTGCATGCTGAAGGTCCTGGTTTGAAGAAGCCAACAGGACAACATCATCTGCAAAAAGCAGAGATGAAATCCTGTGGTTCCTAAACAGGATTCCTTCCAGCCCCTGGCTGCACCTAGAAATTCTGTCTATAAAGATTATGAACAGAACCGGTGACAAAGGGCAGCCCTGCCAGAGTCCAACATGTACTGGGAACAGGTCTGACTTACTGCTGGCAATGCGAACCAGACTCCTGCTCCGTTCATACAGGGACCGGACAGCCCTTAGCAAAGAGCCCCGAACCCCATACTCCCGAAGCACCCTCCACAGAATACCATGAGGGACACAGTCAAATGCCTTCTCCAGATCCACAAAGCACATGTGCACTGGTTGGGAAAACTCCCATGAACCCTCGAGTACCCTATGAAGGGTGTAGAGCTGGTCCAGTGTTCCGTGACCAGGATAAAAACCGTATTGTTCCTCCTGGATCCGAGGTTCGACTATTAGCTGAATTCTCCTCTCCAGTACCCTGGAGTAAACCTTCCCTGGGAGGCTGAGAAGTGTGATTCCCCTATAATTGGAGCACACTCTCCGGTCCCCTTTCTTAAAAAGAGGGACCACCACCCCAGTCTGCCACTCCAAAGGCACTGTCCCTGACCACCACGCAGTGTTGCAGAGGCACGTCAGCCAAGACAGCCCCCACAACTTCCAGAGACTTGAGATACTCGGGGCGGATCTCATTCACCCCCAGTGCCCTGCCACCGAGGAGCTTGCTAACCACCTCAGTGACTTCGGCTTGGGTAATGGACGAGTCCACCTCTGAGTCATCAGCCTCCGCTTCCTCAATGGAAGACGTGACGGTGGGATTGAGGAGATCCTCGAAGTATTCCTTCCACCGCCCGACAATGTCCCCAGTCGAGGTCAACAGCTCCCCACCCGCACTGTAAACAGTGTTGGCAGAGTACTGCTTCCCCCTCCTGAGGCGCCGGACGGTTTGCCAGAATTTCTTCGAGGCCGACCGATAGTCCTCCTCCATGGCCTCACCGAACTCCTCCCAGTTCCGAGTTTTTGCCTCCGCAACTGCCCGAGCTGCGGCACGCCTGGCCTGCCGATACCTGTCAGCTGCCTCAGGAGTCCCGGAGGCCAACATGGCCCGATAGGACTCCTTCTTCAGCTTGACGGCATCCCTTACTTCTGGTGTCCACCACCGGGTTCGGGGATTGCTGCCACAACAGGCACCGGAGACCTTGCGGCCACAGCTCCAAACAGCCGCGTTGACAATGGAGGCAGAGAACATGGTCCACTCAGACTCAATGTCCCCCGCCTCCCTCAGAAGCTGGGAGAAGCTGTCCCAGAGGTGGGAGTTAAAGACCTCCCCAACAGAGTGCTCGGCCAGACGTTCCCAGCAGACCCTCACCATACTTTTGGGCCTGCCAGATCTGTCTGGCTTCCTCCTCTGCCAGCAGATCCAACTCACCACCAGGTGGTGATCAGTTGACAGCTCTGCCCTTCTCTTCACCCGAGTGTCCAAGACATAGGGCCGGAGATCCGATGAAATGACAACAAAGTCGATCATCGACCTCTGACCTAAGGTGTCCTGGTGCCACGTGCACTTATGGACACCCATATGCTCGAACATGGTGTTCGTTATGGACAAACTGTGACTAGCACAGAAGTCCAGTAACAAAACACCACTCGGGTTCAGATCGGGGAGGCCGTTCCTTCCAATCACGCCCCTCCAGGTATCACTGTCGTCGCCCACGTGAGCGTTGAAGTCCCCCAGTACACAGCAAATTCCTCAGTGTTGAATTAACACCCAGAGTGTTTATATTGGTCCAATTGTTCTACACAGCAAATTCCCCAGTGTTGAATTAACACCCAGAGTGTTTATATTGGTCCAATTGGACCAATATAAACACTCTGGGTGTTAATTCAACACTGGGGAATTTGCTGTGTAGAACAATGGAGTCCCCAGTCTGAGCACCTCTCAGTACCTCTCCCAGGGACTCCAAGAAGGCCGGATACTCTATACTGCTATTTGGGCCGTAGGCACAAACAACTGCAAGAGCCCTCTCCCCGATCCGAAGGCGCAGAGAGGTGACCCTCTCATTCACTGGGGTAAACTCCAACACATGGCGGATGAGCTGGGGAGCTATAAGCAAGCCCACACCAGCCCACCGCCGTTCACCATGGGCAACTCCAGAGAAGTGGAGAATCCAGCCCCTCTCGAGGAGCTAGGTTCCAGAGCCCAAGCTGTACATGGAGGTGAGCCCGACTATCTCTAGCCGGTACCTCTCAACCTCCCGCACAAGCCCAGGCTCTTTCCCGCCCAGCGAAGTGACATTCCATGTCCCAACAGCTAGCCGCTGTGTTCGGGGATCAGGTCGTTGAGGCCCCTGCCTTCGACTGCTGCCCAATCCACACTGCCCCAGCCCCCTACGGCTACCTCTGTGGGTGGTGAACCCACAGGAGGTCGGGCCCACGTCACCGCTTTGGGCTGAGCCCGGCCGGGCCCCGTGGGCAAAGGCCCGGCCACCAAGCACTCGCATATGAGCCCCAACCCCAGGCCTGGCTCCAGGGTGGGTCCCCGGCTGCGCCATACCGGGCGACGTCATGGTCCTTGATCGATTGTTATCCATAAGGGGTTTTGGTGAACTGCTCTTGGTCTGGCCTGTCACCTAGGACCTGTCTGCCTTGGGAGACCCTAACAGGGGCGTAATGCCCCCGACAACATAGCTCCTAGGATCATTCAAGCACACAAACCCCTCCACCACAATAATTTGGCAGTTCTAGGAGGGGATATTAGGACCATGGTAGGTTTTTCTTTTTTTTTTTAAACCTATATTAGGACCATGGTAGGTTTAAAAAAACAGGTGGGGGATAATATTCAGAGGCAAAAAAATCAAAATTTCCTAGATTAAAGTTGTACTTTTTTATCTGTGGTTATAAAGTCAGAAATTTACAAGAAAAATTTTTTGGAAAAATAGTGTTTTTTCATCAAGGAATGACATCACTTCACTTTCCACGGTTGGATCAACGTCATCACACCACAGATTCCATGGCTGAGCCAAGAATTATATGAAATGCAGTCTTTCCTCAATTACACAGTATAAGAGAACAAAATGCTAAGAGATTTTCAAATACATTTCTCAGAATGGATTGCAGCCAGGAAGTCTGGATTCATATGATTAATTGTTGCGCTTCCGGTGTCCAATGGGAAGTGAATGTAAAAAACGCACAGGTATGTTTATCCGTATCCTTTTTTCTCTTAACTCTTTATTAATGTATAATTATTGTGCAAGAGCACTTTCTCGTTATTTTCAGTGTGTAGATTCTTCTTACCTGCCCAAATCTCGGTTACTTTGAAATGGCTGAGCTGAGAGTTATAGGAAAGTGTATAGGAATAGCCTATCCTCCGTGATTGCACAAGATAAAAAAAATAAAGCGCCAAAAATTTTCTGCTACATTTAACAGACTTCAGTGCAGCCAGGAAGCAGGGAAGCATGCGTGTTTTTCTTGTAAATCTGTGATTTCTTAATCTTGGAATTTCTGACTTTTAAATCTTGGAATTTCTGAATTTTTTTTTCTTGGAATTTCTGAGGGTTTTTGTTTTGTTTTGTTTGTTTGTTTGTTTGTTTGTTTGTTTTATTTTGTTTTCTTGCAAATTTGTGATTTGGTATCTTGGAGAATATTTCTTGTAACTGGAAAACTTTAATCTTGGAAAATTTCTCAGAATATTACCCCCACCACCACTACAATGGTCCTAACCCTATGCCAGAGGCGACTGCTGTAAGACGAGAGTGGTGTTTGAAAGTTTGTGAACCCTTTAGAATTTTCTATATTTCTGTATAAATATGACCTAAAACATCATCAGATTTTTACACAAGTCCTAAAAGTAGATAAAGAGAACCCAGTTAAAAAAATGAGACAAAAATATTATACTTGGTTATTTATTTATTGAGGAAAATGATCCAATATTATATATCTGTGAGTGGCAAAAGTATGTGAACATCTAGGATTAGCAGTTCATTTGAAGGTGAAATTAGAGTCAGGTGTGGCTGAATCAATGGGATGACAATCAGGTATGGGCACCCTGTTTTATTTAAAGAACAGGGATCTATCAAAGTCTGATCTTCACAACACAAGTTTGTGGCAGTGTATCATGGCACGAACAAAGAAGATTTCTGAGGACTTCAGAAAAAGCGTTGTTGATGCTCATCAGGCTGAAAAGGGTTACAAAACCATCTCTAAAGAGTTTGGACTCCACCAATCCACAGTCAGACAGATTGTGTACAAATGGAAGAAATTCAAGACCATTGTTACCCTCCCCAGGAGTGGTCGACCATCAAAGATCCCTCCAAGAGCAAGGTGTGTAATAGTCGGCGAAGTCACAAAGGACCCCAGGGTAACTTCTAAGCAACTGAAGGCCTCTCACATTGGCTAATGTTAATTAGCGTCCTTGCTGCACAAGGGACTCACACCAGATACTGAAAGCAAAGGTTAACATACTTTTGCCACTCACAGATATGTAATATTGCATCATTTTCCTCAATAAATAAATGACCAAGTATAATATTTTTGTCTCATTTGTTTAACTGTGTTCTCTTTACTTTTAAGACTTGTGTGAAAATCTGATGATGTTTTAGATCATATTTATGCAGAAATATATATAAAATTCTAAAGGGTTCACAAACTTTCAAGCACCACTGTACAAGGAAAGCCCAGCTTCCTGTAAAATGTCATGAAAAGGCCAATCTGTCACGGGCCAAATGTGAACATTTAACATAAAATATGAGTTCACCCAGCGCCGTTTCTATTGCTTCGTGAAAGAATCCATTCTACTTGATTGATAAGAGAATACACATTCCACTGAAAGTCCACTCCGGGTTTTCCGGGCGTTACCTACAACAACTCACCGCATGCAAGTGAAGTGAATCTCAGTGCAAGCAGAGTTGGTGCAGCTGCTCGAAAGTGGAGGAGGTAACGCCAGCCCCATTGCCACCTCACAATGTCTAGCTTTTGCTAAAACCTTATTCTTTTGTTATATGCCCTCAAAATTAACCCTAGGCCACGTTAAATTAATGTTCAACTAAACAATGAAATAAGCTTAGCCTAATGGGGTATTCTTGGTTGATGATGAATTGTTTGCAGTATTTGCTCCCTCCCCAGACACAATGGACATAAGGAAATTTTTTACAAAGAAGCGGAAAGTAAGTCAAAATTTCCCCACAGGACAGGGTTTTTTTTTTGTCCCAATGGAAATGTTAGTGCAGTTAGCTGGCTAGTCAATGTTAGGAGATGTATCAGCTAGCTTAATGTTAGCTATAATTTAATTCAAACCCAGTAGGCCTGCCTTACTGTAATGCCAAGAATGAGGTCAAGTCATTCTTGGCATTACAGTGTGAAGTTATTTTTTATGTGTCATCGTTGCTTGACACAGTGTGATTGTGTGTTATGAAGTTTGCATGATGCCATGTCATGCCTGTTCATTGTGTGAAATTATGAATATTCTTATTTTTAAACATACAGTTGAGTGTCACTATTGCTTGGCACAGTGGCATGTTGTGTTACATCTAAAACTAAATAAAAAAGGAAACACAAAATAAAAAGTAAAATGCACCCATAAAGTCATTGTTGGTGATAAATTGTGTCACATTCATGTCATTATCTTGGGCATAGTGGTGGGTTTAAAAACAGGCTGATGAATATATGGACTAGTTGAATGAGGACTTATTATTGAGTCTCTAAAATAGTCATTGAATTAAGTGACTTTTGTAGGTAAAATTAGGTGTTTAACAACCTGTTAAAAATACACCAGAATGCAGGAAATGGCATCTAATTAATTCAAAATTTTCTGGGGGAGGACCCCCAGACCCCCCACCAGTGTGTCTCCCCCACATTAAAAATGCTTTTGACGCCCCTGCTTAACTCTCTTATTCCAAATCAATATTTTGTGCTAGAAAGTGCTCAGCTTTACGGGTAGTTCATTCCACAGTTGTTTCTTGCTGGTCATCATAATCTGATCATGTGATTTTTTTTTCCCCCATAGAAGCCTGTGGAAGCATGACTGACTGAAAACCCACTGATGCTCAGCATCTCTGTAGTTTAATGCCACTACAGGATATGCTTTGAGCTTAGTGCAGCAAAGCTAGACATTGATTGGATGATATGCTTTTAAAATATAATTTCCGGACACCTGGCTTCACTGGGGGTCTTTGGACAGTTGCTGACAGTAAGGTGGGACTGGACCCTAGGCTTCTGTATGATGACTGGAGGAACTTTCAAATCTCTTTTGAATGCTATGTGACTGACAGCATTTTAAAGTTATACGTCGCATAGGAGGGATTCAAGCTCAGTCCATGTATTGTGTTGGCAAGTGAACTCATGAGACTAGCTGCTGCTCATTCTTGTTCCTTTCCTACAAATATATGGCTCCTATTTACATTTGTATATACTGTAAATAAAATTGTAAATATACAGTTCATGAGTTTGTTACTTGCTTTCGTTTTGGTTCAGTAAAGGCTGTTTATTTTAAGCCAGGCAATAGAGGGGAAATCTAGCCAGCTGTTAGCTGTGCGAAATGGCAAACATTGCTAATGTTGCCAACCTGATTTTGGAGAAGACATTTGATGCTCTTCCGTATGAGGAGAAGCTCAAAATTAAACAGGGCAGATCAATGCCCAACATCGATTTCATTCTAAAGTCAAGGAGACATAATCGCTCATTTTAGCTGTCTTGGTATGACAAAGTAAACTGGTTAACTGGGAGTGCTTTGACCAAGGGAATGTACTGTTGGCCTTGTCTCTTAATGAGACCATCCCAGGGATGTATTATTTGGTCAAAACTGGGTTTTGGCGATGTGGCCAACTTTGACAGGGGATACAAAAGGCATGCAAAAAGCAAGGAACACTTAAGTTCTTGTGCATGCTTAAGTTTACTTGGCAGAGTCAGAGTAGAACATGGCAAAATTCACATATAAATAACTACAAATTAATAAATAATTGACTAATGACAAATAACAAATAATTGAAAAATTTTATTACATAGAACTAAAACTGAGCTTGCCCTGTTTCAAAGACCACCAGCTGCCATTGCCCTATGTTCACCCCAAACATGGCAAAAGCATCATAACAATGAGCTGTCATTCATTTTCTTCGTGAGCCAGCATCTCTTGGTGGTAAGATCATTGGTGGCACATCTTGGGTAATGGAGGTGTCAAAATAATGTTGAAATCCAGGCAAATTTATGGGAATGAGCATATTCACAGTTCAGCAGTAATCAATCGGAATTTCGAAGTGCTCCACTCTAAAGAATATTCGAGAAACAGTTGTCTAAATTTTGGTTCCGTCTAATCCGTTCCCAAGTACAATGGAAGAGAAATTAATACTTGCAGTAGTAGGTTTCCCCATTATTTATGATTATTGTATCTGACCAGGTGGGTGGAGCACAGAAGCATGGCAGGCCAGAACTGAGTTCTCAAAACTCTTTTATTTTTAAAGATATAACTTTTCAGCCAAATGCACCACCAGTGCACACTCACTCTCTCACACACACATTTCTGGTCGGGAGAGAGACCTCTTCCTCTGCTCTTCCTCTCCACTTTATAGGGCGCGGTCACTGGGGAAGACGCACAAACAGGTTAATTCCCATCAGGTACAGTGATTCCACCACTTACCTTCCCTGACTCCACCCTCCATTCACAGACCGACGCTTGGCCACGCCCCCGCTGCCACATACCCCCACCACCTGACTCAGGCCGGAGAGCTGTCTGGCCTGTAGCCGACCCCCCCCCCCCCCCTTTTGACGGGAGAGGAAATCCGCCACAACCATCTGCGCCCCCAGCCTGTGGGCCACCTCGAACTTAAACGGCTGGAGTGCCAGATACCAACGGGTGATCCACGCATTAGCGTCCTTCATGTGGTGGAGCCACTGCAAGGGCGCGTGGTCTGAACAGAGGGTGAAAGGGTGCCCCAGCAGGTAGTAGTGGAGGGCAAGGACTGCCCACTTGATGGCGAGGCATTCCTTTTCGATTGTGCTGTACCTGCCCTCACGCACCGACAGCTTCTGGCTGATGTACAGCACTGGACGTTCCTCCCCCTCCACCCCCTGGGACAGAACAGCCCCCAGCCCTCTGTCTGATGCATCCATCTGCAAAATAAAGGGGAGAGAAAAGTCAGGGGAGTGTAACAGTGGCCCCCCACACAGTGCAGCCTTTACCTCCGAGAAAGCCTGCTGGCATTGCTCCGTCAACTGAAGCGGATCTGGTGCTCCCTTTTTAGTGAGATCAGTCAGCGGGCTGGTGACATCCGAATAATTAGGTATAAACCTACGATAGTAGCCAGCCAGCCCCAGGAACTGTCTCACCCCCTTTTTGGTCTTGGGCCTCGGGCAGGCCGCAATTGCTGCTGTCTTATTAATATGGGGATGCGCCTGCCCATTGCCCAAATGGAAACCCAGATACTGTACTTCCACCCGCCCAAATCGCACACTTCTTCGGGTTGGCTGTGAGACCCGCTCGCCTCAGCGACCTAAGGATGGCCCTTAGGTGTTCTAAGTGCCGCGGCCAGTCATTACTGTAAATAATAATATCATCCAAGTATCCATAAGCCACCGGAACGTAGCGGGTGCCCCAAACAGCCCAAAAGGAAGTGTGATGAACTGGTGTAAGCCAAACGGTGTGGAAAAGGCCGTTTTCTCTCAGGATAGCGGAGTCAAGGGATCTGCCAATATCCCTTTGTCAAATCCAGTGTCGAATAAAAATGAGCCGTGCTTAGTCGATTGAGCAACTCGTCAATATGAGGCATTGGGTACGTGTCAAATTTAGACACCGCGTTGACTTTTCTATAGTCCACACAGAACCGGACCGACCCGTCGGCCTTGGGAACCAGACCACCAGGCTGCTCCAGTCACTGTGGGACTCCTCGATGATGCCCATTTCGAGCATGGCCTCGAGTTCTTCCCGAACCACCTTTTATTTGTGTTTGGCAGTCTGTAAGGGTGGCTGCGCACTCCTACCCCCGGGGGCATCTCAATGTGGTGTTCTATGAGGCAGGTGCGGCCGGGCAGGGGCGAGAACATGTCAGAAAATTCTGTCTGCAACTGGGCGACCTCCGTGAGCTGGGTCGGGGAGAGGTGGTCTCCACAGGGGACCGGAGCAGTGGGCGATGTCAGTTTTCTTTTTTGAACCTCCGGCCCCAGCCCCGCCTTCTCCAGAACTACCGACACCAATGCCATGGGGACCTCCTCGTTCCAAAGTTTTAGTAGATTGAGGTGGTAAATCTGTAATGCCCCACCCCTGTCCGTTCACCTCACCTCATAGTCGACGTCCCCGACTCGCTGTGTGACCACAAAGGGTCCTTGCCACCTGGCGATCAATTTGGAGCTCGATGTGGGCAACAACACAAGTACTTTATCTCCCGGTGTGAATTCCCTAAGGCGTGTGCCCCTGTTGTACAGACGGACTTGACGTTCTTGGGCCTGCTGCAAATTCTCCTGGGTTAGGTGGGTGAGCGTGTGGAGTTTGGCGCGCAGGTCGATAACGTATTGAATTTCGTTTTTACTGGTTGAAGGTCCCTCCTCCCAGTTTTCCTGTAGCACATCCAGAATGCCATGCGGCTTACACCTGTATAATAATTCAAATGGGGAGAACCCCGTGGAGGCTTGCGGGACCTCTCGCACTGCGAATAACAGGGGCTCGAGCCATTTATCCCAGTTGCATGCATCTTTGCTTACAAATTTCCTAATTATGTTTTTGAGGGTGCAATTAAACCGTTCGACTAAGCCATCCGTTTGTGGGTGATAAACGCTGGTGCGGATAGGCTTAATTCCCAGTAACCCATACAGTTCGCGCAGTGTGCGTGACATAAACATAGTGCCTTAATCAGTCAGAATCTCTTTGGGGATTCCGACTCGGGAGATGACACGGAAGAGTGCTTCTGCAATACTACGTGCTGAGATATCGCGAAGAGGCACTGCTTCCGGATATCGCGTTGCATAGTCCACCAGAACTAAAATAAAGCAATATCCTCATGTTGACCAATCTAATGGCCCGACGAGATCCATCCCAATTCTTTCGAGTGGGGTCTCGATTAATGGCAGAGGGCGCAAAGGCGCTTTTGGAATGGCCGCGGGATTTACTAACTGGCATTCGCGGCATACTGTACACCACCTACGGACATCGCTGCGAATCCCAGGCCAATAGAACCGGGCCATTATTCGGGCTAGTGTCTTATCCTGCCCCAAGTGTCCGGCCATGGGATTAAAGTGAGCCACCTGGAATATAAATTCCCGGTGGCTCTTTGGGATTAAAAGCTGTGTTATTTGCTCCTGAGTCTGAGTGTCCTGCGTCACTCGGTATAACCTATCCTTAATAATGGAAAAATAGGGGAAGGACGGGGTGGGATTTGGCTGGAGAGTTTGACCATCGATTACTCTCACTTGGTCAAACGCATGCCGCAGAGTCTTGTCTCGCGACTACTCTAACGGGAAATCCGCGAGGGAATCCCTGAGAGAGGGAGGAGGAGTATGCTGCTCCTCACTCTGACGCGGTGATGACGTAGACGGCTCTGTGACAGCTGCTCCCACCAATGCCACTCCGGACCCTCCCCCCGCTGAACTATGGCAGGCCCCACTCTTCACTAAATGCATCATTAATTCCTGAAATCCTGGCCAATCAGTCCCCGGAATTGTCGAGTGGGTAAGGCGAGGAGTAACCGCCGCCTTTACTCTAAATTTTTCCCCTCGAAATAGAATGTGGACTGACACTAAGGGGTAGTTGTGAACATCCCCATGCACACACAACACCTTCACCAATTGTGCTCTCCCCAATGCCTCGTCTTGCACCAGGTTTTGGTGGATTGAGGTCTGATTACAGCCAGAGTCCACCAAAGCCAAATACGTATCCCCTTAGATACTCACCAGTATGCGATATGCTCCGGCCCGATCAAGGGCGGTCCCCGGCGCATCGGTTATCCGGACCACTGCGCCCACCTCCATCGCCAAGCACTGATGCTGTAGGTGGCCCGGTTCCCCCCAGCACCAGCATACCGGCCCAGGCTCTCTCCCTGCACCGGTGTTCTGGAGATCACTCACCTGAGGGGGGGAAGACACAGACAAGGAAGTAGGAAATGGTAGGGCACCGCGAGTGCGGCAGGCCGGCTGAGGTGGAGCCGGCCCCCGCCTCCGCGGTGGGGGAATGGGGCGAGGACAAGGAACAGAAGAGAGGAAGAGAGAAAAGAGAGGGGAGAAGGGGAGACATGCTGTCCTGCCGTTGGAACGGCCGCCATATGGTTCTCCACCAGCTCGATGGCCTGATCCAGCGATGCCGGGCGATGGCACTGGACCCGCTCCGTTGTTCCTTCTGGAAGTTGGGAGACGAATTGTTCCAGCGCCACCAGTTCGATGAGTCCCTCGGTGCCACGGTTGTTGGCCCTCAGCCACCGCCAGCAGGCGTCCTGGAGTTGCTGGCCAAATGCAAACAGCCGGCCGACCTCCTCCAGGCGCAGTGCGCAGATGTGCTGCCGTTGCTGTTCCGGAGTGCAACCCATGCATTGGAGGACGGCCCTGCGGAGGTCTGCATAGACCAGCCTGCTGTCGGCGGGGAGCTGTAGCGCAGCCAGCTGTGCCTCGCCCGTTAGCAGGGGGAGGAGGCGCGCCACGCACTGTTCCACCGGCCAACCCCACGCCTCTGCTGCCTGCTCAAAAAGAGCGAGGAAGGCTTCGGGGTCGTCATGCGGACCCATCTTCGTTAGGGTGAGGTGGGGAGGGTCCGCGGCGGTGGTGATCGGGGACCCCGCCAATGCGAGCAGGTGCCGGTACGCCTGGCGATCTTCCTGTTGCGCCAGCACCAGGGCTTCAAACCGTTGTTCCTGCTCCTTCCGAAGGGTGATCAGCACCTGGTGCTGGCTCTGTTGGGCCGTGGCGAGGCCATGGACCAGGTCCTTGAAGGGGGAGGACTCCATGTGGCTGTTCCTTTCTGCACTCCGTCCCGGGTTTCGGCACCACTGTTGTATCTGACCAGGTGGGTGGAGCACAGAAGAACGGCAGGCCAGAACTGAGTTCTCAAAACTCTTTTATTTTTAAAGATACATATAGCTTTTCAGCCAACTGCACCACCAGTGCACACTCACTCTCTCACACACACATTTCTGGTCGGGAGAGAGACCTCTTCCTCTGCTGTCCCTCTCCTCTTTATAGGGTGCGGTCACTGGGGAAGACACACAAACACAGGTTAATTCCCATCAGGTGCAGTGATTCCACCACTTACCTTCCCTGACTCTGCCCTCCATTCACAGACCGACGCTTGGCCATGCCCCAACTGCCACAATGATGTATCCCTGTTTACATACAGGGACATAAATTTAAAAAAATGTATTAAAAAAAAACCTTAGCATCAACGCAAAATACAAAAATCACACCTCACAAATGGCTTTTAATTAATTTATGTTGTTAGTTTGTTACCAAACATAATGGTTCATTATTTTCCTTTATCAATCAATTTCTTACCTTCACATTTAAAATATTCCATGAGCTTAACTTATACCCTATTTGTGGTCAGTTGGCACAAAGATACCAGTTGACATATCTGTTTGCTTTGTGGTCCTTTTAAGTAAAGTTTGCAAGATGAAGCATTCCAAATGAACTTGTAGCTGCTTATTTCATTTCTGTCACAGAGCTTCCACGAAATTACCAGCATCATTGGTAGAGCAGCCAGAGTGAATTTTAATGCTCTCACCATGTTTGGTATGAACATAGGGTAATACACTGTCATAAAAATGGCTGAAACTGAAAATAAAATAGTTTTCTTTTTCATCTATTTTTTTGTGCGGACTGTGATAACTTATTAAAATTATGGAGAAAATCCAGGGGTTTATGGGCCATTAAAAATTTAGTTCAAGTGAAAGAATTCATAATTATGATTGACAGCTGGAGAGCTTTTTCACTGCCATATAAATGTTACGTAGGAATGTATGGATCTAGAGAAATTAGACATTTTAAGTCAAATTAAAGTACCATGCAGAGGGCAAGAGATTTTCTTTTTTTTTCCCTTTGCTTTTTTTTTGACTGCAGTTAAAAAGCTTTATCAGAGCTATTGAGAATACAAATGATGTGTGCTGTTTGCTTGGTAATTTATAAAAGAAAATAAATTATGATAGTAATCAAATTATATAGTTTATTAGAATGAAAGGTCAGTGAAAGGCATGAAAAGCATGATGTATTGCAACCAAGGTTGTGATTATCATTATTGTTTCACCTTGTAGACCCTGAGCTTTTTGATCCACTGAAAGAAGTGCTTCATTGTTTTCTGCACATGAACCTGTAATCTGATGTGAATTCTTAGAAATTAGCATGATATAAAACCAGCAGTAACCGTTGCCAAGCAACAATAACTCATCAGCTCTCCAAGCCTGTTGATCGCCCTTTCAATCCTTGGTCTCTGTCAATCTACTCACCCCCAGAGACTCACAAAGAAAACAAAGTGGTGAAACATGTTGTTGAAAATATCATTTCTTGAAGCTGAAAGGGGACAAGAGGAAAAAAAAAAACCTGCAGTCTGCACTTTGCGCAAGTACAATCACACCAGTATTGACAGGTTTTGCAGTGAGTAAACTGCACTGAAGTTCATCTAATTACTTCCTTCTTGTAACGTTCATCTCTGCACATGGCAGTGTTTGCCACCCTGCTCATCAGAGATGGGACTAACAGCTCAGAAGGTCTGACTATGATGAATCCTTCAAATTTGTCATGTGTTCTTTAGGTATATGTCAATTTAAAAGATTTCATTATAATGCATGGTTAGTGAAGGCAGCAGTGCATAAACTCAGGAGAGTCTGAAAATCGTTGTTAAAGTCCATATCAAGGGAGTCAGAATGAACAGTAACTGATGATAAGTCAACACAAGCAAGAGTGACACAGGGAAGTGGCAGGGGATACATAGACACGCTAATTCAAGGCTTAACACAGAATAGGTGAACACAGTAGGGTAATCAATCAACGTTAGGATCGGAGCAGAGACAGATTGGAAAGTAAGCAAAAGCACATGATATGAACCCAAAACAAAATGGCACAAGAGCAGTGCTTGTGCTGGGAAATATGCCATGTTGCAAAGGAGAATTCATGACAGTTATTTTGTCAGAATTTCTCTTGCTCAGAACAATGTTTTTTTATGTATTACAGAGCACTTCCCATGTCTGAATGAGTTCATATGAGTAAAATGTTTCAAAACTACATGACCCTTTAACACTGCATAGGAGCCCATCTTCCATGCAATCATATGTCCTGAAAATTATTTATCCATTTAATTTAATTACTACAGCAAATGTGTAGTCTCCTGTGTGCTGTTATGGATCACATTAATAACACTGCTTAAAATACAGAGTGAAATTATTGCACTTGCAGTAATTCTTTTCTCATTTGTTTGCTGCAGATTTGCCATATAAGCATGCGTTTTATCAGGGAGCTATTCTTCTTATGTTTCAAGTGAGGTCTGACACAAAATAGCCTTATCAGCTCAGAAACCTCTTTAAGAATTTATACATCAGATAATTTCTTGAATAGTTTGAGAGAAGGGAATTTGGCATCAGAATTGCACATCAGAGCACAAATCTGATCTACATAACGACCAGCATAAATACCTTTCTTTCAAAGCCACTGTCAGTGTTGAGGTCTTAAAATGGCACATTGCAGTCAGAGCAGAAAATCTTGAGCAGATCACTACAGGTTGCCAGTGTGATGAAAAATGCCAATACATGCTAGGCTGAGCAATAACATGGCATGGAATTGGAAGGTTTGGGAAGCTTGTTTCTATCCAGCTGTAGAGGAAGGCAGTAAAGGAGGTTGTGTATGTGTGTACCGGTATGTGCAGTCCTGCAGGGCAGAGAAGCTGTATGTAGTACAGCGGTAGCAAAAAAGAATTCGAATGTCCCCTCCAATTGATACGGATCAGCTCTGTTAAATGTGTTGCAAACCCAGTCCTGGCAGGAACTTTGCATTCAGCACTGGCGCCTCATTCATTTTGACTTGAAATGCAAGACACAGCTTGGCCAGGAAGTTCCCATTCAGTTCCCCCTGCTGCTCATATACTGGCCCAGTATATCTCTTCGCTAACGGACTAGCCTCCAAATAGCTTTTGTCGCTAGTCCCCATAGAAATGCTGAAGACTGTTTTCAAGACAGCTGAAAAAGGAAGATAGAAATGGTGTCGGCCAATTTGTCTCCCAGTCGTTTTCCACTTAAGATTTTTTTTCTAGTGCACTCCCCCTTCCAAAAACATAGCATCTTAAAACAGGTTCATTAGGAAATTGTCAAGCATTAATTTGTTTATTAAGTTTAGATCCTTATTGGAGCATTAGTTTTATGGAACAATGAGATGCAGTTTATTTTTATAGCAGCTCAGCCTGGCTCACTGCTATAGTAACTAATGGCATATTGCAGGTCTCTTAATGTGTCGCATAATTTCAAACTGTCTGCTAGTCTTCAGGAAAAAAAAGAAAAGAAAAAAAAGAACAGGGTTGCTTTGTTCCTGAGCAGTGTTGTGAACTTTGGCTCACCCTTTCTTTTTGAAATTGCTATCCTCTTTATCTCTAAGTGTCTTTTTTTGTCCTCTCAAATCCATTCCCTCCAAGTTGCGCATTAAACTGTCAGTGTCTCAAATTGACAGGAATTTATCATAGAAGCAGAAGGCAAGCCTTGGAAAGGGGTGAAAGAGGGAGCCACTAGAGAATTGGAGATGGAGTCTGTAAACTGAAGCGCGTCGGATTGTTATTAGGCAGCATTCCGCCAGTGAAAACCCAGCGAATGTTTTCAGCTTCTTTGAGATCTTCCAATCAGTTATCATCCTGACACGCTGTATTTCTCCTTTGTCAAAGCGAGTGCATTTCCCATCCAGTGCTTAGCTGATATCGAGTGCATCATCAGTCCAGTGTGTTGGAGGTCATGGGGAGGAGATAGAGAGAGAGAGAGCACATTTCTTCTGTGCTCCACCACAAGCCGTGATGGGTTGCTGCTCACAGAGGTTAATATCGGAGTGTATTTGGAGGGCGGCTCGCTGGCACCATGTCCGAGAGTAATCCGTCTTTTTGATCAGCAAAATGGATCTCGTCCAGTTATATACACGCCTCAGAATTATTTCTGTGGTTCTGCTGTGGCAAAGTCTAAAGGCCTTTCCACACCAAAACACATTTATTCATTTAACACGTAAAGTGCACAAAATGTATACTATCTGGTGTGCAGATAGGTTAAATTAATGGTGCACTTTCTGTTGTATAAGAACAATAATTCCTCAGAGATCTTTTTAAAACATCAGAGGAGAAGAAAAATCAAGATTTTCACCGCTAGTCTGGATCAACGACCCTCAGTTTGAATATCCAATTTCTTAACTTTTTTGTATCATGATTTTAAGTGACTTTGTATTAAAAAGCTCATTATACTCAGCCAATATACAGTATATGGGAGCAGTTGATCTTCAGCTGTTGATTTCAGGCAATTTTTTTATTCATCACACAGGTTTCAGTGAATGGAAAAAAATGCAGAAATCAAATGTCACTTCTTAAAAATGACACATTTTCATTTTAAGAGCGATTTCCCCCTGAAGCCTGTATACAGTGGCCTTGACATGCGCACACACGGAGACAAGTACAGTCAGACTTCAGCATATACTCGCTCAGAGGCATTCATACAAAATGGCAGCCTGTTTTTAAAAGCCTTGGTAAGCAACAAAGGAGTGACATAAATGGCGTTATAGAAAAAAGATGTCAAAAACAGAAAAAGAAAGAAGTCAAAAACAAAAAACAGCATTGCAGCCATCTTGAGGTTGCTTATTCAGAGTGTAGTACTGTGCAAAAGTCTTAGGCACACTATTTTTTTTCCGTACAAATTTTGCTATAGATTTCTATTTTATGACTTCTACAGTATCACATCAGTACAAAAGAGTTCCAAACATTTGTTTTCCAGCACAAAATTAAACGTTACAGAAAAAAAGTTTGTATCTGAGCAGCATATTACATAAGAGACCACTTTTCAAATTAAAAAAGAAAACATAATGAAGGCTACTGGGTTTTGCTGCATAATTAAGAAGCAAGTGTGACAGTCAACGTGTCCAGAAGAACTGTGGCTGGTTCTGCAAGATGCTCAGTAAAACCTACAGCTCATTTCCTTATAAAACTGCACTCATTGTACCTGAGACTGCTATTTTATTTTTTTTTTTAAAGCAAAGGGTCGTCTCACACCAAATATTGACTTTGTATCATTTATTATGGTTTACGGTCAATTCTTAATTTCCCTGAGGGAACCCTCCCTGCTGTTTACAGTATGTTTTTAATGTTGAAACATTTCATTTAATTATTTTCAAGTCATTTTTGGTCTATAGCATTTCTTTACATGTGCCTAAGGCTTTTACACAGTACTGTGTGTTTGTGGTCTGTCTCAGAAACTGGGTACTGTGGGGGTACCCCACTAAATATACTCACAGTCAATAAACTATACGGTTTTGAATGGTGATGTTGGTTTTAATTTGAAATAAAATGATGAAAGAAATAATACAGATAAAACTAAATCTTTGATGTGAATATTCAGAATTTGGCAAAAATTCTGCAAATTTGTGGAAAAATGGCGGCTTGATCTGGGACATGATAAATGGTTGACATCGCATTCCCTTTAAAAGGCTGTAGTCCACTGAAAAGTCTACAGTTATCACTAATTGTACTTTAAGTTGTAACTTTATACACTTAAGGATTAGTGCGCTCACAGAATAATCATAACCGTAATAAAACATCATGCAAAATATTTGATAACCGTTGTAACTCCATTTTCCGCATACCCAAAACCAATACGATCATGTGTTTTGATCTAAACGGAAAGCCTCAGGGTCAAGGTCACTACCTCACCAAAAGTAGTAACTTAAAATCACTACACCATATACTAAAAATTTAGTTATAAATCTGCGATTTTGTTTTTTAAAATGAAAGCTGAAAGTTAGGTATAGAATATGTTTCATACAGAATATGTTACAATGGTAGCTGGTCTTGTATGAATTTCTGAGCTATAAAATGAGTTGTGTTCTATTTTTTACCATAGCATGTTATTTGTGTGCGGGGAAGGACACACATTAATGATTTGCATGTGTAGAATGGAATTTTCCACTCCAACAGTTAGAAATTGATCGTGCTTCCATTTGCGGTCTTTCTGTTACGCGAGTGATCTGTTCGGACGTTATCACTGAAAAGGTGAGTTTTGACAGTTTTATTTTGTTTTAGTCTTGCAGTATAAGGCAATAGAATGTTTCTTTTTCATCTTACTTTCATATTTCGTCGTGTTTGCGTATTTTTGGGCAATATTTTGCAACCATGGTCAATTTAGATCAAACTTTTGATAGAATCTACGGCCCCGCCCCCGAATTTTGCCTCGCCCCCGCCTCGCGCTCCGTCCGGTGCGGTAGTGATGTCCCGATGCTCACGCGCTGCAGCAGAGACCTGCGCGACCTTCAGCCAGTACAGTCGCTGTTCTTTTACCACCGCCGTTATTCTCATCTTTCCGGTGTGTTCTTGATTTTTCCATCGTGTCCTATTGTCCTATTTCGCCATATCAAATACCCAAAATGTATAATATTATTCATATTTAAGTGAATAATCAATTCAGTCATCATAACTTGGCATTTTTAACCCAAGCAATCAAAAAGAGGAAATTTATTCAACATTTTCACTCATCTGTGAAGGAGGGGCTTTAATTCTTCATGATGTAGTTATTTTATATGTAAATCAATTTTGCAAAAGCATTTGAATTGTAATCAAAAAAGATTTCCACAGTGGAGGCCAGATAAAGCAAGATACTATCTTTATTCTTATTAAACATGAGAAAAGAAACATTGAGTGTTAGGTAAATGCAAAAAAAATAGTAAAATTAGAAAATTAATTTTTTGACCATAATGTCCCAAATGAGAGACCAGTTTCTGAGACGGAATTGTGAAAGGTCTGGAAAGTGAAATTCATCAACATTATGATAGCATGTGATAAATGAGAGACATTTACATTTTATGCAGCAATATCAATATACCCGAATATTTCATGGTTTGTTTTATAGTCTATACATATGCATATGGAATGTGCATATGCATATATGTATATGAAAATATACATATGCAATTACTCTACCTTGAAATATATTAAGTACTTTTTTTTTGTAAAATGTTTTTTTCTTAGTGTGAAGGAAATATAAAAATAAATGCTTGTAGTTCTGAGTAAAATTTAATTTATAAACACAGAAATCCAAGTTTTATTTATTCTGAGAGACTTCTCTCCAGTTTCTCTAACATTTTACTTGATAACTAACCCTAACATGCTAAATCCTTCTCATATCCTCATTATTTAGAACTAGGTTGCTGTCTGTTGATGATGGTTGGCTTCTCTGACTTGCATACGAAGGCAACAGATTGGCTGAGAAATTGAGTAGTTTTCTGCTATTACCAATTCTCTAACTTCTATTAATGAGCTACTGCACAAACATTTTGATGCTGTTGGTAAACCAGCAGAGTAAGTCATAATATGTGATATAATTAGCTGACATCTCTGTTCATCATGACGAGAGGTTATAATTGCAGGACATAATTATAAACAGACTATGATGAGTGCTTGTAAATGGGACTGTAATGGAGCAATTCAGATTCAACTGAAAAAAAAATGCTACAAACTGCAAAAAACGTTTTCTTTTCTTATTTACATGAACAGAACACAGTTCCACGCAAAGTGTATAGGTTAAAATGTAAGGGTTAATGATTGTTATTGTACTCTATTGCTTTCTTTGTAGATACTGGGCCAGTTCTATATGTCTCTATAGATACTGGATTTTTTTTCTGAATGGTTACCTAATTATCTAGAACTCTCTGTATAGATACTGTGCCATGTAGAACTCTTAATAGGTAGGTTAGAACATCTTCTGCAGATATTGTACATCTTTTAGATGTACACATGGTCAATTATGATAGATAGATAGATAGATAGATAGATAGATAGATAGATAGATAGATAGATAGATAGATAGATAGATAGATTCTATCCACATTCACTGGATATGAGCTATCGCGTGCTCTGATTGGCTACTCTACTACTAGGCTATCAGCTCATATACCATGAGTAGAGAAAAACAAAATGGCGGAGCGTGTTGCTGAACCAACGGAGGACAAAATTAAAACTCTACTTGAAAACAAAACCCCAAAAATTACAAAAAAAGCAACACAATATGGAATAAAAGTATTTGAATCTAGGAATGTATCATTTTAATTTTTCAAGAATTATTATAGCATTTTTCACAAATTGCTACTGTCATTTCACCGGTTTGTTTACATTCTAATCGGAAATTATTTTGTCAGACATTTTGTATAAAGTTTTTATTTATCAAATTTGCAAAAAATAAAAACACAAATGCTCTGTTTCTCAAAATCCAGTGAATGTGGATATAATAAAACAGTTATTCCACTCAATCTCGTGATACATGGTTTATAGCCAACTCGGAGCTATGCACCTCATCAGCTATCAGCTCATGTACAACTCGATTTCGTGGAACAACTGTTTTATATATGTGTGTGTGTGTGTGTGTGTGTGTGCATGTGAAAAAATAAGTACATCCCTTGGAAATTGTAGACTTTTCTCAACATATTTAAACAAGCAAACATTTCACTATGATACAGTGCCTACAGATAAAGGCAATATACTCCAAAAAAGACACTTAAAATTGACATTTTGTAGTTATTTCTTAATTTAAATAAAAACAAATAAATCAGTCAAAAAATTAAGGACATTGTGGAAAAAGTAAGTACATACTTATATTTCTCACACTTTCAAGTCCATAAAATTAGAATCAGGTGTTCCAGATTAGGTGCCATTGAGTAGAACCTCCTGCAGGTGGAGGTGCAGGTGGAACCTGTCTTATTTAAACCTGACACCTAGGGTCTGGCGTTCTCTTTTGATGCGTGTGCTGTCATCATGCCAAGATCTAAAGAACTCTTTAAGGGCCTCAGTAAAAAGGCTGTGGATGCCTATGAATCTGGCAAGGGATTTAAAAATTTCTCTAAATTATTAAAAATAAATAATTTCAATGAAAGCAAAATCATCTACAAGGGGTATAGATTTCAAACAACTGCCAATTTGTCCAAGACTGGCCGCCCCAACGAATTCAGACCAAGAGCAGACCATTTGATGCTAAAAGAAATCTCCAAGGACCCCAGAATTTCATCATTGGATCTGCAGATACGGTAACTCTTGCAACTGTTGATATGAAAGTGCATACATCTACAATCAGAAAGAGATTGAACAAATTTGACCTGCATGAGGGTATGCCAGGAAAAAGCTTTTGTGGTCCAAAATGAACATTAAAGTAAGACTACAGATTGCCAGTTAACATATTGGCAAATACCAGGCCTGGACAGATGAATCAAAGGTAGAGTTGTTTGGCCACAGTACGAGTACATGTGTCATGCAGACTAAAGATGGATTTCAGGAGAAGAACCTCATACCAGCTGTGAAGCATGGTTGTTTAACTGTTATGGTTTGAGGTTGCTTCGCTGCCTCAGGGACTGGGAAGCTTGCATTCACTGATTCAACAATGAATTCTGAATCATATCAAAGAGTGCTTGAGGATAATGTGAGGCCATCTGTTCAAAAGTTAAATTTGAACCGGAGGTGGACCTTTCAACAAGATAATAATACTAAGCACCCTCACAAATCCACTAAGGAATAGCTCAGAAAGAAGAAATGGAGGGTTATGGAATAACCTTGCCAAAGCCCAGATTTGAACCCCATTGAAATGTTCTGGGGAGATCTGAAAAGGGCAGTAGATGCAAAAGAACCCTCAAATATATTGCAACTGAAGGAATTTTGCATGGAAGCGAGGTCAAAAATTTCCCACAAGTCAACATCAGAGACTGGTGGACAATAATACAAAATGCCTACAAGAAGTTATTTCTGTGAAAGGGGGCAATACTAGCTTCTGAAGCCAAGGGTGTACTTACTTTCTCCACTGAAGAATGTTTAAACAAGCAAACATCTATTGATATTTTTGTTGAATAAATGATTGAAAGAGCTAATTTTCCTTGTTGTTTTGTTCAAGTGTATCACCTTTATCTTTAGGCACTGTGAAATGTTTGCTTGTTTAAATAGGTTGACAAATATTTACAATTTCCATGGGATGTGCTTATTTTCTTTTTCACATGACTGTGGATACACACACGCACACACACACGTGCGCGCGCACACAGAGTTCTTGATGATGGTATATGTACTGTCAATTAGAACTCTAATATAACATATTAGAGTTGGGGGGGGTTGTTTGTTTGTTTGTTTGTTTTTTTATCCTGGTCACATTTTTATTCAGTCTCGTGCCAAACATCTTAAAGGAACAGTCCACCGTATTTCCATAATGAAATATGCTCTTACCTGAATTGAGACGAGCTGCTCCGTACCTATCCGAGCTTTGCGCGACCTCCCAGTTAGTCAGACGCAGTCAGACACGCTGTCACTCCTGTTAGCAATGTAGCTAGGCTCAGTATGGCCAACGGTATTTTTTGGGGCTGTAGTTAGATGTGACCAAACTCTTCCGCGTTTTTCCTGTTTACATAGATTTATATGACCAGTGATATGAAACAAGTTCAGTTAAAAAAATTGAAACGTAGCGATTTTCTATGCTATGGAAAGTCCGCACTATAATGACAGGCGTACTAACACCTTCTGCGCGCTTCGGCAGCGCATTGATACGGAGCTCAGATATCAATGCGCTGCCGAAGCGCGCAGAAGGTGTTAGTACGCCTGTCATTATAGTGCGGACTTTCCATAGCATAGAAAATCGCTACGTTTCAATTTTTTTAACTGAACTTGTTTCATATCACTGGTCATATAAACCTATGTAAACAGGAAAAACGCGGAAGAGTTTGGTCACATCTAACTACAGCCCCAAAAAATACCGGTGGCCATGCTGAGCCTAGCTACATTGCTAACAGGAGTGACAGCGCGTCTGACTGCGTCTGACTAACTGGGAGGTCGCGCAAAGCTTGGATGGTACGGAGCAGCTCGTCTCAATTCAGGTAAGAGCATATTTCATTATGGAAATACGGTGGACTGTTCCTTTAATATTTAAAATGTTTCTTAGAAAGTTAACATAGTAGAATAAGCATGGGAAAAGGTTAATTAATTAATAGTGATTAATTTATTATATTTTTCTTGGTTATGTCTATGATTGTTTTAAATGTTATTTTGCATATTGTTTATATTAAATTTACTATGTAAATGACAAACCTAATAAGAAGGCTTACTTAAAAACGTCATTGCGTTTATCATATTAAACATGTCAAACACACTTCCTAAGATCTGCTCTTAAAGGAACACTCCACCCTGAAACACAGTGAAATGTTTATAATAGAATATGTGTGATGTGCCTAGCAGTTCTGGTGCTAATTTGATGTTTGATGCTGTATTTTCATAATTCCTGAGAGAAATTAGCAGTTGTCTGCCATGCTGATATCACAGCTTGACGTTGCTAGGACAGTTACAAAGGCATTCATTCAATAGGAAAAAATATTTAAACAAGCTCAGACATAAGGGATAACTATCAGGTTTTGCTCTTCTCTCCAAAAAACAAAAGAGCATTATCTTTTTTTTATTAATGTAAAATCCAATGTAGACAGAAAACACTGAACTCACAGTTCCACAATGCAGTGCAGATATACAACAGAAACTTGGCTCAGCTAGTTGGTGATCTATGCGCACGATGACATTAGCATGAAAGTGGAAGCTGATCTGTTTGAGCAAAGTGTGCAGATGAGGAGGTGAGAGAGATGGACAGATGAAAGGACAACACCACCGCTACATTGTTCTCTTTGGGTAGAGATAAAGCAAAGGCTAAATCTCACTGCCACCTCTATCAGCAGGTAGTCAAATGGTGTTGTGCGTAATGTTGGAAACTGTTAACCAAAGTGAAAATAAACGTGAGATGTTGAGGAAAGAAATTTAAATTAAAATGATAAATCTTGAACAGTTTTGAATATTCCAAATAAATTGTAAAGAAGTCGTTCAGGGTGGAGTTTTCCATCAAGTATGGTTTTAACTTCCTTTTAGGTTTGTCCAATTAAATATGACTTATGTGTGTATTTACTTGAAATCACTATGTATATTTGTCTTAAATGTATGTGAAACAGTATATAAAGCCAAAAACATTACAAGCGATTTGAATGTATGAGAGCTGATACAATGTCATCTTAGACTAGTGGCAAGTTTCAGAATATCCATGTCTGCCTTGATGGTTGTACTCGTGTGAATTGTGTTGTGCCTCTTTGTGTCTTTTCCTGATTTATTTATAGGAGCCCATGCTAAAAAACAGGGTGAAGATTTATCAGATAACGACGGCGATGAAGATGAAGGTATTCTTTTTGGTGATGAAGACGGTAGCATGTCTTTGAATTTGTTTGGAATTTTTTTCCCAGTCCCGTTTGAATGAAACCTTTGGTAAATATTAGTTTTTCCTCATTATCATGACACAAAGCATCAACATGGTGAGAGTGAATGTGAATGAATGGGGTTTGGTTTTGTTTGAGTTTGTCCTCAAAAGGTTTGCTTTTTAGCAGTTGCCTTAAAATTTTGAATTTATTGAAAGTCAAATCTCATCACATTTTGTAACCATGAGATAACTGACATAACTCAAATGGAAGTGTATTCATACGGAAAAGCCATATACTGTAGACCATATCAGAAGATGACCACACGAAAGTGAAAGACGTTACCAGCAAGTTTGCTGCTTGCTGGTATGAAGTATAATATAATAAAATATAATATAATATCATATCAAGGATCCACCATATGAGGGAGCCGCTGAGGACTTTGAAGCTACCATCTCTCTATTACCATTGCAGAAGAGGAGACATGATCCAGGTCTTCAAAATAATCCAAGGAATTGACAGAATCCCCCCAGAAATATTATTTAGCTTCCCTGAGGATAATCGCACAAGAGGGCACCACTACAAAATCTACAAGCCAATAGCCTTGAAGAAATGCAGGCAGGACAGTTTTAGCATAAGAGTCGTCAATGACTGGAATGGACTACCTGATGAAGTCATCAATGCCCCTACACTGAGCCAATTTAAGAACGCATTAGATACAGTAAGTACTGGATGAGAGACATGTACAGTCTCCCCATATGAAACACCCAACCATGAGCATGCGATAGTAAACGGAAGCAAATAGCCCAAGTCTAGAACGCGTGACAACAGGCAATGCCTCTACAGCCCGATCATTGATGATGATGATGATATATAAAGGATAACTCAATTTCTAATTTATGTTTCATAGGAGAAAAATACAGGGTGTTTCAAACAATCTGATATCATTTCACAATCTAATAACTTTGCCAGTTCTCATTCAATTGACCTCAAATTTTAACAGCATGTGTGGAAACAGGTCAATATTTTATGTTTAATGTTTTTTGTTTTTATCTTTTTAGGTATAGAAATGTCATTCACTGGAAAAGAACAGGCGTTTTGTGTGCTAGAGTATGCTCGAACTCAATCGTACAAGACTGTGCAGCGTGCATTTATGAGAGAATTCTCTAAAAATGCACCAACTGCAATGCAGATTTGGACATGGCACAAAAAGTTCAAAGAGGAAGGCTGTCTGTGTGTGTCTGTGTCTTAGGCAGCACACATATTGAAAATTTGGGGAATCATTCATGGAATCCACATACCTTTGAATTTCTCATTCAGATTTTGAGGAATAAATCTTATATTGCTCAAAATTAAGCCTGTTCAGTTTCATTTACCTAGACTATGTAGTTTCTGGGATATGTACATCTCAAATAACATAATTTTTTTGAGACACCCTGTAGGGCGGCACGGTGGTGTAGTGGTTAGCGCTGTCGCCTCACAGCAAGAAGGTCTGGGTTCGAGCCCCGTGGCCGGCGAGGGCCTTTCTGTGCGGAGTTTGCATGTTCTCCCCGTGTCCGTGTGGGTTTCCTCTGGGTGCTCCAGTTTCCTCCACAGTCCAAAGACATGCAGGTTAGGTTAACTGGTGACTCTAAATTGACCGTAGGTGTGAATGTGAGTGTGAATGGTTGTCTGTGTCTATTGCCGCTTTTCCACTACCAACGCGGCTGAGTTGTGCTGAGTTGGGCTGAGTCGAGCTGAGTGGGGCTGTTGGAGTCATAGATATACATAGAAGACTAGATGCCTTGTCCCCGTTGCCCGTCAACGAAGTCGAACGTCCGCACATGGCGGCCATCTTACCTCAGACAGCTGGCTTACCCATTACATTGTGTTGGTAGCGATATGTACTTTTCAGATGACCGTAACTTCCTCAAATTTCAATCGATATTCAAACGGTTTGGTTTGTTATATAAAAAAAAACAAACGGAAGTATGTATTTATGATATTAATGATGAATAATCATTTTATGTTTTAAAAAAAATACATGCTGAAATTCCTATGCTGTGAGAAGTCTAACACTGCATACTTATGGATAACTGCGGCCTTAGGACAAATAACCATACAATTTATTTCCAATTTTTAGTGAAAATATTTTTACATGTGATAGGGCCGTAGGGGAAGCTAAAGTTAAATAAACAGCTTACTCACTTCTGAAACTTCAGAAATACTTCATCCACCTCAAAAACCTAATGCACTCACATCATAGCATAATAACAAATGTAAACTCACATCATAGCATAATAACAAATGCACTGCCCGAGTAAGTAATAGTATAAAACAGTGACAGCGACTCACGGTAGTTTGTGACAAAAAAAGCATTTAATTAAATCACATGTGGTTATACTTCCAAGGATAAAAAGATATCTTTACATTTACAAAAAGAACATTCAAAGCTGATTATCATGTCAAAGTCAATATATGTTAGCACAGAAGATTGAAATTTCATTTGACTAGGCTCCAATGTGCAGTTAAAATAAAACTAAACATACTGATAAACATCTACAATTAAAACACACACAGACACACACATCATCTTGTCATCATAGTCAGTACTTTGATTTCCTCTAGAAATCATAATGTAAGTTGTTTTAAATTAACCAACCCGAAAATGAAAACCATGTGCAAGTGCAACTTCAGTTATTGAAAATATTATCTCATGACCCATGTAAAATTACTTGGTGCTACGAGCTAGCCTAGCATGAAACACAACTTTGACAAAGCTGCAGTAAGTCGTTTTTGAAGAGAAAAGGTACGATTTTAGCATGTTCAAGCACCCAGAATTACAACCACATTAATAATGTTTTAAGAAATCAAACCATTTGTATATACGTCAAAATTTCAGCGAGATAAGAGTATAAACATTTAAGCATATCAATGGTCTTACCTCAGTGTACCGCAAATTCTGTGGAAAAGCTTGCCTGTGGTAAGATGGCCGCCCTGTGCGGACGTTCTGGAATACGCAGTGAGGCATCTAGTCTTCTATGTATATCTATGGCTGGAGTTGCATTTCGACTACAACCGCGCTGAACCGTGCTGGCTGGAAGTGGGTGGACACATTGGGTGGAGTTAGCGAAAGTGGGTGGACGTCACGTGATGTCGTTAGGCAGCGCAAACAGTGACATCAGTGATCTTTTAAGCGGTAGTCTCACGACCCGGATAGTAAACAATAAACATGGAGTCGTTAGTGTTGCTGGTCTTGGTGCTGTGGCTTGTTGTCACCGACAACGCCAACAGATACTGGCAAGAGCGTATAGATGAGGCGAGGTGCATAAGGCTTCATAATTCTCGTAATTCGTAATTCTTCTTCTTCCGGGTTTACGGTGTTTACAGATCCCAGCGTGCTCGCGGGGCGTGTGTGGGCATGTGAGGACACTCCTCCTCACCAATCAGTGCACAGGGGAGTGTCTCCTCACGCCCCTAGCCCCACTCGGCTCGGTTTGGCTCGCTTCAGCCCTACTCCAAAACCGTGCGAGTTTTGGGTGCTAAGTAAGGCTGAAGCGAGCTGAGTCGTGCTGCTCTGAGGTAGTCGAAACGCGAGCCGTGTCGGGCTGAAGTGAGCTGAAGTGAGCTGAAAAAGGGTAGTGGAAAAGGGCCATATGTGTCAGCCCTGTGATGACCTGGCGACTTGTCCAGGGTGTACCCCACCTTTCGCCTGTAGTCAGCTGGGATAGGCTCCAGCTTGCCTGCGACCCTGTAGAACAGGATAAAGCGGCTAGAGATAATGAGATGAGACACCCTGTATTATAATATTGGTCTTAGCTAATATCTTGATCTTGGTATAATTTTTAAGTTTTTACTTTAATAGAGTAAACGTAATACTCATGTTTACGTAGCAAACAGCACAGACCTTACAATGTATCTACTGATACATCCAAAGTAATAATACTGATTTTATGTTAATATATGTGTCGCGCCATGGGATTTTTATACCAGATGCTCTGTTTACAGAATGCATAGAAACGGTGTTGAAAAGCACATATGTTGCACTATCAATGAATAATCACCTCAATAGCCCTTACGGGATACATTTACCACTTTTAACATCATCCACATTTGTGCTGGACTGAGGCTGGTTCTAGAGACAGGGACTTGTTTTAAATGACTACCGTGTAGTTACTGTCCAGAACTGGAAATGAGTCAACACTCAACAGCGTCCATTCATTGTATATGTACTGACTGATTCAAGTTTATTTTTTATTTATTTTTATAGCGCTTTTAACAATAGACATTGTCGCAAAGCAGCTTTACAGAATTTTAATGACTTTAAACATGAGCTAAATTTATCCCTAATCTATCTCCAATGAGTAAGCCTGTGGCGACAGTGGCAAGGAAAAATTCCCTCAGATGACATGAGGAAGAAACCTCGAGAGGAACCAGACTCAAAAGGGAACCCATCCTCATTTGGGTGAAAACAGAAAACTTGATTATAACATTTTTAACAGTTTTAACATGAAGTCTGTTTTGTTGATGTTATAACTCTTCTTTGACGGAAACTTGAGTGCAAAACTGTTCATGACAACTGCAGTCCTAAAGTTAGCAAGTCAACTGTAGTCCTCAGTCATAAAAGCATTACTGTAAGTGATGAGCATCTTCCAAGTGTGACTTTCAACTGTCCATATGGGGCCGTCCTCCACAGGAGCAATGTGATGAGACTCCAGCCAGACATAGGGCACCAGGATGGATCAGGCAGGTCTGAGGAGCAGAAGAGGTCAGCATCTTGATCTCAGGATTGACATGTAATTCAGAGGGACAGACGGGGGGGGGGTCAGAGAAAGAGAGAGAAAACACAGGTTGTTAGGTATGCCCAATGTCACCTGATGAGTAGGAACAGTATACATTTTGCGCTGAGTGCAAGCAAGGACTCTAGCAACTAACTATGACAACAAAACTAAAAGGGGAGAGCCAGAAGGTAGCACAGGCATGAGGGCGCCCTGGGACATAAAGCAGCCAGCCACTACACCATCAACAAACTCGAGTGAGCAAGTGAGTGGGGAACGGCAGCATCCATACATCCCCATTTACCAAAACACTTTATGTCTGAGGACCCTCCAGATCTACTCCTTTACCTAATAAACACGACAGTATTAACAAAAAGCTTGACTAAATAGATACCGGTATGTTTTCAGCCTAGACTTAAATGCTGAGACTGTGTCTGATTCCCGAACACTACTTGGAAGGCTGTTCCATAACTGCGGGGCTTTGTAAGAAAAGGCTCTGCCCCCGATGTAGCCTTCACTATACAAGGTACCAACAGATAGCCTGCACTTTTTGATCCAAGTAGACGTGACGGGTCATAAAAGACCAGAAGTTCACTCAGGTACTGTGGCGCGAGACCATTCAGTGCTTTAAAGGTCAGTAGTAGTAATTTATAAACAATATGAAATTTGATTCTGAGTCCTGGTCTCCATGTTTTCAACACTGCATGTTCAGAGGTTAGAAAGAACAAAAACACATTTTATGACTGACTGTCTTGTGTCAACAACAGTTCTAGCTTTGTTGGTAACATTTTGTACAGGTTAAACTTGGTCCCATATTAGAAACAGATTGTCAGCAACTAATATTCTGACATAATTGGCACAGTGCCAAAAATGAATTTGGCTTGGTGCCAACCAATCAAAGTGGCATTAAATTAAACTACTAATAGCTGTTTTGCAAATCCATAGTAACAGTAGTGTCATTCTGGTCCAAAAATACACTTTAGACCTAACTGAAACATCATGGACATTTTGAAGGCTTTCTGCCTGGAAAATTGACCATTTTGGGTTGCATGCACATGATTTCATGTGAGATTTACAGTAACTTCCCTTGGTCCAATTTCATTTTAGTTTGTATTTCCTGCATACAGAAGCTTGGTAGTTTAATGCAGCAGGTATAAGTCAAAATCCATAATCTGAGCATCTGGTATGAAAATCTGGTGGACTGACACATACACTAAATAATCACTTTATTAGGAACACCTGGTTATTCAAGCAATTATCCAATCAACCAATCATGTGGCAGCAAAAATCATGCAGTTATAGGAAACTGAGGCTATGGTGGGTGCAGGCTCACTGAAAGTGGACAGTTGAAAATTGGGAAGAATGGACAAAGTCTCACTGTCATATCAATCTAGTCTGGACATATTCCTCTGACTTCTTTCATCAACGTGGTTGTTGTGTTTTTTTTTTTTTTTATTTGCGCCATTCTGTTTAAACTCTAGAGACTCGTGTATGTCAACAGTTTCTAAAATACTCAGATTAGCCTGTCTGGCACCAGCAGCCATGCTAATCTGAGCCACTGAGACAACATTTTTTATGTTCTTGACCTGTATCTGCATGAATTTATCTATTGTGTTAGTGCCACTGATTGGAAAATTACATGATTGAGCAGGTGTACAGGTGTTCAGACCTTCCTTGAATTTTTAACAGGAGGTCATATGCTGAACTTCTAGGTTTGAATTTGAATACACCACTACAGGCATGGGAAAAAGAAAGTACCCTCCATTAATTCTGTTCTCCTTTTTATTTATCAGGCCCTAAATAACAATTGCATGGTCTTCCAATAAATGGCCTCAGGTGACAACAAAAAACACAACAGATTTCAATAAGTAGTCGTTTTTTTTCTCTCCTTTTCTCTCCGTGCTTCCACGGAAGGCGGTCGCATTTTTCTCTGCTCTCCCTCTCTCTCCTTTTTTTCCCTGCTTGTGCTCCTTTGTCTCGTCTCGTCTGTCTATACTTTTAAGAGACTCTCTCCGCATTGCTCTCTAAACTAAAAAAAAAACATGGAATTGATAAACTGGTCTCCTAACGAAATTGACACAGTTTTCTCGATGAGAAGCCTGGGTTCGGGGGAACCCGCCTGTCCTGCCGTAACGTTCACGGCTGGTTACACGATGGATGCGTGGGAGCAGTGGCAGGTCGTGTGCCTTGCGATTCTTTCTGTGGAGGACATTGAAGATATCTACCTATTCGGAACCATGATTACAGGACTTTTGCTGATTGGATTAGGTATTGCCCTGGTTTATCGAGGAAATCAGAAAACGGTGACAGTTGTTCAAAGCCCCACAAAGCTGCCCGATATGATTGAAGTGGTGGGCAGAGCTGTCAGCACTCAGACTGTGGCTATTCAGAACTTGAACCACAACATGGTTGTCATCTTGGAGATGCTTTTGGCTTTGCAAAGAAAAAGTATTTTGGAGACCAAATTGGACAGATATGGATGATCAGAGTGGATGGGCAAAAAATGCGTCTGCTTGCAAGACCAAACAATCCCAATCTTACCTACTTTCGGCTCCCTGAGACAGCACCGGCCTCAGCCAAGGCCATTGCTGGGACAACATCTCCCCCTGAAGGTCACTGCTGTGAGACACTCTCACATTTCTCGCATTCCTTACCCACTTCCCGCGGTCGCCGCTTTCACCCCCAGTGTGACAAGTGGGTGCGTGACCAGCGCCCTCATGGCTGCAGGAGCGGAGAGGCTGCTTGCTTGTGCTGGGTTACCTCTACCTCCTCCCTTGATTGTTTTCTGCTAACCATTTAGATGTCGATTTGCTGGTGTGCTTGGGTTCATTGCCCTGTTGCATGACCCAATTGTGCTCCAGCTTAACCCTTTAGTGACAAAGGGTGTTTTTTTGTTTTGTTTTTTTGTTATGTGACAAGCGGCACACTGGCACGCAGGCTGTCCCCAGTGTGCTGGCATGCCGCTTATCACATGACCAAAAAATAAATAAAAATAAATAAAAGAAAAAGAAAAAAATACCCGTTGTTTTCCAAATACTCCAGCTTAAATGGGTTGCTGGACAGATGGCCTTTGATTTGTCTTAAGAATATTCTGTTAAAGTGGAGTTCCTCATTATCTCAATGACTGCAAGTTTCCAAGGCTCTGTGGCTGTAAAACAATCCCAAATCATCAGCCCTCCACCCCTATGTTTGACAGTTGGTACAATATGTTTGTGGTGATAAGCTGTGTGGTTTTCACCAAACATGATGTGCATGATGACCATCTCCACTTTGGTCTCATCAGGAGGATCAACAAAGGATATTGTTTCAGAACTTTAGTGGTGTGCTCAGATGCAATTTTGCAAACCTAAGTAATGCTCCATATTCTTTTTGGACAGAAGTTGCTTTTTCCTAGCTATCCTTCCATAAAGCCATACTTGTTCAGTCTTTTCCTGATTGTACTGTCATGAACATAAACATTTATTGTGCTTACAAAGGCCTGTAGATCACATGATGTAGCTCTTGGGTTTTTCTTTATATCTCTAAGCATTAAATGGTTGGACCTTGGACTGAATTTGCTGGGATGCCTATTCCTGGGAAGACTGGCAACTGTCTTGAAGGGTCTCCATTTGTAAACAGTTCTTCTCACTAAAGAATACTGAATTTCAAATTGTTTGGAGATGGCCTTATAATCCTTCCCAGATTGATGAGTAGCAAGAATTGCTTCTCTGAGGTCATGGCTGAGGTCCTTTCTTGTTGGCATGATTTAGACACATACTTGACTGCTCCAGAACACCAAACTGCCAGAAGTTCTGCTTTTATAGAGGTTATCACACCTTAATGAAAAATTAATCTTGTGTATTTTGTTGGTAATACCTGGTTGCTAATTATTCTCTTAATGATTGTGGAAGTAGGAAGGGTATACTTATTTTTTCCCACCTACTTGCTGTTGTCACCTGAGGTTATTTGTTTATTAATAGAAGTTGGTGAAGACCACACAATTATTATACAGTCCCTGATAATTTAAAAAAAATCAAATTGAAAGAAGGTGTACCTTCTTTTTCCCATTACTGTATATCATGTAGCATTGACTTGTTATTGGTTTTCTTTATATAATTTGTACTGAGCAATACAAGAAAATATTATGATACTTGAAGACATTCCTACAATACACAGTGTGTATCATGATAATGTATGTGCTGTAGGTTTGCTAACAGCAAAAATAATGTTGGATTTTTTTTTAAATAAATTATCAAAACTGTATATGAAGTATATAAAAATAAATTAACAGTGAAAATGAGGGAACAAATCTGTAACAATTGAAAATATAACTGTAGAAAACATTAACGTCAATTAAAGTGCTTTCAGATTTTCTAATTCATATAAAAAAAAAATTTTAAAGCATGTTTTACCATTTTATTACCAAGGAAAAGAAATGCAGCTTTTAATGAATCTCTCAATATTTAACTTGATAAGAATTTTCTACATCGAAACTAGGTCAGAAAAGACTACCAGCTGCATGACTGATAGCCAGCCATAATTATAAATGGGTCAAACTAGCAACACGCTCTCTGATGTGATTATTCTTCTGATAGGAAAGGGTCGCTGGAGTAATAGGGGATATGAGCAGAAATAGCTGGCCAGCTGTAATTATATCTTGAATAATTTGTTGTTTATCGAGTTGGCATCTCTCTGAAAGCATTATTTACAAAGGTGTGATGGGTCTTTTTGAATACTTCTAGTACTCAGACTTGTTTTATATATAGCTCTGAAAAAAATTAAGAGACCTCTGCAAAATTATCAGTTTCTCTGGTTTTACTATTCATAGGTATGTGCTTGAGGAACATGAACTTTTTTATTTTATTCAATAAACTACTGACAACATTTTCCCCCAAATTCCACATACAATTATTGTCACTTAGAGCATTTCATTGCAGAAAATGAAAATTGGTCAAAATAACAAAAAAGATTAAGTGTTTTCAGACCTTGAATAATGCATCAAAATCAAGATCATGTTCAATTTTAAACAACACAATACTAATGTTTGAATGAAGAATGAATTCAGAAATCAATATTTGATGGAATAGCCCTGACATTTAGTCATAGCTTTCATGCATATTGGCATGCTCTCCACCAGTCTTCCACTTTGCTCTTGAGTGACTTTATACCACTTCTGGTACAAAAATTCAGTCAGCTCAGCTTTGTTTGATGGCTTGTGACCATCTTTCTACATTCCAGAGGTTTTCAATGGGGTTCAGGTCTGGAGATTGTGCTGGCCACTACAGGGCTTTGATCTTGTGGTCCTCCAGCCACATCTTGATTGACCTGGCTGTGTGGCATCGAGCATTGTCCTGCTGGAAAACCCAATCCTCAGATTTGGGGAACATTGTCAGAGCAGAAGGAAGCAAGTTTTCTTCCGGGATAACCTTGTACACGGCTTGATTCATGTGTCCTTCACAAACAAAAATCTGCCCCATTCCAGCCTTGCTGAAGCACCCCAAGATCATCACTGATCCTCCACCCAATTTCACAATGGGTGCGAGACACTGTGACTTGTAGGTCTCGCCAGGTCTCCATCTAACCATTAGATGACAAGGTGATGGGAGAAGCTGAAAATTGGACTCATCGGAGAAGACGACCTTACTCTAGTCATTTACAGTCCAATCCTTATGTTTTTTTTAGCAAACCTCAGTCTGGTTCTTCTTTGCTTCTCATTGATAAAGGACTTTTTTATTGGCTTTGCAAAACTTCACATCCACCCAGAGGAGCCTGTTTCGAACCGTCCTTGCCGTGCACTTAACCCCAGCTGCCATTTGCCATTCTTTTTGTAGGTCACTTGATGTTATCCTACACTTGTTGAGTAATAATTCGAAGGAGTTGATGATCATCCAGGTCAGTGGAGAATCAGTTTTGTCCTCTGCCAGTCAGTAACTTTGTTGTCCCCAATGTCTGCTGCTTGACCGTATTCTTATAAACTGACGTCTTTGAAATTTTGAGGATGGACGCAACCTGATGCTCACTGTATCCCTCTTCCAGTAAAGCCAGAGTTGAACTCTTCTTTTTCTCATTGAAAACTTTTCTTTTTAAGTCTTTTGGCATGATGAATAGATATTTTTGTATTCCAATTAAAGTTAAGGTACTACTAGCACTGTTTTTGCCATCCAAACTGGTCCTACTGCAAAGAACTAGTGATGACCACAGCAGTTGTTTTTATACTTTTCCTCATTAAATAAGATTTGGTTCGGGTGATCACCTAATCAACACCTCATTAAGTATGCGTGTGTTGAAATTCCAGCAGAGGCACTGGAATGGAATGGCTGCCATGCATAGAGATGCTGATTTAAAAAATGGAAGTGGTCTCTTAATTTTTTCCAGAGCTGTGTGTGTGTACGGTATATATATATGGATGGATGGATGGATGGATATCTATCTATCTATCTATCTATCTATCTATCTATCTATCTATCTGTAGCCGCTTTATCCTGTTCTAGAGGGTCGCAGGCAAGCTGGAGCCTATCCCAGCTGACTATGGGCGAGAGGCGGGGTACACCCTGGACAAGTCACCAGGTTATCACAGGCCTGACACAGAGACAAACAACCATTCACACCTACGGTCAATTTAGAGCCACCAATTAACCTAAACTGCATGTCTTTGGACTGTGGGGGAAACCGGAGCACCCAAAGAAAACCCACGCAGACACGGGGAGAACATGCAAACTCCACACAGAAAGGCCCTCGCCGGCCGCTGGGCTCAAACCCAGGACCTTCTTGCTGTGAGGCAACAGTGCTAACCACTACACCACCGTGCTGCCCTTATATATATTATATATATATATATATATATATATACACACAACCCCGATTCCAAAAAAGTTGGGACAAAGTACAAATTGTAAATAAAAACGGAATGCAATGATGTGGATGTTTCAAAATTCCATATTTTATTCAGAATAGAACATAGATGACATATCAAATGTTTAAACTGAGAAAATGTATCATTTAAAGAGAAAAATTAGGTGATTTTAAATTTCATGACAACAACACATCTCAAAAAAGTTGGGACAAGGCCATGTTTACCACTGTGAGACATCCCCTTTTCTCTTTACAACAGTCTGTAAACGTCTGGGGACTGAGGAGACAAGTTGCTCAAGTTTAGGGATAGGAATGTTAACCCATTCTTGTCTAATGTAGGATTCTAGTTGCTCAACTGTCTTAGGTCTTTTTTGTCGTATCTTCCATTTTATGATGCGCCAAATGTTTTCTATGGGTGAAAGATCTGGACTGCAGGCTGGACAGTTCAGTACCCAGACCCTTCTTCTACGCAGCCATGATGCTGTAATTGATGCAGTATGTGGTTTAGCATTGTCATGTTGGAAAATGCAAGGTCTTCCCTGAAAGAGACGTCGTCTGGATGGGAGCATATGTTGCTCTAGAACCTGGATATACCTTTCAGCATTGATGGTGTCTTTCCAGATGTGTAAGCTGCCCATGCCACATGCACTAATGCAACCCCATACCATCAGAGATGCAGGCTTCTGAACTGAGCGCTGATAACAACTCCCCTAATGAGTTGCAATTTGGTCCTCCAGCTGTTCCTTTTTTGTGCCTTTAACTTTTCCAGCCTCTTATTGCCCTGTCCCAACTTTTTTGAGATGTGTTGCTGTCATGAAATTTCAAATGAGCCAATATTTGGCATGAAATTTTAAAATGTCTCACTTTCGACATTTGATATGTTGTCTATGTTCTATTTTGAATACAATGTCAGTTTTTGAGATTTGTAAATTATTGCATTCCGTTTTTATTTACAATTTGTGCTTTGTCCCAACTTTTTTTGAATTGGGGTTGTAAACTGTTTTCATAGACAATGGTTTTCTGAAGTGTTCCTGAGCCCATACATTGATTCCCACTACAGACATGTGTCTGCTTTTAATGCAGTATTGCCTGAGGGCCTGAAGATACTTTGTCCCAACTTTTTTGGAATCGGGGTTGTACTTGGTCATTTATTTATTGAGGGAAATCATCCAATATTACATATCTGTGAGAGGCAAAAGTATGTGAACCTTTGCTTTCAGTATCTGGTGTGACCCCCTTGTGCAGCAATAACTGCAATTAAACGTTTCCCATAACTGTTGATCAGTCCTGCATGCCAGCTTGGAGGAATTTTAGCCCATTCCTCCATACAGAACAGCTTCAACTCTGGGATGTTGGTGGGTTTCCTCACATGAACTGCTTGCTTCAGGTCCTTCCACAACATTTCGATTGGATTAAGGTCAGGACTTTGACTTGGTCATTCCAAAACAGTAACTTTATTCTTTTTTAACCATTTTTTGGTAGAACAACTTGTATGCTTAGGGTTGTTGTCTTGCTGCATGACTCACCTTCTCTTGAGATTCAGTTCATGGACAGATGTCCTGACATTTTCCTTTAGAATTTGCTGGTATAGTTCAGAATTCATTGTTCCATCAATGATGGCAAGCCATCCTGCCCCAGATGCAGCAAAATGGGCCCAATCCTTGATATTATCACCACCAAGTTTCACAGATGGGATAAGGTTCTTATGCTGGAATGCAGTGTTTTCCTTTCTCCAAACATAACGTTTCTCATTTAAACCAAAAAGTTCTATTTTGGTCTCATCTGTCCACAAAACATTTCTTCAATAGAGGATGTGCAGTCACGTGACCTGTCCGTGTATACTCCACCATATTGGACGGCTTCAGGATTGTTTACCTTGTGCAAGTGTGATGGATCCAGGGAGTAATCCCCAAGAAAATTCGGAAAATACCCCATCTACATCGCGCGATAACTTGTCTAAGTTTGTTCAGCATCTTGAAGGTGATGTGAGGCAGCGTTACATGGAAAAGTGTTCCAGGTCGGGGATAGCAGATCCGTACAACTTGCCGCAATCCTTGTTCAGGGAAATTCTGAGCTGCGGTGCCGGCAATTTGCCCGATCTGGCCTACCACGACATTTACAATTTTCTTGTTAATCGTGAATCGTGTTACACTGGAAAAGCCCTCAAAGCTTACAAGAGCCTGGAAGCTTATAAATATTTTGTTGCAGGATGGGTATCCCAACTATAACTCTGGAAGGTTCCGAAGAAGAATGTCTACTTGATAACCTCACGGGTAAGTGGCATTAAGACGTTTATCATAAAGAGACTATGCAGGACGTTTTATCGTAAGAATGTTCGAAATCTAAACTCAGTTCCAGATATGAGAAGAAAACAGTAAATCAGAAAGCTGTGCACATTTGCGCAGCTTCTGCGAAAACGTGCGCAGCTTTCTGATTTACTGTTTTCTTCTCATACTTCCTATGTTTCATGGACTGTAACGGCATTTGCTTATTTAGTAATTTTAATACAGAATTTACTCTGATGAAATTATTCAGACACTCCAACGCCCCCCCCCTTAATAAAAAATCGGATCTGCACGATTCAGCCGTGATAAAGGCGGCATCCGCCAAAAGGCGTGCCGTTTGCATCCCTGTTTAAACTCATAGGTTAACCGACTTTAACCGGCTAATGAGGCTCGGTGGTCGGTCAAGATTTTTTTTAGTTTTTGCCATCCCTACTATGGATTGGCCTTTCAAAGGCATATATGAGCCAAAAAGATAAAACATTGTCATAGACTAGGCCAGGGTAGTAGGGCTAGGCATAGCCATTTTAAACGTTAGAGATCAAGCGGACTGACGGCCACAAACACTGTTCTGTCTAGTTTCTAAGTATGCAGTTATCATTCAATCCGAAAATCAACTTAACAGATGTACTAGGAGTATTGAATTAGAAGATTACACCTACCTGATATGAAGTGTTCACTACAAATTCGGCTGGTAGAACTGGGGTACCAGTTTTCTCTTCGCACAGCGGACACCCATTTTGCGCGTCTCTCCTCGTCTGCGGAGAATCTATAAAATGACAGGCCCTCCTTTTGGCCCTGTCTATTGGTACAACCAAATGCTGAACAAGATATAACCATTCTCAAAAGATCTATTCCCACACACTTGATAATTAGAACGGGTTTGTCTAAGTTCTATGTGCGGCCATGCCGTCCAAGATGGCAGATAAACAAATATCACGTGACCTCGTGACGTCACGTGCACGCTCTGAACATTAACATTAGCCAATGGGAGAGAGGTCTTCAATTGCTTAGAAGTTACCCTGGGATCCTTTGTGACCTCACCGACTACTACACACCTTGCTCTTGGAGTGATCTTTGTTGGTCGACCACTCCTGGGGAGGGTAACAATAGTCTTGAATTTCCTCCATTTGTACACAATCTGTCTGACTGTGGATTGGTGGAGTCCAAACTCTTTAGAGATGGTTTTGTGGCCTTTTCCAGCCTGATGAGCATCAACAACGCTTTTTCTGAGGTCCTCAGAAATCTCCTTTGTTTGTGCCATGATACACTTCCACAAACATGTGTTGTGAAGATCAGACTGTGATAGATCCCTGTTCTTTAAATAAAACAGTGTGCCCACTCACACCTGATTGTCATCCCCATTGATTGAAAACACCTTACTCTAATTTCACCTTCAAATTAACTGCTAATCCTAGAGGTTCATATACTTTTGCCACTCGATATGTAATATTGGATCATTTTTCTCAATAAATAAATGACCAAGTATAATATTTTTGTCTCATTTGTTTAACTGGGTTCTCTTTATC